>NC_058098.1:88337500-89587500 GCF_020171115.1 Neogale vison | reverse complement strand
TCATGTGGAGTCATGTGGAGTAAAATACATGTTTAGTATTTTGAGGAATCATTGCCCAAAGTGGTTTTATCATTTACATTCTTATCAGCAATGAGAAGTTTCCAATTTCTCTACATTCTCACCAAGACTTGTTTTTGTCTGTCTTTTTGATTATAGCCATCCCAGTGCGTGTGAAGTGGTATTTCACTGTGGCTTTGATTTGCATTTCCCTAATGGCTAATGATGTCAAGCATCATTTCATCATTTCATGTGTTTATTGGTCATTTATGTATCTTCTTTGGAGAAATGTCTCCTCAAATTCTTTGCCTGTTTTCAGTTGGGTTATTTGGTTATTTTTCTTCTTATTGTTGAGTTGTGTGAAGTGACTTTATATATGGGGATTCATTTCAGTAACACCAGATTTTATTTTTTAACCAGCAGGGGAGCATACAATTTCTATTCCCTGTAGGGTTTTGAGGGCTGGTTAAATTTGCTGGATATTTAGTTTCTTCCTTAAATTAAGTGTTTGAGCATAGGACAAAGGCCAGAGAATTCTAAGTGGAGAAGGAGGAAGAAAATGAAAAGAATTTGGGAGCTTACCCTCCAGTAAAGAATTTTTTCATTGCAAAAGTTTTTGGGCTTCCTCTTCTTTGTGTAATCCCACCCAGGAGCCTCTTTAAGTATTCACACCATCAACCAAAGGGGAAAAAAGGCTTTTTTTTTTTTTTTAAACTTTTCCCTCCTCTTCCCTTCAAATAATTCTTTGTGAGATTTGTGATTTGTTTGCTATTGCCTTTAATTGTTGAACTGGAGGTACAAGGGTTGAAAGTAAGTTGAATAAGTTATTCACCTCCTGCTGAACAGATTCTTTGTTACCTGGACCAAAGCAGAGAGCTTCTCCTCCCCGACTATGCAAATCTAAAGCAGATAAATGTGAGCTATCAGGAGCCAATTTGCTGGAAATCTTCCCCTTAGTAATTGGCTTCATATTTCAGCCCTTAGAAAAAGTCGACTCTCATTACCACCCCTGCCTTTTCCCCTCTAGGCCAGCAGAGAGAGAGGTAGGGTCCATTGACGACAAGGAAGGGGAGAGAATGAAACTCCAGATGAATTATTATTTTTTTCTCTCTGCTGGCTTTACTTCCAGGTGCCCCCTCTCAGTAATGCTTCCTCAGAAAAGCGCCTCCTCCGCCAGCCGGGGCCTTCTTGCCAATGGTAATCATGTCCTTCCCACCCCAGGCTCACTTTACCTAGATAGGAAGTGACAGGCAGGGAGACCTTCTGCTCTTGGGTTCTTGGGAGGGGAATACAAAGCATTATATCAAACACCGCCACCAGGCCAGCTCTTTGGGGTTGCATTAGGCAGTCAAGCATTTTGCTGCCTGCTGAATGTCATCTCATTTAACATTTTGTTAAACAACTTCTAAAGGTCTTAACAATATGACAGATGGGCCATTGACTGGGTACTTAGTAGCTAAGTACCAGTTTGGCTGGGCTGGATTGTGTTTATTGTTCATTAAGTGTTATTTAAAGAACTCAATCTTGATGCCTCCAACCCCCTGCCCACCTCTCAGTGCATACTTTCTGTAGGACCCCAGGGTGTCACATTAGAGGCCTGTTTCTATAGAAAAGGAAAGGGTGGAAAGAGGCTCAGAAAGGAGAAGAAATGAGAAGACAAGCCGAAAAAAGTGGAGGGAAGCAGAAGAAAGCATGTGTGAGTGTGTCTTTGTGTGTGAGGGGTGAGGAGTAGCTGGGAGGGGGTTATGGTTCAAAGACAAATGTAACAGCCAAATGAGACAGAGCAAAGTGGATTATCTCTGCAGATGGCAGACCCTGTCCCTCTAGGCTTCAGTTCCAGAAAGGGTCACCTTCCACTTTTTTTCCAGATTCAGAAGAAAAGAGGGTGTCTCTGCTCTGCATAGTGGTAGCTGCTCCTTACAGGGGCCACACTAGCACTGCACTGCCCTCTGTGTGTCTTGTCTTCCTGGTGAACTGTAAGTGACTGAAAGATGAGGACCCTCTTGTTTCCCCCAAGAAGGGGATAAAAATCTCTGGATAGAATAAGCACTAAGTAACTCCCTTGTGGTTGATCATGAAGTCTGCCTAGGCAGCAGAGTCAGGTTTCTGCTGTTAAAAGATAAACCAAGACATATTACAAATTTTAAGAGTTTATTTGAGCAAAAACCAATCCACATCTTGCAGTGCCAAACTGGTAGCGACTAGGAGTGTCCCACCAACAGCAGCTAGAGGAAAGACTTGTAGAAAAGACATGAAAGCCAAGAAAGAAATTATCTGATTGGCTATCGTGTAAAGGCTACTTGGCCACGGCCGGGTGTCCTTGGGTTTGATTTCTTAACCTTGAGGCATTTATAGCCTTCAACCTCTACAGCATTAGAGCCACCTCCATCTAATGGCCTTCTTGTTTAATTAATTTAACACTGCTTGTCAGGTTCTAGATGATCAAGATAGGGCTGCTACTGTTGGCAATGTTTCATTGGCTAGAACCAAGGTAGTTTTAAATAACTTTGCAGCCAGTGTTGGGGTTCCAAAGTCCTCCAGTGAAGAAATGAGAGTTTCCCACTATTCTGGTATTGTCAAGAGCAGTACTACTACCAAAGACAAAGAAAATGACACAGAAACATTTGGCATTATCACAAGACGGCAGGTTTTGTAGAATGATGTTCTTTTTTCCAGCTAGGGAATGGTGGTCTAGAATGTCAAGTCAGAAAATGACTTAGAGAATGTCAGGGCTTGAAAGAATTTTAAGAATCAACCCACTTCAATGGCTTCATGTAATCAGATGAAGCAAGAGTCTCAGAAACTTTACCTTTGGTCACACAGTCTCAGTCAGTAGAGAACTAGGGCCAGGCAGCCTGCCTGTTAGTGAAGACTGTTTCCCATTGTTTCAGGAAGAACTTTTGATTGTGAGTGATGGAGACCTAATGGCGAGAAGCCCAAGGTGCACTGATGTTAGGCATGGCAGGATCCAAGGACTCGGGCTATAAAGACATTGTTTCTTTCTCCACCTCTCATTGTGCTGTCCTTTGTATTGCATTCATTCTGAAGCAGATTCTCCTAAGATGTAGTAAAAAGTGACTGCCAGCATTCCCAGGTATGTCCTTCACTAGCTTGACAACCCCAGTAGATAGATAGCTGCTCTTTCCTGCTGGTTTCAGCATGTCCTACGGTTGACTGTCTTTGGCAGGATCTGGCCTCAGGCCCATTTGCCCCTCCTAGAGCCTGGAGGTGGGTGTGTGTGTTGGGGGGGAGGCAATGGTTATACTTGAACCATGTGGTGAGGAGAAAAGTAAAAGGGAGAAAGCAGATATGATCTAGCAAAAAGAAGGGGATCATCCCCTTCTTTACCGTAAGATGATGTGGACATTTTTCTAGTACCTGGAGATGGTCTCTGGTGCTATCAATGGTCTCCTGGACAAGCTCCCTCTCCTCTTTCCAGAATCTCTGTGCCCTTTTTCCCAGAAAGTCACTCACTCTGTCCTCCATTGTCAATAGGAGATGAAATGAGACTATGTGCTTTTTTAGATCGTGGAGACTTGGGCAGAAGAAGATTCCATTCTTATTTCTTCCATTTCCAAGATCTCTTAGCCTGCTCATGCTTTAAAAGGGAGAGGGATACCATAATGGAATTCAATGTAAGTTGATAAATATTTATTGATTAGCTTTTTAAGTAGCCATAGTGTTAGGTCCCAGGAACCATAAAGATAAGGAAAACAGCACCGATCTCTGAAGCTTAGTAACACCCTTCGGATCATCTAAAAAAATTCCTTTTGTGTAAAGAGAATAACATAATACAAATGTCTAGAATTCAGGTCTAATGGGATAAATGCCATGGATAAAAGAAATATTTGTTGGGGAGGGGGATATATGAATGACTTTCCAGAGAAACTGACTTTTGTGCTGGACTTCAAGGGATAGAAATGGGGACTGGAGTAGAGCACTGTCAGGAAAAAAAGAGGAAAAAGCATCATAAGAAGAAATAATAGACTAAGCACAGTCATTAACCCAGAGAAGGGTGGGGCCTTTCTGGGAAACTACGAATAGTCCAGTCTGGAGCAACAATGGAGGTTAGTACAGAGATGGAGACGGGGAAGAGAGCCTGAGCCAGCATGGCAGCAGAGGAGAGGGCAGGACCCAGCTGACCTACCCCAGTCTTTGGAGATTATATTGATTTCTGTCAAGCTGGATATTCAGAGATTTAGCTGGGTTGCACTGAAATAAATAGTCATATTTGCTATTAAAACTCCATTGTTTTGATTTTGGGAAACCAAAAAAGTCACATAATTAATGACCTTCTTCTAGATTCCCTAAAAACCAATGGATAATTACTGGATAAGGTAAATGTGTATTTTTGTTGAGCAGCAGTTGTTTGAACATATTTCAGGTGATATATTCCTTTCTTAATAGTTTGTTGTTAGTATGATTGGACCCAAGTGACTGCTTTAAGAATGTACTGAGATGGAACCACAAGACTGTGTAGAAATCATATCAGCATTTCATTTGAGTTTATTTTGATCAGGAGCTGAGGATGTCAGCCTGAAAAATCACATTTTAGAAACTATTTGTTAACTGTTGGGTGGTGTGTCAGTTTTCCTGCTTCTGACTATGTCCTTAATGCAATGGATTTCTCCTCTGTGACTGAGTTTGACTTTTATATGTTGGTAGACAATTCCTTCCCTTCTTTCCATAAATATTAGTTGAGCCCCATTATACTCAAGGCCTAGCATTAGCTCTGTGTTGAATATAAAGAGATATCACAACCATACCCTGTTTTAAGAAAGCACATAATTGAGCTCAGGCATGGATACAGAAAGAGCTAAATGATCGAGCAAGACAAGGTGCCACAAGGTATAGACTGCTTGCTGTGATCTCATAGGCGAGGTGGGGGAAGGACACCGTGGAGACCTACTGTGTCACGGAACACATAGTGGTTACCGGCCATGTGTGTGAATGGCAGGCTCTTGGTTCACAGTTTGACGTTGTGCTTTCTTGTAGAAAATCTGATCATCTGGAGATGTCCTGCTCCAACCTATGAGGCTTGCATGGCTGCTGCAATTTTTGCCATTTTCTTCCTTCTTGGCCACTGCTGGGTTAGTGCTTGCTCTTGTTACTTGCTCTACTTGACTTACAGTTAGGGGATGCCTTCCCAGAGGGTAGGCACGTGGGCATTTATTTGTGGGCAGATTATACCCTTTGCATTTTTAGAAACAGAAAGACCGGGCTGTCCTGCCATGTCTGAGCTGGGGATTGGGTAGGCTGCCCTGGGAGCTTGTGCTGAATATATTATATATGTGTCTTCTGGGTCAGAGTAATTTGGGCTCTTAAAAGGCAGCCAACTTTCTGGGTAATTAACCCAGTTTTGTCTTGAGAGATATAGCTGAAATTGATTGAGAGAGCCATTCCCACAAATTTTTACTGAAAAAGGACTGCTCAGACTAGACTTGGGCCATTCTGTGGAGGGGTGGAGGGTATTTTTCATGGACTCTCACTGCAGGAGTCACTCAAAAGGGGATGGGAGCCTCAGAAACCTCTGCCTTCCTGAAGTCAGAGAAACTAACCCTGACGTCAGGCACTTGACAAAGATTTGCCCAGAAAATAATAATGAACTGAAAATTGTCCGAGAATTATCCCAGTGCAGAGAATAAGCAGAAGAGAGAAAGAGGGTCATCTTTTTATTTAATGTGTTAAAATAAGTTGATTGTCTTTTGTGTCATTGTTATACATACTTTTTGGGGTTTGTACTTAACACTGCCTTCCTTGTTCTAAACCAGTGTCTCAAAGTTTAAATTACATTTCTGACTGCTGTCCTGACACACAGTGGACAGATTCCTGACTTGTCTGCTGAGTTAGGTGCATAGACATGATGGCTTGTAATACTAAAAAAAATTTTTTTTGAAGTCTGGCAGTTTATTTAATTAATTTTCTTAAAGTCTGGCATTTTAGAGCTGGACTATTCCTCAAAAGAAAATGAAGTTCCTGGAATCTTTTGAAAAATCAGAAATGATAGCAACACAAGTGTAGATTCCTACAGCAACACTAAGTGTAGACTCCTGCATGAAAGCAATTGTCTAGAGCTTGATGCTGGCTTCTCCTTTTCAATAGGATGTCCTCCTGTTGAACAAAATGCCAAAGAGTTACTATTGTCTATTTCATGTAGCCCACTTCACCTATTTAAGTTACCTATCTGACCTCTGTTGTTTGGGTTTGCCCTAACAACAACAACAACAAGAACAACAAAATTTAAAGTCACTAGTGCTAGGGAATAAGAAAAATCAAAGTCCAGAAAGAACTTGATGTATTGTTTTGTGACCTACCTGTACTCTAAAACATAGATGGAATGTTCTATCACCCATATTGAATGCAAAATAAATATCTGTGATTGTTTGATATTTTGGCTCAGTCTTTGGTAGGGGCAGTGGAATGTTCCTGTACTTCCAGGGACATGAATCTGGGGTTATGGCTTTCTCAGAGAAGGTTTAAATCCCTGAGCCCTGTTCAGCCTTGGTAGGTGAAATGGAAATAGGAGCATTCATTATTGTCTTCCCTCGGCCATTCTCAAGTCTGAATGGTTCTTTCAGTTCTCATCATTTTTTGCATGCTGTAGCCTTCTGTACCCCAAGACTTTATATTTCCCTAGGTATGTGGCTGAAAGGAGTGGGTAGGACATGATCCTTGTTTCAGCACTCAACTGCAGACTGACATATGAATCTGATTAATTTTCATATTTGGTTTTATTCAAAATGTCTCCTTGGCTCCTTCCCAACTTTTTTTGCTTAAACTTTGACTCTGAAATAACAAAATAATACAGTTGAGGTCTGATTATTGCC
This sequence comes from Neogale vison, assembly GCF_020171115.1. Classification (NCBI taxonomy): domain Eukaryota; kingdom Metazoa; phylum Chordata; class Mammalia; order Carnivora; family Mustelidae; genus Neogale; species Neogale vison. The sequence goes on along the minus strand of NC_058098.1, from coordinate 89,580,676 downwards.
CTTTAAAGTTTTTTCTTTTTTATTCTTCTATATGACCAGGCTTTACAAAAAGCTATTTTACTCTAAGAAATTAGGTTTCTGGTTATCAGGAGCCCTAAATAGACATGAATTACAAGAACGTCCTTTGAAAACCCCATGCAGCACTTGTTTCATTAAATTCCATGAAGCGACCTTAATTTAGTGGAACACTGGATAGGCTGTTCTTTTAACCTATTATCACTTTGGCCAGGCCCATAAACCATATTCATGGATGATTCCATCAAGAAGGACAACCGTGGGATTAATATTATTTCAGGATACAGTAAATGCCACAATGATGAAGCTGTTTAAGATCTGGTGCTCACGGTGTCACACTGAATGCATTGACATTTACTCTGCTATCACTTCATTTCCAATATTCCTTCCAAATCAGCCGATGCTAATGCTTCAGCGTGTGTGCAGAATACAATGTGGGCGGGGGTGGGGAGACCGGGAAGGGATTGCACAAGTCCTTTGCCTTCCTTTTTCCTTTTGGTATGGAGAGTGAAAGTAGTGTTTGACATGTAGTAGGCCCCAAGATGTCAGTTATTAGGATTGCAGAGGCTCCCAGGAACTTGGCTTTTCTCCTGAAGCTGGGTCCCCTCTTGTCTGCAGCTGAGCAAGTGGTATAGGTCTGATACGAACCAAGAAAGCACTGGTTGATGTTGATAGCATGATGACACGTTGGAATTGAATACGTACGAAAATTCACACAGTAGGCCATTTAGAAGGTCTTATTTGCAGTATTTCCTGAATCACCTTGATCCTTAAACTTGATGTCCCTGACAAAGTGTAGGCCTAATGACCCTGAGTATCTGAAAGCTCACACATAGTTTTGGGGAATCTCTTTTAAACAACCAGTAAGGATATTACCTATAATAACATTATTAATGTCTATTCTCCGAAGGGGGTCTCAGCTCCTAATTTTGAAGGTGAGGTTCTCAGGGTCCTCTGAAAAGAATTTTAAGGTTGTCCAGTTCATGCTTTTTTTAAAGCATGCATCTGTGAATCATCCGAGTTCTAGTTAATTCTAATAAGTACAGTCTGGGGGATCCTAATCCAGTAATTCTGATGTGAGGGCTGAGAATCTGCAGAGCGTCTAACTCCCATGTGATATAACTCCCATGTGGGGTCTAGTTCAGCCATTACTTGTACTGTCTTCAGGTGAGCCTCTAGTGTGTATTTAAATTTCTCTTAATAAGACGCAAATCATATTCTCTTAAGGCAGTCTGTACCATCTTTGAGCAATTCTGGATATTAGTTTTTCTTCATATTGCAGCCAAAGTTCTACTCCTTGGACTTGTTAATCTCTGGCCTTGTCTCTAGCCCTTGGTCCTGTACTATAAGAATGGCAAGACAAGGAAACAGTTCTCCTATGGAAAGGAAGCTTGCATTCTCCAAGTTTCTAACCCGAGGGAAACTCCCTAGGTGGGAAGGGATAGCTGATCCAGGGATAACTTTTGTCTCCTTGGGGTTCACCATTCTGCTTGACTTCCACTGACTTCTTATGGTCCTTGAAGGTTACATGCTAGTTCTTGGTTTGGCTCCCACTTTCTGTACCCCCAACTGAATGAGATTGTTTCCTCTTTTGAACTCTCAATCCTTTTGTTTGTGTGTGTGTGCGTGTCTGCATCATAATTAATTTACCTCCCCCCACCCCCGTAAATCCATGGAAGCTGGGATTGTGTCTTAAGCTTCTTCCAGTTCCGTACAGGGCCTTGCACATACTAAAAACTCAAACCATGCCTGTCAAATTAACACACACAACCTACTTCAATGAATTTATAGCACCAACACAGCAAAATGTAAAGACTGCAACATAGTAAATTGCCACACTTAACTAGTTACACAACAGATAGATTCAGAGAAAGGAAAAGTTAGGTCAGTAACAATTGCAAAGAGCTTTGTGGGCAAATGTGGGGAGATTTTTAAATTTAAATTGGAAATACAGGAGCACCTGGGTGGCTCAGTGGGTTAAGCCTCTGCCTTCGGCTCAGGTCATGATCTCAGGGTCCTGGGATCCAGTCCCGCATCAGGTTCTCTGCTCAGCAGGGAGCCTGCTTCTCCCTCTCCCTTTGCCTGCCTCTCTGCCTATTTGTGATCTCTCTGTCTCTGTCAAATAAATAAATAAAATCTTAAAAAAAATAAATTGGCAATTCATGGACCCATTTGATTCAACTGAGGATTCCGGGGCTAGGTAGGAACATAGTAGATGGGACAGGAGTACACGTGGTTTCTTCCAAGAAAGCTGGGGGAGGGAGGGATATAACTTGGATGGATTTAGGGCAGAGGTCAGAATACTTTTTCAGTAAAGGACTCTCCAGTAAATATTTTAGGATTTACGGATAATATGGTCTCTGTTGAAACTACTCAACTCTGCTGTTGTAGTGTGAAAGCAACCATGGACTGTATGTAATGAATTGGCAAGAGATATTCCAACAAAATTTCAGGTACACTAAACATTCAATTTCATGTAATTTTCATGTATCACGTATGCATTTCCAACCATTCTTACCTTGGGTATCGCTCTAAACAGGCAGTGGGCTGGATCTGGCCTGAGCTGTGGTTTGCTGATCCTTGGCCTGGCTGTCCAAGTTGAACGTTTCACTAGCAAGAGTTTTGTGGTTGGGTGACTTGAGGCAGATACTGTTTCCAAGAAGGGGACTATCAGTAGCACTCATGAGAGAGTGACTGTTTCAGAAAAACGTGCAAGGCTGAGAGTGAGATGTGATTTTACAGGCATGGCTGGTTCTCCAGATGTTTTTTCTTTATGTGAGTGAGGTCTCAAGATATGGAGAGGCTTTGACAATTATTCTCTTTTGCCCACTCCACCCCCAACCCACTCTGGTCCTTCTTCTCTCATTCCTTATCTTATCTCCCATGACCTTTCTGATTCCACCTTTCCACCTTATCATGTTTCCTATGGCATATATGCAGGCTTTAGAATTATATAATTTTTTTCCTTGCAAAAACCTCCCTAGTATTTTGGAATATGATCATCATCCTTACCTAATGATCTTTGATTCATTTCTATATGTAATATGGACATCAGAAATGAACAGTCTACATGAAATAGTTGGGAAAGCATGTATTTTGGGTAGAAAAAGAGGCAAATGCTTGTCCAGGAGAGTAGAATAAATTAGCTCTGGAATTTGGAAAAAGTGCTTTCTCTTAGGAGGAGGAATAGGGCAGACAGAGTTCAGTGTGGGTCATAGTGAGCTTGTATTACCTGGATGAAGTTTGAAAACCAGTCTGATGGGCACATTAAATAGGGAATTGGGTGATCAGATCCAGAATCTAAGAGAGAGGAGTGTCCCAGAGATGTTGATTTGGGAATCATTACCCACCTTTGCAACTGTGTGGGCCTCTGTGAATTGAGTGTGGCAAAAAAGGGTTTGTGTGACTTCTAAGCTAGGTCATAAGGTGATATGGCTCTTGAGTGGCTTTCTACAGGGAGATGTTCACCTGGTGATAAGCCACCATGCTGCGCCATCATGCTGTAGCCCAGATCACATGTGGAGGCCATGTGTAAGTGTTGTGGCTAACACTCAACTAAGGTCTTAGCTTCAGCCATCATCAGCGGCTAGGGATGTGGATGAATGAATGAGGATCCCGGTGAGTCCACCACCCAGATTTTGGGTCTTCTAGTTGAGAGCTCATCATCATAGAGCAGAGCAAAGTTGTCCCCACTCTACTGAGAATTCCTGACCCACAGAGTTTATGAGCATGATAAATGGTGGTTTCATACCACAGTTTGGGGGTAATGTCCATAGTAATTGGAAAACTTGTAAAGAGATATGATATAGAGGACTGGGTGGTTCAGTCAGTTAAGAGTTTACCTTTGGCTCAGGTCATGTTCCTGGAGTGGAGCCCCTTGTCAGGCTCCCTGCTCTGTGGGGAGCCTGCTTCTCCCTCTCCCTCTGCCACTCCCTCTGCTTGTGCTCTCTTACTTTCTCTCTCTATGTCAAATGGATAAATAAAGTCTTAAAAAAAAAAATGTGGGCTACCCGGTAGCTCAGTTGGTTGAGTGTCTGCCTTTGGCTCAGGTCTTAATCCCAGGATCCTGAGATCCAGCCCCTAACTGGGCTCTCTGCTCAGTGGAGAGCCTGTTTCTCCTTTTCCCTATGCCTGCTGCTCTGCCTATTTGTGCTCCCTCTCTCTATCAAATAAATAAATAGAATCTTAAAAAATGTATGATATGTAGGAATGTGTGTGTATAAGCAAATTTATACACAAAAGTATGGCCCAAGACCCTAGGACCTCCTGGATAAGAAGGGTCTCACATGCATTTTCCCTTCATTGCAATTTGATAAGTCACTTCATAGTAAGGCGTCAGTAACTGATAAGTGGAAATGGAATTTCAGGCAGGGTGGTAGTTTGCTAAGGGTGGGGATACAGTTGAAGTTTCTGGGAGTCCTACTCTCAAATCCTTTTCTCCAGATGAAGGACATAGAACATAGGAATGCTCCATTCTAGCTTTCTTTGATATCTTTTTTTAATTCCAATTTTCTGTAACTCTTGAGATGGGATTACCATTCGGGGTACGGGATTACCAGTCGGGGTCTCCTGCAGTGTCCCAGTGAGGTATAAGCTATGGGGAGATCCTAATGGTAGGAAGTCAGTGAAGAGAACAAGAACAGACTTCCAAACAATGTGAGACCCAAGAGGGAGGAAGTCTAGGGAATGATGTCTGTCCTTCCTAATTGGAGTCCCAACCTGAATGGGTACAAGGATGAATGCCTCCCCAGTGGCCTGCACTGGTCTCTGCATGGCCTTCTCCTGGAGCTGCAGTGGAAAGTGCTTCCTCAGGTCCTGCCTTTTGTTCCTGTCAGGGGCTTGGACGTGGGAATCCTGCAGCCCTGGACAGCCCCAGAGTTAGTGATGTCTCTGTCTTTCATAAGTGAAATGTTATTCTCATGAAGGCTGAGAGGGAGAACAGTTAACAATTGTGTCTCTGTGCCTTGCCAGCCACAAGACTTTTCTCTTTCTTCCCACTTTCTCCCTCTTTCTGCTGTCCGTTCTCTCCCTTTCTGTTGTTTCCTTCCTTGATGTCCTTTCTATCCCTGGTCTCTTGTCAGTTGTCACTTCCTTCTTTCTCTCTTGATTTTCTTTTTTAAGCCATTTATTTCAATTTTGGCACAAATGGTGGTAAGATGAGGCTGGGGGATACCAGTTCCCATTTAGTGATGATGGGATTATAGTCTCACTAAGATGATTTAGGAGGGGAAAGTGAAACATAAAGGAATTGTCTTTGTTGTAGTTGTTTCTTTCTTTCTTTCTTTCTTTCTTTTTTTTTTTTTTTTTGGTTTATTTGTTTGTTTTGTTTTTGTTTTCTGTGGGGTAGGGGAAGAGCGGGTTGAATCAGGGTGGGATGAGGAACTTCTGGCCAACCTCAGCATCACCAGAGAAACAGCAAGGGAGTAGGAGCATTAGCTTTCTGGGTCTTTCTCGGTCAGGTATAGGAATTCCCTGGCAAGTCAGGGAATTGGAAGGACTTGGCTGAAGCTGAATAAAACACAGTCACCATAGGCACTATCTTGGTCTTTAAATAAGCGTTTCATTGAGCTGTCCTCTGGGAAACCCAGCCCACATGGGCTGCTATTGAGTTTTCAAGTCTCCTGCTCAGGGCAGGTCCCCCCAAAACACAAAAGCATATGCCTCAAGCTTCTTTCTGATTCACTTTCCATTTCCAGGTGCTTGATGGAACATAGTTGGAATTTTGCCTCCCTGGCGTTTCTGGAGCCACAGACTCTTTTCTGTGGGACAGCTACCGAAAGCTATCCCCATCACAGCTTGAACAGAGAGGAGAATCAGGTCTGTTTTCAGCTCTGCTCAATGTGGTCTGAGCCATGAGGTCAATGGGTTTAGACTCTGGCTGCTCAGCATCAGTCTGCTTTGGAGGAGGGGAATCGCGATTGCGGATACAGGTCCCGAACAAGCCAGCCTGTCCTGTTCCCCATTCTGCCAGTTAGAGAATGAATTTGGCCCTTTGTGGGTTGAACCGGGTCCCCTTTCCCTCCCCCTCTTTTCAGTCCCTTTCCAAAGCTAGGTGGTCCTCCACTGTCACCGTCTTTGTTCTTTGGGACACGGTGGAGCAGTTCAGAGCCGGACCACCTCAGTGAGTAGCTGGGTGGTGTCGGCTTACCCCAGCACTGGAGGTGGCGATGGCACCTTCTCTCGCTAGTTCTCTAAGGAATGACACTCAGGTGCTGGGGACCAGTTTTAAACAGAGCTCTAGTTGTGAAGAGAGCCAAGTGAGATGGACTGGGCGCTTTTATGTGTTTCATTTTCTGTTTCCCTTTTTAAAGGCCAAGAGCCTTTGGAAGGCTTTTATAGCATTAACGATTTGGCTGAGTGCAATGGTCTGCCTCCCTCAGTGGGCTGAGCTGGTGAGGGGCAAGCATCTGGCTTGAACTGATGAAAGGCAGGAAATTCAGAATTACTTCCCGATACTTTCTGTTTCAGTTTAGGATTCTTCAACGTGGCAGTGTGGTGGGCTAGCTGACAGAGGGCCTGCCAGGCCAAGAAATAGATGTACTTTTCGAGTTGAGAGCAGGGTGTTCAGGATGGGGTTAGTGGGACAGACCAGGTGATGAAGCCTCATCTCCCCAAAGCTGGCACGGGCAGGGATGTGGGTCTGGGGTGGAAGCAGTGAGGTTTTGCATGAATTCTTCTCTGATTGGCTCTTATGTATTTTCTCTAGGGAACACCTATGGTCTTTGCTTTCTTTCTAACAAGATCCCTGACCATGGAGCCACAGGCCTTGCCCCTGGCTGGCAGTGCAGCCAGATATAAACAAGCTGAGGGAGAGCCTGGTGTCAAACATTATGTTTACTAAACAAAACCGACAAGTTCTCATCCTTGCGTGAGGAAGCCCTGTAGCTCTCAATACCCCAGAGCTGAAGAGGATCCATTTTATTGAGCTCTGTAATGACAGTCCTGGCTGGAACAGCTGGGTAGTTTGTATTAGCTCTAAGAGACTCGAGAGGGCCCTTTTTCTTTAGAAAAATTATGTTTTTCATTTAGAACAACAACAGCCTGACTGTCTCAACATACTGTAATCTTCAAAAAAGTGGTAACATCTAGCCCAGATTGTTCCCCTAATACTTAGGGTGGCCAGAATGAGCAAATAGAAATAGGGGATACCTAGTTAAGTTTGAATTTCAGATAAACTATAAATACTTTTCTAGTATAGGTATGTCCTATGCAATATTTGGGAAAAACTTATACTAAAAATGTATTTGTTATTTTACTTGAAATTCACATTTAACTGATTTCCCCATATTTTATCTGGCAAGACACAATTCCTTTCTAAGCATGTTGCTTGAATACCTCTGGTGACAGGGAACTCACTATCTTCAAAATAATCATTGCATCATTGGACAGCTGTGAGTGCTGGAGAGCTCACTGGTACATTAATGTAACATTGTCACACATTTGCTCCTCATGTATACCTCTGGGGCCCTTAGAATATGCCTAATCCATCTATCATGTGACAGCCCTCCAAATGTTTATTGACAGCTCTGTATCCCCTTGACTTTTTTCTTCTTCAGCCTGAGTATCTCCTGCTCTTTCAATTTTTCCTTAAGTGGAATAGTTTCAGGCATGCAGACCAGCTTATGAATATGCTCTGTATTGCTTGTTTAGAGCTTTTATAATCAAGTGGGACCTGGTGGCCCGAATAACAGTTTTTGATCGACATGGCTTTGTGCTTGTTGTTGAAAGTGCACGTCTACTATGTCAGGAACTTTTGGCCTCATGAACCAAGCTTTCGCATGGACCCTTTTCTGAAGCAATACTGTTGCTGCCTGTCAGAGGGGAACTAAAGGGCAAATGGAGAAGGAGATACTCCTTCCTTGTTAGAGACTGAATGTTTGCATCCCCACCAAAACCCATGTTGAAACCTATCCCCAAAATGATGATATTTGGAAGTGAGGCTTTTGGGAGGTGATTAGGTCAAGGAGGTGGAGCCCTCATGAATGGGCTTACTGCCTTTATAGGAGACCCCTAGCCCCTTCTACCATGTGAGGACACAGGGAGAAGATGATCTTTGGAGCTGAGGAGGGCTCTTATCAGACACTGAACCTGCCTACACCTTAATCTTGGACTTCCAGCCTCCAGATCTGTGAGAAATAAATATCTACTCTTTATGAGCCATTCGGTCTATGGTATTTATGTTAGAGCAGCCTGAATAGACTGAGACACTCCGGGACTGCACACATCAAATGTGAATGTGGCAGCCTTATTCCTACTTCACATGACCAGTGAGCAGTTAGGATATTAGCATTACCAAAGGTCATGGTAGATATTAGTAAAATAGATTAATATGAATCCACATTTCTGTTTCTGGTTAGATTGGAGTTGTGGATCAAAATTCCAGGCTGGGTCCAGAGATCTGCTACAAACCATCTGTGGGCATTAGCAAGTCGCTTCTCTCTTTGGTTCTCAGAATCTTCATATGAAAAATGAGGCATTTGGATTAATTCTTTAAGGCAGAGGAATATCTCATAGAGGCTATGGGTGTGGCTTTTGACACGAAGCTAACTGTAATAAAATACATGAAAGAAAAGACAAAGGAAAATGATAGTTGTTTTAGATCTAGAAAATTAAGCTCATTGGTGCCTATCTGTGAACTTTTTATTGGTCCATGACAAGAGAAATACAGAAGTGGAGAAATATTTAAGACATTTAAATCTACTTGACATTGCTGTGGCATCCAAATGTAGGACCAGTGGGTTGTTTCACTAAATAGGGGATGGACCAGTCTGAATATTACTGAACTTGTAGGTGGTCGATGGCATGTGATGTGAGCTGTATACCAGTCAGTTTGAGGTAGAAACATGTCTTGGTCTGTAATGGAGAAATAAAGAAACAATCAGGGAAATGTAGATCAAAACCACAATGAGATATCCCCTTACGTCTGTCAGGAAGGCTAAAATAAATAACAGAAGAAACAATAAGTATTGGTGAAGATGTGGAGAAAGAGGAACCTTTGTGCATTATTGGTGGGAATGCAAACTGTGGAAGACAGTTTGCACAGTGTGGAAGACACTGTGGAAGACAGAGGAGGTTCTTCAAAAAATTAAAAATAGAATTATTGTGTCATCCTTGTAATTCTGCTACTAGATATTTAACCAAAGAATTTAAAAAAGCACCGATTTGAAAGGATATATACATCCCTATGTTTATTGCAGCATTTATCATAGTAAAATTATAGAAGTAGCCCAAGTGTCCACTGAGATTTAAATGGATAAAGAAGATGTGGTATATATGTACAGCCGAATATTATTCAGCCATCAAAAGAATGAAATCTTGCCATTTGAAATGATGTGGATAGATCTAGAGGGTATAATATGAAGTGAAATAAGCCAGTCAGAGAAAGACAAAGAAGAACTAGGAGGCTATGGGAAGAAGTCAGGAAAAGCAAATGCCAGATGGGCCTTGCTGGACCAACAGGCTTCATCTTTTGGCTGCTGGTTCTCCTTTACGATGATCTCATCTGGCCTATGGCTCCATGGTTACCTCTGTGTTTGGGTTAGTGAGAAGTTCCAAAATGTCAGGTGAAATTGTCTGGATCTTGAGCTCAAGGCTTGGCCCAGGGAAGCCCTAGGGCTTGCCAGTAGAGCTATAGGCAGAGGAATTGTGAAGTTGGTAAATCTCATCTTCCACACCAGCCTAAGCTCTTTTCTTTGGGCCCTGCCTTCTTTCCCTACACTCAAGCTACATCCAACTCTCTCCTTCTGGCAGTCTCATTTCAGGAAAGATGCTGCTGGAATCCAGGAGGTATTTAAATGTCACTTCCCTTAATGTGTCTTGCAATTAAAGTCTTGTTTCTAATTGAGATGAGAAGTCTTACCACTTGAAAAAGCTTTTCTCTAGAAGGTGGAAATCCTTCTGAGGGGGATGGGTTTGTATTTTTCAGTGTTCTTGAAATGGTAATGTGTGGCTGGATTCCTATGGCTGGAGTCCAGTGTTGCCACCTTTCTTCTGCTAGAAACATTCTAGAGATGGTCATTAGCTCCCTGGGGACCAGAGAGACAGTAAATAAGAAAACTGCCTTGCAAATGCATATCATGTTTTGTAATTTGGACTCCCTCTCTGCTGGTATTCAAACAGCACTCACAACCACACACTGTTACCTTGAGTTGGCATCTTAGGATCAAACAGCATTCAGAGGAACAATTTCATTCTTTCCCAGGCTTTTGCCAGCTTTCTGAGGGAGGTCTTCCTCCTTTTGATGCTACAATAGAAGTTAAGGTCTCCTGGGATGATGAAGTCTAATAAATTAGTTGTTATTGCCCTGGGCTTTACAACTAAAGCAAAGGGAGAGCTGAGGTAATTGTCTGAACAATTTGGGCAAAACAACCAACTGTCCTCAATGGATTGCAAAGTTTGGTGTTATCCAAATAGAATAGTGCAGGGAAACTGCTTAGTACTTTTGAGTTTCTAGGAGAGGTAAGCACCTTCTCTTTCTGGGATACTTCAAACGAACATGTTGAAACATGTTGAAACTTGATCTGAGTAAACTTACAGATGAAATTGCCTTTATTAAGTGATTCATGAATCAGGTTTCATTTCATCTACAAAATAGGAGCTCTGAAGAGCTGTACAAAATGGGAGATTTTTATAGGCAGAAGAGGCAGGAACAGGGAAAGAGTGGGTTATCTCATCTTTCTTTGGGGGACAAAAGGGGACTACCTCACTAATGCTGACCAGGAAATTCTAGATTGACTGCTTTAAGATTATATTCCTAGGAGAGGTCAAAACTGCAATTAGCTTAGGTATTAAGTCTCGGTTTCCTGATGCGGGGCTTTGCATAAGTGACTCCATTTTGGGTCTATGGTTTTTTTTGTTGTTGTTGTTTTTGTTTTTTTTTTGTTTTTCTTTTTTAAACAGACTAAATAAGCTTCTTTGGTTGTCCCAGTTTGCCTTCCTGAGAGGAGCACATAGAAGGAACCTCATGAACATAATAACAATGGTGAATGCTTATTAGACTTTTGTGTGTTCTAGGCACAATACTAAGTGTTTTAAATAGATTTCATTTAGATGTCGTCACAATAACCCTATTAATATCCCCACTCAGCAGATGTTGGATAGGTGGCCAGTGGAGCTTTAGGGGACTTGGGTGAGGCTCACAGCTGGTGAATTGCAAGGCTCATTCAGCCAGTCTGAGTCCAAATCCTTCTCCAACATGAAACCTCTAGGTGGGTTTATACTATGAAGATACTGAAATCCAGAGGAATTGTGTTCAGATGAAGGGAGTACAGTTCCTTTGTGGAACATGTGGTATGTCCACTAACTAGCTGGATGATGGGCCCCAGATGCCTCATGGGTAACTGAAGGGATTAGCTTTCATTTAATAATTTTTAAGTTCAACTCAGGTCTCACTTTCTGTGATTTTTAAAGTTGTCGGGGTCTGTGGCCCTCACCATTCATTTTCTGAGCTCTGATTAGAGCTGAGCTCTGCACTATTTGAGCTCTGGTGTTCTCACAAGGAAGGATGAACTAATAGGATAGGTTGAGTTCTCCTGTTGTAACAAATAGCTTTCAAATCTCAGTGGCCTAAACAACACAGCATTACATCTCATTTGCTTACAAGTCCATGGGACTCTAGTCCTTCAGAACTCAGTTGATGGGACACCTACCATCTCTAATGAATCATTTTGTCCAAGGGAGAGAAAGCTCTGGAATGTATTACACTGGAAATTAAATTCTCTGGCCCATAACATAAAAGGTGCCATAGTCTCTCCTAACTCTTTAACCAGAACTAGCCCCATAGGCTCATATAACCAGAGGGTACTAGGAGTTACAGTCCTACCATTTGCCCCAAGGTCAGGCAACTGGGAATGTTTGGAGAACAGCATTAAAGATCACCTAAAATATGTATGCTACAATGTCCCTTTAGGATCCTGCATAACTGGGGAAGATAAGAAAGTCAGGCAGGGCTAATAGTATTGCATTGTGGTTAGAGGGACAGGTTGGACAAGAGAACACTTCCTTTTCAATGAAGATAATGGAGACTTGGTTGGGAATGGACATGGGGGTAAGGAGAGGTCACTCAAAGCCATGTTTTCTCTAGGGTCACCTTGATCACATTCCTTCCTTTACTGTTTCTTGTAACCCACTAATTAAGATAGCTAAAAATGTTACCATGAGCTAAAGTCAACATCAATTAAAAATCCCATATATATTTCACGTGAAAACATATGGTCTTCAAACATGTGTGATTTTCATCAGACCTCCTCATCTGTTTGTCATTTAAGGTCCAGGCCATTTTCCATATTTCTATCAAAAGCTGCCTGCTGTAGATGAAAGCCTGGCAAATAACTGTGTGCAAGGAACTTTCTGAAGTTATAAATAATCAAGTGCCCGTGGGGGGTTGACCTCATATACAATAATACACAGAGTAATGATCAGAGCTCAGGGGGAAAAATGGAGCTGAATGATTGCCTTCTAAGTAAGGAGAAGGTTTCAGCTTTGCTTATAATACCACAAGTGTCATTTTCCTGACACCCTCATCCTTTGACAGGAATAGAGCTGAGTGGAGCCTTAAAGACAGTTGGCAAAGTAGCTGAAACACAGAGACAGTGGTTGATGGCAAGTGTTTAACAATTGGCTCTCTGGGGGGAAAAGCCCTGATCTGTCATGTTTGCCAATTTCCTTAGTGTAAAGACCCCCAACATGGCTGAATTTCAAGGCACCAACATGATGTCATTGAACATGGATTTTGGGGAAGAGATGTATATGATTGGCTCTTGCAAGCCAGTATCGACTTGGTCCTCCATATCACAGAACAGGGAAATGAAAATGATTGCTTTTCTCCTGTCCTCTACCTACTTCTAGTCCCAGAATATGATGTTTGGACCTTGGGTGGCAGAAACTGTTTAGAGGAAGAGAATTGACATGGGGGAGGCAGATCCAGTGCTAAAGAATATTGGTTACTCTCATCCTGTATTCGTTTTCTAGCTCTGTGACTACAAATGATCACAAACTGGGTAGCTTAAAACAATAGAAATGTATTCTGTCACAATTCTGGAGCCCAGAATTCTGAAATCAAGGTGATGGTAGGTTGGTTCCTTCTGGAGTCTGTAAGGTAGAAATCACCCTGCCTTTCTCCTAGCTTTGGTGACTGCCAGTGAGTCTTAGCATTTCTTGGCTTGTAGACATACTCCAATCTCTGCCTCTATTTTTCCATTGCTGTCCTCTCTGTGTCTCTCTCTGTGGCCTCTCCTCTTTTTCTGAAAACACTAGTCATCGGATTTAGACCCCCCCCCCCGCTTTATATCTGCAAAGACCCTATTTCCAAATAAGGTCCTATTCTGAGACTGTGGGTGGGCTGGGGGGGCACATTCAACTCACTACACATATATACACATAGTAGGGAAAGGATTAGAGAGGGGCATGGTCAGAACCAGAGATGGCCACCTGGCCTTACCATTTCCCCTGACTTCCCAGAACTTCCTTCAGCCTGTGATCTTTTTCCTGATTTATGACCACAGGTTAGCAGGGAAAGTGGTCTGTGACAGCTGGGTTGCTTTTTCTTGTAGTCATGCTCCTCACCTCTAAATCCAGGTGGGTGAGGAGTGGAGTGACCCTGGCTCAGTGTTCTTTCAAGACTGTGTTTGGGCAGTTGTACCCTTATATCATCTTCCATCTTCTTTGAAGATTATTTTGACAAAAAGAGACAGAAAACTTAAGAAAGTTCTGTTCTTCAGTGTCATACACCCTACCTAGAAAAATAGGCCATTAACAGGTACTGAATGAAAGAACCAATGAACAGAGTTGAGGGCCGCTTAAAATGTGTCTGCTCTGGAGGAAAACAAATGAGTTCTCAAGTTCAAAAATGTCTTTTCAATCTAAAAGACACAGTCCTGTCCATTAGGTCAGTGAAAGACAGTGACTGGCGATCAAGTATCAGAGGCTCCAGGGATGTTAAGTAGGCCTTCCTGGCCCTGTAATAGGAACGGCTACTAGTGGAGGCAAGTTTGGCTCCTCCCCACAGTCCTGATGCGAAAGCCAGCTTGGCTGGGCCTCAGAGGGCGGAAAGAGGTCACCAAGATGCTGCTGGTGGCAACTTTAAACCAAATCTTGTGGGTCCCTTTAGTTTTGTTCCTGAAGCTCCTTTCTTAGCCTGCAATGCAGAGGAAGGGAGTGGAGGGATCAGGTTTCTAGGAAAGAATCTGGCTTCAGAATGTATGTACTTTTGCCAGGCTCACACTTAGGGAAACACTGGTTTGAGGGGATCTACTTACCTAATGAGAGTGTTATATTGAAGGCCCAGATTCCTCATTCCCACCACCCGATTTTGAGGTTGATTGAATTTATGTGCCATGGCTTAAGAGACCCTAACAAACCCCTTTCTCTCAGGCACTTTGACCTGTTTCACCTCCTTCTGCTTGCCCAAGGTTGCCCTTTCTCCTGGGTTTCAGGTATGTGGTCATTTGGCTGGCTGAGCCCTGTGATCACATGAAACAATGACCACATAAAACACACCTCCATTTAGAGATAAGCACTGATGCATGCCCTGCAGCTAAGATTAAAATCTGTCCCATAAATCTCTCCACAATGCTGTATATTCCACATATAATGATGAGAAGTGAGCTGGTAAATAAATAGCTAAGGAAAAAAAATTCCTCACAAAATACCCTATGATTAAGAGGTTTGATCTCATATTGTTAGAAACCATAGGAAGGGGTAAGATTTGTCACTGATATTGCTTCCTCCCCTCACTGTGGCATTGCATCAGGTTCGGTTTCATTCATCACACATTTTTTAAAATCCTTCCATGTGCTATGTACTAGGAGGTACATAAGTTTAGCTGGGAGTTCACAGAAACAAATGATAAGGTAATAGAATTTGAAGCATATCAATTTGAGATCTACTTATAAAAAAATTCTATCTTTGTATGTTTGCATGTGTTTTGGAGTTTAAAGGTAACATTGCATGGAGGTACTTGATCCATTTTTTCATGTATAGTGGACTATTCTAAAATAAATAATAATAGAATGAAACATCTAGCTCCATGATCATTATAGTTCTACCATGGTGGTAGATTTTCTGAAAAAGGATTCAAGGACTCACTCCTGCTTCTTAGTCTGTTGGTAAACCTGGACAATCTCTTGCTCTGAATCTTGGTGCCACCATTTTCTGTTATCTGAGGCAACAAGGAGTATACAGATGTGTGTGTGTCTTATGTGTGCACAGCTGGATGTGTTTGTGTGAGTAAATGTAGTTAGCTAGGAGCTACAGGATTTACAGAAGAAAACGTGGTATAATGAGAGCACATTTTAAGATAAAAAATAACTATTTTTGTCTTCAGTAATTCCTAATTGCAGGTGAACTTGCAGTTGAAGAGCAAATATGTTTGTAAAATTTAGGTCATTCGGGTGCTCCCATATGTAGAGAAGAATGCCCCTTCTGATGGTTAAGCCATAAACCTTCAACCTTGGATTAGGAGGAAGCCATGATGGAGTAAAAGGGAAACTTGCCTTTCTGCACTGAGCTAATATGGGCAGGAGAATCAGGAGAATCCATAGAGGAGGAAAACAGACTTAAAGGTCTTTGTTTCTCTCACCCCATTTGGTCCTCATCTCCTGTGCACAGGTAAACATGAGGGAAAAGAGCACTGGGCTAGTGGGCTAGTTGTATGCGTTCTTGAGTGGTGTGTGTGTGTGTGTGTATGTATGAAAGAGAGAGAGAATGAATGAGAGAGATATTGAGAGAAAGAGAGGTCCAGGTCCCTAGGAGACCTCTATCTGAGGACGAAGGTGGGTAACAGAAGGATGGAATGAAAAACCAGAGGCCATGGA
The DNA here is from genome assembly GCF_020171115.1 of Neogale vison. Taxonomy (NCBI): domain Eukaryota; kingdom Metazoa; phylum Chordata; class Mammalia; order Carnivora; family Mustelidae; genus Neogale; species Neogale vison. Next base: position 89,564,849 of record NC_058098.1, on the reverse strand, counting down.
CCTGGTTTCCATGGTCTGGCTGTGTCTTGCAAGGAGCTCCGAAGGACACATGTACCTGGTGAGAGCATGGAGGAGGGCTGAGAGGGTCTCCCAATGTGCTGGATGTTAGAGTGAAGAGGCTGCACTAGGCAAGGACGGTACACTCCAGTGTATGCCTTCGTTGTGTTGGGCACAAATGACTGTGGGCACAAAAAAGCGCATCATTAGTCACCACCTCTGCTGTCATTACTCTAAGGAAGCAGATCTGCTGTGGGTGATAGGTAGCTGGGGCTAGGGAGTATCCAGAGAATCTTCTCACCTACTGGTAAGAGGATAAAAATGATCCCTTTGTGTATCAAGACAACATCATCTTAGGGAAAAGAAGGGGGATGGAATCTGAGAGATCAGAATTCATCTAAATACACCGACTCATCTGAAAAGGAACAACTAAATGTGCCCTGATGGGGAAATCGAATTTGAAAAGACCGAGTGTCTAAGGGAAGTTTTCTGAGCGATGGGACTGAAATACTATTATTTCCCAAATCTAAGTTTTTCCAGCTACCCAGGTAGGGAGGGGCCTGGAGGAAGAGCAGAACATTTTGGGGGAATAAAAAGACTTCATTTCCCTGTACAGTTGAGTGGTGTAACAGAGCAACCTTGATGCAAATGGATAAGGATAGAGTTAGGAACTTGCTAGTATTTTCATCTTAAATAAACAACTTTAAAAAAGTCATGAAACCTTATAAAACTTTCTTTTTTAAAAAAAAGATTTATTTATTTGAGAGAAGGAGAGAGAGAATGAGAGAGAGAGAGAGCATGAGAGGAGAGAGGTCAGCGGGAGAAGCAGACTCCCTGCCGAGCAGGGAGCCAGATGTGGGACTCGATCCTGGAACTCCAGGATCATGATCCGAAGGCAGCTGCTTCACCAACTGAGCCACCCAGACGCCCCTTATAAAATTTTCAGTTGTCTTTTGAATTTTTTTGTAAAAATACCCCAGGAACAAGAATCTTTGATATATTATCTAGCTGGCATCAACAAGGAGAGAACAAGGGACCCTGAGCACCTACAGTACAGTGTTCCAGCAGAATCCAGCAGGCCAAGCAGATTTGGGACCTTTGGTACCACTTGGGGACACTGGTCCAAATATTGATGAGGAAAAGGCCTTGAGGAATTTAGTCTTCAGGGAAAATTTCCCAGTGGAAGGGCTCAAAGTCCCTAGAATTCAAGACTTCTGCAGATAGCAACATTCCTTTCTCTGGGGGTGCTTTCTGAGTACTGGAGATAGGTACTCGTGTGACCAAAACAATTATGGTGCAGATTGTTCTGGACACAGGGGAATGGCCTAGGTGACCTTCAAGGGGTCTCATACCTAATCCGTGATTTTGTAAGTAATGAGTTGACAGAAAATTGCATTCTGTGTTTGGCTGGCCATCTGCTGTTTCCCCAGTGCTGGCTGATAAAGGCATGGCTATGTGGGGAGAAGGTGAGCTGTAATTAATTATCTATGGCATTGATGAATTTCTTGTAAGATATTTCCCTGCTAATCCAGCAATATAGCCACATCCATTTCCCCCTCCCCAGTGTTAACGGTCTATTTATGGACTCAGCTCCATAATTAAATGTTTCATTTGCAAGAAAATGGTTCCTAGGAAAATCCAAGCTCTCTTTATGTGCCTGCAATCGGCTATTGCAGACGTTATATAAGAGATTAGTCCATGTTGGCCTGCTGCTCTTAGCTTTCCGGATAATCTAATGTATTATGTTTCTGGTGTATGTAAATTACTAAATGTGATATTCTTCAATATGCCTGCCAAATGAAGCCAAATGTATTGTGGGCATAATTTTAATTATTTATATGCTATAAAAATGGAAGAAATCGGAATGATAGAAATAGGGTTCTAAAACTCCCCTCTGGTTTTCTTTTGGGCACCAGTTAAATCAGATTAAAACCATAATAGTTTTTCAACTCCTGCTTCTCAGTTGTTCTGACCATCTCTTCTGTCAGCATGTGGCTGTGCCCCATGAAGTCACTTAAGTCAACCCAGAGTATTTGCCTTACTAGAAAATAGCACATATCAGATGGTTGGGTTCCAGGCAGGGACACCATTGGGAAAACTCAAGAGTCCTTTCTGAGCTTTGCCTTTTGTTCTTAAAAATGGTCCCTGGCAACTCCTGACCTCAGTTTTCATCTGAATCAAGTAGGTAGAAGTTAGGTGGGTAGGCTGTAAAGCTGTACAGGGAAAGAGCAAAGGTGAGAGGGACACGTGTGTCTGTGGGTGTAGCACCATGAAAAGAGAATGAAAACCAGCTACTTTTATTAACTTGTTAGAGATGTGGAGGTCAGTTTTAGTTTGAGATGGCTGATAAGGGTAGAATGGATTTGGTTATCTACTCAAGCCCCAGAGACTATCCTTTTTTTTTTTTTTTTTTTTTTTGCTTTTTAAATTTATTTTTTTAATTTTTTAATAAACATATAATGTATTATTAGCCCCAGGGGTACAGGTCTGTGAATAGCCAGGTTTACATACTTCACAGCACTTACCATAGCACATACCCTCCCCAATGTCCATAACCCCACCCCCCTCTCCCTACACCCCTCTCCCCTGCCCCCCTCAGTTTGTTTTGTGACATTAAGAGTCTCTTTTGGTTTGTCTCCCTCCCAATCCCATCTTGTTTCATTTATTCTTTTCCTACCCCTCAAACCCCCCATGTTGCATCTCCACTTCCTCATATCAGGGAGATCATATGATAGTTGTCTTTCTCTGATTGACTTATTTTGCTAAGCGTAATACCCTCTAGTTTCATCCATGTCATCGCAAATGGCAAGATTTCATTTCTTTTGATGGCTGCCTAGTTTTCTATTGTATATATATATATACCACCTCTTCTTTATCCATTCATCTGTTGATGGACATCTAGGTTCTTTCCATAGTTTGGCTATTGTGGACATTGCTGCCGCATAGACCATCATTTGAAATGAGTTAGTTCAGTGATTTTTGTCGTATTGTGATATTGTAGTTAGATATGGAGTCTGGAATCAAAGCGCTTGGTTTTGAATCCCTGTTTCATATTTTAGGTGAAGAATCTTGGGCAAGATACTTTCCCCAAAACCTTGGTTTCCTCATCCATTAAGTAGAGCACGTGCAAACAATGCTGCTTGTTTGAGATGTCATGAAGATCAAATGGAATGATGCATGGGAATGTGCTTTATAAACACAAACTGGATGTTTTTATTATCATTACATCTTTCTCTTGCCCCATAAACTGCAATGGCTGGCAAGTCATGTTTTGCCAAGTCATCTTTCCTTCTTTCTCTCTTTCTTTCTTTCTCTCTCTTTCCCCTTCCCTCCCTCTTTTCCTTCCTCCCTTTCTTCCTTCTTTCCTTTGTCTGATGAGGAGGAAAAAATTATGAGTTAATCCAGTTGCCCAGGGGAGTAGCACCAATTCCTTAGAGTGGGAAAACTGCCCTTTTCTTTGGTAATATATAGAAATGGGGTATTTTGTTTCCATGATACAAACCTCTTAGGCCAGTCAAGATCACATCTCAAATCTTTCATGAAGAACCACCTTTTAAAATTCTGATCCACATGGACTGGCACTTTGGTAAAATATAATTAAATGTATTATCAAAAAATGAAAAAAAGCTATACAAAGTATAAGTCCTAGTTTTCTTTTATTATTAGATTTAGCAGACATAAAATTATTCTGTCAAATTGCTATAAATCCTTGATATCTATACTTCCTCATTAAGGGCTGGGAACAAAAGTTAATGGGTCAATACTAGATCCCACTTTAAGGAATGCTGTTGTAGGTGGAAGGGACTTCAAACAAAAAGAATTAGCTGGGTTTCTATTGTACAATAAAAAAATTCTGAATTTTTGCTAGACAAGCTGATAAATGGGTGCAAAACTCAAAGAAAAAAAGATAAGAGGGAGAGGACTGTTTGGACACAAGGAGAGAGAAGCCCAAGAAAAATGATAGCTGGCCAAAGTACAAAGAAAAGAACAGTAGTTAAGAAATGCCATGTGCTGGTGACAATGCAGAGTGACAGTGTTCAATTGTTACCTTTGTTGGATGGTGCTAATTCCCAAACCTTCAACAAAGTCTGTTACACACCTGCATGTTGGTGGTACTTGAGGACTGACACAGGGTCCATATCTAAACCTGGGGAAGGGTTGAGGGCAGGGAGGCAGCTCCAGGACCATGGTGGTGAATGGAGATCAGAGTTAACGCAGCAGGGGAATTTAGAGCCAGCACTAGCCAGGAAAGTGTCAGCCTGAGGTCAGCTCTGTATTTGCCATATTATATGGGATGGATTTGTACTTATTTGGTATTAAGAGCAAAGGGGGCCGCAAAGTTTGGAGGATCAGGGACCCTTACGTTCCACTATAGTCTCAAATGGAAAGACCTTTGCCTACATTTTGCTGTAAGTCTCTTGTTCATTACATGTGGGGCTCTTTATCCTTATTGAGGGAAGAATGTCTGTTTTCTGACTGAGTCTGAGCTGCAGAGATGAATCAGAAATAGGGCTTAGATGGGTTCTGTCTCATATCTTAGCATGTGTTTTCTTCTCCCTATAATTAGCATACATTTTTTGAGACTTTGTTGTGCCAGACTTTGCACTTTGGGTAAGTCATCTCAAATCCTTATGGTGGTTCTTCAGTTGTATAGATTTTTAATATCCTAGAACCACTATTACTAGTTGTTCTAACCCTGGCTGAGTTACTTCACCCCTCTGAGTCTCAGTTTCTTCATCTATTAAATGGTGATGTAAAAATAGGTAGGACTTCATAGTGTTATTATCAGGATTAAACAAGATAATATCTTGGAGGCATTTAGCATACTACCTGATACATAGTAAAAATAGTAATAATAATAATAATGACAATATTAATGACAAGTAATATTAAAGAGTGCTTGCTATGTGCCAAGCATCAATTAAAGTACTTATATTATCTCACCTAATGCTCCAAGTAACCCTATTAGGTGCATGTATTATTATCCCCACTTTACAGATAAGGAATCTAAGGCTTGGAGGCTAAGGCACTTGCTTATAATCATGGCCAGTAAATGATGGAGTCTTGTTACAACTCAGGCTGTTTGACTGTAGAGCACTCATTCTTAATTATTACACTACACTTGTCATTCAAAAAAAGAGTTTATTGTTATGACTGCAGTTGAAGAAACTGAGTCCCGGAAAGGTGAATAATTTGCCCAAGGCAATGTAGCCGTGGGCAGAGCCGAGACTGAAAGCCACTGGTTTCCTGTGGCCCCAGTGGGTTGCGTGGCTGGGTCCTGGGAATCTGGTTGGATTAAATGGCTTGCACAGGTGGACCACACCAAGAGCCATGCCCTCTGCAAAGTGGGTGTGGATGGATGACAGTAGAGTTCATGACCTCTGACATCCCCTGGAGGAGCTGAAATCTCAGCAGTGAGTCTGAATTATGAGGTTGGAGAGCAGACTTGTTGGAGCCCAGAACCCATCCACACCCAGCCTTGATTTACATGGGAACATTTCCTCCCTGTTGGCACTGGGAAAGGGAAATAGCAAATTTTGGGTGTTTGCTTGTTTCCGTCAGTAATTTCAGCTGGGAGGGGTGAAGGCTGATTAATTATACAGCAGCTCATTAAAACATAATATCCCTTTGAAGCCTAAAGCAGCAAGTGGAGAACTGTTTTGCAACGTTGGTGGGACACTGGGTAGTCTCCAACTCATCCTTTTGATGCAGCTGGATAGTGTGTCGACTCTAGAATTGTACCTTTCGGCCCCATGGAGACAACGTAAGCAGGCTTGTTCTGTAAAGAGAACTGTGGGAATACTTGGCTACTGTGGAATCCCCCAGAAGGAACCCCTAGGCTGAAGCTTAGCCCATATCCTGTCCCCGGGGTCCTGATGGAGCTCCCACTGGGGGGCTGCTACCTTCCTCTGTGAGCCAAACCACCCCAGGGAGGTTGGGGGCCATGGCTGGCTGAGAGCCCTTGTGGCCGCTAGTGCCTCCACCTCAGGAAGACACTGCAGGCCAAGGAAAACACTTGGCAAACTTAGCCTGTGCAGCTCTCAGTAACTCATTTAGGATTTAATGTTTCTTTTTAAACAGAGCACAGAAGGTTTGGAAAGCAAGTTTAGTGACTCCTGAGAGGATAACCTAGCTCCAAGTCTTATTCATCTTTGCTTTTGGCACCTAGAAGGTGCTCAATAAATGCCTGTTCAATTTCAATCATCTTTTGTGGTTTTTAAAAAAGTCTGGAAACACCCCAAGCATCATCTATTGGATTGCTTAGATTTTGGCTGAAGTCAAGTGTTGAAATACTGGGTTACTTAAGACTGATTATTCCCAATTAGACAAATAGTTGGTGGGCATTTATTGGTCAGGCATTGCGCTGAATGCTGTGGTAGGCGGAAGATATGCAACTGAGTAGGAAAATTCATAGCGGAAGCTGCCACAACAGGGATACAGACCTGCCAACTGCCGGGGAAGCAAAGAATGGGATAAGTTAGACTAAGAGGTCAGGAAGGCCTTCATAAAGAGGAACACGGTGGAAAGAGCCTTGAAAGATAAGATTTGGAGATGTGATTGGGGCGAGGTGCGGAGTTTTAGTTACTGTGATTGGGGTGAACTGTGAGTTTCAGTTACTGTGAAGGACAAGAGCAAAGTTTTCTAGGTGTGAAGCTACACTGGCAAGGATACAGTGTGGCTGAGACAATAGTTAGATAGGAGTCTGGTTAACATCTTACAGAACAATAATGCCATAACCTGTGCAGCTGTTTTCTCTACCACACAGAATTTATTTGCAATTATGCTGGATTAAAAAAAAAAAGTTTGTAGTCTGCCAATTTTATACACATTCACCTAAGTTTGTAGAATTTGAGGTAGAATCAATGGTAAATGGTTAAGTCAAACAAAATCAGCATTTTCTAGAGCATCAGATAACCCCAAAGCAGGTTTTTTTCACAATGCTCTATGATGACTTCAAAAAAACATGCAGTGATCCTCTCTAATTTCCAAGGTTCAGATAATTTGGCTAAAGGATAATTGTTCTGGCCAGATTTGGAGGACCTTGTGATAAACTTGGACTTGATTCTGTATAAGTTATAGCAGAACAGTATGATCTGTACCGGCATATAGGAAGATTGGGAAAAGAGGAGAGATGGTGGAAAAAGGAAGTCTAGATAGAAGGTTATGGTAATAGTTGAGGTAGAGGTAATGAAGTGGCAGTGGGCTTAGAAAGGAGGGATCTGAGATGAGGGACCATGTGAAGATGAATTGATTTCATGGGGGCTGTGAGGGAGGGAGTTCTGTTTCACGAATGTTTATCAGGCATTTACTATGTACCACCTGTGATAAACACCAGCTGTTCAAAGATGAGTAAGATATTACTATTATTCCCCAGGAACTTACAGACATGAAAAATTACTCTCAATTCCATTTGGAAAGGCCAATGGTACAGATATGTACAGGGTGAATGGGATCAAGGTCAGATCAGGGAAGAGTCCCAGAGAGGGTCTTTAAGGACTAATAGGCATTACTCAAGAAGGAAGTTGGAGGAAGGTACTCAAGCCTTGGTTGCACATTGGAATCACCTGGGTAGCTTTTGTGAATTCCTGAACGTGCCTCCCACTCCCAGACATTCCTATTTAATGGGCCTGGTGTGGCCTGGTCGTGGGGATTTTTAATCTCTCCACATGATTCTAAAGTGCAAAGTAAAAAAAGCTTGTGAAGGAAGAAACTATAGGCAAGGAGTTATGTATAAAGCAGTCTAGAATATGCTAAGGAAAAAACATAGTATAGTAGTCACCCCTGCCCCCTGCCCCATTATTTGGAATTTTACTTTCTAGATTTGGGTTACCTGTGGTCAGCCATGGTTGGAAGCAGATGATCCTGATCCACCTTCGGACGAATCATCAGAGGGCCAAGAGTAGGCTCACACTATGTCATAGAGTCTATATCGTTTAAGTCCTTCATCTCTTCATGTAGGCATTTTGATATCTCATATCTTCACAAGAAGGGTGAGTACATATAGTAAGATATTTTGAGAGAGACCACATTCATATAACTTTTATTATAGTATATTATTATTATTCTATTTTATTAGTGTTAATTTCTAACTGGGCCTAATTTATAAATTAAACTTTATCATAGGTAAGTATGTATAGGAAAAAAACAGTATAAATAGGGTTTGGTACTAGTTGTGGTTTTGGGCATCCATGGATAAGGGGGAGGGGGGACAACTATACTTTACAACTGTGCTGTTGGGAATGGTGGTAGGAGAGGTTGGTCTGACTGAAGCTAGTAGCTGCCATGGAGAGCCTTTTCCTGGCAGTATCAAAGTAGAGATCATGCTACACATGCTCTACGCTGGGAGATTTGGGGGATGGGTTATCACTAAGGTCCAAAAATAAGGACAAGGAATATTGGAAAATATTGAATTTTCTGTGGGACCTCAAGATTAAACTGGATGGCATCTAAGCTCCTTTCAGTTCAGGAATTGAAAAATTCTACACTTCTGTCATCAATTTGATGTTACTAATATTGGGTTGAATTGTACTTGAGAGGGTAATGGTCAGATCCTTAGGGAATATCTACTTAAATAGAACAATGCTGGTTTTTTCCTCCCTTTTAATCAAAAAGTACTACATACCTGTAGTAAAAATGCAAAAACTAAAACTGTGTAGAAGAGTATAAATCAAGTTTCCCTTCTAGCATCCTGTGTCCCATTTTCCAAGAGAAGCCTTGTGGGATAGTTCCTCAACACTTTTTCTCTACATATATAAAGGTATACATGTGCACATTTAATATTCCCATCTGGGGCCATATTGTGCAAATTGTTCTGTAACTCATGTTTTTCACATTACAGTATTTTTTTGGCAGCTTTCCATGTTCATATATTTAAAATTACCTAATTCTTATTGCTGGTTGTGTGGTGCTCCATGGTATGACACCATAATTTCCCTAACCTTTAATAGATATAGGCTGTGTTAGTTGTTCATTGTATTATAATACACTACAGTGAACTTTCTTGTATATACATTTGTGTAATGGGGTAAGTACTGGTTAGTCACAGGACAAACCCTTAGACATTGAATTGCTAGGTCTGTGGTTAAGTATGTTGAATATTTTGATAGGCATTACCAAATTGTCCTCCAAAATTACTGTATTAATTTAATGCCTGAGTACCAAATGTATGACTGTGCTTTTTTCTCACTGCTTTAAATATGCTGTATATTTTAGAAGTTTTAAATGGTTTATTTGGGGGATGAAAAATGATATCTCGTTGTTTCAAGGTGCATTTATTTAATAGAAGAGGAGTTGATTATCTTTTCATATGTTTATAGTCTATTTGTGACCTTTATGTTGAAACTGCCTGTTTATGTCCATTGTTCTTACTTTTTATTCTTATAATTTCTTAAAATTTGGAATGTCCTCTTTATCATACACCAAATTCACACATAGGTTTGGATTTGTTTCTGGATTCCTAATTCTGTTCTTATCCTCTGCCTGCCTATCCAAGCATTATATTACACTGTTTTAATAACTAGCTTTATAAGACACTTTAATATCTGGTAAGACTGAGTCATCTTCAGTTACCTTTCCTATTTAGAATTTTCTTCCCATGTTTATTTTTCCAGATGAACTTTAATATTATCAAATTCAAAAACTATTTGGAAAAATTTTTAAAGATTTCATTTATTTATTTATTTGAGAGAGAGTGAAAGCAAGAGAGATCACAGAGGGTGAGGGAGCTGACTTGCCGCTGAGCAGAGTGCCCAATGTATGACCTGAGCCAAACTAAAGGCAAGGAGTTATGTATAAAGCAGTCTAGAATATACTAGGGAAAAAAACACAGTATAGTAGCCACCCAGGCGCCCCAAGTTCAAAAATATTTTATTGGAATTGAATTGAGTTACTACATAAATCAGAACTGACATCCTTATTGTAATGAGGCTTCTTATTTAAAAATAAGTTTTATTTCAAATATCTAATATGGGGGCACCTAGGTGGCTCAGTGGGTTAAAGCCTCTGCCTTCAGCTCAGGTCATGATCCCAGGGTCCTGGGATTGAACCCTACATTGGGCTCTTTGCTCCATGGGGTGCCTGCTTCCTCCTTTCTCTCTGCCTGCCTCTCTGCCTACTTGTAATCTCTGTCAAATAATTAAGTAAAATATTTTAAAATAAAAAAAAATCTAATATTTTTGTTATTCAATAGTTTTCAAATTTTATTCATATAGGTCTTATGCATTAAGTCTGTTGTTAGATATTTTATATTTGTTTTTAGTATCGGACAAACAAATTTCTCTTCTACCCTATTTTTCATCTTGTTTTTTTAAAGATTTTATTTATTTGACAAACAGAGATCACAAGTAGGTAGACAGGCAGCAGTAGACAGGAAGCAGGCTCCCCACCGAGCAGAGAGCCCGATGTGGGGCTCAATCCCAGGATCCTGAGATCATGACCTGAGCCGAATGCAGAGGCCTAATCTACTGAGCCACCCAAGTGCCCCTCATCTTGTTTTCATATAGGGAAACTTTTGGCTCTTATACATTCTGGAAGAAGAACTATGATAACAGACATGTAGTGGAAGAGAAGGAGAGACCTGCGGGGGAAGGAAGAATCAAGGGACTGTAGTGGAAGGTGGGGGAGGATGCATTTCAAAGATCAAATGTTGATCAAGGTCACTACCAAATGATGTCAAGGTCAAGTAGGAAGGGTTGGGGCCTGAACCAGGAACCATCAGAGAGAGGAATACAGTAAACATGAGGACAGTTAGGGATCATGCAAGAAAGAGGGACATGCCACTCCTTCTTGTCTTTTGTGTTCTCTTCATTGCTGTAGTCAGAGAGCCCTCCACATGTGATAGAAAAATCCAGAAGGTTAGATTCATATGCATTTTTCTGTGTGTTTGTGTGTGTGTGTGTGTGCCCATATGCATACAGCTGGATAAGGAACATACCAGTCTTATAATTTGTGGGCTCACATGGGAGCTGATTATTGATGGTTTCATTTATAGTGAGTGTTGTGCTGTGAACCTGAAATTGGCATGTGTGGCAAATGAGGAAAGGTTCGTTTTCCCGGATGCCATAGAGTAGGGGTAAAAACTAGGGCATGGCTTTGCTTTTCTTAAGAAGTGAGAGAAGTAGATGAATAGCAAGACATTTTTTAAAAAAATTTGTTTCAAGTGAAAATTTGTTCACATGGCACTGGAGTTCCCCACATGGCCATAAATCCCTGATTTGGCTGGAGTCTAGCCTCGTTATTCCTGCCCAGGTTTAGCAGCCTTGCTGCCAGCTGTAAAGGTCCTTTTGGTAAAGCAGGGGTAGGAAGAAGAGCTGCATGATCGGCTTAGGGCGTTGCTTTCTCCCTGTTGCTTTCTGTTTGTCCAGCCTTGTGCTTTAGCAATAGGGGGACTTTCATTAGCTGTGGTATGAGAAGAGTGTAAAGAGGGGCACCTGGGTGGCTCAGTTGGTAAGCTTCTGCCTTTAGCTCAGGCCATGATCCCAGAGTCCTGGGATCAAGCCCCACATCAGGCTCCCTGCTCAGTGGGTAGCCTGCTTCTCCCTCTCCTTCCACCTGTTGCTCCCCCTGCTTGTGCTCTCCTGCTCTCTCTCTCTGTGTCAAATAAATAAATAAAATCTTAAAAAAAATAGTGTAAAGATATATAGTGTAAATATCACTCTACTTCTGAAAACATCCTTCTAATAACTGGACCCTGAGGCTGAGCCAATGAATTGCAAGACCGCTGATTTCTCTAGTTATAGGGCTCGAGGTATCCAGCTCAGAATAAAGGAGGAACCTTAAAATGGATGCTGATGACCAATCTTTGGTACTTAACTTTAAGACTGTAGAATAACGGTGGAATTTAGTCATGATTTGTCAGAAAAGCTCTTTAATAGAATAAAATTGACTCTCAAGTTTTAGAGGAGAATTTCTGGGGTTGCCAGATAAAATGCAGGACTCCCATTAAATTTATATTTCAGATAAAAATGAATAAAAATTATTCCTTTTTAGAAAAAGTTTATTTATTTGTGTATTTGAGAGAAAGAGAGTGTGAGCAAGCAAGAGAGAGGACAGGACTACAGGGAGAGACAGAGGAAGAAGCAGATTCCCTGCTGAGCAGGGAGCCCAAAGTGGGGCTTGATGCCAGGACTCCAGGATCATGACTTTAGTTGAAGGCAGATGCTTAACCAACTGAGCCACCCAGGTGCCCCTAAATTCTTCCTTTTTTTTTTTTTTAAAGATTTTTATTTATTTATTTTAAAGAGAGATCCCCAGTAGGCAGAGAGGCAGGCAGAGAGAGAGGGGGAAGCAGGCTCCCTCCTGAGCAGAGAGCCCGATGCGGGGCTCGATCCCAGGACCCTGAGATCATGACCTGAGCCAAAGGCAGAGGCTTTAACCCACTGAGCCACACAGGTGCCCCAAATTCTTCCTATTTTTATCTGTTAATGCTGGCAATACTAAACAGCAAGTCTTCCTGAGGTAGAAATGTCCCTCTCAATTGCAAAGCTCGGCAGGACTTCATTGGCTTATCCCATGGATTAAAGGCAATGTGGGAAGAAGTATTTGGGACTATATATCCTAGACATCTGCTGGATTCCAATTTCTAGCTAGTCTTTATGCACTGTACTGAGTCTCTCACATCCATCTTGTCCACTCCATTCCATCATGGCCTAGGGAGTTCCAACTATTAACACCATTAACCCAAAATGTTCTCGGGCTCAGTGATTTACTCCCTTTGCTGTAAACTCCTATTGGTCTCTCTGCTTGGTTTCTCCTTCTTACCACTCCCTTCCTGCCACACCATTCTACCCTGAGCGCAATGATCTGAAAAGTGATTCCCAAACTCCATTTCATCATGTCCTACGGTGATATGCTACCAGTCAAATCTGCCTACCTGTAGAACTGGAACCACATCTGTCTGTGGCCCAGGATTTCCAGCAGTATAATTTCTTCTAGCTCAGGCACTCTGTGAGTCTTGTGCCCTGAGTTCTTGGGAGTCGATTTTTCATACCTCTTTACAGCTCCTCACTCAAGAGACATCTGTTAGTTGGTTGGCTCTAGGGAATCCTTCAGAACTGGCCAAATTTAATGCATGGGCAAGTTGTTTTAAGCCCAAGGTTCTTGTACTGGAGAAGTTCAGAGAGATCAGAAGATACTGCATCCTGCTCTTACCAAAGTGAGCTTCCCTCTTATTGCTGTTCTTCGTTTAGGGCTCAAAAGAGATCTCTTCATTTGAACTCCCAGTTGAGGCAGATGGTCCTTTAAACTCTCAAAGCAGCTTAAACCAAGAGGGACTCAATAAATTTTGGTGTTGGAACTCAACTGAGAAGTTCATTCTTTAAGTCACTTACTTCTAGATTTCTGGGTTGGAATCTATGATGTATTTCTCTTTGGAACTTACTGTTTGTGTTAGCAGGTCTTGTTCAAGAGAATAGCCTCCTTGGCTGCTCTACTTGGAAACATTATAGAGCATTGCTGGAAGTGAGGAAGAGAGGTTGGAACCAAGGATGGTAATACTATTAATAAAATTAGTTGAAAGCTATAATCACAATAATAGTGATAATAGTGTTTCAGGTGACTTATGCATATTTTTCTTTAATTCATACAACATCACCAGTATGTGTTTTTGTTATCATTTCACAGATGAGAAAACTGAGGTCCAGAATGATTGAGCAGTTTGCCCATGGATTAAAAACTAGTTAAGTACTAGAACCAGTATTTGAATAAATGTTCATCTGGCTGAAGTCACAGGTTTACCCACTATAAGTTCACATTCCTCTTCTTGTTGGTTGTTGGGGACTTTTTGCTTTGTGATTTCAGACTCAGGGGTCCACTGAAGGGATATATGAGGGCTGAAAGGTAGCCTGGCACCCGTGGCTAAACAGTGCTCCATTGGGAGGACCATCTGAGTGCCAGGACCAAAAGGAATAAGGCAACTGGGCCCAGAACCTGGGGGTCTGGAATGTGATGTGGGTCCCCAGGCAGGCTTCTCTGAAACCAGACCCTGCCTTGACCCTGGTTAATTACTCTAGTTATTCACACAACCGAATTCCTGCTGTCAGTGGGTCCTGTGATGCACGAGTCTGCCAACATACACAGAGCGGTGCTAATCTTGGTGAGCTTGCCCTGGGGCTGGGCAGGATGTCCTATCGAATGATTATCATGTGATGAAGCCCCAGTGCTCCCTGGCCTGTCCTGGCTTTCTGGCTGCAGTGTTAACAGACTTTTCTTTTGGGGCATCCGGGAGCTGGAAATCGCTCACATGGATCACACGCACGCTGGTGCCAGCCCAGCAGCTTTACCTAGCTGAAGGCCTCCCTCACTCTGGTTTGATAGCAATCAAGCCCTCCCAGTTGGAGCTTGTTACCTGGGAGCTGTCCAGATCCAATGATGAAAACTGGCTAGGGTGTAGTTGTTACGGTCAATTACCGGCAGCCCATTAAATGAGGGTTGGCAAACCCAGGAGCCCCTGAGCGCCATTTCCGAGGCACTTTGGGTACAGTGTTTTTCCAGCCTCTGTTCTTTTAACCTGCCTTGGCTCCCTGCTCTTCTTTCATGTTGAGACTTATGGGAATATGGAATGAGGTGGAATCCAGGGTTTCTGATTCCCAGGAGAGCGACTCCTGGGTGGTGGGATGGGATGGGATGTTCTGTGCTTGGAAGGTGGGCTGAGCTTCTTTCACTTCTTAGGGAGAGGATGTGGACTTTGTTGAGAGCCAGTGAACTGAATCATCCGAGAGGTCAGAGTATGCCTGGAAACAGTGCCTGCAGAATTCCTGTGAACCTTCTTAACATAGGGCAAAGAGGTAGTTAGCTTCTACAGGAGGCCTGTGTTCAGGCCTTTCCATGCAGTCAGAGGTGCTCAGGTTGGCACACCCAGGAGGTAACCTGTGCTCATTATTTTGGGTATGCTTTATTCCGACCTTCTTTCTGAGGAGTCCTAGGTTTTGCACCACTAGAATTTCTCTCATCTACTAGGTAGGTCCCATTTCTTCCTAAAGGTTAAGATCTTTCTCACTAATACTTTAGTCCAGTGGTTTAAAAAATGTGGTCTTTAGACCAGCAACATTCGTCTGGAAGTGAGAAATGCAGATGATTAGGCCCCACCCCATCTCCCTGAATCAGAAACTCTGGGGCTGGAGCCTGGCAGTCGGTTTCAGCAATGCCTAGGAGGTGATGAGGGGGCATGCTTAACTCTGAATTTACTTCTTTAGACCCAGGCCTCTCCAAGTGTGGCCTCTGGAAAATGGCATTATTTGTTTTCCTGGGAGATTACTAGAAATGCAGTATCTCCAGCCACTTCTCAGACCTGCTGAATCAGAATCTGCATTTTAACAAGGTCCCCAGGTGATCTGATTGCACTTTAAAGCTTGAGAAGCAATGGTTCTCAATCTTAGCTGCATGTCAAGCTCACCCAGTGCCCAGGCCCCACCCCAAACCAATTAAATCAGAATTTCTTGGGGTGATGCCCAGGTGTTGGTGTTTATTAAAAGTTTCCCTAGTGATTGTAGTATATAGTCAAGGTTGCAAGCAATTACTTTGGACCACCATAGACTCCAGAATCACGGGGAGTTATGTCTGTTAAAAAACAAAACCACCCTCCAACAAAACAACCAGAACAAACCCAATGATATGGGTGTGTTGGGTAGATGTGGAATTATTGATCCTATCAGGTCTTGGGGGTGGCAGGATGGGACCTGGGTTGCCATGCACAACCGTTTACCCCTGGGGGCTATCACAAGTATCATTTTCTGTGTATGCATTGACAGGAAGAAGGTTAGGAAACATGCAGTGGAGAAGCTGAGTCCATTATTCCTGAGTTAATGTGCAACTACGGTGATGGGGTACGAGGGTGGGTTGCAGGAGGGAGATACTAAAAATCACTGACACCCGGGCAGACAGGGCAGGAATATGCTTTAAGATATTGATGACTTCTGTAGTTCAAATCCAGACAAATACTTTCAAGACCATCATTGCATTCTTTCTATTTAGAGGTTTCCTAGCTGTTATCCTATTTTTTCCTACAGTAAGACAGATTATCTTCCCTTTTTGGAAATAAGGAGTTTGAAGCCCAGAAAGTTGGGACTCCCTTAAGGCCAGTTAATAAGAGGCAGTTGAAGGGTGAAGAGGTGTTTCCTTAATGTGCACTGGAAAGGTCTGGAGACCTTTCATATCACAATGGCAAATGCTACCTCTGGGGTGGGGGTGAGGAGGTGGGGGGTGAGACTCAGCCCCCAAAAGGCGGGACTCAGTGTTCCTACTGCTGCCTTCAGTCCTGAGTCCTTGCCTGGAGCCTGGGGCTTCCTGGGAGTACCCCAAGAAAGCTCTAAAAGAGGAACTGTTAGCTAATTACAAAGCCCGACTGTTGTTTGGCTGGCTTGAGTGTGTTAACACATCCCCCTTTTGCATAAGTTTTCATCCTGGTGCTGGATGAACATATTGTAATTATGCTAATTGTGCTGGCTGGGCAGCCTGAGGCTGAGAGGGAGGGGGCCCCTCTCCCTAATTGTTTCCCTCTCCTAGAGCAGTTGGTGCTCTGCCTGAGTCCCCAGACAAGCAGAGGGAAGGCTGTGAGGCAGGTGGAGCTAGGGAGGAGGTCTGCACAGGGCTTCCTGTCCTGGGGCTGCAGTGGTCCACCTGGTTTTCAGGGAAGGAGGGAGGGATCAGGGATAGGTGCCAGGGATGGGTTGACTCAGCAAAGGGACCTTCTGCTGGATTCAGTGAGGACTGTATTCAGCACTGGCCCTTGTGAGATTGTGAAAGAGGCAAATTGATCTTTGATGTCTTTCATCCTTGGTGGTGGTGGCGGCTCTGCCCCACCTCCCTTACCTCATCCCTCCTTTACCCACACCCCCAGCTCCTTTTGCTTTTTCTTTTTGCTTTTCTGAAACCTCCAGGCACACAATGTTTTTCTGCTGTTTTAGAATTTGTTTGCAGGCAAGTTTATGATGTAGACAAAATTATAGATATAGATACAAATACAGATATAGATATTGACATAGACATAACTATCCTCATATGTAGGAGAGTTAATGAACATTTGACTACTAAAGACAACTTGTTAGCACTGTGTTTAATGAACCTAAGGCCATGAATGATGGAGATATTTTCAATCAAAGTAACCTGTCCAGTGTTCTTTATATGACAGGGTTTGTGTAAACGAAATTATGAACAACTGGCACCAATGCAGTGTTAAAGAGAATTGATAATGTATACTGGATTTATTATTAAGTTGTTTGCACTCACTTTTTCTAACACCGTCTGTCTTTATGAGCTCATCAGTAAAGGGTGCTTCACACAGACTTCCCAGGTGAGTATGGCTCTGTGTGTTGTGTGCATTTGTATCCATCCAGTGAAAGGAAATGAGTCTCTCATACAAGGTGATGCACAATGAAAGGGATCACTTAACCAGGGGTGACCTTGAGATAGTTAGCCTCTGGGTCCCCATCTGCACTTTTCACAGGATGTGTGATGGCGGTCCAAGCTCATTATGAGCAGATTTCACAGGGCAACATGACACTGGTCATCATTTTGGGTTGCACTGAAGTAACAGCTGAGAAAGTAAACCTTGACTCTAGATTGTTACTGCTTAGAGTCTGCAGTGACTTTATTTTCCACTTGCATTTATGTTTGTACATTTCCTTTCATAGTCTCCTGTCCAGCTGTCAGACCATGGAAGGAGTTCTTCTCTTCTTTCCTTTTGATCATGTAGGTCTTTATAGCTGGCTCCAGGGAAGTGCTAAGCTTTGTGTAACTGGCTCATGGGTTTCATTTAGAACCATGATTCTCCTGTGGGATTCTTTGTTCAGTGATGGTTGCGAAACTCATGATTCAGTCCAAAATTTCCTAGCCTCAATTAGACTGGTTTTTGGTGTCATGAACCAAGTGTAGAATGAAGATTGTTTGTTTGGTTTGTCTTGTCTGTTAGTCCAGGGCCAGCTGGGTCTTCAGCACTGTGCTAGATTTCAGAGGCATGGGGGATACACAAAATAGCAAACACAGTCCCTGCCTATAGGGCAACATATATCTAATCTCTTATCCTTCAGTCTCTATCTGTATTTTTTTTCCTTGACCTTTTGCCTCTTTTCTCTTTGTCCTGTTTTTCCCCCCTCTGTCTCCTTTCCGCCTCTTCTGTTTGTATTTCCATAAGGTTCATCTTCACTCACATTTTCTACCAACTAAATATTTTTGCCTTTTCCCTCTTTACTTCTATGGCTTTATCATTTTTTAAAAATCTTCTGATTATAGATTTTCAAAGCAGGAAAAGAAACAGACCACAAAAACATCTCTTAAAGCCTGATTCTTAAACAGTCACTAATGGGTTAAGCAGACCTTCCCTCTCCTCCTCCTATATAACCTTGCTTAGGTATCATAACTCAAATGGTCCGTTATCTGAAAGATCTTCCTCACAGTGGGTGTTCTGACCTACTAAACAATATGAGCTTCCCCCATAACTGTTCACAACAGGCTAAATGCAGGGCAGAATTTCAATCCTAAATCAGAATTACTCTGGGTTTCTGGCACTTTAAACCAGATTGCTAATACCCAGTGATTTTATTGGAGTACCTCTTGTGGGCGTGGACTTTTTTTTTTTCTTTTCATTTTAAATGCTAGTTAAAAGGGGAAAATGACAAGCTCATTCCTTTGAAAGAGAATTTTGGCAGGCAGATAGGATGATTCTGGAACAGACGGTTTAAATATTACTTACGTGTTATTTAAAGTTGCAACATGGGCTAATGCATATTCCTGCAACATTAAATAGCTGTTAAACTTGAAATTCTTAATAAGATTAGATCAATTTATTTGGAAAAAGAGAAAACCTAGGGACAGTTGCCATCCCTGGGAAAATAGAAACCCCACTAGGGTCTGAGTAGTTGATGAGAAAAGGAGAACCAGGACCTGTTCTCCATTAGAGCAGACAGCCTGTTACAGGGGCTAGAAGACCATTGGCCTTCAAAATGTGCATATTGACCTGTTCAAAGGATTCTTTTCATCTGCTACTTCAGGTCTAATTGTTGGCTCTAGTAGGGACCACATTTGTTTACCATGCCCAGTAGCCAACAGCCATCTCAACTTTGAGGATGGAACAGAGAAGTAATTAAATGGAAAATCAGCAATAATACAAAACTTCATAAAGGCAAGTCTTATTCTATTTCTAATCATCATTTTGAGAAAAACTGAATGAATGTACTTCCCTGAGAAAACAAGTGGAAAAATCCTTATTAAGTGAATCACTTCTTGCCACATTTTAGGCAACAATAAATTTGGATACCTAATGTGGAAACTCATATGGGAATAAAAAAGGATGACTCAAAGATGTGAAAGTCAGGATAGGTTAGATTATGGTGTGGTAACAAACGATCCCCAAATCTTGCAGCTTAGCATATAAAGGCTTATTTCTTCCTCATGAAAATCCCACTAGTCAGAACAACTTTAGACGTCCCATGGAGCTCCTTTCCAGTAGGTCTAGGTTGCTTGCATCTGTTGCTGTGCCATCTGGAACACATGTCATCCAATTTGGTTACTAAAGCATGGGAAGAGCTTAGCTGACCGGCTTTCAGATGCTTCATCCTGGAAGTGACATACATTATTCTGCTTGCAACTTGTCAGCCAACTTGTTGACTGATTTGTTCACTACCAATATTTGTGTGGTAGCAGTGTTTTAGAGAAGCTTACAGAGGGCTAGACTCCTCAGAGGGTCTAGGATCAAGGCCGTCTCAAAGGCAGGAGAGGTGGAGTCAGTCTATACTTGCTTGGGCTGCTGGGTTTAGGTAGACAGAATTGTGGGAGACCCTGAGAGCCCAGAGGCAGAGGGTCTGGTTGCTGTACTAGGGGACCATACCATACAGGAGGGCAGGTGATCTGCAGGGCTCTGATGCTTGCCATTTTAAGAGGGCCCTTTCTGAGGCTGGCCAAGGCTTTGTAGACACTGACCATTCCTGTGTGTGTTCCTCCCAGATGCTGAACTCTCCTAAGGTAGGGACCATACCTTACAGGTTGTGAGAGCAGCATTGTGTCCCATGGTAGCTTATCCAAATAATGCTTACTTGCTTATAGTGGAATAAGCCAGGCAGCCAGAGTGGGTCAATATTGTTGCTTCTGTAGTATAAACTATGGCTTCTCAAACTTTGTTATGCTTACAAATGACCTGGAGATCTGCCCCCCCCAAAAAAATGCAGATTCTAGTTCAATAAATCTGGGGGGAGGTCTGAGATTCTGCATATGGGGCCAAGATTTCATATTTCACATAAAGGTGTTACCTGAGGATTCCAATCGGGTGTGTTAATCTTCTGAGGCTCAGTTATATGAATACAATAAAAGGGTTTTTTGGGGGGGAAGCTTCCTCTGTGGGAGGCAATAATCTCAATCTAGTTGTTCCTATTGCCCAGGCCCCTGATGGAAATCACACACAGGCCTTCAGAGACAAAGGGGTCTTACTGGGCTGAGCTATCTGTGAATATATGAATTCTCAGTACACCTGGTTTTGTTTTCTCCTCTTAAGGAATCTGACAGGCAGTTAATAGCTCATGAAACAGCCGTATCCAAACCGTACTTTGAAGGAATCGGAAAGTACTGCTTTTGAACTATTTCTTTCCCATTGCAACTTCCAAATCCAGTCTAGCAAGAGACCTAGGCCCTGAGTGGCTCCTCTAGCCTTCAGATGTGTCTGAGCAAACAGAAGAGGCAATCAGATCACCCTAACACCGGCCACTTCAGAACGCTCACTTGAGATGACAGTTTCAGCTTCAAAAGAGGTATGCAAACCGGAATAATGAAATGTTCCATTTTATTAAGTTCCTGGCCAGAGGGAGGGATTGTACTAGAAGGAAGAAAAGGTGGGGAATTTTTAGCTTGATTTCTGTGACGCTGATAAGCAGTAATTTTTGCAGAGGGCGAAAAAGTAATCCACTGCAATAAAACCATTTTCATAATACCATGGGAATGAGTTATTGCTGCGAGTAAGTCATGGCTCCTAATGGCTGCCTGGGCTTCCATCTCCATCTTTCATGGGCCAGTCCGACATTTTTATAGTGCTGACACAAGAGAGAGCATTTATGTTTCTTCCATTCTTCATCTGTCAACAGTTAGGGTAGAGTGCCACTACCTGAGGTTCACTTTTGATCTGATTTCTGGGTCAGCGCAGCATGGGACTGCTGCATGTGCCGTGGGAGCAGGGTGGCTCTGGAGGCCAGTTGCACCACATTTTCAGACCACTGATGGTTAGAAGGACTGAAAATAAATTGTTTTTGCATGAATCAGAGCAAAGTGCCATTTCCTGTCCTTTACATTTCATCAGAAACTTGTCCACACTGCATTGGCCTTACTTTCCCCGGGCCTTCCAGAACTTTGTCCAACTTCCTTTTCCAGGAAGTGGGTCTCTCTGTCTCACACTGGACCTGGGCTATGTCTGTTCCTGAAATAGCAACCCAGGGAGCTGGTTAAATGCACAAATGAGAAGAAAATACTTATCTGTGTGTGTCGCTATCTTTCCGCCCCTACCTACTAGTAGTGTCTATGTGCCTTGCAGTAGGACATGCTTACTTTTCCTATCACTTCACTTCAACCCCGGAAAGATCTTTTGGCATTGCTTACCATTAGTTCTGGGATCCGTGAACCCAGAAGTGACTTCTCCTTCCCACGAATATCTTGACAGTTAACTATTAGCGTGCACTAACTTGTATTCTTAGTTACTTAAGCTTTGAGATCAGATTCTCTAAATATATTCTTTATATTTTCCTGTGGTAAGATTCCTGGTACCATACATAGCAGTTATTCAGTGCATGTTTGATTGATTGATTGATTGATGGATGGATCGATTACAATATCTGCTTGGATCTGCTTATACTTTAAAATACCGGGTGTTTTGAGGGTGCTAATGGCATGCCCTGAGGTCTTTGAAGAAAGTAGTATTTGAGGCAGCTGCAAAAACTATCCACAGGCCAGTACAGAGAGTTCTAATGTGAGAGAAAGGAAGGAGTCTGGGTACACATGCAGGTATGAACTGAAGCCCGATTACAGGGGGTAGCCATGTCTCTGATAGAGCCTAAGTGCTTTTGGAGCTTCTTGATCCTAAAGATCTCATTCTGCTTTAGTTTAGGATGGTAATAACTTAAACTCCAACACTGGGATGGCCATTGATCAATGAAATGAGCTGGCAGTTTCCAGACAGATTCGTGAAATGAAATACCTCAAATTGACCAGTCTGAGAACATTTTTCACAGCCTATCCATCCCTTCTGAGCTATTCAGAGAGCAAAGTAGAAGAAATTAGAACTTTGAAATTGCTGCTTGTTCAGTGGCAACCTCTCTGGACACGGAACGAGTTGCAATTTATCTAGTTTTCCCACTTAGAGAATTGGCAACAGCAGCTGCACTGACCACCCTTAATGAGCATAGATACATTAGGTGCTGTACTAAATCTCTTGATCTCAGTTAATTTTCACAACAAACAGGCAAAGTAGTAATGGTTATCCTTATTTAATAGACATGGAAACCAAGACTCAGAGAAGGAAGTAAGCCACTCACAGTCACACTGCTAGGAGGTAGCAGAAAGACTTGAACCCTAGGTCTACTTGATCCAAAGACACGTTTTTAAATGTTATATAAACTGCCTTTTCCCTTTTCCAGCATCTCTTCTTAAAGAGAAGTGGAATTGGAAGACAGTGGGTTGGGTCCCAATTTTTTAAGAGGTGTGTCCTTGTGACTTGGGAGGTAAGAAATATAAAAAAATAATTTTCTGTTATTTCTCAACTTGGTAGCCGTTTCAATGGAACTAAGAGTTTTGTGGGAGAACTGTGTTCTCCTTTGAGGACAGTTGCAGCAATGCCACTGGTAGGATTTAAGTTCCTCCTATGAGTTGGGCTGCCAAGGTCACTAGAGTAGATGGCCAGGAGCACCAAACCAGGAAGGTCTGAAGGAGAAATAATGAGTGGGAGGAGAGGAAGACGAGTTTCATTCAGTGTGTTTCAGTCACTTGAAGAACATCCAGGGGTGATTGTCGAGCTAGAGGACCAAAGAACATGACTAATGCTTTGAAGCAAAGTGAGGATTTGGCTAAATTAATATGAGGCCAGTTAAATATGTAAGAATAAGTGAGGTCATTAAAGACAGTGTAGAGAAGAAAGGAGGAAATCAAGGTAAGAAACTTGGGAGGAAGAGGAATGCATAAGGGAAAGTGCAAGTGTTCAGAGCTAAGAGAGAATTATGCAGGGGAATTGTTAAATTGTTAAGTGGTTAAAAGCAGTGTAAAACTATAAAAGCTGAACCTATGTGCCTACTTATGTGAGCTTGGACCTCCTCCTAGGTGTATGGTCCACAGGAGTGGTATGTATGGGCACATACCCATACATAGGCAAGAATATTCATAGAAGCTTTGTTTATAATAATCACATCTATAGCAACAGTAGAACAGAAAATAAATTTTTAGTATATTCCCACAATTATAAAGGTACATAACAATTAAAAATGAACTACCATACGTACAACAAGGATTAACCTCATAGACATAATGTTGAATGAAAGATTTTTTAAAAAAGAATTATTTGTAGAGATGGTAAAGATGGACAAGGTTTGGTTTTAAATCCTCCCTGTAAGGGACATTAGATGGATTCTGATCCGCCCTTATGGAGGATCTATAGCAAATCCACACTTCGCTGGGAGGCATTTTCTTTTGAGCCCTGATAGAATACAGAATTGGCTTTTTTTTTTTTTTTTTCATTTAATTTGCACTTCCTCTTGCCCCCCATATCCACTGCAGGGAACACAAGTGTCAATGCTGCAGAAATTTTGTACAGGTTCCTAGCTTTTTGGACTTGATCTTTATGACTAGAACTGCTCACCGAGGGCTAGTCAGCCTCTTGATCACATGTTGGGATTTTGTGCTTGGTCTTTTCTAGTTTGAATTTCACATTTACCCCAAATCAGTCATTCTTTTTGGAAGACTCCAAATGAAATACAGAAATGACAGTTTCCCCATTAAGGGTTTTTGTTGTTGTTGTTGTTGTTGTTTTTGAGTGTGAATTTCTTGAATGTGTTTGTCTTATATGCCCCAAAGAGTAATGAGTACTAATTTAGGAATCTCTTTTGATGTGGTTTGGCTGTAAGTAATTTCTTTTAGAAATTAGCACAAACTTCGTTCTCTTTTTCTGTTTCTCTCTCTCAACATGAGACATCAGTGCTGCAGTCTTTTCCCTTTTGCTTCTGACAAGGCAGACTCCACAGGGTTAATTAATGCCAACTATTCTGTGACAAAGATTGAGCCAGTTGAGAACATTAATTACTCAGGGTGAACAAGCCAGCTGTTGAGGGAGAGAAGAGAATAAGCATCCTTCAACAGAGGAGTGAAGCAGTGAAGGATCAGGAAATCTGTGAGATTTCTAACAACTTAAGAGAGTGGCTAGTGGCAGTGGATGGAGGCTGGGTTGGCAACTATGCAGGATGGAGTTAGAAATAAGAGGTTAAAAGTGAAGGTCTGAGGGATAACAACGGCAAAGCCTATGAAAGAGTTGGAGAAGAGGTGAGAGCCCCAGCTGAGTAGAGATAAAAGTTCAGTGTCTACCTGCCATCAAGACTGAAATGAAAAGCATAATTTCCCCCCACGAGTGGAAGCAACTGAGTATTTCCAATTATCCATGCATTTTTTTTTTTGTAGGGGCAGGAGTGGGTAAAACATTGGAGAGATTGAATTGCTTATTCTTCAATCATACATTTTAATTCAATGGAATTAATTCAGTGGAAACATAGTCTTTAATAAATGATTATTATTCTACTTTTTATTGTGGTGATTTGAAAACATACAGAAGTTCAGGAACTATTATCCCCAAGATGCCCATTACTCATTACCTAGTGCTAATAACTATCAATACTTTGTCATTCTTGATACATACTCATTTTTGCAAGATGAGTTCAGGGGAATTGTAATTATTTTTTGTATTAAAGGAGAGCCTGTGTCTACCTCTTAAACTCATTTGGCCTTTTAAATCAAAATAGCCACTAAATATCCAACCTAGAGATATTTGGGGACTATTTTTCTGTTTTTTACAAGTTGGCAGGATTAAGGGAGCAGGCAATAAGATCTACTGGGGTTCACGTTTGTTGGTTCCATTATGAATGAGCTCTCAGAACCAGATGGTAGCCTGGTAGAATGATTAAGGATCCTGGCAGATTTTGGTGCCTCAAGTCCTTGGCCCATGGGACGCTTCTTCAGGTATCTTGGAGCTCAGGATCTCTCTTCCTGTCTTTTCAACAAAGTACCTGCAGAAAGTGTTTTGTTTGATTTACTCACCAGGAGAATGGAGGGCTGGGTATATTTCATGTCTCTTTGTTAGGGGGGAACTTCATTTTAAATGTAAATAAGAAACTGGGTGAAATCTACAAATCAGTAATGGCAGAATGCAGGTGTCAGGCAATGGTTTAGGGAATTATTTCTTCGGGATATAGGGCCTGGACCCTCAAAGTCACTTGGTGTAGGCTGCCGCCTATTTCTAAACACAAAGTGACCCCAGCATGTTGGTGATGTCTCTGAACCAGGTGCACCACTTCATCTTCAAAGCTCCCCGGGCCCAGCTCCCTGCTCTGAAGGCTGGTCAGGCTTGTGCTTATGCCTTCAGGAGCCCTGTCCATGGGCAAGGTCAAGAGCTTGTGGCTGTGGCACCTGCCAGGGTTTGAGAAGGGAATGTGCAGCTGTTCATTTTATTTTTACTTCTTCCTGTTCTTTCCCTTGCAAGTGTTGTCCACCCTCTACTGCCTTCTGGAATCATTATTAATGGAATCCTCTTCACTTTTTCTGAACCCTTGGTTTTTCCTTTTAGTTCCTGGTTATTTTAATTCTGCTAGGCTCTTTTTCTTATGTCCTTTTTCTGCTGGTCCTTGATTTACAGTCCTGCTTTTTTCCTGCTCACGTCCTTCTTTTCTATTCCTATCATATTCTTTCTCTTCTTTGAGCTTGCAGAGGCTGGAGAAAATGAAAATATACTTTTCAAATTTTACTGGCCCAATTATTCTATTTTAAATGAAGCCACAGCAGCAATCACACTGATCTCTGAAACCCAGGCAGTCTGAGGACAGAATAAAAATACTGACTCTTCTTTTGCCTTCCCAGCCACTTGCTTTGATATGATTTTATCTCAAAGAACATTACGGATTTAAACATGTTATAAGTCATATTAAATTTTTTCCCAATGAGAAAGATGTAAATTACTAGTATTTTTGAATACATTAGTGTATCTTTTGAGCATCTTCTGGATGCATAGAATTATGCTGATCAGCTATACCTTTGACTGGTATCTTTTCCAAAAGGCTGGTGTCCTATAATTCATCTATAAAATAAGAAAAAATAAAGAATGAAAGTATTATGCAAGTATTAAGCCATAGACTGATCATATGGTTTATCTTTAATAGTTTAGCTTGGTCCTCATCTTCATCATGAAAATTTTCATAGTTCTCATTGCCAGAAGATCCGTTCTTGAATCTATTTTGTTTTCTTCCCTTCCTTTCTCCCTCTCTCCCTCCCTCTTTCCCTTTCTTCTGCCTTTCTTCCTTCCTTCCGTCTTTCCTTCCTTCCATCTCTCCATTAACCTTTTTAATCATCAAGCACTCAACCACCCACCCATGTGGTGCTTACTCTTTATAAGGCACTGTATAAATATTGGTTTTTTAAAGAGAAGTATAGTCCTCACCCTCAAAGGGCTCACAATTTGGTAGGAGACAACTTATAATAATAATAGAAGCTAATATTTATAGAGCTCTAACTATATGCCAGGTATTACAATTAAGTGTATAAAATACATTCTCTCATTTAATCCTCAGATAAACTCCTGAAGTACCATTTCACAGATGAGAAAATTATTGCTGGGCTGGAAATATTGGACACATAGTCTAGTTTGACTTTAGAAGCCCAGAAACCCTAAATCTGGTGTGGTCAGACTCGTAAAACCCCAAGTGGTAACGTGTCTAATTCCCACAGACTTTATTTTTCTTCCATTACAAAGCTACAGGGGAGGCTGTAGGACCACTATTGGATGTCCAGTCACTGCTAGCCTTTCCTGTGGGGACATCTGCCATGAAGGATTAGGTGAGGCCTCTGCTACTCAGAGTCATACAGGAGGAGCTTAAGAATGACAGGAAACCTGGCTCCTTGAACCCAGGTTTGGGAAGAAAGTTTTCCTCTGTTGATCTCTCATTGTGCTGATCTCTGTTGTATTTTAATATTATGGACATATTTTTATACTCCAGCTTGAAGATTCTTAATTTATTATCTCTGAATGGTAGTGATAGTGGTTGTAAAGTAGTAGCGACTTGGGAAAGCACAAGAGAAGTTAAGTAACTTGCCCAACATTACAGGGCTCAGGGGCGCCTGGGTGGCTCAGTGGGTTAAGCCGCTGCCTTCGGCTCAGGTCATGATCTTGGGGTCCTGGGATCGAGTCCCGCATCGGGCTCTCTGCTCAGCGGGAAGCCTTCTTCTTCTTCTCTCTCTCTGTCTGCCTCTCTGCCTAATTGTGATCTCTCTCTGTCAAATAAATAAATAAAATCTTAAAAAAAAAAAAACAAAAACATTACAGGGCTCAGAAGTGCCAGAGTGGTACTGGAACTCAGTATCAGGATACTTGTCTCTTGGACTTAATTTGTTCCACTTACTTAGTGCTGATGGGATATGTACTTGTAATACAAAGAGTAAATGCTTGGAGGCAAACCAATCTGGGCATGAATGTGCCCTCTGGCACTTGCTAATGTCATCATCTTGGACACATTAAGCACCCATAGCCTCGCTGTGCCCTCGTTTGCAGAAGTAGGATAGTGGTACTTCAGTAGACAGGCTGCTGTGAGAATTGACTGAGATGATGAATACAGAGGACCAGTATGGTACCTGGCACACAGAGAACCTCCCACAAAGGCATAGCCTCTGAATTCGGGTCTGCTGCCTTTTGGATTTTGGTTCATAAGGGCATATCCCTGCTTACTCAGGAACTATGTGATGAATGAATAGGACTTTGGGGAGCCTTGTGAGACCACCTATTGTCAGCTCTTAGAACACCAAGTAGCTCTTCACTGTCTCCTTAGTTTTATTTAGAGTTATTTAGACATATTGTGGAATACTGTCCCCCCTACCCCTTCTCCCCCGTTCATCAAGGCTTTCAACCAAAGATCCCCTGGTCCCAATCTTTGTGGGGGTGGAACTTGGTAATTCCTACTCTCTTCCCCATGATTCATATGACCCCACCAGTTTGGGAAGCTACTAACCTCAGAGCGTTCCATTATCTACAATAGCCCAGTGTCCTGTGCACAATTGTCAGATAAAATGCAGGTGAGTAGTTAAATCTGAATTTCAAATAAACAGCTAGTACTGTTTCAGCATAGGTATGTCTTATATATCACACAGAACATACTTATGCTAAATTTTTTTTCATTATTTATCTAAAATAAAAATTTAACTGTGTGTGCTGAATTTTTATTTGCTAGATCTGGCAGCCCTAGTTGCAGGCACATGAGGAAAAGAGGCCAACATTTTCATGTACTTTCTATTGCCCTCTGAGGGCACAAGATGAACAGAGTGCTCTTCTGGTCAGTTTTCTTCCCAGTAAAAAACAAGGGCTGTTAACTGGGATTGGCTGAGTCTCCTGAGATTTAATTTCTCCCACTGCAGACATTATTTTCTGTAACTCACAAGTGAAGGTAGATTTAGGTGTTGCGATGAAAAAGATGTTTCCTTGAGAATTTCTGGCCCTTGAGGTTCCATGTGGTCTCTTTTTTCATCATACTGGGGATAGCTTCAGGCAAAATAATCCACTCACAACTCTTCCCCATTACCCACCAGCAGCCCATTTCCCTAACTTTGTGGCACGGGGAATCCTAAGCCCTCTCCCCTTGCTTTTTATGATCTGCGAAACAGTGAAAAAATGAAAAACTGTTCTGAGCTTAATCGGAAGTCTATCTAATAATAATGAGTCCTGCAGCGGGCTTGTAAAGAACGCAGATCAGGCCCACTTAACCATAATGGTCCTACAAAGTAATGAAGACTCAAGTGGTCCTTATTAGGTATCAAGCTGTGAATCTGAACTCATCTAACATTCTGATTGCTGAAGGAAATCCGTAACTGATGTGACAGAATGGCCATTGTTAGTATTATTTTTTTTCCTTTTTTTTTCTTTTTTTTTTTGACGTAGCTGCTAAAAGCCTGCCCCCAGCCTCCTTGGGGTATACCAGGTGTGCAGGGTGAATGTTGCCCTTCCATTAAATCTTCAAATGGGGGCTCTAATAAATTTTGCATTGAAATAAGTAATGACCACATTTAACGACCAGTTTGTGTGAGTGTTAACAGCTTGTGAGCCAACAAACTGGTCATTAACAGGTGCTAACTTCTGCTTTCTGGTTTAAATGATCCATTCTCATCTTTCTCCTATTTGTGTTAGGGACTTATGCAAATTCAGGCTGGTTTTTCATTTTCCTTGACATAGACAGCTCTTCTTAATCAGTTAGATACCTCTCTGCTCATGGCTCCTCTTTCCCAGGATTGTTTCTTTCGTAGTGCGAGGATGAATGCATTTTTTTTTTTAAATCAATTTTTTTCTTCTGAAGGAATGAATGCATCCTGGTGTAGTTTGGTTCCAGAATGAATTAGGTGAAAATCCTGGAGAAAAATCCACTCTTGAAATATGAAGTCTCCTTCTCTGAAGAAGGAATGCAAATTGGTTGAAAATATCACAGGGTTTGAGGCAGCATTATGTCTGCTGACATAGTGGGACATGACAAACAAATGAACAGACATTTCTATTTGAAGAGTATGTGATTGACCACCCTTAGTCCAGGATGTGTCTGTAATGGGGGTGGACCCTCCCAAGAAACCCCCTTCTTCCAGTCTTCCTTGCTTGTTAGCCAGTACAAAGGACATACTTTCCTCTCTCATTTACCCTTGTGGGAAAGGGGTTGGGAGAAATTGTGGGTTGCATTACCTTCCTGCAGACAGAAAAGAAGTCAGAAAACAGGAAGTCCAAGTTCTGCCCAGTGAGAACCATCTTTCCATCTGTGTGTGTGGAGGCTGCATGGGATTATACACGTGTTCTGTCTAATGCAATGCTTCTGAAGCTATTTGTGGCAAGGGGCTATTAAAAAAATCCAGTCCATGCAGACTGATCATTTTTAAAGTATAAAATACCAATTCTAAAAGTATAATTGGGTGACCTGGCAATGTCAAGTTGCCATGCATGTATCTAACTAGTTTCTCTCATTTTTGGTATTTACCCTATCCTGGGAACAGAGTGTGTGCAAACAGCATTAGTCATAGACACTTTGGGTAGCACTGCTCTCCTGAGCTTGAGTCTTTTTTTAGAGGTAGGAGGGTTGGTGGGAGAACACTGTGCTTCAGCCACAACTTGTGATGATTATTTCCTTGGGATGACTTTATTGGGGAAGGGTAGGCCATGGCTGGATAGGTTTCTCAACTCCCTATATTTTTAGCACAATCTTCTATGATATTTGACCAACATGGAGGAAGCTGCTTAGTTAAACTAATTTTCCTTCCTGGGTATTCTATAGACCAGAGTGGCCAAACCATTTGTCTTGACTAATCCCAGATACAGAGAGGGAGGCACTCTGGTCCAGCAATAGGGCTGGTGTTTGGGGAAGAAAGGTAAAAGTGGGCTGAGTCCTCTCACACATGGAAGTGATTCATAAAATGGGGATTTTATAAGGTTTTGTGTTCTTTATAAATGTTAGAATTTTAAAACAGTATTATAAAACTTGTAAGGATGATGTCAACAATCTGTAAAACAGAATTTAAAGTCACATTTAAATTTTGTTCTCAGATGCTATGAAATTTAATTGTATTCGTAAGCTACAAGGTACCATTTACTTTTTTGTTTATAGTTGTTTTCAGTTCGTCACAGAATCTGAGATAAAAATGCACTCTTTTTTTTAATTATATTAGTTACCATACAGTACATCATTAGTTTTTGATGTAGTGTTCCATGATTCATTGTTTGCATATAACACCCAGTGCTCCATGCAATCCGTGCCCTCCTTATTACCCATCACCAGGCTAACCTATCTAAAACCCTCAGTTTGTTTCTTGGAGTCCATAGTCTCTCATGGTTTGTCTCCCCCTCTGATTCCCCCATACACGAACATTTTTCCCTTCTTGCTCCTAATGTCCTCCATGCTATTCCTTATGTTCCACAAATAAGTGAAACCATATGATAATTGTTTTTCTCTGCTTGACTTATTTCATTCAGCATAATCTCCTCCAGTTCCATCTATGTTGATGCAAATGGTGAGTATTCATCCTTTCTGGTGGCTGAGTAATATTCCATTGTGTATATAGACCTCATCTTTTTTTTTTTTTTTTTTTAATTTGACAGACAGAGATCACAAACAGGCAGAGAGGCAGGTAGAGAGAGAGGAGGAAGCAGGCTCCCCACTGAGCAGAGAGCCCGATGTGGGGCTCGATCCCAGGACCCTGGGATCATGACCTGAGCTGAAGGCATAGGCTTTAACCCACTGAGCCACCCAGGCACCCCTTGGACCTCATCTTCTTTATCCATTCATCTGTTGAAGGGCATCTTGGCTCCTTCCACAGTTTCACTATTGTGAACATTGCTGCTGTAAATATTGGGGTGCATGTGCCCTTCTTTTCGCTACACCTGTATCTTGCACTATTATCAGTAGTGCAGTTGCAGGGTCATAGGGTAGTTCTATTTTAACATTTTGGGGAACCTCCACCCTGTTTTCCAAAGTGGCTGCACCAACTTGCATTCCCACCAACAGTGTAAGAGGGTTCCCCTTCCTCCCTACCCTCTCCAACATTTGTTGTTTCTTGCCTTGTCAATTTTTGCCACTCTAACTTGTGTAAAGTGGTATCTCAGTGTCGTTTTGATTTGAATTTTCCTCACGGTTAATGATGTTGACTATTTTTTTCATGTGTCTGTTAGCCAAAAATGCACTGTTTAAAATTGAGTGTGGTTTGATATTTATATATTTCTTTTAAAGGTCATTTACATATTGTTCAAACCATATTGAAAAGCAGAACTATCAAAAGTGAACATGTATTTTATGAAGACTTGGTATTGCTTAATGGTTGGCAATAATCATATGAATATCAACTTCATATCAAAGAGTTTGTTGAATTTGAACTAAAAAATCTCTGTGTTCTAATTCTAGCACCATAACTCTTAGAGTTCCTTCATCTCCTTGCTTGTTTTCTTCTCATTAATATATTGGAGGCCCAAGAGTTCAGTTTATGTCTTTAGTTAACATTTATGGAACACTTACTATAGCGAGGTGAGGTGCCGGACACCGAGAAATCAAAAATAAGTAAGATATGTGCCCTGCCCCTCCTGGCACTTGCAGTGAAGCAGGAAAGATGAGATGGGCCTGACATCCAAGAGAGGCATAGCCACAGTAAGCTACTGTGGGGATGCAGACAAGGAGATACTCACTTCTGGACCGTGGTCCGCAGTGAAGGTGGAAGGTAGGAGAAGGAAGGGTTGATATTGTAGGCAGAGGTCAGCAACTTTTTCTTTAAATAGCCAGATAGTAAAGGTTTTAGGCTATACATACCAGATGGTTTGGTCATAACTATTCAACTCTGTGGTTGTGATGTGGCTGTGTTCCAATAACATTTTTATTTTCAAAAGCAAGCAGTGGGCCAGTTTTAGCTTGTGATAGGGCAAACAGTGTTTCTAGGGAAATAAAGGAAGGAAGAGCCTGCAAATAAATGTGGATCAGTTCTAAAGAGATTTCGGTGCTAAACTGTGTAATCTGAACTTTTACTTGAAGGTATTAGAAGAAAAAAAAAATCACTGAATTGGTCAGGTCAGGCCAGGCTTTGCGGCAGTAAAAACAAAAACAAAAGTCAAAACAAAACAAAACAAAAAGGAACTACTCTCAGAGCCTTTTCATACGATGTCTTCCTTCTAGCACATGCAAAATTTTATGTGGTTGAGGCAGATGAGAGCCGGTCATCCTCTATATGGTAACGCAGTGACTCAGACACTTTCATTTTCTGACTCCGCCATTTCAGCAGTTGGCTTGCTGGGACACCACAGCAGGAAAACAGGGCTTAGTAAACTCATCCTTGCTTCTCAATGCCTTGGTCCAGAGGCGATGCCCTCTCTCATTCACAGTCCAATGGCCTGGTTCTTTAACTGTAAGAGGGCTGGAGAAGAATAACAGAACATGTAAGCACTAGAAGTTTCTACCACATTGTCTGTAGGCTGAATGAAGCCAGTGCTGGTCTGGGAGGAGGGTGGATAAGAAGTAACATGATCATAGTGTCCCCTTTGGAAGATTAATCTAGAGGATATCCTGGAGTACAGAAAGGCAGGGAAACCAGTTAGGAAGTTACTGTAGACATCAATAAAGGACTGAACTAAGGTGGTGGCAATGGGAATGAGAAGGAAATGAAAGATGTGAGGGAATTAAGGTCTGCTTGGGCATGAGGAGAAAGAAATGATTGAGTGAAAGGTGTTTCTTTGTATTACAGCTCATCAATGTGTTCTGGGAAGACAGAAAGAAGAGATAAGTCATAGAAGAAGATGTGGAATTCAATTTTAGGGGACTTGATTGATTTTTGGGTTGCTGGGTGGACATTCAAGTAGACAGAGTTGGAAATTGGAATTGAGAGATGTTAGATGTGGTAATTGATGCTGTAGGGGTAGAGAGATCACTAAATGACATAAATAAATAAATATGGGGCCGCTAGGAGTGGAGTGGGGACAAAGCAGGAAGGCAAGGAGTTAACAGAAGAGTAGTGAGGCAGGGATGCTCTCCTCTCATAAAACCAAGTTGAGAAAGTTTCAGAAGGAGCATGTTCAACATTGTCAAAAGCTGCAGAGGATGAAAAGTCATGTTGTAATGGCTAGTCCTGATGCACTGCTAGATTCTCTTGGATCTCCTTTATGTTTCTTGGTGTCCCTGGTCACCTTCAATGTGTTTTTGGTTGCACTTACCTATAACTGCAACTCTCTTGTAAAAGCTACCTTCATGCTACTGGAGCAGCTTTGCTGGCATGCTCAGAGAGGAGAAAGGGCCTGGAATTTACCTTCCCCTACCTCTCATCCTGAACCTTTAGCCATGGCTGCCAGCTGGAGAGTATGAAAGCCCAGTTTCCTTGCCTTAGGTCAGGACAACTCTAAGGCATGGTTTATACTGTACAACTGCCCTGTGGGGCTTTGCTTGGCTTCTTCTCTTCACTGCCCCACTTACACCACTCCCTTACTTTTTCTCCCAGGAGCACTCCCCCTTGCCTGTGAATCCTCATTGTAGGGTCTGTTTCTAGAACTAATTCTAGAATTGGATTGATGATAGTTTGGTCTTGGGAGAACAGTCCTGATGTGATAAAGCAACCTCAGAGGCTGGAGTGCTGAGGAGGAAATGTCAGGTTATAATTGGTTGAGGAGTGACAGGATGATGGGAAACTGATAGGGGACACCAGTAGAGAATATTCAGTGAAGTGTGATGGTGAAAAGCTCAAGAGAATGACAGGGCAATATGGTCAAATAAGGTTTCTTGTTTGGTTTTTAGACTAGCAGAAGTCTGAGCATATGGATAATCAGAGGGGAGACATAAATGACAGAGAGAAGCAAATAGAATGGGAGGAAGATAGAACTAACTGTTGAGGAGGCAATAGAGAAAGAAAGGCTCCAGAACATAGGTAGGGAATGGGTGTAAAAAGCAACGTAGTGGTCTTTTAACATAGATATGGGAACAGAGGCAAGTCAACTTGAGGTGGGAAGTAACAAATGTGTGGTGAGGAGCCAGGCGGGAGGACTTAGAAATGGTGCAGTGTTACGCCTTCATTTTGCAGACTATAAAAATG
This sequence comes from Neogale vison, assembly GCF_020171115.1. Classification (NCBI taxonomy): domain Eukaryota; kingdom Metazoa; phylum Chordata; class Mammalia; order Carnivora; family Mustelidae; genus Neogale; species Neogale vison. Next base: position 89,530,067 of record NC_058098.1, on the reverse strand, counting down.
TTCAAGAACTCAACTCACCCAGCAGACAAAGAGTGGAGCGGAGGCCTGTGCAGGTCTCCTCCTCATGACAGTTGTATTTTTGTTGCTGTCCTAAGCAGTCAGGACTTGCACAGAGAAAGCTACCTGAGAGTGAGGACTTTGGACAGGGAAGGGGACACTGAAGAACACCCTCCTTCCTGGTGATCCCTGTTTGAATAACAGAACAAGGACAAGGGAGAGCCTCAGTCTCTCTTAGACCAAGTCCTCTTGACTGACACAGGGCACACTCAATGCGACAACCTCAACAAAATGAGCTGTTGGATAGAAAAACATCTTTCTGTCTGCACGGTCTGACAGAAATTTGGGGGAATATAGACACTCTGGGGAAGAAGAACTGGGTCAGCTTCCCAGGACAGTTTTCAAGTTGATTTCAAAGTGTGTGATTGTTTTAATGCCTTTAATATTGGTATAAACACCACTTAAAGAAGTTCATCAACAAATAGAAGCCTAGTTAAGTTACTGACTCTGGAAGGGGTGGAGGTCAATTCAGCAAAAAGGTGGAACAGGGGGTCTTACTTTTTTTTTTTTTTTTTTTGTAAGGGTCTGGAATTTAACTTAAGTCATTAGCTATTGGGCATTAAAAAGGGGCCTTTATTTTTGCAAGAGGATTTATGGCCTTTTATATGTTTATTTTTCTTTCACTATTAGACATCCAAGGAAGAAAGAACACAAGGGTCAGAGACTCCCTCTGTCCAGCAAGCAGCCACATCTCCCTAGGTTTCCAGACTCAGGGTGTTCCCTGGAATAGAGTGAGGGCAGAAGGGGATGTTTTTCACTCACCTGTGAATTTGCCTTACTTCTCATCTAAGAGTCAGCCCTCTGACCCTCATTCTCACCCATTCAACTTGACCCTGTCACCATGCCATTCACTGACTGTCTCGCTCATATTTTCATGCTTTCTGAAGAGGGTCTGTCAGGCACTCTGCTTGGTTTGTGAGAAATACAAAGTAGGATAAACGACAATGGGTGTCCCCAAAGTGTTTACCTGGTAAGTGGGGAGCCTTTTTATATACCCACAGAGTTAAATTATTGCTTTAATTAAATCAATTCAAGATTTGAGAGTTATCAGTGGATTTTTAGATACTCAAGGTTTAAGGATTCAGGGCAAGAGATCCCTGGACTAAAGTGGGTGTTCCGTGAAGATTTCTTAGTGGAAATGGGAGGATAACCAGGCCTGAACATTTGGTCAGACTTTAGATGTAGAAAATGAGAAGAGACTAGGTGGGGGAATGTTGCCCTTCACGCACACCATGTGTATGCATAATCTGTGATGGATGTTTAAACAGATTCGGTGCATAAAGGGGACATCGATCTGTTTTTGTTTCCAAGGCAAATGAACTGGTGTGGACAGCACAGGGGCTCATTACATGCTTGGCGAGTTGGAAGGCAGTTTCTGTGAGCTTGGAATGCTGAGCCTGGCAATGCAGAAAGATCATTCCATCGATCTTCAGTGAAGTACTCTGAGTTGCAAGGACTCCACTAAGGAGATGCTATAGGAGATAAAGGGTGAAAGAGGATGTTGTCCCTGCCCTTGACAACCATACAGTCAATGATGGACTCATTGGATACAAGCCTATGAGCAGAAATTTAACAGTTCAAGGCTCTTAAAGGATCGATACAAATAATGGTATACCAAAGTTACTGGAGGAGTTTGGGTAGATGGTGCTGCAGGGAGCAGGAGGGAGTGTTGATTACGTTGAATATGACTTTTTTTTTAAATCAAACTGTTGGTTTTCTTTGGGAAAAGTTAAAAATAAAGTAAAGACAGTCTCTCGTGGTTCATCTCTCCCTCTGATTTCCCCCAATTCACTTTTCCTTTCCTTCTCCTAATGTCTTTCATGTTATTCCTTATGCTCCACAAGTAAGTGAAGAGACCATGGTCTCAGAAACAAACTGAGGGTTTTGGAAGGGAGGGGATGGAGGGATAGGTGAGCCTGGTGGAGGAGGGTATTAAGGAGGGCACGTATTACATGGAGCACTGGGTGTGGTGCATAAACAATGAATCTTGGAACACTGAAAAAATAAAGTAAAATAAAAATAAAGCAAAGAAAATAAAGCTATATGATTGAACACATGAATGCCCATAGGAGACTTTATACTGAAACTAAACATCTTTGATCATTCATTCTATTTCAACCCTTTACTTTCATTCACCAAAGTGGAGTAGATAAGCATGAAGAAATAACTTTTACAATTACTTTGAAAACCCATATTGAATCACTAATTTTCTCTTTTTTCTCACTAGTTTTAATATCAGAGCCAGAACTATTAATGTGCCACCATAAACCATCATTTTGAGTTTCCCCTCTTTTTTCAGCATGTGGTCATTTACCTGTGGGAGTGCTAATGAACAATGGAATGGCAGGGGTACACATGCAGGGATGGGGGAAAAGGCCAAAGGAGGCAGAGGGATTGTGGTAAATTTGGACTGATCCCATATTTCCTAAATTAACAAGTGTTCATCCATGGGCAGTAAGACATTTCATTAATTGATGGATGGATCTTTGATTTCTCATTTTATATACTGTTCCTTCTTGGCTTCAGACTCAGTTCTTTCTTGACCATAACCTGGCTATGGATAAAAGTCTTTCTGTGGCTGGGGAGAGAAATTTCACAGATAACCCAGAGGTAACCCAGCCGGAAAGCAAAGAGTTGACTGTGCCATACCTAATTGACAGTGGAGGGGTAACCTCAGGTTACGTGCCTTTCGACTCAAGTTCCGTATTAGCTGTTTGCTTGGAAGGAGCAGATGTTTTGGCTCTGGTGGTCACTGCTCACCTCTGTCTGGGAGGTGCATCAATCACTTTAATTATAATGGAACGTGGGGCCAAGAACTGAAGGAGAAAAATCAACCCAATCCCAAGAACAATCTTTCTTGATGAATTCTCCCCTAAATCGAAACAATTCACTGGGTATCCCAGCTGGGGTTCATATGCTTTTGATTACTGTGGGCTATTTAGCTCTACAAAATGACAGGCTGCTTAATGGACTTTTAATGGTTATAGGTTTCTCTCTCTTTTTTTAATGAGCTTCACCAGTTTGTTACTAATGCCCTGTAGAAATTTGGCGAGGGGCCAGACTTGATGTTACACATTTCTGGTTTCTAGGCGACATACATGGCATACATGCAACCATCATAGCCAGTGGGGAAGTATGTTGCCAACTGTAGTAGGGTAATGCCATCGGGGAAGGAAGAGAAGGAGAGCTAACAAAGTCCCTTGTAGTCCTATAATGATGTCATCTTAGAGAAGATGGTTGCTTTGTAGCTGAAGTTACTTTGAAGTCTTCAAAGGCCTTGGGATCCCTGGTGGCAGGAGAGTTTTTGAGGTTGGGAGCAGCCTTTGCCTTCCTCAGATTTCCAAAATGTTGGGAAAAGGTATCCCTCATAGACTCATCCTGCATCCTGACCACCAAAGGACCTGGGAACATCTAAAGACAAGGGCCGGGTTTTGTCCAACCATGTTCTTATCTGTAGCACCTGGTTGCAGACTGGAGCCACAGGAGATACCAATTCATGTCTGTTGAGAGAGAGGCAACAAGCAATTAAGAAGAGTGAGGAAGAAGGGCTTTTACTTAGGGGACTTCCTGTTCTGGGCAAAAGCTTGAGATCCAGGGTAGGAGAAGTAGGAGAAATGAAGAAGAGTGAGGGCATCCGGAGTCACTATTAATAATAATAACTCCCATATCTTGTCATGCACCAAACATTGTGCTGAATGCTTTGTATCCGTCACTTCATTTAGTCCTTCCAGTAGTTCTGAGTGGTCGGTAGCAGTGTGCTGCTCAATGTTTAACAACCAACTTTGGATGGTCTGGGGAGAATGTCCAGATTTGTAGCATTTGGTGATTTCTGTAGTAAGTTCTTCTGCCATGTCCTGTTTCAAACATCTATGTGATATCAGCCATCTGGTAAAATTTCAGAAAACTTAACAATTGGCTTTTGTGAGCTAGTGTGAGCACACCACTGGAGGAAGGTATCATTATCCCATTTTACAGATGCAGAGGATGAAGCTAAAGAAGGAAACAGGCCATGGTCTTGGAGAAAGTAACAGAAAGAGTCCAGGTCCAGAATAATTTCAAAGACTACGCTATTAACCATTGCATTGCACTACTTTCCTGAGCCCACTTTGACAATATTGGAGTAGCCACAAAACTGGAAAGTGGGCGTGGTGGCCCATGCTTTTGTAAAACTCACTCTGGTTTCCTGTGCTGCTCCTGTAGGTCACCTATGATATTCTCTATTGAACTTTGGTGGACATTTCTGGTTCCTGGGCTACCTCCTGCTCACTCACGCTGCAGTCTCCTCGCTCACTCTGTGGAGGTTTTACTTCTTACAGCAGTCTGGGCTTTAGTCTTGCTATGAGGTACTGATTGTGGTGCCACCTCCCCACTTTATAGCCGAGCAGATTGGGGGCCAGAAAGACTAAATTATTTATGTAATTACACACAGCCTATCAGTGGCAGTACTGGAAATAAAATTGAGATCTTCTGATTCCTAATCCAAGGCTCTTCCCTGGAAACGATTCTGCCTTCCCTCTCTTAAAAAAAATAAATGGGACTTGGAGGTTTTTTTTTTTTTTTTTTTTAAAGTAGCTGGGGGTGGATTTTCCTGCCCCACTGCTGATGTTCTTACTCACTGCTGGCTCCCATTTTGAAAGATTCAACTTGACTTCCCTCAATTCAGGGGCAATGAGCCGAGAATTCAAGGACAGGCATCAGGAGCAAGTTGTGAGGTGAATGCAGCAAACATGAAAGACATTCTTTGGGAGCTTTAGTGGATGGGAGGCGGGGGAGGGAGGGAAGGTGGGGGCTTCTTGCTGAAATACCCTCATGTTTCAGAGTCCCGAGATACTCCTAAATCACGCCCAGGTCATATGGTGCCTATACTTGTCTCTTGGCCTAGGGTGAAAACAGTTCACATTGTAAAATTAACTTTCCACATTTGGCTGGCCCACGCAGGCCAGCTTTCTTTCAAAGTGAGTTTGCGAATGAATGAATGAATGTGTTGACTGGGTTACTGTTCTTAGGGGAGCCTTCTTTGCATCGGACTTGGAGAAGGATTAAAGCTGGTTTTGAAAAGTGTTGGTGCTCTCCCAAACACAGCATGCTGATAGAATTCTGGTTGCACTTTTATTTGCTATGGAACAAAATGCTCTAGTTTCATGGAAGAAATAGCCCAGCAGATGGTGTTTGGTGGATGGCATGAATGTAGTCTTGTAAATAAGCATTCAAAATAGACCAGCTTCCCCCCAAATTTACCATCTGCCCCTTACCCCATGAGGTCCACAGGTGGTAAAAGAAAGAAAGAAAATTGATGCTTTCAGTGTTATTGTTATTATTTTAGTAACCCCAAATTATGGTATTCTTAAATTCAGTGTATAAAAAATTTAGAGAGCAGTGCCTCCAATTTGATGGATTTTTCAGAGTTTAATCTGGTTAAGAATAATTGTCCAAATGGCTTTACCCTGTTTATCTTCTTTTTTTGGCGGGAGCTTTTGATGTGATCCTTTTTCTGCAGCTCTCATGATGGAGAGTCTTCTACATTCTCCCCTGGCTCTGGACAAGACTCTCAGATTCACTGTTGCTTCCAGTCTCCCAAAAGCAGGATAATCTAATGTGCATAGATCTAGAATCATACATATCTGTGTTGGGACTTATTTTTAATTTGTGGAGCAATGGACAAGTTAATCTCTGTAAATCTCAGTTTCCTCATATGTAAAATGAGCAACCTAATGTAGTTAGTAGGACTATTGGAGAAGATCCTTAAAATTAAGTGAGAAAAGGCACACAGAACTATGTAGACAATGTTCAGAAGTGCTCATTCTTATCAGTTGTGTCATCGTCATCCTCACCATCATCTCTGACTATAATACAAAGCTATAAGCTGGGGACTAAAAGGGAATTTTGGATATCGGTGATTTATTTCAGGGGTGTTAGGGAAGGTGATGGAACTCATCAGGCTGACGGCTTCCACTATTATTATTCCCCCAAAAGGAGATTCCCATAGGCCACCAGCCAGAACATGACTCAGAGGATAGAATGCTTTGTGAGGCTTTTGGAGGGTTGGGTTGACTATTGAGGCAGGGAAGATTTAAGTCAAGATTTTCTCACATGTAAATGGGGGATGATTCAATGGGACAGCCTGAGCATTCAGATTAGGAATCTGAGGTCAGAATCTTTTAAAGACATGAGTCTATTTTAAACACTGGGGCCATGGGAATTCTTGATTGTTGATTCCCATTTTTTAGAAATAGAAAGATTGGGTTTAACCTGTAGAATTAGTTTGTTCAGGTCTGGAGTAAGGATTTACAAGGGCGCTGGCTTTCGAGAACCCTAACTTTTGAAATTTTTGTTGCAGCTTCAGAGATACAAACCTTTAGGAACAAAGTGGTGAGGTGGAAGCAGGGGCCAGAGAGGAAAACCTCTGGAGTATATTTTTGAAGAGCTTCTCACTGGGTCTCAGCTGTCTCTTTTTAGTGATTGTGCTTACATTGAGAGAGTGGGAATTTGTTGGGGTATGAGTTTTTGAGAGGAGGAAGAACAGATGTCCCAAAGGAGACTTACAGCTCTTCACAAAAGACCAAAGGGGATTTGACCTCACCTCTGTAGCATTTAGCTGGTTTTTTTCTCAGAAACTTTTGAATGGTTGTTAGAATCATGGAACTGTAGTAACAAAAGGTATGGCAAATTTTCCAGTCCCATCTCCTTATGTTACAGATAAGGCAACTCCAACACAATGAGATCAAGTTTATATGACACCCCCCAAAACTCCTGCCCCAAGATCCAGAAACCAAAGGTAGAACCTGTATTCTTGTATTCTTGGTAGAAAAGGTCAGGATCTCCCCCCCCTTTTTTTTCAACTCCTTCTTATACTAAAAGCAAGTGTTGTTGAACTCATTGCATACTGTTAGTACAGCATTATCTTTAATAAATATTAATACAAAATATTAAGCCTAATGTATATAAAGTTATGATGAGTAAGTCATGGCCCTTGCTTTAAAGACTTTAATATCGTCAAGAAATAACATCAGAGTTCAATGAAGTAAAGCAGTGTAAAGCCTATAAACGTTCTGCTAGAGAGGTATAATTGAGAGTCCCAGCTCAGAGGCAAGGGCCTAGTTTTAGTGCTTAGTGGCCTCCTGCCTCTTCATTGACTATGTTAACTTGAGTAAGTTACTTGGAATTTTTGAGCTTCTCTCCCAAAAATTTTTGAACACCGATAATGATACTTGTCCTTCCTACTTCTGATTTGAGGTATAGATAGACCTATAAACTGTGAAGTGTAGTAGAAATGGAAGGGATCCCACTGGGTGGGACTGTACTCATAGAGTGAAGAATTAAAGTCATTTATTATTCTACTTACTGTCATCCTCAGAATCATTATCTTCACTATTACCATCTAGGAGTTTTCATTAGCTACCTCTATGTAACATTTTCTTTTTTTTTTAAAGATTTTATTTATTTATTTATCAGAGAGAGAGGGAGAGAGAGCGAGCACAGGCGGACGGAATGGCAGGTAGAGGCAGAGGGAGAAGCAGGCTCCCTGCCGAGCAAGGAGCCCGATGCGGGACTCGATCCCAGGACGCTGGGATCATGACCTGAGCTGAAGGCAGCTGCTTAACCAACTGAGCCACCCAGGCGTCCCTATGTAGCATTTTCTTATTCTCCAGCACCCTGCAAACTGAAGAGCAAGCTCAGGCAATTGTGACAAATCAGAGTTTACATCATCTGGTTAGATGCTGCAATTGTCCTCATCACTTTTTGTATTTGCACATGGCAGCTTGTTTAGCATTTTGGTTTTTCTCCTTAGATGCACTGTGTCCAACACAGAGACACAGTTGAATATTAATTCAATCATGGGACTTAATTTTGTTCTCTATCAAGTCGACAGGTACAGTATTGACTGTGGTAGATGTTGACAGTGATGTGGCCCAGGAACGATGTGCTTCATACCAAGGAATTTTGTGGAGGGCTGGCACAAGTTGCAGATAATTGTAGGAAACAATTAATTCCTGGATCCAACAGAAGACAGAAGCCTTGAGATTATACTGTAGCCCAGTGGTTATGAGGCTTATTGTTAATTTGGTTGTCAAGGCTGAAATAAACATTCCACGCTGGACCTAGCTCTCCTTTAGAGATCAAGTAAGTAAGCAAAGTGGTAAGATAAGTAAGAAAAGTCTTACTTCTGCAGAAAACTAAGGGTCAGCTAGTTACCTACGTGATATTCCTTTTATTCTCCCTTGTTCTTCGTAACAGGAATTGAATTTTATTTGAGTGGCAATGTGCTCTGTCTCCCTTGTAGCTAGAAGTTAGCAGTTAGAAGAGGTTGTTGGGGTAGCCCTTGGGTGGCTCAGTTTGTTAGCGTCCCACTCTTGGTTTCAGCTCACATTGTGATCTCATAGGCTGTGGGATCAAGCCCCAAGTTGGGGGGGTCTGCTCTCAGCAGGGAGTCTGCTTGAGGATTCTCTCCCTCTGGCCTTTCCCCCCCAGAGGCTCATGAGTGTGCATGCTCTCTCTCTCTAAGATAAATAAATCTTTAAAAAAAGAAAAGAAAAGAAAAGAGGTAACTTAGGACTTCCAGGAAAGCTCCTTAGAAGGGAACAGTAGTTGACCTGTACTCCCTTTCGTTCTTCCTATTTTTCTCACTCCATGCCTGAATATAGCAGTGACTGCTAGAACCTCTCTAATAGCCATTTTGACCATAAGGCAACCTTGAAGATAGAAACCACATGCTAAAGGTGATGGAACATATAGAAGGAGTCAGATACCATGGCTTTTCCATGCTATCCTGGTCTACTTCACTCTGGATTTCTTTCATATAAGGAGGAAAAAGCATTTAATCACTGCTAATTTCTAGACCCTACTACTAGCAGTCAAATATAATTCCTAACTGATACAGACGACTTCCCCAACCCATGAGTAGTGCTCTTGTTTCTTTGCAGCTAGCTCCTGGAAATTCTGTCTGTTGGTCTATGCTGATGCACAAGCCCCTACAAGAGCAAAGTTGGCCTCAGCTTCTGCTAATGAGCGGAGGAATTGCTTGTGAATACAATGCTGGGATTATAAGGTGCTGGCAGCCATGCCAGAATCATAAGGTCAGATGGAAAATCGTAGCAGTAAATATCTCAGTGAATATCCTGTCTCACTCCAGTGCCCTCCGAATACCATAGCCCAGATTCACCATTCATGTGGTGGGGTTGCAGCCTCTCTTCCCCAGAGCCATCATTTCTGTTTGTGGGGAGAATGATGAGGGTCTTGGGTACCACTCCAAATTTTTCTCTGTGTAGTTATTCAGCAGGAGAACTTATTTGTTCTGACTTGTAACTGAAATCCTTGTTTGTTTGAGTTTCTTTTCCCTAGCAATTTCATCTATAATCTCAAAGATGGTAGCTGTAATTTCCTTTGCTAATCTCCACCTTTAGCTGAGTGACATGCTGTACTAGAAGAGGCTCAGAGACTTCCTCAAAGTCTTTCTCAAAGCACTATGTCTCTGTATTATAGAATTTTCCTTTTGACCATTTGCTGTGGGCCCTGTAGTGCCGCACCCACCTTTCACATAGTTTTAAGTCTGAATTTCAGGGAAAGATTTCAGAAAGAGTTCCATAATCCCTAAGTTGCTCTCATCACAGAGATCATTAATCTTTCAGTGAAAGTTTGGTGCATTCCTGGAATTAAAAAAATCCAGGGCAAATCTAAGGCAGTAGAGCTGGGAAAGCAGAATATTCTCTGCTGGTCTTCTCTTATGGGTGGGTTTGGTGATTGTGGGCCAGATCTGAGTGTGTTTATCAAAGGCGGCTGCTGGTACCATTTAAATCGAATTCAGAAATTAGAATGACAGCATTGCCCATTGTAAGTGACTTTTGAGTAGCTGGTCTAAACTATGGTGTGCTTACTGGTCTGATCATATTTAGTCATATATTTCTCACATACCCCCCTATACCTCACATATCCCAAGTATTGCTTACAAGGAGGATTGATTAGGTGGGTGAGGTTGCCAGTTATTGGAGGGATTAACAAATAGCTGCTGTCTAATGACTTGAAAACAATTTTGCAAGACTGTTCTGGTAAAAGGAATTTCTTTCTATTGGAGTTATTTGTAGTTAAACACATATCTTCCTCCAGGAGAAGGAAGGAGTTTGTGGAAAGAAAATATGTCCTTACTTCTGAAACTTTTTCTTTTTCTTTTTTTTTTTTAAGATTTTATTTATTTATTTGACAGACATAGAGCACAAGTAGGCAGAGAGGCAGGCAGAGAGAGAGGGAGAAGCATGCTCCCCGCTGAGTGGAGAGCCTGATGCAGGGCTCCATCCCAGGACCCTGGGATCATGATCTGAGCCGAAGAAAGAGGCTTTAACCCAATTGAGCCACCCAGGCACCCCTGAATCTTTTTCTTAACGTAATATGAACTTAGCCCACACTGAAGACTTTACTTCCATTTTGTGGAGAATTTAAATTAAAGAAACAGACTTGCAGCGCAGCCTGAGATCATATTTTTCCAACTTTCTCTTCTTCTCCTTCTCCCTCTCATCCCCCTCCTCCTCTTCTTCCTCCTTCTCCTCCTCCTCCTTCTCCTTCTTCTTCTTAAGATTTTATTTATGTATTTGACAGTGAGAAACGCAGCAAGAGAGGAAACACAAGCAGGAGGAGTAGGAGAGGGATAAGTAGGCTTCCTGCCAAGCAGGGAGCTGGATGTGGGCCTCTTCAATCCCAGCACCCTGGGATCATGACCTGAGCTGAAGGCAAACCCTTAAAGACTGAGCCCCCCAAGAGTCCCCCAACTTTCTCTTCTTTAGAGGAGATTTGGTCTATGAACTAAATAAAGGTACTTAAGGGAAAAAAAAACCAACTCACATGGAAAAAAATCACTAATACTCTAGGTATTAAAAAGTTTATTATTGTTTTTTATGAACCTTAAATTATTATATAATATACCACTGTTCAATAGAAAGATGTGATGTATATGATCTGTATATAATTATAAAATTTCTAGTAGTCACATTAAAAAGCATTACAAGATATAGGTGAAATTAACTTTAATATATCTTATTTTTCACAATATATCCCAAGTATTATCATTTCAGCATGTGATCAGTGTGAAAAATTAACTAGATATTGTATGTACTTTTATAGCAGATCTTAGCTTGAAGCCACAAGGGGCTGAAGACCACTGTATTGGATAGAACACTATAGGGTTCACTATATTGGGTTCACTATATAGTTTGCAGAACACTATATTGGACAGAACACTAGAGGGTAAGGGTTGTAGCTGGTTTACTCAGCTTCCTTGCCTGCTAAACAAACCACTGCCAAAAGAACTGACTTTTGATCAATGAGCTTTTTATCCTCATATGTTCATATTTCTGCTCTGAGTGCCAATGTCTCATGAAATATTCTGGGAGTAGAGCTGGTCAGCTAAGATGAGGAAGTACTCCAAAGCTGCTAGAGACCCAGACTTTCTAAACAGGAGGGGAAGCATCCCTAGATTAGGGAGGCCATGGATTCAATGTTTTTTGTAAGGAAGTTACCCCCCTTGCAAACAGAAGGTTCAGGGCATCCACTTTTTTTTTAACCTGTAGGGGGAGCTCTTGTCCCTTCACTCTTTATATAAATTCCAAGTTTGGTTCTCAGAGGCTGGCAGCTCCGAGTTCTTTCACCTGGGTCTGTGGAGAGTTTGTTTCTGGCTCCAAACCAGCAGTGCTTTCGCAATCTCCACACGTTACAGCTGCTGAAATGCTAGGACACCAGCCGGGTGGCGGCTTGAGTCTTGTGATTCCCAGGCAGTCCAGCGAAATGATAAACAAAAGTCTTTTGTGCAATATTAATAAGCTTTAAGCACTCCCCAGCCGAGCCCCTTGTCATCCAAGTAAGTCATGTGTATCAAAAGCCCTTATATGTGAAAGTTTGTTTTCATATCTGGCCAGCATTGAATGGGAGCCCCCTTTGCCATGTTGTAAAACAAACATTTGTTTATTTTGTGAACAGTGCTGGCAGTATGATACAGGAACTGGGGGCTGAATGGAGGGACCCCTTTCCAAGGAGGCGCCTTTGAAAACCTTTCTGCTGGACCATTTCAACTGTCAACTGATCTTGAGTTCTGTTTACATTAAGACAATAACAGTGTTTCCTAAATAAATAAGTCAGAGGCACCCATAGGCCTTAATGAAACCCCATAAATGGGTTGGGGGTGGGGATAGGGGAAAGGAGTTTTTGTGCTGTGCAGAAACAATGGCTAGTTCATCTTACCATGTATCGGAGGCCTGTGTTTTTAAGACAGAAGGGGGCCTTTGTGTTAATTGCACTGATAAAACTCTCCTGATAGAGCTTCCCCTGGAACGCTGAGACAAAAGATGTGACATTTCGCCCTGTGTGAATGCCATACTGCCAAACAGACATTTTCTAAAGCAGAGAAGTATTGGTCACCCCCCCCCACCCCCGTGGCAGATCAGCTAACCTCTCCTGGTGTGCAGAGAAAATAAATAAAAACTGTAAGACTAAACCATCTGCTGTTGGGGGTGTCTGGCTTTTTTCTTAGTTGGTTTGGTGCTTCCAGAAATCTATTTCAGTCTCTGACGGGTCCAAGTGGTCTTCAGACACAATGGACACAGAGGAGGGCAGTTAGAGTGAGGAGTATGTGCTGACCAGGGACTTTGGGTGTCAGCAGGTCTTCCTGGGAAGCAGGAGTTTCAGCCAGTTATTGGAAATCACATTTCTGAGCAAAAGACAGAATATTCTAGGAGAGGACTGGAGGCTGAGGATGAGGAACTGGCAGGGCTCACTGCATGTGTATTTTTAAAAAATATTTTATAAATATTGTGATAGTAGCACGCTAAATCTCTAAGATAGGCTTCCCCACACAAGTATTTGCAATTAAAAGGATTCCTTATTTGTTTTGTTCCATAGAAACATCATTTAATGTGGTTTTAATTGTAGCATTTGTATAATTTTGGCCCTTGCTTTTTTCTTGGTTACCATTATTTCACACGCATTTTCTCCAAGTTGTTACCTAACTTTTATAATCACCCTTTTTGTGGATGTACAGCCTACCAAGTGGATATGACATAATTTATATATTGGTTTCCTTATTTTTGCATATTTAGAATGCTCATGACTTTTCACTATTATAAGTAATATTATAATGAATATCTTCATACCATAAATGTTTTTCTTTTTTAGGGAAATAGTAATTTGGATAATTCCCTAGGCCATGAATACTTAACGCTTTTAAACACATAATATTATATTGTTTCCCAGAAGGATTTTCGAATAAAGCAGTTTATTTTTCAGTCTATAATCACACCTTCCTTTTTATAGCACTTCTTTATTTTCACACCCTCTTGCCCCTCTTATTTGCTCAGGACAATTTCTCTGCCTTCATGGGCTTCTTCAAGTCCCCCCACATAAATATTACCTATTCATTTCCCTTAAGGCTGGAATGTTGCCCCTTAGAGACCCTTAGATGAGGATGTTAAATGCAATTTATTTTTGTCATTGTAGAGTTGAATGTTTCAACCTGTAATATATAAATTCCTAATTGCTACCTAGGTGTAAGATGTACTTAGTTTTAGACTAATTTGTAATTTATATACATCTCTTTACCCTCCAATGGCTTGAAGGTATTAATAGGGGTAGATGCCTTTTGAAAAGACTGCCGAGTCCAATAGCCAGATCTCCTTAACTTCTGAGTTATTACCATACTGATTCACATGACTGCCTCCATCTTACCCCGCCCCTTCTTGCTCCAGCCCCATGTTTGTTGGGACTATGTGTGGATACTTGAAACAAAGTGAGCCATGTGCCACCATAGGACAGAGAATCGGGGTGGAGGGCATAGGGAGAGTGACAATGCAGTAGACTCACAGAGACAAACAGAGTTAGGAGTGAATAAGCATTGTTTTCTGGTTCCTAATGATATCACAGTCCTTCGTTCCAGTCTTTTCTTGAGTCTGGCTACATATTCTTGGCTTTGAATTTGGAGAAACACCCCAAATAAAAATTCTCATAATAAATCTCCCTTCCCTTTTCTTTCTCTCTTCTTCTCCTTTTTGTTTTTATTTTTGTATATGTTAACTTGGCTACTAATACGCTATACAACAAATAAAACTGGACATAGAAGTCCCTTGGGGGTGTGCTAATCCATGTAGCCTAATAATAAATAATGAATTTGGAAAATTGATGAAAGTTTTAGCTATTCTTTGCTACTGACAAGTGGGGCTGATGGGTTGAAACATGGAATAATTCCATTTATGATTCTGAAGCACTAAAATCCTTGAGGAAAACTTTTTTCCCCCCAAGAAGTTAAAATTCTTGACATTGTAGAACTTCATTTATTACAGTTGCTCAACATGCTGGACAGTTTAGATGATCTTACATAATGACTTTGATTCAAGGCTTTGGGTGACCATATATACACATTGATCCAAATGACAGAATGTATGTAATAGTTCCTCTTGCAAACGTAGCTGAATAAATGGGGCTAATTCTGGAGACAGGGAGCACAGTTTTTGAGGAAAAAAATAAAAAGGCTATTTAGTCTTCTTTGATATAATTAAAACCCAAACTCAAGAAAACCTTAAAGGCCTGGTCTCATACCTTCTCATTTATGTCTTGTAATTTTTATCTCCAAAGATAGAGTGTGATATAAATTAGAGTCTTGTGCCTAAAACCAACACTCTCCAAAAGATGTTTGGAAAATCTAGTTGGACACCTTTGGATTACTACTGATCTTATATTTTTTCCCTTTCTTGCTTTTAGCTGTCTGTTTATGTACGTATGTATGTATCAGTCTATCTACAGCTCATGGAGCAAAAAGGGGAGCATGAAGGTTAGAGTGAGAGCCTTCTTGCTACCAGAGGAAGACTTTCTTACTGAGAAACAAAGAACACAAGCCTCACTAATTGGGATAAATTAAAAATCATGCCTTGACCTGTTGGGTGGTGGAGTTGTATTAAAGGACCTAACTGACCCTGGAAAAATACCTTTTCTCCTGGTATGAAATGCTTTTTCCTTTAGAGCTTTGGAGATTCTGGAAGCCTGGTGAGGGACTGACATTTCATACAGATCCATACGGATCTGTCCTTGCCAGTGGAGTGTGTGTGTGTATGTGTGTGTGTGTGTGTTTAAATTACAAACAATTGACTAGCCTTTTATGACTCTGATTGTACAATAAGGAGCAATGGGCAAAGCTATCAAATCATTTTAAATTGGCCTCTCAGTATTTTCCTGTTTGCTGACTAGATGGAGTTTATCAGTGGATTGACATATTTCCTAGCATATGTGACCTCAGGCAGTCATTCTCCATTTTTTTTTCTCCCTGCCAGTGTTTTGTTCATTCATTTAATTAAAGTGTGACGAGTGCCCAGAAAATGCCTGGAACTGTGCTGGACATGATGATTGCTACTTAGGGTAGATCTGCTGCTGGTCCATGGACCCTCTGCTCTGATGTGGTCAGAAGGCAGCAAGCCTAGCCAGGGTGAGTCAGAGAACAAATAGATCAGTCACCAAAGTGTACAATGCCCAGCCTCAAGTAACGTGTAGTCTGCTCAGTGAGATGAGGGAAGTGCTTTTGCTCCCTAGGCCCTGGAAATGGCATAATGGCCATTCGCTCCCTCCCCTGTGGAGGTGGCAGAGATGAGCGAGGACTGCCCACAAGTAGAACGTGTCTGGCCAAAGTGGTGACCCAACTCATTGTTAAAACAGGGTTTGTCTATGTCTTAAAAAACAGGCAAGGCTGGAGGAATGGGCAAGTGGGTGCTAGAGAGAGAAGGGGTATGGTGAGAGGCAGTGTAACATACTGGAGAGACTGGAGCTGGGCAGTGGGAGGTCGGCTTTGGACAGAGATGGAGGAGCCTTGAATATACTGAGGAGCCTGTACTTGATCCCAAAGGCAGTGGGATGCCAACTTTTGACTAGTTCAGACTTCCTTGGACCTTTTTGGCCTCATCCCTAGAGGTTCCAAAAATGGGCATCATCTTTTGTCTCCTCTTCCTTCAGGTGAAGAGCTACTTCAACTTCCATCGGACTCTCAATTTTGTAATCTGAAAATAGTGACCTTGAACTTTGGGTTAAAAGTCTTGTTAAGGAGTGGCTCAGAGCTTAGGGTAGGGTGGTGTGGGATCAGTTTGCCTGTGGTCTCAATATGCTTTCCCAGAAAATCTCTCACATAGAGGGCCTTTTAGAATGCATGCATGTGCAGGGTGTGTGTGTGTGTGTGTGTGACAGAAGCAGATTTCTAAGAATATCTGGCAGCCTGGTAGCAAGTTTGCCAGGGGGATTTATTGTTGTCTTTCTTGGAACCCAGGATGTTGAGACAAAATGAAAGCTTTTTTCCCAACCAATTAGAAAGAGTTTTCTTGGAGAACATATACATATAAACATATAAATACACACACACACATCTCCAAGAAAACAAGATAATATATTTTTTCCTAATCTTTATGAATGTGTTTATTTTGGGTTTTAGGACAGGTTTTTCGTCTTCTTTCAGTACATATATCTATTAAGATTTTTCTTCTTGAATAATAGGTTGAGTGTGCAGAACTCTGTCTTTTCTTCCCTGGCTTCTTTCTCTCTTCACCCAATATGTTTTTGACCTAGACTGTATCCACCTTCTCTTTTTCAGAGGCTCTGTGCTATACTGTGGGATGGAGATGGGCCGGGGAGAGGTCACAGTGAGCAGAACACACCAGTCTGGGTTAAATATTGTCTTCCAAATTTAGTCTTGTTCTCAGAAGAGAATCTTATGAACGGAGCCCTCAAGGTGTGCTTTCCACACACTCCTGCTCCAGAGAGATGGATTATAAGGCACTTGTTCAGGTACAAGTTAAATGATATTTAATTTACAGTTTGTCTCCAGACCGAAGGGAGGTGGTTATTCAGTCTGAAGGCCCTGGAGGTGTTGTGACACTTGGGGCTGGTTGGGGGAGCTGTGTGAGGACACAAGCAGACTGCAGAGGGCAGTGTGAGACCGTAGCGCTGCAAGCTATGTGGTCAGCCTGTTCCTAATACAGGCCACCTGTGATGTTTCAAGATAAATTATGTTAGATGGGGAAATCAGTCTATTGGATTTACAGTAAATGTATGCTAGTTACCTTCACCCCAAAGAAAGACTTTCTAAGATTTTCCCTTCTCCCCCAATTTCAAGACATCAACTATGGAGACTGGCTGAGTGACAAACTTGTACTCTTTTCTCTTCAGGGGTGTGAATGTCTCTTGTAAATCCCTGTGATGACAATTGAGATGATATTTAGTGCCTTCTGGTGCACTGAAATTTAACTGCCCTGGGTGCTATTGTAGCTCTGTGTGTGGAGAGACACTTCTTTAATAATCATAATAATAACAACCCAGACACCTTCTAAATCTTTTCTGGAACCGTAGGAACTGTAGTATGTTTGTTGAAGGAGCCTGTTCCTTATGAGCTGGTTCTGGATGCTCCAGGTGTTCTGAAGGTGGGCTTCCAGGAGGGGGACGGGAGATTGTCAGAGAGAGTGGCTGGTCTGGCACAGAGCTTAAGTGTATGCTTGGGGCGCCTGGGTGGCTCAGTGGGTTAAAGCCTCTTCTTTCGGCTCAGGTCATGATCCCAGATTTCTGGGACTGAGTCCCGCATAGAGCTTTCTGCTCAGCAGGGAGCCTGCTTCCCTCCCTCTCTCTCTGCCTGCCTCTGTGCCTACTTGTGATTTCTGTCTGTCAAATAAATAAATAAAATCTTTAAAAAAAAAAGTGTATGCTTTAGGCTCAGACTTGGGTTCAAACCTGCCTTTCAAATTTTCTCCACTGTAAAGTTGGGGTAATCATGACAAATTTAGCAAATTCCTAGTTTCTATATTAACTGAGATAATCTATATGAAATGCTTAACACAGTGACCCAGAGTAGAGAGTATCTGGAACATGATGTCATTATTGACGTTCAGTTTGCAAATATTTATTTAGCACCAATTCGAGAGAGAGCAACATCAATAGAAACTTGCCCTTGGGTCTAGTGAAAAAGATAGACATGAAGACCTTATTACATCTTGGTAGTACTTGGCAGAAAGTGTGGCTAAGTGATTAAGAACATGGTCTGTGGTGTCTGAGTTTGAATCCAGCTCTGTTACTTCTAGCTCTATGATCCTTGGGAAGTCTACTACCTACTAGTACCTACCTCATAGGTTGATTTGTTGGAAAAGGGAAAAGAGCAGGATTCAGTTGGAAGTGTACCATAGGAAGAAGTTAAATAAGTTTCACAAAGGTGGGGAGTGAATCATAAAATAAATCAGAGGGAAAAAGGGATAACAAACAGATTTGTATGCTTTGTTATGGAATAATCTCCAAGATAAACAAGGCTAAAAGTGATAAGGCATAGCGATATGCACAGCATGCCCCTATTTATGTAAAACATTTTTTTATCTGTCATGTATGTATGTATGGACGGATGGTTATATGCATCCATCCATACATCCATCTATGTGTTTACTCATAGACTATTTTAGATAGGATGCACCAAGAGATTGCTAATAGTTATGCCTTGTGGGATGATCTGGGAAATTGTAATGGGAAGAAGACTTACTTTTGGACTGTGTGTCCAAAATAAATTTATGAGTATTTATTATTTGTTAGGTTAAAAAAAGAAATAAACTAGAAAAATAACCAAGTAAGATATATATTTTTTTCAGGCTAAGAGACAAATAGTAAAACTAGGGCTAGTCTTAGGTTATAGGTAATGGACGCCATGCTCCCTGGGCCTCTGGGAGTGCAGAAACAGCCACTTTCTACATAGGAATCTCAGATCTAATCAGTCCATAGATTACTCCTAAGGCACAGCTTTTCCTCATATCTTCCATATTTCTCAAGCCACAATCTGACCTCTTGGACTCTTTTTGCTTATGGTGCTATTCCACACCACCCCCTTTAAGCTAATTTTACTGTCTCTTTTCCTTTTTGAACTAAAATAAAGACAGTACACAATGAGACCTTTGGATCTCTAACTATTTTAGTCAGGAAACAGACCGAGAATATGAGGTAAAAATACAGGACATTTCTCATCAAGAAAAATGACCCAGAAGGCAGAATCAAGAGCCTATTAGTAGAACCAGGATCTGTGAAGAATCGTTCCCCAAGAGCAGTCCTAATCACTAGTCTGAATCCTTGTGACTTGTGCCAGACTGCATTTCAGAACTGCTATGGACCAATGATTGCTATATGCTTGGATTGCCGTGCTTTTTGAACAGGAGTATCTGTTTGGTCATCCTAACTGGGTTTCACTCTTGTACATAGGGTGTACAGCATGTTAAGTATTCTAGAGGTAGATAATTTTTCTCGGTAGCTCCCAGGTCTTCGAAAGCAACAGGAACTGTACCAGAACCAGATAATAATACTTGAGGAGCCTCATCCATAGTTAGGCCTGGTCTAGATGGTTAGATACTGGATCTGAGCCTAAGTCTAATACTATAACGGGATGAGATTTGCTCTGGCATGTCACAGAAATGTAAATCATCTATGACCAGAGGGTAGATGTGGAAGCTAAAACAAAATGACTGCAAGTTCTTTGACATTCTTTCCACTGAGAGGGGGTCTATCTCTTTCTCAGTGGTGTCCTGGAGCTGGCTCACACCAGCTCTTAAGAACCAGTTGTGTTCATCTTGTTCCAACAGCTTGTTCAGCGACATCTTGTTGGTCACTTGAAATCAGCTATGGTGGAGGTTTTTATACCACAGAAACTGGCAAATGCTAAAAATCGGGACTCTGTTTTTCTCCTGGAGAGCCAGTTGTTAAACATTCACCAGCACTTCATTGCTTGTATTGCAACATTTCTGAGATGTTCACAGGGGCAAGGATGACTACTTCATGTAGTGTTTGATTGACTCCACGCCTCTCTTTTGACCCACACTCACTACCTATTCTTTTTCTGAAAAGTTTAGAAGGAGAAATAGTTGGCATTACCTAAATGGGTTAAGGCATTTACCTGGGAGAGGTGACAATGACACATCCACAGCTATTACTTTATCTGATGGGTTAATCCAGCAATTTTCAGAGTGTGGTCCAGGGACTCTTCAGGGTTTCCAAGGTCCAAACTGTTACTAAACTATTACGACTAGTGCTAAGATATTATTTCCTTTTCCACTCTTAGTTTTTTTGTGAACAAATAGTAGCATTTTCCATTGTAAATTTGGAAGATCTGCGTAATTCAGTAAATCAGTATTTTCCAAATGACAAAAGCATGATGGTGTAAAATTATGCCTGGGTAAAAGTTCCATTCAGAGTAGAAGAAACACTTATGGATTTTAATGTAACAATCTGAAAAGTTTTTTGATATGGTTTCAGATTCCTCATTAGCCCTTGTTGAGATTTAGTGTAATATTAAATCAGCACTGGTGAGTTTTGATGTAATGTCAAAAAAGAATATCTAGACTTATCTGAAAAGACTATTAAAATACATACCCCCTTTTCTCCTACATTTCTGTGTGAGGCTAGCTATTCTGCCTGTACTTCAACTAACACAACAGCTCTCAACAGACTAAATGCAAAAGCAGATAAGGGAATCCGGCTGTCCTCTCTCAAGCTAGATAAAAATCTAGATAAAAAAATCCAAAACAACACCACTCTTCCCATTTATTTATTTTGTTTTGGTAAATGTATTTATTGTAATAAAAATGCTATTTATGCTTATATTTAATGGGTTTGTTGTTATTTTGAACAAGTTAATAAGTATTTAAAATACTTCTTTTAAAAAAAGATTTTACTTATTTATTTTAGAGTGAGAGAGAGAGAGTTTGTGCATGTGTGTGTGCAAGTAGGGAGAGGGGCAGAGGGAATCTCAACCAGGTTCTGTGCTGAGACCAAGACCTATGTGGGGCTCAAAGCCCCGACCCTGATATCATGACCTGACCTGAAATCAAGAGTCAGACACTTAACTGACTGAGCCACAGAGGTGCCCCTAATGTATTTCTTATTTTAAATTACTAAATTTAAAATTCTTATTTTTAAATTACTTATTTTAAATTTCTAAAGGTGATAGATATAACCCATATAAATAGAAGTTATCTGGGGATGTCAGTTGTTAAGAGTGTACGAGCGTCCTGGAAATAAGGGGTGGGAAGCCATTATCACTGTCTGCACAGGTGCCATTGGTTGGTGGTGGAAGGAGATGGGAGAAAGGTGTAAGCATACCTTCTGTGGATGTGTGGGAGAAGGGAAAGGGAGCAGCACTGTGTTGTCAGGAATGAGAAACTGGGTTCGAGGGAGACTAAGGGACTTTTCTGGTGATACCTCATACTCACCTGGTCCAGAGAGGGGCAACTTAGTAGCTCCTACATTCAGTACTTATTTTGCTGCGTCTGTTTTCTTGGGATGCCCATGGGATGCATGCACAGTTAGGCTCTTGCCAGATGACTTTTGGTCATGGTGCTGGCAGTGATTCTGAGGGTATCCAGGGAAACTGTCTTTACTTGGGAAGATCTGGGTCTCAACTGGCTTTACATCAAACACAGGCCACCGTAGAAGTACCAGCTGGGACACTTGATCGATTCTCCACTCCAGAGCGATTTAGTCACAGATTTAGCAAATCTTATGCTCTCCATGCTGTGTTTTGTGGGGACCTCAGCCATTCATATGCACATGTTCAGTGTTAATAGAGGCAGACTGGGAAGTTCAGCAGTTCGATGTCTGTCTACAAGTATGAATTTTATTACTACTATTATTTAGCATTTACTGAGCACATAGTGTTTTCCGAATATTATACATGGGCCCACCACACATGACACTAGGGGTCACTAGGGCCCTGGGGAAGAACTCTCTGCCTTCACAGTGAATTAGAATCACAGTCTGGGAGGGTCTGGTGGAGCTGAGGAGGGATGGAATGGGAAGGTACTTGGCAGTGACCTAGAGAGCTATGCAAACATGCTCACCTTTTTCTGCTTCATCTCATTTGGTTAAAAAACAGAGCAAAACGGAGCCCAGCCTGAAGCAAGTGTTTCAGCATGAGGATATCTGGTTTGAAAAGGCTTGTAGCTTAAAGGACAAAGTGAAACATTCCTCTTTATCTTCTATTTGGAAGAAAGTGGAGGACCGCCCAGTGAATTTTCTCTGTAGCTTTCAGTTTCATTTCATTAAGGGGGAGGGAAGGAGAGCTTCACTGGGTAGTAGATCATTTTCCATGTGATGGTGCCCTACTGAAAAATCACAGCTATTTTGTCTCTTTCATTCTATTGGAAGATGGGGCAGGCATTGCTTACTTACTATTTGAAAGCTACAAAAAGGTCTGTGTGGCCCAAAGTTTTGCCTTCCAGACCTTCTGTAAGTTCCTACCACTCCCACCATTAGCAAGTCTCCTTTGGGACCTTGGGGAGCTATGTTCGTTTTTAATGACTAGACATGTTCTCACGCTCACTTGCACAACTTAGTCCCATGATTTTGTCCCTGTTCAGCAGGCCATCCAGTGGCTGGGACTCAGAGCTCTCCAGCTGACCAGAGTCCCTCCATGAATCCCTCAGCTGCTGACACTTAACTCTTCTCAACCTCACTTCTCATATGAAAACTTATCTGTTCCATGTCCCAGTTCCCCTGATCACTGCCTTCTCCCCTAGGTTATTTGTACTTAAAAAAAAAAAAAAAAAAGCTATTTTTAGATTTGGGGTTTTACACTGTGTTTTAAAGAGCCCAGGAAGTCCCACAAAAGTACCTTTGGAGCCACTGTGGAACCCACTAGAGACCAAGGGTGGGTGACCCCAGGCTGGCAATTTAGTTATACCAATACGGGACCACTTGTGATTTTATACAATATTACTTTCTTGGAAGAATCCCTTTGAAGGGTCTTGCTTGAAAAAATATGACATCAGAATGAATGCCATTGGTTACCCTCTAATAATCTAGAGGACAGGAATGGTCATGGGAGGCTTCCCTGTTTCCCATCTTGCCCACAGCTTGCCGTTTTTGTCTGTTCCTGTCACTAAGGGAACTAGAGAAGAAAACAATCAAATAGAGTTTCATACAGGTAAAGGGCCTAGTGAATGAGACACATCCCTTCATATTGGCCCACTTTTCTCTTCTAACTTTTTAGACTATGAAATGGACACAACGAAAAGATGAACAAAATAGAATCACGTTGCTTAAAAATTGGTCAGAAAGTAAGCACACATGTATCCACCACTCAGGTAAAAAAATAGAACATTACCCACACTTCTAAGTTCCCTCCTCTACCCCTTACTTCTACCTATCACTACCCACAAATGAACCACTATCCTAAGCTTTATAGTGATTACTTCCTGGATTTTCACTCTAGCAGGTAATCCTAAGCACTATAGTTAAGTCTCACCTTTTCAACTTTATATTGACAGAATAACAAAATCTGGCCTCTTTTGCTAAAAGCTATCCTTTTTTCCCCCTCCCCACCCGCCTTTTCCAAGAAATGCATTCTGTAAATCTCAGGAAGTATTGCAAAAACATTTCTACATTATCAGACTATAATGAGGAAAAAGTAGTTGAATAACAGTGATTTTTAACAAATGTCTTCAGCTTGGAGGTAATTGCAGTGGGTGGGTATTAAAGTAAATGCAGCATCGCCATAGTATTTATGGAAAAATGTTCATGGGAAGGACTTTCTATTTTAACTTCACACATGCTTACAATTCTTGAGAAGCAGGTATACAGCAAACAGAAGTGTCCACTGCTTCTTCACCTTCCTTTTTTCTTTTTACTAAAATCTCCTTAGTAAGGACACACATATATATATATATGTATATATGTGTGTGTGTGTGTGTGTGTGTGTGTGTGTATATATATATATATATATATATATATAAAATTCTAGGGTCACCCAGAAAGACAGGGGCAACTGGGAATGCAAGCAGCCTCCCTGACTTGGCTCTGGCCTTCTGCCCTCTTGGCTCCCACCTCTTTCTGATGGTGAATGTTGAGAGATGGTGATGGATGGTTAGTCACAAATAGTTTTCAATTTACCAAAGTGCACCCGGCTTTCTCTGAACTTCTTTGAAATGCTTTTAGAGCTACATGGAGAATGGAATTCAACAACAGTTCTCCACAGCTGCAGTAAGAATAGAGAGACCCCCAGAAGCAGCTGGGGGCAGTTGTTTTCATGTTTTGTACTTGCTGTTTCCTTAAAAGTCCTTTCAGAAGGTTCTGGAAGGTCCTGTGCCACCCATGTACTGAGAGACTAAGTCTGAGGCAGACCCTTAGATTTCAGGCTGTCACACAAAATTTGACAAGTATTTGTCCCCACCTCTTGCTAGTTCTCTCAGAAGTACCTTCACTGTGCCCTCCTCCTTTCTCCCTGCCCTGGAGATGTGGGAGCATTAGTCCTGTGGAGGCTGTTTAGTGAAGGGAACTCTCATAGAAAAGTCAGGATTTCTGGGTTCTGATATCATTTGAAGCTTTTACTTGGCCCCATGACCTTGTCTCAACATCTTTTCTCTTTTGGTCTTCATTTGCACAGATGTAGAAATATGGAGGTTGAACAGAAAGCCTTAGAAACCCTTTCTGTAGGGAATTATCAGTGGTATTTCAGGGTAAGGAGTTGATTACAATAGAAGTTGGAGACACTTGCTTTGGCAGGGCTATTTTTATATGGAGATAGAAAAGTCAACAGAGTAAGTAGCTTTTCTTGAGGCAAGCTTTAATAATGATGAAGAGCTCTGTTACAAAATAAAGAAAAACAGAACCACCCCTCCGTCATAAAAATCTCTCCCACAAGAAATAAATAATTCTTCCTTCTCCATTTACCCATTATAGTGCCTGGAACATCACCAATAGATTCTTACTTTTCCTTTTGCAGATTTTGTGATTTTCTAGAGTCTATCATAAAAAAGATATAAATAGCCTTTAAAAGGTGGAATAGGCAATGCTGTTATCAATAGGGTTAGTGGTTTGACAAGGGACTGAGTTATCGGTGGACAAGCAAGCTTCTTGTGGTACTGTTCAGGAATGTTCCTAACTTAAAGGGCTATATTCTATGCCAGTTCTTCTCAAACGTCAATGAGCCTATGAATCACCTGGGGTGTTCTTGTGAAATGAATATTCTGATTCAGTAGCTCTGTGTGGAACCTGAGAATCTGCTTTTCTCATAGGCTCCCCAGTGATGCTGATGTTGCTAATCCCCAGAGCATATCTGGAGTGGCAAAAGTCTATAGCATACAACCCTGTTCCTACACACAGCTAATTGGACTTAAAGGGTTGGACATCTGACTCCAGCCAATCTGTGAGCTGACTTCTGATAATAAAGAGATGATGAACTAAGCAGGAATTTAAATAAGAGAGATGGGTAGTGGTTTCAGGAGTAGAAGTGGAAATATCTAATGGTACAGATACACACAGAGAAGACCTAACTCATTTTATTGACAATATGAGAGAAGGGTCCTATGAAGATGGTCTTATGAGGGCATGAGCTGTCAGTTTGAATCCTGAATACTGAGTGACCTTCTCATTCCTGTCTATACCAGGAGAGTGGGACTCTACCCATTTGTCCTGTGAGGCCTGGCTGCCAAGATTTTTTTTCAAGGTTCCTGGGGTTCCAACAAGGTAACTGAAATTCCCATTGAATCCTGAAGACTCCAGGTTGAAAAGAAAAATCTGGCATTTGGGTGAGGGTATACACTTGGGTAGGGTCTCATAGTGAGTACTTTGGATTGCTGTTTAGATTGCTTGAAAGATTTGGATACCTAGAGACAGAGGTATGTGGAATGAGACACAGTGCAGAGGTAATGGAAGGTAAAGGAGAGTCAGACATTATAATTTGTCCAGGATTGCTTACAGATATTATCAGTGTTGTCAATTTATTTGTAGAAATATGGATTTTCCATAGAAAGATAATTATCGTATGATCTCACTGATATGAGCAATTTGAGAAACAAGAGAGAGGATCATAGGGCAAGGGAGGGAAAAATGAAACAAGACAAAAGCAGAGAAGGAGACAAATCACAAGAGACTCTTAATCTCAGGAAACAAACTGAGGGTTGCTGGAGTGGAGGGGAGTGGGAGAGATGGGGTGGCTGGGTGATGGACACTGGTATGTTCTATGGTGAGCTCTGTGAATTGTATAAGACTGATGAATCATAGACCCGAACCCCTAAAACAAATGATATGTTATATGTTAATTAAAAAAAAGAAATTTGGATTGTCACTCACATATTATTTTTTAGACTGATTTTCCTTCCCTCCATCCCCATGGCTGCGTGAAAACACATTCTTACAACAGGACTCCAGCCCGTCGCCACAGTTGCTTGATCAGTCCAGCAACTGACAGCTCCTCTTCAATTTTTTGGGAGAGTTAGAGAAGAATTAGCATTAATTCCTTTAAATGTTTGGTAGAATTTACTAGTGAAACCATCTGCTACTGGGTTTTTCTTTGTTGGGAGATTTTGGATTATTGATTCAATCTCCCTACTTGTTATTGGTCCATTCAGATTTTTCTAGGCTTTTTTTTTTTTTTTCCATGACCCAGTCTTACTAGTTTGCCATTTCCTTTATGTTGTCCAGTTAATTTGTTGGTATATAGTTGTTTCTAGTAGTCTCATGATCCTTTGTATTTCTGCGGTAATGGTTGTAATATATTTTCTTTGAATTATAATTTTATTTATTTGAGTCCTTTCTCTTTTTTTCATAGTAATAGCTAAAGATTTATCAGTTATTTATTTTTCAAAAAAACCCTCTTAGTTTTGTTGCTCTTTTCTATTTTTTGTCTTTTCTCTATTTTGTTTCTTTTTCTCTGACCTTTGTTATCTTTCTTCTGCTAACTATGGGCTTAGCTTGTTCTTGTTTCTCAAATTCCTTTAGGTGTAGGTTAAGTTGTTTATTTGAGATCTCCCTTTTTGTCTTGAATATAGGTATTTATTGCTATAAACTTCCTTCTTAAAACTTCTTTTTCTGCTTTCCTTGAGTTTTGGTGTGTTGTGTTTCCATTTTCATTTGCCTCAAGATTATTTTGATGTCCCTTTTATCATTTACCTGTTGATTGTTCAGGAGTGTTGTTAAGTTTCCACAGATTTGTCTGTTTTCCAGGTTTCCTCCTATTATTGATATCTAGTTTCATGCCATTCTGGTCAGAAAATGTTCTTTGTATGACTTCAATCTTCTTAAATTTAAGACTTGTTTTGTAACTCAGCATATGATCTATTCTGGAGAAAGTCTGATGTGCATTTGAAAAGAATGTGTATTCTGCTATTGTTTTATAGAATGATAGAATGTTTTATATATATTTGTTAGATCAGGTGGTATATAGTTTAAGCCTAATATTCCTTATTGATTTTCTATTGTGGATGATTTGTCCATGTTGAAAGTAGGGTTTGTAGTCTCTACTATTATTGGATTGTCTATTATTCCATCCGGATATGTATTTTCTAAATATGTTTAAGTACTCCAATGTTGGGTATACACACATAGTCTCTTGATGGATTTACCCTTTATAATTATATAATAATTCTTTTTCTCTTCTTACAATTTTTACATAAAGTGTATTTTGTTTGATTCAAGTACAGTAACCCCTGTTCCCTTTTGTTTTCCATTTGTGTGGAATATCTTTTCTATCCCTTCTTTTTAAGCCTGTGTGTGCCCTTGAAGCTAAAGTCGGTCTTTTGTTTTTTATCTATCTAGTCATTCTACGTCTTTTGACTAAAGAATTTAATCCACTTACATTTAAAGTAATTATTGATAGGTAAAGACTTACTATCGTCATCTTGCTAATTGTTTTCTGGATATTTTATAGTTCTTGTGTTCCTTTCTTGCTGTCTTCCTTTGCAAATTTGTAATTTTCCCCATAGTCTGCTTTTGTTCTCTTCTCTTTATCTTGCATATATCTACTATAGGTTTTTGTTTTGTGGCTACCCTAAGGCTTACCTGAAACATTTTATTGATGCAACAGTTTATTTTAAGCTAATAACAGCTTAAGTCACATGCATAAACTCTACACTTTTACTCCCCCATTTTATGTTTTTGATGTAACAGTTTAATCTTTTTATATTGTGTACCCATTAACAAATTATTGTACCTATAGTTACTTTCAATACTTTCATTATTTAACTCTTGTACTAGAGTTAAGTTGTTAATTAAAGTTAAAATATTAAAATATTTGAAATCTGTCTACTTATTTTTTTACCAGTGTGTTGTATATTTCATATGTTTAGATGTTACTAATTAGAACCTTTTTATTTCAGGTTGAAAGACTCCTTTCAGTATTTCCTATAAGGCAGGTCTAGTGGTGATGAACTCTCTCAGCTTTTGTTTACTTGGCAAAGTATTTTTCTCTCATTTGTGAAGGATAATTTTGGTTGGTAAAGTATAGTTAGTTGACTTTTAAAAAAATTTTTTTTAGTACTCTGAATGTATCATCCCATTCTTTCCTGGCGTGCGTGGTGTCTGCTGAGAAATATGCTTGTATGAGATACAATGAGATACATATGCTTGTATGAGATAGCCTTGTATGAGAGAAATTTATTTTCTCTTACTGTTTTTAAAATTCTCTCTTTGTCTTTGATTTTAGGCAGTTTTATTATAATATATCTTGGAGAAGACTGTTTTGGATGGAAATTTTTTTTCAATTAGCTTTATGAACTTGGATTTCCAAATCTCTCCTCAGGTTTGGGAATTTCTCACCCATTATTTCTGTAATAATTTCCTATCTTCTCTTTCTCATTCAAATACATCTTCATTTTTTTTTCCATTTCTTTTTCTTTTTGCTCTTCTGATTGGATGATCTTGAATGATCTTTCTTTGATCCCCCTGAGCTGAACTCTGTTGAATTTTTCAATTCAGTTATTGTATTCTTCAGCTCCAAAGTTTCTGTTTGATTCTTTTTTTATGTTTACTCTTTGTTGAATTTCTCATTTCATTCTTGTATTGTTTTCCTGATTTTGCTAAGTTGCTTGCTTGTTTTCTTGTAGTTCTCTGAGTATCTTTAGAACAATTATTTGGAAGGGCAGTTCATGTATCTCCATTGCTTTGTGCTTAGTTACCAGAAATTTACAATGTTGTTTAGGTAGTTCCACGTTTCACTAATTTCTCATGATTCCTGTAGCCTTGTGTAGGAGGCTGTGCATTCAGAGAAGCGATGATTTCTTCCCTAATTTATGGACTGAGTTTGTTAGGAAAAACCTTCCCCTGCAGCACTCTGGAACATGCTGTGACCTCAGATCTAGTGATGTAGGGTGCCAAATATAGAGGCATATGGTGGCTACTTGTCTAGGGGTGGCATGATGTCTCTTTAGCTCAGGCTACTGAGGTCCACAACATCAACAACTATGTAGTCCTTGGCAGGTGTGGCAGAGATCTGCAGTGGCTACAAAGGCTGTTGGTGTCCTCAGTGACACCTCCTGGTCCAGAGGCTAGGAACTGGGCAGGCAGCAGTGGTAGCCAGAGGCAATGGTGTGCACATACTCAGCTACAGGGCCCAGCTGCAGATACTTATGTAATGGCAAAGACTGGCTGTAGATACACATGTAATGATGGTGGCCAAGGCCAGCAGCAAGAGCCTGGCTCATCTTCAGGCACACTTTCAGCTGCAGGGGCATTTGCTGGTGATATGCACTCTTGTGATTTCAGTGTCTCCCCATGCATGCATGCCTGGTAGTGGAGGTTAGTGAGCGGAGTCAGGCCAGGAATGTGCAGGTGCACAGCTGGAGTAGCTACCTGTAGGTGAGCCTACTTGCGCAGGCTGGGGAGCACAGACAGGGCTGGATCCAAGCCCACAAGCAGCTGCAAGTGTTCTGGCTGTTGGTGTGTACTTTTATGGCTGTAGAATCTCCTCAGAAGTGTGCATATGGTAGTAGAAGCAAGTAATGGCGATCAGTCTGGTGGTGTGCAAATACACAGTTAAAGGGGCTAGCCTTGAGAGTACACAGGTGGTAGGGGTCAGCTGTGAGCACCTGTGCTCATGTCTTTTATTTTTGCGATCACAGAGGCCTGGGTTGACTGCTGGTCTGTATTGCAGGCTCTGCTGGAGGCAGGGATGGGAATGAGTCATGGGGCGGGGGTACTCAGTGGCTGGCCTCTGCAAATGAGAATACATGTGGGGTGAAAACTGGTGACATCTTCAGGGGGTTCTGGCTGCTATGTGAGTGGCTGGTTTCCCAGTGGCAGATGCTGCTGGGGTTCTCTACAGAACAAGTCACAGGGAATGCTGGTTGCTCCCACCGCATGGGTGATACTGGTAGCCTTGCTCTTCTTCCTCTTCTTCTTCCTAGTTGTATTTATAAGACTCAGCTTTGCTGGTAGGGTGAAACTGAAGTGGGTCCTTTGTTTAATGTTTTGGAAGGCTGGGGAAGCTGGTTGCTCACCCCACTCTCTCTTTCCTGGTGAGGGGAACCCTTCATAGGTGGGAAAGTTCCCTCCTGGCACTGACCAGTGCCATCCTTGGGGATAGAATGATGCAGGCATGATGAAGTTGTTCTTCCTTTACTTTTTGCATAGTTATTCTTGAGTTCTTTTGTTCTGCTGGGTTGCTGAATTTTAAGTGGACTCTTGAGCTCTCTCAGAGCTTTTTATTCATGGATAGCTGTCTAAGTGTTGATCTTTGTTGGGTGATAGAGGCTGGGATTTCTTAATTTGCCATCCTGGTGAGGGCATTCCCAGTTTTCAATTCCCGATGGCACTCAATCCTCATAACCTCTGGGGAGGGAAGAAGAGAACGGTGCTGAAGGGAGCAGAAAACGTCAGCTTCTGGTCTTCGAGTGACTTCATCTGTATGATTGTGGCTAAGTCATTTTACTATGCTATGTACTACAGTTACCAGTGTTACATGGGGATAATAACGCCTTCTCTTTCTAAGGGCATGAAAGCCGGATGTGTGGCTTCTGTTTTGGGCACAAGAGCAGAAGTCTCTAAGAGACCCCCTCAGGTCAGATAAGAATTTTTTTTTTTTTGTCAGAGAGAGAGAGAGCACAAGTAGGCAGAGTGACAGACAGAGGCAGAGAGAGAAGCAGGCTCCCGGCTGAGCAAGGAGCCCGATGCAGGACTCCATCCCAGGACCCTGGGATCATGACCTGAGTTGAAGACAGATGCTTAACCAACTGAGCCACTCAGGCATCCCCAGATTAAGAATTTTAGAGGCCTTACACACTCAAAGATTTTAGTATCCCCCTTCCCATCTGTAATTGAAAATAAAAATAATGCTGAGCTCTAAAATACATATAAAGAAATCTAACAGAATTCTTATTACATTGTTGTCTTTTCACTTGTTAAACTATTAGTTGTTTTTCAGAAAATTTTTTTCATACTGTTTTTGGACTCCTTGACATTACAGGTGCCCAGAAGCTAAATAGGCCTTTTGGTCCCTCTAGCATTAGTACATGGCTATGTGATTTCAGTGAGATCAGCAGGAGGTCTCCCTCCTCACTGACAGTGCTCCAGCCCTTGACTGACCTGACTGGTATCCAAGACTATCTCCCACCATTTTTCTAGCAGTAGGTAAGAAGCCCACAGGACAGGACTTTCTCCTTCCTTCACCTCTCATGAACTCAGGGGGAAGTGCGATTTCCTGGAAAGAACAGTGGTTTGAAGACGACAGATCTGAATTTCAATGCTGCTCTATCCATTTCTATTTGGGGGGCTTGTGTGAGTTTCTTTATCTTTCTTCACCGGTTGAATGGTGTTGCTGTAGACCTCATGAGACTGTGAGGAATAAGTGGCAAAATACTTAAAGACAAGCTGCCTGCCACCCAGTTTATCAGCTCATCTTTGGTGCTCACATGCTGCCTGGCACATTTGGGGAATCAATATGTATCCATGGAGTATATTATCTCTTCACTCCCCCTGTAGTTCTCAGAGTCATAATTCTCATTGAGAAGGTAGATAGTAGTGTGCAAAATTCTCAGTAGCTTGCGAGTGAGTTAAGAAAATGGATGGAAAGCCTGCTTCTCCAAGGTAGCTAGAGTGCCTCCGGAAAGTGGTCTGATGTGGTTGCTGGTCCCTTTGCAGATTTTGTTTGGTGGTCAGGAATTTGATCTATAGCAGTAAATCTGAACTTGTGCTACAAAGCATTTTGTACCCATGATGGTAGGTATTCAGATAGCTATTTACTGATTGATTTACTGCAGACTCATAGACAGCAAGGTTGAGTAGGTACTGCATGCAGCGAAGCACTGAAGCGATACCCTGATAACAGTACTGTCTCATGTGGTAACAGACACAGGAACTATTGGCAAGTCTTTTGTTATTTATTCTTTTACTATGCCTCTCTTGATACCACAGTCTGTATTCATTATCTATTTTGGTGTGTAACAAATTACCCCAAACCTTAGCAGCGTCAACAACATCTATTATCTTCATTTCTATGAGTCAGGAATCAGTTGTGACTTAGTGGGGCCTATCGCAAAGCTGCAGTAAAGGTGTCCCCTGGTGCTGGGGAATGATCCATGTGTAAGGTTATTCATGGTCATGGGCAGGACTCCTTCCTTGCAGGCTGTTTGACAGAGCCCCTCAGTTCCTCACTGGGTGTTGGCCAGAAGCCATCATCAGTTTCTTGCCACATGAGCCTCTCCACAGGGCAGCTTTCAGCATGTCAGTTTGCGTTGAGCAAGCAAGAGAGAGAGAGATACAGAGCGACAGTCTTTCATAGCCCAGTCACTTCTGAAGAAGTGACATCCTATCACTTTTGCTGTGTTCTGTTCATTAGCATTAAGTCACTAGGTCCAGCCCACACTCAAAGGGAGGAATTACACAAGGATGTGAATACCAGGAGGTGGGACCACCACCAGGAGCCATTTCAGACGGACAGTGCAGAGGCAGCAATGGCTTGTTTATGCCGCGTCAGACTCCATTGGGTGATGGGCAACCACTGAAGTATTTCACTGTTGAAGACAAGGAGTCTTAAAATATCATTTAACCGGAGCACAGAAAAGATTGGAAAGGGAGCGATGAGTAGTGAAAGCTGTTGCAAGGAAACTTACAAAGAGATGGCCACACAAGTATGTTCATGGTATCCTACCACCGGAGATCAAGGCCAGCCTGGAGGGTCATAGGGTCCCCTTTTGGCCTCTGGGCAAGCTCTTTCTCCTGTTTCAACTGCCTTTTTTTTTTTTAAATTGAAATATAATTGACATACAGTGTTATATTAGTTTTAGGTGTACAACATATTGATTCAATATTGATTCAACAATTCTTTGTTTTTTAAAGATTTTATTTATTTATTTGACAGGCAGAGATCACAAGTAGGTGGAGAGGCAGGCAGAGAGAGAAGAGGAAGCAGGCTCCCTGCTGAGCAGAGAGCCCGATGCGGGGCTTAATCCCAGGACCCCGGGATCATGACCTGAGCCGAAGGCAGAGGCTTCAACCCACTGAGCCACCCAGGCGCCCCTGATTCAACAATTCTATACATTACTCAATGCTCACCACGATTGGTATATGCTTTATTTTATTTTTATCTAGGTGTGGAATGGTGGCAGTATTCTCTCAACAGATGTGTAAGACAGTGAAAGCTAATTTTTGGGTCCTGTCTTTTGGGTCTCTGTTCTAACCTTTCACGCTCATTCAGAGATGGGGAGAGCACAGAGCAGGGGTGGAAAGGTGGTGATTAGGATGGAAGGATATGGAATGGACCCTTCTTAGAATCCAACTACTATGCTGCACATAACTTTTTGTGGGCTGGAGTTTCTAGGGTTCTGTGCACTCATTTAGGAGTG
The DNA here is from genome assembly GCF_020171115.1 of Neogale vison. Lineage (NCBI taxonomy): Eukaryota > Metazoa > Chordata > Mammalia > Carnivora > Mustelidae > Neogale > Neogale vison. Next base: position 89,496,438 of record NC_058098.1, on the reverse strand, counting down.
AAGAGGAAGAATTCTAACACCTCAAGGAGAGCTGTAGTGCTGGCTTTCCACCCAAGCTACTGAAAGCATTCTTCAACATGAGCCACATCCTGGAAGTGTTATGTGTCAGGGTGGCTGCAGAGCTCCAGGCTTCTAGGGCACATCTGGTGGTCAACGGATTAACAGGTGGTTCTTCAGAGGAAAAGAAAAAGAAGACTTGGTGTTGATGCTTAAGAATTTGACCTGTATTTTACAGCTGGGATGACTAGGTTGCGTTCTCTGTTTCTGTTGGGCTATCTCATAACTCAGGACACTGAATCCGAACTTCCCTTGGAAGAGCTGATGGCACCTGGCATGGCCCTTGTTGTTCTGCTTGGCAGGGCTTTTGATTTGTCTGTTTACTTCATCTGTGACCTTGGGTGAGTGACTGGCTACCCAGGGCACATGGTATTGAAGGAAATGACCAAGCGAATGCAGAATCAAAACCCAGTTTCTTAATATTAAGGAAGACTGGGCTGCAGGGAAAGAGAAGATCCACAAAATGAAACAAGAGATGGGACATGTGTGGTTGTAATGTTGTGGTGATATTCATTATCATTTAGTTGTGTGAGAACTGAGACACTCGTGGTAAACACATAGAAACTAGTAAGGTCTCTTCATTGGATATTGGGAGCCTGAGAGGATAATGTATTTGCTAGGGTTTCATTTGTCTAACAGATACTGTTATTCCCATAGTGGCCAATTTTTTGCTGGAATAAAATCACTGATGTGTGCTGAAAAGATGTTTTCCTTTTTTTCTTGCCATAGTGAATAAAATGCACAAGCGTTTCAAAGTGAACTTGAACTTCAGAGTCCATCAGACCAGTACTGACCCTGATTCCCTGATTTTCATAAAAGATTTTAGTGTTTCAGGGAACATTGCTCAGCTCCATCTACTTCACATAGTTCTTGCTCAGCCACACGATAGTGTTTTTGTTACTGGTTAGTTCTTAAATAGAACTGGAAGTAGAACCTTTTTATTAGTTATTGATAAATTAGCCAGTAACATCTTCTCTGCTTCCTTGCTTACTTTTATTTCCTCAAAAATTCAGAGTAGAGAACCTTTTGAAATTGGTCCCATCTTGTTTCTAAATCCTCTGAAATGATTCACATTCTTTGTTGATTCCATTTGCCAGAATGCACAGAAGTAAACTCTCTTCTTCTTTGCAAAATGTTTCAACATCCATGTCTGTTCTTCTGAACACTCTCATTCCAAGCATGGAGTAATTATTAGCTTGCAGGGCCTCTGCTCTTTTTTCCATTTTAGTTTAAGATGTTGGGATTCCCGCCTACATAAATGAAGTCAGGAAAGACACAGAGATGCTAAGATGTTTCTATTTTCTTCTTTCCTGGGTGGGTTTTCTGAAAAGATGTCAGCATCAATTGGTGGCTACCACCTTGTGGCATTTAATTATTCTTGACATTTAGTCCATCTTGATATGAAAAGAGAAAATACAGTCTGTCTATTCCTCCTCTACTTCCAAGGGAAACAATGTGATAATTAAGTTGGTAACTAAAGTTCTAAGAATAATGAGAAACCACATAAAGACTAGCATTATATTACTCTTAGAGCAATAATGGGAAACGAGGTCTGGGGCTATCTCCTCCTATTTCATTTTTTTTTTCCTATTCAGATAATCATGAGTCATCATTCTGTATAAATGAATAATAGTTTAATTTAAATAAGCCGATATTGTGTGGAGGTCATTTATCACCTTACAGCTCATTCATAGACAACTCATGTGGAACTACAAAACTTTGTTTGGTGCACTGGAGCTGGAAATCTCATTGAGTTTGGGAGGGCTTCCTTCTGCATGTTTGAACTTGAGACCAAATTCAACACTGTTCCCAGGAAGGGCGTGGATGGGAGCAGTGATGGGCTGGGGGTGAGGCTAGAAATCCGAGAGCTACAGTGAGAGGCTTTGGCTTTTATATTTGTCATTTTAGAACATAGGAGCTGGATTTGGGTTTGAATATTAGCCTGTTGATAGTAGGACACATGCACGCATGAAAGAGAGAGAGAGAACTGATTGGAAAACATAACTTTTCAATAAGAACGACTTAAAGGAGAGGAAAGGGACTTTTTTTCTAAGACCGACTATAGAAATTGAATTCATATTGTTAGAATTAACAATTGAAGGCAAAAGAAGACTCAAGTAATGCTCCTCAGCCAGCATGTTCAAATGATAAATTTCATTAAGGCACTGAAAGAAACAACAGCTGCAGTTAATGAAAAACCAAATTTATCTAAATTTCTTCAGTTGATCAGTATGGCTCTCACTCCATAATTTTTTTTTTTTTTCTTTTTGGAGTGGGGGAGAAGGACAAAGGGAGAAGATGGGTTTTTGTTTTTAATGGTCTACCTTCTGAAAAGGAAGTGGTTTTAGAGCTAGTCTGTGAGTAGTTCTCAAGAATCTTCTTTTTCTCTGGGTATCAATATGATCAATACTCTAGTTTTGTTGCTTTATTTTTAACCTTCCTTAGGAGAGTGTGGTTGGCTCCTGTATCAAATGAAGCTTGTAGGCATGGGCTAGAGATAGGAAATCCAGGAAGAAGATGGTGGTAATTACACAAATCTGAAATGCTTTCCAAATCATAGTTATGTCCACTGAGGTGTTTCATTATTGCAACACCTGTGAAATAGGAATGGTGTTGTTTGTGGCTCTTTTAAGAGGAAGACTGAGGTTTCGGGGACCAAGTGACTTGTCCAAGGTCAGCTAATAAGCTCCTTTAAGAGATGGGGACAGAAGAAGGTGCCGACCCTCCTTGCCAAATGCTTTACTAAAAAAGTAGAACAAATTCCCAGTGCCTTCCATCCCTACATGGTAAAAGCAGGAAAATCCTGTTGCAGAAACCACTCAGAGAAGCTGCCATCAAAGGCTGCTTGGGGCCAGCTTCCACCCAGCACAGAGCTCTGCACAGAGCCTGCATGTGGTGTGGAATTCCATTAGAACTTACTCACCATATGTTTGTTTGCTGGTGTTCAATGGAACCTGAGGGAGGGTATAATGGATCTCCGTTACTAAACCGTGTGGAAGGCTTCCAGAGATTTAATAGTCTACCTCGAGGTGATGAATAGAGGGGCTCTCATATCCCTTGCATAATCAGGGAGCCTTGGTGCTCTCAGTACACTGCACTCTCCTCCAACACCCTTCTGGAAAACTCTGTACATCTGGCACTCCTGGAGTCATTTCAAAAACGGAGATGCGGGGGCGGGGTGAGGGGGTGGGGGGAGGAGGGTGGTGCCTTCCTCTCATTTTCCCTGAGAGAAGATCTGTGGGATGAGATTGCATTGAAAGCTGGAGATTTTGAGAAGAAAGTAAGCTAGAAGAATGGAGAGGAGCGAGGAAGGCATTTCAGTGAGTCTGGTTCCCTGCTTTGGCAGTGGTCGTCTGATTATTTTACGAAGGCCATTGCTGTGAAGGGCACTGCTGGCACTCTGGCGGTGCTGTGTGGGAGCTCCGCTGTGCACGATGACCACAGCCAAAGGTGAATGGCTGCTGATACCACTGAATCACAAGGCTGCCAAATGGGCATGGAATTTTATTCCTTCCAGTAATTTTCCCACTGATGTGCTTTTAATTCATATGGTGTGGGAGAAGGCTGGAGGGTATTCATTGCAGGGGATGACAGAAATTGAACCACAGTAGAACTTCGTTGGTTTGTTGCCCAGAGGACTAAAGCACTCAGAAAAGAAGTGCTCACAAAGACTGAGCCTGTGAACTCAAAAAGGACAGAAACCAGTCTGCTTCTTATGAATGAATTCTGTCTAGGTAGAGGTGAGAATGGGGGACATGTAGAATGGAGGTTATCAGTTCTTTTTTCTCAACTTTGTGGCTCTCTTAACAATTGCTCTCCTGTTCCTTCATCTTTTGGTGATTCGTTCTCTTTCCTGCTGCATTTATCTGCCCCCCCTCCTTTTTTGACAGTCAAACTCATGAATTAAGTCCTACCATGAAAACTGAAGCCTGTGCCTTCAGGGAAGATTTGGTGTTGTACCAGAGCATCAGGACATTCTTGGTCCCTCAAGTAATATTTGAAGGAGATGGGATGATGAATGCCTGAAGCCTTCCTGCAGTCATCTTTTTCATGAACTTCCTTAAAGATCTGTGCATGGAGTAAATAAATCATAATCTTGTATTATTCTTCCAATTCAAGCCAACTGTGAGGCCCCTGCTTATTTATTCAGCATCTACCATGTGGCAAATACTTTTCAGGGCACTGGGAGTGAATAAGACTTGTGAACAAGGCTTGGTGCTTGCCCTCCCATTGCCTTGTGGGTGGGAATGACATTAAAATAAACAGTCATGGTATTAAGTGCTAGGTGTATGGCAGTATTTTCTTTTCTCTACCCCATTTGCTTAGATAGGATTCCAGGAATCGGGAGAGGATAACTGGGCTTGTTGCAATGTCAAGTTAGGAGAGAGGGTTTTGTAGGTAACTTAAAGTTGGGAAGGGGCAAATGGTTTTTGTTTTTTTTTAAATAATATGAAATTATTTTAGTTGCTAAGTTTGGGACTGGGCATGGATGTCTTGTCCAGATCTATTAGCAGGTGTTGGCAGGAGAGCAGCATCCCATGCAAGTGGAAGATCCATCTGAAATTGTTTTTAGGTTCTTGAGAAGAACAAAAGAAATGAAGAACAAGTTGAGCTAGGGTAATAGACCACCTTCCTTGTTCTTTCAGCATCTGGGGCCCAAAGCTCCTCTAGCAGCATAGGAGGAAGGGAGTAGCTGAGACCATAACACATGTCAGGCCCTGAACTTTACAATGTTGGGAGAGGCCTGGCATGCACTGATGCTGGAGGAACAGAATTAATCTCTGGATTGGAAGCATCAGGGCCTCAGGAGCAGAGAAATTGGGAAGAGGGATGTCAGAAAATTTGGATAGTTGAGCCAAGACTTCATTTGTTTTACTTGTAATGCTGACGGTATTCTCAGGGTACAATGGATGATCAAAAGAAGGGTTTCTAACCCAGACAAATGGGTTGGATGGTTTAGGGAAGATGAGATAGTTAATTTCTTATGTCAGTTTGATTGGGTCATGGGGCATGTAGGTATTTGGCTAACCATTATTTCTGGATGTGTCTGTTATGGTGTTTCTAAATAAGATATTGCCATTTGAATTGGACTCAATAAAGTATATTGTGTTCCCTTATGTGGTGGGCACCATCCAATTCATTGAGGGCCTGAATAGAACAAAAGGTAGGGGAAGGAAGAATTCATCTCTGCGCAACCATTTTATGTAGTTGTTTGTTTCTGGTTTATTTCCCTCAGCAAACTGCTTTTAAGATTCATGCATGTTTTTGCATATTCCATTAATTCTTTTATTGCTGAGGAATAGTCCACTGTGTAGATCTACCATAATATGCTTATTCATTTACCAATTAATTTATTTAGTTGATTATTATAAATAAAGTGGCTATATATTTACATATCAAAACATTGTATGAAAAAATGTTTTCATTTCTCTTGAGCAACTCCTATAAGTAGAATTGCTAAGTAGTATGGTAAGTATATGCCAAAATATTTTCCAAAATGGCTGTACCTTTTTGCATTCCCACCAGCCATGTATGAGAGTTCCAGTTACTCCTCATTTTCACCAACTCTAGGTATTGTCAGTCTTTTTAATTCTAGGGAAAGTAGAGTGGTGTCTCATGGTTTTAATTCACATTTCTCTAATGACTAATGGCACTGAAAATGTTTCTGTGTGCCCGTTTGCCACCCATATATTTTCTTTAGTGAAATACTTGATAAGATCTTTTACTCATTTAAAAAATCAAGTTGTTTGTCTTTTTACTATTGAGCTGTATTTTTTAATATGTTCCAGATACAGATCCTTCATTGGATACATATTTGCAAATATTTTCTTCCATTTTGTGGTTTGTCTTTTTGTTTTCTTAATAGTCTATTTTAAAGATCAAACATTTTCAATTTGATGAAATCCAATTAGTCATTTTTCTTTTATTCTGTAATCTGAGATAATTTCAGGGCTTACCTCTTTTGTTTCCTTTCTCTCTCACAGCACGGTCCTGTGCTATCTGTTGTCCAAAGTTTAAATACCATTTTTTGATATATGTAGTTTGATTTTCAGCTGTTTACAGAGGGAAGACATTTCCCGTAATAGTTAATCCTTCATTGGCAAGAGTGGAAATCCTAGACTTTTCAACAAAGGAAACCATTGCTGTAGGACTACATCCCTTATAAAAGAGGCAAGTAATAATTGTTCTGCAAAATTCTCTATAGAATTTTTAAATTTGCCCCATCCCACATCACCTCTACCCTATATCAGTTCCTTCAGTAGAGTTAACTACTCTCACCAAGTTGTTGTTTTTGTTTTGTTTTTCTGAACTCATTCTATAAATTTGCAAATTTATCTGGGTATATAATTGGGTGCCTTAGCAGTTCAGTCAGTTAAGTGGCTGCCTTTGGCTCGGGTCGTGATCCCAGGGTCCTGGGATTGAATTCCACATTGGGCTCCCTGCTTGGCGGGGAGTCTGCTTCTTCCTCTCTCTCTCCTTCATCCTGCTGCTCTCCCTTCTTGTGTTTTCTCTCTCTGTCAAATAAATTAATTAAATACTAAAAAAGACTGTACCTTTGATTTTTTTTTTTTTGGATTTAAAATTTTTACATAAATGGAATTTTTACAACTTGTTTTCGCTTTACATCTTGGATATATATCCATATGGGTTCAGTTAGATCTATCTTATTCTTTTAAGTTGCTGCATAGTAAATTACATATCGTAATTTACTAACAATTTCCTCCCTCTGGACTTTTTACCTCTCTGTCTTCTATAGATAGTTATGGACTACTGAAAATCATAACTTGATTTTAAAAAATTGTCATACATTCAGGGCACCTGGGTGACTCAGCCGGTTAAGTGTCTGCCTTTTGCTCAGGTCATAATCCCAGGGTCCTGAGGTCAAGTCCTGCATTGTGCTTCTGGCTTAGTGGGGAGCCTGCTTCTCCTTCTGTCTCTCTTCTGCTCATGTCTGCTCTCTCTCTCAAATAAATAAATAGAATCTTTAAAAAAATTCTCATACATTGAAAAAATTGATTAAATGGGTCAATTAAAAAATAAGAATAATTATGGACCAAATGCTCGTGACCCTTCCACCTAGGTTATGAAATAAAACATTGCTAGTTTTCTAGAAACTTCCTTTGTGCTCCTTTTTGACATAGCCCCCTCTCTACCCTTCAAACATAGCTAATACTCTATTGAGATAATAATTTCCTTTGTGTACTGTATTAGTTATCACTAATATATGAATTGCATTTCCTTTTCCTTTCAAACTTAATAAAAATGGAATCATGCTGTTAATGTCGTTCTGTCACTTGCTTTTCCTCCTCAGTTCTGTTTTATCTTACTTTTCCCCCTCATCTGTGAATTTCATTGATGTATGTTATTGATGTTTACTCTGTTTTATTGTGGTATATTATTTTGCTTTATGAATATACCACAATTTATTTTTTCCATTCTACTCTTGGTGTACATTTGGGTTGTGTCCAGTTTTAGGCAGTGCTGCTACAAACATTTGGTACATTTGTCCTCTGAGGAAAGAGTTTCTCTGGTGTATATGTCTAGAATTGCTTAGTTATAATGAATTCATGTATTCTACTATCTTAGGTATTGCTAAATGTCTTCCAAAATAGTCATAAAAATATATACCTCCACCAGTGGCATATGAAATGTGGCATTGCATCCACATCCTCACCAACACTTGGTATTGTTAAATTCATAACTTTTTCAAATCAGGTGTAAGTATAATGATAGCTCATTGTGCCTTTAATCTGAATTTCTTTGATTGCTAGTAAGGCTGAGCACATTCTTACATGCTATTGACTATTCAGATTTCTTTTTTTTGAAGTTAAGGTCTTTTGCCTACTTTTTCTTTTTCCTTTTTTTTCCTTTTCTTCTCCCTTTGCCTCTCTATCTCTCTGTCCCTCCTTCCCTTCTGCAATTTGTAGAAATTATTCTGTAGTCTGGATTGCAGTCATCTTTTTTAGGTACATGAATTGCAAATGTTTTCTCTCGATTGGAGCTTATCTTTTACCATGTTTATGGTGACTTTTTGATGGACAAAAGTACTTAATTTTAATGTGTTATTAAAATAATTAGTAGGAGATCAAAATCCCAATAATCTGCATGTGAGAGAGAGAGGGAGAGAAAGAGAGAGAAAGGGAGCAAGAGAGAAAGAGAAAGAGAGAAAAAATCTGTGTGTTTGAGTGTTTTGAAACTGAACACTGATTCTAAAATTCATGTGGAAATATTAAGTATTGACTATATTTGACCAGGATATACATGAAGAAGAAGAAAATTGGGAGACCTTATCCTACTTATTATTAAAACTTACCTATTCTGTTGAATCTATAGATCAATTTGGGAAGAATAGACATTTCTATAACATTGAGTTTTTCAGTCTTTGAAAATACTTTATCTTTCTATTTATTTACACTAAAATCTCTTTTAAAAGCAATTTTAGGGATGCCTGGGTGGCTCAGTCAATTGTCTGCCTTCAGCTCAGGTCATGATCCCAGGGTCCTGGGATCGAGTCCCACATCAGGCTCCTTGCTCAGTGGGGAGCCTGCTTCTCCTTCTGCCCACTTCGCCCTCTGCCTGCCACTCCCCCTGCTTGTGATCTATCTCTCTGACAAATAAATAAATAAATTTTTTTAAAAAGGCAATTTTATTATTTTCTTCATAGAGATCTTTCATTCTTTTGTTAAATTTATTCTAAATAGTCCATATGTTTATAAATGGCATTTTAAAAATGTCATTTTCTAAGTAATTATTGCTGGTGTATAAAAATGCAAGTTTTTATGTGTTAATTTTGTTTCAAATTACCTTGATAAACTGACTTCTAATTATGTATTTAAAAGACAGTTTTCTTTTTTTCTAGTCTCTCTTTTAGAAAGATTTATTTATTTGTTTTAGAGAAAGAGAGAGCATGAGTTGGGGGGGAAGGAGAGAGAGTGAATCCTCAAGCAGACTCCCTGCTGACCACAGAACCCAACTCGGGCTCAATCCCAGGACATGCCTGAGCTGAAATCAAGAGTCAGAATCTCAACCAACTAAGCCACCCAGCCTCCCCTCTTTTTTCCTCATCTTTATGTTTTTTAATTTCTTTACTGTCTAGGACTGTCTAGGATAAAATTGGTGACAGTGGATATCTTTGTCTTATTTTTAATCACAAAGGAAATAAATTTAACATTTCACTCTTAAATGTGATATCTTATATATATGTATATATGAATATATACATATACATGTATGTTTATATGTATGTTATATATGTGTTTTAAAAAATATTTAAAAATTATTTTAAAGTTTTCCTCTCTTCCTCTTTTGTTAAGAGATTTTATTTAACACCATTAAAGAGTTTTGAACTTTATCAAATGCTTTTATTGGGGCAAGTATTGAGATAATTACATGATTTTCCCCCTGTTAGTCTCTTAGTGTGGTGGCTTATGTTAATTCATTTTTCTAATGTGAAATCATTTGTTATGAGGGATTAAACCCAATGCAGTCAAGATTTACCTTTTTATACATTTAAAATTTTTTTTCTACTTGTTCATTTAGTGATGCCTATAATGTCCTTTTTTTTAATGGTGTTTTTGGACTTTGATATCAAATTTATGTTAGGCCACTGTTTTTTTCTCAGGGATGCAGAAAAAGTTATAAAGCATGTTAGAATGCAAGAAAAAAAATAATGTAGCTCCAAGAGACAAAGCCATTATCAAACCCAGGCTCAAATATGACACAGATGTTGGAATTACTGGAAAGAGATTTAAATAAACATAAATAATATTTTAAAGGCTTTCATAGAAAAGGCAGACAGCATGCAAGATCACATGGATAATTTCAGCAGGGAGATGGAAACTAAAAAATACCATTAGAAATACTAGAAATGTAAAACACAATAACAGAGATGAAACGTGCATTTGTCAGGCTCATTAGTGGATTTGATACAGCTGAGGAAAGAATTATTAAACTTAAAGCTAGGTCTATAGAAATTACCCAGATTAAAACACAATGAGAAGAAGTGAAAATAAGACAAAACAGAACAGATTCTCCAGGAATTCTGGGACCATAGTAAATGTTCTAATATATGTATAATTTAAATTTGGAAGGGGAGAGGGAGAGAGAGAGGGTGAGAAATGGACAGGAAAGGTGGGGAAAGGAGAGAAAGAGGAGAAGATAAAGAAGGAAGAGGAGGAGGGTAAAGAGAAATATTTGAAGATAGAAAGATTATGCTAGCTTCAAAGACTGAGTGAGGGACTGTTATGGATTAAATTGTATCCCTACTCTAAATTCATATATTGATGTCCTAACACCACTACCTCAGAATCTGACCATACTTGAAGATAGGGCTTTTGAAGAGGTAATTAAGTTAAAATGAGGCTGTTAGTGTGGGCTTGAATCTAGTATGGCTATTGTTCTTTTAAGAGAAGATAAGGACATCCAAAGAGAGACACAAGGATGCATGCATGCACAGAGGGGCGACCATACGAAGAGGCATCAAGAGGGTGGCCATCTACAAGCCAAAGAAAGGGGTACCAGGAGAAACCAGCTCTGTTGGAACCTGGTTTTGGACTCCAAGCTTCCAGGACTGTGAGAAAATGGATTTCTGTTGTTCAAGTCATTGAATCTGTGGTATTTAGTTATGTTAGTCCCAGAAACCTCATACAAAGAGTATTCTGGAGAGTCTTGATTTTTCAGAAGATGTTTATCAATCCTGAATCCCTTTACATTCTCCCAGTGTGGAATGCCATCTTCTTGATAACTCTTCTTCCATGAATGAAGCTCTGTGAACCCTAAGTTGTTACTGCTCTGTGCCTCTTGACTTACAGAGCTTAGAGCTATCCATCTCTGTTTTATAGGAGGTAGGTTGCATATTCCAGTGTTTACATGGACTGGTCAGTGAATGTGCATGATTAAAACAGACAGATAAGGAGCACCTGCGTGGCTCAGTGGGTTAAAGCCTCTGCCTTCAGCTCAGACCATGATCCCAAGGTTGTGGGATTGAGCCCCACATCGGGCTCTCTGCCCAGCAAGTAGCCTGCTTCCTTTCCTCTCTCTCTGCCTGCCTCTCTGCCCACTTGTGATCTCTCTCTGTCAAATAAATAAATAAAATCTTTTTAAAAAAGCAGACAGATAACATAAAACTCTTGATATCCTCTTATAATCTCTTCCCACTTTTGATAGAAACATAAATACAGAGAAATAGTTCTTTACTACAAGAAAAACAACAGCAGAAGCATAATGATGAATGGCAACTGCACTGGGTCTCAATCACAGGGAAGCAATAGGGAATGGTGGTAACTATGGCAAACTGGGTAGTTCATGTCTTATCTAAAGGGAGCAGTTACCATTAGCCCAGTTACCATTAGCCCAGTTAATTAGTCCAGTTAATGTTGCCAAGTTGAATTATAAACCTGAATTTAACAGATCTATTTTCCAAGAGAAGTCTATAAGCTGAGTACATATGTGAAATTTCTCATTTGGAATATGTTGGCAATTAATTCATTAAACAAAACCTGCAGAGGCAAGAAAACACAGGTGGAAAAATATGGCATGTGAATTGTGTGTTTGCAAATTTTGCTGTAAACAGAGTTATTATTCTCATGCAGAGTTTTTGTAATTGCTTCATATAATTACAGCACAAAGATCCAAGCTTAGCTAGTTTAACAAGAAAATTACTGACAAATTATTAATCGTATGGTATTTGTTGTTTGAATTAAAAATGCTTGTATGTTCTCTCTGACATTTTCTGTATGTATTGTTTAAATTTATTTCAGTTAGTAGACGATTTGTTTCAGAAAGTAGAATTTGAGTTTCTTTTCCAGAAAAAAATGTGCAAACTATTAAGAATAATGGGTGGGGGTAGAATACACCTAATTTGGACCTCAATAGGTGGAAGCAACATTATTTTCATTTAGGTAAGCAAAATTTCATTTTGCATGAAGATGCAACATAATGAGAGAGGTTGTCATTTGCTAAGTGTAAAAGGATAACCTCAGAGGGCTTTAGCAGAAAACTATCAAAGTTAACATGTGAGTTATATTGGTGTGTTTTCTTTCATCATTGTCCTAAGAAACTGTAACTAATTTTCAACTCTATGTTAAATCCTGGCTGTATATGTAAGAGAAAGGCTTCAACAAGTTTGTTAAGCACTTCCTTCATTTTTGTTCCAGATTTGGGGAACTGCTTACAGAAGGTATGAAATAATTTGAGGTCTCAATTCCCTTGTGAGAACATCTTGATTAATAATACAAAATCTAGTATATTGAGAATAGGAAGTAACTCATTCTTGGTTCTATTTTATCAGGTATGTGCGCATGCGTGCATGTGTGCATGAGTGTGTGTAGGACAGTACAGAGCCAGAAGAGACTACAGCATTTAACCTAGTTTTATATTAAGAATGGGTTTACTGTATACAACATATAGTTGGATCTTAGGGCTTTTTATCCTCTCTGATAATCTCTGTCTTTTTAATTGATGTATTTAGTCCATTCACATTTAAAGTGATTATTGATATAGTTGGGTCAGTATCTACCATATTTATAAGTGTTTTTTCTTTATTTCACTTTTCCTTTTTTTTTCTTTTTCTGTCCTATTTTTTGGCCTTTTCCAGTTTTAATTGAGCATTTTATGTAATTTCCTTTTGCATAACAAGTATACATCTTTAAAATTTTCTTATGGTTGGTTGCTCTAGAGGTATAGTATAAATTTTTAACTAAGCTAAGTCTATTTTCAAGTAACACTATTACACTTCATGTGTAATGCTGTTTAATACACGAATATTTCAAATTCCTGGAATGTCATATTTATTAATTCATTTAACAAATTAATGTAGAACACATTCTATGTGACAAACTGTGCTATTTTTAGAGAGCACGTTGGTGAGCAGCATTAGCACTTATTTTTCAGTGGGAGGCTGATGACTGAAATGATCACACAGGTATACATTTAAAATGCTTAGTTTTATGAAGTCCTTATGCAGAAATCTGTAGGTTATGCTGAGGGTATGAGTCCTCTAGGGACCTTCTCATTTCCTTGGGCTCATGTTTCCATAGCAGTTGGCCTTCCTAAAGATGACAGGAAAAAACTAATTGTATTTCTGGTCCAAAATTATGAGAATATTTCTGGACTGAATCTGTTCTTGAGGGGCAAGGGGAGGAACAATCTGTCTTTTTTCTTTTTACAGCTTTATTCCCACTGCTTTATGCCTCCCAACCCCACTTCCGTCACCCAATTTAGGTGAAAACAATTAACTCTTAAACTCCTCTTTCTTTTTCCTCTATTTCTTCTACTTCCCCTTCAGACATGTAATAACAAGTAGTGGGAGAAGGGTAGGAGGGAAAGCCTTTAATGGAAATTTGGCACACTATTTTAGGTGGTACTTCCTCCACCTAAAATCTACGTCAAGCTAGTTTTAAGTAATTTCCAGGATTTCTGTAGAGCGTTTCCAAATTAATAGCATGATGGAATAATGAGCTTAGCCCAACTATAGGAACAATACTATACTTGTTTGGTGTTACAGGCACAAAAATATCCTGAGAATTAGCAGATATGAATGTTCATAGTTACCTAGGAGTGCAAAAAATGCCATCTTTATTAATTAATTAATTTTTCAATTAACATATAATGCATTATTTGTTTCAGGGTTATAGGTCTGTGATTCACCAGTCTTACACAATTCACAGCACTCACCATAGCACATACCCTCCCCAGTGTTCATTATCCAGAAATCTCATTCTTCCCAACCCCTCTACTCCAGCAACCCTCACTTTGTTTCCTGAGATTGAGAGTCTCTTATGGTTTGTCTCCCTCTCTGGTTTTGTCTTGTTTCATTTTTTCCCTCCCTTGCCCTATGATCCTCTGCCTTATTTCTTTAATTCCTCATGTCAGTGAGATCATATGATAATTATCTTTCTCTGATTGATGGACATCTAGACTCTTTCCATAGTTTGGCTATTGTGGATATTGCTGCTATAAAACATTGGGGTGCATGTTCCCTATCAAATCACTGCATTTATATCTTTGGGGTAAATACCCAGTAGTGTAATTTCTGGTTGTTGGGTGGCTCTATTTTCAACTTTTTGAGGAACCTCCGTACTGTTTTCCAGAGTTGCTGCAACTGCTTGCATTCCCACCAACAGTGTAGGAGGGTTCCCCTTTCTCCGTACCCTTGACAATATCTTTCATTTCCTGACTCGTTAATTTTAGCCTTTTGACTGGTGTGAAGTGGTATCTCATTGAAGTTTTGATTTGTATTTCCCTGATACCGAGTGATGTTGAACAGTTTTTCAAGTGTCTGTCGGCAATTGGATGTCTTCTTTGGAAAAATATCTGTTCATGTCTTCTCCCCATTTCTTGATGGATTATGTATTCGGTGGGTGTTGAGTTTGATACGTTCTTTAAAGATTTGGGATATTAGCCCTAGATCTGATATGTCGTTTGCAAATATCTTCTCCCATTCTGTTGGTTATCTTTTGGTTTTGTTGACTGTTTCCTCTGCTGTGCAAAAGCTTTTTATCCTAATGAAGACCCAATAGTTCATTTTTGTCCTTGCTACCCTTACTATTGGCGGTGTGTCTCAGAGGAAGTTGCTGCAGCTGAGGTCGGAGAATTGCTGCCTGTATTCTCAAGGGTTTTGATAGATCACTGTCTCACATTGAGGTCTTTCATCCATTTTGAGTCTATTTTTGTGCATGGTGTAAGGAAATGGTCCATTTTAATTCTTCTGCATGTGGCTGTCCCAATTTTCCCAACACCATTTGTTGAAGAGACTGTCTTTTTTTCCATTGGATATTCTTTCCTGCTTTGTTGAAGATTAGTTGACCATAGGGTTGAGGGTCCCTTTCTTGGCTCTCTCTTCTCTTCCATTGATCTTTGCATCCGTTTTTATGCCAGAACCATGCTCTCTTAATGGTTACAGCTTTGTAATAGAACTTGAAGTTCTGAATAGTGATGCCACCAGCTTTGCTTTTCTTTTTCAACATTCCTCTGTTTATTTGGGGTCTTTTCTGGTTCCATACAAGTTTCAGGATTATTTGTTACATTTATGTGAAAAAATTGATGGTATTTTGTTAGGGATTGTATTAAATGTTTAGATCACTCTAGGTAGCATAGACATTTCCACGATATTTGTTCTTCCAATTCATGAGTATGGAACGTTTTTTCATTTCTTTGTGTCTTCCTTAATTTCTTTCATGAGTATTCTATAGTTTTCTGAGTATAGATTCTTTGTCTTTTTGGTTAGATTTATTCCTAGGTATCTTATAGTTTTGGGTGCAATTGTAAATGGGATTGACTCCTTAATTTCTCTTTCTTCTATCTTGTTGTTGGTGTATAGAAATTCAACTGATTTCTGTGCATTGATTTTATATCCTGCCACTTTACTGAATTTCTGTATGAGTTCTAGTAATTTTGGGGTGGAGTCTCTTGGGTTTTTCACATAAAGTATCATATTCTCTACAAAGAGTGAGAGTTTGACTTCTTTGCTGGTTCAGATGCCTTTTTTTTTTTAAAGATTTTATTTATTTATTTGACAAACAGAGATCACAAGTAGGCAGAGAGGCAGGCAGAGAGAGAGAAGGGGGAAGCAGGCTCCCCGCTGAGCAGAGAGCCTGATGCGGGGCTCGATCCCAGGACACTGAGATCATGACCCGAGCCAAAGGCAGAGGCCCCAACCCACTGAGCCACCCAGGCACCCCGGTTCAGATGCCTTTTACTTCTTTTTGCTGTCTGTTTGCTGAGACGAGGACTTCCAGTACTATGTTGAATAGCAGTGGTGATAGTGGACATCCCTGCCATGTTCCTGACTTTTGGGGAGAAGCTCTCAATCTTTTCCCATTGAGAATGATATTCACTGTTGCCTTTTCATAGATGACTTTTATGATATTGAGGTATGTACCCTCTGTCCTTACATTTTGTGAAGAGTTTTGATCAAGAAAGGATGCCGCACTTTGTCAAATGCCTTTTCTACATCTATTGAGAGTAGCATATGGTTCTTGTCCCTTCTTTGATTAATGCAGTGTATGATATTGATTGATTTGTGCATGTTGAACTACACTTGCAGCCCAGGAATTAAAAAGGTGAATAATCCTTTTAATGTACTGTTGGATCCTATTAGCTAGCATTTTGGTGAGAATTTTTGCATCCATGTTCATCAGGGATATTGATCTATATATCTATAATTCTCCTTTTTAAAAATTTAATCTATTTTAATCTAACTTAATTTAATTTAATTCCATCCTTTTTGATGGGATCTTTATCTGGTTTGGGGATTAAGGTAATGCTGGCTTCATAAAACAAGTTTGGAAGTTTTTCTTCCATTTCTATTTTTTGGAACAGTTTCAGGAGAATAGGTATTAATTCTTCTTTAAATGTTTGATAGAATTCCCCAGGGAAGCCATCTGGCCCTGGGCTCTTGTTTGTTGTGAGATTTTTAATTACTTCTTCAGTCTCCTTACTGGTTATGGATCTGCTCAGGTTTTCTATTTCTTCCTGGTTCAGTTTTGGTAGTATCTAGGAATGCATCCATTTCTTCCAGATTGTCTAATTTGCTGGCATATATTTGCTCATAATACATTCTTATAATTATTTGTATTGCTTTGGTGTTGGTTGTGATCTCTCCTCTCTTATTCATGATTTTATTAATTTGGGTCTGGCCAGGGGCTTATCAATTGGGTTAATTCTTTCAAGGAACCAGCTCCTAGTTTCATTGATCTGTTCTACTGTTTTTGTTTTTGTTTTTGTTTTTGTTTTTGTTTTTTTGGTGTCTAAATCATTGACTTCTGCTCTAATCTTTGCTATTTCTCTTCTCCTGCTGGGTTTAGGCTTTATTTGCTCTTCTTTCTCCAGCTCCTTTATGTGTAGAGTTAGGTTGTGTATTTGAGACCTTTCTTGTTTCTCGAGAAAGGCTTGTACTGTTACATACTTTCCTTTTAGGACTGCCTTTGCTGCATTCCAAAGATTTTGAGCAGTTGTGTTTTCATTTTCATTTGTTTCCATGATTTTTTAAATTCTTCTTTAATTTCCTGGTTAATCCATTTTTTCTTTAGTAGGATGCACTTTAGCCTCCATGTATTTGAGTTCTTTCCAACTTTCTTCTTATGATTGAGTTTAAGTTTCAAAGCCTTGTGGTCCAAAAATATGCAGGGAATGATGCCAATTTTTGGTACCAGTTGAGACCTGATTTGTGACCCAAGATGTGATCTATTCTGGAGAATGTTCCATGTGCACTAGAGAAGAATGTGTATTCTGTTGCTTTGGGATGGAATGTTCTGAATATATTTGTGATGTCCATCTGGTCCAGTGTGTCATTTAAAACCTTTTTTTTTTTCTTGTTGATCTTTTGCTTGGATGATCTGTCCATTTCAGTGAGGGGGATGTTAAATTCCCCTACTATTTTTGTATTATTGTCAATGTGTTTCTTTGGTTTTGTTATTAATTGGCTTATATAATTGGCTGCTCCCATGTTAGGGGTATAGATATTTAAAATTGTTAGATCTTCTTGTTGGACAGACTCTTTAAGTATGAAACAGTGTTCTTCCCCATCTCTTATTATAGTCTTTGGCTTAAAATCTAATTTGTCAGATATAAGGATTGCCACCCCAGCTTTCTTTTGATGTCCATTAGCATGGTAAGTGGTTTTCCACCCCCTCACTTTAAATCTAGAGGTATCTTTGGTTCTAAAATGAGTCTCTTGGGGCACCTGGATGGCTCAGTGGGTTAAAGCCTCTGCCTTCAACTCAGGTCATGATCCCAGGGTCTGGGGATCGGGCCCCACATTGGGCTCTCTGCTCGGCAGGGAGCCTGCTTCCCCTCCTCTTTCTGCCTGCCTTTCTGCCTACTTGTGATCTGTCAGATAAATAAATAAAGTCTTTAAAAACAAATAAATAAAATGAGTTTCTTGCCTGCAGCATATTGGTCGGTCTTGTTTTTTAATCCAGTCTGATACCTTGTGTCTTTTGATTGGGGCATTTAGCCCATTTACATTCAGGGTAACTATTGAAAGATAAGAACTTGGTGGCATTGTATTATGTATAACATGACCATTTCTGTATATTGTCTCTGTTCCTTTCTGGTCTATATTACTTTTAGGCTCTCTCTTTGCTTAGAGGACCCTTTCATTATTTCCTGTAGGGTTGGTTTTGTGTTCATAAATTCTTTTTTTTTTTTTTGTCTTGAAAGCTTTTTATCTCTCTTTCTATTTTCAGTGAAGCCTAAGCTGGATATAGTATTCTTGGCTGCATACTTTTCTCATTTACTGCTCTGAATGTTCATGCCAGTCCTTTCTGACCTGCCAGGTCTCTGTGGCTATTCAGTATAATGTTTCTACCATTGTACGTTATGACCTGTTGTCCCGAGCTGCTTTCAGTATTTTCTCTTTGTCTTTGAAACTTTTAAGTTTTATATTGGTCGGAAGGGTGTTGACCTATTTTTATTGATTTTGAGGGGGTTTCTCTGTGCTTCCTGGATTTTGATACCTGTTTTCTTCCCCAAATTAGGAAAGTTCTCTGCTATAATTTGCTCCAATATACCTTCTGCCCCTCTCTTTCTTCTTCTGGGATCCCAATTATTCTAATATTGTTTTGTCTTATGGTATCACTTATCTCTTGAATTCTCCCCTCCTGATCTAGTAGTTGTTTATGTCTCTTTTTCTCAGCTTCTTTATTCTCCATCATTTGGTCTTCTATATCACTAATTCTCTCTTCTGCCTCATTTATCCTAGCAGTTAGAGCCTCCATTTTTCAATTGCACCTCATTAATAGCTTTTTTATTTCAACTTGGTTAGATTTTAGTTCTTTTATTTCTTCAGAAGGGGATTCTCTAGTACCTTCTATGCTTTTGTTAAAGCCCAGATAGGATCTTTATCATCATCATTCTGAACTCTAGCTCTGACATCTTACTAATATCTGTATTGATTAGGTCCCTGACAGTTGGTAGTGTCTCTTGTTCTTTTTTTTTTTTTTTTGAGGTGTTTTCCAATTTTGTCCTTTTGTTCAGATGAATGAGAGAACAAAATGCTAAAAGGTTATCAATGGCCCCAGAAAAATATACACTAAACACATTAGAAGAGACCCAAAACTGAAAGGAAAAGGAAAAAGAAAAGAAAAAGAATATGATCAGGCTGGTGAATAGAACAGAAACATACACTAGATTTTGGGTGGATTTTGATCTGTTAGAAGAAACTGCCTCCCAAAATTTAAAAAAAGGAAAAAAAATATATATATACATACACACACAGACACGCACACATAAATAAGGGTAAATACGATGAAGGGATGGAATATGATTTTAAGGATACAAGTTAAAAAAGATTTTAAGAACGGAATTTATAAGATAAAAAGTTGATTGAAAAAAATTAAAAAAGAAGAAAAGGAGAGAATGTGATCAGATGGGAGACTAGTACTAGTACTAGATCAGATGGGAGACTAGCCGTACACTAGATTTAGGGTATAGTTTGGTCTGTTAGAAGAAACTACATCCCAAATTATTTACACACACACACACACACACACACACACACACACACACTAAGGTTAAATACAATGAAGGGATAGAATATGACTGTAAAATGAAAATTTAAAAAGATTTTTAAAAAGGAATTGATAAGATGTTTTGAAAAAGGAAAGAAGAAAAATTCAAAAAAATAGAAAAAGAAAAAACAAAGAAAATTTTAAAAATTATGTTTGAAAGGCTAAAGAATCATGGGGGGAAAAAAGCCATGAATTCTATGTGCTGCATTCCCCTACTATGGGAGTTTTGCAGTTATCATTGATTGGTAAACTTTGTCTTGCAGGTGGTATTGCACTGCCTCTGCCAGGAACCAGGCTAAGAAATCTGCTCAGTTTTCTTCTCTGTAGCTTTTGTTCCCTGAAAGCTTTCTGTACAGCTTTGGAGGACGGTAATAAAAATGGTGGCTTCCCAATCTCTGGTCCTGGAGGAGCTGAGAGCCTGGGATCCTACTCCTCAGTGCACCCTCAGAGAAAAGTAGTCAATCACTTCCATCTCCCTCGTCTCCAGCCACACTCTGTTCATTTGGCCTGTGACAAGCATTTCTATCTTTAGTGCATGGCCCTGTTGAGTCTCTAAACCCAGTAGATTCCTGCAGCATGCTCCCGTGCAACTCCTCCCAGGAGAGGAAGGGGAACCCAGTAGATTCCTGCAGCATGCTCCCATGCAACTCCTCCCAGGAAAGGAAGGGGAATCTCCCTGGATCTGCTGCTTGTTGGGTCCCTGTTCAGAGTTCAGTGGTCCAATAATGCCTTGGATCACGGTTTATGGCAACCCTGAGCTGAAAGCCCACTGCTTGGCTCCATCTCTGCACCCGGCTTCCCTACTCCGATACCTGGGGAATCTGTCAAACTTAGGCATCCCCAGGCTTTCTGTGACCCCTGAGGGTCCTGAGACCAGTATGGCCCCTTGAGGGCTCCACCTCCTGTTTAGCCACTGGAGTGTCGGCCCTCAGTGGAGCAGACTTCTAAAAGTTCTGATTTTGTGCTCTGTTGCTCTGTCACTTGCCAGTAGCTGGCGAATGGAGGCTTCCTCCCCCATTGTTTATCTTCTGAAATATCACCTCAGATTCACTTCTCTGCATGTCCTACCTTTCAGAAAGTGGTCGCTTTTATGTTCACAGAATTGCTGCTATTCTTTTTTCTATCTCCTGTTGAGTTTATAGGTGTTCAGAATGGCTTGATATCTAGCTGAATTATCTAGCTGAATTCTTGGGACTGGATGAAATTTAGGTCTCCTACTTGTCTGCCATCTTGCTCCTCCCCCAATCTTTATTTTTCTGTAACTCACTTTACACTGACTTTGAACTTCTGCTTTGCCTGATGGGGAAAACTAAATCTTGTTCTTTAGACAGGCTCTTTTTCTTCATTTTCAAATCCTTTTATTCCCTTCTTTCTCTAAGCATTGAAGCTATGTTGGATGGGGACAGATGACACCATGGTTTTTAGGGAAAGTGTATTTGTTTTATATCTCCCCCTGTATATTAGTATTCTGGCATACTTGAGATACCACTTATCTCTTTTGACCCTAGGGTGTGTCTTCCATCCACTCTGGTACAAACCTGAATGGTTCCTTTTTAGATTCTGGTGTTTGTTCTCTGTCCCCACTGTGCTCATGGAAGAGGTCTTACTTTGATTTCCATCATCATGTCTGCTGTGCATTCTCTAGACCTAGAGAAAAAGAGAGATAGAGCACCACAGGTAAGGAGAGTGCAAGAGAACCAAAACACGTGGATTTATACCTCACTGTGTCATGCCCAGGGTAACTTCTTCCTCGATTCTGGTGGCCAATAGTGGTTTTTGAAAAAGGCCTTGGTTTTATTGTTCAGCCTAATCTGTGTTCAAATAGCATTTTGTTTGTATGTTTTACCTTGGTGAGTTATTTATCTTTGTGAACATTTTTCCATTGTATTATTATTATAGGTATTACTATACCTACTTTAGTGAATGGTTATATGTTTAAATGGGATGTTATTTATAAAATATCAGTATACTTCCCAGCCCAAAGTAAACTTGAGTTCAATTTCTTTTCTGTAATAGTAATCTCAAGCAAGTCATTTCTTTTCTCTGGTTTTGAATTTCTTCCTTGGTAAAGTCAAGTACTATGGTAAAGGAAGGTGGGTATGATGAAAAGGAGAAAGGAATTAAACCAAGTAACATTTGAGATTCTTTCCATTTCTTAAGTTCTAAGATTCTGAGTAAGGTCACTAGGGGACAAAGGGAGTCTGTTTTGTTGGGAGAATTAGCCAGTTTCTGGAACACAGAGCCAAGCTTGCTGTGCACTGGTGTGTGACTCCCTAGCCCTGGGGATTTCAGTAAAGGCTTTGGCAATGGTCTGTAGCTATAGAGTTCCCCCTGGCTATAGCTGTTCAGTCACAGTCTTGAACAGACAAGGAAACAATGACTCTGCAAATGGGGAAAAAAACACAAAGATGCTATTTTCCAGAAGCTCCAGGCAACCTCTTCCCTCACTTCCTCCTTCAAATGGACCTTCGGGAAACACTGACATCAAGACTTTATTGCTATTCAGCTGCCACTTGTTGCCAACTTTTCACAAGTCTGCTCTGTGTCACTTGTGTTTGGCTTATATCAATATTTCTTAAGAAACTAACTCAACCCAGTGACTGGGCTGAGCAAGGAGACTTTCTTGGTAATGGTTAGTTTTAAGCGGTGGAATAGAGCAAGAAGAGCTCGTATCAAATTTGCTGCTCATATTTACTGGTGCTGTGACCTTGGGGAAGCTTCTTAACCTCCCTGACACTGTTTCCTCATCTGTAAAATGGAAGCGTGTTGAGTACCATGAAAGCACAATAGTACTACAGTGAGTTGTGGTAAGGATCAAGTGAGGTAATATGTGGGGCATTGTAAACACTCAGTGCATGGTAGTTATAATTCTTATAAAGGATAAGGGTGTCATGATGGTTTCAGCTTTGTGGGTTATAGAAGGGCATCGGAACAGGGAAAGTTTCTGGGATCCCACCTCCTCACTGCAATCCTAAAGCTTGTTGCCTCTTAAACTGTCCTATTAGACTAGTAGTAGACTAGTAGACTAGTGCCTTCCCTTCCTTGCAAATCACAAAGCCTGGGAGGGCCTCTTTAGTTACTTGGCTTATTTCTCGTCATCATGATCATCCTAATCTTGAAGAAGAGGCATACTTTTAAATTGTCTGGGACTCTACAGAATAGGTCAATATATTCCTCACCAGGGGTTTTTAACGTTGCATCCAAGGGCCCTAAGAACTTTAGTCTTTCTGTAATGTCATGAAATGAAAAAATTTGATATAAAAGAGTATTTTTCTGAGGAGAAGTCAATCAGTCTTTTCTGTAGGTTCTCAAAGGCAGCTCTGTCCCAGAAAAGGTTGAGGTTCTCTGTTCTTGAGGACATCTTTGGTTTCCTTTATGATAAAAGTAGATACTTCAGGTTAAAAATTATACCAGGCGGGGAGAACAGAATGCTAAGCATGTTGTATTATTTGGGCCCAGAAGCCAGGGGATGAGGTAGAGGAAGGCTGTTTAATGACCAAAATGTTTGTGGTTGGCCTCCCTTGTGCTTTAGAGTTACTGGACAGTCAGCAACAGTTGAGGTCTATCACGTTCCAAATGTAGTTTAGTCGGTGGTGGCCTCCTAGGGCAGCGTGGCCAGGGCTGAGAAAGAGACAATTATTTCATGAACTTCAAAGCTGTAAAAGAACTTGGACATGACCTAGTCTAACTCAGATGAGACAAAGGAAGCCTGAGGGGTTAAATGATTTGCTCAAGAAGTCAATGGCAATCTCTGGCTGGAATCTGACTCTCCTAAACTTCCCTTGCTACCTTCCCTTACCACGCGAATCCTTACAATTATTAGCTCCTCTTGTCACACAGATCATGAGCAGTTGGATATTTGGGCAAATGCACAGAGGTTTTGAAGATAACATAGGGGTCCTGTGGGAGGAGGTGTTCTGGAACACTGTTTTTCAATATTACTGAAATTGCTGGAATTTAGAATATGTTGTTTTCCCCACATTAGATGTACTAACTGGTTTAAACAGATAACAATGATAAGACTTCTAAAAATTCTGTTTTTTTCCTAACTATAAAAACTATTTGAGAATATATAATAATAATTGTTAACTATAAAAACTATTTGAGAATATAAAATAATTGGGTAATACAAAAAAGGGATGACTGAAAAATCACTCATAACCTCATAACTAAGGTGTAACCCCAATTCATATCATGAAATATTAACTTCTGATTTTCTCTTTATCTGTTTCTCTCTCCCTACAGTTTTTATCTTTCTGCACTGCAGATTTGGAATCATATGGTATTGACTGCATTGTATCCTGCTTTTTCCATTTATCATCATATTGTGAAATGTCTTCTGTGCCATTAAAAAAACCTTTTAAAAACATCCCTTTTAATGGTCACTGATATGCCATTGCATGGCTGTACCCTCATCCCAGATTAATTTAAACTTGACCCTGTGGCTGGACATGTATGTCCATGGATAATCTAAACAGTGATGTGATGAACATCTCCACACATAAATCTTTATTCACACCTCTTATTACTTCCTTGGGGTAGATAACTGGAAGCTGAGCTATTCGGGCAAGAGGCATGACCTTTTCCAAATCTCCTGATACCTACTGTCAAATTCAGAGGCGTTTTAAATGTGAAGAAAAGGTCAGTGGAAAAGGCTCTCCTCAAACTTCTTTTATGAGGCCGATTTACTGAACTTGCTGACCCAAACCAGATTTTTAATGACTTTAACGCATGTGAAACTTGATAATCCGAAAAAAAGAAAAAAAATCCTATGCCTATACTGTATGCTCTGTGCTCTGTGAGGTGATTTCTTGTTCATTTAAAACGTTAAGTGTTGGTGACTTTCATGTGCTGGATACTTAGGGTGGTTGAGGGTAAATGGATGACAGGGGAGAAAATACTCTCCTAGATGTTGATGTGTTTGAATAGTAATGTGACTGGGTGGCAACACTGACTTTCAGGCTTCAAAGTGAGATTTCAGAGACTGTTATGATGAATTATTGTATTTATTTGCATACTTTATTCTCTGAGTATTTTCCCTCTTTCCCTGAGTCTCCCTCAGTTTTGAACAAGTTTCAGAGCTCTTCTTCCTTCTATAGAATTTTCCCTCCAGAAGAACTACTTGCTGGGAACAGTAGGGAAATATTTAGTTTAGTAAGAGATATTTTTATTAAAAGTATAATTGGCCCTGTTTTTCAGGAAGAAAAGCTGTTGGGTCTCAATCATACCTCTATCTGTTTTTTACCAAGGGCATGGAAGTTCTAGAAGGGAGAAGTTACACTTCTGGGTGCAATAATTGGGTCTTCTGCATTCATTTTGTTCTCCACAATGTCAGAAAGTGTCTGGTAAACAGTCCTTTCTTCTTCTTATGCACCCAACCATCCCTCTGGTTTCCCTTCCCTTCTTGTGGAATGACACATAGATGATGCCTTAGATGGAAAGGGGACTATTATTCACATAAACACAGTAACTGTTACTGTAGTGATAGAAACATCTGTAATATAACTATTGGACAACAATCTATATTTTTTTCTGATAACACCAGTTACAATTTACATTTTAAAAAGTTTATGTCTTCACACAATTATTACTTGAGACTATGAATACCAGGGACAGAACAGAGATTAGCCTGAACAACCTTTTCAGAAGCAATGGAACCCACTTAGCATGGAAACTCAGAGCAATGGCCAAATCAGTGGTATTCAGATGAAATAAAGCTCCTTCATTGAGATCAGGCATCCAGTCTAGTTTGTAAAATCCACTGTCTATTGAAGAGAGGTATAGCCTTTTAATTTTTATTAATTTAAGTTTGCTTATCTTGGGAGAAAGAAAGCATATGTCTTTAATTTATCTCTTTGTGGATCCTTCTGCTCGGGTCTCAGCTTCATTGAATATTTAGAATGCTTTTGCTTTAAAAGCAGAAAAGTGTTTGAATAAGAACTAATTTTTCATCATGTAGACAAATATTTGAATAACTGGTGGAAATAATAAATTACCAGCATAAAGTGATTTCACTGCTCTTAAAAGCAAAAAAAGCACTCTTGGGAATTTCACGGAAATGACTCCATTTTCATATCACTCCCAGGATAGCCATTTGATCTTACTCTGGGGTGGACCGGTGTGCAAGTTTATTTTTAATAAGTGAGCACCTACATATTCTGTGGGAAAACAAGTGGAGAAGTGGGTATTGGGAGAAAACAGCTAAGATCTAAAAGTAATGATCACATTCTTGATGCCCTCCTGCCCAACTTTTAAATTTTTGTCTTCAGACAAAACTTGCTTGTAGGAATTGCCTTGAAAGGCTATGTTGTTCTTTCCAAGGAATTTAATGAGTGCTCATTATTTCGACCATTTGCACTTTCCTGTTTCTCAGATTCCAACTGCATAATCCAATTACAGTTTGTAGGTCTGGATGGAAAACAATCTGACCAGGGAATTTAGATTTTGAGTCACGTTGGTCTTTGAGAAAAAGAACCATTGCTGGATCCAGGATGGAGTTAAGAACTGGACCTCTAGGGTCAGGCTGTCTTTTTAAATTTTAGTCTAGTCCATATCACCTTTGTGTTCTAGGATAGTGATTTAATCACTCTTTACTTAAGCTCTCTGAGCTTCCTCTGCTTCAGAAGGTTAACAGTGGGGATTAAATGAGATAAGGCATGCAGCATTGGCACACAGCAACATCTGAATACATGTTAACTGATACTATCACACTGAAAACATAAAAATTATAATCTTGTTTCAGGATTGGTAGGATAACACCCATAGATGGAGCCAATACATTTGCAATCCAGGTGTGGCTTCTCCTCTAACCTCCCGACATATGCAAAGCACTCCTTACACACATTACTGCGTTTTCTTTCAGTGTTGCACGAAATTTTCACTATGATGACTCCAGAGTAGGTTAAGAAGTTTATATTCTCTTTTAAGATATTTTCCTTTTATCTGCCCCGTGATAATCATTTCCTGTACGTTATCTATGACATCACATTCAAAATATGTTAGTGCCTGGTCTTTCCGGCATGAAACCAACATCACTAGTCCAGAGTTTCTGAAATCAAAGCACAGATTTTATAAAATCATACTGAAAGTTGGAGAAAAGTTGTGTTAAAGAAAGTGAACAAAGCGGGGCATCCTAAAACACACACCACCCCTCCAAAGATCTAACTCGACTTAGGATGAAGCCCAAGGTGTCTCGCAGTCTCTGGCTATTCTTTTTGAATAGCACTCAAACCTGTCTTTCCTAACCTATCATATTTCCTTACCTGGGGTCTCTGGACCTCATCTACCACTGGGTTTCATGGGTTTTTCCCAGTGCCTGAAATTAAATGCTTGTTTGCATACCCCCCTACCCCCCAGGAAGACTGTGTTTGGTTTTTATTAGATTCTTAAGGTGGTTGTTGACCTAAGAAAGGTTCAAAATTTTTGCTTTACCTGAACTGTCCCTTTGTTCTTCCCATACTGGTATACTCACAGTGGTCTTCAGTCACATGCTTGTTCCTACCCCCAGGATCTTTTTTTTTTTTCCCTGATATTTAACATTTTCTGCTTCCTGCAATGCCCTTTCCTCCTGCTATACCATCATTTTATGCCATCATCTGTTCTGTTACCACCTTCATGATTTGTAGTTTACCTTCATATCACCTAAACAATTATTTCTCTAATATTTCCCTTCAAATCAACTGTCTTATTTACCTAAATATACTTTAAAAACAAACCAGTGGAAAGATATAATGAAGAGTTGAATATGAAAGTTGGAGAAGACAGTGACCTCAGAGAAAAAAAATTGATCATAGCAGAAATAGAGGACAAAGATGGTGATTCAAGAGCAGGGGAGAGAGGAGTGAGTCTGGGGCTGGTAGCCCCTGCAGTCCCTGGGGCTGAGAATAAGAGCCCATCAGGAAAACAGTGGAAACTGGGGATGGGCAGCCAGATAATG
This sequence comes from Neogale vison, assembly GCF_020171115.1. Classification (NCBI taxonomy): domain Eukaryota; kingdom Metazoa; phylum Chordata; class Mammalia; order Carnivora; family Mustelidae; genus Neogale; species Neogale vison. The sequence goes on along the minus strand of NC_058098.1, from coordinate 89,468,934 downwards.
GTGTGTCTGGCCAACCTGTGGGGAAAGGGGATAGTGCTTCCACAGGAGAGAAAAAGGGCATAAGGTAGGAGTGGGAGCTAGAATACAGAGTTTCCAAGATTGATAGAGGGTGTTGGGTTGATAGATAGATGGTGCATAGGGTAAGGCATAAATGAGAAAGGAGCTTTGGAAACTGAAGAAAAGACAGAGGCTGAAAAGGGTGGATGGGTGAAGGTGGAGGCTGGAGGTGACAGAGGCTGGAGGTTAAGATTAAAGAGAAGAGACTGTGGGGAGGGAGTGCAGGATATCCCAAAAGGGGAACTTGAGGGCTAGAGGAGATACCTTGAATTGGGCAGAGGCAGCCTGTGTGTATGTCTCATGGGGAGTGGGTATAAAGGGTGACAAATGGAGACCATCTTCATAATAGGGCAAACTAATACCTTAATGGTCTGTTCTTAAGTCTGGCACAGAAATCTGAAGCACCAATCCCAGCTTTGGCAGGAAGAGATAAACATTCTATGAACACTCTACAAAAGTGCTTGAAAGTCCTACTGCTTGAGTCAGATAGTTAAGAGATACTCAGGCTACCCTGGCAGTCTCTCATAGACTAGGGCAGTGTTCTCAAACTGTAGGGTGCATGGGAATCCCTTAGAAGTCTTCTTATAACAAAGGTTCTGACTCGGCAGTTCGAGGAGGGGGGCAGAGAATTTATATTTCTGACAAGACTCTGGTGATGCTGGTGCTGCTGGCTGGGAACTGTACTTGGAGAGAACTACTTGGCTAAACTGTTCCATGTCTTTGAGAGATTGTTGGATGTGCTCTTATGTTTTTTTTAGCAATAAATCACTATGATTTAAATGAGATAAGAGAACACACTCTTTTAACTGCAAACTTAACAGATAAATATAAACCATTTTTATTTTTTATTATTATTATTTTTTTTAAGATTTTATTTATTTATTTATTTATTTGACAGAGAGAAATCACAAGTAGGCAGAGAGGCAAGCAGAGAGAGAGGAGGAAGCAGGCTCCCTGCTGAGCAGAGAGCCCGATATGGGACTCAATCCCAGGACCCTGAGATCATGACCTGAGCCGAAGGCAGCGGCTTAACCCACTGAGCCACCCAGGCGCCCCAAATATAAACCATTTTTAAATGTGAAATAAAAACATTTAAAATTACTTTTTGATTCTCATCAATGTAATAGTTTAATAAAGAAAAAAAGTTTTCATTCCTTTTGGTTTTCTGCTTTAATATGGATTCTTAGCTTTGCCTTTTTTTTTTTTTTTTTGAGAAAGTATGATTTTAAATTGAGTCTATGGTGGCCACTTTATGGCATGAGGGAAAGAGAAATGAAGTGGAGAGCCAGAAAGGTTTTTGTTCCCAGCTGTGGAAAGGTGGGAATGGCTAGTGTTGAAGAAGTTTCTGCTACTGCTGGGTTAGGATGCTCTTCTGGCCTGGCAGTCTTGCCATGGGGGCTGTGGCCTCGAATCTCAAGGCCCTCTGACCACTTTGGCTGCCCCAGCTTTTCTCCTGGCTCAGGGTCTGAGCTTTGAATGCAGGACCCTTTTGGGGAAGGGGAGAGTGCATTTCCAGTGCTCAGAAAGAACGATCTTACTGCATCCCAAACCACTGCATTGCTTTGAGCATTTCTCATGATGAATCCACACCCCAATAGATGCTGGCATGGTAAACAAAAAGCTTCTGAATATTAGCATAAGGTTCACATTTTTTTTTTTGCTCAGACTAGACAAAGTTGTCCTTGCTCTTGATAAAGGATTCCAGAAATTGAGACAGTGATTAAAAGAGTTGTTTAATCATGAGAAGGGAAACGGTCCAATAAATAAACATAAACAACATAAAGGATGCTGGATGTTGACTTCTTAGCGCTCATCATTTTCAGCCATCAGCTGCAGCTGTCCGTATTTGCTGTTTTCCTCTGTAGAAAGGGAAAAAAGACAGACCTAGAGCAAATCAGAATGAGAGACTGAGTGCTCTGGTATAGATCTGCCAGAGAAAATACAGGATGCCCAGTTGAGTTTAAATTTTAGAAAGATAATGAATAATTTGCTCTATGAGACATTCTTATACTTCTGAAATTCAAATTTAGCTGGACATCTTGTATTTTTATTGGCTAAATCTAGCAACTCAAGAGAAAATTTTTTTTTTTTAATGAGAGGTTTTTTTGGTTTTGTTTTTTCAAAGATTTTATTTATTTATTTGACACAGAGAAAGACACAGTGAGAGAGGAAACACAAGCAGGGAGAGTGACAAAGGGAGAAGCAGCGCTCCTGCAGTGTAGGCAGCCCAATGTGGGGCTTGATCCCAGGGATCATGAGGCGGGCTGAAGGCAGACACTGAGCCACCGAGTCACCCCGAGTAAATTTTCTGTTTTGAGAGCAGGCTCAACATTTGAGGCTGAGTTACCACTTGTTCTGTTTTATGCCATTCAGGATGTTGAGATTCTCCACTTAGATGCAAATCGCAAGTGGTACTTATGAATTCATATTGCTCTTAAGAATTTAGATTTATGATCTTAGAAAAGGAACAAAAAAATTAAGGCTAGTGTTGACAGAAAGCCAAAAGTGACTCTTTCTGTACTTTTTTTTTTTTTTTTAAATGGCAGTCAGCTAATACTGTCATTTAACACAGACTGTAACAGTGAGTAACAGATGGGCCACCTTTGGATTATCTGTGCTGCATTCAACACCTCTTTGAACAGTAATTTTAATTTGTTGGGGGAAAATACAAATTTAAAGGTCAAGTGCTTTCATAAAAAAGGTGATTATTCAGTATTTTCTACTTTGAACCAAAGCACACACCAGGATTCATTGTATCACTGTCTTTTGTATAGCCCACATACACTGAAAAATGGATTGCTTAATTATATGATTATCTGTCTTCAGGGAGGATAAGTGAACATGAATGGGAGCTGTCAAGAGAGGTACATTGCTTTACTTGTGATTTTTAATCTATATCTACAGCCATTATAGGTTACAAGTTGACTTTTAAAACAAATATCTAAAATATAAATTACTTTTACAATGCAAAGTGGGCATTTTGGTGTAAAAGAGCTCCTTGAGCTGGAAAATGGACATACTACATGAGTGGGGCTCCAGGCTCATTCTTTTTTTTCCCCTCTGATTTCTAGTCACCAGTCTAGAAGGAGCACAAGGGAAGACAGTAATTAACTGGGGACAAGGGACTCCTCTAATTAACTGGGGAGGAAGAGGGGCAAGGGCTATGCTGTTAACCTTTGTAATTGAATCACCCATTACAATGATAGAAAGGAATACCACTTTGCAGTGAATCAGAAAATTCTGGGAAAAATCTCATGAAGATTCCAGGCACTGTGAAAGTCAAAAGATTGGAGAAGTTAAGCATATGTAGCCAAACTCCATTCATCTCTTTGTGTGTGTTCCTTAATCCTCAGGGGTTTATTTTGGAGAGGATGAGGGTCAATGTACAAGAGAAAATTAAGGCAGTAATGTTGGTATAAGCTAAAACTAGAAAGGAGAGTGGGTTTAGCTGCAGGAGCAAAGGAGGTAGATGGTAAAGGTCTTCTTCTAAAGGTATAACTAGGTGTAAGCAGTTCCAAGTGATACCTTTGACACACACTTTCAATGGCCTCCCTGTCTTTGAATTAGTTAAGTTTTAATTCCATATTTTATGACAAGCAATTACGTAGTTGTAGAAGACAGAAAAACAAAATGCTATACAACTTTATTAAGGTTGCATTTTGTCTCTATACCAAGGGAGTCTAATTGGATATTCAGTCCTGAAGGTGAGTTTACTTCTTCTGCTTCCAAGGGCATCTAATGACTTTAAACATCATGTTCAGGGTCAGTTCCTAATATGTAACACCAATCCCCTATCCTGTACTTGATGGAATGAAAATAATGTATACCTTATGTTTCTATATGTCAAATTAACCCAATCAACTTCCTATCCCCATGAACTTATTTACACATGCAACGTTTTAGAGGGGGAAAATCTGCCAAGAAACAGGAAAGTCTCCTTACAAAGCTAAAAATATTTTTATAACCCAAAGATGAGCACCAGACACAGGAGAATAATTTGTTTTGTGAAGATTGCCAAGAAAATCTTGTTTTAAAATCCTGGTGCCCATGATTACATCATGCCAGGTGAGGCATCCACCTTTGGAAACAATAGATAGACATTTGCTCTTCTCCAACTCTGCCACATGGTTTCAAAGGGCTTTTTTATTTTTATTTTGTATTTTTTTGCCTCTCTTGGCTCCGAGTGGCTGCAACACATGGTAAATCTTTAACTTCAAGTGTCCTTCTGTGGTGACCAACTAAAATATTAGCAAAATAAATGTTTTATGGGAAAATGTTGGCAGGAGCCCCAACAGAAACAGGTGGTATTGGGTTATTTCAATATAATGTAATGATACAGCCAGGTTTCCATCTGGACAGCATGTGGTTGGGTCTGCTCAGAGAGTACGAGAGAGTGTGAGTATGCACTGGGGAAACCAGCGATGCACAAGCGTGCAGCTAGATGGCTACTTTACAAAATAATAGTCTGAGCTTTGGGTCCTCTGGGTTAAATATTTTTACTGTCAAAATCTGAATTTCTTCATAAAATATTAAAGGTGAAGCAAACCTCTGACATGCAATCCTGAGCCGTGTAATTATAAGGCAGTTCCTGGAAACCAAAGAGAGCGTGCATTAAAGCCAGGCGTTTATTATAAAAGAGTTCATTACCCTTGTAAGTGAAGACATGTTTTCGAGGGAGCCTCAGAACAGAGAAGCTTTTTAGCAAGGCTTACTATACTATGAAAACAAGGCTCAGCCTTGTTGGTAAGAATGCAATTAGAAAATAAAGAGAGAATGGGATTAGTTGATGCTAAAGGCCTGATCATGATCCAAAGCCAAAGAGATGTATCCTTAATTTACCACCAGGGAAGAGTCTTTCTCCCTCTTCCATAAAATTCCTGCTTCAGGCACTTCAAAACACATGGAATTAGGAACACTTGGAACATTTGGTTTTGCACTCAGCTCTCCTCACTGTATATTCATGCTAAGCTCGATAATAAACTCTTGGCTCAATAACTCCCTATATGTATCCCAGGGAGAGACATCAAATTATGACTATGTGCAGAGGTAGATCCTCTTCAGAGGCAGAGAGACCTCACTGCTTGGCTCTCTCAACTCGAGCCAGAGGAAGACAGGAATATGCACACAGGGAGTAAGCAAGTTGGAAGTGGCTTGCCATCTCCTTGATGCTGACTGGAAGACTCAGGAAGTCATGCATGGGCGCCCTCTCCCAAAGTGAAGGAGCGCCTTTGATCCCTGGGTACTTGGCCAGTAAAGCCTGGCTTCGAAAGAATTCATTGCAGCCATTAGCTGACAGTGCAGCAGACATGGCGACATTGAAAGCAAATGCATAGACAAAGCCCAAGAGCTGATGGATAGAAGTGATGGAGCAGTGAAGGCTCAGAAAGAAGAGAGCATGAAGTTAAGCACATAACTATAATGCCCTCATACCACTGGTACCCAGTTGGCAGGGGGATTCTATTCAAAAGGCTCTCACCTATTACTCAGAGAATGGGCTGCCCTTCATTATCTGCTGCGTTTTCCTAGGTTTTTAGAGAGAAAAGGAGAGATGGTATGATGAGAGGCCTGGAAGCTCTGGAGTCAGATTCTTTTACTATTACTCTTGTGTGGACTGAGACTGAGGAGAGAATAATGTCCTAAGGGACAAGGCAAGTTGTACTGTGGGTCCTGGGTTACTTGGGAAAATGATTTTCTCACTCTGGAGCAGACCTGATGTGAAACAATAAAGATGTTTCTTAGTTCCCTCCAAAATGTGTTGAGTACCTATTGTATGCACCATAGGACTTTGGCTCCTGGGGGGTGCTAGACGGTAGACGGTGCTGGAAGACACGGTCTTCCTAGGTGAGGAGTTTATGGTCCAAAGAGGGAGAATATACAACCAGAGGGAAACTGGAATATGAGCTTCCCAGGGGCAAAGGCTCTGTATTATTATTATTCATTTTACTCTCCATTATGTGCATATAGTAGGTGCTAAAATAAATTCTGTACTGAACTAGGCTAGAAGACAGGTGATGGGGTTTGGCAGGTATCTCATCTTTTGAACCCTTTGATGGGTCTCAATTCCTTCTGTGTAGAATGAAGAGTCAGATGACTGACTCTATCTCTCTTCCAGCTTCCAAATCCTAGACCCTTAACTGAGAATTTAGAGAAGACAGCATATACACTGAAATGACAATGATTATAGGTCCTACCATTTGTTAATATCTCTTATGTTAGGGCATTTAGTCTCCACCATAAATCTGTGGGTTTAGAAGCTTTATCTCCATTTTTCAGATGAATAAACCCATTCTCTTGCCCAAGTGCACACAGCTGGTGAGTGGTGGAATTGGGATTCCCCAAACTCAGCTCTAACTCCAAATACTGAGTTCTTTCCACTATATATCAAACTGCTTCCCACCCCTGTGCTAAGGAAATATTAGAATGAATGTAATGATTTAAGAGAAAGGTTGGGAACTTTGTAACCAAGGCATGATTTATGTCTCAGACTTAACTGCTTGGCTTTTAGCTAGGTAGTGTTTTTTCAGTCTTTGGAAATCATCAGAGATTGGGGCAGTTCACTGAATTAATTGCACAACCATTGAAAACTCTCTGAGTATCTTGTCCTGGATTTCTCTCCCTGCCTTTCCTTTTCTCCTGAATTCTTAACTATTCAGGTCTCTGAATGTAATGACACCAGTTCTTCCTTAAGGAAAAATAAATACTTTAATCCATGGATTAAAGTCTTCCCAGAGTTAGGGAGGAGGCTGGAGCAGAGTCTGTGTTCTATAGGTGGGAAGAGAAATGGTATTGACCTGTGGATCCCTCTTGCTCTGCTGCTGGCCTGTGGTGGCCAGTATATTTGATATAACTGTGTATCAGTATAACTGATGGGAAGTGGAGAAAAGGAGGCCAGGAGCTTTGTGGAGAAATGTTGTGACTCTGGTTCACCTGGAATGGTCACTTGGCTCTACATGGCTTGGTTGAAGTGTGGAAGGCTGCCTCACTAGCTTCAGGACATTGGGGAAATTGCCCAAACTATTCTTCAATACTGGGGTGACAAAAAGCACATGCAGATGTAGAACTTGGGTGGTCATTTTGAGAACTTACTGAAAATGTTGCTAATGACTAATATCTACTGAGCTCTTAATATGTGCAAGGTCTTGTGCTAAGTGGTTTGCAGTTGAGAAAATTGAAACTTAAGAAGTTTGGGTGACTGGCCTGAGGTCATAGGGGTAGGAGGGGTGAATCCAAATCAGATCTGTCTTGAGTCTAAAACCTAACCTCTTAATCATTATGCTTAAGTTATAGCCTAAATACAGTGCTGTATCTTATACCATATAAAAAATAAATTCAAAATGGATGAAAGACCTAAATGTAAGATAGGAATCCATCAAGATCTTAGAGGAGAACACAGGCAGCAACATTTTTGACCTCAGTCACAGCATCTTCTTGCTAGACACATCTCCAGAGGTGAGGGGAACAAAAGCAAAAATGATTGGGACTTCATCAGGATAAAAAGCTTTTGCACAGCAAAGGAAACAGTTAAAAAAACTAAAAGGCAATCTGTGGAATGGGAGAAGGTATTTGTAAATGACATAGCAGATAAAGGATTAATATCCAAAATCTATAAAAAAACTTATGAAACTCAACACCTAAAGAACAAAAAAAGCCAGTCAAAATATGGGCAGAAGAAATGAACAGACATTTCTCCAAAGAAGACATACAAATGGCTAATAGGCACATGAAAAAACGCACAACATCTCTCAGCATCAGGGAAATACAAATCAAAACCACAGTGAGATACCACCTCACACTGGTTAGAATGGTTAAAATGAACAACTCAGAAAACAACAGATGCTGGTGAGGATGCAGACAGTTACACTGTTGGTGGGAAGGCAAACTAGTGCAGCTACTCTGGAAAACAGTATGGAGGCTCTTCAAAACATTAAAAACAGAACTACCTTATAACCCAGCAATCACACTTCTAAGTATTTATCTAAAGGATACAAAAATAGTGTTTGGAAGGGGCACATACATCCCAACGTTTATAGTAGCAATATCCACAATAGCCTAACTATGGAACAAGCCCAGATGTCCTTCGGCAGATGAATGGATAAAGATGATGTGGTATATATATATATATATATATATATATATATATATATATATATACAATGGAACATTACTCGGCCATCAAAAAGAAGGAAATCTTGCCATTTGCAACAACGTGAATGGAACTAGAGAGTATTATGCTAAGCAAAATAAGCCAGTCAAAGACAGACAAATACTGTATGAGTTCACTCATATGTGGAATTTAAGAAACAAAACAGGTAAACAGAGGGGAAGGAAAGGAAAAATAAGGTAAAAACAGAGAGGGAAGCAAATGGGGCAACTGGGTGATGGGCATTAAGGAGGGCACTTGACTATGGTGAGTGCTGTGAAGTGTGTAAACCTGGCAATTCACAGACCTGTACCCCTGGGGCTAATAATACATTATATGTTTATTAAAAAATTTAAAAAAATTTTAAAAAAAGGAAGGTACTTGATATAATGAGCACTGGGTATTATAAGCAAGTGATGAATCACTAAAATATACCCCTGAAACTAATAATTTACTATATGTTAACTAAACTGAATTTAAATAAGAAACTTTATAAATAAATAGATGAAGTAGTGAATGCGTGTGGCATCAGTGGGTTAAATTGGGACTCATGGGCAACCATTTAGCCTGGACCAGAGGGGCCTTTCCTTTTGCCACGGCAATATAAATTTCAGATCTGTTAAATATGTAGGCTAAAAACAAAAGCAAAACACAAACCAATAAATGTAATAGGAGAAAGAGTTGGTAAATATAATAAGTGATGATATGGGGCAAAGGAGAACTTTATAAAAATAATAAGAAAATATGAAAGAAGAAGGATAGATTTGGCTTCAAAAACCCTCCAAAACCTCTATATATCAAAACTATGAGAAAAGTTGAAAGACAAACAACTGGGGGATATGTGTTATAGTCTTGGACAGCTAAAAGGTGCATATGCATACTTCATTCTTATCAACCAAATAAAGAGACAAATACTTTAATATAAAAATGGATAAAGACCATGAATAAATAATTCATAAAGGAAAAATACAAATGAATAATCAATAAATGAATACAGGCTTAGTCTCACTAGCAATAAAAGTTTAAATTTTCATTCATCTGTCTTTTTTTTTTAAGTTATCAGAGGGAGAAAATAATTAAGTTGGTGAAGACATTAGGAAAATTCACAATACTTTGGGACATTTTCATGAATTAATGGTACATTGTAATTGTACAACTTATCAGTAAGGCATTTAGCCAATATGTATTAGTGTTTTACATTTTTTCACACTCTTTTCCTAAATTCTACATCTAGTAATTTGTCCAAGAAAAACCATATGAATGAATGTGAGCAATGGCTTACCTCTAAGGAAAGGCACTGTTTCTAATAGTAAAAAATTAAAAATAATCAGAATACTCAACAATGGAGAATTAATGTAAATTTTCACTTTCATCTGAATGGTAAATCTGGTAGGATTTATCCAGTTACTCAAAATAACTTTGTAGAATATTTAATGCCATGGGAAAATGATCAGTATGTATTCCTTAGTAAAAAAAAAAAAATAGACTACAAAATACATTATCCTACAAGTTATATATGTTTACACCTTTTCTAAAATGACTAGAAAACAAGATACTGAAATGTTAATATGGTTTATCTCTCTGACAAAGGTGATTATTTCTTTTTCTTTTTGTAATTTTAAAATATTTAACTTTTTTTTGTAACCCAGAGCAAAATGGTATGAAAAAGTGGACTGCCTATTTTCTAAATAGCTTCCTATGCATTGGCGTCTTTTTGTGTGTGTGAGTAAGGACCATGGGCTATGAAATATATCATCTGAAATATTGCTTTCATTTCTCAGTGTGTTATTATGGTTTGGGAACTCTGGTGTGTTCTAAGGAGCACAAAGAATGCATGTAGAAGTAGTTTTACTTTGAGAATTCCAAGTTAAGGCAGAGAGCTATTACTTTATTGAGTGCACGATTATAAAAAAAAAACTAGACAATAAGATGTTAACTTGACCTGGAAGTGGATTCACTCATGGAAGCAGAGGTCAGGCAGGGTCTCTCCATGCCTTTCAGTGCGATTTGGACTGACATCTGGATTCTCTTACATTCACATTTTCAGTTTCCAAGTCCCTCTCCACCCTTAATCATATTGAAATTTAAGACTAGAGTTTAGTTATTAGCTAATGTGTGTTTGTGTGTGTGTGTGTGTGTGTGTGTGTGTGTGTGTGTAGATGGGCATTACAATCTTTTTGTTTTGTACTTTTGAGATGAAGCCTATTGCTTTGATTAGTTAATGCTCTAATTTGGGTTGAATTTATCAGCTCTGTTCTTGATCACTTTTTCAAGAGTTTAATTAACTACTTAATGAAGAAATTTACTATGCTGTGCAAATTCATGCCTCATTAAATCCTGGTTGGAGACTGTTTAAGGCAGGACTGGGATCTCCTTGCATGGTCTACTGTGGTCTACTGGCCCCACTAATAGTCTTTTGAAGTTCTAGAGCTAGGAAGTAGAATTCTGGGTGGCTGAACCCCAGATTCAGAACTCTGAGCTTTTAGGGTATGCTCTAGACGTGAAACTGCATTTACCTATTACCTTCGTCAAGGAAGGATTAGCCAGCTGGGAGAGTTCATTTAATACAGTCTTGTATTATCTTTGGAGAATTCAGGACAACTAATGGTCCCTTTGCCTCTCCCTCCAATCAAGTGTTTTTCGGCAGTGTCTTTATTTTTTGTTTGTATTCCTTTCAGTTTTCTCTGTTAGATGCCAATGTGTGTTCAAGTGAACCATTTTCTCTAATCAAATAGAGGTATCTTAAATTTTATCTCTTATTTTCTAGTTATGAACAAATCTACCCAGCTATTATATCTGCCCACATCAAAAACAAAACAAAACCAAACAATTATTCTTTAACCATTTTATAAAGATTTTAAATAGCGCCTGAACAGATGTAAGAGACCAGCCTGTTTGCCCTCTTGAAAGTTGTTCAACAATTAATTTCCACCTGAGAAGTGTCATTCAATCAGTGTTATATCAGCATTATATGATAAGCAGAGACAACATGGAAATATTGTGTGGGCCAGTATTGAATGCCTCATTAAAGTTCAGATGGATTCCATCTGTTTTTTTTTTTTTCCCTCTGCACTTTAGTTATGTAAAGTGTCATATGGTAAGGAAAAATACCTAGGATTTGGATTTCTTTGGATATATATTTTTCTCCAGTGTTCCAGTGGTTATATTCTCAAGTCAGACCATCTCATCTGCTCTTCATGGGAGCAAGAAATGGGGCAATATATTTAATTTGGCAGCCAAGAATCAGTGTACCACACCAAAGGGGTGGTAGAGTGGTATGCAAACTCTACTCTGGCTTGAAAAATACAAGCACCTTCTGCTAGATAAATCAATTTGGAGTGGCCCCAAATCAAATGCCTTCATTTCAAAGTGGCTGGACTTCAATTTAGATCTATGGGGAGAAGAGAAAGTCTAGAGGATTGGAGAAAATCCAAACCAGTTCATCAGCCCTTAATGTTTTCAAGAACATTTTATTTTGCTGTGTCTAGTACAGAGTTTAAGGCTGTCTTGGTGAGGGATGAAAAGCAGAACTGTTTAGGACTGGTGACTTCATAAGCTTCAGAATGTGGACTCAATTAAGCTAAAGACCTTAGAAAGGTGTGCCTTTAGGGTATTTATTACAAGTCTAGAGTATTATAAAATTAAATAAATCCTCTTTAGAAGGAACATCCACATTTGTGGCCAGTATGAGAAACATACTGATTTATTAATAACTTTGTGTTGGAAAGCTCAGTCCTTCACATTTTTAGCACAGATATGGAACACTGTCCTTCCAGGGGTCCTTTGTGGAGAGTGGAAATCTGTTTGAGGTGCATATAAAAAATGCAAAATGAATTGCATTTGGCTATTAGTAACAAAGGTCAGAGATAACAGTAGCTTGTATAAATTCTGAGTCTTTCTTTTTCATGTAATAGAAGTCTAGAGATAAGTACTAGACTCTATGGTGTCATCAAGGTTTCAGGTTCTTTCCAGCTTTCTGTTCCTTCGTCAAGAAGATGGCTTCCATCCCTAGGACTGCTTCTTGGTCCAAGATAACTACTGGAGCTGTAGTCATGCCTAGGTAAGGAGTGAAGGGAAAAAGAAGGAGATGTCAGCTGTCTGTCTCTTTCTTAAGGAGGTTTCCTGGGAGTCCTTTTCAACAGTATCCACTCGTGTGTCATTGGCCACTCTGACCTATAAGGGCGTATTTTAGCCAAGCATCCCCAACTGAACTCCTTTACCAAAGAAGAAAGGAGAATATACACTGACGGGACTGTTAGCAACCAACATAACAGGAGTTCCAAGAGCCTGTGTGAGGCATCTCTTGGGCAAGCCTGCCTGCTCCCAGTTCTGTCCTGAAGGCTTTAATACCCTTTCTCCATAAATTCAGAGCCTCCCAACATCCTGTGTGATGAAAGACTAGTTCATATATAAAATAGATACATCTCAGAGAGTTTACCAATTGGCTATAGGTTATACAGTAATCTAAAAGGAAGGCAAATTGGCCCTGTATGCTGGAAGTAGACATCAAAGGCAAGAGCATAAAAACACAATTTGAAATATTGTCATTGGTGTTACCATTTCACCAAGGACAGCAGGATGTGGGCATGGTTAAATCTCTGATCTCCAATTTATAGGAGTTTCTAGAGTAATAGCCATGTTTTACTGCACACTTAATAAGACCAGGTGCTAACCATCCATTATATCTAATCCTCATATGCCCCTATATGGGAGGCATCAATGTCCCAATTTTTCAGCTGGGGAAATTGGAAGTTGGGGTGGGGATTAAATCACTTACTCAAGTCACACAGCTAATAAGAGCAAGAGTAGGGATTTGGACCCACACCTCTGACACCAAATCTGTGTGTCTCTTTTCTGTTGCATCAGGGTGATGGGATGCTGGTTTAGGAAAGACACTGAGATCCAAGAAGAAGATTTGATGGGCTTATCCTCCTATGGGAAGTGGTATTTAAATGGGATGAAGTTTCCCTGTTCCTAATTGATGGCAACTATTCCCTGACCATTCTGCATGGCACCCCAGGCCCACTGCTTGGTGCTCAGGGCAGCAAATGCCTGGTCTCTTTTTTTCCTCTTTGGGTCACATTTTGTGCCACCTTCTTCCCCATGTGCCATTCTGGAGTGGAGAAAGTCATCATAAAAGCAATCAGTATATATTCTCATATTTTTTCTTCACATAAAAAGATGAAGTCATGGCATATGGTCAGATTGCCAGCACTGTTAATAATAAACCTCATATAATTAAGCACTGATTTATTCCTTTATATAAGTGAAACAAATTGCTTTAACTGCCTTTGCTCAAGACTGTCCAGTCAGATGGATTATGAGTAGGAAGTTGAAACTAAAAATTATGGGCGCTCATATTTCACTGTGGTGGAGGTTTATTGGAGGTACAATTAGAACCCTAACTGAATGTGTCCTGTGTCCCTTTTGATGGAGAGATCAGATATTAATCTGGGGATATGACTAATTCTCAACACAGCTGCTCTCCTTGCTCTAATATTCCTGCTTTAGGTTCAAAACCTGGAAACATGTTTAAAAAATTGATCAGAGCTTATAATAGCAATAATCACCTTGAAATTGGTTGTTACTTTAGTTAATGAACTGAGTAGTAGAGCATAAGCCTCCCCCTGTGTCCCTCAGGCCTTTAACTAACAAGCTGGTTGTTAACCAGTGGGTTTATTAAAAAAGAAAGATTTCTTTAGGGGATTCCATTGGGAAAAAGTTGGGGGCTGAGTGTTTTCATTCAGAATCCTTGACAGTAGCAGCCACCTCCCTCCAGTAGCCACACCCCTCTTTCGCCAAAGCCAAAGCTGGGATGATCCACCGAAGATGCCCAAAGAGTGGTCCAGAAGCTTTTTTAGAAATGCAGTATCTCAAATGCCACCCCAGACCTGTGGAACCAGGGTCTGCATTTTAATAAGAACCCCCACTGGGGATGTCTGGGTGAGTGGCTTAGTCTGTTGAGCATCTGCCTTTGGCTCAGGTAGTGGCCCCAGGGTTCTGGGATCAAGTCTCACGCTGGGCTCCCTGCTCAGTGGAGAGCCCGCTTCTCCCTGCCCCTCTGCCTCCTCCTGCTTATGCTCTCTCTCTCTCTCTCTCTCTCGGTCTCTCTCTTATTCCTGTAGTCTCTATCTCAAATAAATAAAGAAATAAAATCTTTTATTAAAAAAAAAGAACCCCCACTGAAAGAGCTCTGAGCTGGGTGACTCCCTTAGTTCTAAGCCCCAATTTATAAATCTGGGACCTCCCATCAGGGGCTTCTCTGCAGACTCTCATAACGTCTCAGCAGACCCATATTTTCTGATCTCAGTTGGATCCCAACAGATTAGGGCAATGTATGCCAAAGTGTGGACCATGACACCTTCTAGGAACTAGACCCTTCATAAATATCTGTTTAAAACTCTATTTCCCCCAAACACCTCTCCTTTCAAGGAAGAATTTCTTACAGAAAGGGAAGAGTCAGCTGTGTAAGAGTGCTGGGATTGTCAGGCAGCCTCAAGTGGGCAAGGCAGTTCTCTGGTTCAGACGTTATCAGGTAACAGGTTCATACTCTTGTTCTGCTCAAATTTCATATTCTAGTGTTTAGATTAGACCACTTGCCTTTCATCTAAATACTGCTGACAAAGTTTCTTCCTTAATGTCTGAAGAGAAGCGCTCCTTTTCATGGAGACTGAAGATGTCCCAAGATCCCTAAAGCAACCCGTTCCAAGTGAATAGGGCTCAGCTCTCTGCTCTGCTTCAGGTCTAATGAGCTGCTGTTTTATTTCTTTGCTCTGTTTCCTTTTCTAACCTCCAGAGCAAAAGATTTCCTCAAAAGCTTAATGAAACCCAAATCACAGACTATGTTTTATTGATGTGCCACTGTTCTGGAATGGTGGGACTACGAGGTGAAGGAAGCAGCTTCAGGGAACGATGGAGGGCTGTGGGAAAGACATCATGGGCTAGGGAGGCTGTGAGCAGTTGGAGGAGAGATTCTCCTGCAGTTTGGTCTCCACAGATAAGCCTGGGAGTAAAAAGTGACATAGTCCGGCTTCGAGCATTGGAGATCGGGGAAATATGAGGAGCCAACTGGGGCCAATCCACTTCCTCCCTGAGACCCCCAGAGTCACTTAGGCTGTGACTCAGGCTCCATGAGAAGTCGCTGGGGCAAGCTGTGCACAGCAATCCTACCAGGACCTCATTTCCCCACTGCTCTTGATAGAAACTACCCCCACCACTTCACTTCCTTTGTGGTTTTTGTAGGTGTTGGGTTCACTCAGTGGACATGCCGCCCTCCTTTCAGATTTACTGGAATTTAATTTCCACTCTCAGGAAGGTAGCCCCTGAATGACCCCTTATTTCTCTCCCTAAAAGGAGGGATACCTTTTAAAATTTGTTGGTTGTGAGCTGACTAATAATGTGATTCTGTGTTACTTTTCACCCATAATTATTCTTTAAAAATTTTAAGTTTCAAAGAAGTCTCATTTTGTACTTCCACACTGTAATTTTTTAGGAAGCTAAGCAAAATAACCTGTCTTTTAATCTATATTGTATCCTCTAAGAAATTTAATTTTCCTTACATGTACATTTTTCCTTTTCTCTTTTTTCAAAATTAGAGATTTGCAGACAATTGTACAGTGTTGGGTTGGAAGGACCCTAGTGGAGCCCTGGCTTTATGGGGGTTGTGACTTACACCACATCACAAAACTAGTTGGTGCCAGTGTTGGGATCCTGTTTCTCTTTTCCTCAACTGGATTTTGAAAATTGTAAAGCTAATGCACACTTTTAAGAAAATTCATTCTTTTTCCCAAATGTGGCAACAATTCCTTCCCTCCCAACACTCCCCTCCCATTGCCATTTGTCTATAGATTTATTGTCCATTCAGAAATTTAAAAATATAAACAAATTAGATTTATTAGTGATTTTCTTTATATTGTCTATGCATTTTTGTCATATTTAGGAATGTTTATTATACTCCAAAGTTATTTTGAAAACTACTTTCTTCTACTGCATTTATGTATCATAGAAAGGGCTTATCAGGGACGCCTGGGTGGCGCAGTTGGTTAAACGACTGCCTCCGGCTCAGGGCGTGATCCTGGAGTCCCGGGATCGAGTCCCACATCTGGCTCCCAGCTCCATGGGGAGTCTGCTTCGCTCTCTGACCTTCTCCTCGCTCATTCTCTCTCTCACTGTCTCTCTCTCTCAAATAAATAAAATAAAAAAAAAAAATTTATTAAAAAAAAAAAAAAAAAAAAAAAGAAAGGGCTTATCAATAAAATAGCAAAGACCTGTCTCCTTTGCCCTTCTCTGTTTTCATAGCACTTGTTATTGTAGACCTACTGGAATGTATCACAAGAAGAGGGACTTTGTTTTGTCCTTTATAAGACTTTGTCCGTAGTAGATATGCCATAAGTATTCATTATTGAAATAATTTGTGGTTTTATTTTCACATTTAAATGCACTTGGAATTTATTTTGCCTTAAGGAATAATGTAGGTCTTCAATTCTACTTCTCCTTTCTCCCTGTAAGTATCTTGCTTTTGTCTTCTGCTAGTTTATTCATCAGTAAGTTCATTCTTTTCCATGGATTTGAAATACCATTTTTATCCCATGATACATACCTGAATTTATTTTGGGACTATCCTTCATAAATATCATGTCTTCTTTCCTGTGTTTTTCTCTAGTTAAGGTTTTTGTATGTGTCATTTTATCAACTCCCCCTCATTTCCCTACCCTTGTGGTTGTTTTGTTTGGGATTTGACCCCAGACTTTCCACCTCATAGCATAGTATTCCTAGACTAAATTAGCTTGAAATACAAAAGAAAGCATGTGAAGAGTAAACAAAATCATTATCATCAGCAGGATTGGATGTCTGATTCCAGAAATAACCTATTGAGTTGCATTTATTAAAAATATACTATCATACTTCATTGAATGAAAGATACCATTAATTATAAAACATTATTTTATGTACCATTGGAAATTTTAAAAGATTGCCAAATTAATTATGTCATCCCACAAATTGTAAGATGCATCCAATTTCAGAGATGTTAAAATGTGAACAAAAACATGTCTTAGAATCAATGAAATAGATTAGTAGACTATGTTATAAAAAACATAAAAGGAAATTTGCTTATGTATTCCCTATTCTTCATAAAATATTTTTCAAAAGTCTCATCTTGTTTGTTCCTTATCACTTTTCTGTGGTATAAGAAGGACCAATGTTTTAATTCTCATTTTATTTATAACAATAATAGCAACACGTATGCAACAGAAACTACAAGGCAGGTGATAGTCTAAGCCCAGGGTCACAAAGTAAGTAGCAAAGTGATTTGACTCTGAGAAATTTTGTTCCAGCCTTCATGTTCTTAATCAAACATAACTTTCACATGATGAGGAACTTGAGGCCCAGAGACTTTAAAAGATTTGCCAAGATCTCTTAGTGGATTCTGACTCCTACACCAGCACATTCTACATGCCACCATTTGAAAATTTGAACAGTGAGCACCATGGGTTATTATGTCTTTAAACTTTTGGTTTTAGCTCAGAGGAGCCTGTTGGTCTCAGTGGATGGTGAATAGGAGGAGTATTCTAGCTCTTGAGACCAGAGACTTAGGAGATACATTTAAGTCGTTTCTAAGTTCTCCTTTCTAACCCTGGCAGTTTATAAACACTACATAGGTGAAGACTGGTTATTGGCTTGATATATGTCTCCCTCATATTTTTTTTTTTTGTTTGTTATTTCTACCTTGAATTTCCCTGGTCATATTCCTGGTCAGCCATGCATTCATCATAGTGACTTTTGGTTTCTTTCCCAAAGCCCTTGTTTTAGCTTGACCCCACGTAGAATCACCAACAGTGGCAGCTCTCTAAACAGATCCTCCCACTGAATTCGGCAGAACTGAGTTGTGCTGACCCTAAAAGGATGGTCCTTACAGGGTGAGGGATACAACTTCTTTCCCTGGAGTTAATTATGGTGATTATCTTGCACATATTTCTGTGTGGAGTAGAGATACTGTGCTTATCTGGAACGAAGGGTAAGGACATGAGTGATTTTGAGTGTCCACTCTGCTTTTTTGGAGTAGAGAACATTCCAGATGGAGTGAGATAGCAGCAATTGCTTTTGGATCTTTACCTGGTCTTTCAGTACCAATGCCTACTTGAGTGTGGATCAGGCAGCCTTTCTTCTTGTTCTGGAGGACATATTTCCTTTGTTTTACAAAAAGTACAGATGAACAACTTTCTCTAATGTTTTTACAATAGCAGGTGTCAAGGAGCACCAGATTACTCGACATTCATCATTAGAAACCCAAAATAGAAGTTGTGGGAAAGGAATGTAGCTCTAGCTGGTTCAGGCATGATCATCCCCTACCCAGTTCCACACATTAAACCGTTTTACAACGAATGGCTTTGCTCTCTATTTTGTCTCAGAGCCTAAGTGGCTGAGAATTTGAAAACTTTCCTGAAGTGAGCATTTTGGACAGAGTGTCATTAGCTCACTATCATGGCTCCTTGACGACCCATCAAAGAGAAGGGAAATCTTCTGACTCTCATAAATGAGAGTTAACTGAAGTCTCATGTGCTAAACCTTAACCAATGACCCCCATGAAAAACTTCCCAACCTCATTAAATAATTAAACAATTTCAGGTAGAGAGGTATCCATGCTGTAAAATTTTGCTGAGGTAACTGGTGCTCTTCCCCTGGCTCTGTAATGATTTCTTAACAAAACCCGAGGATGCCTGGATGCTGCTTCCATTCCATTCCATGGCCTGGGAGCCATGTCACTAGTGTAGAGGCTGCTTCCATGCCAGTGGTTTGATGTGACCCCAGAGGCTGCCCTCTAGAAGCTGACAGCCAGGCCTCCTTGGGTTTTCTGAGTTTTCCCAGCATTCTCTTTCTCAGCAGGGTTGTGAAAAAGGAAACTATGCTGGCCTCTCTTGACAGGAGGAATCTTTACTCTAAGCTGTGATTAACAAAGCTGTGCTTTTTGAGATGGTGAGTTTTTCCATTGTTTCTGTCTTGTTGAGGACTCCCTGCCCTGAGGTATTTTGAGTTAAATAGTTGGATCCCAAAAATGTTAATTACTATAATTTATTGGAGAACTCAGTATCAGGATTCAGTTTCCTTTGAAATGTTGCAAATACTGAATGCGTATTTTCTGTGTGTGTTAAGCAATGGTGATTCTAATATGACCAGTTGTTATTATGGCTATGAAGATTTGTTAGGGTCCTGAGGAACTCTCTGGAACATGTAGATTTTTACTCTAATTGCAGGTTCTGTGGCCTGGCTTTTGCTGTACATTTTTAGTAGAGGCTAACTATATGGATTTGCAGCCTATTTCTACAACAGCTGAAGGAGGCAATTTTACCTTGTATTTGGGGGTTGGGCTTTGGGCATAGATTTTGTAGGTTAAATCCCTGCTTCCAACTTACAGTCTCTATGATTTGGGGCAAATGCGTTAATCGCTCTAATTTTATCTTCTTGTTTGTAAAATAGAAAAATGAAAATACAGGTCCACAATTGCTTATCTGAAAACTTTGGGGCTAGATATATTTTAGAATTTAGACTCTATGGTATCTTAGGAAAGTAAATTAGTATACATGCTGTAGTTGATATTAAATCCCTAATAAGAACAAGACCTGGGTGATATTCTATAAACTATTAATATTTCTGGAGCAAAAAATGGATAACTATTCACACTAAATAAAGAGTAGGAATAGGCTAACAGCAATTAAAATTCAGATTAAATTTTACTGCCAAGTGATTTTGTGGCAAACTTATGAAGAAATTAGATAGTTTTCAGGGGTTTTAAGAGATAATGAATTTGTACTTACTCAAAGTTATTCTCCTTAAATAAAATATGTATAAAGTATTTATTGTATGGTTTCAATTAATAACTGCCCAGTGGATGTTAACTAGCACTGAGATTTTAATCCTCTTGCTCTAACCCACTTCCTTAGTGTTAGTATCTCTCTGAGCATTCTGGCTGGTCATTTTGTCCTTGAGTCAGTGTGTAAATACATGTTGTTTCCAAGTATATCCGGACGAAAGGACTTTTACTAGCTCTGCCACTTAAGGTGGTTCTTCTCTTCTACTAGTTCTAGAGACCAGCAGACCAGTTGAATTTTCTGTAATGATGGAAATGCCATATATCTATGTGATCCAATGTGGTAGCCATTAGCCATGTATGTCTCTTAAGCACTTGAAACTTGGCCAGTGTGATTGAGAAACTGAATTTTAAATTTCATTTAATTTTAATTCATTAAAATTAAAGTAGCCACATGGGAGTACTGGCCACCACATATTGGGCAATGCAGGTCTAGAAAGACCTGGGCATGGGGTTAAGTGCTGAGGTGACCTTGTCTCCTCTGGATGCAGAATTCTTTATGCTTAAGCTACGGAAGCTGGTGAGGAACTGCTCCTTCCATTTGTTTATTTCTCAAGTAATAACATTCTTTATGAATGTCTACTACAGGTCAAACTCTTGTGTTAGGCACTGAGGCTACAGAGCGAGGTTTTTTGCACTCAAGGAGGACATACATATTTAAAACATACATTTGTGTGTACATGAAGGCATATTTTTAAAAACATGAATACTCTCCAGTGAATCCAGTGATAGAGCTGCTGGACACACAGCCCGCCTGGTGAAGTGTCAGAGGGGAATTTCTTGTACAAGTAGGAGAACTTAGCCAAGGGCAATGGGCTCGAGAAAAAAAGACATTCATAGCCTAGCATGAGAAAAGACATGGAAATGAAAACCAGTGTGGTATTGGGCAAGCTATCCATTGATATGGCTAGAGTGCCTGAGGTTAGGACAGAGGTACGGATGGTGGTCAGCGCATGGAGGGCCTTGTGTGCTACAGAGCTCTGGGAGGCAATACTCAGAGAGTAGGCAAACTCAGTAAGTAGAGATCACTGTTTCACAATTTTGTTTAAGATTTAGTGAGGAAAGCAAAATCTATGCTAGGTATTTCAAGATAGAGGGGGCTTCATGCTGGGAATTGAAGCCCCATATAATGATTAGAGTCTGAATACCAAAGTGAAGGCCACTTTCAAGAAATTCAGACATTGAGGGATTGCAGGAAGGCACCGCCTATTGTCTCAGCAGTCTGTAGCCCTGAAAACCATAACCGAAAGTCAGCATTGGCTTTCTGCTATCTTCCAAAGCCTAGGTGCCTACTGCAGCTGGAGGACAATGCTCTTCCTTCTTCTCTGCCTTTCAGATCTTATGTCAAGTTCTTTCAGTGGTGGAATTTAACAAGGGTATCTGTGAATTGCAGTTCCCAGGTCTTCCACTCCTGAAGCACAGGGAAGGGCTTAGATGAGCAGGACAGCACTGGGTAGTAATAAATAGTAGAAGAAACAACCATTTTCTGAAGTGCCTAAACTAATAATGTTGCTCTCAGGGAAGATGACCACAGAATTTGCCTTCTAAATGAGGTCATTTTTGGAAATGAAAGGGACTATACATTTTATTGATGGGTATTAGTTGATACGCAGAAGAATAACCTGTGACGGTCTCATGCAAGTTGAAATATATGGTTACATTAGATGAGGGCATTATCAAAAAACACATAATTATTTTAAAGTAAGGGGAAAATAGAAGGAACAACAAAGAAAAAAATGTGGGTAATTGTTGAATCTGGATGATAGGTTACATAGGATTTCATGATACTCTTCTGTCTAATTTTTGTGCTTGAAATTTTCATAATCAAAGTGAAACAAGGAAAGAAAGTGCCTAAAATTGAGGTGAATTTTAATTGACCCATATACATACATGAATGAAAGGGGAAGGGGGCTTTGGGCTTGGGTCTTGGGGTTGTTGGACATGGCACCTGAATTCTGTTTATAGTTGGTCCTAGGTCTTTAGAAGGGGCTTTGATAATTAGTCCAGAAACTGTAGTTGCAATAGAATTAGCCCCTGATACGATTTAGCATAGTCCCTTTTGACTAGAAAGTGCTCAGTAAAGACTTTCCAGTCAACGAACTAAGAATACTGCTGTGCTCTTCCTTTGCAGGAAGTAAGTTTAAACTCAGATGACAGCTGGCAAGGCTGGGAGAAGTCTGGAAAGATAGCTATCTTGTTGTCAGGGACCATGGCTGTTTTCTGAAACATGAAGAGGTTGATTGCATCATACTCACTTGATTTTGTAGTTTATCCAGTTGAGCTCTTAACTCTGCTTTTGAAAAAATAAATTTATTATGAGTTCCGTGGAGGGCTGGCTATCGTTTCTCCAGCCTGGAAGCAGATGTGTCTTTGGAGCATGCTGCTTTGGAGGACCCACCAAACATCCAAAGGAACTAAATGTGAAATGAGCAGGGAATGTTGGCTCCCCTTCTCAGTGATGCTTTGTGATCTAAGAGGTGTTTTCCATTTTCAACAATGTGCTGCGGAACAGTCTGTAACAGTCTGTTGCAATTTTCTCCCCAAATCTCCCACATTTCTGCCAATAGTGAATTAGACTGTCATTAGCTTCACAGATGTGCTTTGATCCCTACACGGCTTGTCTCCTGGTGGGGAGACATCTGAACCATTGATGCGGGTTTTCTAAACCTGGAGGATAAAGCACAATACAGTGCAGGGAATGGGGGTGAAGATCATGGAGCCCTGGGTTCGAGTTGCATCTCTGTTGCTAATTAACTGCGTCATCTTGGGTGAGGCACTGAACTTCTCATTGTCTTAGTTCTCCAATCTGTTAAGTGAGAGGATTGGATGAATCCCTGTCTCTTTCAGATTCTATGCTAGTGAATGGGAAAACTCTTCAGGTTTAGAGGCAGATGCCATCTTGCTACTGGGATTTGGTTGTCTGAGTTTACAATCCATGGTACTTTTCTGGGATAACCATTGATCCTATTGGGTTACTAGTTCATAGCTACCCAGTATGCTGCCCGTTAAAGGCTGCAAGATCTGTCTGGGCTTGACAATGGATCTTTTGAGGGCCTCTCTATTCTTCAAAGACTTAGTTGTTTAAAGGTATTTAAAGGAAGAAGAATGGGTTAAAATGTTGTAGATTTCTGAGCTGATAAAGCTCTTAATGATCCTCTATGGACTTCTCTTCTAAACCTTGATGTACAGGTTAGAAGTCCAAGGCCCAGAGAGGATATTCACTTGCCCGAGGCTATATTGGACCCATCTCTAGTTTGCCTTTAGGCCATAATCCCAGTGCTCAGACTTGTCAGCTGCCCAGACCTGGTGAATGGAAAGATCCTTGGTGATTTTAATTTC
This sequence comes from Neogale vison, assembly GCF_020171115.1. Lineage (NCBI taxonomy): Eukaryota > Metazoa > Chordata > Mammalia > Carnivora > Mustelidae > Neogale > Neogale vison. The sequence goes on along the minus strand of NC_058098.1, from coordinate 89,445,532 downwards.
CTATAGACCAGAATATAATTTTGATAGCAGTATCATGATATATTGAGTTGGAGTACAGGTGCTCCTTCAGGCTCAGGAAAAAGTGTGACAGTGGATTTGGAAAATCTGGGGGTAAGTTCTGGTTTCACTGTGTGCAAAGCCAGGCATCTCACTTATTTGTATGAACCTTAGTCTCCTTATCTATAGAATGGTGATGGTAATAATACCTTTCCTGCCTACCTATCAGACCTTCACGCAGAATTCATGAATATGATAGGACCACTCTGACAACTAAATAGATTTAAATAAAGGGTAATAAAACATAACAACAAACACCTGTTGAATATTTTTGACATGTCAGACAGTGTTTATGCCCTTCGAGCACATTTGCTCATTCAATTCTGAAACAATTCCATTAGGCAACTGTTACAAATGTTAAGCCTTAAAAAGTTTTTTTTTTTTTAAACAAATTTAAAACAACTGAGATTGTTCACTTAATGAAGCAAGTGCTAGGGCTCACACAAAGGTAGCCCAGGCATGTACTCTCAACCACGTTACCGTGACTTATCTTTCAGGGGTCCCATGAAACCCCAACCCTCTCCCAACTCCTGCATACACTGTTCTGAAAAAAGGTGGGCGGAATCTTTGTTCCAATCCAGGAAACCTATTCCAAGGTGGGTTATGAGCGCAACACTTTACTCACAGTGCCTGTTCTGTTCCAGAGCCCGGGACTGTGGATGACCAATTTGAAAAATGATGATCGTTGAAACCAACTCCAAACCATTGACACCCCACCCACCTCTGCTCCCACACCCACTCAGCACCCTTGCTCATCATCTCAGTATGTTTCATGAAGAACCAGAGACAGAGTTGGGAAGGAGAGGCCAGATCATGAGCCTTCTTTATTCCCCTGGGACAGCGGAAAACAAGTATGGGACCAGGCGTATCTGTATTTCTGTTTTTTTGTGTGGGTTTTTTTTTTTTAAATATTTCTATCTACCCTTAACCTACCTACCTTGTTCTAAGCATCTTTAAATGGTACTCCTAAGTGGCTTATTTCAAAGGTTTTGATTTCTAGTTATCCCCTGCTGACCCACCAATTTAGGCAATAAAGGGCAGCAAGGAGTCTTTAAAGTGCATGTCTTAGTGTGGTTAAAGGGAGAGGAGAGAGAATTCACAATTGGCTGCTGAGAGACAGGGCATCTCCCCAGGAGGGGTACCAGCTTCCAGTACTTTCCCCCTTTGCATACATCTTGAAATGCCAGGAGAAGGTGTGCGAAGAAAATGGAGTTCTTTGGACAAATATCTCCGAGCTTGAAATTTGTTTTAATGAACATTTGACCATATGAGAGAGAAAACATCTGAAGTATTTGTACATGACAGATAAACCTATGTGTGTGTATGTGTGTATATATATACACATATATATGTATGTGTGTATGTATGCACATATGTATGTATGTTTGCACACATGTATACACATAGCATACATATAGCTACATATCTGTACCAGGCATATATGGTCATGCTATATTTTTATTTGTTTAAAATATCTAAAGCATTAACATATTGATTATTTTCTAGTTATAAAAATAATACATACTTGGCAAATGTAGAATAACAATAGTAAAAAAATCCCTTCACCTTAAAGTAGCTACTATAAAGATTTTGAGATATGCTTCAGTCTCTCTTGTTTTTTAATCAAAGCAAAGCATGTGCATAATTTAAAAAGTCAAATAGTCATACAAAAAAGGCAGCAGATTCCTGCTCCAGGCCTATCATCAAGTCAGGTTTCCCAGAGGAAGCTGCTTTCAACTGTTTTGGCTGCCACTGCTTGTACTTATTACCATATTTATAAATGATACTTTGTGTGCTATTTTTGACTTGCCAAATGTAGACATTACTTATTGACTTCCTACTAATGTAAACATTTGGATCTCTCACAGCCCCTCTGCCCTTTCACACACATTCATACATACATACACTTTTTCTCCAACCAGTAGAGAATTGAACTGAATTTTAAAATATGAATTCAATTCTAATATATATGTGTGTGTGAGTGTAGGGGGAAGGTTCCCTTTACCACAGGCAATTCTCCCATACCAGACCAAGAGGATAATAGGGAAGTTCTAGGAGTCTAATTGCACCTACTTAAAAAAATCACCGTATCTGTTCAGTGCTAAAACTCTTCCTTTCCTTTCTTAGTTAGCTCTGCAGAATAAACTGACTTCTGTGAAATTCTAAGGAGGAAAATGGGGCAGATTTGGTGTGTGATGGTGAGTATGGACAACTAGACCCCAAGATTCCTTCTTAGCTGAGCAGTCCTCTTGTTTCTTCTATGTTTCCATCCAATGTTAATGGAGACCATTTTAAGTATAATCCATTTGACTTTATCTTCTGGATAGTTCCTCAGAGAAGTCCCTTTCCAAGGAATAGGAGCTTGGGCAATGTGGGAGAGCAATGCATTTGCCAGTTAAAGAAAACACCACTTTGTCTTTATATAGATTTGTCATAAATCTTTATATCTTAGTTACTAGGTAATATGGATGTTCTTTTGCTTGCTTCTTTCTGTTTACTTATTCTCTATATTCTCACTAGTAGGGACATAATAAGTACTCAGTGAGTGATTAGGACATCATATATGTCCTGAAAAGGTAAATAAATTAAACTTGAAGGGCACCTGGGTGGCTCAGTGGGTTAAGCCTCTGCCTTCAGCTCAGGTCATGCTCTCAGGGTCCTGGGATCAAGCCCTGCATCAGGCTCTCTGCTCAGCTTCTCCCCCTCTCTGCCTGCCTCTCTGCCTACTAGTGATCTCTCTCACTCTGTCAAATAAATAAATAAAATATTTTAAAAAATAAATTAAACTTGATAAATGAAATACTATTTAAAAAAGAATATGGGGCACTTGGGTGGCTCAGTGGGTTAAAGCCTCTGCCTTCGGCTCAGGTCATGATCTCAGGGTCCTGGGATTGAGCCCCATGTCAGGCTTTCTGCTTGGCGGGAAGCCTGCTTCCCTTCCTCTCTCTCTGCCTGCCTCTCTGCCTACATGTGGTCTTTGTCTGTCAAATAAATAGATAAAAATCTTTTAAAAAATAAATTAAAAAAGTCCTTACTATAATTTCAACCTTGTTTTCTCTTCATCTCTGATTTCTTGTTGTGGCAGAAGTATTTCCTGCTTCCAAATATTCCCTGTGCTCCCCCATATTCAACTTCTCTTGCTTTAATGTGAGACCACATGAGTAGTTCTTTCTAGTAAGATATGAGCATGAATGATGGGTGTCACTTCTTATCTGAACATTTATGAACTGGTGTTAATTCTTCATGTTGTCTCTCTCTCCTGATCTGGAGGAGGGTGAAGGGTGGTAGCAGAGAAGACAGAGAGGGCAGAGTGGTCCTATAGAAACAGCTTGGTTCTCTGAGGCCCTGGAGGAGAAGCAAGGAGAACTTCCTTACTTGCCTGAAATAGGAATGTAAGGGAGAAATAAGTCATTGTTGCAATAACCATGGAGATTTCAGGATTTATTTGTCATCATAGCAGAGCCTAGTCAATCCTGACTAACAAGTACTTATCTTGGTAGGTTTTTCCTTATAAGCATGTCTGAAGGAGAATATGACTAATACTTCTTTCTCAAGTCATGAACATACAGAATGCTGGGGGCACCTGGGGGGCACAGTCCCTTAAGCACCAGACTCTTGGTTTCCACTCAGGCTGTGATCTCAGGCTCATGAGCCTGTGTGGGGCTCTATGCTCAGTGCAGAGTCTGCTTCAGATTCTCTCTCCCCCAACCCCTTCTACTCATGTGCTCTTTCTCTCTCTCTCTCTCAAATAAATAAATAAATCTTAAAAACAAACAAACAAACAAGAATGTACAGAACCCTGGAAAAAAGTGAAAAAAGTCTCTTGGACCATTTTATTTAATATTTGTTTTAGATAAGCATGTACATGGAATTAAAGAAAAACTCTTTATACTTATAGCTTTTCTTTAACTCTAACACTAAAATAAAAAAAATCATATACCTAGGCCAAGTCAATACAATTTGTGACTGGTAATATTTTGTTGAAATAAAATTGTGTGCATTTTGTTCAGTGGTTGAAAAATACAATGTTAACTTCGATTCTATATTTTATTCATTTGTCTATTTGGCATCAGTGGCTCTTAATAGAAAGAATGGCTTTTTGCATAAGAATGATGTAGAAAATTGCCTTTATAAACTTCAGGCCCTTGTTTGCTAACTCAAGATAATTAGACCTTTGGGCCCCTGGGTGGCTCAGTGGGTTAAGCCGCTGCCTTCGGCTCAGGTCATGATCTCAGGGTCCTGGGATCGAGTCCCGCATCGGGCTCTCTGCTCGGCAGGGAGCCTGCTTCCTCCTCTTTCTCTCTGCTTACCTCTCTGCCTACTTGTGATCTCTCTCTGTCAAATAAATAAATATATAAATCTTTAAAAAAAAGATAATTAGACCTTTCTTCCAGTCCAAACTCTGTGTGGAGTACCTCTGTTAAGTGGGTATGTAATCCAACCATTACTTGAATTAGGCCAGAGAAAAGATTTGTTGTACATTTGCTTCTGTTTGCTGCTAATCAGTATTTCTAAGTAGTTCAGAGAAGCCAGGGTCTACCCAGTCCCTCTCCTTACAGTGGGTTTGTCCTGATTGCCAGAGCAGGGTTCTTCTGAGTTAGGTGTGCCTGAGAGTCTATCTTGCAAGTAGAAGAGAACAAAATCTCAAAATTCTCATGGATAGTCATTTTGGACCTTTGAGAATATGTCCAAGCAACTAAATGTTTGTGAGCTTCTTCTAATTAATACAATAGTTGAATGGGGGCTTTTAGAAATCAGAAAAACGTAGATCCTAATCTTGAGCTAGTCTTATTAGGGTGAGTCTTTGCTGACATTTTTCCCTTTGATTTTTTTTTTCCTTTGGAAAGGGGTGAATTTTAAGTCGCCGAGTTTCTCCTAGGTCCTACTGAGCATGTGGGTGTAACCCTTGAGCAAATTGAGCCTGATATGTTGAGACTTGAAAGCCTTTTGAGCTGGGGGCACAGCAGCGTGTCTTACCTATAGATGCTGAAGGACACAGGATCATGCATTTATTTGCCTTACAGTATAGTATGGGTCCTGAGTGCATCTGAGTTTATTCTTGCCACTATTATTGCTTGCTATGTGATCTCAGACAGATCTTATCCCCTACCTGCCTCAATTTCTTGATCTATACAGTAGGAATAATACCTGTGCCTTCATCAGACACCTGTGGAGATTAAATGAGGTGACTGATCTAAAGTATGTAACCAAGTGACTCAGACACAGTGAGCACAAATAATGTTAGTTGTTATGAGTGTCTAAGGATCTTTAACTTTTTGGTTGAGAGATGCTATGCTAAAGATTTAAGATCCCATGCAAAATAAAAAATCAGCCTGAAACTATAATAAAGTACTGTGGATAGGAGGTACTTTAAGACAATGGAAAAGCAGGATTTGAGAAACAAAGCTGATTTTGTGCTGGGTTCAGAAATTCATCCACTACAAAAATGATGACAGACATAAGATGCCAGGCCCTTCAACAGAAAATGGATAAAGAAGATATGGTCTGTATATACAATGGAGCATTACTCCAATCATCAGAAAGGATGACTGCCCAACTTTTGCATCAACATGGATGGAGCTGGAGGAGATTATGCTGAGTGAAATAAGCCAAACAGAGAAAGTCAGTTATCATATGGTTTCACTTACTTGTGGAACATAAGAAGTAGCATGGAGGACATTGGGAGCAAGAAGGGAAAAAGGAACGGGAGGAAATCAGAGTGGGAGAGGAACCATGAGAGACTGTGGACTCTGAGAAACAAACTGTGGGTTTTAGAAGGGAGGGGGGTGGGGGGATGGCTTAGCCCAGTGATAGGTATTAAGGAGGGCATGGATTGCATGGAGCACTGGGTGTTATACACAAACAATGAATCATGGAGCACAACATCAAAAGCTAATGAGGTACTGTATGGTGACTAACATAACATAAAACAAACAAACAAACAAAGATGCCAAGGCTTATGTTGGCAGTTCTGTGCCCTCTTGACTTCTTGGGAGAATTTGGGATATATTTTCTGCTGCTGTTCTGGAATATGAGAGAGAGAAAAAATCCTATTAAATCTAGATACTTTCTATTTTATGGGTTAAGACGAAAGAGTGGATGGGAGGCCAACATCAAAGTGTACTAAGGGAGTAGACTGAGACTGTAAAGGATTTACTACTTTCAAATGATTTCCATGTCCAGTGATACTTGAAGTGTTTTTAACACAATCCCATACTATCTCTACAGAAAGATATCATTTTAAAATAATGACTCTGAAAAGTTATTTGTTAAAATTCAAGTAACAAAAGCAAATACTTTTCTGTGCTTGACATTTATTTGGCTAATTTTCATGTATCTGTACAGTTTAATAAAGTCTGTTATAACCTAATGTACTATATAAACTCAGAACACATTTTATCCACTATCTCAGAGCCCGTTATTTGATTTTAGTGTGAAAGGAAGGAGTTTATTCTATTTTCCTGTATACTGTTTCTATGATCAGACTCTTCTTTAAATGTGGCTGGATTTAGGCTTTCACTGTACTTCCCAATTGGGTTCACCACTCTGTTAATGATGAGAAAGGATTCCAGTGATTCTCTTTATTGCCAGATGCTTCCTTATTAGTGGTGGGCTGGCAGAAGGAAACATGGAGATCCACTCTAGAATGTGACTTCTCTTGAACTCCCTTTCTCATTCTCTTCTAGATAAGGTAGATATGGTTCAAGAACTTTCTTAGATTGTACAGAAATCGGTTCCTTCTTTCTCAGGATTGTTCTCCTTTCTTCTTCTAACGAAGCCTTATACAACCCCAGGAATATTGGGACCTGGCTTTTGTTAAATCAAATAAGAGTAGAGCTCTTCTCATTCTTTTCATTTCCCATAGAGACCTTTTCTCCATTTCCTTTAAGCGGGGAATATAAGTGTGAACACTTTGGGGTTCTCCCACTCTATTTACTTCTTTGCAAGTGCTGGAGTAGTTAACTGGGTTGCTGTTAGGCTGATATCATGTGGCCACATTTACAGTCACTTGTTAATACAGTATGATACTTCTGCCTATGTCCAGAGAAGACAGGCATATGCACTTCCAGTCTCCATGTGCTCATCAGACTAAACAAGTACTGAATTCTCTCCCTGCTCTGGCATCTCTACCTACTATTGGTCCATATGTTAGAATACGTTCTCTAGACTCCATATTCTTATGGACAAGTCTCAAGGACTAGATTTGAGAAGGAAGTGAGAAGCTTGGAGTTGGAGAAAGAAGCCTCTACTTCTAATACTACTAATGCTAATACTTCTACTACTCTCAAGTCTAAGCGGTTTCTCCCTATCTGGCTTTATCAGAGAGTGCAGTCTTTGGGGGTGATTGAGCATGTGTTTGGTTATTAATAAAACTGATGCCTTGACACTCCTTATACTCCAGATTCTTGGGTAGATTGGCTCAATTGGTCACAACCCAGGAGGAAGGGAGTGAAACAAAGGCCACCACCCCAACTCCTCCTAAAAGATATAAACCCAGTAGTGCATCATTTCCATCTCCTCAGCTGCTCCAACATCCAACTAGGTGAGACCTTGTCCTTCATTCTCTCTTCCGAGGCAGGCTTTGTATAAAAGTTTTGTTTTTTGTTTTTGTTTTTAAGATTTTATTTATTCATTTGACAGACAGAGATCCCAAGCAGGCAGAGAGGCAGGCAGAGAGAGGAGGTGGGGGGAAGCAGGCTCCCTGCTGAGCAGAGAGCCCAATGCGGGGCTCGATCCCAGGACCCTGGGATCATGACCTGAGCTGAAGGCAGAGGCTTTAACCCACTGAGCCACCCAGGTGCCCCAAAAGCTTTGTTTTTGTTCCAAGAGGATGACCTTGGTAATTCTTAGCCCACTCTTTTAAACTTGAGTTGTATTTAGGACTCGAGTTCTGAGCTGTATAATTGATTAGAAAGGGATGGAAATAATGGTTTCTAGAGAACTGATTTCACTAAAGAGGCCTACTGGGGAAAAGGAGAGATACTTGTACTCACTCTGGGAAGTGGGGTTTTTCTTCTGAAAATCCTGGTGCTTCCATGAGTAACATGGGGCTGACCCCATGGTCACTAAGTAATGTAAATTCTACTTAGAAAAGAAGGAAAAGAAGATGTGATGCTGCTGCTGAAGGAGAGGGCTCTGAGTTTTCCCAGTGGATTTTTCTTCCACTTGAGGTACTATAGATACTGAAGGGAAGATGACAGTGGAGGTTCCTAATAGCAGCAAAGTCATGTTGCTCACAGGTGCCCAGGTACATTGAAACCATTTGGGAGCCACCTCACATTGGCTTGGAGATAGAAAAAAAATGGTAGCTTGAGAGATACCCTGCCCTTCCCAGAGGGAGATAAGTGGACACCAGGTGCCATAGGGACAAGGAACAATTGTTGGGCTGAGCCCTGGGATTCAAAGCTGGCTGTCCTCTTAGAAGAGGTCGCTCTGTTTAGAGGAGTGTTGTTCAGAGCCAATCCTATGACAACTGCCTTCAGTGAGCAGATACTGCTGGGAAATGCCGTAGGACAGGAAGGCGTGTGGTCCAGTAAGAGTAGAAGTAAAGCTTCCTCTGAGTGTAACTCTGAATGCTAAGAAGGAGGGTGGCTCAGGTGAGAGACATATGTATTTAAATTTTGTAAGGTTATAAGATCTGAAGTGAATGTCCTGGGAGAACAGTGTGAAATGGCTGTTGAGTCCAAACCAGGACCATTTTTTATTAAATATTAATGCCACACATTTCTGCAGGGTTCATAGAACAGATGTTAGTCCTGACATTGTGGCGATTTAATTGACTAAGAATATTTCCTGTCATTTTTATCAATGTCTGGCTTTCCAATGTCTGTTAAATCTGAAAATATAAAACACAGGAAGAGATAATTAATACTCCGTTTCCATCCGTGGTTACCTGGATATTGCCCCCTAGAGAAGTTGTAGCTTTCTCCTGAGTATTTTTCTTGGAGGCAGAGACAGGCCGAGCTGACCTAGTCTCCCTGCAAATTGTTCCACTGGGCCTTTAGCTGGAGAACAGCCCACTCTGTAAGTGCGATTCTTTCTTTCCTGTTGGTTTTAAGAAAATAAGCAAATTCTAAATAAGCTTTGCTTTCATGGCCCAAACTCCTAGGGATTCTGATTTTTCCCTTTCTTTCTAAATCCTCCCCTACTTTCTTAAGTCCTTTTGCTCAATTTCTTCCTAGCTTTGAAACAACAACAAAAAAAGGCTCTTTGACAGCCAGATCTTTGGGGAGGGACCTTTCCAAGTAGAATCCAAGGAAGTGGATGGGACTTATTTTGAGCAAATTCACAGTGACATAAAATGTGGATTATGGTGATTTAGCATTAGGAAATATTTGCTAAGTGGAGAACTCAGGAAAGAACAATTCTAAAACGATTCTTGGTCAGGTGCGGCTTATAATGGGCCTATTCATAGAAAAAAATCCTAGGTCCCTTCCTCACAAAAATTACATTATTTACATGGAAAAACTGTGGTCACACATTTGCCCTGTAAGGAAGGCCCTGTTGCTTTACGTTTATTAAATGATTCTGGCCCGCCATGCTGAAGTTTCTGTTACACCCTCAAGGGAGAGCAGCTCATGGTAAGAGAGGGAGAAAGGAGAAGATGTGTTGTTCTCAGCCCTGGACATTAAATCATTGCAGTAATGATTTTAGAGGAAATGAGGCAAAATTGGGCTAAATGAAAACCTGCTGGTGTGACTTGGGAATTACCTCTAGCGGTTTGGAAAAGGACTGAACACTATACCGTCTGTGCCCGTGGGGCTGGGTTGTTGCCCTCTGCCCAGGGGATTTGCTCTTTGTCTCAAAGGTGCAGGCTGAGCCCACCTGTCCACTTCCAAAATGAGCTTGTGCTCTTGTTATCTGAATGACGGGGCACATGTCACGGGCTAAGTGGAATCAAATCCCGAGCTGTAGAAGTGTGAGGCACTCTTGGAAGGTAGTTTTTAGGATGCAGAAAGAAGTGACACTGGTGTGACAGAGAAGCCAGAGTCCACCCCGCTGACTAATGTGACAGGAGAGAGGTTGACATGGGGATCCTTGGTATAGACTGACTGCAGCATACATAGGATTTGCTTTCAGGAAGCAGAACCAGGCCCTTCTGTGTGTTGTAATTTAAGGGGTACATGTGTTGGAGCCTGTAAGCCCATTCTTAGAGCTAGTCTTTGAGGAACCTTGATTTCTGAAGGACCCTTGGTAAAATACAAATGTGCTTCCTTGGCTGTGACACCAATGAGCCGATGAACCCACAGGATAGACTAGCTGTCATCTGTGGCTTGGGATGCCAAAAGCAGGCTCCTGCAGGGAGAGGACATAAAATTGGTAAGTTTTGAAAGGTGTAGGGACAATGGGAGAGCCCTAGGCATAGGTCTTCCTTCTGTGGGGCCCCACACAGTTACATCCGGGTTGAATGCACAGCAGGAGGGCTCTGAGTACTTGGAATCTCCATAAACAAAACTAACAAAAGGAGGATAAGAAGGGTCTGAGACATGCTTCCCAGGGCCTGCTCTGGATGGGGCTTGTTGTTTCTCACTCAGACCAGTATTGCCACACACTGTCCTTTCTTCAAGGACCCTAAGCATGCTGCTTCCTATGCCTACTCTTTGGTTAACAGATGGGGATCCCAAGCCCAGACCCCAGCGTTGTAAAAGGTGTTTACGACACAGAAAGAATGAGAGACCCTTCCCAACCAGCAGCTCGACACTGAGCATCAGGTGCTGCTTCGAATTCCCAGCACCCGACTGGGAAGGCAGAAATATACTGGGCCTGGGTGAAAAGCTGGGGGATGTTTCTAGCCACGGTACCAAAATATAGGAGGAGGCAGGTGGGTAAAATTTGCCTAGGTTGCCTCCATGTGCATAAATCATGAGCTTTTAGTTCATTTAGGGGGAAAAAATCAGGCATTCCTGAAACAGACCCATTTCCCCCCAGCTTTTTTAATGTGCCTTTTCATGGATTTTGCTTTCAAATCTGCATGAATTATTTTTCTTCTATTAAATATTAATGTGCCTTTCTAAGTAGAAAAAGGGGGCAAATTAGGTCTGGTACACATCTTCCCTGCCACTATTTACTGCTGCTGCGGGAATGCAGTAAATGCCAGCTCCCAACACATTATTAAATCAGGCCTGCACTGAGCCCAGATGTTACACTGGAGCTGGCGCAGTAGATGCAGGTTAAAACCAAACAGCGGCAGGTGTCAGGTTCTCCCTGCTGGGGGCTTGCCCTCCCCCATCCGCAACCCCTCCTCCCCATCCTGTGGGCCCACCTCGCCCTTTGGCAAGTTCACCATCAACTGGGTGCAGCTCATTCTTCCTGGAGCAGTAATCGTGTGAGGGGGATTTATTTTTTTAAGCCTGTTATTTTTTTCCCCAATGACTCTTTCTACTTGATTAGTTCAGGATCAATATGTCTGGTAGGCAGAATGTGTTGGGGAGGGTGATTTATCAGTGTCAGGGGTAGCTCTGGGCTTTGTTCATGTGGCTTTTCTCTTCACAGTGACTTCCCCCTTCTTACACCAACACACACACACACACACACACACACACACACACCTCCCTCGCTCTGCTCTTTTCCTTATCTAAATTCTACTCACGTTTGTGACCAAGATGAATTTGGCCTGCTTGCTGAAGGCTGTCCTGTGATCTGCAGTTTGTGACCTCCAGTGAAACTGTGATGTGTCAAATGATAATTGTTACATGGAATGGGTTAGGGTTCCCTGATAGTCTGTAAGCTCCCCAAGGGAAGGAATAATAGCTCAGAAATATGAAGTGGTGTAAAGAGCACAGGATTTGCCTTCAGAATCCTGAATTCTGACCGTGTGGCCTTGCAAATTAACCTCTAGGAGATTGTTCTCATCATTAACACCAACTTCATCATAATCATCATTATTTCTGACACTCAGATCAGTGCTTTTCAGACTACAACATGCATACGGATTTCCTGGAATCAGAGTGGGCTTGAGATCTTGTGTTTCTAATGGGCTCCCAGGTAATCCAGTACACACACAATGATGCTTGTGTCCTTGTCACTGTCTGAGAAGCAAGGTCTCCAAGTGAATCATAAATGAAATAATATATGTGAAAGTGTGTTGTAAACTAAAAGACCCTACATCATTGCTAAACCTTGAATCATCCTCGTCTCTGATTTTTATCCGCATTTCAAATCCGTCAGCAAATCCCACGGGGGCTGCCACGGAAGGCAGCTTGACTGTAGCCATTTATGACCTCTTCTGTCACTTCCCACCTCAGCTAAGCCACCTTCACATGTCTCACCTAGATATTACTGCAGTGGCTTCCTAATTGGTCTTACTTCTCTTCCTGGCCCTTCCCCACCCCCTTCTGAATCCCTGTAGTGTTTTCTGCACCCAGCAGTTAGGTAATCCTTTTACAGTGTGAATCAGACCATAAAATTCTCCTCCTCCAAACTCTTTAATGGCCTACAAGGGCCTAATCAATATGGCCATGACTGTTGCTTGGAACAACCTTCCCCTCTCTTCTTTGCCTCTTGCACTTTTTCCCTCTGCAAGAACCTACCTTACTCAGTAATTTTATACAGCCCAGTTCTCAACTTCTCTGTCTGTAGTAGCAATCCCATCATTGTCTACTCTCTCACCTGGCTTTGTTATGTTTTCCATGGCACCTACTACTACCTAACATTCTATTAAATATTTATGTGTTTTCCTGTGGTCTATCTCACTGACTCGGAATAAGTTGATGGGGGCAGAGGGTGGCCTGGCTTGTATTGCTCTGTATCTTTAGCATCTGGAGAATGCATGACACACAGTAGGCCTTTAAATATTTGCTAGATGAGATGATGAATGACTTATTCTTACTTAATTGAATTGCTGTGTGTCCTGTCCCTGACAGATTAAATACTTCATAAGAATTTGCTGAGGCAATCATTGTTTGGGTTTTTTTCAATGGATAGTCCCCTGGATGTCTGTTAGTGGGATAGTTGTTCATGTTTGCTGTGAGTCAAGCACATCAGTACATAACTGATCTTCATGACTGAAAAACGTAGACATTTGAGCAGGAAGTAGAGACAAATGTCTGAGTTCTAAGAATCAATAATTGTGGGAGTTGAGATGCGTTACAGGTTTCTTGGCCCCTCAGGACGGCTTATCTGGCCTAATTGCTTCTTCCGAAACCAAACAACAACAGCAACAAAACTAAATCCTAAAAAGAAAAGGACAAATTGAGGATCTGGGTTTCTGATAGAGTAAAAACCTTGCATAAATGGGTGCACACAGGGGAGGCCTTCTCAAGTTGGATAATGGAATCTCTCTTTACTTCAGCTCCTCTAAAATAGCACATTAATAAATTGAACCAAATGTGATGCTACAGCTGGTTTTATTGGTCATTAACATTTACAGAACCACATGAAGTCATGTTTTCCAATTTCGAGATTAAAAGATTTAGCTAGCCTAATTATTGGTCTCTAAATGGGGACTGCATCGGAGTGTAACCAGCAGAACTGAGTTGTCTTTGCCTTCCAGGATGCCTTTGCCTTCGTGGGGCAGGTGAATTGAAAACAATGCATTTATTGACCCTTGGCTGGATTTGACCCTAAAGCAGGGTGGCTACTGGCAGCAGCCCTACAAGTGCATTCTTTGCTTGTCCTGTCAGTGCACTGTCTACGTTTTAAGGCTATATTTTGGGTTCAGACTATCTTGTACATATAAGCAAATGGCATCCATCCTTAAAGCCTGATTTACTGCTCAGGTCCTGATTTGTTTTCTGTCCTCTCTTCAGTGAGGCCAAACCATTTAATTGTATGATTAAGTGTGATTAAAGCTTCTACCTGAATGAGATTTTTGGTAGAAATGAATTAACTCATCAGAAACAGTGCCTACCAGACTACATGTCCTGATTTTTGGTTCAACAAATATAGCAGGCTTGAGGCAACGGCAGAGGAGGAAAGTAAGGGGGAGAAAGGGGGTCAGGGGGCCAAAGAAAGAAAACCAATGAGCACTGTATAGAGATCTTTTCCTTGTCCTCCACCCCTGCCCCTGCCGCTGTGTGCAGGACACTGAGGTAGGTACTCTGGGAGACCATGACAGAAACATATACAGGGACAGCCTTGGACTCAGTTCTTGAGGCCACATGGATGCTATTTCACCCCATGCCAAGGACAGTGACTCTCTTGGTGAGAATTTGCACTTAGGGACCCACAGGGATGTACTGTTGATGTGGCTGACTGCATCAGTGTCATCTCTGCCTCCTGCCCACCCTGGACCACTTGCACGTGTCCAGCCTGGGAAGCCCCCATGGAGGCAGTTGCCCAGAGGGAAATGTAGCTACCAAGTTACAGTTCTTCCTGAGGCCAGGAGGATAGTTTCTAATTGCTGCAGCTTTATTTGTTCTGTCCTTCCCAGGCGTATTCTAGAGAATGCTTCTGGACTGAGGCAGGGGGAGACTTACTCTGCCCTGTGAGCACTTAGTTCTGGTGAATGAGTCTGACCAATCTGGGTTAGAGGTTTCTTTTAATTAGGACCCAAGGAGCAGGGCAGACAAGAGGCAGGGGTTTGGATCTGAGGGATACCTGCTTTGGTAAATGAGAGACTGGCCAAGTCTTTCGTTCTCTTTGGGCTGAGCTTCCTAATGTGCAAAATGAGAACAGTTGGCTCATCAAATAGCCTCACATTCTACACTTTAACAGCAACAGTGGGTAGCTACAGGTGGTCCTGAGTGTAGGAGTGGCCATGACCATCTCTATGTACAGTAAGAAATCTGGCAGGTGGATGGAAGGAGGGAGAGACTGAAGACAGGAAAAACATTTAAGGAATGCTTGCATAGTTCCAGACCATGGTTTTAATTTCTACTGCTTCTGATTTTTTTTCTAATAGACGAATCCTTGGACTCCAGGCTGGTGACCTCCTGACCACTGATCCTTGCTTTTATTTTATTTTTTTTTAAAGTAGATCCTAGAGCCCCATGTGGGGCTTGAACTCATGACCCTGGGATCAAGACTTGAGCTGAAATCAAGAGTCAGTTGCTTAACTGGCTGAGTTAAGCTTAACTGACTGAGCCATCCAGGTGTCCCCACTGATTCTTGCTTTTTAATTCCTGTCGTCTATGGGTTGAATTGTGTCCCTCCCTATCTACCTCCCCACCTTCAAAAAAGACACATTGTAGTCCTAATCCTAGAACCTCAGAACGTGGTACTTCTTCTTCTTCTTCTTCTTTTTTTTTTTTTTTTTAAGATTTGTATTTATTTATTTGACAGAAAGAGATAGGGAGAGAGAGGGAACACAAGCAGGGGGAGCTGGAGAGGGAGAAGCAGGCTCCCCGCTGAGCAGGGAGCTCAACATGGGGCTCAATCCCAGAACCCCAGGATCTTGACCCGAGCCGAAGGCAGACGCTTAACGACTGAGCCACCCAGGGGCCCCAGAACGTGGTACTTCTGTCCTTTAAGCCAGTTCCCTATGCTTTGCTACATCAGCCCTGGCAACTGATACAGTTCTCTTTCTGCTCTCCCAGTTTCAGACCCTTGGCTTGCTGTGACCGTCACCAATCATCAACTTTCTGATCCCAGCTTGGTTTCTTCTCCATCTCCTGCAAGGTATTAGTCCTTATATTGTAAAGCTTAGACTCTGCTTTGTACCTGGTTTTTTGGTGGGTCTGTCCCTGTATTTTGCATGTAACTCTGCATTTAGTCTCTGCTACATGTGATGTGGAGGTAAAGGTGGTAGTCCTACAAGTGGGCAGCTTTATCTGCCTCTGGCCTTTGCTGTTAATGCCCATTGTATGCTACCACCTATGGTCTCTTGGGATCTAAATCCCCCACCATATTTTAACTTATCCCTGACATTTGAAGCTCAATCAGAAGGCCTGTGACTTAAAGCTCCTTTGGTTATTTTTCAGCTTTGTTTGCATATAATTACAGCATTTTTGGTCCTATTCCCAAACCATTCCAAATGCATTTACTCTAAGGTATGGCTCTAATTGGAGATCAAGTTATAATCCAGTGAAACATAACTGAAATAATGTGACAGCTCTGAACAATATTAAATTCTCAAATGTCTAAAGTAAACACAAAACTATAAGAGCCCAAAGGGGCTATCTGATCTATTCAAAAACCTACTTTCCTTATGGTCAAATTCTCTTGTGGTATTCCAATATGAGCTTTCTCTTTAAACTTCTTATTTAATTTGGGCACTGGAATTTTATCATGAGTACAAGATGTATTGCTTTGATCATTTCTGGCCAATCTTGTTTTACTAAAAGAAGTCAAAAGAGACACCTTTTGCCATCAATCAGTAGACATGCATTGACCTTATGCTGGGTCCCACAAGCTCTCTGCTAGAAATGTAAACATGGTCTCTGTTCTAAGGGAGTTCAGAAGATAAGATGCTCAGATTCCAAGTACTTAGAGAACAATTAAATGCTGAATGGGGTTGAACTAGCGTTGGTGCAGTAGGGGTCTGATTTCATGGAGTGGTTGGGAGAGGTTTCCTGCCTAGTTAACATGTAAATTTAGTTTGCTGCTGAAAAGGTCAAGATATCCTGCTCTCCCTTTACCTCAAAAATTTCCTTCTATCTGCCTATATTATTGGTTGTTTGATTACAAATCAGACTCCAAAGAGGAAGCCCAAAATGGCCTGAGGCAGGAGCTTGTGGGAGAGGCTGTCACCTTTGATATAATAATGGAAACTTACTCATTTGAAATTTAGGTAGATCAGACTTAGAAATCATAAAAATAACAGTCTCCTATTAGTCCAGGCTGTCTCTTCAGATTCCATTTCCTACACTTTACTTACCAAAAGGTCCATAATTTTCTAAGATATCCATAAAATTTAAATGAGGCCACTGGGAGTTCCTTTTCCATTTTCCTGGTAGGGGAGATGGGAGACATGTTCCCAGCTTGGAATTTGCACAGATGTGTTTCCAGTAAAACACAATTAGACCTCATGTCTCCATTGTCCCCTTCCCATTAGCTGTGAGAGGTGCAGATGAAGTGTGAGCTCATATGCAGGATAATAAAGCCATCGCTTGCTTCTCCTCCCCTCACGTGGGAAGGGCCTTCATTTAGTTTCCTTCACAAAAGTGCAGATTTAATTTGAAGTTTGGAGAAAAGGGGAAGGAAAGCAACTTTCCAAAACATGAGACAACAGTTCTCTCTAATAGGAACCACATTTTCCCTCTAAATTATGGTACCTTAGGGTCCCTGAGTGAGGGTTGGGAGGTGATGAAGGTAGGCTTTGGGAAGGTTTGGGGAGCTGTGGTTGATATTTTGGCCCATCTGGGCTTACATCTCTGGGTTTCTTGGGATTCATGGAATACATCTGACCAGAGTGAAATGTGAGAAACCCTTTAGAAGAGTGACTGTGGAAATAAATAGCAATGAATGTTTATATGTCTAGACCAGAGGTCAGAACTCTTTTTACTTTTCTGGGCCATTAGCAGGGTTAAATAAGGTCTATAGGGACCATAGGTTCCAATGGCAGGGCGAAAGTATAGGTCATAGGGGAAGGAATGAAGTATAAGGGCTAAAGGGAAGAGGTAGAGACTTAGGAAGGAAAAGGGGCTATGGAAAAAAAGTGTCCATAACAGATTAAACTAGTAGTTGTAACCAGCAATAACTTCTGACTCTACTTTAGGTTCAATCATTATCCTTGGTCTAAAGCAGCATTCCCATGATTTTTTTTTATATGATTTTAAAAGATGCTTGGATTTTCCTGCTGTTTTATTCTCGTGGGGTAAAGAGTGGATGCTATAAATTACTGGTAGTGGGGGATGGAGGTTAGTAAAGCCTGGGGGTCTCACCTTCCAGGTAGGAACTCTCTTGAGTCATAGTGCCCAGGGTGGTATAATGGTACATGGAACAGAGACTAACAAGTTAAACCTCCAAGATTGCCCCTCTCCTACCCTGTTCCCTTTGCTGCCCCCTTCTTCCTAAAGTGGGGTCATATTTGCTGGCTATAATGACACTGTAGCAGAAAATGGTTTCTGCCTTTCCAGCAAAAACTGGTTACCCAAAATCTTGTTTGGAAATATTTGGAACATGTTGGAGAATTGATCAAAGTAATTTTCTTGCAAAGACAAAGGGGAAAGTTTTGGAGTGAGATTATTTGGGTAGGGTAGGAAAAAACTATCCAAGGAAATGTCCTTTAATACAGATTTTAGTTTTTATAGAATGCAAAGATTTCCATTTACAAGCTAAGATTGGGAGACTGAGGTTTTTTGTGTGTGTGTGTGTTTTTTTTCTCTTGTTCTTGTGTGTTTGTTTTAGGTTTTTATTTTTCTAAGTCCAGAATCAGTTCCTCAACCAACCATCCATCTATCCATCCATCTGTCCATCCATCCAATCTATCCATCCACTAGCAAACCTTTGTAGGGAGTCTGCTTTGTGCCAGGAACAGAGCTAGGCACCATGGATAGAGATGAGTGAGAAATGATTCCTGTCCTTGGGGAGCTCATGGTCAAGTGGGAGAGAGATATAGGTATTAATTACACTGGTGTGACGAATGCTCTAATACAGTTCAGAGCAAGGTACTCAGCTGCCCCACTGAGCTATACAGCAGCCATCATCTATTTTACTTGAGCTGTCTAAAGGTCTCTGGTTCTTCCAAGAGTAAACTCTGAGCCCCAGATTTCAGGGGTGCTGGATTAGGTGTAGTTTTAAGGTAAGTCTTGCAGGTTGTAGTCGCTAGTGATTCAAAGACAATGAAAAGAGAGAGATCCATGAGACTAATTTCCAGGGCTCATGGATTTCTGAATTTATGTTCTCTCAGCTGGTTTTTCCTCCTTGGGCATAAATATGATCTAATAAGGCAAGGCCACATTCCTGTTCCAGCTTGTCTCCAATCTGCTGTTTAATTTAATTATTTGGGAGGCTTCTGCTTATCCAAAGAGTTTCTCTAAAAATTGAAATGGGGTAAGGTTTGATTGTGTTCCATATCTGTCACTCCACTCAAGGCCGGTCAAACAGCAGCTGCTGAGGGCTCAGGCCCTGTTGATACGCTACAACTTCTCTATCTTCTTTTTTGTCACTACCAATTCTGAGACTCTGGACTTTCCAAAGCCAGACAGCAGTCAGGAGAAAGATAGTGACAATGGGAACACACAAGTCCCTGGCAGAATGCTTTCAGGTTGAAGACAACTATGGTCAAATACTCCTGCAGGATTTTGTTTTGTTTTGCCTCGTTTTGTTTTGTTTTTGCTGCCAGCAACAAGAATAGGAAAAAGGAAATATGAAGTTGGAAAAACTTTTGTTGTTACCGAAGTTTAAATATTTCCAATATCAGAGGGTTGTGTCATAGTGGAAAAGATGCTTTTATTGACCCCAATGAGAAACATTTTTATGGTGTCTGCTACTGAGGAGAAGCTCTCCAATTAAAGCTGAGAGGACATTCTAGATTCACAGATCACCATGAATGCATGGCCTTAGAAAACAACTGAAAATCTTGGTGTAGAGAGAGTGTTTTCTTTAGTAGTTTAATGCTCTCCTGCAATGTAAATTTGAGTTTGTTTGGGTTCTAGAAAAATTGAGCTGCTTGGCAGACGTTTCTGTGAATTATGTGGTTGAAGGATACTACTGAGCCTTTCAGTGACCCTGAAAATGTGATTTTTTACCAGCTAAGGCAGAAAAAGATTATCAGGACCAGCAAAAAGGGAAGAAGATGGAACTGGTAATTTTGAAGTCATAGAACCTAAATTTAAAGGCAAAACAGAATTAAAAAAAAAAAAAAGCAAGATGATTACTTTATAAGCTGTCATATTTGGGGCATTATGGTCCCAGGTTTTGGGAAAACAGGTTGGAATTTTCAGGTTTTGGCACTGGAGGAAGCAGATGTATATAGAAATATGAATCACACCCAGTCACTCAGCTGACTGGAGTGGACAGGACCTAGTTACACTTTACAATTTTATCCCTTACTGTATCATTAAAGTCCTGGGCCAGAGCCCATAGCAGTTTGTAGCAGCCTTTTCAGGGCCTGATTCGGGGCAAGAGCAAAGGAATTGACAAGTTTCCCAGTCAACAGTACCTGTGTAATTCTTTGAAACCCCCTTCAGGAAGGCACCACAGTGGTATAAAACCTCCTACCCCACACTTGGCTAGCCCCTTTCGCAAGTGGGGACATAGCTCACCTGAAGCACTGATCACTATTGCCTCTGTCCACTTCCTTCCCCTAAGTCCCAGCCCATGATTGGTCCTACCTTGCTTGAGCCTTACCCTCTTATGAATAGCTCCTGAGATTTTGGTTGTTGTTATTGTTAATTAAATCTTGAGGCCATATTAATTATTGAAGGAAATCTGAGTACCTAACCAAACTGAAACCAGAGAAAGATGGTACAGGGGGAAGCCTCTGAGAGTCTAATTCTAGGAGTTCACATTTTAATTAAAGCACAAGTCCTTTTAATGGCATATGTCAATATTGCTGTTGTAGCAACATGAGGAACATGTACTGAGTAAATGTGAGAATGTTCATCTCCCATTTGACCCGCTCCATCTGGAATCTTTATCAGATGTTGTTTTCTGCCTAAGCCACACCCATGGCCCCATGTGTTTGCTCATGCTCTTCCTTCTGCCTGTGGTGCCTTTCTTCCATTCCTCCATCTGGCAGGGGTGGCATCGAGTCCATTTCTGTATCACAAGTATCTGTCAGAAGGTATGTCACAGGTGTCCAGTGAGAAACCAATTCAGTGAATATTTGATTGAATGGAGTGGTTTGTGATATTTGCCATGGAAAATCATGGACCATGAAAACACTAAATAATACTCAGTAGAACTCAAGTAATTCCTTTTTAGTATTAGTATCCGAAGACAAGTAATGTTTGGGAAGGTAGGAGGGAGGGAATTACAGGTGGGAGAAATTGTAGGATCAAAGGCATAGAGATGGAGATGAGCATAGGTTTTAGATGAAAGGGAGGTCTGACTAATTAGATTGGAAGATGTATTGAGAGAAATAATAGGAAATAATGTTTGGAGAAATAATAGGAAATAATATGGAGAGTCCATATTACTGAGCCCCTTGAGAGGTCTGAAAAAAATGGAGTAGTTCATGGGGAGTCATTGAAGCTTCTTAAGCAAGAATAGCCTGTTGCAAACAGTGGATTAGGTAGATGCAGCCTAAGGTAGAGGGGGTGGTGAGGGGTAGTGAGGTAGAGGGGGTAGTGGGGGTAGTGAGCCGTAGCTGTACTGGTAGAGGCTGGAGCATGGTATAAAACGGGCTCTTTTGAGTCAGGCATTGGAGCAGAGTTTGTCCTGGTGGAATCTGAAAGGAAAAAATGACATACTTGGTTATAGATGACTGTAGGACAGCCAAGATTCTTTTTATTGACTGACTTGGCATTAAAAACATCTAAAAGTTTGGAGTAAGTCTGTTATAAATAAATATACTTCAACTCAAAAATTCTCTCTTATGATCAACTAGCAAGCCCTAATTTGTGAGGGGAAATGGGTTTTGAACAACAGATGATTCTGGAGCCCTGGCCAGACTCATCTCAACAGGTTGACTTTCCTTTATCTAGTAAGGAAAATGTTAGAAGGTTTTCTGCTGATTCTAGATGAAAAATGCTGTAAAATTTCCCTACTGAATTTATATCAACAGTATGTGCTATCTCCTCATATCTTTTCTAACAATGCATATTATTAAATATTTTAATTTTTTTTGTCAATGATGAGGAGAAAACAATATCTTATTTTAATCATTTTTAAGTTTAAATTTGATTTTTAATAAAAATTTAAAAAAGATTTTATTTATTGGAGAGAGAGAGAGAGTGAAAGAGAGAGTGAGAGCATAAACAGGGAGAGACAGAGGGAGAGAAAGAAGGAGAAGCAGGCTCCCTGCTCAGCTGATATGGGGCTTGATCCAGGACCATGGGATCATGGCTTGAGCTGAAGGCAGATGCTTAACCCACTGAGCCACCCAGGCACCTCTATCTTATTTTAATCTTATGTGAATTTCATAAATAAATATTCTGAATATCACTTATGTACAAATCAGCCATTCATACTCCTTTTTACCTATTTACCTGTTACTGCCTTCTGCCTATTTTGATAAGGGGATCTTTTGTTCTTTTTATTTACTTATAAGAGCTCTTTGTTTAATAATGAAATTAGGTTTTATTCATCAAAGCTGGTATCAAAAGCCTAAATTTCTATAGATTCCAAAGTTTATATGAATTATCCAATCTGTGAGGATTCTAGGTGTTTAGAAACTTCCAAAACCCACCCTCCTTAATCTTTAACTGTTTTTTTATTGTTATGATAATCACCATACAATACATCATTATTTTTTGATGTAGTGTTCCAGTATTTTTTGTTAAGTAGGTTTTTTTTGTGTTTCTTTTAGTTTTCATATTAAGTCTAGAGTGCTAATTAGGAAAGTGAAAGTACCAAAATATATCCTCATCTTTTCAAATCTATGTGTCCTTTTGATGATTCCACACTTCTAATCTACACATAAATATAAATTAAGGAGGTATTTGGATGTAGTTCCAGCATTTCCTTGGGAGTGCCCAAGATCATGCCAGAGTGGGGTGCAGGAGTACTGAGAGATCATATGCCTGGTAGGTGCTGACATCTTGGTTCTCATATTCTGATCCCCTTAAGGGAACTTGACAATCCAATTGGCCATTATAGGCTGAATTGTACACCCCAAATTCATATATTGAAGACCTAAATCCCAGCACCTCAGAATGTGACTATATTCAGAGATAAGGCCTTGAAAGAGGTAATTAAAGTAAGATGTGGTCGTATGGGTGGGCCCTAACCCAACATAACTGGTGTTTTTATAAGCAGAATAGATTGGGATATAGACACACAAAGAAGAAACATCATATAAGGACAAAGGGAAAATGCAGCCTTCTGCAAGTCAGAGAGAGGCCTTGGAAGAAACCAACCCTGACCACACTTTGACTAAGTTCAGCCTCTTTGGACTTAGGATCTTATGTGCACCTCATGAATAGTTTTCAGACTTGGTTCCATGGAAGCCTAGAGAGCTCCACAGATGGATTTTGGTAGTTCTGCAAACTTTTCATTTGACTTTCCCTTGTAGAATGCATTTTAACTATTTTAAAACACTGCAATAAAAATAACACACATTCAGACGTGTTTTATTTCACATTTTAACATATCTAAAAACACCAGCATGTTAAAATGTGATGCTAGGTTAACTTATTTGGAGTGAACATTAGAATAAAATCCTGCCATCTGGACGTACATATTTGCTGAGAGATATTGATATTCTGCACTGATCTGTTTGTCTGTCTGTCTCTCTTAAATTCTGACATAATTGCTCCACATCGCCACTGATAGAAAATTGCACAAGTGTGTTTGTGAACACAGTGCATTTGCACCTGCTCAGTTAAGTGCCACATCAAGCTGATTTGCATTTGTTCTTCTCGTGGCATAAGACTTGCCTGTGCACCCACAACTGACTCTCTCACATCTTGAAACCATCACTTTGGAGCCAGAATGAATGCTTCCTTTTTGACTTTATGATTAGAAATGCAAGAATTTATTAGGTGGTACTAACAATTCAACTTTGAAACAAATATTTCCTACTACTTTTCTTGCAAGCTTCTGGATGAATTTAGTTGAACAGAAACCCAAGCTGTAAGGCAAGTTGTTTTAAAACAAAACAATGCAAAAACTATTGCCTCTTGCAATTATTTAGCCAGATGAATCAGTATTTTCTAAATATTGTGCAAATAAGCCAAAATGAAATAATAAATTGGATGCTGAGGATAATATATGATTGCGATTATTCCAAATTTTTACATTCACCAAATTAGTCTCAGAGTGGTCAGCCATATACTTTATATCACATATTTGTGGCATATTTGAACTCATGAAATAAATATATTCTAGTGAATTGCTGCTTTTATTTGTCTTAAATGTTAGGATTCCACGTGAAATTTCATTTATATTAAGGGTAACTTGCTGCAAGAAAAACCAGCAAGATTTCTTATCGCTCTTAACACCCTCTGATCTTCCAAGGTGGATGTGAGTAGGGTTCAGGGAGGAGTCAGGGCAATAGAGGGTGGCTGATCATCAGTCTCTGTGTTCATCCTGAGAGCTTTCTTTTTACCTTTTTAACAGAATGACTGAGTGTCTGGGTACATACCTACACCCCTTCTGGGGCATTGCATCTGATTGAGATTTCAAGTGAAGAAATGAACGGTCCTAAGAAATCCACTTGGTGTATAAAGGAAATTATCAAAGATTCCTACAAAGATTTTTTTTTAGTAGTATTTTTATAGGGTATAGTATAATTACTTTGAAATGTATTTCCCTGGTCAACTACTCTCTGAAACAATTCTTTTCTGGAGGAAATATTGGATAGAGTGTGAGGGAGGAGTGGGGCCTGGGACTGGGGTTGCAGGTGGGTGGCTGTGTGAAGTGTGGGGAAGTGATACGGCCGTCCTGCAGCCAGGATAGTGCATGTACATAGTTGGAAAAAAGGACCTAGTTTGTTTCAGCTGCCACTTGTAGAAGTCTCCCTCACCAGAGCTCAGCCTATTCCAAGGCCTTTCCTGAGTGTGGCCTGGCCATGACTATTGGCTCAGGAAGTAGGTATCCCCTGTGTTGCCTGTGCCACATGTAGAGGTAGAACTGGAAGGAGCTAGGGTTACACATGTGTCTGCACCTGCCTTTCCCAGGGGCTCCTCCCCTTAAGGTAAGAAGTGAGGCTTGTATTTTGAATGCTAGAGGGTTGTAGTTCCCAGGCGTTGCCATGGAACTATATTCATCCACCCACATGACTGATTGCAGGACTGAGATTTTTGGCTGGAGGACTAGTTGGTTGAGGTGATGCTCTCCTGATTCTGACCTTGGTTATTGTATTAGTTAGGATAAATGTTCACCTACATAAAATAAGAGATTCCAAACAAAAGTGGCTTAAATAAGACAGACTATTTTTCTTAGATATAATGGCTTGGAAGCAGGAGGACCAGGCATGAACCTGTGTTTCACAAGGTTTTCTAAAGACTTAACTCTTTTTTTTCCCCTCCATCTTTAAGGTGTTGCCCTATGAATGATCCTAAATGGATCCTCTACATCCATGATCCAGGTAAGTGGATGGAGGCAAGATGGAAGGGTGGTGGGCTTATCACTAAAGACCTCAGTCTGGAAGTGAATACATCACTTCCATTTACATTCTCTTGTCTAGAATTTGGTTACATGGCCATGCACAGCTGCAAGGGAGAAAGACTGAAAATGCAGTCTTTGTTCTATGTCATGTGCCCAGATATAATAGTTAGAGCTATTATTTTGAAAAATAATGGAAAAGTGAGTATTGGGGTCCAACAAGCAGATTCCGCTAGGGTGTTTAATGAAGTAGGAATCACCATGCTACTAGTTGGAGTTCTGCAAACCTGTTTCCATCACAGACACAAACGGCCAAGGCTGGGAGGTGAAGTGTATAGAAGGGAAACCTGGCAGCCACTGGTCTAATGGTAATAACTGATACTGCCATTATTAGTATTTGTTTTTCTTAGAGACATGCAAATCTCCAATTGCTTGTTTGGACCTATTCTTCATTCTTCTTTACCCAGCCAGTACTCTGGGAGTACTGCCATTTATGAATGACTCAGTGGATTCCTTGGCCTCTGGATTGAGTTTGGCCAATGGCAGGCACAGGCAGGAGATTAGAAGGCAGGAGGCAGTGAGGTGCTTTTATTACCTCCCCACTCCCTCTGAAATGGCTCCCAGTTGGCATGGCTACATCTGTCTAAAGGTCTCAGCTCTTATCGGGCTACTGTGTCATAGCTGTGTTAGGTCCCAGAAACCACCCCTCCTCTCATTCCTTCAAATCTAGATCTGAAAACTGCTCCCCCTTGCGGTTAGCCTTGGGTGCGTCCCTATTCTGTATTATTTTACCTTCATCTGCTGACTCATTTGAAAATAGTCCCTTTATAAAATTCTCTTCATTTGCTTTCTCTTTGTTTCATCACCTTCTCGGTAAATTCCTTGACTGATACAAACCTGGTTTAGGGTGTGGTCAGGCAAGCCTAACAGAGGAGAAAGGAACGTGGTATTTGTGGGTATATGAAAGGAAGAGGTAACCATAGAAAGAGGACTCTAAGCTTAGGAAAGAGAGAAATGAGGGCATGAGCAAGGAAGATAGACTGAAAAAGTGGAAGAATCTGTTATTGGGAAATCCCTTATGGAGTCAAGGCATGGGGGGGTGGTTGGGGTACTAGAATGAGTGAGTGAGAAATTGGGGACTATGCTCAGAGAGTAGAGGGTGTAAAATAGAAAATTTGTGATTGATGCAGTTGTTGATAATAGTAACAATATCCAGGTCATTGATTCTTAGACCTGGCGTTTAATCAAAATTGCCTAGGGAGTTTGTATAAATACTGATGACTGGCTTCACCTCCAGAGATTCTGACTGTAATTGGTCTGGCATGGGACCTGGGAATTATAATTTTGAAAATTGTCTCAAATAATTCAGGTTTATGGCCAGTGTTGAGAATCAGTAGTTTAGGGTATGAACATGGGAGTGCTTGCTGAGGTGGATAGGGGAAAAGGATCCTTAGCAGCCAGAGCAAGGAACTGAGAGGGCAGAGGCTTGGAAGAATCACCTATGTGGAAGTCACTAAAAATGGTAGCAGAGTTCATGGTGGAGAAAATTCAGTGAGTCAGAGGTAAAAACTGGGAGGTGGTAGGGTTTGGAAGAACTTGGGTGTTTTAGTTACACTGGGCCAACTTTCTGGCCCTACCCTTTCCTCTTAGCATGGGGTCGATGTCGAGGGGCAAGGTTGCCTCTAGGTAAGCTTCTCTTCAGCCTACCCCCTCTCCCAACCCATCTCTATCTTAGGTTTTTATTATTTGCTCTTAGAGTTACCTTTCCCTACTGCTGATGCTTGGGAACCACAGACTCAGGGCCTCTGAAATGTCTTACCTGGATCTGATTTTCTTGAGAGCTGACTCAGTTCCTCATTCTTTTCCAACCCGTAACCTTCTTCCTCTACTCATTTAAAAAAAAAAAAAAATCACTTTCCTCTTCCTGACTCCCTTATGGTTGCTTATTCCCAAAGGCTCATTCCTACCTCAAACCACCCACTAATAAGCTTTTGTATTGATCGGGGACTTCCCATACTGTAACACACATTGTTGGACAGTCAGGTACACAAAATCATTCAAATCCTCTTCATTTCCAGGTAAGTGCATGTAATACGTGCAGCTGGTAGAGACAGCAGGGCATTTTAGCTGGAAGTTTCCTCCTCTCTTTTGTTTTCTATGTGCATGCCATTATGAGGCCGCTTAAATCAAATTCTTCTCTATAGCTGAGCACAAAACCCGTACATTTCTGGTTTTGCTCTTTCTGAAGATAATTTCTGCTGTTTAATGAGATCTGAGAATGAAGTCAGGCATGAGCAGGAGAAAGGTCACAGTGTGTGCTCAAAGGTATATTAACTACTGTTGGAGCTGACATCGGTCTCCTTCCAAGAGGACAAAATTAAGCAGCAAATAGTAAATACGTTCAATGGCACTTTATTGCAAGTAGGACAATTTACAATGAAATAAGAATATGAGAATGGTTTCAAAGAGAAAATGGGAGTGCTTACAAATAGAACACATCTTACCGGTTAGAGTGGGAATGTGATTCCAGTCAAGGTTAATGGGGAAACGGTTAATGAAGGGTACAGATTCCAAAGCTGCATGATGCCATATAGTATCTCACAGAGGTAATTAATACTAGAAACTCTGGCTAAATGGACACATTATACACAGCAGACAACTTGAAATTCTGCACACTGTACAGAGAGGCACCTCTGGATGCTTTATGACTCACCCTGTTACTGACAGTGTGACATTAGAGCCCATGTTTCCGATCCCCTTTCCTCATGGAGTTAGCGTGGTACCTGGGCAGAACACCAGACGGAGAAAGAAGAGAGGTCCAGTTCAGACTCCATTGCTAGGAGGTGGTGTGTGACCTTGGGCAAACTTCTTCCTACTTTTCCCTTAGACTCAATTTGCTCATCTGTAAAGTGAAGGGGTTGGTAGAGTAATCAGGAAAGTGTTTTCCAGTTTTGAATCTGAGATTTTCTGCACTTCATCATTATACCGCCGTTACCGCTTATGCGTTTCATAATCACGTAAGGATGGCTATAGCTGGGGAAAAGTTTGAGGGTATAAATCAGGTGTGGATGGACATGTACCTGTGTTACCTGTTTGTGGCACATATGTGTTTAGGCATCCTCCCTCACCCTGTCTTTGAAACTATAGAAACTTAGAGATTTGTGTCAAAAAACCTTTCTATTTCTACTATCAATGTTCATGTTTTTTTAATCCCTCTCACATTTTTTTCTCCCAGAGGTAAGCTAGCAGGGATAAGGTTACCTGTAGAATTCATGCCTGGGATTAAGGTGAAGGTGGGTGAAAGAGGCACTTAGCCTTCTGGCTGTAGGATTATCTGTCTCTAAGAAGCGCCTTCTTTTCTCTCCCTTTCTTGCTTTGAACACCCGCAGCGGGAAAAGGAGGCTAAGGACCTGCAGCGGCAGGTGAAGGAAGGAATGGGGATCACATTACATCCTTCACATTTAGCTGTCTCCTTTGGCTGTCTGGAATCTTCCCTGTTTGCCAACCTGAGTAGAGGGGCTTAAAAGTAGGGCATTTGCAACACTAAGTTTTCATCCCAGCGATCATCTTATTGACAGGCATTGCTTCAGCTGAACCGTTTTCTCTCTCTGTTCAGGCCTGTTGGTAGGTGGCATCCTGAGGGCAGATTCCATTCTTTTCCCAGCCTCAGAACTCACTCATTGCTGCTTTTTGACATTTCCAGGTGCACCTTGTTTATTTCTCCCTTCTCTTCTTTCCTTGGACCCCAATACCTGTTCTGACTCTTGCTCCTCAAAGGAAAGAAACAAAACAAAACAAAACAAAAAGCAACCTCCTTGGGTTGTCTGGCTATGCAAGTTATTCATGCTTCTTTTAGAGAGGTCAAGAAATACCTTCCCATTGCTCTGAATGAAGGAGTTTACAATAGCCCCCACTCAATCCCAAATTTAGTTAGGAAAAGAGGGGGCCTAAGGGGTGATAGCTTGACACACTAAGTCTCCAGATTCCACCTTGCTCCATAGACAATGGGAAGGAAAATCGTGGCGGGTTGGCAACCCCAGAGCCAAGTTATCACGTGACATGGACAGCTGCAGATTTGCACCTATGGATTGTGGTGTAGGAGTGAATGTTCCATTAACTTTTAACTGAGTCAGTTCCCAAATAGAACAGGGTCAGCTTTTTCTGTGCTGCTGGGTCTAAATAGCTATCACCAAGCTCTGGTGGGCATCCCTTTAACAGAACCTCATTTGGAAACTTTTTCACATTTTGTGGGTTCTAGAACATTGGTCCTCAGCTGAGAAGGTCCATCAGAATCACCTGGGGAACATGTTAAAAATACAGAAGATGGCGCCTCATCCCAGTTGTCTCTGCTGTAATGTTTGGGCAGGAGGCTGGGTAATTGTATTTTTAATAAGCTCTTTTTTTTTAGGCAATTCTAATGAATACTCAGAAAATTCTGGAGGATTCTATCACAAATTCAGAGACAAAGTTACTAAGTTAAGGAGACAAAGAAATGCTGAAATTGTGAAATAATCATATCACATCTTGTTATGTGGGAGGGAATATGGTTGCATGGATGTGAAGAGAAATACATTAGCACTCTCTCTGTGTAATTTTCAAGTGTAAGGACCTTGTTCTTTCTCGTTTTTATTGCTGTGTTGCTTGCTTCATTTCAAGAAAAAATTGGGCTTTCTTGGAAGGGTCTATCATTTAGATACAGCTTCCCTTCAGACTCTATTAGGAGGGACACTCCCCAGCCATCACTGCAGACCTGTTGGTGAATTCGGCATTCACTGAAGGAATAAATTGGATTTCATTACATGATACTGTATAACGTAGGGTGACCTCCTCCCATTGTTATGTTGGGTGGATGCTCAGACAGTTCTGATTTTGATTTCCTGGTAATTGCTTCCTCATGGATTCAGCCTTTAAATTTTTTTTTTTAAATTTTTATTTTATTTTTATTTTTTTGGTCCCAAACAGATGCCTCCACTGATCCCTTATTGCCATTCTCAGCCTCCCTCAAAGCCTGACTTGTTCCTTAATGAATCTGCCACACACTGAGCTGTGGCCAAGGAAAATCAAGAGGCCATTCCATCAAAATATCCGTGATGGAAAAGCCTGTTCTCATTCTGAACTTGTGTTTCACTTCTGTCCCACCTGACCTGGAGGGTCTGCGTGGGGGTTCTGGGAGGACATTTGAACCCTGGCTACTGTTAAAATTGTCCTCATTGCAGTGACTCTAGCGTGTTTACATTCCTGCGCTGCTTTGCCTTTGAAGCTGCTCCTTACTGGTGGATTGGTGGGGCCTTATGGCTCCTATACGTTTTAAAGCTGCATTCCCCAGAGTTTGCCCCAGCGATGGGGACCTGCACTTTGTCTTTTAAGCAGATAAAAAGAGAGGTCAGTCAGAAGTAATTCCCCTACTCCTCGTATAAACAATTTAACTGCTGCAGCAACATACTTGCTTGGAATTACTCCCTCAGATTCAATTCCCTTTTCCTGCTCTACTTGTAAAAATGGTTAGTGTCCTCTATAAACTGCAGCTCACCAAGGTGCAGGGCTTGCTGTGCGGTTGTAGAATAAATGTTAATCTAATACAGGTTACTAGGTCAAATGCAATCACAGGCTTGTGGGAAAAGCTTAATACTGTTCTGCTTCTTCTAACACAGTAAACCTGGATATTATATGATAGGTTAAACACCAGTGAACCATGGCAAGAATTTTCTTGAAAGTAGGATTTAGTACAAAGGAAACTACATTGAAATGGTGACCTAGGATTGACTTTGCTCTCCAAGAGAGCATTCTGAGATGCCGAAGTGCACTGTGAAAATGGACTCCTTAAAAATGTGATGTTCTAGAATTCCTTGCTCAAGGGATGAATGCCAGTTGGAGCAGCTGTGACCCATCTAAAGGTTTCATATGTTGTCAACTATGACTTCAATTCCCCCTCATTCCCCAAAAATTCACGAGTGCGGATACACACACACACACACACACACACACACACACACAAGCTTTCCTTATGAAAAGTTAATGTGGCATTGGATGGCCTTTAGAATTTGGATCCCAAATTGAACATCAAGTAAACACAGCGTATGGAGTGCTGAGCATATGTGGGCCAACTGCCTTGAGAAGACTCTGTGTAGATCTTCTTGGTGGTGGACTCCACACTATTTTATGTGGATGTTAGTGCTGTTAAGTGTTCCCAGCCAGTATTTGTGATCAAATGCCAGAGCTGAGATGTACATATGCTAGCAGATGTATAATAAATGCTTAAGTAAATGAACATCAGGTTTCTGGGGAGGTTTAAAGTCTGTTTTGCAGGACCACTTACGTTGTCCTGCATGGAGACAGGGGACTAGGTCAGGATGAACTTACCAAAGTCTTGTGGGATCTTCAGGGAGGATATACTGAAACTCTCATCATTAGCGTAGTGGCAGGGCAAGGTCCTCCTTCCTCCTAGCTTCCTACCAAAACCATTCGACAAGCAATCACAACCAGGAAAGGGCTCCTGACACACAGGCTGAAACCCATCTCTCCTCCTGAAAGCAGTTGAGAATGCTGCTTTGTGTCCTTTTGGTTCTTTAAAAAAAGGTCTAACCAGGCTCCAGGAATTTGAATTGTGAAAAGTATATTTGCGCCTTTATGAATGTGACATAGTTCTCAACTGATTATGCTAGAACACTTAGTGTGTTAGCTGAGTTAGTATGTAGACATTTGATGAAAGGCCTCTTGCTGCCTAGGTTTACACATTAAATAACTGAATTAATCAGGTGATACATTCCTAAATGATTATGAAACTAATAAAAATCATTTCAGGTATGTGAATGACTCTTAGGAAAACTGCATGAAAGAATAGGTGTAGGCTGGATATAGATTATAGTGAAATATATACATTTTTAATTCTATAAAAGAAATTTGGGTTTTTAGGAAACAAACCCAGTGAACTCAATTTCTTTTCTAAAATCCGTTGTTGGCAGGAATGGAAGAGACCTTATATGGTTAGTTTTTGTGCTGTGACTCTGCATGGCTGTCTTCTCTGGCCAGCCCATCCTAATCACCACTCCTGCAGCCCCCCACCCCCCCACCCCTGCTTTTGTGCTGTGAGCAGGCAGCTGACCAAGAGGACTCAGAAAACTGGCTGGAGGGAGGCAGCTGAAATGGGCTTTCATTCAGAGAGTTCCCCTGCAGCCAATATCAGAGCTAGTTTCTTCAACAGATACAGGGACCCCAAGGGCTTCCATTGATTGGGAAATGTCAAACACATAATACATAGATGACTTAAAATGCCCTGGGCCCCTTTTCTCTCTTTACTGCGGACCAAATGGTCAGGTTTCTCTGCTTCTTTAGGACTCCATTTTCTCCCAAGTTTTTCCTTTGAAAAGATGTAAAGGGGAAAGTGTATCTTTCTCCATAGTTTCTGTGTGTTAACTGAGCATAAAATATTGGCAAGGGCTGAGCTCTTGCATGCTTTCTATATGAGTGTGATGTGCAAGTATTATACTGGGGATATACATAATCATTCAAATTGGTGGAAGCCAATCTGACATGGAAATGCTGAAGAGTGAGGTATTTTTTTAGGAAGCCATTGAAAAGTTCAGAATGGCTACTTGGCCTCTATAAAGATGTCTGTTCTGTGAGTGACCATGGCATTGGGGTCAAACAAAGTTTTGTCCCTTCATAGCTGTGTGACCTGAGACTACCTAAGCACTTTGTGCCTCAGTTTCTTTAGCTGCAAAATGGGAGTGCTATTATCTAATTTTCCCTTTACTAAACCTTTATGACAAGTGGGTCTTTGGGCCTGTTTGCAGCAACAGGTCATCACCTTTCTTGTTTACCCAGGCTCCAATTTCACTGCATTTTCTATCAGTCTCAAAGGCCTTGACTTGATCTCTTATTTGGAGCATTTTGCTCTTACCCTTTGTACTTAATTTTATCATTAAGTTTTCCTGACTTCTCCTAGGGACAACTCAGCCCTCTCTCCTGTCCGTACTCTCCATCAGCTGGCTGGCTTGGATGGGTGCTTCGGATATCACCCCATAGGGCTTGTGGAGGTTGAATGGTGGTTTGTGTGTGAAACATCCAGCAGTGGGTAGCAGATGATTCTTTGTTCTCATTTATTTCTCTTTCCCAATAAATAATCAATTTGGGACATCACTTACAATCTCTGAGTCTGTGATTGGTAGGAATAATAAGGCCCATTTCACCTGGTTGGGGGCAGAGTCAGTGAGATAATGGAGGATAGGAAGTCCACGTCCTGTCACTTTCCACTGAAAAAAGTCAAGGTCCCTCAGCCAACCCCAGGGATAAGATATGAGAATTGGAACCATCCAAGTGGTGAAAAGTGTTTACTATCAGATCCAACTTACCAAGACATACCAGACATTTACCAGACATAGTATGTACAGAGCCTAGGGCTCACAATGCTTTTAAAGACCCAAGAAAATATCTTAATTTCCTTCTAAGCCAGAAGAAAAAAAGCAAACTTTTAGAGTGAAGGAAATTTTATTTTATATATATACATATATATATATAATATTAATAAATGCATTTTTATAACAATACAGTTATAAAATATAATCTTTAATATTTTTTGTTTAAGGAGGAAGATAAAAGTGCCCCTAAGGCCCATGAAGGTCATATACAGCTGTGACTTCATGTCTGCCTTGAAAGTCTCAATGGCTAATGTGCATATCACCATTTTAACAGAAATACCTATCTTTCTTTCCTACACTAGGAAGGAAGTTCCTCACAGGTGAGCAAAAATGCTTAACGCTGATTTCTAAGTGACGGGAACTAGTAACAGCAAAATGAAAATGTTTCCTCTCCATACCAGGGAGGCAACTGTGAGTAAGGAGACCTAGGCTCTGAATGGAGATAAGTCTGTTAACTACTTCTATTTTTACTTGATTTCCTATAACCAGAGGACTGATGTGGGATTTATTTGCCATCAGGTCAAAAAAGTTCTGGGATTGGGAAAAGTATGAGAGGTTTTATCAAATGGAAATCCAGGACTTATCATGCATTGACTCCTTGGCCACACAGCTTCCAGGATACAGGGAATACAAATGTAGCTCCCACTAAGAGGAGAGAAAACCAGACGTTCCCTCACTGAAAATACTTCCCTGATTGTAGGGATCAAAACAGGGCTCACAGTCAGGGAGTCAGAATATGTTCCTTAAATCTTCAAATTACTGAAAATGAGGTACAAGCCTCTGTCCTTACTCTGTGTCCTTTCTGCCTTGTTTTAAATCCTCTGGAGAGGTGATTTCCCTCCAGACAATTACTTCCCATCTCTAAGAGAAGGATAGCTACTGTGTATAAAGTCATTCCAGCTAAGCACTACGGGCTCTAATTTCATCACAACATTATGAAACTGATCAGTTCCTTTGTATAAAATCTTAAAAGGACTCCATGGACTCTTTAAGCCAAAAAGCGGCTTTTGAATGCAGTTCAGGAAATTGCCATCATGGAAGCGATTTCCACATGTGTCTCTCAATATCGCAATCTCCCCCTTTAGGTGCTGATCGTTCCTAGACTGTAATAAGAAATGAAAGAACAGCTTATTTTCCTTTTAAAAAGAGACACAATTAAAAAAAAAAGTCCCTAAGAATCTTGAATGTGGGAATGACATGCAGACCATTAGCTTTCTTTCCTTGGCTTTCAGGCTGATCTGTATTCTCAATTTGCTATGAGTATTCCATTCCATCTAGGTCAAGAAGAATTACTTGTGTGTAACTGAAGCAGAGTGTGGATTTTAAGCGGAGCATGTGATCCTAAGAATGCAGAAAGATGGTATAAATTTGCATCTTCTTAAGAGGAACCCTGTCTAAAAACACTGAAACCATTTTAATCTAATAAAATAAAAAGGGAAGGGATAGAAATTCCATCTGAAGACTTCACACAACCTTTTCATTTCATTCGAGTAAAGAATTACAAAATCATCTGTCTGGCTGTTAAATGGCTTTGAGGGAGATTTTTTTTTGAATTGTAGCGCACACTAAAATGGAAGGTTAATATCATGCTCTGGAGACACTGGGAACAGCTTCTGTTCCTGGGGGATGAATCATGCCCTTTTTCCTGAAGCCTTTCAGAAGAGAGAGTTGAGGTTACGTGCGGGGCAGAGAGGCCAGTGTTCCAGGAGAGCCCATGTCATCAGTGAGGACACACAGCACATAGCCTTCAGGGCATCCAGGCCCTACTGATGCCCTACCATGAAGCACAGTCTTGGGCTCCTCCTAGCAGGGTCACTGATTATTTATTGAAAACTGCCTTGTGGCTCATTTTGTGGTATTTCTTAAGCTTCTACTTTTGAATGTATAAGTGTTAGGTTTGGTGTTTCTCCTTCTCTCACTTTGCCACTGGACCATGCAACCCACATGGAGTCACATTTCTTAGAATAGGTTTTCTGTTGATTTGTACTCATGCTTTGTCCTCAACTCAGTGTTCATGCATCAGAGCCTTAGGGTGACTTATACAATGAATAAGGAAAGTTTTTCCTTAGTACTTTTCTGGCAAGTTAGCTGAGAAATTCAGGGTAATTGTTTAAAGAGAGTATTTACTTGAAGTTGGTCCTAAGGATTCAAGTTAGTTGAATTTCACAAATATTTTTGAGTGTCCACTGAGTGAGGGTCTATGACAGGTGCCAAAAGGAACAGAAAGATGAGGAAGATATGGTTCTATCCCTCAAGGACATTGAAATCTGGTATGGAAGAACTCTAATACCATGAGATACTCACTGTACTGTCATATAGACTATGGAGCCCTCCAGGAAGTATGAGTGGGGAATAGGTGTTGGGCTTGAAGCACGAGAAGAGTTTTACCACGTGGAGGGGGTAAGAGGTGAGGGCATTTGGGGAAAAAGGAATAAGGAATAAAAAAGCGTGGAAGAGTGAACCAGCACTCTCTGAGTATGTATGTAGATGTGTGTGTGTGTGTGTGAAGTACAGGTGTCGACCTTGTGTGCTCGATGCTGCTGGAGATACAAAGACAAATCAGGCTGCACAACCTCCCAATCTAAAGGCCTAGTGTGGAAGATGGGCATGTGCATAAGTAACGTTAATATGAAACAGACTGTGAGAGACGCTAGGAGAGAGGCATATGCTGTACTCTGAGTGCATCTCAGAGAGATTTGGGAAGGAAGAGTTTAATAGGATTTAGCATGATTAGATCCAGGGAGTAAGACAGAAAAGTCAAAGATGACTTCTGCATTTCAGACTGTACCTCTGAATGATGGAATAACAGACACAACACATTTTGCTCCTTGTTCAGATAAAATTTATAATTTATTTTTTATCTAATTCAAGACAACAACATACTTAAGTTTCAGTCACAGTTTGGTGTATTGAGTTATCTGATGTTCTTATAAATGCATATAAAAACTAAAGTCTGCCAAAAAGGAGGACAGTCTACTCCTATACTGACCTCATATACCGACCTGTCTGCAGGTAAAATAGGTGCTGTGTGACACACACGAAGGGTGAATGTGTTGGCAAGTCAGTGAAGGGGGTGGAGAAGAAGTGGTGAATTTAAGATCCAGAGAAGTTATCCATCTGAAGCCTTAATATTTGGGAAGGTCTCGCAAATGTTTTTTCTTCCAGTTACTGTTGGAATCACTAAAGAGAGATGGCTCGGTGGGCTGTGGATATGGAAGGGAACGGTCCGTATGTCAGGTTGGGATAAGCTATAGCTCTAAAGGATGGGAAAATGTATATCATATGCATAATGTCTCAGGAAGAATGGAAGGGTTGAGTTTGAGACAGATGGCTAAGGGCTATCATTTACTGAGCATTTACTAGTCTGTCAGCGTGGCTTAGGCACATTAAGCTACTAACTCATTTGAAAGATCATATTAAACTTATGTAGTAGATTTTATTATTATATTGGTTTTACAGATGAATAAACTGAGGTATGAAGATTAAACAACTTGCCAAGACACAAAACTATAAGTGGGTGGTACCCAGAGTGTTTGCACTTAATTCCTTGGTCAAAATAAGTCTCGGAAGCAGAAGGCAAGAGAAGAGAGGTATTTGACCTTAGGGTGTTCTTGCATAAAATTATATTTAGTTTTGATTTGAAGAAAAGAAATCTATAAAACCTTGTTTAATTTCTTAGGGAAAAAAGACAAAATCATAGAATCATAATTTAAAAATTTTCAAGCACCATGATCTATTTGTCACTCATAATGATTTCTCATATTTTGGATGAGGAAACTGAGACTGAGAATCGATTAAGATTATCTCATGTTTGCTGGAGGTTAAGAACACACCAAACCCTCTGCTGCCTAATGAGGTAGAATGCCAGCTTGTTGACATAAGCCCATGTGGGCAAGGACCAAGAAGTAAAGAACAAACATCTTAACATAGGGCTCTGGCTCTGGAAGAGAGACTTGTAGCATTAGGGAAAGGGTCTACCTGACTGTCTAGGAAAACAAAGTAGAAGTCCAGTAGGCTTCTGACCTAACTTTCAAATGAAGTGTTCCTACTCCCCTAAGGTGTCCTGATTGGCTTTCAGTCTTGGCCACCATCAGACCAGGAATGGCACCCCTTTCTTTCTCCATAAACTTACTCCTAATAAAATTTCAGTGTACCGTGTAGATTCTGTGTTGGCTGGAAACTTGCTTTTCTGATCTAACCCAGTACTCTTCTGCATTCATCTGATGTTTGGTTGAAGTCCTTATCAAGTCTGTCTAAAAGTGTATGAGGTGGGTTTGCACAGTGGTGAGGGGTCTGACAGATAACATTGTGCAGGCTTCAAGTTCAAACTCCACGATGACTTGCAAGTTGTATAAGCTTGGGCAGGATTCAATACCTCCATAAGTCTCAATTTTCTCATGTTTAAATGAGTGAAATAATCTCTGTGTCATAGGATTGTGGGGAGGATTAAATGAGCCTGTACAGATAAAGGGCTTTACACTTGCTTGGCTCATAATGAAAATTAAATGTCTTAGCTAATTACAACAAACAAAATAAATTCATTATAAACTTGTATTGTGTAAGTTCATCATCATTGAAAATATAAATCGTAGTAAGAGATAATGAGTCAATTATAATTATGGTAAGGTATGTAAGAGTTACTAAGTTTTTATTGCAAAGAGCAAACCTGCCTTTTCCAGTTTGGGTTTCCAAACTCAGATTCCCTCTTAGTGGGCAAATAACCAGTAAAAAGTGGTCATTTTTAGAAAACCTTTAAGGAGACTACAGTGTTGTTCAAAATCAGTCATGTGAAGACTCCTAAGAAAAATTTCTCTCAGAATTTAGAGTTAGGAAATGACTTTCTCCCTCTAACATCTTTTTTATGTTGAAAAAGGAAAGCCACTCACAGTCCTGCTCATTTTGCTTTGATGGTCAATACCTTGATGCTAAGTCTTATGTTCAATTGCAGAAGGGTGGGTCAGCATGGATTTGCTTTTATTTTTCTTTTGTCTTACTACTCATTTTAATGATTTTTTCGATTTTATGATATTTGTGCCTTATGTTTTAAGCTTTCTCAAAATTCTTCTGTACATTGGAGTAGAGAAATAGAAGTAAAGAGAATAAAATAATATGTGGGTGTTTTTTCTTATTAACACACCTTATGGGGGCGCCTGGGTGGCTCAGTAGCTTAAGCTTCTGTCTTTGGCTCAGTTTGTGAACCCTGGGTCCTGGGATTAAGTCCACATCGGGCTCCGATGTGTGTGTGTGGGGGGTCTGCTTCTCTCTCTGCTTCTGTCCCTCCTCCCTGCTTTTGCTCTCTCTCAAATAGATAAACAGACCTTTAAAAAATAAATAAATAAACACACCTTTGGGTTTTTTTTAATTTGACCCAAAGTCCAATCAGAATGGCAAAGTTGATTTTTATATAAGCACTTATTTTATGTTTTAGTAGAACAGGCTTTGAAAATCCGACCCTCACAGGCCATTTAATTTTAAAGGGGAAGGGGTGTTACAAAGGGCTGGAGGTAAAGACTGCTATGTATACTGACCAGAGTGGGGCATAACTTACTAATGAGCCAAAGCAGTTAGTTAATCATAAAACAAAGCCAAACAACCACACAACAAAAGCAACTAACATTTACAGCATATTTTAAAAGACACCCTCATATACCCTGGCTCATTTATTTGTCCTATCACCCCTGCAAAGTAGGAAGCATTGTTTCCAGCTCCATTTTCTATGAGAGAACTAAGCCTCAGATATGGCAAGAGGCATGCCCCAGGTCTCACAGAGAGTAACAGATCTTAATTCAAAATCCTGGGTCCTGCTCACTCATCCGGATTGCCTCCCCAAGGCCTAACTAACCTCATGAGTGCAACAAACAACACTGTTTTTTGCACTCATGAGGTTAGTTAGGTTCTCTTTTAACCTCTAGCCCTGTGTCCAAAGGTTGGTTCAGTAGAGGACCAGAAATAGCCAAGGGTTTCTAAGTAAGAAAAATTGTCTTTCAGGTATATCCACCAGGAGATTTTTCCCTTTCTTGCCTAAAACTGGATGATTCTTAAAAATCAATCTCCTCACAGTTGGGGAAGGTGTCTGGCAAAAGAAATCTATGTAGCGGCAGTCAGCTGATGCCACCTGTGTTTGAAGAGTCACTTTTACCCCAAACCGCTACACCAATGAAGAGGTGTCTAGAATCGCAGAGCCATGGCTATGAATTCACTATAAGGCAGGTCGTGAATCTTGAGGAATTTTTCATGTCTCAACTGAGAGTCCTTGCTCTTAGGTAAAACAGAGTGACCAGTGTGAATGAGACTGGGTGCGGGAGGAAGACGACCCTCCCAAGAAGGTGGGACTTCTTGGAGACCTAGGACAGCCTCTAGGCAGAGTAGCATCCAACCTCTGATGAGGAGGGATGGGTAGCTAGACCAGCCGGAGACTGGTTTACCCATATGTGAATTGTGGTTTACGTGTGCATGAACTGTTTGGTGCTGGTATGTGCTGCGTTCCTTCACGTGAGTTAGGTTCTTCCCAGCCCTTACCTTTGTTACCATTATAAAGCACAGAGTTCTTACAGAACTCTTCAGGTTCTATTGTGGAGAAATCACTGACGGGGGTGGACCTGCCCACCATTTGCCTTCACCACCCCGCTTAGTGGAGTGGGGTGACAGAGCCAGCAGAACTCCGAACAGTCTGCGCCTTCGTCCACAATGATGCACCACTCCTTACCATCCAGAGGGCAATATTTTCCTGAAGATTCCATTTGAAGATTGTTCAAAATGTTTTCTTCTAGAGAGTGTGTTTCCTTTTCACAGTCTTCTGACACATGGAAATGAACATGTCTTATGCTCTCCTCCTTAACAACTCCTAAGTTTTCAGAGTTTGAAATTCTAAGCTGTCATTTGAAGGTCAGTCTCATTTTCAAAATGGGCCAGCAGGAGTTTCAACGGGCAACGTAAGTTTGAATGAGCGTGCCTTTCTGGAAAGCCTAGCATTTTGTTTTATTTGCTCCAGGCACACCCCTCCCCAAACCACATTCTTTTCTTTTTAGCTTTTGAGAGAACAAAAGTCCTATCAGGAGCAAAGAAACCACCTGAAGCATTCTTTTTATATTTCCAGAAATAGTTTGTGGGGCCACTGAAAGATGTTGATGCTATCTTTTTAATATTCTGAGAAATAATCCTATTAAACAAAAAACAAGGGAAACTGTTATGCCCAGAAAGTGGAATTACCCAAAGCCGACTGGCGGGGTCAAGTTACTTTTCAAAACCCGACCTGTGCACTGCTTCTATCGCTCCATCTAGGGCTTGGCGAATGAGCAATAATTTGTGGATTCTGCTCATCTCTCTTTGCGAACTTTGTTCTGTGGAATTAGATACAACTTTGACAAATTAGAAAAGGCCTCCCGTGCCCGCTGTCCCCAGAGCAGCACAGTCCACTGATTGTGCACCGGGCTTCTGAAGTCCGGCCACGTCAGGCCATCAGCGGCAGCCCGGCCACCAGAATACGCTTTTTAATCAGCAGGTCTGTCAGCACCAGGTTCTTCGGATCTTCCGACCTCTCCTTAATCCTCAGGACACACTGACTTTCTTCTCTGTTTCGCTTATGGCAGAAGGCCCCGTGCTGGGAAAGAAATATCTTCTTTGTTTACAGCCTATAGGCAACAAAATTAACCTTTGAGATTAACTGTAAGTAAGTGAGGATCACGTTTTATCTTTCTCTAGGACCACGGGTAGGGACTAACACAGGCGTAAGGGAGTGAGCGTGTACTCACATGTGCCTGCGTGTGCACATCCCCTCCCCCACTCACAGAGCCCCAAGTGTCTCTGTTCCTGCTCTCTCTCCTTTTTTCATATAGGGTTTAATCTGGGATGGATAGAACGAATCAGTTGTATTCCATTTTTTTCCCCTAATCTTCCATTCCATTTCAGTTCTTAGAGAAAGGAGAGGGTATAAAACATCAACACAGTAAATGATGCCCAATAGGTGTATGGCTAAAAACTTGTCTCTAGCTAAGGACACAGCCCAGTAGAATTCTTTGGCCCAGTAGAAGCATAGTGTCTTAGTGTAGAACAGAAACCATGAATGAGTCATAGAGATAGGGGAGAGTGTCTTTTCATTGCTTTACATGTCCATGTATTCATGTTTAATAGTGTCAGATGGGAGAAATGTGGTTCTCCAAGATATAGGGAATATTAGCCTGGTAAATACTTCTCTCCTCTGGGTTCCCCTGACCAAACACGTACTATTTAATATGAGATATCTTATTCAGATTCATTTCTGATTATGTTTAAACTGCAGTTTGATCAATTATATTTGCTTAAAAAATTTCTAGGAGTTGGCACAAACATCAAAAACAAGTTATGAGCAATATTTGTACTAGGGAGAGAATGGAAGCCAACTCCCTCAATATAAATGTCCTTCTTGGGCTCTGGAAATTTCTGAAAGGTGTGACAAGATGATGTCAGACATTGGATTATTTCCAACCTATGGAAACCCCGGAAATGGACTTCAGATATCAGCTGTGTGCTGCTGAGAGCGCAGGAACCACCCATTCTGCTATGTGCTCTCCATTTTGGATGGAGTCTTAACTTTCTAAATCCAGCTCAATAATGACAAGGAATCATCACCGCCATGGTGACCAAAATCAAGGTACCTCCTTAAGTCTTCTGCCCTCCCTTCTTGAAGTTGCTGAAATGTCTGCGACTTGATGGGGTAGTGATTCATTCTAACCAGAGCCACTTCTTCAAGCCTGCGGCTCTATTAGAAACACATTATGATCCCAGTTTCTTCATATTTAGTTGGATTCTGTGGAATTTGACCACTTTCATAATTTTGTTGCCTTTCATCAAACAAGATTATTCTCTGCTGGGCTCAGTTCTTCTCTCTCTCTCCTTCTCTTTTTTAATAAACAGAACAAAATAAAGTGACATGTCAGCACAGAGATATTTTATTTTTCACTCAACAGTGGCAATGACCATAACAATTAAATAGAAGAGAAAAGGGACTTTGTTGTAGGTGCAGTTGGGGTTATGTAAAACGGAGCAATAACCAGGTCAGTGCCCAGGAGCCCATGATAGAACCACCAGTGTTTCAGGGGAGTGAAAGAGCATGTGTGTTGGGATTCCCAGTTTCCCCATTATCACCATCTTGGGCCAGGTACTTAACGTGTGCTGCGTTGGTTTTGGCTGAGGAAAGTGCTTGGAGGAAGCAGTTTTTTAAGTTGACTTGGTATCTCTGGGAGGTAATAAAGATCTCTATTTACAAATAATGCACTTTCTGTGGAGTGCCTTTGTGTGGGCATTGTATACCCTAGCAAAATGATAGGTTCTTTGTTTTGCCTTGGTGGGAAGAGCAACAGTTAAGTCTGCAGGCTGCCTGGTTTGCAGCCAGACTTTTTGCTCTCTGGGTGTGTGACACTGTTCAAGTTATTTAACCTCTCTGTGCCTCTGTATTCTTATTTCTGGAATGGATTTAATAATGATGTCAAGATCACTGAGGAACCAGTGGTTGAAAGCACTGCATTTTACTTCCTGGCTGTCTTGTATCTGTCCCTCAAGATGCTGTCACGTGTCGCCTCCTCACCAAAGACTTCCTGGGCTATTGGGAGGCTGGGGGACCCCCACCCACCTTGGTGAGAACACTTATCATACTACATGTAACCCTGAGTTTATCTGGCCATTCACCACTAGCCTGTAAGCTCCTTGAGGGTAGGAACTATGATTCTCATCTTGTAGCAAATGAAACAGAACCCAGCCTAGCAGTTGGTCCACAGCAGGTGCCATAAAACTGAACTCTATCATTAAAGAGGTGCTCAAAGGGACACCAGATTTTCTGATATCTGTATGTCAGCTCCTCATGGCGATGTATGTTGAAGCAAATTTTTAAAAATTTAAATCGGTTTTTACACATTCTTACAACAGACTTCCTTAAATGTCAACAAAATCTAAGAACACTAGGAATAAAAGACCTTTATTGGAAAAAGAATTTGGAGTACCATTTCTCTCTCCAACTTGCTTATATGAAATAAGAGAGAGAGAGTGTAAGAATAGTGACTGAATTCTGGGAAGAAGGTAAGACCCTGTTAAAGCCTTGGATTATATAATCACAGCAGTTGTGCCTAGTACTCCTGTGTGACCTACAAAACGATGATGTTTTTCTCTGTGTAACGTGAATGAAAAAATACACGAGGTAGCTCTTGTTGGTGTGTCAGCCTGGCAGAATAATAAAAGATATATTTTGGATTTTCCAGAAGTGAGGACAAACCTGTAAAACTAAATTGGTCTCTCTCAACACACATGACCACTTTGATAACACTCATCTGAGGAAAAGATGGCATGGTTTTTCTCTCTCATCTGTTCCTATCTTCCTTCCCCTCACATCCGGTATTTTATAATAAAATTTCCAACAGATACGGGCTGTTCAACAGTCACTAGCAATACATTGATTAATTATGTGTGCCAGACTTTCAGTATATAATTAAGCTAAACAAAACTGCATTAAAGTAATATGAATAATTTGACTTCAAGCCACAAAAACAAGGAAACTGAGTGAAAGCAGAATCTCTGACCTCATTCACTGTAGCATATTGTAAGAGACAAAAATGTAATCAGAGTTATAAATCATATAGCTGCCACAATACGATGATGCAGAAGGGAAGTTGCTCTGACCTTTGTTTGGAAGAATTTCAAAGGCAGAAATTAAAGTGGACATTTTGTTCACAAAATTCTTTAACTAGGAAATATAATGAACAAAAATACCCTTTCCTTATTTAAGTGGGGAAGGCCTATTTTTTTTTATCTTTTAAAAATGTTTTATTGCATTTTCTTCAGTATGATTTTGATAGGACACATTTACATTGCCTTAAAACTATCTCATGTTGATATGCTTTCATTCTCTATAAACAAAATTTGAAGAATAAAAGTATAGTAAGTATCTAAGAAAATGGAATGAATCCTTAATAACTTACTTCACCCTAATTATAGAAGTGATATTTATTTACTGTGGGCAAATTTGGGAAATGCAAGAGATATATATATGAAAAAAATTTAATTCATCATTCTACTATGT
The DNA here is from genome assembly GCF_020171115.1 of Neogale vison. NCBI lineage: Eukaryota > Metazoa > Chordata > Mammalia > Carnivora > Mustelidae > Neogale > Neogale vison. Next base: position 89,400,979 of record NC_058098.1, on the reverse strand, counting down.
TGAGACTCTTGAGGTAACCACAGTTAACACCAGTTTCCTTCCAGTTTGTAGTGTGTGTGAGGACATGCTGGGTCTGTGACCATCATGTTGTATATATACTTTGCTACCTGCTTCTTTCACTTCATCATATTTAACTGGAATTTTTCCATTTCATAAAATATTCTACAGAAATCAGATTTTTGATTGTTTAATAGAATTCTGTCACATGGATAGATCATACTTTATTTAACAATGTTAATGTTTTTAATAATCCATTTTTAATTATTATTTTAAAAGAGCAGAACACATGAATGAGCAACTCTATGCATAACTCTGTATGCATGCCTCAGATTTTTGCCTTCTGTTAAATTCAAAATGGGGTTCCTTCAGTAAAGGATGTCAGCATATTTAAGCTTTGTTCCATCATATCCAAGATTCATCCAGAAAGACTGAGAACCTTTCATCCTCAGCTCTAATGGAAGGGCCACGTGACTTCCCCTGAAACAGGATGTTGTTGAAAGAGTATGTCCAGATACCTGAGGAGTTCATGGTGGTGGGGCGGGGAGTGGAATCATAAGATGCAAAGGTCTGAAAATCTTTCTTTATGTTTCTCTATGCACAAACAGCAACAGCAAAAAGAAAGCAGGAAAAGACTTGTGCAAAATGGAAAAGGCCCATTGAATATAAAGTATTTTTCTTTTTAGAACCTACCTGTGAGGTATGACATCTGATTTAGAGTGAATATACAGTTAATCTATCATTGACATACCGGGAAGAAGTTCAGGTTGCAGAGATGGTGACCAACCAACTTAATACTGAAAAGAATCAGAGCACAGAGGACTATTATATCCACTCACCCAGATAATGGGTACCTACACTGATAAAGATTTTACTCAAAATGCCACTCACTTTCTTTTTTGAGAACTGCCCTCCCACCCAGTCCATCGGGTTTAGCTGGCACCTAGCAACTGTGTTTGTACCCTGGAGTGGCTGATTAGACTGGCTGGATCAAGGTAAGTTGGCTAGAGGTATTCCTGAAGACAGTAAGTTGGTTTCTTATATAGGTTGGTATTCCTTTGGTTGCAAGGACTAGAAAATTGGACTCATACTATATTAAATATAAAGGTTTTTATTTGTTTGTTTTGTTTTGTTTTGATTCCTGGCCTCAAATTCTAGGACAGATTTAGGCTACAGGAATGATTTGGTCAAGGACCCAAAAGATGTCAGCAGGATCCAAGTCTTGGCTTTCTTCCTCTCAGTTGACTGGATCCTCAAGCTGGTTTCCTTCATGGTCGTAAAAATGGCTATAGCAGTCCCAAGCTCACATTCTCACTCAGACCCCAGGGAGAAAAACGAGTTTGTGACCCAGCTTTCGTCTGTGAATCCACTTTGACTGCACCTATTTAGGCCTTGTACCTTCACTGAGCCAACTGTTGGCCAGGGTAATGAAATCCACTGGTTGACTGAGCCAACTTGAGTTTCCTTCTAGAGCTAGAAGTAAGGTCTGTCCCTCATGTACTGCATTGCTAGGGAATTGGAATACTGTTAGGGAGAGGGAAATACATCCCCCAGAGGAAATCAACAAAATTGCACTAGCATCTCCCCTGTGGTTGGGATTCTAACTTACACAATTGGATGTAATGGCAGCTTTTTCTACCGAATGGACTGGACAGCAGTGAAGAGGGAAGAAGAAAGCAGGTGGGGTAGAGAAACAGGGAGGAGGTGAGGAGAGGATGCTGATGGATTATTATAATTTTTCTAATAAGAATTCTAATTATTGGTAATTAATCCTTTCCTGTGGTCTCATTCTGTTCCTGCCCTCTGTTCCTTGAGAAATTCCCATGTCTTTATAATAACTACACCCCACCCCCCACTGCCTTTGCTCAGGTTGTTTTGAGTTGTTACTTACAGCCACATTTGCACCAATACGGGCTTCTAGAGCATTCCCAACTTGCTCTTGAGGACTGCTTGCCTTTACTGCTTCCTTTGCCTCAGATGTGGGCCTTCTGTTTGGTAGTTCTATTCCTTCTTTTAAAGGTGTTTTGGATTAAATGTAGCAACCAGGAACAGGAAGCAATAAGAATTGACCATGAACCTGAAACAGGCTGACAGTAGTTTATTGGGCCCATTTGATATGGGCATAGGGAAGACATTTGACTCCATTTACTTAGCAGATGTTTATCAGTTCTCTCAACAGGAATGTTGCAAAAATCTTCAAAGGAGCCTTCCTTTGCCTCCCCCTCCCCACACCTTGAATGCGATATTCAGTGAAATATGTTGACTTTTTTTTCCTTTACAAAACCCATAAAAATGTCCTGGTTGACATGCAATGTTGTGACAAGCCTTAGTAGATTGTGTCAATCATGTTGCTTTATGTTACATTAAGTGACATATTGTAATGTGATTGATACAACATGGGATGACACATTATAATGTAAAATATCATCTGGAAAATGCAGAAAAACAACAAGACTTGAAGCCACTTTTACTTTCTAATTCTCTGAATAGGATAGAGGGGAAAAAAATCTCCTTCCTTAGGATAGTTACCTAGGAAATTATCAGGTCTTGTGGCTGTTCCCATGGTGCTTTACCTTTGTCATTAATAGGTGATAGTGAAAAATATTTGCATTCTTTGGGGACTGTTAAACTCTGAGTTTGAATGGAATGTCTAACACTTCCTGGAGCTCTTTAGTAACAATATTGGTTCTGCACATTAGTATTGCCTTCATAGCTTTTATATCAAAAGGATTCCACCTTTCTCTACCCCACTGACTATCCTCCTCTTTAAAATCTCTGATATTTTTCTCTCTGTTCTACGAAGACTGAGGGGGAAAATTGCCTTTTCAGATTTCACTGTGAGGTCGGTGAGGGTTTTATAGTGTAGTATCTCTTAAAATTTTTATTGTATCTCCAGAGTCTTACATGTTATCTGGCACATAGTAACACTTAATAAGTGTTTGTTGAATGACTTACTGAAGAATTTTCATCTTTAATTATACTTAATTGCTTTTATTGAGTGGCATTTAATCAAATATAGTAAAACTTTATATATTAATTTCCTAGAGCTTCTGTAGTAACAAAGTACCACAAATTTGATGGCTTACAACAACAGAAATTTTGTTCTCTCTCAGTTCTGGAGGGCAGAAGTCTGAAATCAAGGTGTCAGTAGGGCCATGCTCCCTTGGGAGGCCTTAGGAGAGGATCCTTCTTCGCTTCTTCTAGCTTTTGGTAGCCGTCGCATTCCTTAGTTTGTGGCTGCATACCTCTAGACTCTGCTTTCATCTTTATATGGCCTTTTCTTTTGTCAGTACCTTCTTCTCTTCTTATAAGGGCACTTGTCATTAGATTTAGGGCCTACTTTGGTAATCTTGAGATAGATGATCTCATCTTAATATCTTTAGCTTAATTACAGCTGCAAAGACCCCTTTTCCCAAGTAAGATTACATTTATGGGTTCCTGGTGGACATACCTTTTGAGGGGCCACCATTCAACCTGGTATGTAACAGTTAACAAAAATAATGAGGTGGGGTTTGTTGGGCAATTAACATTTTGGGATTGATGGTTGCATAAAATATCCTCGTTTTAATCTATATGTTTAAAACCTCTCTATTTTCTTCCATGTCTCAGAAGTTATGATATTATAAAGATAATTATATATTTCTTTAATAATAGGTACTTTTATAATATCACAGAGTTCCCGATCTGAATATGAATTTGCACTATTAATTGAAGATTCGGAGAACTGGAAGAGCTGAGATGAATGTATTGACCTCAATCCAGAATTTTAAAGTCCTTTAAAAACAAGCCAACTAGCCACACCTCCTCCCTGAATGTGCTGTGAGATACATGTCATTTGTCTTGAATGTAAGCAGAATGTAAGGAGAGACTCTGGCAAGTTGAGGATTTTGAATAAGTAGGCCCATTAAAGTTTCCTTAAATGTGAACTCCATCCCTGTTTCCTCCTCTTATGCCCATAAGGGCATCCTTGAAGGCACAGAAGTTCAGAGAGGTGAGGAAGGAATGTTTGGGGTGACCAGGGAAGGTCTTGTGAGAGAGGTGACATGTTACGGGGACAGGCCATTGATAGGAGAAGATGTGGCCTCATAGTTCTGCCTCAGGACTGCCAAATGCTCACTTTTTAGAGAGCGCCTGTTCTCAAAGTAATATGGGGCCAGGCCCTTAAAACCAAGCATCCCTGTGTAAGGGAGACAACAGGTTTGCCGCTGGTCTTCTTTCTACAGCAAGGCAGCATCACCGTAGACTTATATTTACTTTTCCTCTCTTTGTTCAATATCTTGTGGCTGCATAGAGTAATTTGATAAATCAAAATCGTCTCTTTCAATTTTCATTGTGGCTACATTGGTGTTCTTTTGAATGGAGTTCAATTATTGGGATGGCATATATTACTTTGAATCATTGTACAGCTCAATCAATACACACATCTTCATAATAAATATTGATGTTTTTTGGATGCCTATGCTGGTGTTGCACACATTCAGCACGGCTGTTAGGATTCAGGCAGCTCTGGGTAGATAATATTTTTATTTTATTCTTCCATTGAACTCTGTCACTCACATCTGTACTATGACCCTTCCAGAAGGGAAGAGAAATTCTGAAATAAACAAAATCATCCAGAAATGTATTACACTAAAAACACTTCATGAAAAGTTTGAGAGTTGGAATTTGCTGTGGAACTCCACTGCTGTCAAATAAACATACTCAACTAAGTAGAGAACACAGGTAGCCTGTTGTAAGTCTTTGTGAATGCCCAGCCAAAAAGAAATAGACTGTTTGCCTTGTAGGTTTAGAAAAGGGAAAATCTTAATTCATCTAAATCCTCAAATCTAAAGGGATTCTAGCTAGAAAAACAAATATATACCAGGTGAGTGTCTCTTGAAGGTATAATGAAATCTGAAGATTTGATACCCCAAGGATCATGATCATAGCATTTACTAAATAAGATTCTTATCAAATCTCATATTTGATAATATTCTTACAGTCAGATATAATCAATAATTTTTAAACTTCAGGTTTAAACAAATTTATTTTATTTTTTTAAACAAATTTATTTTAAATGACATGGTGAATTATTGTCGAGCAAATGGTAACATGTTTGAATTTCTAAAATATTTTGGCTTCCAGAGGTGAGAATTCAGCCGCAGTCTACAGTATCTACAGGGAAGGCGTTGGGTCTCCCCTACATCTTCACAAATGAAGAGTAACTAGACTTCCAATCCGTGTTGTTCCGTCCCAAGGAAGTCATGTCATCTCTGGGATTTATATTTTAATCATGACGCATATACTATATCTACCCATTGAAAAGCAAACATCTAAGATGCTCTTTTTTTTGTTAAGTCTTTGGAACCCAGAGCATTGACAAAGTCATCTCAGCATGGGAGAAAGATCAGAGAGATAAACAGTTTTGAATTAAGACCCAAAGCTGAATTGTGCGACAAGAAGGATTTTGTTCTTCTGTTTCACAGTATAGAAGGTTATTCCCAAATGCTGGAAAACAGGCATGCTCTTTCATTGTGCTTTTTGACTATCTACTGTGTGTACTCAGAGAGGTATTTTTTAAATGTTTGCAAAATGTCTTCTCCAGGCGGTTTGTATTAGGTATTTGTCCCAATGATTTTGTTTTGCCTTTGTAATTTAAGCTGCATTTCATTGTTGATTTATTACCTGCATGAATCCTTCTGCCAGGGGTTATAAAAGGAAAAGGCAAGCCCTTCCCACATTTAGCAGTATTGGAACAATGTTGCTTCTAAGCCTCAAAATCTTTGTCTAGGCCTAGAGCCCTCTCCCACCTATTTCTGTACAATTTATTTCAAACTTAGTTCTGAGATCTGATTTTTTTTAAACATTTCATGTTGTAATTTTTCCTACTTATTTTAATTTTTCTTGGTCCCAAGACTATAAAGCAATGCTGCTCAGAGTCAGAAAAATGTTAAGTAAAAAAATGAGACATCTGAGTATAAGTTTAAGACACCCTATGCTGCTTTCCTTCTGTTTATGTATTTATACTGGTAATTTGATAACCTAGAGCACTGAATGAGGAAAGTGAAGAATGATCAAAATATGAAGGAGTGTGTACTGCACATTCAGAACTTATCAGTTCCAGGATCAGTTATCTGTTTGAAGAAAATTACATTGCATCTGTCAATAGACTTAATAACTCAGTGCCTGCTATTTGATAATGGATAATCAGACAAATTCAGGAAGCTAGACCATATGCCATTCCAGTTTTCTATTCTCTTATTCACCTTAATTTTCTAGATGAGTGAAATTATCTAGTCCTGGCCTGAAGATGGCATATGAAGAAATAGAGCCTGCAGGAATCCAGCCGCCTCTGATGTTAGCCCCGTGCAGGTCAGGGCTGCCGGGTTATGTCTGCGACACTGGTATCTAATTGAAATGGGCAGAGTTTGGAAAATTGTAAACCTGGACAATGCAAGTGATTAATGGATGGAAAATAATAAAGGGCAGATGCGGAACAGCTGAGGGAACTGGCTGGTGGGAAACAGTGAGGCTGCAGAGACCAAGGATTCGGAATCTTAGGATAATTCCCCATCTCCACGTATCAGCCTTGAAGGATAACGACTAAATGGCGGAGATGATATAAGGATCTTATTTCCTGGATGTAAGGATTTTCTCAAGGACCCTTCAGTCATTTTAATCCAGGATCCTTTTCTATTTATAGACCCATTTCTCAACTCTCAAACAATACGGTCATTGGATCAATTTGTGATGATTTTGGCTACAACTATTGCATGAGTTAACTTCAGTGACTTAAGCAAGTAGGTGATCCTTGTTCTCAGATATCAAGAAGACCAATGAAGGCTATTTCTGGTGTAGATGTAAGTGCTCAGTGATATCATCAGGGATTCAGACTCTTTCCATATTTTTGCTATGCCCGCCATACCAGAGTGCTTCTCTTCTTGTTTGTTTCTGGGAGTTACCAGCAGCCATTGCGTTTGTCTCCTCCTGTACAAGACAGGAGGGGAGGAACTGAGCCATCGGCACCTGCCCCTTTACGTCGGGAAAAATGAAGATGCCCCAGAGGCTTCCAGTAGACTTTTATTTTCGTCTAATTACCAGAATCACATCACGTTGCCATCTTGAACATCTAAGGAAGCTGGGCAAATGAGTATCTCACTTGGGGCTGACATCTTGCTCCTGAAAACAGAGTTTTGCAAATAAGGAGAGAAGAATGTATATCAGTTAGACAAAGGGCAAAGGATGCCATAACCATCTACCTAAGATTTACTGTTGAGTGTTAGACACTGTGCTATTTCATGTAATCACAGGAAAGGGTGGGCCAAATAATGCCAATAGTGGGGTCGTCTGGACACTGTTGCAGTCTGTCTTTACATGCTGCTTTTAATCTGAACGAACTGGATATTTTTAGAATTTATATCAAATCAAGCAAAACCACAAGGATACACTATGGAGAGCTGACTCAGTAGAAACAAGAAACTGAATTTATATTTTCAGCCTGGTTCTTGGCTGGAATTATCCCTTAGATTTCTATAAAGCCATTGTCTAAACTGAGCTTCTCTCTCTCTCTCTCAATTTACTGACTTTTAGATCTCTGTGGACTGGGAATAATCAAATCATACTATTAAAGGAGGAGGAAACTTTGCTGAAACAAGAGTTCATCGCTTTCTAGCTTAATCACGTGGATAAGAACTTGAAAGCAAGATGGCTCACTTATCCAGTATATTTTGTGCTTATTCATATTTTTTCCTCTCCCAAAGAAACTCCTAGGGTTTGATCTGAATCTAATATATCCCCAGTGTGCTAACAAGGGTAGTCGAGGCAGAGCTTATTGCCATGTTTTGCAGATGCGGATCCAGGGACTCAAAAGCTTTACCCTGAATCATACAGCAACAGCTCCTACTGCAAACTCTGTTGTAACACCCTCTCTGCTTAGCCAGACTGCCTTGCTGCAAAAGGATGTCTCTTAGAATGCTGAATCCATGACCTCAAATGAAAAAAAGGCCATTTGTCATGTACTTTCTTTTGAAGTAATACATATCTTGAGTGGTAAGTTAGAGTGTGTAAAAGGCCTCAGCTGGAAGATTTGGGGGAAGGTGAACTTTTCTTGGTAGATTCATGAGGAGCTGATGATGTCACTATTTTTGTTCCTGCAATTTTTTTTTTTTTTTAGCAAGAAGGAACTTGTTTCCAATTTAGAACTTGTACTCATTCTTATACCTAATCAAAGAATAGCTGTGAATCTATATTTAAAACTGTAATGTGCGAGTGGCCTTTTTTCTCTTTCATTTATTCACTCTTTGAACTGTTTCTGGGGTATCCACTGAGTCCCTGTCATGGTTCTAGGTAGGGAGAATTATGAGACAGATGAGGTCGCTGCTCCCCCGGGGCTTCCAGTCTAGTGAAGGGGAGACACTAACAGCAAATGCAATTATTAGCATTTTGAAGGAGTTGAACTTGAAAAGTGGCAAGCAGGAAATGACTTGACAGTTTTTCCTGCCATTGTTTCTCAGAACCTGATTCTTGGGCTATTCATCCTTGTCCTATGATTAAAAAAAAAAAAAAAAACTTGGGCTGGTTGCATAGCTTTTCCAAACATTTTAGTGACAAGAAGAGTCTCCAAAATATTTGAGGGGCATGGCTCTATGGCAGAACAAGTTAGTTTTGCTGAAGGAACAGAAAACCCAAAGGGCCATTGTGACGTTGCTTGGTGGGCAAAGGGGAGCAAGTGCGGAGGAGCACAGGTGGAAACATGGATGGAGGTTAAACAGGTTATGAGTCAGGAGTGCAGCTTGTATTCCCAGTGTGGGCAGAAGAATTTGGAAGGTTTGGGGCAAGTAGTTTAACTCAAAGATCACTGTGCATTTTATGTGGGAATGGACTGTAGGGAAGCGAGAGAGGAAACAGAGAAACCAGCAGGGGGATGCTCTTGCCCTAGTCCAGGGGAGAGAGGAAGGTGACGTGGAGGATGGTGGGGATGGATCAGGGGGTGCAGTCTTTCAGGCGCCCCCTTCTCTCTTACAGCCCTTAACCTACCACAGTGGCAGCCACACAATAGTAAGTAGTGAGCCCTCGCTCCATTTCCCAGGAATACTTCTGTGAGTGAAAGCAATGCTGTTTATATGGTTTAGAGAAAAATGTGTCTTTTTGGCTTCCCTGGTTTCTTCTCTAATATCTCAAATCCCCATTCTAAATGCAGGTCTTAGAATATAAGCACGTATTGAAGGCATAAAATCAGGCGAAAGTAAACTTTCCCTGACTCAGAATTTTTCTAATTGTCACACCTTGGCATAATTCAGTCTTCAGTCCCTGCACACAGGGAAAAGCGTCATTAAATATTGTGAGAATTCGGTTTTCTGACTTTTTAAAAAAGGTGTTCTTGCTGCCCTCCTCGCCCCTCCTCCCTCCACCCCCCTCTTTTTTTCTTTCTTAAGAAAATAAGAGAATGGGAAAGCAGGAGGCTTGACTTAGTTTACTTTGGGAGAAAACCCAAGGAGTGGTGTCATCACTTACCCAGGTTTACGTTTACACACATGTTTGTCAATAATTATTTTGAGGAGGGGAAAAAGGAAATTCAGTGGCAACTTGAGAAAAATAAAGAAACAATCTCTGATAAAACCATAAACCACCCCAAGAACTGCCATAAAACTTCAGCACAGTATATGGTTTCAAAGCAAGATTTGTGAAGCAAAAACCACGATTAAAGTAGGAACAATATGAGCTTTGTGCAGCCCTATTGGCCCCTGGTGTGTAACTTGAAACTCCTGTCTCCTATCCTGTGCCTAGAGGAGGTTTTGTGAGGTGAGAAGGCCCAGGGAGGAGGGCTCTGCACATCCAAGGTGGGGAAGTTGGTCCTTTACCAGGGACCTTTGTATCCCTTGTGATAAAAACTGCGGTTGGGGTTCAAGGGAATACATTTTGTCGATGACCCCTTCCAATACCTGGTTGGGCTTCTCAGCAGAAGGTTACTAATTTGACTTCACTGGTCGTTCAACTGACTCTCATAAATTTATGTTTGGCCAGACTTTTCCCTTGACTTCCCCTTTTCTCATCAAATCTCACTCCCTCTCACCTCCAGTGTTCTTTCTTTCTCTCTAATCCAAGTCTTGGGTACCTTCCTTGCCTCTTCCCCATCTATCTCCTCATCATCTTCTCTTTCCATTATACCACAACCTCATCCCTTTTTCTTTTGTTGTTCTTGCCTATCCTGCACCCTATGTTCCCTTCCCTCTCTGTTCTGTCTCTTCTCCATCCCCCTGTGGCCGGGAACACGGAGCAGGTGTTATTAGTGGATGATAATCACAGACATTTGTTTCCTGAATTCTTCGGACTCTGTTTTGGGAAGGAAATGGATGTGGATGTAACTCTAAGCATACAGATGGATCCAAGTCAGTGAAACCTTTTGTTGCTCCATGAGCATCCTGAAGCATTTCATCCTGCTGAAATGGAAAGAGCCATGGGTCCAGCTCTGACTGCCTGTGGTGGGCATGTCACAGCATCTTTGGCCTCAGGGTGCCCATTTGCAAATAAAGGGGTCAGACCAAATGAAGTCTAATGCCCCCACCTTGGACCCTTGTTCCTTGAGCTCCTAAGCTAACCCCAGCATCTGTCTCTGGTGTCATGACTGTGTGCTCAGTTCCCTCTGTGACAATAGGTGCCTGTCCTGAGATTCAGCTCACGGGACTAATGTCTGCTGTAGGATGTGATGAGTTACTTGGCCAGCTTGCCCCTCTGCTGTGAGCAGTCCTCCTTCAGGCTGGCCCAAAAACTATTGCAGGAAACTCACTCAAAAGTGGAGGAAAAAAAAAATAAACCTATGTGACTTAGGAGATCTTTTCTTTTGAGGGTTTCGCTTGTCCACAAATGGCCATATTGCTCTGGTGTGGTTTGAGGCCTGAGGTATATTATCCTTGTTGGCCTTCTCTGCTTCTTGCAGGCAGCAGGCTGGGCTGGCCAAAGGCCCCTTTTTTGCTGTACTCTGCCAGTACCGTGCTCTGTAATTTCTCTGAAGATGTTTCTGGTTTGTTTGTTTTGTTTTGTTTTTTTCCAAGGCAAATGAAACTTCATGGACCATTTCTTCCTTTTTTTCTAGAAGCAAAGACCTGCACAAGGGAGGGGGTGAGGAGTAGAGAAAGTCACTTCTCAGCACCACAGAGGAAAGTGCTGACCCAGCGCGGGGCACTGGGACTCAGAGCCCAACTCCCGAGCAGGTGGCCGCTGCACGTGCACATTAATCACGCAGCTTCCTGCGTGTCAGGTAGAACATGATTTCTAGTGATCAGTGCTCAGTATTCAGTATGAGAAATGTAACAGTCTTACTTCCTCTCTCTCCCCCCTCTCTCTCTCCTGTCTCCCTCCCTCTCTCTTTCTCTCTCTTTCAAAATAGGAGCAGATATTTTTCATTTCTAGCCCAGATGCTACTATTTCTCTGTTATTTGCACTTACTGGGTTGAAATGCAACAGATGTTTGAAAAACGTTTAAAACTAAATTCCTCATAAGGGACCACGACAAATAAATCGCACACCTAACTTTAGAAGCTTGTTTTGCTCAGCCTCTTGGCAGACATATATATATATATATATAGATATATAGATATAGATATATATATCTATATATTTTTTTTTCCAGGATGGAGAGAGGGAAGAAAATTCTGTAATGAAATGACAATGAAAAGAAGATAATAATAATCGTGATTATTTATTGACTGAGCTAGGACTTTTAGTCCCTTCAAGTGATTTTCCATCTGTTATTTTATTTGACACACACAGCTACCCCAAGGGGGGCAGGTGTTATTGCCCCCAATTTACTTATGAAGAAATTGAAATACAAAGAGGATAACGGAATTGACTGAAAATTCAACTAACCCACATTTGAAGGAAAGAGCTCGGTTAGACCTTGAAATGCTAGAGTCTTTGAGCACACACATAAAACTTGAGGTGAATCCCTTCAGCAAACGAAATTCTCCAGCCTTGATCAGCAAGAATTCCCAATATGAGTCGGACCACATTTTACTGAACGTTACGCTCCCTGTTTTTTTCCTAAGAGACTCCAGGGGCATCTCAGATGTATTCACCAATGGCCTTCTTCTGCTCCCCTTTAAATATCTGAAGCCATGAGCTTCAATCTTGCCACACAGCTGGGGCCTTGGGGGGTGAATCCCTTTCTGGGACTTTCTAGAAGCCCAGGGCATCATCACTACCCTGTACCCTTTAGACGGCACTGTGCTGGAGCTAGGATATGATTCATGCAGAATGGGATAGCCTTTCTCCCCAGTGGCCCTTCTGTCTTCCAGGGTCCCCAAGTGCCTTACGCTAATGGCTTTTCCTTAGCTCCTGAGCTGGGTACTAACCCATACTCTGGTCTATCAGTTTATCAGTCTGATTCAGGTTCACTGAAGGCACACTACTCCACTTGCCCTTCTACTTCCCTTCTTAAATACTAAAAAACTTGTAAAGAAGTGACCAGCTGCCAGAGCAACAGAGAAGCTTAGGCACTCCTAAAGGAGTCCTTGCTTGCCCCTGTTAGGTGTTTGCTGGTGATTCTCCAGAACTGGCTCCATCAGTGGACCTGTGCTAGGGATGGAAGCAGAGAGCGGCTCTCTCCCAGCCTCCCAGTTGGTGAGGGTGACGGGACAAATCCAATGACGTCATCCTGCCGTCTCTTTTGCAGTCTCCTGTGCCAGACGGCTCTTGTCTCACATAGCCCAATCTCTCACCTCCTTCAGGTCTTTGCGCCAAAGTCACCTTATCAATGAGGCCTTTCTTAATCACTCTATTTAAAATGGCAATTTCCCCACCCCAGGCCCGACTAAGTCACTTCTCTGCTTGATTTTTCTCCATGGCATGTTCAGAAATACACATAATATAACATTTGTCATTTTAACCACTTCTAAGTATGTAGTTCAGCAGTGTTAAGTATATTCACCTTGTTTTGCAACCTATCTGCCCAATTTTCATCTTGCAAAATGGGAAGAACCTATATGCATTAGGCAACAACCTCTTTTGCCCCTTCCCCAAGCCACTATTCCACTTTCTGGCTCTATGAATTTGATGATTCTAAGTATTTCTTATGTGTGGGATCATATAATATTTGTCTTTTTGTGACTTGTTTATTTCACTTAGCATAATGGCCTCAAGGTTCATCCATGTTGTAGCATGTGACAGAATTCCCTTCCTTTGTAAGGCTGAATGATATTCCATTGTATGTATATACCACATTTTATGTAACCATTCATCTGTCAGTGGACAAATGGGCTGCTTCTACCTTTTGGCTATTGTGAATAGTGCTGCTATGATCATGTTTCCTAGCATTTTTTCACTTTGTCATATTCTAAATTAAGTACTTGGGTTTTTTTTGGTTTTTTTTGGCCTGGTCTCTTCTATTAAAATATAAGGTATAAAACTTCTGTCTATTTTGATCCCTGCTATGATTCCATTCCTAGAAGAGTATCAGGAACAAAATAAGTACTTAGAAATATTTGCCGAGTGGATTAGAAGACAGGAGAAGGGGGGTTTGAAGTGGCGGGGGGGTGGGAGGTTGGGGTACCAGGTGGTGGGTATTATAGAGGGCACGGCTTGCATGGAGCACTGGGTGTGGTGAAAAAATAATGAATAATGTTTTTCTGAAAATAAATAAATTGGGAAAAAAAAGAAGACAGGAGAAGGGAACAGAGCTTAACAAATAAATAAATAAATAAATAAAATAAAAAAAGGCTTTTGAAGAAATCAGAGTAACCACTTGGTATTAAAAGTTCTCTAAATATAAGAGTTACATTATCTCTCTTATCTTTAGGCCACCTACAAACCAAGCTCCCTTTCTGTCTTCAATCCATTTTCCAAAAATGACATTAAGAGCTGAGGACACAAGATGGAACTTGACTGCTATTCTCATCGTAGGCCTGTCTCCATTCTTTTCTCACAGTGGCTGATGAGGAGGGATTGTTAGCCACATTTCTCAGGACAGCAGTCCGGTTTTTCTTTACCACCCCTAGTCTGATGCTGCTGTGTTCCTCAAATCAAAATCTATATGTGAAGTCAAACTTGAGGGAAAGAGGAAGGGTAGGAGGGAATAAAGACTCTTCTCCACATTTGTGCCCTGACTTTTTCTCATCTCTGTGGAGTTTAGATCTTTAATGGCCCAGATCCTAAACAGTGAGAAAGCTTCAATAATGGGTATGTTTTCTTGCAATAATTATCAATGAAACCAAAGACAAGCAAGGACTAGAAGTACCGTCCAAATCTTCAGATATCAAATTGTCCTTAGACTAATCCGGATGTAGATAGCTGTAGTCAAATTTTTTGAAAATTAGTCAATCGGGGTCCTTTTTACCCAAAGTATAGTTTGAGTACTGTGACAGTAGCATCTTCTGGGACCTTGTTAGAAGTCTGGACTCTCAAGCCTCTGCCTGGCCCATTAAATCAGAATCTGTATATTAACAAGATCTTCAAGAGACTCAGCTGCACTTTATTATAGTCCGTTCAGGCTGCTGTGACAGAATAACATAGACCTGGCAGCTTATATACAACAGAAATTTACTTCTCAGTTCTGGAGACTAGAAGTCCAACATTGTTCAGTTAGAATGCAACTCAGCTTTTTGTTGTGACTTCGTATGGCAGAAGGAGGTCTAGCAAGCAGTCTGGACTCTTGTAGGGGCACTAATCCCACCGTGGGAGCCCATTCTCAAGACCTAATCACCTGCAAGTACCATCTCCCAGTTTGGAGGCCGCACCTCCAAATACCATCACGTTGAGATTAAAGTTTCAACATATGAATTCTGGGGGAACACAAACTTTCAGTCCATAGCATATTCTAAAGTTTTTAAAGTATTGGCTTAGTATATCCACTCATTTAAATAATGTATCTTTCCCAACTTTTGTATTTGAAATATAATTTCAAAGACTAAATATTGGTCTTATTCCACATAAGTAATTTCTGAATTGGACTAAAATACACGTTTTGCATTTGTCTCTGGAAAACCAATTTATTCTAAAAGATCTACTGATTTTCAGATTATGGAAGTAACTTTTTGAAATCATAGTATCAGAACTCAGAGTTTATGCAATTTGAGATTCAGTGGTAAATTGAGTAAAAGAACTTAAACCAACAAAAGCATAAAGTTCTCTTGGGTATTAGTATCCTTGTTTTCTGTTTGTTTGTTTGTTTTGTTTTGTTTCATTTTTGTTTTTTTCAGAATGCTCAGGTCCCTCTTGGGCATTGTTTATCTAGAGAAAGTGAAGAGTTTTAAGTGAATTAATGTCACCTGACATGTCTATTTCCTTTTTCCCCAACTAAATTCTGAGAGTACTTAGACCCAAATTCTCTCACTTGTATTACTCCCATCCCTGTTACCACTGCTCCTCATGGGGACAACTTAGAGTTCAGCTGTCTCTTAGTGATGCCATTTCTGGCTATTCCCACTTTCCCCCTTCTATCTGAATGATTAGATGAGCTTGGGACGTACACACAAATGTTATCAGCAAAACTTTCTCTCTGTGAGGCTCGGGTGCTAAAGTTAATCAGCCGAGTCACCATTGTTAGCTTTGTGATTTCACTTGTCATTGTTGGAGTAATTTCTGTGCTGTGATATGTCCATAGGATCTAACTGAAGTATAAGTAGCTTGGGTTTAATAGAAGAAATATTTCACAGTAGGGTACTTGCTCTGATGCAAATAGGACTGCCTCTATCTTTAAGAAAAAAAAAAAAAAATTCCACCTGGAAACATATTCTTAATTCTTTAGGAAATATGGGGGCAGGGGCCCCATGGAATCAGAACTTGGAGTTTCATGATCCCAGTGGTTTAACGTCCTCATTTGACATAAGGGGAAATTGAGGGTTAGAAGACTTAGTTGATCCACCCACGGTGACATGGCTTGTGGGTGTCAGCTGGGAGGAAAACTTGATGGTGCTGCCTTACCGCATTAAATGAAACAATGAGAATGTGCTGACTGCCAGCTCTGCAACTGGATGCACTTTATTTAAAAAGACAAGCAGGTATGCAGCAAGGGCCTCCCACTTAACCGACTAGTTGTCACCTCCTGCTGTGGGAAGCATCCACACACTACAAACATGAGGACATTTAAAACAAGCAAGTGGCACTGGCGTTTTCTCTCTCTGGTAGTATAACAATAAGCTGAAATTGGCCTTGATATATCCCAGGATGTATCCATGACCTTTCCCCGGAAGTGCTTCTAGAGCACTTTGCTTTCTTGGGAACCACTCTTTCCTTTTTCTGTTGCCTTGAAATCAAGGCATAGAAAAACCAGCAGAATGCCTCAATTTGGGCCAAATGACCTGTGTAATAGCAGTAGTTACAATTGACTCCAGAGGACACACACTCTTTGCTTCTTTCATTTCTATGTTATGTGGCAAATAGAAAGAAGAATGAATATTTGGGGTAGGGAGTGAAAAAATCAGCAGTTGCTTCTCTGGATAGACAGCAGCATCGATGGATGAGCCCTCAACCCAGGGCAGATTAAAGCACTTTTGACATGTAATAGAACCAAAATCAGATATCATGATTCAAAGAGCGTGATTAAAGGATGTGCCATTGGGAATTCTTAGCATTAATCGCAGGTGGGTATGAGGGCCTTGCCATGTTGCGAGTACTTCTCATGCATACAGACTCACTAACCTTCCCCGGCAAAATGATGGAAGGGATTGAATCATAAAATAGTTATAGTAAGCTGCGACTTCAGGACAGCTGTTCACTGTTGGAGAAGCTGGGCTTAAAGGCATAAGAGAGTATGGGTGGTAGTTTTGTGTGGTTTTGATTTAAATGACATGGTTCATGCATTAGCACTGATTTTAATTCTGATTGTAGTTGAAAGAAGAAGTAATATTTTGATTCCAAATATGATCGGGTAAATGGCTGATCAAGTTCCAAGTTGGGAATTGCAGGTGGAAAAGACTGTGGCTGGAGATGTTCTCTGATGTACACAGGTAAGCAATGAGGATGTCAGAAAACATCTCCAGCCACACACATCATGTTCTGCTGTCTCAGCTGAACCTGGGTCTGGTGGTGGCAGGATGGAAGTCCTCAGGGATCATAAGTGTGGTGTGGTTGGCACCAGGGTTGGCAATCAGCAGCTGCCTCTCCACACTGGAGTAGGCCAGCACTTTCAGAGGAGAAACTGGAAGCACAGAAAAGGCACTGAATGCTTCTCAAGTTTCTCAAAAATGAATAAAGCAGGGATCCCACCTTGTTCTACAAGAGGATTGGCCCAAGAGTCCTTTGTTAAAGGTAGTTGTGGGTCATTTAATTATGAGGAGGATAGAATTTTATCTCATTTCCCATTAATCAGATATTCCATTTCCCTGCTTGGATTGTAGTTACTCTTCCACTCCACAGGTTTGGTGACTACCCCCATGTAATCTATGTTTTTAAGCACAGACCTCTGAAAAAAATTGGCCTGATATGGTTTTCATTCAATTATATGAAAACATTTTAAAATATTTGTATTTTTAAAAGTATGAAAAGCCATCAAAATCCTTGAGGAGAATACAGGCAGCAACCTCTTCAACCTCAGCGGCAGCAACTTCTTCCTAGGAACATCGCCAAAGGTAAGGGAAGCAAGGGCAAAAATGAACTATTGAGATTTCATCAAGATCAAAAGCTTTTGCACAGCAAAGGAAACAGTTAACAAAACCAAAAGACAACTGACAGAATGGGAGGAGATATTTGCAAACGACATATCAGATGAAGGGCTAGTGTCCAAAATCTATAGAGAACTTAGCAGACTCAACACCCAAAGAACAAATAATCCAATCAAGAAATGGGCAGAGGACATGAACAGACATTTCTGCAAAGAAGACATCCAGATGGCCAACAGACACATAAAAAAATGCTCCACATCACTCGGCATCAGAGAAATACAAATCAAAACCACAATGAGATACCACCTCACACCAGTCAGAATGGCTAAAATTAACAAGTCAGGAAATGACAGATGCTGGCGAGGATACAGAGAAAGGGGAACCCTCCTACACTGTTGGTAGGAATGCAGGCTGGTGCAACCACTCTGGAAAACAGCATGGAGTTTCCTCAAAAAGTTGAAAATAGAGCCACCCTACGACCCAGCAATTGCACTACTGGGTATTTACCCTAAAGATACAAATGTAGTGGTCCGAAGGGGCACGTGCACCCGAATGTTTATAGCAGCAATGTCCACAATAGCCAAACTATGGAAAGAACCTAGATGTCCATCAACAGATGGATGGATAAAGAAGATAAAGAAGATGTGGGGTATATATATATATGATAAAGAAGATGTGATGTGTGTATATATGTATATATATATATGAGATAAAGAAGATGTGATCTATATATCACATCTTCTTTATGAAGAATAGATGAAGTAAGATGGGATCAGGAGGGAGACAAGCCATAAGAGACTCTTAATCTCGCAGAACAAAATGAGGATTGCTGGGGGAAGGGGGGTCAGGAGAGGGTGGTGGGGTTATGGACATTGTGGGGGTTGTGTGCTGTGGTGAGTGCTGTGAAGTGTGTATACCTGGCGATTCACAGACCTGTACCCCTGGGGATAAAAATACATTATATGTTTATAAAAAAATTTTAAAAAAATCAAAATCTAAAAAAAAAGGTATGAAAAGCCAGATGAGCCATTTATAAGCTTTTACAAAATATATATATATTATATATATATTTAAAAAAATATATATATATATATATGGGGATATAAAGGTATATCCCCTTAGGTATATATATATATATAGATAGATAGATAGATAGATAGATGTGTGTGTGTGTGTGTGTGTATATATATATAACCCCTTAGACATGAAAAACTGTTATTTGCTAAAGATGTATGAGGTGGAACTTCAAGAGATTTCAGTTTGCCTTACGACTTTATAACACAGAATTTTAAAAGCATCTTCAAGTACCTCTCCCGCCATTCAATATCATTACATCCTTTGGTTAGAGTAGACGTAGAGCTTTCCCCCTGAAATTTGCCATTTGCCCCATACAGCATTAGCTCCCCCACCCAAATACAACATAAAGTGTTTCTCTGTTCATAGATCTTTCACCCAAGCAAGAGCCAGGTGTACTCTTTTTAGTTCCAGGTGTTTTATTTATTTATTTTTTTCAAACTCTTTTAGCCAGCCCCAGAAGGTGCTATTGGTCACCAGCCACAAGCCAGCAAACTGTGACTCTTCGGTAAGATGATTTTTTTTTCCTCTTAGGTGAAATCCTGAGTCTAGGGTATTTTAACTAAATAGTACTTGGTTAAAATCTTCAAGTGGAAAGTAGAGATTTCCTATTTCACACCAATGATCACCAGCTTTGTTCTCTATTTTGCTGAAATACCACTTCTTAATGACTCTAGATGATTCAGGGTCTCTAATTTTAAGTAGGTCTGCAGTGATCTGTCCTATAACACATTTCAAATTATGCCAGGCCAGAGGACTGTAATTTTGTGAAAGAAGTCATGGCACCTTTAAATTAGGATAGAGTTGTTAGCTTTAGCAAACAAAACACTGGATACCTAATTAAATTTGTATTTTTGGTAAAGAACTCAAAATTTTTTAGTATTAGTATATATCATGTATATATGTCATGTATGTTTAAGATATAGTTAGACTAAAATACCATTTGTTGTTTGTCTGAAATTCAAATTAACTGGACAGTCTGTATTTTATCTGGCAACCCCACTTTAGGACAAAGGAGTGAGATTATTTTATGTGGCCACTGGAATTAGAGTGTGGTGTAGTACTAAGACTTCAGTGCTAGGAGATCATGTCAAGAGAACAGTTAAGTCAGGTTACCTTACTAAAGAGGGAAAATCTAATCCATTGCTTCATATCAGGGTCTAAGATATCAGGCTCTGCAACAAATAGAATGTGAAGTTATAAAACCACATCTAAATCAGGTGACCAAACTTGACAGTTTTCTGTGTGGTGATGTTTTCTCTATTACCCATCTGTGTCTTTCTTCCTTTATTCCCCCTAAACTGCCCGTAAAGATGGATGTGATTTGCCATCTAGTGATGCTATAGGAAGTTGAACATTAATGAAGAAAAGATGGTTATCTTTCCTGGTTCAGGGCTCTCTGGGTGCTTAATGCTAACCAGCTTCTCTCCTGGTTAGTATTAAGATGGTCTTGCAGGATCTCTTACATAACTGATGCTTAATGTACATAACTGGCTTGTTAACTTCATTAAGGAAACAGACATGGACCTGCAAATCAGTCACCATGGGGCCCTGACTCCTTTTCTCCTAACGCCATGGTGCTTCTGGGGGAAGATGGGTACTAATGCAGAGGGAGGAACACTGGGTAGAACTCAGAAGACCAGGGCACATGAACACTTGGCTTCCCAGTCTGTTTCTCAGTTTGCTTGCCCTCCAATTAGAGTAATAATAA
The DNA here is from genome assembly GCF_020171115.1 of Neogale vison. Classification (NCBI taxonomy): domain Eukaryota; kingdom Metazoa; phylum Chordata; class Mammalia; order Carnivora; family Mustelidae; genus Neogale; species Neogale vison. The sequence goes on along the minus strand of NC_058098.1, from coordinate 89,380,624 downwards.
TCCTTATCCTTTCTATATAAAGGGGAGGTGTAATCACCAGAATGGCTGATTAATGTGCACATTTTCTGAAATGAACAGAATGCCGGATAAACACAGGAGAATTCTTTTTTCCAGATCATGCCGTTGTCCCAGCCTAATTGTTAATAGCACACCTTTTGCCTTCAAACATGGAAGATGCATTATGATGTCACTTGAGTTACAGTAAACATGTTTGTAAATACCAACCTAGGATATACTTGATAACAGAAACAGAATATTAAAAAATTAGGACTTGATAATTTCGATTTTTCAGAAGTTATGCAATAGCAAAGTGACCAGTGTTCAGCACTGAGGCTTCCAATCCTAAGGCTAGGACTCTGTTGTTCTACCCTGTCCCACTTTAACCTAAAAAGCTGATAATGAGGGTCCAGGTGGAGAATGAGGTGAGAAGATCCTTTTCTTTCCTTCTCATAATCTCAAGAGATAGGATTTCTCAACTGTAGCTCTAGTTACGTATTGGGTAAGGTAGTTCTTCACTGGGGCTGTCCCGTGTCCTGATGTGTCCATCGGTAGCTGCCAGTACACCCCTGCTACCTCCAGCTGTGTCAACTAAAACTATCTCCAGATGTTCTTAAAACTCCATGGAGGTGAAATCATACCTATTTGAAAGTCACTATTCTTGAAGAAAGGGATTAAGATTTCTAGGAGAAAAGTTTTGTTTTGTCTGGTTTTTAGTGGTAATAATTGGACTTGGCGAAGTTGTCAATTGCATAGTTATAGCTCCAAAACGTAGACTCAATAATGGCAATGACAATTGCCACTAATATTTTTAAAGCCCCTTATACTTACCAAGAACATTCTGTGCTGTAGACCAAGGTTGCCTGGGAGAAAGGAGATCTGCTGTTGCCACACGAGTCACACCTCACATGTGCCACGCAATACTCTCAGAATTTGGAGAGTAGAATGGATGTTCACAAGGGGAGCAGCTAACCATGGTCTAATAGTTGGTCAGGTGCCTGACAGTGATATCTTATATCACAATGCTGAAGGGTTCTCAGCTGGGTCTTTATGAAGGCAAGAAAGGGTTAATGGGTACTGAGTGAGCACACATCTTGTAATGAGAACGCTACAGAGTTTGAGATCTATCTTTACATAGAAAGCTGCTTAATGGAATAGTTCATACACTATCTGGAGCCTTCTCTGTGCCCCATACCTTCTGGACAAGGATGTCTGCTTCTTGCCTCCAAGCAATATTGATATTAACTCTTGAGTCTGAATATTTGCTCATTCTCTTGCAGAAAGTACAGGCACTAAGTGTGGGGTCTTTATCAACCAAAATCTAGCATACTTTGCAAATGCTGTGCTGGGTGCCGCACCTGGGTCTTTCTGGTATGCTGTGCCCTCATTTTCCTTGTAAGATCAGTGGCTTCTATTTTAAAATATGTTTGTTGAGGAAAGAAAGAACTTGACTTCCCTTTTGGAGGGCAATCTGATTGCCTGCTGTAGAGAAGCGTGGCCATTATGATTCTGCCTATGTAAATGTTAAAGCATACTGCTGAGACTGGGAGGTACCACGGTATCCTTTTATGCTGAATAAGATGGGGTAGGACAAATATTGAGGTTCGGTATTGTACTTCTATTCTTGCTGGTCCACTTCAATTCTAGATTAAAGTGGAAGGAAAAAAGCAAGGAGAAGCAAGTTCTCTGGAGGCATGGTTATTGACAGGGAATTATGAATGATCAACATGGACAGTCACCAATAGCAGTAAGAATAAGATTGAATCATAGTGTTTTGGAGGGGAATTAGTTTAGGATAAAACAAGGACTTTGGGTTGTCAATGAGTGGTAGATTCTATAGCACTTCATGGAGTTTTCAAACTTTGAGAAGTGCACTGTGGCATTAGAGAATTTGATAGTGGAAAACCCATCATCTTGCTTAGTCGAGCTGGATACTTGGTTGTCAGTTCTGAAGAATCTTCCAGATAGGAAATTCTAACAACTTTATTTATCTATTTATAGCTGTAGTTAGCATCCTCAAATACTAAAATAATCGGTACTCAATAATAAAAGCAATGAATGCATGTGGGAAAGAGAGGTTTCGCCAGAGTGACATATGCAGTCATGTTCCAGGGAGCAGGTAAGGGGGATCTGGACATTTACTCCATGATCCTGCACAGCCCCAAATGCAGTGCTGCTATGGAGGGGACACTGGAATGTGAAACAAGTGCCGTGAGGCCCTCCAGCCAAACTCTTCCAACTGAATGAATGAGCTAATTCTACCATATCAGCCAATAGATGTCTCTCTCTGTTATATCCCTTCTGATCATTACCTTGGCCATCAGACAGTTCTGCTACATTACTCGACTGTACTGCCGAGAGAGAATTGACAATATTAAAACGACTCCATTGCTTTTATGAACTGGCTCTAGGAGACTAGAGTCCATTTCCATTACTGAGATGTGTTGTGTGCCTAACCAAATGCTTTTGGAAGCAGATAATTAGGCATTGCAGGCTGAGATTGTTTAAAGAAGATATACAATGAGGTTTCAGACTTCAGATATGGTGCTGTGAAATGTCTTATTGCATGAAGATTATGCTCACTTTCTCAAGTGCCCCTGGGGTTATTTTATTTGGGGCTTTGGAAGAAGGCAAGACTTCCTTTCTGGAGCATACACTGCAGTAGAGGCAATGGGCCACATTTTAAATTCAAGAAATCCTTGAGAGGCAATCGGTGAGCAGTTGTAAATAATTACACACACACACACACACACACACACACACACACACCCTGCCTTTGGAGGGGAGCCGTGGGGGGGAATCACACTTTCATCCTGTCCAAGAAATCAGGGTGTTTCTTTTGAAACTTTAACTTCTTGTTCTTAAAATGCCAGTGCCAACATACATTGTTTGTATGTGCTGATACAAAGCATATTTGAAATCTGAAAGCATTTAAGAGTTAAATAATACAAGACCGATATCTGGGATAAATTACTGAAAATGCTAGCGTAAAGGGAACACATTTACTACACCTTTTAAGGCCCCGAAGAGAGCCCTAAAGAGAAAAGATTCTTTTCAGATGAAATATATAGATGGCCTGGTGATGATAAAGGAGAAATAGATAAGGAGACCTTTTCCAGACCTTCCCAGGTGGTCAGACGTAAAGGTAGGATGACTATTGACTCAGATGACGCTATACCTGAGTGAGGTCATGGGCAGTGTCCATTGAGACCCCATCAAACTTCCAGAAGATTCTAACTCTCGGATGACCGTATTATGAAGTGACCATCTGTAAGATATAAATGTATTGCAATAGGAAGGCTGTTTCTGACAGTTTTCAGGAGCTGTCTTTTTAGCTCTAGATGAGCCAACCTTCAGCTAGAACTTTGATATTCTGATTGTGGGCTGTGGACCACCAGCAACATCTAGCATTTGTTAGAAATGCAGAATCTCGAGCTTTACCCCATGCCTACAGACTCAGCATCTACATTTTAACAAGCTCCGCAGGTGATCTGTTTGTGCCTTAAAATTTGCAGTTGTTGGGCTTTACCACAAATATGTCAAGGACAGAAGTCCTGTCATTTAGCCATTCTTTTATCTGAGTATTTATTGAATGCTCTGTGTTAGGTATGGGGCAAAGCCCTGGGCAGACAGTGCTGAATAAAGAAAGACTACATTCTTGCCTTCATCATATTTTATTTTATTTTATTTTTTTAAAAGATTTTATTTATTTATTTGAGAGAGAGACAGTGAGAGAGAGCATGAGCTAGGAGAAGGTCAGAGGGAGAAGCAGACTCCCCATGGAGCTGGGAGCCCAATGCGGGACTCGATCCCGGGACTCCGGGATCATGACCTGAGCCGAAGGCAGTCGTCCAACCAACTGAGCCACCCAGGCGTCCCCATCATATTTTATTTTTATATTTATTTAACAAATAGACATATTATGCTTCTTACAGAACATTGCTATTTGAAGTGCTTCATGCACATTGACTCATTTAATCATCTAATCACTCTGTGAGGCAGGTACTATTGTTTTTCACATTTTGGAGATAAGAGAATCTAGGTACAACAGGTTAAGTAAGCTTTTCCTTTTTTTTCTTTTTTTTAAAATTAAATTTATTTATTTATTTTCAGAAAAACAGTATTCATTATTTTTTCACCACACCCAGTGCTCCATGCAATCCGTGCCCTCTATAATACCTGGTACCCTGACCTCCCACCCCCCCCGCCACTTCAAACCCCTCAGATTGTTTTTCTGAGTCCATAGTCTGTCATGATTCATCTCCCCTTCCAATTTACCCCAACTCCCTTCTTTCAAGGCCATACAGGTTGTAAGTGGTAGAGCCAGAATTTGAACCCAGGGACTGTGGCTTCAGAGTCCAGACTCTTAACTGTTAAGTTATGCTACCAGTAAAAACACCAGCTATTTACAGCCTATAATTTTGCTTTTAGGGAAATAGATAGAATGTTGTGATAACTAAAACAGAGGAGTAACCTTAGGTGGGCTGGCCAGGGAAGGCGTTTGTGAGATGATATTTAAATAGAAACCTAGAGGAGGGGAAGGACACGTTCATGGAAAGGCAGAGCAAATTCTAAGCAGAAGGAATAGCAAATACAAAGTACCAGAAGTTGAAAGAATGGGGTCCATTCTGAGAACTGCTTGAGACTATCATGCCTGGAACATGGTGGTGGTGGGGTAAGGGGCTAGAGGCAAGGCTGGGGAGGTTGGAAGGGCAGATTCCACAGGGAGATAAAAGCAGGGTAGCTGACACAGAGCCTCTGAGGACAGGGGCAGAGGTGGGATTCTGGGTGTCCTGGGAAGCCAGTAAGGGTTTCAGCAGGAGAGTAAGGTGACCCGAATGCTGATTCAAGTGCTGAGAGGACACTAGGAAGCAGCACAAGTCAGTGTGAGACAACCCGTTGAGAGATGGCAATGGCAGAGGGCATGGAGAGGTGGGTACAGATGGAAAGTGTTTCTTTCTGTATTAGGAAGAGAAGAAAGACTATAGATCACAAGAAAGTTTTGACAATGGAGAAGACACTCACTTAAATCTGCGTAACAACTATACCTTTGTTTACTACACTTTTCCTGATAACCTCCTCTGTAATTGGCCACCCCCTTCCATCTTTCTTTTGTCTTTAGCTGAAGATGGTATTTAAGGTGGTGGCTTGGGTCATCTCAGGCGTTTAGTGATTTTTCCTGGGTATCTTCCATGTATACATGAGGTATACCTGTTAATAAACTTGTTTGTCTCTTAATCTTTTATCACCAGGGGTCTCAGCCAAGAACTCAGAAGGGTTCAGGGAAAATTATTTTTCCTCCACTATCTGATTTGGAGATGGAATCAGCAGAAATGATTGGGCATGTATGTATGCATGTACTGTTAAAAGATAAACTAAGGCTTATTAACAATTTTAGGAGTTTAATTGAGCAAAAATCTGTTTGAATTGGGTAGTACCAAACTGGAAATGGTTAGGAGTGTTCCACTGGCCGGAGCTCAGGGAGACATTTTCATAGAGAAGAGGTGGGAGTAAGTCAAGGGAATTATTAATTGGCTAAGCTTAAAGTCTATTTGGCTGTTTGTGATTGGTCATCCTTAGGCTTTGATTTTGGAACCTTGAAGCATTTGTAGGCATAGATTTTGGTTTGGTTATATAGGCTGCCTGACATTAGAACCATATCACTCTAAGTGCCCCCTTATTAAATTAACAGTACCCATGTGGGTATGTGTGTCAGTGTATGCACTAGTGTGTGTTTCTGAGGGGCAGTGTTATTAAAGTGGAAGAATTAGATTATGCCAGGATTTCTGACTTGAACCCACTGGGTTCATACCATTTGGTGGGCTCTGCCATTTAGTGTGTTAGGAAAATGCAATGAACAGGTTTGGGTGGGCGAGAATCACGTACTTTTCTTAGGTTATATTTTCGAGGTACTTATGGAACTTCCAAGTGGAGATGTCAGAGAGATATCTATGTCTTTCTCGCATTCAATTGTGGGTCTGTAAGAGAGCCAGTACTTAATATTTGCTGAATGGATTTGGGGGAAAAAGACTTCCTGGGTGAAAAGATATTTGATGAAAAGATATTTAGCTCCATAGGTGTTTACTGTTGCCTGAAAGTTGCTCTAGCAGAGATCTTAGCTTTGCTTTTTATAATTGAGAATGACATAAAAATATAAACCACCACCACAACAACAAACCACAAATTATGGAGGGCAGACATATTAATTTAATTTACACTAAGGTGTGCATGACAAACATGAGCATCTCCTTGCTGACACTGGGAGGGGAAGATGGTGCTGAAGTCCAAGTGCTGGGGCATGTTTTATTTCATAGGGTATCTGCAGTGACTAGCACAAGTGCTCAGTGAATGCTGTTTTGAACAAGACACCTAAAAAGAATTTTCCCCAAGGCCAATGCTGTTCCAGTAAAGTAAATTCTGTGACTATAGATTCTTGAGCGAAGGTGAACATCATCTGAAAATCATTCACCTCCTACTACCTTCTCATACACACCCTGTACTTTGTTGTCTTCCTAGCTTTGTCTATTTAGCGACTTCATTTATATCAAGGACACAGAACTACACTACCCTGGGCTTGCACAGAAATTAGTTTCCATATTTGCAGGCTAGTTTTAACTTAGCCCAGTAGGGTAAATTTTCTTGTTGAGGTATTATTCAGATTCCTCCCTCCACCCTTGTCCTCTTTTAAGATGGTGTCAGTGAAAAGGAGAAAGACTTTCATAGGTTTGGGAAGAAGGTGGTCTCCTTGGGTGAATGCTGATTGGTATCCACAGAGTTCCGGTTTGCTGACTACTTTCTCAGGGCATGCTGCATGTGATGAATTTGTGGCATGTTTCATGGTTTGATCATGGGCCAAGGCCTTCTCCCTATTGACTGACCTCCTCTTGACTCTCCCCGCTTCTGTAGATCACCCTGAGTTGCTGTCAAGTGCTCCAAAGGGTTCCCGGATCAGACCATCCACTACACAGCCTGTGGGTTCACTTTGCCTCCTGTAAGGCTCTATGGCCCTTGATACATGCATATCTGATTACTTATTTCCATGATTTTCTTTCAGACCTCCATGGAGAAAGATAGTTTTTCCTTGCTATCTTCTCCTTTCCCCTAAAGTGCCTCCTATCTTTTCTATTTCAATGAAGCTAAAATGAGAAATGAGTGCAAGGCAGAAAGAAATATACATTGTAAAGTATTTTGAAAATACATGGTTATACATATTTGTAGTCTGTGAGCATTAAAGAGAGGCCCAAGGTAGTATAAATGAGGCCATGAAAAGTCTCAGGATATTCTTGATGACAGAGTGCATCCATCCAGAAGTAAGAAAATTGGCCCCTGGAAGAAGAGTATGGCATCTCTTTGTTCTTTTGTTGCCATGTTATCTTCATTGGCAAATGGAAGTCTTACTTCTCCTGGAACTTAAAGCAGAGTGTCTAAGAAAATGAAATTGGTTCCATTGAACAAGTACTTAATGGAGCCTACTGTGTGTTCAGCACTCAGCTTAGTGCTGTGGAGGATAAAAAGGATAAAAGGCACATTTATTATCCACAAATAAGCCACAAACTTCTTGGAGAGACAAGACCCCCGCATATAAAGCAGTTGACTAAGGCTTTAATGAGAACAGATGGGATAGGGTTTTGGGATAAATGTATGGCATAGACTTTGAATGCTAGAAGAAATGAGGAAGGAGAGACTTGGAGATCTGGGCTTGGAGGTTTCTAGATATCATGGTGCATACACTAGACATTGAGGAGGACTGTGCTGCAGAAAGGCAGAGAAGCATGAAAAGGAGGATGTGGAAGGTAGGAAAGTAGGGGGGTGCAGTAAGAGCCAAGACTGAACCAAGTATGACTGACTAGAGCTACATGTGCAAGGTAGTAGCCACTCATAAAACGTGACTAGTTCATATTGAGATATCCTGTGCCTAAAAATGCATACCAGATTTTGAAGTTTTAATATGAAAAATAATATAAAATAGCTCATGAATAATTTTAAAAATATTGATCACATTTTGAAATATTTTAAATATATTGTTATATTATTAAAATTAATTTTCCTGTTTCTTTTTGCTTTTTTAAAAAAATGTGACCACTAGAGAATTTAAAATTACATTTGTGATTGCATTAAGTTTCTACTGGACAGCGCTGGAAGAGAAAAAGGTATCAGGGAAGAGAATGCCTAACTTAAGAAATTGTCTAGCCCAGTAGGTTCCTGCTTTTCAAGAAGAAACTGTTATAGCAAAAAAAACAAAAAACAAAACAAACAAACAAAAAAACAACCCTCCCCCACAAAAAAAAAAATCTTCCATAGGAAAGTAACTGCTCATTCAGTACCAAAAGCAACCAAAAATTCAGTAATATTTCTAAACACATATTGAATGGGTTTCGTGTGTGTGTGTGTGTGTGTGTATAGTAAGATAGCTATGGGTAGGGACAACTTCATGTATAAGTGTGTGGGCCCCTTGTGCTAACTCCGAGGTCTGCCAGGTCTGTATCACTTTGGAGCTGCATCTGGGTGGTGATGATGAAATAGTTGAAAAGAGAAAGCTGGCCATACTGGATAGAGCCTTGAGTGTCAGGCATAGGATTTGGGGTTTTATTTCCGAGGCAGTGAGGAATCTTAAATACCCCACACTCTTTCACTGTTTCCTTTATCTAACCAGTGTAGCTCTGAGCAGCTCTTGTCTTGCTGCTGACTTGCAGTGTTCCAGCAGCTTGGATATGGCTGCAAGTACCCTAGATCTCCAAAGGAGGAAACTGAAAGGAATTCTAAAAAATGGGGTCGAACCTTTCTGGGTGTCCTCAGACCTCTTTTAGAATCGCTGTGCAGTATCTGGACAAGTCTGCCAGTCGAGTACCTATTGCAGGCTTGGGTGACAGCTATGGAACTGTTGTTATCTTGTGGCCAGAGACCCTGCTGCTGCCCTCTTGTCTTCTGAGTCTCTGAGTATTTTGAAATTCTTTCCCCAACTTGTGTTCAATGCCTGGCTTCCATTTCCACTGCCCAGTCCCCTCCTGGAAGATTAGAAGCATCCAACTCACCTGTCAGATAGAAGATAACTATGGCCGCTTGTCTAAACCTGCTGCTCTCGAGGCTGTTATCCGGGAAGAGGTCTGCATGGGGCAGTCCTCTTGGTAGCAAAAGACATGCCACTTCAGGGTGTCATCTGAGGTTGGTGATCATTATAGTCAATAAGGCCCATACCCGAGGGGTTAAAAGGACATGTTATAAACTCGGGTAACCTTGCTACTGTTTGGGACACAGAGATTTATTTTCTGGATTCCTCAAGCCTTTCTCAGGAGATTTTGTCCTGTAAGTCTTGCTGACAGATTTATCCTGGGCTGCTGTCATCGATGGCTGTTTTCTCACTAAGCAGGTGGAAAGCAGAAGCTGGGGAAGGGAACTGCTAGTTGAGAGGTCATTTGGGAATCGGTGCCATGAAGTGGACATAAATTTTATGTATTCTGCAAGGCTTTAGCTATTGCTTCTGCCTTGTCCTAGATCTTTCCTTTGTGACAGTTTTTGCCATCAGTGTTAGCATTATTGTCTGCAGCGGTAATTAGAGATTTAGGCCTTGCCCATACAGCAGGCACAGGCCATCACAATTCCTACAGGAGGAGTGGTTTGGTTGTAACCACAAAAATAGGCCAGGCAAAATCTCATGAGACCCGCTTTCCAACATTTCCAGGAATAATTTCAAACTGGTAGACATGCCCAAAGCTTCTGCCAGTCCCACTGTCACCAACCACCCATGGCCAATGGAGCAAATCCTGTTTGACTTTGGTTCAACCTGAGCGACAGAGATTTTATAGGGAGAGAGTAATGAGATAAAGGAAATAAGGAAAGAAATGGTAAAATAATAATAATAATAATAATAAAAATCACAGAACTTTAGTACTATAGAAATTTTTAAAGATATCAGACCCAGTGTTTTGTTTTGTTTTGTTTTCACCAGGAAATCCTTTGTTGAATCAAAATTGTTATAGTTAACATTTGTTTAGCTCATAGCATAAACTGGGAAGTGAGGTAAATGTTTTTTACATATTACCTCATTTATCTTCACAAAAACCGAGGAGGTAGGTGTTACTGTCTTCATTTTCCCCGCAAGGGAACCAACACACAGATGCTAAAGAGTATGTGTGAGGTCACACAGCTTGGAAGAGGTGAATGGGGATGGGATCCCCAGCAATCGGTATCAGAGCTGGTGAGGTACAAACTGGACACTGAGGGTGTATCCTTTCAAATGTGCTCTTCACCTCCGTGCCCTACTGGGTGGGATAAAATGAACAGAAAATCAGAGGGCTGCTTTGTTGAAGCCAAGATAAGGTGCAATCTAAACCTTAACTATTCAGTTCTTACCCCTCACCCCGGGGTCCCTAAGGGGACCAGCCACTTTTGATCTAGTCAAATTCCCACATGTCCTTGGTTGATGAAGCTGAGAAGCTGTTTGAAAGGTGCTGAGCATTGCCTAAGGTCACATAACCCATCAGTATCAGAGCCCAGCCATTTTGATTCCCAGGCCACTGCTAACTCCATACTCCCAAATAGCAACACCAAGATGCCTCCCTGCACCTGAAATTCTGTTGTACTAATTTCTCAGTGCCAAGAGGCAGGCAACAGAGTAGGCCAAGCCCAGAGAATAACTAGAATGTTCTACAGAAACAAATTTTTGGTGCAACTAGAAAATGGCCCCAACCCTTCCAAGCTCCAGCCAACAGCTGATGCAACAGTTGCTTGGTCCAAAGCCTGCTCTCCCAAAATGATGGCTACAAAATGCCCAAGGCTCTATTCTTAGAACTTCTCATACATTTTTAATTGCTACCGAGGCAACTCATGATCCCTTTCAAGGTCTAACCTAGCATGCTCTTCTTGCCCTGCTGGACTTTATAGTCTGGTTTCTTCTGCTTTGGTGTACCGAGAGGCTTTTTAAAAAGGGAATTCACTTTTGCATGTCCTCTTCCTCTTTCTTGGCTTCCTCCTTGGAGAAAGGGATCTGGTAGTTTTTAATTAAAACTCCCTGAAGGGACTGAAATCTGTCTTGAGGTAAAAGAGGTGCAGGCCGTCATTGAAATTTTGCCTTAGTTACTTAATCAGCTGCCCACTATGCACACCCAAAGGATTCATGCCTGAGCAAATGTTTTCTGGTCTGAGAAAGGAGGTAAAAGGGCCCATTAGGATGCAGAGGGTGGGGACCACAGCTGCAAAGGTACCTGGGGAGATGGTTGATTCTTTTTTGTAGCCCCATGCTGTTCTGGAATGTGGGTGCTGTCTTCCCTAAGGCCGAATCTGAGAATACAGAAGTAAAAGCTAAATGGTTTTACATCATTGAAAAGAAAGAATTTTTTTTTCAAAAAATTTCAAAACTTCTTTCTTGCTGCCAGGGCTGGTTTCATGAGCATGTGACCTATGCGGTTGTGTAGGGCACCCAGCTCAGAAGGGCTCCTCACTTGATTTAATACTCTGCTATTGCCATCTTAAAATTCTTAATAATTTTTTTGACATGGGGCCTGGCATTTTCATTTTGTACTAGGCCCTGCACATCATGTAGTCTGCCTAGTCTGCAAACCAGTTTGGGATATGCGGTTTGTGGTGGAAGTACGTGGGAGATTTATGTTTGTAAGGGAGGTATGACCCACTCTAGTTTGTAGCCTTTTTACAAAAACCTGCTCTGGCATAAGAATATATGTTTAATTCAGAGTAACAGCAAAAATCTGTACTATTTGAAAAGCTTGTGGTTGCATTGAATTTGGTATCTCACCTTTATGAGTTAAAAGACTAATCTTTTCTCAGTGCCTTCTGCTATTTTTGGCTTAGAGATCCTGAGACTCCAATGTATGACCTTTTCTGACAGTGCTGGCCTTGCTGGCAGTCAGGTTACCACGGGTCAAGGCCCAGACACTTCATCTGTTGTTTTCCCCTTGGGTACAGAATGAGACCTCATAATGAAGTAAGGAGTTTCGGTGTTATTTATCATCCTTCTAGTAGATAATATTTAAGATAAATCATCAAATGACTTCTAAAATTTCAGGTCATTATATGCAAAAGACTGAGTGTTATTTTTCAAGGTAAATGTTGAAAAATGCCAACATTATAACAAATTAGTTTATTTATATAAACTTCAGTCAAGTCATAATAAGGTATTTTTGAGCATTTGAAAGAAGACATTGGAAAGGAAATGTTTTGTAATATAGTTATAAATATTAGCAAGATTATCAACATCAGGTTTAAGATATTATAATAAAAAATAACAATAAAATAAGAGAAAAACACAAGTAGCTAAGTTAGGGGAAAAAAGGAAAATGTAATTCTTAATCTCATTTGTCAAAGAATATAAAAAAACCAGAAGTCTACTTTTTTTGTAATTTAAGTGAGGCAGGGACCAATTAGGCCTTGTCATTTGGTTTCATAGCTATTATTTGTAAATATACAGTGATCCTTGAACAACATGGGTTTGAACTTGGGTTATACATGGATTTTTCTTTTCTATAAACACAGTACAGAACAAAAACAATAAAATAAATATATTTTCTCCTCTTTATGATTTTCTTAGTAACAGTTTAGCTTACTTAAGAATACAGCATACAATACACATAACATTCAAATATGTGTTAACTGACTGCATTATTGGGAAGGCTATTAATAGTTAAGTTTTTGGGGAGTGAAAGTTATGAGTGGACTTTTGGCCATGGCGGGGGATGGGGTTCAGTGCTCCTAACCCTGTGTTGTTCAAGGATTAACTGTGTATGGACCACCATGCATAACTGGGTAGTGTTGACCTGTTATCTGCTCTCTGCCTTTTCAGAGAGGCAAATCAGAATACCGACCCCCATTTTGAAAGACTGCAAAGTGTTTGGGGGTTCTTATGGCTTTTTTCAGCACAGACTTAAAAACTCAAGTATCTATAGCCTACCGAAATGAGTATGTGCCCAGGTGGGGACTGGGATGAACTGGAGAGCCATGTCTGGTCTCAAACCAGGGTAGGGTAGGGTAGGGTAGCAGCCCTACTCAACCACTGATGATCACTGATGAGAGCGGATATTGTCAGAACTTCTGATTTTTCCAAAAGAGTAGATCTCATCTTCACTGGGAGATTTGGAACACTGGCTAGTGACTCAAACATTTAAAAATTCTACTGTCCAAAAGCAAATAAGCATCTATGGCAACATGTTGTCATGGATTGCCCATCTCCACCCAGTACCCTGGTTCTTGCATGGGCGGAGTCACGGATGAAAGTAGAGAGGAGGGGAGAGATCTTAGGAATGTTATTTTCAGACTCAATTTATTTTTACAAACTAGAGTCAGTGGATTCCTTTTTCATTAGGTTATGGGGCAACTCTTTTTCTTGTTCTAATTTACTTGACACTAGTTTCACATAGCTCCTTCTTCATGGACTCTATTTGCATAACTACACAATAGAAGTGAATATCTTCTCATCTTTACTTCATATTTAGGATTAGAAAATAAAGGAGTAGTCAGACATTTCTGACTAAAGATGTGTGCAATGAACAGTACCACATGTGGAAGATGAAATAGCACAACTTTTTGGCTATTATTTATCAAAATTGAGGTGAAAGATATGCATATCGTGCTGACATATTTTATGGATTGGGCATATCTTAATGAGTAGATGGCCTAAGTGACCACACCATTTCTCATTTTCAACACTGAAATTTTGTGAGATCAAATCATTGACTTCTTGGGTTTTATGCGATATTTTCCTTATGAGTGAACTGGTTAGACTAAGCTAAGAACTTCTGATTGAGTAAGAAACAAACATCTTTAAAGCTAGTATCATTTATCCATATATGAAATTATAGTCACTTCTGTGTAAAATTTATAGTTTTAGATGTTAAATTTTATGGTGTTGCATAATTAAAATATTAGAATAACCTTTGTCTCCCACTGGCAAATTTCAGAGATTACCCATCTTATTTTCTGAAAGAAAGCCTAAATTGATTTATTTTAGTAGAAATGTCTATGGTGCGTATGTGTTGTCTAGAGTGAGCTTGTATGTATTTATGGTACAGTGTATATGTGTATACGGTGGATTGTGGATGGTGTGTGTGTGTGTGTGTGTGTGTCCTCAAAGAGCTGTTTTTGATGTTTACAGACCCAATGCTGTTGCTGAAATTCACTGTAAGACACCCATCTCCTGTGATGCAAAGTTCTTGTGATCCCTAAATTTCCCTCTTCCTCCTTGCTGGCTATTTTGGTTTCATGATGTAGCTCCTCTTCTCTCTCACCAGCTTTGTTACTTGTCTTCTAATGCTATCTTCAAAGTCAAGTGTAAATCTGCTAATGATTTCCTTCTTTCTCTCTGATTTTACCCTTTCCAATGTCCATCCTCAACCCTCATGAGCCTTCTTTCCATTGTGTTGTTCTTTTTTTACTTCCCCTGGGTGCTTCTTACTTAATTAACCCTCTACCTCAGTTCCTTTCTTCATTTCTTAATGTTTACTTTACCTTTCTGTCTGATTTCTCAAATCTTAGATCTTTTTCTTGTTTATAACCCCTTTTGTTCCCCATTCAGATCAGTGCACTTGCTTTTTCTCTTTGCCCCTTTGCCTCCCCTGAGAAATGATCTCACAACTTCTCCCTTGTCCTTTTCCTCCCACTTTTGTCTCTCTACTCTGTTCTTTTTTTTTTGTCTTATTTTCTCAGTTATTTTCAAAGAGCATTTAAGGCAGCTTGCAAAGATGCTTACAATAAGCTGAAGTTAGAGAAATAAATTAAAAAGTGACAGAGGAGGAGAATCAGAATAGATGATGTGACATGAATAAGAAATGAGTTAATAAACACCTCACCTATGAGTCAGGATCTCCAGAGACTTCCTGATTTTTCCTCTTGCTTGTCTTGATGATATTCCTCCCCGGAAGCACGTCAGAGAAGACTTCCAAGGGCTCAAGAGTCAAAAAGCACTGTGATCACTTAGTTGACAATGTGTTGGTGCCATAGCTAAAGGCCAGGGTGAGAACAACTGGCCTTTGAGAGTATCCAAATACCAGCCATTTTATTACCGACACAGAGCCCTTACTGACAACTGCTTTTCAAAGGGAAAATGCCAGTCATGAAGAAAGGGTTGGGTGTCACCCTTTATCTGCATTTAGGCCTCATCACATGGTAACCCAAGAGTGGATCATGCATCATCCCCAATTGATATCATGTCACCTCTGCTAGACTGCACCTGCCTTTCCTTTTCTAGTTATACAGAAGCTCTGTGAGAAGGCTCCCAAGACCCTTTTTACCATTTTCCCTCAGGCTCTGGGATGGATGCCATTTTTGCCTCTGGAATTTTCTGAGGCTTGCGGACATTGCAATTTCTTGATGGTGGGGTCTACTATTGATTTTGATTTCCTTAAACATTTTGCCTTTCCTTCTGGAAATTTATGCTTGTTTCTGGCATCTGCCCCATCTTCTGTGAACATTCAGGCACAGAACTCATTTAATTTTTTTTTTCATTTTAATCTTCTGGCAGTAAATCTCCCTTGCCATTTCTCTGACCTCTTGTTCCTTGTGTACTTAAAAATGCCTTATTTATTTCAACCTCATATGTAATTTATCTTGTGCTCATTCTGCATCTTTGCTTGTCTTATCATTTTTTAGACTATCTTGATTTTTTTCTGTAGTAGTTGAGGGCTTCCTCTACCTGATATACTTGTCCAAATACCCTTCTTTGCCTTTGAATGATCTTCCCAATACTGACTCTCTCCCCTCATCTCCCTCTCCCTTGCCTTGGTATTTATTACTGTGTATTTCCTATTGGCTGGTAATTACTTATCTTAGTTTTCCATTTTTTCTTCTCCTTTCCATCCTATTACTTTATCCACTGTCACTCTTACCATAATTTTTCAGCTACCTAAGACTATTCTGACTTGAGATGATTTGTTGCTGCCTCTTCACAGGCCGGGTATGACATAGAAATCCAGCCCACCCATCTCTTTCTTCTTTCTATTTTTGCAATAAACGGCCAAGTTAATTCAAGTTCCTATCCATCGTAAAAGAAATCACTCTTCAACCATATGGGATAACTTATGACTGCAAATAAAAATTCCCCAATGTTTTGCTCCTCACGAGTTTTCACTTCCCCAGCACAGTTTGGGAAGTCTAAGATGTTAAAATCCCCAGGGAGCACATATTTTCATAAAAATCTACTTTCAACTTCTAAAATGTTTCTTCTACTCACAGAGACTTGATTTTCCAATAATACTAGAGAGCATCACAGTTTTTCTCTTCTACTCCTACTCTCTCCTCTGCCTATGCTGCTTTTTCACAGAAGGCAATTTTGAGTTATCGACTAGTTTGTTTTCCTCAATGGATGGGCTAGAAGATTTTAAATACAAATATAGGCTTTAAGATCTTTCTCACTCCAACTAATGAATAAAAGCTCACATTAAAATAAAAAAGCCCATTCTTTTTAAATTAATTCTATTTCTGGGTTTTTTTGTGTACATAGTTAGGGTTACTTTCTACACTGCTTACAAAGGCAGTACTTGGCATTGCCTCAAACCCAGTCACTTATTGGTGGCAGAGCCAGGGCATTGTAAGCAGTTTTGGGTGCTACATGGGCTTACATAGGACCTGATCCTTCTCCAGAGATGTTATAAGACTGCTTTGAAATTAAAAAAATAGGCAGTTAAGTATATTTTGGTAGGATATATGTTACAGAGATAACCTCTGTGATCAATTAATTGATCAGTTGATTCCTTATTCCAACACCTTTCTGAGGAAAGGAGCTAAAATGGCCATATAATCACTCCATAGAGTTTGATAGAAGTAATTTTCCAAAGCTATGGTCCATACCTATTTATTAAATCTTGACTTTATTACTGTCGACTGTTAAGAGATTTCCTGAATTTTAATTTCCTGTGTCATCGTTGAAATATCCATTGCTTGTGGAAGGGAATTGGCAGGGTTGGGTTTTTCTCGAGGAGCTATTCCTCTGTCACCCTGGAACAAATGACTTAACCCTTGAGGTTTCTGTCTCAATTTATGTATCTTGAGGGCAGTGTTTTCATTCTCTCTCTGCCTCCCAGTAATGCAGTGAGAATGGGAAGACATGGCCGTAGGAAGTAAGGAGAAGGAACTGGCTAATACTTCTAGTTAAGTAGATTTACATTTATGCTCTTAGATTTCAAAGCCTTGCCTGGTAGAGTTCCAGCTTCCAGTCCTTTGAAAGCTCTCTCTGAAGTTTTCTGGAATTTCCAGTATATAATGCCTAAGATGATAGGTTTCACCTGTGCTAACATCTTACAGAATGTTCTAGAAGTGGGGGACTTTTTAATTTTTTGATGGCCATCAGTTACAATTTTTTCTATGTCTCAGTTACACAGCTTCGAAATGATCACTTTTGAAATATGATGCCAAATCATTTATTATCCTTTAAAGCATACCCGGACTTACACATTGCTGTTATTATTCTCATTCCTGGACCATCTTTTCAAAGTTGTCTATGTGTAGTCCACTGTTAAGAATTTGGGGAAATTTTCTCTTTCCAGTCCCAAGAAGATCACCAAACAACTTTACCATGCTTATTGTAGTTCCTGATTTTTTTTTAATAGGGAAAACATTTTATTCCACAAATAAGTACAGGGTTAATATGAAAATAGCTCTAGGAGTAATAAAGATTAAAATTTAGACCAAGGTTTAAATGACTGATATGGGATTCGTGCCTGGGCAGATTTTGCATGTGGCTATGTGGTGGAGAGAGATCCTGGTTTCTTGAGGGCTGGGAGAGAGAACTAAACAGTGGTAATGGAAAACGTGGAAAGGGAAGCTTTAGTTGCAGAGGGAGCTGAAAACAGATTCTCTCACAATTTTGCCTTTGCATTTTCTTAGTCTTTCTTATTGCTGCTACTTTGAAGAAGCCTAGTTTGCTTTTCAGAGCCCCTGATTTTTCATATTCTATAATATGATGTTTCTTGACTACAGTGGAGACAAAATCTGCAAAGCAGACTCGTGGAATCAGTCCAGTGCTATGGGATAATCATCAGAAAATATCCCTGATTTCCTCACTCCCTTCAGTTGTGAGGGGGTCAGAGAACCCCGTCCCTCCAGTAGCTTCTGTTCCTATCACTCAGCACAGAAGTTCCAGAGGGGGCAGATGCACCTGGAGGGGCCGGCACTTCCCCTGCTTACCTCTAAAAATGAGCTGTTTTGTTTTTGTCATTCAGTTATTGTCACGGTAATGGCCCGTAAAAACCAGTCCCAGACCTAGTGGCATACAAAAATAAACATTTATTTCTTGCTTACATGTGTGTTGGTTGGCTGATCCAGCTTTAGCTGGGCTCGGCTTAATCTGTAGCTGGTTTTAAGTCTGCTTCACATGTCTCTTGTCATTCTGGGACCTGCAACTCCAGGAAGCTATTTTTATAGTCACACATAAGAGGGCAAACTGCCCGTGCAAGCCGTTTCCAGTTGTTCTAGCAGACTCCAATTAGCTGAAGTAAGCCACGTGATCAAACCCTCAGGCAAGGTGTGGGAAGGAGAATTTTGTTTACCCAGGAGGCCATATTGAGGGTATGGAGGTTTAATATTACTGTAAGAGATTGAAACCAATAATTAAATATGCCATAGGCTCTGATAAAATAATAATCAAAACTATTGGATATCCAAAGACTAAGTCACATAAAGGGTGGTTGGACTTTCACAGGTCAAATATTAATGAGAACAACATGTATTTATATTTAGAGTAAATTATAAAATAATAGAATATTTTATATTATTCTAAGCTGTTCCATATTCAGTTTTATCTAGGAGTCTCAGGCCAAATATAAAATATGTGTATATGTGTGTGTGGTTTTCTAACCGTTTATTGAATATTTATTATAAACTGGGCATTATGTTAAGTGCTTTTACATCCATTATCTTATTTACTCTTCTCCCTGTTCCCATGAAGATGATATTTTTATCCCCTTTTGGGAAGTCTGAGTTTGAGAGATCTTGTGTAAGCTAACCAAATTCCCATAGCTAGTAAGGGGTCAAAGCAAAACCTCTGGTGGCCTGGAAGTGTTTTCTTGTATCTATTGAGCTTGCACTGCCCACCCATTGTATGAAATCAATAGCCCCAGGAAGTAGATGTTGTCATTTTCATTTCACAGAGCTGTTAAAAAAATAAAAAAAAAAAAACACAATAAAATCAAGTCAAAACAAACAAACAAATGAAAAACCAGACAAGTGACTTGACTCATGCAGCTGACACAGTGCTCAAGGGGTAGTGCCAGCCCCAGAATTTGTGCGTTTTGCACTCAGTCCCTTGGTGGCTTCAGTGCTGGACTCAGACTGGCTGTGTAGATTTGTTTATTTTTTAAGCCCCTTGTGCCTGTTGGTGTACTGTCCCTTCTTACTGACACTTCTTTCTCTTTGGGTTCTTGCCTTCTTACCTAGAGCTGTGCCTTTCTAGATCGCCTGGCAGGATTGTGCTGTGATGAAATCACAGTGCTCCACTCCTCACCTCTCTGCCAGTTTGGGTTATTTCTGTTCAGATACAGATTTGGCCAGCAGGGCTGTTGACAGTTATATGCTGAATTCATTTCAGGTTGTTCCCAAGCCTGGCCCACAAAAGGAAATCAAGCAAAGGATACTCTTGCTGTTTTTAGGAAGCACATTCTAGCCGGCCTGAGAACAGAATGCTGGGCTTTAACTGCCAGGACCTCCAGGGGTGGGGATGTGTGTTTTCATAGATTTATATTATTATATGAAATGATTTTCTAGAGGAGTTGTGGAGGGAAAGAGAAGTTACACAAAGCAGCCTGGGGGGAGTAAATAAATTGGAGAAACAGCAGCTTGACTCACTTTACTTTGATTGTTGGGGATTTTTATCTGTGTATTGACACGGTAAACCTAGTTCAGTTATATTTCCTTCTTCATCTCTGCTCACAGTTGGGATCTGAGGACCTCCCTTAATCTGATAAACATTAGACTAACTTGGATGATAGGGCTCTCCCTGAACACTTTATTAGTATCTCCCAGGAGCCGAGGGGCAGGCAGGATGTTGTTTACCTTTGCCAAGATGTTGTTCTGAACACCATGCCCTCTTTGCTGTGAAATGCCATCCTCTGTTGTCTGAAACCAGAGCAAGAGAGCCAGACCTGAGGCCAGGATTGGGAAAAGGAATATAAGGGGTGCTCTTTCTCCAAGGATTGATGTCCCCAAGGCACCATGACCACCAAACTGCTGAATTCCAGTGTTGCCAGGTTAAAAGATGTTAAAAGAGGGACGCCTGGGTGGCTCAGTTGGTTAAGCAGCTGCCTTCGGCTCAGGTCATGATTCCAGCATCCTGGGATCGAGTCCCACATCGGGTGGGGAGCCTGCTTCTCCCTCTGCCTCTGCCTGCCATTCTGTCTGCCTGTGCTTGCTCTCTCTCCCTCTCTGACAAATTAAAAAAAAAAAATCTTTAAAAAGATGTTAAAAGAAATAGTGATGTGAGCCTAACATAGTTGTGTATGGGGTACTAAAAAAGGAAACATATTTAATTTTGTTTGAGAGGGAATAGTTTAGTATGAGAGGGGATAAAGTATTAAGTGGGGAAAGGGTTGCAAGTATGGCTTCTCATATTGATACTCTGATTGTGGTTTATAATTTAATAATATCAGGATCAGGTAGCAAGAGAAACCCAAACCAGATGAAAAGTAGGATAAACATGCGTAATGGGAAAAGCAGCACACTGACAGTGGGGAGACTGGGCTATTGTCCTTTTCCACCATGGGTAGCTATGTAGCTTTGGGAAAGTCACTTATCCTCCCTATGTCTTCTGCTGAAAAAATGACAGCAGATCCTAAATTGCTTACTATAGAAAGTTGATTTGTGGGTCAAATGAAATAAAATATATGAAAGCATTTTATAAACTGGAAAGTAGCATAAACCCAAATATCAGGGTTTATTATTCTTTCTTAATCCTGCTATTGCACTGCCCTCTCCTCTCGAAGAACAGAAAAATGTTGGCACAGGATAATTTTCACAGTTTGGAAGGAGGGGTAAGTTGTTGCCTTTGCACCCTTCACGGCTAACATCTGTCACCCCCAGCTCTGACAGCTGCTTCGAAGTTCGCGCTATGAAAGTCTCAAAACAGGGTTGGGTCAGTCTCCAGACTCTACTCTGCCATGCCCCAACCATATTAAAAAATTAATATCTCTTCTCTTTCCATGTGCTTAGAAAGAGGCCATGAAGGGAAGCGCTCGACAATCTTTTTACCCTATTTTTCATTTGGTTTGGGGTTTTTTTTCCCTCCCCCCACCCTGATATTAACAAATTGTAAAACATAACCAGAACACCAATGTAAGAACAGGATTTGCATCCCCACTTAATACTTATTCCTTTGCACACTAACGTTTGCAGTGAATTGTTTCATTTCTTATTACCCCATCCAAGAAAATTTCCCATTCAGTAATATTAATAATAATATATTTTTAAACCTTGACTTAAAATTATAGTAGTGCCAAGAGACTCTAGTTGCTATTTTGTTGAAATAATATCAGGTTGCCTGTGATGCTTTACATAGCTGTCATCTCTGTGATATGATATGTCCATGATTTATTGACCTATTAAAAGTGCTGTCATTGACTTGTCATAATAAACTTTTCTTAAAATATTAAAGGCATAGAACATTGAGTAATGGCTCAAACCAGTACGGAGCCTTGACTTGGTTGTGGATTTGGATTTGGTGGCCTAAAGTTCATCTTTTATGCCTTGAAAATGAAAACTCTGCCTTGGCCCCCCTCTCACTTCCTACTCCCCTCCACCGCCCCAGGATTAGTTGTCACTAAACAGATTGGCAGAGAGGAGGGGACAGCATGTGAGAAACTCTGAACATAAAGGACTGACCATAAGCTTCAGCCTGATGGTCACTTCTGTGTCTGGAGAGACTTTCTGGCCTCTGCAGTGATAAATCCAACCATGATCCTCATCCAACTAATTTTGTGAATAGACATTGTATTCACTATTGTGGGGTAGTGGTAGGGGTTAATTTTTTTCCAGAAAGGGAAAATGTCTAACCCTGGAATCTGAGTTTATTGGGCATAGATATGGAAGCAAGGAGAAATTTTGAATTGGGGAATCTCCAGGCACAACTGGGACACAGGAAAGGCTTGCAGTAGACTCTTTGTCTCCCTTTTAGGGGCCTGTATCTCTGACTCTGGCATGCTTAGTGGCTGGTCTTCTTGACTCTTGTACTGCACAGGTTGGTCCTGGTGATTTGATCACTATTATTCATTATCTCCTTATGTTCAGCTGGCTGTTCAGATAAAGTTGTGCTGAAGGGATAGGGTTAGGAGATCCTCCCCATGCAGTACACGTTGGACATTTAGGGAGGCCTATCAAATCCATTTGTTTGCAAGTAAGACACATTGATTAAAGTATGAGTCCTAGGATCGTGGAATCTAGGGGTCGGGTTAGGTTGGGGGATAAGTAAACAAGGGAGATAAGGGCAATAATGAGGAAAGCTGAAGTGAAGTGAAATAGTACAAATGGGTAAGTCAAGTGGCAAACCACTGTCTCCAAGAAGGAAATGCAATGAAGCATTTATGGGTATTTAATCTTAATAAATGTGTATGTGCAAATGTACATGACTAAAACCCTAACAGATTAACTGTCACCAAATTGCCTTTGAGACTTTAACTTGAATATAGTCTTTTGACCAGATCAAATTTTATATGAACTCCTTAAAAGGCTCCCCCCCCGGCCCTTATCCACAGAAATTTTACTCACATAAAAAGATTGGGTGAGGGGCGCCTGGGTGGCTCAGTGGGTTAAAGCCTCTGCCTTCGGCTCAGGTCATGATCCCGGAGTCCTGGGATGGAGCCCACATCGGGCTCTCTGCTCAGTGGGGAGTCTGCTTCCCCCCCCCTCTCTTCCTGCCTCTCTGCCTACTTGTGATCTCTGTCTATCAAATAAATAAATAAAATCCTAAAAAAAAGAAAAATTAAAAAAAAAAAAGATTGGGTGAGAAATTATTAAAAATCTGGAAGTTTCCAGAGGAGAGATGAATGGGAGGATGGGTGAAATAGATAAAGGGATTAAGAACACTTATTGTGAGGAGGACGGAATAATGGATAGAGTTGTTTAAAAAAATCTTGCAAAATTCCAAATCCTTTGTAGTAATAATTTTTTAATTGAGGAAAAACAAATTTTGAAAAGAAACTAGATGCATATCTGTAACAATGTATAATACATATCTCTGTAGTTCCATTACAGTTTAAAGTCATTTTGTCGATTTAGAAGCATAAATATATCTAAATATTTGAAGAATTTTGAATGCTCACAAAATGGCCATGCTTGGTTTGTTTGGAGTTGTGAGGGTCTGAACAAGCCTCCAACAAGAAAAAAAGACTATCCCTACAACAAAATATGCTCAACCCAAGCTTGCCTACTGACAGATAAAAAGGTCAAGTTTCAGAGTAGGAGACATAAAATTTATTTAGAGAAAATTCCTGTGTTTTAATTTTAGGAAACCACACTTTGGGAAGACTTCTGATTTTGTTGTTGTTATGATTTCACATATCTAGATAAACAAGAAAGGGTACAGAAATTAACTTTCCTTATTAAACTAGCCCTTTCATTGCTAATGCTTAGTGTTGTCATTGCCAATGGATCAGAAATACTGAAGGTAGTTCAATCATATTCTCCCAGAGTAGGATGCTAAGAGATCAGTCACTAAACCTGCATCATAGAATTGCTCAGAGAACAAGATAAGAAAGCAGCTGAGGGAAATGGAGGGGGGTGCTTTTATCATATAATAGTTCAGTTACTGGAAATATATCAGATATAGTTATCTTATGGCTACTTTAGATCTTAAGCTGCTTGAGAACAGGCATGAGTTAATCAAGTAGTCAGCAAGACTATAGAGGATCCAGATGATGCACTAGGCACTGTGAGGAGACTTTCATTTTTCTTTCCTGTGCAGCAAATATTTTTTGAGTCAGTATCTTCTAAGTCTCCTGGTAAGCAGAACCAACACAGCATAAACAAGTCTTCAGTGTGTTCATGATGTTTACATTCTAGCAAAAAGGACTGATAAAATGTGGAAGACACTGTGTTTAGACCTCAAACCTCAAACCTTGGAAGTTGGATTGGAATGAAAGGAACATATCTGAAGGAGCAAATACAAGACAGTATATAATAAAAAGCATATATGTCTAGACACTCAAAACTTGCAGAGTGGAAATCCATGAGCTATGGAAAGCTTTGAAAAGAGATCAAGTGTTTTTGGCCTGGAAAGATGAATGAGATTGGGAAAGAAAGAGGCAAGGAGTTCTTGACAGGAGGAACATCAGTGGATAGGGATAAGGATAAAGGGGTCTGTGTCCTCTTTATACTCAGCAGGTCTGGTTCTGTGCCAGAGACTTGATGGCATCCTACAGGGGTGGCAGCCTTCTCTGCTCCTCCTTGAGCTCCTGCACACCTCTTATTGTTGACAGAATGAGGGAAAGCCTGGCTTACAGCACATGTTAACATTGGCAATATTCATGCCGGGTGACATACTAAGGGGTTGCCATTACCCTTACTTGAAATCAATGCCTTGTTGACAGAGCTGTTTCTTAGAGCTGAGATGAAGGAGGTACCATGAGTCTCATGTTGCTCTCCCCTGGAAAAGCTGGTGAGAAACCAGTGCTAGACTTGTGACTCACATGGAGCCTGGCATAGGACGCAAGAAATTTGGTATGGCTCATTCAGGAAGTCAGTTGATTGAGCTTCAGATAAACCACAAACATAAAATGCAAATCCCTGTGCTCTTCCAAGGTTGTCTATCTCAGGACAAATTTAAAGGTTTAAAGGAGTTTCTTCCCTTGGGGAAGGGGAGGGAGGGAGGAGACTATGTAGGGGAAAACATGGCAATTCTTCATTTTTTTTTGCAAGGACCTTCATGTGGTAAAAGGATTTGTAGGTCCAAGCAGAAACAGAGAGAAACACGATTAGTTTAGAGAAAGTCAGTCAAAGCCTTTGTTTGCTGTTATGGAAACCAAACAACTGCTGGATTGAATGATACTAATATTATATTTTTATTTTTCAACTGTTCTTAGAAACTGTGGAGACACAGCCTAAGTTTATACAGTCTTAGATTAATTCCGTAGTCTGCATATTCAGTAGGAAAAAATTAACTACATCAGAGAAAGTCTTAACACTCTCAAAAGAAATGCATGGAATCTGCATAAACAACCACAGAAAAATAAGCTTTACATAAAAAAAAATCAAGAAAAAAATGTGAAGGGTAAAGCTACAAGTTCAGTACTGTACAGTGGCTTCATGAAGGATACGCATGTGTCTTCCAAGGAGGTCTGGTGAGTCTTTGCAATACAACATAAGCTTTTTACATGCTGTACTTTGATGTAAAATTCAATATATAGAGTAAGGCACTTAGGAAGAAATGTATATTAAAAATAGGTGAGGGAAATGATTGAACAAATAAATAAATGGGGGAGAATGGGCAAATCTTCCTTAGAGAAGAAATCCAAATAACTTCAGTAGATACCCCGTCTCCAGGAGAGAGAGGTTAATTCCCTCCTCCATCTCAAGGAGGAGTTAGATGTGGTGACTCACTTCCAAAGGATAGAGCATGGGAATGGAAAAGTAGTAACTTTAGAGTAAAGAAACACAGCAGATACCACTTGAACCAAATGATCCAGGTGAGAATTACCAGTAATAAATTAGGTTGATATCCTTATAGCCTCTTATGTGATGTAATGAGAAGGGTACTTCACCTCTATACTATTCTTTCTAAAAGTCTGTAACTCTGGTATAGTCATGAGAAAACCTCAGACAAACTGAAGAATGTTCTGTAAAATACCAAGCTAGTACTCCTCCAAATGATGAAGGTCATGGGAAACAAGGAGACTGAGTGGCTGTCACAGATCAGAAGGGACTAAGAAGGCATGGCTAAATAAAAAATGGTATGGCTCCTGGATTGGCTCCTGGAACAGAAAAATGACATTAGTGGAAACACTGGTGAAATCCAAATGAAGTATAGAGTTTAGTTAATAGTAATGTACCAATGTCAACTTCTTAGTTTTGGCAAGTATATTATGGTGATGTAAGATGTTAACATTAGGGGAAAGGGGGTGAAGGGTGTATATGAACTCTCTAAAATCTTTTCAGTTTTTCTATAAATCTAAAAGTATTGCAAATGATTATTGCTTTTTCCTTTATCTCTTCTCTCTTCTCCACCCTAGATTCTGTGATGATAAGACATACCTATTTCTAATTTCTCTGTGTTATAATAAGAGAAGGTGTTCTTTGCTAAGTAAAAGGAGACCATGGAAACTTGTCCCTTACCAAAAAGCTCTTTGTCTTTATTTTCTGTTTTTTTCTTTCATGCCACAAGTTTCCAATATAGTTACAAAACTCTTGAGTTATCTTTATTCATAAAGTCATAAAAAAGTAAAAAATCTAAAAAAGAAGTGATACTACTCCCCCAAAGATTAGATTCAAAGGATGATATATAGTTAGATTATCAAGTAAAGCTATATAAAGTGAAGCACCAACTACATTTTGAAATGCCACCAGTCCTTGATGTTCTGTTTCAAAACCCTATATCCTGAGCACAGCATTTCGGAACATCCAAGCAAAGGATAAAGGATCAAAGGTACACTTTCTTCTTGTTTAAGGGTCTTCTTTCATTTTATTTCAGGGCCCTGGGGTAGTCTCTCAGCTTAAGCCCAGTGTTCACCAATCACTTGCTAATAACTAGAGCTGAAAGAGGGCTCTGCCCTAATGCCATTATGTTCAAGAGCCATGATTGATTGTGTTATAGTATGTTTTTGAAACCTAATTACTGTCTGAATGAGTATCTGAACTCATTAATCTTTAGTCCTGTAAATAAGTAAAATTGACTAAATAACTGGATTTCTCTAATGATGGCTTAGGTTATCTTTGGACCTACTGCCTTGCCCTACCCTCTTCAGGGCAGCAAATTATTTTGCTTAATGGTAATTGCTCCCCAGCTTTGAAATCAATTTGTAAAAGTCGGCTTATAAAACAATTTTCCATGTTGCACTGTGATTGCTTGGTCCCTACTCTATCTTTGTGGTATAATGAGCACATCCTGTGATGTGTTCGCAAACCATTGTGTTTGCTGATGACCCTCCTTTGTGAGAAGGGTCACATCACTTAATGAGATAAGAGGCTGTGTGTGTGTGGAAGGGGGTGGGTTGCAAGAGTGGTTTTATTTTCACCTTACTAGCTCTACCTGTTTGTTTGTTTTTCTCCCCATCAAAATAGAAAACAATTTCATGTAGCATAGCTTATTCCATATGCTCCAAATAATGTAGTATTTCCTTAATATCCAGCTACAGTATAACTAGGGGATGGGTTTTCAGGGTACATTCTTCCTTCTCTGATTTTTTTAAATGTTTTCCTTCTTGTTACCATTTTATTATCCATTAGAACAGTTCCCCAGATAGTAGCTTTAAGAGAAAGAAGATTAGGCATATTCATATGCACTATGGGACTTCTGCTTCCAGCCAAGATGGAGTAACATGGACCAGATATGCTCTCCCCTTGAAATAATTAAATTTAAAAAAAAAAAAAAATGAAATAACAGTTTTCAATGCGTTGGATATCAGCCATTCAAGGACAGAGATCCCTGAGACATGAGAACAAATGAAATGAGACCCACAATTGCTACAGCTTGTAGCCTTGAGAAAGTTTATAGGTTATGGCACAACTACTGAATGAAGAGTTGAAGCTTAGAATCTAGGGAGACCAGGGCAGTAGAGGTCACAGAACAGAGTGCCAAAGTGTGGGATGGTGCTAGAAAGATAACTCTGGAAATCTGTAGAAGCTCTTCTTCCGAGTAGTCAGTACTGATCAGCACATGTGTGTGAAGCAACTGCCCAGGAGGAAGAAAGAACCATTTAGAAGGATTAGAGAAAACAGAAGCTAACATTCACACAAGGTAGGAGATTGTGCCTGTTTCTACCAGTCAGATTGGAAGACTTCACAAATTCAGTGGGCATTGGGTTTTGTTTTAGTAATGGAGAATAAATAGCTCTAGACTTAAGGCTATCTAGCAAAGCTGAAAAGCAAATGAAGCATGGACCAAATTTTCCAAATAACTAAATATCTCAGAAAAAAGTTCAAAAATATTTACAGGAATCAAAAAGCATCCAGAATGCAACAAAATAAAATTTACAAAGCTCAATGTCCAATTAAAGATTACTGGGCGTACTAAGAAACAGGAACATATAACCTATCTGTGTTGAAATCCAGTTAATCAAAATTAATCTAGAACTGACTGATTTTAGAATTCTTAGACAAGGACACTAAAAACATTATTATAACTTTATTCTGTATGTTAAAGAAGCTAGAGGAAAGATTAATCAAGTTAAGTAGAGACTGGAAAATGTAAAAAAGACCCAACTCAAACTTTTAAAGGTGAAAACTATACTGCCTGAAATGAAAAGGATATTTAATGGGATTAACAGCAGATTAGTCACTGTAGAGGAAAAGATTGTTTAACTTGAAGACAGCAATAGAAACTATCCCAAAGGAAAAACAGAGAAATAAAGCTCAAGAAAAATGAAAAGAACATCAGTGAACTGTGAAACAATTTTGATAAGCCTAATATCCATGTTATTAGAGTTCTCAAGAGGAGAGTGAGATGGGTCATAAAAATATCTGAAGAAATATTCTGAAGAATATTTGAAGAAAAGAAATAATCCAATTAAAAAGTGGGCAGAGGATCTGAACAGATATTTTTCCAAAGGGGACACTCTGATGAACAACATGAGAAGAGGCTCAACATCATTAATCATCAGGGAACTACAAATCAAATCCATAATGAGATATCACCTCACACCAGCTGGACTGACAAGTATCAAAAGATAAGAAACAACAAGTATTGGTGAGGATGAAGAGCAAACGGAGAACTCATGCACTGGTGGGAATGCAAACTGGTACAGTTACTGTGTAAAACAGTGTGGAGTTTCCTCAAAAAAATTAAATAGAGAAATACATATGCTTCAGTAATTCTGCTATTGGACATTTAACCAAAGAAAATGAAAACACTAATTTGAAAAGATATAAGCACCCCTATATTTATAGCAGCATTATTCGTCATAGCCAAGATGTGGAAGCAACCCATGTCTATCAATAGATGAATGGATAAAGATGTGGTTTTATATATATATATATATATATATATATATATATATATATATATAAAAGAATGAGAATGAGATCTTGCCACTGTAGCAATATGAATAGGCCTAGAGGGCGTTAACACTAAGTATAGTAAGTGAGACAGAGAAAGACAAATACCTCATGATTTCAATTATATGTGGAATATAAAAATAAAACAAATGATGGGTGCCTGGGTGGCTCAGTTGGTTAGTGTCTGACTCTTGATTTCAGTTCAGGTCATGATCTCAGGGTCATAGGATTGAGCCCCGTGTCAGTATCTGCACTCAGTGGGAAGTCTGCTTGAGATTCTCTTTCTCCCTCTCCCATTGTCCCTTCCCTTCCCCAACTCACTCTCTCTCTAAAATAAATTGATAAATCTTAAAAAAATAAAACAAACGAACCAACCAACCAACAAGCAAACAAAAAGAAACAAAGACTCTTAAATACAGAGAACACACTGGTGGTTGCTAGAGGGGAGGTGGTAAAGAGATGGGTGAAATAGACATAGGGGATTAAGAGATTCAAACTTCCAGTTATAAAACAAGTCATGGAAATGAAAAGTACAGCATAGGGAACATAGCCAATAATGTTGTATTAAAAAAGAGTTTAAAGAAATGATGGCTAATAGGTTTCCAAATTTGATGAAAACTGTAAATCCACAGATCCAAGAAACTCAATGAACTCTAATCACAAGGGACATAAAGAATACTACACCAAACACATTGTAATCAAATTGCTCAAAACTAGTAATAGAGAAAACCTTAAAAATAGCCATTGAAAAAGACATTACACACAGAGGGACAAAGATAAAGATGATGGCATGCTTTTCATTAGAAATAATGCAAGCAAGAAGATAGTGGAGCAATGTCTTTAAAATTATGAAATAACAGAACTTAGAATTCATATCAAGTGAAATGTATCTCAAAATGAAAGCAAAAATACTGTTTCAGACATACATAAGCTGGAACACTGTATCATCAGAACTGTACTATAAGAAATGTTAAAGATGATACTTTAGCAGAAAACATATGATACCAGATAGGGATATTGATTACACAACACAATGAAGAGCATCAGAAACATTAACTGCATGGCTAAATATATAAGTTTGTTTTCTTATTAGCTAAATCTCTTTAAAAGATAAGGGACCGACTTAATAATAATAGTTACACAGTATGGGGTTAATAACATATAGAGTAGTAAAACATATAACAAAAATTGCACAAAAGCCAGGAAGGGAGAAATAGAAATATATGCATCATAAGTCCATTCATAAATTAAAATTTACTGTTTAGTAAGTATTCCAAGTGTTGAGCATGAAGCATCTATTATGCATTACATACTGTTCTAGTAGTTACACTTACAGTGGAGGACAGAACAGATAAGATCCCTGATTTCACGGATTGTCCATTTCACTGAGTTGGCAGTTAACAGACAAGGGCACAAACAAGCAGGATAATTATAGATTGTTGTAAGTGCCATTGAGGAAACAAATAGGATGGTATAATAGAGATGACAAAGTGTACAGGAAAAACTTAGAGTGACCAAGAAAGTTGTGTGTGACAAGGGGACATTGGAACTGAAACCTGATAGCTGAGAAGAAGCCAGCCCAGTTGAGATTCAGGAGGAGGATCCCAGATTGAGATAACTTCTGAGCAAAGGTCCCGAAAGTGGGTACGAACACAGCCATTTTTAGAAACTGACTGTTTGAGGGAAAGTGTGGCTCAAATATAGTGAGAGAGGGGTAAAGAGGTGAGAGTATGGGGGCAGAGGTTGAATCATGAAGGATCTTGAAGCCATGATCAGGGATTTGAAGTTCATGCTAAGCACAGTAGGAAAACATTGAAGAGTTCCAGCAAGGAGGGAGATGGTCTGGTTTACCCTAAGCAAAAGATAATTTTGCTGTAAGATGGAGAATGGAAGGTAAGGTGCAGGATTGTAAACAAGAAGAGAAGTCACACGCCTATTTTAGTGCTTAAGGCAATAGATGATGGTGGTGGTATGAACAGACACAATGACAGTAAGAAGAAAGGAAGTAACTAGATTAATTATGCATTTTGGAAGTAGTACTGGCAGGGCTTGATGACAGATGTGGATGTGGGGGCCAGGAAAGGAAGAATCTAGAAAGCAGGGGAGCTGGGATTTGATCCAGGTTCATCTGAGTCCAGAATTTTCTGCTTTCAGTGCTGCCATTATTAGGTTGGACACTCATTATGAATCTCATATCTCACCAGTCATGAGAATATTAAAAAGTGATCAAGGGCAAGAGAGCTGATGATTAAAAAATTATGTTAGCTAGAAACTAAATGATACCATTAAGTGTTATAGAAGTTCAGAGGCAGAGGAAGAAGTTGTGGCAAGTAACGTAAACTCAGAAGAGCATGCTTTGACTGGGAAAGAGAGAGTTCTGTGTGGAGAGGGAGTGGTGTGAGAAAAGACCTGGAAGTGGGGATTTCCATATGGTTTTCAAGGAATGATAACTAAACTACAATGGTGTATTAATAAATAAACCCCAAAGTGAGTTGGCTTTGAATAGGTAGCTAGAGATGGAGTTGGTCAGCTTAGAATGATTGAATGGTAGTGCAAAACCTCTAAATGACAACCTCCAGATAGACCAATATGTCATCATTGTAGAGCTATTGATTAAAAGTGGGGAATTGATTCCATATATTACATGCACTGTAGCAATCATTTTAAGTAAAAATTAGGGATAGCAGGGTTTCATTGCCAACCATGTACACACAGCCGGAGACAAATGATGGATGCAGAATTTGAAATTTTTCTCATTGGTGGAGGTTTTTCTACCACTTCACATAAATGAAAGACATCTTTTGTGCCCCTCATCTTTTTCCTGCTTTGCCTTCTTCTTTAAAAATACCACTGATTTTTCTGACTGTGGTAGTCATCTGGTCTGTGATGGTTGGAACTTTCTTAAGCATTACCAGAATGTACAGATATTGTAGATAGTGATAGCTCTACCCATTGAGAGTTTTCTGAAATATGGACCAGACTCCAGAACACCAAATGTTAATCCAATTGGGTGACTCGTAAGATTGGTCCTCTGGAAAGCAGACCCAACTTTGCTGACCTTTTGGAGTCAGGGAGAAAATCCACAGCAAATAACCCATTGGAATCCTTTGGTTCTGTAACCAGGAGATGGGCTTTGCAAATCTTTGGCCCCAACTTTAGGATTGCAGGTCTGAAATTCACAATTTATGAGCTCAATGGCAAATTAACTTCCAACTGAACTTTTCTCAGTAAAACCCTCACCTCTGTCCGTGTGTTTCCGGCTGTGCAGTAAGAAGAAATGAATCATTTCTGTAACAATGAATCAAGCCTTCTATCTTTCTTCTTTCCAGATCAAACTCCAAACTGTGTTCAGATGAGGGATAGTTGGCAGAGTGAACTTCCTCTTCACCCCTGCTTGCATCCACATAAAAGCTTGTGTGGGTTCTAGATACTTTTTTACTTATAAATCAGTGGGCAAATGTTATTCATAGTCACACTCTGACTACACAGACACACAGACACACACACACACACTCACACACTCACATGTTTCATAATTCTTGGACAACATATTCAGTCTAATCAAATGATTCCTATTTTCTCAAATCACTTATTTGGAAACATTTATAGTTTGAAAATTAATTGTATGTTGTTGGTTTTTTTTAAAAGCTTTATGGCTGACCTAATGATAGCAGATGAAGTTGCCAAGATAGCATTTTAACTCTTAAGACTAAACAATAATATTAGCTCTGTACAGCCAAAATATTAAAGCAAATGATTAATAGAATGTATCTTCACAAGTTGTTTGTTTTGTGTACAAACCTCTCTCCCACAAGGTATACATATTTTAAATTTCTATCCTGCCAGGGATGATCATACAAATTTCTGACATTTGATTCATTTCACCTTTTAGGCCACAATTTTAAGAGGGGCTCATGTAATCCATAATATAATACAGCTGCTTCTCTTTGGGAGGAGGTTGGTTCACTGGTAATTGTTAAGCCCCCTTCTGAGATCTGGGTATGTTCAAAAATGAGGAAGAAGTCACTATTTATACACTATTGGGGATGTAATCTTCTTTAACAGTCCTCCACTTGAATGATATTCGTTTGCTCCTGGCCCTTCGTGATACTTGATCTTTTTCACTTCTGCATATTTGTTGACCCAAGTCCATTATTTAGGACCTTCTGTTCCTCGCCATCTATTCGTTGCTTCCACCCAGCCTTCCAGCCCATGGAAACCCCACTTCCTTTGCAAGGTCCCCTGGACCACACCAGACTGACTTGATAGCTTTCTCTTTTGAGATCTCTTTTGGACCTTTGCCACTTTAGATTGTTATCTTCTCATGTTAGACTGTCCAATTTCCCAACTAGATGTAGATAGATGAATATAAAAAATGTTGAAACAGGTGATCATCTACTCTACATTTCTCAGTCTTTGGACTCCTGATCCAGTGTTCTTTTGACTTTCATGCTATGCTTTATTACTTTTACCATGCCTATTAACTTTTGAGGGCAATGATTTATTCATTTACCAAGTCATTATTTATTCATCATTAAGCAGATATTCACTGAGTGTCTACTAGATGCTAGGTTCCATCCTAGGCCCTGGAGAAACAGTAGTGACCTTGAGAGAGAAGGAGATTCATTTTAGTGGTGGACCCAGAAAATAAACAAGTAAGTAAACAAAGTAATTTTAGAGACTGAGAGTGCTACATATAAAACCGAAAAGGATAAGTAGGGTAGTAGATAAGAGACAGGCAGTGGTGTGGGGAGGCTGATAGAGCTCTTGAGCTGAGATCTGAGTCATGAGTTGGGGGTGGTCTTAGGAGGATCTGGAAGAAGAGTGTTCCCTGCGGAGTGAACAGCAAGTGCCAAGGACCTAGGTCAGAATGAGTTTGGTGTTTTACAGGAGAAAAATATCAGTGTGACTGGAATGGGGATCAGCAAAAGGAAGTGGGACAGACGTGGTGAGAGATATCAGGTAGGCTGGGCTCAGAACACGCATGACCTTTGTAGGCCACGTGAAGAGTTTGCAGTTCATTCTCAGAGGAAGTGGGCCGCCCTGAAGGGCTTGATGTAGGGAAGCGACATTATATGAGTTATATTTGAAGCCAAGCTTGCTAGCTGTCAGCAGGAGGTTTTTTCCACTTTTCTTTCTTTTATTCTTTGTCTTGCTTTTGCCTTTGTTTTTTGGGGGATGTATACAGTTTAACTGTCCAGCTGCATGAATTTTATATACATACATACCCTTGTAACTACATCCATAGTAAGATAAAGAAACATTTCAGCACACCCCAGAGGGCTCTTTGTTGTGCTCTGCCCTGTCATTACTTCCACCACTGTTAGGCTGACTTCTATCACCACAGATTAGTTTTGCCTATTTTTGAACAAAATACAAATGAAATCATATAGCATGTACTCTTTTGTGTCTGGGACTTATAACTATGTAATATTCTATGGAATGAATATCTTACAATTTATTTGTTTTACCATTGATGGACTTTGGGGATGTTTCCAATTCAGGCTATTTGAGTAAAGCTGCTCTGAACATCCTTGTGCATGCCTTTTGGTATATACCCATTTAGGTTGTATATAAACCCAGGAGGGAAATTTCTGGTCTTAGGATTTATGTATTTAGTTGATGCCATCAAACAGTTTTCCAAAGTGGTTGTACCAATTTACACTTCCACTAAAAATGCCCAAGTATTCTAGTTTCTTCCTGTTCTTACAAACACTTGATTTTATCAGTCCTTCTAATTTTAGCCATTCTAGTAGGAGTGTAGTGGGTGAGGGTCTCATTGTGGTTTTCTGGTGGGGATGAGAGGGGTTGTTTCTTGTATGGTGCTTATGATTATGTTGTTGATTGTATGGTTTGATTTTGAAAGTTTGGTTTTCAGGCTTCCTGGCTTTCATTCTCTATTTCTAATACCACATTTCCCCCCCTTGCAATACCCCGTGTCCCCAGGAGCATTATAAAAGCCATGCATGCTGATATGACATCATCAGTTCATTGTCTTTAAGGAATGTGATATTTCATCTTTTATAGGGTGACCCTATTCCAAGATAGAAGGGAAAATAGAAAACAGGACTTAGAACTTGAAAGAGAAAATTTGGGTCAGGCTCCAGCTTAATGCAGTTTCCATTCTTGGAGCCAAAATGTTGTCTAGTCAATGCACAAAGGGAGTAGCTAGAGGAGTGGGGACTGTTGGTTTCATTATATGCTCATTATACCACTGCATTAGGGTGTCTAAGATTTTGCCCTAACAATGAAATTAAGGGTTTTATGCCTCATTTCCTGTTTTGGAAAACAGAGTCTTTGGCTTTAAAAAAAAAAAAAAAAAGACTAATTGCATATTGTTTTTAAAAATTGGGTTGCTAATTCATCATATCATAATTAAACTAATTAGAATGCTATTATTTTCCAACAGTTTAATGAGGTCTTCCACTTGGCAGGGAAACTGTGAAACCAAAAAATATTGCCATTTGTTAAAAGATGGAGAAACTCTGATGACAAACGACTCTATTCAGCTGCATTTTGGTTAATAAGATTTATGCATTAATCTAGTTATACTTTGTTCCCTTGAGTTTGGCAAACTTCTGAAGTTTTCCAATTTTCTACTGTGTCTCTTCTGCTCCCCACCCCCTTCTTCTCCTTAGAGAATTTCTGGCGTCTAAGTTAAAATAGGTGGAAACATTCTCTGTTTCCAGCCGAGGCTCCCCAGCTTGGTTGGAATGCTCGTCTGGTTGTAATAGAGCCTGCTTTTCGGCCAGCAACTCTTAAAATATCTCCTTGGCTTATGAAGCAGAAAATAGAAGTTTGGGCAGACTCGTGTCTGCTTACAGGATGTTTCTTGCTGCTTGCTTTGGGGGGCACTGTTGCTCCAGTTTGAGAACTCCAGCGGGGCTATAGTGAGTGATGGCTCTCGGTTTCGCAATTTTGTATCTGCACTCCTAGTCAAGTAATCATTACAAATGTTTCATGGAGGAAGGAGTTGGCTCTGAGCAAAGGTCTGCCTCTCTGAAGAAGTGAAGGCCTGAGGGGTGGGCATTGGTCCTTGTGGTAAAATTTTCCCCTTTGACAGTGTAATTAAGTGTTAATTAACTAAATGAGTGTAAATGTTGAAGGCTGAGATAAATATCTACATTTCCTTAATCTATTTTTCCCCTCTAAAATTTGATAAAGGAAATTTGGATTTAATGGAGGATATATGTCAATTTTTTTTTTTTTAAGATTGCAAATCTGTTTAGAAGGAACTCATCCATTGGGTTTGGATTTCTACAGGAAAAGTTAGCAGAGTATAAATATAGAAGACGTACAATAAAATACGGATGTGATATTGTAATAATTATGTTAAGAAGGCTTAGTGGAGCTACCTTTTTGAAACATCTGGTTTGTTTCTGTTCTTTCCACATCCTGCAGATGTTGTATGGAATACACTGACAGGAGAATACATTAGCTCACGAAGTCATTCCAATGAATAAAGCAAAGAGTAGCCTCTTAACTTTCTAAAAAATCTAGTTAGAAAAGAATTCTGCTTTCAGAGCAGGCAGAGATTAGGTCAATAATTGAGAGGGGCTCAGGGCCTTCTAAAAGTGTCAATAGTGATCTGTTCTTGCCAAAGGGGAAAAGAGACACTTTGTGGAGGGGCAGCCAGAAGTAATAAATGGGAATCTTTGTAATTCTAGGACTTTCTCATTACCTTCATGATTAGTGAATAAAAATAGGTCTGGAAGCAGGGGCAAGAAAAGCCCACTCTTTCTGTGCTCAGTCCTAGAGCTTAAGGCGCCTGAACTCTTCTCGAGTTTAGCTACTCTGTCTCTCCTGGCCCTCTGGAACTCAGAGTGAGTCCCAGAGGCAGGTAGACTGCTCATGTGGCTGGGACAAGTGCCTTGGGAAGGGGACACATAATTGAGGTACCATCTGTGGCATGGGGCTGATGACAGCTGCATGATGCCCTGACACTCCAATGTCAACACCTTCCCCAGACGGGCAAAGACGGGGGCAGGCGCATGTATGCTGAGCCATCAGGAGAACAGACATAGCCATTCTTGGGGGGGGGGTAGCTGGGGAGTTTGAGTTTATTAAATAGGAGTTGGTTGCCTATGAGATTAACACCCTGAAATAAATTCAAAGTTAAGAAATATTCTGGCCTCTAGCCCACTTGGCAGGAGGATTAGAAACCTGGAATGGTCAGAAAGACAAAGCCTTAAAGGGCCAATGTCACGTTTGGTTTCTGGCCGGCTATGATCTCTAAATTTCCCCACCATTTACATCCTCCTTTGGGTACAGCGTCATGTGTTCAGAAGACCCATATTAAAATGTGTAACAGATGTTTTTCTGGCCACCAGCCTAGCAGACGAGAAGAATACACTCATATAAACTCATCTATAAGAAACCAGTATTTCTCTGGTTCAGCTCTGGATTGTTGAACTCCAGTTACTGACATCTACTCCTATTTGCCTTCTTCCCTCTGGGGCAGAGGAATAAATCTCTGGGATGTTTCATAGAAGACTGTTTCTTGCATGTCCTCACAGGGTTTCTAGCTTCCTTTGGGTCACTGAGGAGGGGTCTGTACTGCTTACATGAAATCCTTCCATTTCAGCAACGATTTTGTGTATGGTTCCACCAGGCAGACACCGGGCTCCTGGCTGCACCATTTACTATGTTCTCAGGTCAGGGGAGATATTACTGAAATTACACAAGAGCTTTGCCCTCTCAGAGAATGATTCTAAATTTCCTCAACCTTTCTCCCCTCAGTGCTATACCTCCTTTCTCTTTTCTTTTGCAACTGGCTAATTTTTGCTTTTGATTTTTCAGCCATATTTCCCTATGCTCAATTGACAGATTAAACAGATATGACAGGTTTTAATCATTTTGGGGCACTTTTAACACTAACATAAATGTGTTACTTAAGGAAAGAGGTTTAGCATTATTGTCATTATCATTATAATAATTTTTAACATTTATGCCACCTTTTGGAGTGAATGACATGCTTTCCCATCTATTATTTCTGCTGATTCTCCAAGCAATACTGATGTAGGTAGGGCAGAGATTACAACATTGAAGAAATCAATGCTCACATAAAGTAAAGCTATTCATTCAAGGTCATGCAACCAGTGAAAGTGGAATTCAGCCCATTCTAGAGCCCAAGTTCAGTGTTCTTCCCGGGCATAGTGAACCCTTATGGATACTTTAACATAGTAGGAATTTAAGAAGATAGACCATAGAATGGGAATGCTTTTGTAGGGTAGTCAGGTGGAACTAGAAACAATTTGCCTTATGAATACCAGCAGACAAGAAGCATACTATATTACCCCCGGTTTTAAAATCAAATTTCAGAATTGTATGGTCCCAAAGACCCAATCTGAAGGTCAAAGAATCACTAGGTAGTGATTCATTGCTGGCCTTGAAGGGAAAACAGAGATTACTTTACTAGCAAGACAGTAAGCTTTGGAGTATAAAAACCCAAACCTTCTTTCCTGGAAGAATGGAAAAGACTAATCAGAGAAACTACTGAGAAGGAAGAGGAAATCCTCAAAGAGATGAAAAGGCTTGGTATCAGGAATTGGCAGAAGAGTTAAGGAAATGGAGGATGATAATTAAACCAAGTGTGAGGGGAGCTAATGGAAATGGGTCAGGAGAGAGACTGGAGGATGAGAGAAATATAAAAACACCTGAATGAATGTGACTTCCTTCTGAATAGAGCTTTACACCCAAGACGCAGGGAGGGGGGCTGGTATGATGTCCTTTTCCACTCAAGACTCAAAAGGTATAAAAATCTCATTCCACACTGTCTGCTTTTCAGAGACATGCTGGCTAGAGGCATGAGATACACTGGAGATACATGAGATATTCACAATCTGAGCATTAAAGAGGTTCTGGCCCAGTTAGCCCTCAGGTCTTGGGGAGTATAACCATGGATTTGAATTCAACTTTTATCCATAATTAACTCACTGGGTTTCCTGAAAGTCATTTCTCTTCTCTGAGAGGTTTATACTCACTGTGAAGCAGAGCATGGAGGACTGGAAAAACTTGATGCCAAGGGCAAGTACCTTTAGGAGAACCAGATTAAAGCACACACATCTGAAAATCAGAAGTGCTGAGTCACCTGGGAATTATGGCTTCTTACCTTTTCTGTTCTATAGATTGCCACCATACTTTTGCTGATAAGATATGGAAACAAGGTAACACAAGATTTTCTTCATTCTAAGTGTTAATGGGATTGGATATTGATAGAGAAGGCAATAAGTTATGAAATCTATAGCAACCTTTCACTGCTTGGCTGGACCCCACCTGGACATCTTCTGCCTGCATAGAGGGGATGGGGCTTCAGCCATCACCTAGCCAGTCAATGCATTGCAGAGTTGTTCTTTGTTCTGCTCTTCTCTAATCTCTCTAAAAGCTGCAACATCTAAATGAAGCAAGTATGAGGTTGACACGTGTTAGAAGGCTCCTGTGACTCATTCCTTTCTTTAGGAGCTTTAGAATTCTTTAGTAGTTCCAATTCTTGGGAATTTTGTGCAGCAGCAGTGTTTATACTGGGCTGCACAAAACATGACCACTATCTAAGAGAAACTTCCCAATTGAAGGCATACAGCCGAGAAAAAGCCAATGTGTTCTCTGCCATAATCACTCATTCCAAATAGAAAGATCTTCCCATGAGCCTGATAGCAGGATGGACCATAGTGTGAAAAAATTGGCATAGATATGACCATGTCTATCTCCGAGGGGTACATAAGGGGCATACTCTTATTTAAATAGGGAACAGCATTTTATTACAATGTTGACTGGCAAATAACACACCTGGTTTGACCTGTCTAGAAATAATCCCATCTCAGGTTGTTTTTAAGGAATACCAATGGGAAGCTGAAAAGTGAACAAGTCAGTCAGCTAGTAAACTAGACATCTCTAAGTATCTGGATCTTCATCGGCGTATAGAACAAACATCTGTGCAGTTAATTAGTGGGTTGGTCTTAGAGGAAATAATTGTTTCTTCCTACTACAGATGTGAGTAAAGGGGTAAGAACACCCATCCAAATTTAACATGAGTTGTCTGGAAAGTTAGGCCTATCTTGCCCTGAAATTGCAAATCTGTCTTTGGGCAAAGACTGGTTTTTCCTTCCTGACTCTCATGTGTTCAGTGGCTTAAGAAATATTTGTAAGTACAAAAATGGGCAATGCCAGACAATTTTACATCTCCTTTTCCTGGTCGAGGAGCAAACCCAACATTGACTTCTCTCTGGAGCCTCACTCCTCACCAGCTCTGAGTGATTTTTTTCCCCCACTTCCTCTCATGGTGGTCTCTTCTTTCTTCCTGTGGGACTAGCTCCTCAAGGACAAAATTCATATCCTATTGCCTTATTCTCCATGGCTGCCTTGGTTCTGTGCGCATAGGAGGTGTTGAATAGATACAGATTGAGTGAATGATGCTCTCTAAAAACTACGTAAACTTTTTTGTGCTAAGTCATACCAGCCTGCTCCAGGTCCTCTTGTTTTCTTCTTTAGATCACTTTAGTTTCCTCTTTTTATCTGTCACCACCTTTTCTGCACTTGAAGTTCTTCATGCAAGTTGGAATAAGGAGCTACAGTATGGTGTCAGCGCTTCTTATCCTTTTGGTCCATACTATAGACTGAAAGTTTGTATCTTTACAATACTCTGTAGTATTCTCTTATAGTAGGCCAAACCAACTAGGATAAGCCCTTTGTCATCCTGAAATTTTCCTTTCTGATCCGTATAGGAAATCACATACAAAAATAGCAAACAAAACCTTACAATGTTTTGATTGTCAATGTTGCTGTTCTGTAGCTCTAACTCCCTCTGAAGTGACTAGTGCAAGAACTTGCTTTCTTTATGGCTGTAACCTGAATATAACTAATGTACCACATGATCCTGTCTATGCGTAATATAGATTCAAAGACAGAACTGTATGTCAAAGGAAAAATAAGGGAAAGATGTTTCAGTCTGACTAATCTCATAGAACACAGATTGGGAGTCTATGACTCCTAAGTCAAATCTGTTTGTTTTTTTTTTAGTAAAGTTTTTTTGTTTCTTTTAAAAATATCTTTATTATTCCCTGTTCTGAAGGTTCAAATTCAGTTTAGGTTCTGTTTTCTATGGATCTGAAAAGCAAAATTGTCATTAAAGAGCATTTTAAGGTTATTTCTTTAAAGTTCTCTCCTAGGCTTATTTTAGAAGACTGGAGGCTTTGAGAAATATCTTGAGATCTCCAGTACAATAGACCAGCAACCTTTAATAGAGAAAAAAATTAAACAATTAAAAAAAAAATCTACCCTTCTTGAAAAGCAATCTTAGTCTCATGCACCCAGTTCTTATGGTACAGGGTGGGCTTGCACTAATGTGGAACGAGCC
Organism: Neogale vison; assembly: GCF_020171115.1. Taxonomy (NCBI): domain Eukaryota; kingdom Metazoa; phylum Chordata; class Mammalia; order Carnivora; family Mustelidae; genus Neogale; species Neogale vison. Next base: position 89,339,145 of record NC_058098.1, on the reverse strand, counting down.
CATCCTATTGTCCCACAGGACAGCAGTCACTGGGCCTCTCTTCCCTTCTGAATGCAAAGTGAAACAGTTCTCTGGCTTTTCTTTTAGTTAGAGTGATTTTGGTTACACAAAAGAGTTTGTCTCAAGCTAGCTCAAGTAAAAGGAGTAGTTATTGGAAGAACACATACAATCGAACAAGGAGATGGACTCCCTCAGAAAGCAAACACAGGAGGTACAATGGAGCCTTGGACAACTGGAACCTTGGACAGTTGTGGACACAGGTGGCTCTGGGCTTTCACAGTTGCAGTTTGTAGACCTTTTCACAGCAATTCTCTGACACTGTCAACTTCTAGACATCCTTCTCGACATTCTGAACTCAAATTCCTAAGTAAAGGAATTCAACTGAATCCTTCCAACTCTAATTACCAGGTCATACCATATACCAATGAGTAGGCTTTTGATTGACTGTAATCTAGTCATTGGCCGTCCCTGTGCAAAGTCCAACCTTAATGCTGCTTTCTTTGTCCTTCAACGAGATGTTCTGAATAGGGAAGGGTCATAGCAGGCCCGTTGACTGACACATCTAGGACCATCCAGCCCTGGGCTGACTTGCACACATCCTATATCTACATTGCTAGAGATACCCCTGCCTGATACTATCTAAACATTGTGCATGTAATTTTGAGGTCATCTGTGACCTCCCAGCAGTGTTGCAATCCAAAAATCATATCTGTATCCAGAGGCCACCAAAGCTGCAGGTTTGTCTCAAAAACCACAGCCTTTGGGCAATGTTCATTCATCCCTTGACCCCATTTTGATCCTACTCAGACATCACTCATACATACACAGACATAAATACATATATGTGTATGTATATAACATAATGCATGTAAAAAATCATACACTCTACGGCAGTATACTTCCATTGTCCAGAGGAATCATTCACAAATTAACACTCTCCATTTCTATTTTTCCTGGTAGTTACAATTATATCTTTTAAAAATATACCTTATATTCTTCCATTTCTTGATTTGCCAAGTTACAAAGTTGTTGACTTCTCTATTTGAAAATGTAAGAGTCCAGTCCTCTGCAATATTTTCTTTCTTCCTTACTCCACATCTACTACCCAAATTTTGTTAATTATGTTGTTGTTTCTGACAATAACATTCTGTTCTCTAGCTAAAATTAAGTATACTCTGTCAATTGGTTGATACTAAAAATTGAAAATCAACAAACAATATTTAAAATCAACAATGTAATTTTCACATGAAATGTATGTTTCCCTGAACTTTGAGGACAACCATTATTTTCTATAATCCAGTATTATTGATTAGAAGTCTCATGTACATCTCATTGTCTTGTCTTTGTAGATAAGTATTTTTTAATCTCTGGAATTTTTTAATCTTTGGAATGCTTATCATTTGAATGGGTCTAGATAGTAGACTTTTTCCGTATACTCTACCCCACACAGTAGTAGTGTATCGTTATTTAGAGGAGTCAAATCTTCTATTATTTCTTTGATAATTTCTTCTCTAATGTTTCTGTATTCTCCTGGAATGTCTTATATTTTCTGTTCTTGTCTTTTTTTTAATCTGTCCTGTGGTAGAGTTTCTTTTTCTTTTCTTATTTTTCTGTTAGAGTTTCTTTATCTTTTTTTATTTTTCTGTTAGAGTTTCTTTATCAACTTAATCTTCAGATGATTTCATTTTATTGTTCAGCTGTATCAATGATTCTTTTTTTATTATTTTTTAAAAATTAAGTTTTATCAAAACACAGCCACATTTGTTTATGTATTCTCTATGGCTGTTTTCAAAGGACAGTGGCAAAGTTGAATGGTTGTGGCAGATATGGTAATATTCTAAAAGCTGAAAATATTTACTATCTGGCCCTTTGTAGAAATGTTTGCTGACCCCCATCTTAGAAGGTGTGGGGGGCAGGTAAGTGGAGATAACATAATTAATGTACAGGAAAACCCATTTTCCCTATTTCTGTCACATGTAGTGACCTTCATAGGGATAGCTGCTGATCACTCAAAAATGAAAAGAATCCTTTTCTTTCTCTCAGCTTCTTATCAAAAATCCCTTTTTGAAATCCAGCCTGGGTAGCTCCTAACTTCTCCATCCTTACTTACCTTTTTTTGAATAAAATCCTTCCCTCCATCATCAAGACAGCATGGTACTGGCACAAAAAGAGACACATAGATCAATGGATCAGAATAGAGAGCCCAGAAATAGACCCTCAACTCTATGGTCAACTAATCTTTGACAAAGCAGGAAAGAATGTCCAATGGAAAAAAGACAGCCTCTTCAATAAATGGTGTTGGGAAAACTGGACAGCCACATGCAGAAAAATGAAATTGGACCATTTCCTTACACCACACATGAAAATAGACTCAAAATGGATGAAGGACCTCAATGTGAGAAAGGAATCCATCAAAATCCTTGAGGAGAACACAGGCAGCAACCTCTTCGACCTCAGCCACAGCAACATCTTCCTAGGAACATCGCCAAAGCAAGGGAAGCAAGGGCAAAAGTGAACTATTGGGATTTTATCAAGATCAAAATCTTTTGCACAGCAAAGGAAACAGTTAACAAACCAAAAGACAACTGACAGAATGGGAGAAGATATTTGCAAATGACATATCAGATAAAGGGCTAGTATCCAAAATCTATAAAGAACTTAGCAAACTCAACACCCAAAGAACAAATAATCCAATCAAGAAATTGGCAGAAGACACAAACAGACATTTCTGCAAAGAAGACATCCAGTGACCAACAGACACATGAAAAAGTGCTCCATATCACTCGGCATCAGGGAAATACAAATCAAAACCACAATGAGATATCACCTCACACCAGTCAGAATGGCTAAAATTAACAAGTCAGGAAATGACAGATGCTGGCGAGGATGCAGAGAAAGGGGAACCCTCCTACACTGTTGGTGGGAATGCAAGCTGGTGCAACCGCTCTGGAAAACAGCATGGAGGTTCCCCAAAATGTTTGGGGACCAAACATTTGGTCCCCAAAGGGGACCCTATGACCCAGCAATTGCACTACTGGGTATCTCCCCTAAGATACAAATGTAGTGATCTGAAGGGGCACGTGCACCCGAATGTTTATAGCAACAATGTCTACAATAGCCAAACTATGGAAAGAACCTAGATGTCCATCAACAGATGAATGGATAAAGAAGATGTGGTATATATACATGGAATACTATGCAGCCATCAAAAGAAATGAAATCTTGCCATTTGCGATGACGTGGATGGAACTAGAGGGTATCATACTTAGCGAAATGAGTCAATCAGAGAAAGACAAGTATCATATGGTCTCCCTGATATGAGGAAGTGGAGATGCAACATGGGGAGTTAAGGGGGTAGGAGAAGAATAAATGAAACAAGATGGGATTGGGAGGGAGACAAACCATAAGTGACTCTTAATCTCACAAAACAAACTGAGGGTTGCTGGGGGCAGGGGGGTTGGTAGAAGGGGGGTGGGGTTATGGACATTGGGGAGGGTATGTGCTATGGTGAGTGCTGTGAAGTGTGTAAATCTGGCGATTCACAGACCTGTACCCCTGGGGATAAAAATATATGTTTATAAAAAATAAAAAATAAATCCTTCCCTCCACTAGTAATTCTTATTTATTTTTTCCTGAATACCAAAAACTCTACCCTGATTCAACTCATTCCAATTGATAGCTCTTTCTACTGTTTACTGCAAACTGTATATCACTAACAATCCAGAATTCACACCAAAGGAGTCTTCTTTAGGAGAGATGTGTAAAGAGAAGGCTCATAGTTTGGTCAAAACTATGTAAAATTTGCTCCTGTTAAATAACAAATTGTTTGATGATGGCAAGGCTCACCAACAGCTCACCTTTAGGCACTCCCAGCTTTTTCATAGGAATTCAGAACTCTCCCTGGCACCCTCTCTTCTTGTATGTAGCCTCACAGAGATGGCTGGCCACTCCCCTCACATGGGTCTCGGATGGAAAAACTCTGCTCTCAGGCTTCCTTCAGGGATATCCACTTCCAGGGGCCTCTACCCCTTCTAGTCAGAATGCCTGAGGACATTTCTCATTCCTTTCATGGAATTTGTTTTTGTGTGTTCGGTTTTTGCATTTGTATATATACATGCACATATATATGTTTTTTTAGTAATTTTTTAGTAATTTTTTTAGAAATTTCTTTTCTTGGTTTCAAAAGTAAATTTTGTTCATTGAAAGGAAAGGTAAAATACAAAACTGTATAAATAAGAAAAAAATCAGCTATAATCCCCTATGCAGAGGTAACTAGTATAAACCTATCAGTATGTTAATTTATAATTATTATTCTGTTAATATGTATGTGAATCTTTACATGTAGATATACATACCCACATAATTATTAAATCCAGTTTTGGTTTAGAGTATATACTTTGTTTTGTATATCTTTTCTTTAGTGCTATATGTGTGTTCTTGCCTTTGGGTTTACACTTTTTACACTGCTTTGTACTTGAATAATTGTTTTCCTGGGGGAAACCAGGTTTTTCAGTCAGATCATAAATTCCTTGAGTGCAAGGATAGTTTCTCCTTTCTCCCTTTCTCCTTTCCTCACCTCCATTCCCATTCCCACCAGCAACCAGTGTCATTTAGTAGTAACGAATGAGTGTTTGATAAATATTTTCTGAATATAGTTGAATGGGAATGATGTGTGACGCACCCATAGGAGGAAACCCGAGTGCCTGATCTTTCTCTCTTGTTTTTGCCACACAGAGAAAGTCACAGCTTGAAACGAGCCGTGAATGGTTCTTTGGCGGGCGCACAGCAATACACCTGCTGAGTTATGAGCCTGATGAATCATTTGCCTGGTTATCTTGCTAGTCATGCTGAACTGAATGCCACTTTTCAAACCCAGCAGGTCCAAACCAGGGCTTTCTTTGCTTTGGTTTTGGTTTAGTGTTTTTTCTGTAAATCGTCTCATCTCATTTTTTAAAAATCTCTAATAATGGACTTACAAAATCAGTATTCAAAGAGTACTTCACCACTCTTGCTTTTCTAATAACAGTTTCATTACATATCACCAAGTAAATTAGATTTGGCCTCTTGTTTTATTTATACATAAAACCAAGCAAAGATATCAACCATGGGATAAATTAATAACAAGGCATAACCCTGCCAGATATTTCCTTTGGGGGACAAACCAAACAACAAAACCACCCTCCCAACACTTGTCCTTATCTATTTCATTACATGCTTTGGCAAGTCTCAATGGCCTGCTTGTTTAACTGACCTAATGGTTTTGTTTGTGTTTTTTTTTTTTTTAATTTATTCTTTGCAAAAGTTAACGTCCCTTTCCCTTAGCATCCAAATTTTTCTCTTCTGTCACAGTCTTCCTTACAGATCTCCCCTCCTCCCCATTCCTTAGATGAGGAACTGCAAGGGTCACTGAAAATAATGAAAAACACAATTGTAACAACATGAAACTAGAGGCCCAATTTGGCTCTAAGGGGGCTCCATTTGGGTGTATCACGTTGCATTATATGATGTAAGGGCTTCATATGGGTTAATCAAAATGTAACCTCAGCCCTTACTCAAATCACCTGTTGGACTGCTGTTTGCAGAGGTTGAGGCTTCCTGCTGCTGCTGGGTCTGTAATGCATTTACCTAATAATAATCCCTTCCATTTGGGAGAGTGCCTTCTACTTTTCAAAGCTCTTTCACCTCTATTATCTCTCATTTGATCCTAACTCAGCGTTGGGAAACATTTCCCATTTTACGGATGAGGAAACCCAGAAGAAATTGACTTGCTCATGGTCACACAACCAGTTTCTCCAGTCTTTCTGTCTCCAAACTATTAGAAACAAGTCACTAAAGTTTAGGCATCTCTTTAGTGTTTCTACTTCACACCACTCAGTACGTTTTCTTATAATTAAAGAAAAAAAAGCAATCATATTAAAATTTAATATTAAAATGTTGCCCGTGATTTTATATTAAAAATTGAGTTCCCATTTCAAGTGTCATATTCCACAATGTGTAGTTTAAAGACACCTAAAGCTGGAAAGAAATTTAAACATCATCTAGTCCATACACTGGCCTCTTGGTCCCTATTTTCAAACTGTCATAGACTTGGACAGTTTGAGAGTGACTCACCTCAATTCTGTTGGAACATTGTTGCCATATCCTGACTCTGTATAGCCTTTCTCTGGCTAAACTATCCTTTTAGTAGGAAATTTCTATTAGAATTTACCCAAGTCCTTTCCTCTGGAATCTGAGCCACTTTAACCTTATACTGTTCTCAATGCAGCTTATAAACAACTCTTCTCTTCTTTTATCTACTATCAGATTCTGATTCCCATCCCACTCCTCTCCCCAAATTTGAATTTTTGCATTGGATAAGGATGATTTATGACCTAAAGGAAGTAGACATTCTGGAACTTATTTTTCTTATAAAGGTATAGATTCTCTAACAAAAGACATTAAAGTTTTGACAGCACGTTGGGAGCCAAAGTAAAGGCAAGCTATCATCTCTTTGGGACCATGTATTTTGAGTCTCAGTTTCAAAGACTTCAGAGGCATTTACATGTACTCTCAGGAGTAGGGATTTGAGAAGGCCCTAGCCACATGAAAGCTTCCCTGTGGTTAAGCTAAACTGCAAAGCTGTGAACTGTATGTAACTCATACAATCTAATTTCCCTTTTTACGTTTATTTCCCTTTTGTCATCCTCTATCCTCTAATAAACTCTTATTTAACTGCTTCTGCCTCACGTCAGTTGTGCTACAGGAATTTCAGGAAAAGGTTAAATGTCCATGCTTGGGATAGAATGTTAAAGAGGGAGAAGCTTCTAAGGTTACCCTCTAACGTTAACATAGTTGAGGTAGATAGTCAAGGGAGGGCTGAATTTTAGATGTAAGAGACAAAATTAGTGGCCTGATCACCTGCCCGTGTTGCATTGCCCATCGTAAAGGATCCACATTGTATTTTACTGAAAATGGTAATAGATTTTTTTTTTGCATAGAAAACCTTATTCTTAACCCAAATTGCAAATTTATTGAGTACTCAAGCTATGCAATATATATATGATGATTCAAAGAATCATGGGGATGCTTTTTCTTCCCTCAAAGTACTAATAATCAATAGGTGAAAAAGCCCCAACATAAACAAGTATGATGTTAAGGGCAGTAGGGAGGTACAAGGTGCTTTGAACAGCCACACAATAAAAGGATCACTTTCAAGTTCTGGTAGGGAGAAAGCAGGGCAAGGCTCCCAGTACTAGTAATATTTGAATTGGGCCCTGAGGGTTGGGAATTTCTAGGCAAGGAAGTGGCCTAGGCAAAAACAGAGGCAGGGCATCTTCAGGATTCAAAGAGGAACATGTAAAGATTTATGTAAGAAAACAGTGGGAGAAGAATTTGGATATCAAGATTGATACCAGATCATGGATGTCATGGGAGGATGTCAAGGAAGTATTTGCATGTCAGTGTCAGTAACTCCCATGTCATTCATTCACTTGCTGGTATACACAGTGAATTCCAAACATAGTGGCTGATTGAGTAGCATTATGCTATGGGTAGTAGTGTAGAAAGAATATGCAATCAGACAGATTGAGTGAAAATCCCGTGCCTGTTGCTTGCTACTGTGTAACTTTGGCCAAGTTATATACAACCCTTCTGGGCCTCAGTTTATACTTCCATAAAGTGGAGGGAAGTAAAAAAAAAAAAAATGCCTTCATATAGCTATAGTGAGGATTCAATAAGGCAACATATGCAAAGTGCAAGATAAACCAGGCATGTAAAAATATTTGAATTCATTTTTTTGAATTTTTTCTGGGAATTGGCAGAGTATTACCCAGAGTCCCTGTTAGCTTTCCCATAGGTACCCACAGTCCTGGGAAAAAACAGTTTAATCTTTGTGTATTACCTTACCTGCAGCATAGCTTAGCTTCCACCTAATAGCCCAGAGATGTATGCTTGTATATTCCAGAGTAGGAGTGGATAAAGTATAGTCCCACAGCAGAAACCTAGCTGGTTTCCTTTTTTGTATGGCTAGAGAACTAAGAATAGTTTTAATAATTGAAAAAAAAATCAAAAGAAGATTTTGTGACATGTAAAAACTACACGAAAATAAAATTTCAGTGCCCATAAATGAAGTTTTGTGAAAGCACAGCCACATTCATTTGTTCATATGTTATCTGTGTGACTGTTTTCTGTTTATACTGTCAGAGTTGAGTGGTTGCAACAGAGATCATGTGCTCTTCAAAGCCTAAAATACTGATTATCTGACCCTTTAAAAAAACACATGGCAAACACTGGTCTAGATCACAGCCTTCCTAATTCCTGTTCCAAGAATTTGGTGAATCTATAGTGTGAACACTGGTTAAAAATAGCAGGAGGGCACCTGGGTGGCTCAGTGGGTTAAGCTGCTGCCTTTGGCTCAGGTCATCATCTCAGGGTCCTGGGATCAAGTCCCGCATTGGGCTCTCTGCTGGGCAGAGAGCCTGCTTCCCTCTCTCTCTCTCTCTGCCTGCCTCTCTGTCTACTGTGATCTCTCTCTGTCAAATAAATAAATAAAATCTTTTACAAAAAATATTAGGAAATTCTTCGTGTGTTCATTTTAGACCTTATAAATTTGCCCAAAGAAATTTTATGCTGAGCAATGTTTGCTTACTTTCCAGAATGAGTTTCCAATGTCCCCAAACTCAAACTGCTTACTGCCCACTCCCTATGGCATCATAGAGACAGATAAAAGGAGTATTTGACCCATTATGTTATTTTAATCAATAAAGCTGGACCTGAAGTTTTAGTAGTGGAGAAAACTTTGTTGTGAAGTTAAAGTGAGAAGTTTATTTAAAACTTTAAAAACATAAAAAGTTAGAAAACAGCTAAGGCAGAAGGAAAATGAAAAGCCTTGTTGCTTCTTAAATTGAATTCAAGCTCTGAGTCCTAAGGATAATACCAGTGATTATTTTTCATAAAATGAAACTTCTCTTATTAACAAAATTAAGGATATAAGCATCTTCAGATTGTTTGTGGATGCTGCTAATATAGAGCCTGGCTCCATTAAAGTCTGGTCTACTTTACCCTATCTTTGGATGGACTTCAGTATATTAAAAAACAAAGAATGATGCTGTGCTAGCCATGATATTTGAGGAACCAATCCTTCCTTCTGTCATTAGTAGAGCTACTTACAGTCTAAAGAAACCCATGCTGGCTAAAAAGCATCCTACTAAAGAATGAATGGGTCAACTAGGAAATTAAAGAAGAATGAAAAAATTCATGGAAACAGTTAAAATGAGAACACAACTGTTCAAAATCTTTGGGATACAGCGAAGGTACTTCTAAGAGGTAATTCTTTAATAATACAAGCCTTTCTCAAGAAACAAGAAAGTTCTAAAATACACAATCTAATCCTACACTTAAAGGGGCTGGAGAAAGAACAGCAAATAAAGCCTAACCCCAGCAAAAGATGAGAAATAATAAAGATCAGAGCAGAAATCAATGAAATAGAAACCAAAAGAACAGTAGAAGAGATCTATGAGACAAGGAACTAGTTCCTTAAAAGAATTAATAAGATTGATAAATCCCTGGCCAGACTTAACAGAAAGAAAAGAGAAAGGACCCAAATTAATAAAATCATGAATGAAAGAGGAGAGATCCAACCAACACTGAAGAAATATAAATCTTTATAAGAACACACTATAAACAACCATATGACAACAAATTAGAAAATCTGGAAGAAATGGGTGCATTCCTAGAGACTTATAAACTACCAAAACCAAACTAGGAAAAAATAGAAAACCTGAACAGATCCATAACCAGTGAGGAAATTGAAGCAGTAATCAGAAATCTCCCAACAAACAAGAGTCCAGGGCCAAATGGCTTCCCAGGGTAATTCTACCAAACGTTTAAAGAATTAATACCTATTCTTCTGAAGCATTCCAAAAAATAGAAATGGAAGGAGAACTTCCAAACTCATTTTATGAGATCAGGATTGTCTTTGTCCCAGACGAGATCGGGCACGTTCAGGGTGGTATGGCCGGATTGTCTTTGTCCCAAAAGCAGACAAAGATCCCATCAAAAAGGAGAATTACAGACCAACATCCCTGATGAACATGGGTGCAAAAATTCTCAGCAAAGTTCTAGCCAGTAGGATCCAACAGTACGTTAAAAGGATTATTCACCATGACCAAATGGGATTTATTCCTGGACTGATGCAGGTTGGTTCAACACCACAAATCAATCAATGTCATACACTACATTACTAAAAGGAAGAACAAGAACCATATACTACTCTCAATAGATGCAGAAATAGCATTTGACAAAGTACAACATCCTTCTTGATCAAAACTCTTCATAGTGTAGGGATTGAGGGTACCTACCCCAATATCATAAAAGCCATCTTTGAAAAACCCACAGCAAATATCATTCTCAGTGGGGAAAACTGAGAGCTTCTCTCCTAAGTTCAGGAACACAGCAGGGATGTCCACTATCACCACTGCTATTCAACATGGTACTAGAAGTTCTAGCCTCAGCAATCAGACAACAAAAAGAAATAAAAGGCATCTGAATCAGCAAAGAAGAAGTCAAACTCTCACTCTTTGCAGATACTATACTTTATATGGAAACCCCAAAAGACTCCACCCCAAAACTGCTAGAACTCATACAAAATTCATTAAGTGTCAGGATATAAAATCAATGCACAGAAATCAGTTGCATTTCTACACACCAACAACACGACAGAAGAAAGAGAAATCAAGGAGTCAATCCCATTTACAATTACACCCAAAACCATAATATACCTAGGAATAAATATAACTAAAAGACAAAGAATCTGTACTCAGAAAACTATAAAATACTCATGAAGGAAATTGAGGAAGACACAAAGAAATGGAAAAAACATTCCATGCTCATGGATTAGAAGAACAAATATTGTGAAAATGTCTATGCTACCTAGAGAGATCTACGCATTTAATGCAATCCCTATCAAAATGCCATCAAATTTTTCCATAGACATGGAACAAATAATCCTAGAATTTGTATGGAACTAGAAAAGACCCCAAATAGCCAGAGGGATGTTGAAAAAGAAAAGAAAAGCTGGTAGCATCACAATCCCGGGCTTCAAGCTCTATTACAAAGCTGTCATCATCAAGATAGTACAGTACTGGCACAAAAACAGACACATAGATCAATGGAACAGAATAGATAGTCATAAATGGACCCTCAACACTGTGGTCAACTGATCTTCAACAAAGCAGGAAAGAATATCCATGGAAAAAAAGTCTCCTCAACAAATGGTGTTGGGGAAATTAGACAGCCACATGCAGAAGAATGAAACTGGACCATTTCCTTAAACCACACACAATAATAGACTCAAAATGGATGAAAGACCTTAATGTGAGACAGGGGTCCATCAAAATCCTTGAGGAGAACACAGGCAGCAACCTCTTTGACCTCAGCTGCAGCAACTTCTTCCTGGAAATATCACCAAAGACAAGGGAAGCAAGGGCAAAAATGAACTATTGGGACTCCATCAGGTTAAAAAGCTTTTGCACAAAGGAAACAATCAACAAAACCAAAAAACAACTGACAGAATGGGAGAAGATATTTGCAAATGACGTATCAGATAAAGGGTAGTATCCAAAATCAATAAAGAACTTAGCAAACTTGACACCCAAAGAACAAAAAATCCAATCAAGAAATAGGCAGAAGACATGAACAGACATTCTGGCATAGAAGACATCCAAATGGCCAACAGACACATGAAAAAAGCGCTCTGCATCACTCAGCAACAAGGAAATACAAACCAAAGTCACAATGAGATACCACCTCATACCAGTCAGAATGGCTAAAATTAACCAGTCAGAAAACAAAGATGTTGGCAAGGATGCAGAGAGAGGGGAACCCTCCTACACTGTTGGTGGGAATGCAAGCTGGTGCAATCACTCTGGAAAACATGGAGGTTCCCAAAAAGCTGAATATAGAGCTACCCTATGACCCAGCAATTGCACTACAGGGTATTTACCCCAAAGATAAAAATGTAGTGATCCAAAGGGGCATGTGCACCCCAATGTTTATAGCAATGTCCACAACAGCCAAACTATGGAAAGAGCCTAGATGTCCATCAAAAGATAAATGGATAAAGAATATGTGGGATGTGAGTGTGCATGTGTGTGTGTGTGTGTGTGCGTGTGTGTGTGTGTGTCTGATGGAGTATTATGCAGCCATCAAAACCCCGAAATCTTGCCATTTGCAACGACATGAATAGAACTAGAGGTCATTATGCTAAGCGAAATAAGTCAATCAGAGAAAGACAATTATCATATGTTCTTGCTGATATGTGAAATTTGAGAAACAAGGCAGAGGATCATAGGGGAAGAGAGGAATAAATGAAATGGGACAAAATCAGAGAAAGAGACAAACCATAAGAGACTCTTAATCTCAGGAAACAAACAGGTTGCTGGAGGAGAGAAGGATGGGAGGGATGGGGTGGCTGGGTGATGGACATTGAGGAGGGTAGGTGCTATGGTGAGTGCTGTGAATTGTGTAAGACTGATGAATTACAGACCTGTACCCTTGAAACAAATAATACATTACATGTTAATTAAAAAATAAAGAGATGACTTAAGTTTTGCCACCCCCCAAAATAAAGAAACCCATCCTGAATGTCCTTCACCTACATCATAACTGGAGTTTTCATATTACTAAGTTACTTAAAGGATGTCTGAGCAGACAGGGCTTGGAATATAATCTGTAGACACTATAAATACTCCTTTGGGCCACTTGAAGCCACTAACATCATCTCACTAACTCATCTATTAAACTTTATCATCTAAGTGATTATCATCTACTGTTTAATAATAATTTATGAAAAATTCCCTTTCTTTCTTTCATCCATCTTCCATCACTCTCTTTGTTTCTCTCTCTCCCTTTGGGTAAGATGATCACAAAACCCAAGTGGTGTGGACCATAATCGCTATAGATTTTCAGTAGTTTACAAATCTATAACCAAGATAAACATAGGGTGCTCTTGAACCAAGAAGAGGAAAGTCAGACCCTGACTGGGAGGGTAAGGATGACTTCCTGGCAAGATAATACTTGGGCTGAGACCTGAAGCTTTACTCAGAATTTGTTCTATGAAGAAAATAATGAAAAACTCTCATCCTCAGTGAATAGAGTCACGTGGGTAAAGACCCAGAGTTGAGAGAGCTCTGGATATCTGGGTCAGTGTGGCTGGAGGACAAAGTATGAGGTGAGGCTGGTACTGGGAGACATGGCTGGAGAACAGTAGGAACTTTTCATCAATGACTATATATCATGTCTGGGAACATGCATTTTTACTTGGGGGCAAGGGAATAGCTAAATCAGGTTAGTATTTTAGAAAGGTCATAAATAACCAGTGTGAAAAATGAATTTGAGTGGAACATTTAACTGGTTGTTAGAAGGCCAAGAATCCAGGCAAGAGAAGCAGAACAAGATGGAACCCCTGGTGGAAACTGGACTTTCTCCTTTTGATCACTGACCCTTCTCTTGGCAATAACATATTCTCTGTGTTCTTCATGCAGATCTACGTATCTGTTTCTTACAGTAGCTCATGAAGGTTGAGCTTAAGAGTATTGTAGAGAGTATTGTGAAGAGCTGGACATACAGAAGACATTCTATAAAATTATCTAACAAAGCAATTGTTGATCTATCTCAGAGGTTGTCTATTCATACCGTAAGTCGTCTTTGTTAACCAATGAATAGGTTATCATCCTGGTTAGAGCAGTGCCTATGATTAGCTTGAAGTCATAGGTGCTACCATGTCCTTTCCAAGACTTCTGCTCTATAGAAGAAATCCAACGTCTGAGTCAGTTAAAAAAAAAAAAAAAATTAGATTTCTGTTCTTTTGTCTCTTCCAAGCTTCCTGGAAATATCTTTCCTTTCAGAGATATGCTTATCTTAACTCAAACTAAACCAGGAAGATAATCTTATAATAAAACAGGTGACTAATATCTAGGGTCAAACTCCTGGTTTATTAAAGGGACAGTTTTAATACCCCCCCCTTTTTTTTCTGGAGGCATTAAATCAGTCAGTTAATACATTTGAGTATTTTATTGGGAGTATAGCTCAGTGGTAGAGCATTTGACTGCATTTTAGTATTTTACTAAGAAAAACCTCCAGTGTTCAGTATTATTCATAAATGGAATGACCTATCTAGAAAAGAGAAAATCCTCTGGCTCCAGAGTTGTGAGACAAAACCAGGTGGGTATTTTCTGGGATGGTACACAGGACATTTCTACTCTGAGCAGGCCTGGGTGAAGTGAGCTTTATGACTGGATCCAACTTGGGGCGCCTGGGTGGCTCAGTGGGTTAAAGCCTCTGCCTTCTGCTCAGGTCATGATCTCGGGGTCCTGGGATCGAGCCCCACATGGAGCCCCGCATCGGGCTCTCTGCTCAGCAGGGAGCCTGCTTCCTCTCTCTCTGCCTGCCTCTCTGTCTACTTGTGATCTCTGTCTGTCAAATAAATAAATAAAATCTTTAAAAAAAATGACTGGATCCAACTTGAAGATCCTAGGACTTTATTTATTGAACACTTATAATTTGATGTTTTTATTCCCATTGTTTTTAAACACTGGCCATATAACAGAAACCTTTTCAAGGAAGTTATGTTTAACAAATGGTAATGCAAGGACAAAGAGAAGCAAAGAGGAGGGGATATAATCTGACCTTCCAAACTCAAAGTGGTGACAGATCCTCATAGAAAAAGTGTATATATCTTTTTGGTACTTTGAACCACTGAATTCATACCTTGGTTCTTTGTGAAATGCATGGAAAATTTTTCTTCCTTTCTTTCTTTTCTAGTATCCTTACAAAGAATTCCTAGTTTCATGGAAGTAGAAATGAACCAAAACCAAAACCAAAGGCCAAAAACAAACAGACAGAACCCCTAAGGTAGTATCCCAGAAGTCTAGCCTAAGAACATCTCTGGTATGGACCATTTGTTTGGTTCTGGGGTGGATGTAATTTACCTTGGGTTTGGTATGTAAACTCTTACATCATGGGCTACTTCTAACATTATAATCAGGGTGCACCTGGAATAAATTAAAAAAAAAAAAAGGATTTTGGTTGGGAGATAAGATACTTGGGTCTAGTCTTAGTCTATTATAAACCAGCTATGGCTCCTTCTTTGTCTCCCTTAATGACTGTAGGCCTTGCTATCCTTATATACCTAATGGAGTAGTAGACAAGACAATTTGAGTGGTCTCCCCATACTCTAATTTGAAAATCAGTTCTTTTGGGAAGAAGTTTTGACAAACATGAAATGTCTTTATGTGGGCTTATCTAGGGATGCTGGGCCTCTAAGGTGAGCACTCACAGCTTTGTATTAACTCTGCCACACACTCAGTGCATCATTTTTTGGTTTGTTTTTAAAATTAATCCATTGAAAGATACATGAAACCTGTAGCTTTCCTGGGAAATAAAATGACTCAATGTATTAATATTATTTTGATGGGATGGGCTAGTGAGACGAAGACATGGGTTTTTAAAGTCATGGAAACATTGTATTTTTGTTGCATTTCTGTGTATGAAGGACAAAGATTTCTTTTTCTTCAAGTGGTGTTTACATCATTCACCAGAAACATGATTGATAACATACAAGCAGGAGGCGATAGTGTATTTATGTGAGACCCACACAAAGTAATCCCATATGGAGAAATATCCTATATCATAACCATTAAGGGTGGCTTGACCAAAGTGTTCCTTTTCCTCCAAGGAAAAATATATCTTTTAATAACTGAATAATTCATCTATTTTGATTCTTCAGACTAGATTATGACCTGAAGTTACTGCAGTACTACAGGAAATCAAGTTTGATTTTGTAATATAGTCAAATGAGTACTTTAGAGTGCTATGTCTGAGATCAATAAGGAAGCAGTAACTACATTTACTGTCATATGATGATATTGATGTAAAAACATAATGGTCAAAATTATAAAATCAATTTCATAATTTAATCAGAAATGTTTATTGATACTGTTAAAGTTGAATTCAATAGCTTCTGGTATGTAGTTAATTTCCTACCTGTCAGAAAAATGTATTGAAATGTTCTTTCTTGAAAATGATTGGAGTTAATTCAGTAGAGAAAACAGCAAAGTTTCATGTTAATAGATAGAGATTTCTTCTGTTTTTAGCTACTGGTGGTGAATGCTGGAAGATTTTGGTTTGGTTATTTTAAATACAACAAAACAAGGAAATGTCCGTCAGCCACCCAAGTGGTTGGAATGGTCACCCTCTAAAATATAATTGAATGCCTTCTTAGGATAAAGACACAGTTTGGGGACACCTGGGTGGCTCGGTCAGTTAAGCATCTGCCTTCAGCTCAGGTTATGATCCCAGGGTCCTAGGATCAAGTCCTGCCTTGGGCTCCCTGCTCATCAGGGAGTCTGCTCTCCCTATCCCTCTGCTCCTCCTCACAGCTTGTGATTTCTCTCTCTCTCTCTCAAATAAATAAATAAATAAATAAAATCTTAAAAAAAAAAAAGACACAGTTTTAACTTTACTGGAAGACTGCAGGAATGAATAGGCAACACATGTGTAGAGGTGTGAGAGGTAAACCAATCTGCAATAGTTCCTCATGGAAGAAAGAGAAGAAAGAGATTCATTATGAGAAGAAAGAGAAAGTTTTAGAGACTGGCATTCTGATGGTTTTACTTTGCCACTAGCTTCTAGTTTTGATCTTTATTCACATTAAGTTAAAAGTATCTTAATTGAAGCAAATGCCACTTCAGGGGATGTGTGGAAGTTTGACTTGTATGTTTGAAATGGTTTTCTTGCAGATTATAAGAATCTGTTCAACCCATCCAATTTAAATGAGATGAAGACCAAATTCTAAAGATTTAGCAGTACATCCAGATGTGTGAAAAATCTGTATGTCATGAAAACTAACATAATTTTGAAATTCAGCATGATTCTGGAAATTATCATTTTCTTCACAAAACCTCATAATAGTTCCTCATTGTGTAATCTGTGAAGTCAAGTTTCCTCATACAGGTATTCAATTTTCACTATCTGACCAGACTATTTTCTGGCTCATCTTATTCTTCTACCATCCTTTCCACTTTGGTCAAACTTGCCTTTGAACTCTTCTGTAAGTGGCCCATGCTCTTTTCTTTGTCAGTTATTATTCTACGCCATGTTATCTTCTTAGCACTTTTGATACTGATACATGTCCTGTTCTGCCTTGTACGTAACATCTTCTTTTTTGGTGTATGTGTCTTGCCTCGCCAATTAGTCTATAAGATCTCTGGGGGCTTGTCCTAGGACCTGTATCCTCCAAAACATTAAGCAATTGCACATAGTAGTTGTTCAGAGAGTGTTTGGCCAACTGAATTTTCTGTGAAATTGTTAAGATTAGAGTTCCCAGAGGCAGCATTTTGGAATGCAGCCAAATTCATTCTTTGGGTGTGCTTCAATTCATTGCAATGAATCAGAATGGAAAATCATTCTTAATTAGAATCATAAAATTTCTGCACAAGATGGAACTGCAGGTCTCATTGTATAAATGAGAGAATGAATGCCCAGAAAGTTCACAAAGGTATTTAGCATTAGAGTCACCATCCAACTTCAGGTCTCTTGACACCTGTCCACTCCTCTTTTTACTACACTGCAATGACTACTGACGAACTAATTCTAATTAACCACTAATGAGAAGAGGAGACAGGTTTCTTTAAAAATGAACAAAATCCATTGAGGATAAGGTGATGCTCCGGAAGTTTTAAGAATTGATGACAGAAAGTAATCAAGAAGCTTTTTTGGGTTGCTAGCTATTAATTTTTGACCTTTGGGTATAAAATATTCTTATCAGAACAAACAAAGCTAGCAGTTCAGCAAAGCACAAAGCTAAACCACCTGAAAAGATATCCTGAGTGTATTTTGAAGCACAGTTCACTGGATTTGTGTTTAACTCTAGGCATGTATGGGATTTTCCTTTATGTTTTTCCCCCTTTTCTCTATAATTGGGCTGCTACTTTTCTCCCTGGGCATGTCCACCTTCCCAGAAGTTGGATTTTCCATTTGTCTTACTGTTATGTCAAATGCTCAAAGATTCAAGTCTTAGTTTTTATATTAAGTGTCAACTAAGACTATGCCTACACAAAAATAAAAGGATATATTTAGGCATGAACAAATTAATACATAAGGAAATATGAGGGTATGTTTAATGCTAGTGTGGTTCTACAGAACTTACATGTTCCAGGAAATCTAACTATAAGCAAATTCTGTTTTCCTATTAACTCTCATATATGTTTCTGTGGGAAATGAACATCCAATTATCTGCATTAAGATGACAAAGCAGAATATTTTGGGCACAAAATATTGATGCACACATATAATGTACAAAATATAAAGACTATTACAGCCTTTTTATGATATAATATCTAGTATTCATTGAATGCTTACTATATGTTGACCCTATCAGTGCTGTATATGTCTCATTTAATCATCACAATAACCTTAACAATATCTATATTATGATCAGTGCTTAAATAAGCTTTAAAGTATGGGATTTGAAGTTGGAAGTGTCTGAGTTTAACTCTGACTTCTCCATTTACTGGCTGTGAGACCTTAAGCAAATTTCTTAACCCTCCTAAATCTTGTTTCTTTTCAGCTGCAAAAATGAGAAGGAGAATAACATCAGCTCATGGGATTATCAGTATTGAAGTAGATAATGCCTATAAAAGTGTTTAGCAGAACCCAAAGTACATTGTGGGTGCTCAGTAAGTGTTAGCGTTTTGTTTACCATTATTGCAGTTGAGGAAGCTGAATTTTAAAGGAGTTAAATAACTTGTCCAAGGCCACACAGCAAATAAGTGGAAGAATCAAAATTAAAACTCAGCTCTCTGCCAGTTTCAGTGTCTGGGAGAATATTGCAGTGGCCCAAGAAATAGGTCGGGAGTGGGCCAGCTCAGTGGAGAGGGAACAGAAAAGAAAGAATATATTCCTGTGAGACCTATTGTGATGAAAAAGATGATTGACAAGTGTAAGATAGAGGGAGAATGGTCATGAATGACCTCAAGTTTTTAAATTTGGACTAATGGAAAACGGAGGGAGCTATTGGTGCTCTTGGACTGGAGCCCAGGAGCCTAGAATCTGCTGCTGCGGGACTGCCTATGAGGAGTTGCCTCAACTGTAACAAGAATCATGTATGAGGGGCTGCCCGTTCTCTAGCGGTTATAATCCCTCTGCCTGTGCTGCTGCCCTACCACCAGAAACTCAACAGCCGCTGTGCTGTTGAAATCAGAGGCAGAGAAAAACACTGCTTCTGTCTTTCCACCCACTTTGTGATCTTCCAGGCGTTCCTCCACCAGGCAGAATATAACCAGTCAGCTGGCAAGGGTATCTGGGAAATGTAGTTTGTAGCGTTCCAGCCCCAGCAATACAGAGCAGAGTATAGAAGGGCAGGTCGTGGGCCTGAGAAGCTAGTGATAAATCAGCAGCATGGGAGGAGACATTAAAAAAATTAGAAACTTCAGGAGGAAGAAACGGTTTTAGAGAAAATAAGTTGTTTTTCTTATGGATAACTTATATCACAGAGAAAGGTAAATGCTTCTGCTCTTACAAATGCATTAAAAATAGGGTACATTATTTGTTAGAATAGACCTGTAAAAGTTAATTAAATTCCATTACCTACGATCATGTTCTAACACTAGGAGAAAAGCTAATTGAAGTAAAATATAATAAATATTACAACTGGGTATTACGTATGTATCAGCCTCTCCATATTTCTCCTGTTATCAGGTGCTACATAACAGAATTACATTTTCATCTATCTATAGACCTCTAATAATTGAGAAGAAGTCACTTGAATGAGGAAGATCTGTAGGTGCTTGAACTATAATGTTGTTCTATTTCCTTTTTATAACATACATAGAGTATTTTTAGGGAATGGAACATTGATGCTTTGGCATGAAAACTTCTCAAGCTATGAGACTTTATCTAAACTTGGTGATAAATCCCTTAACTCTTTTCCTTGTACCCTAGAAGACAGTATGTAGAATTATTGATCACTTCCTGAATATTCTTTTTTTCTGAGTCCAGTCCTTCTTACCTTACTTACTTTCCTCCTCTTTCTTTATTCAGTTAAAACAGAAGGCACCAGTATGATGAGATTCTTAGGCAGTTCTATAAGCAGACCAGGAACGCTCTTTGAAAATATCCCTCATGAAAATCTCTCTTTACCGACAAAGGATTGGCCTGTATGATCACATTCAGAACTTAAACTGAAAGGTTATCATCTTTAAAAAATAATCTGCCGGGGCCCCTGGGTGGCTCAGTGGGTTAAGCCTCTGCCTTTGGCTCCCGTCATGGTCCCAGCATCCTGGGATCGAGCCCTGCATCAGGCTCTCTGCTCAGTGGGGAGCCTGCTTCCCCCTCTCTCTCTGCCTACCTCTCTGCCTACTTGTGATCTCTGTCTGTCAAATTAATAAATAAAATCTTTCAAAAAATAATTTGCCAATCACATTTTTAATTGTTTTGAATAGAAGAACATAGGTTGTTGCTATTTTTATTTAATACCATTGTCATCCTATAACTGAAACTTTTAGTGATCTTTCCCTTCTTTAATTTTCATTGTAATGCTTGGTGATGAGGGGAAAAATATAGATAACAGAATATGAACTTTTTACCCTTCTATCCATTGTTTAGTTCTTCACCTATTTAAAAACATAGATAAGTTCTTCACTTGAAGTCTTTCTCGATTGTACCAATTTAGAGTGATCTCTTCAGCCTCTGAAACAGTGACTTTACAAAGACATCTGGCTTCATATCGTATTAGTTACAATGAGACTAAGGAGAGAAGCATTCTCTACTATTCAGGGAAGCAGAAGGGCAATGAGCAGTCCCACTAAAATAGTTATATTCATCCCTTGTTAGCTCTCCATCTACGAAGATGTCCTCTCTAAATCTCCACTTACAGCTCTTGGTTCTTTAGATTATATCTTGGTTTTGAGTGTTCAAGATCCTTCATGCCCAGTTTCACAAATCCACAGCCAATAACTCCATAAACTGCCTCCATAGTGGCCAGGACAGATCATAGCAGTGCTCACCAATGTCTGTGTTTCCCCTCCTCTTCCTGGGTGTATTCCCCAGCCTTACTGAATGTAGGTGGATCTGTGGGACAAGTTTTGGTTATTGGGGTGTAAACAGTTTCTTGGCCTCTGAAATCTGCATGAGATTCTCTTTGTTTCTTTCCTCCCTTTTTGGGCAGAGACAGAGGATTTAATGGGGGCTTCAGTCAGAACCACTTATTAGGTACAGCCTGAATCCCTGAGTCTTGCCTGGAGCAGAGCTGGCCAACCTATACCAGTAGGAAATACTGTTTTGGGGTTAAGTAGCTAATAAGTACCATCGTCATCATCATCATCATCATCTTCTTCATCATCATCTTCTTCTTCTTCTTCATCATCATCATCATCATCATCATCACAGCCGGTCTTACAAACCTAATACACACATGCATCTTAAAGCAAGATACATTTTGTTAACTGGAGAATTAGTCTTAAAAAAAAAAAAAAGGAGGTAGTTTTACTCAAAGACTCAGATCTAGTAAGTGGCAAACCCAGGTCTGCATTACTAGACTTAAGTCAATTTAACCAGCAATCTGATTGCCACCAAAAACCTGTAATTTGTTAACCATTAACCATTAACTTGCAATCTGATTGCTGCCATGGCTCTGGAAGCAGGATACCTGGAGATGTTTTAGGTCAGTTAGGAAGACCTACAGATTGCTCTCTGAGAAGAGATGCACCTAACAGGTATCAGGCAGGAGAGGAGCAAGCTTTGTGAGAGAGCTCTGGCTGTTTCTTCAGGCTGCATTTATCACATTTCAACCCTAATAACTCCCGTTGAAGGGAGTCAACTACATTTTTACCACTCGTACCTGCACCCAGCCTAATAAGACCAAACCCTACCTCTCATGTTGCCACAAAATTCAAAATAGAGATCTCAAGGTTGCAGTAAAAGAAAACCAGGGCCAATTCCTCAAAATGATGCATTGGGTAGAGCTAAGAAGAAAGGACAAGGGAGACAGTCTCCTGATTCAAGAATTTTCAAATTGAATCTGAATTTTCCACTGGGTATGTTGAGGAAGTCCCCTCATTTTTTTCTATTAGATGAAAGAAACATGAAGAGGCAATGTACATTTCTGTCTTTGTTCTTCAAACTTTATGGCTTATCTAAACATCTGATTTAAACTTGTTTAAGAGAACAAGTAAATAAAAATGGTCATTGTTTAGGTTATAGCTCATTGGTATTAGATTTATCACTTTTGATTCTTTACAGCTTCTAGCTCTGGGTTTCTACTTCTCATTTTTGTTCCAGTTCCCATGGCTTTAGCTACTGCTTTGAGGACTGCTTTGGGTTCTTTAGACTTCAGCTTCGCACCCAACTCTCAATCTCTTTGTTCAATCTCTATTTTTGAAAGTAAATTCCTTCCTCTAGAATGGCTCTGTGGTGTTGCCCACCACCTCCACTCTTACCCTCCTCTGTATAAAATTGCAGAATTTTCTTGAAAAGAAATGAGGATTAAGACGATAGAGCACTACTAAGCATATGACTCTGTGGCCTTAAAACAGCTTCAGATTTAAGTTCTTCCTTATCTGCCAGAACCTATATCATTTGTCACAGACTTAGAGCAAATGACTATACTCCTCAGATTCCATCAGCAATATGGAATGGGGGCTCAGCCAGAAGCTACTGCCTTTATCCTCGCTCACCAAGTCAAGCTCACTCTTTACTAATGGTGATATTTGGAACTTGATGGGACACCAGATGTTCTAGCAGCCTTTCCTTAATGTGAAGCTTCTATGATCAGAAAGCTGAGTGGCTATATTTGCATATGAAACTGTTTTCTATAGCAGTGCTGGGAATATTAAGTGGTGATATTCCATGGAGCTCTGGAGGCTTGCGTCCTTAGCAATGATTTAGGAAGACCTGTTGCAAATTACTACAGTTAAATTGGCAAGCTGTGCAGCTGATGGCCTTGATGTGGTCCTTAGGAGTGCCTCTCAAGCCAGCTAGAACTTATGGCTCTGAACTTATTGCTCCCAAGATAGGTTAAATAAGGGGAAGGCCCTACCCTAAAGGAACTTACAGTCTAGTTGTATAGGTAAGACATACACTTGGGAACATTGCAAGGTAATATATATAAACAAGGTGAAAAAGTAAGACAGACTATGTAAGCACTGAAGGGATTGAAGGTGAAGCCAAAGTTATTTTGCTTGTGTTCTGTTCCATTTTCTTGGAAAACTCCCAATAAAGTAAAAATAGAGGCATTTGTATTTCACTACTCCTTGTTGTTTATGTCCAACTTTCAGATAAGTCAGTAATGATTTTCAAAGTTGACAATATACCAAATGCGATTGCTTTGGATATAGTAGTCTATTAAGATGCAGTGATGAAAAATGAATGATGCTTTATTAGGAAATTCAAATGGCACTTGTATGACATAAATCCTTCAGAATGTCCAGTGCCTGTTCCACCTTAGATTTTTGGACAGTCTCTAAATCTTTAGTGCTTGAAGGCATCAAATGTCACCATTTAAATTTTTTCCCATTTTTATTTACCTGCACACATATTATTGGAATTTACATTATTTTTAGAGCTCTTTACTTTGTTGAAAAATCCAAAGTAGCTAAAAGGTTTATTCAGACTAAACTTTTTATGGTCAATTTGATTGAATTGACAATTATCAGGCAACCTGAAAATATTAGCTTTAATGAATTTTTTGGACTGTCTGCAGTTCTGTTATAATCTTGGAATATGCTTCTTTCAGACCCTAGACATGAATGCTATAGTGATAACACAAGGAATACATGGCCCATATACCAAATACAGACATAGAAATGAGGTACAGTGCAAAAATGCTGCTCAGGTTCTGAAACAATGAGGAATTCTTTTGAGAGGTTTTAGACAATGTGGAGAGACAGTTACCAAAGCCGCAGGAATGCCAGCGCTAAAGCCCAGGCTACAGAATCTGAGTTTAAAGAGATGATGATGGATTACCCAATTCTTTCCTAAGACCCTACTCAGAATCCCATGGTGAATGAAGCCTGGTCAACACGTTTTTCACAAGGTCGCAGTGGTAACTGAGAATGAGCAAAGAGAGGGAATAAAGTTGAAACTAGAACTAAAGAGCATGAACTATGAAGATGGGCTCAGTTCCTTAATCTTTTAAAGATACTTTCCAGGTGGATCGACTGAGCTGTGTAACATTTCCAAACATGCAGATAAATCTCCTCATCTATCATGATGTCACCAATGACCCTAAAAATCTGCAGTCCATGGTTCATCATGAAAACATTTCATGGATGCTTATTATTTTCTGTGAAGGAGGGTAAACTTGGGTTTTTGGAATTTGGGGCTTGCCCATTATGAGCTCAGGCTGACGTGCAAATGTGTTTGAATTCAGACTTCAGCATGAGTATGTTTGAGTATAAAACTACAAGGTCCTTTATTAAATTTAAAATCGTGGGTTACGTGTTGAACGGCCTGCATTCCATCCCATTGTTTAAATTCATCAAATAGTCACTCTGGAATTATTTCTAACAATCAGGATGACTTCATTTGTGTTTGTTTTCCCTTTCTATTAATCCATGACAAACTGTGAAATTTGCCATTTTTACCATAACCAGGCCATGAAATTTGTCATCTCTCTCTGTAATTTACATGGAGCCTTGGCTATAGATACATTTCAGGCAGGATGATTGCTTTCCATCTGATGCAGACGACAGAACAAAGGAAGGATACACATAGAACAGAACACAAACAAATTCAGAACAGACATCAGGAAGGGCTCCCCCACCCCTTTTTTCTTTAATGCTGTAAAGTCTGCTAAAATGTGCCGACTGCCTCCCAGGGAAAAAGGTTGATGGGACACTTAGTTTTAAGGCACTATTGTCAAATCCAAGGAACAATGAAATGACACTCCAGGGAGAGGGGAGAGCTTAAAAGAAGTCTTGACAAACTAGAATGGCTGGAAGGATGTGGTAGGAAATCATGTGAGTAATGTGGTCAGGAGACATTTGGAAATGGAGTTTCAGAGGCAAGCCACCATAACAGTACAAGACTTTTAAAGCTTGTTCACAAGCTATTGTTCATGGGATGGCGAATTTCCCCTTTTCTTTCTACTCCCTCTTCTCTAAAATTGAACATAAATTAGTTTCTTCCATGTCAAAAGGATGAAAAGTCCTCTGAACAATTTGTGTTAAAAATTAGACTGGACATTTTGCAAGGAAGTTCTGTTTCTAATGATCCTCTTCTTGGTTAGGGGAAAAGAAAGAAAGAAAAATGTTTTTGCTGTCCATTTGTCTGATTTACAAAATACAGCATCTTCCTTGAACTGTTGACTCTGGCAAGCTAGTTTATTCATACTGTGAATAAACCGACCACTGAAAAGTAAGGTCGCCACGTCAAGTAGGTGTGCTCTTTCTCCACTGAGATATAACTGGTGGTGTGATTTCCTCTGAAGGAGGAGAAATGCAACTTTGTCTGAGGGTGGATACAGGGCAGAAGAGAAGGAGTGGCGAAGGAGGAGACATCTAAACAACAGCTTGCCCTAGTGTTTCCATCTCCTGCTCTGCAGAAGGGAAGTGAGAAAGCAGTGGGTATCACATAAGTTTGTAAGCCCCAGGTGACGGAAAGGAAATGATGCCATGGGGTCTCTCACAGTGCATTTAGGCTTTATTCTCTAGTGAGAGGACACTTGTTTTCTAGGATCTGGAGTGACTTATTGAAAGTGGATTGCCACTGCTTTTTGGTTTAGATGTAAAGTGGGAGGTGGTTTTAGAGAATGGAGTCAAGCCAGTTGTTTTAGCTAAACTGGTCCTCTTTGCCCATGGTGAATAAGGATTGCATGGAGCATGGATAGTAGCAAATCTCAAAGGTGCATTTTATTATCTACTTTATTTTCTCTTCCACTTTCACTGCCATATCATGGGAAAATAAGAGATTCAAATTCTCTCAATTCTGCCATTGTCACCAAAACCTCCTGCCTTTGGCTAATTCTTATCTCCTTTTCTCCTGTGGTAGAGCTGACATTTTAACATAAATAAATGGTTGGTTTAAATGTTCATTTTGCAAAATAGAAGAAAAAAGATGAATGCAAAGAGTACAATCATGCAAAAATCTTCCTATACCCAGGAATAATCACTGTTAAAATGTGACATGCTTCCTTCCAGTTATTTTTTCTATGCCCATATTTTTTACATAGTTGAGTTCAAATTACATATGAAAATACAAGTGATCTTCATTAACTTAACATTTTATCATAAGGGTTTTCCTATAGCATTACAGTCTCTTCAAAAGTGTAATTTTGGTAGCTTTTATGTTATCCCATTAAGTAAATGCATCAACATTTTCTTTAGATTTTCTTGTGATTAAAACTTTCTTTTTGATTGCATCTATTTTTTATGACTATAAATACTATAGTAATCATTTTCATGCATACATCTTTACATGCATTTCTGAGCAGGATAGATTTCTAAGTGAGGTATGACTAGGTGAAAGCACATGGTAATTTTAAAAGACACATTTTTACCAAATCGTATTTTGGTTTACATTCATAACAGCCTATCAGTAACATTAGTAACAGCTCACCCTCACCAGCACTAAATATCTTTATTTTAAAAAAGAACCTGACTTTGATAATTTTAAAGAGAAAAAAAATGGTGCTGTCTTACATTGTACTTTCACAATTGCCAGTGAAGCTGAACTATTTATGTTTTCTTTGTCTATTTACCTATGATGATATTGTGGCAGCCATGAGAAGGTGCCTCCCAGAGCCCTTACTACAGAAGCATTATTGACTGAGGGCCCCAACTGCAGCACTTTGTAATCCATTGTTCTATTTACACTGGGGCCACACCACTGATGGGCTACTCCTTACCAGTGACTGAATGTGGGGGGGGGATGCCAAAGCAGACCCATTCTTAGGAGACACAGAACTTTTTCGTTGGCTGATTTTGTCTCAAGGACTTTCCCATGGCTTCCTGTCCTTTCTTTAGACTATCAGGCAGGCTTACATCTCTCCCCATCTCTTATGGCTCTCCCAACGTGCCTGGCTTCCTCCTTATTTCCTTTCACATAGGCAGTTCTCCTCGTGTTATAAGTTGAAATATCTCCCCCCAAATTCATGTGTTGAAGTCCTACCCTTTAGAAGCTCAGAACGTGAACTTATTCAGAAATAGGGTTATTGCAGATGTAACTTGTTAATATGATATCATACTGGAGTAGGAGGGTCCCTTAATCCAATATGAATGGTGTCCTTATATAAAGAACACCATATGAAGAGATAGATGCTTAAAGAGAGAGGATGAAGTGGGGACAAAGGGAGAATGCTATCCATAAGCCAAGAAACCCCTGAGACCACCAGAAGCTAGGGGACAAGCACAGAGCAGATCCTCCCCAATAGCCCGCAGAAAGAACTGACCCTGTGGACATCTGAATTTCTGATGTCTAGTTTCCAGATCTGTGAGACAGTAAATTTCCATTTAGACCACAAGTTTATGGTATTTTGTTATGGCAGCCCCAGGGAAATAATACACCTAATAAAATCCTCCCACTTTTTAAAAATTAACATGTAATGTTTTATTTGTTCAGGGATACAGGTCTATGATTCATCGGTCTTACACAATACACAGCACATACCCTCCCCAATTCCATCACCCAGCCACCCCATCCCTCTCACCCTCCTCCACTCCAGCAACTGTCTTTATGTTTCCTGAGATTAACGGTCTCTTATAGTTTGTCTCCCTCTCTGGTTTGGTTTTGTTTCATTTTTCCTTCCCTTCCCCTATGATCCTGTCTTGTTTCTCAAATTCCTAATACCAGTGAGATCATATGATAATTGTCTTCCTCTGATTGACTTATTTTGCTTAGCATAATACCGTCTAGTTCCATCCACATTGTTGCAAATGGCAAGATTTTGGAAGTTTTTTGATGGCTGCATAATATTTCAGTGTATGTCTATTTCAGTTTTTTGATGGCTGCATAATATTCCAGTACATGTGTGTGCATACACACATGCGCATATATACATTACATCTTCTTTATCCATTCATCTTTTGATGGAAATCCAGGTTCTTTCCATAGTTTGGCTATTGTGGACATTGCTGCTAAAACATTGGGGTGCACGTGCCCCTTCGTATCACTACATTTGTATCTTTAAAATCCTCCAACTTTTAATCCTGTCTTATAGTCCACATCTTGGACATCTAGACTAAGATAAACTTCATATGAGTTTTTTATACTCTGAGTAGTAAACCTCTGTCATATTCTTGCAAATATTCTTTTGGTTTATATACATTTTAATTTAGCTAATACTATTTTAATTGACAAATAATGTAAAACTTTATGTGTTTAAATAATCAACAATCCCATGGGTTCTTACCTTCCTTTCTTCATTCGTTCGTTCATTCCTTCCTTCCTGCTTGTTCTCTTGTTTTCAAGACTTTCCCTACTAGAGAGATCATAGATATTCACCCATTTGGGTTTCCCTCCTTATTTTTAAGGCTTAGACTTTGTATTTAGCTTTAGAGTATATTCAGAACTTAGTTTGTTCTGTACTGAAATATAAAGTCTACAGTATTGTACCCAGTCTTTTCTCATTTTTTTTTCTCTTTGAAATATGTTTAGCCATTCTTACACAAACACATTCTTTCATATGAACTTTTGAAACTTTTTTGTCAAGCATGCTAAATGAGAGAAAAATGCTGTTGGGGTTTTTATTGGATATGCTTTAAACAAACAACTCAATTTGTCAATAATTAACATGATTAGAACATTTAGTTTTGCCATCTGAGAACATTATGTCTCCAATTATTAAATAATTAGCTTATATTTTTCAGGAACTCTGACATTTTCTTTGCATAGGTCTCATGCATGTCTTGCTAAGTATTGTCTTAAGGATTTTATGGATTTTTGATTTTATAAATGTCATTTTTTTCATGATATTTTCTAACTAGAATGAAGAAAAGTTATTTCCACATGGTCATATCATATTCAGCCACTTTTACTAAAATTTCTTATTAATTCCAATTTGGAAGTCTTAGCACATTTGGGGGAATATTCTCCATGGTGGTAAATCTCATAGAAACTTTGGCTGTGAGAGCAGTGAGGATCTAAAGGTCATCATACCCCGTCAATTTATGGATGATTCATTAAGGAACCTCAGTACTATGCTCTAAACACTGTGAAAGGAGGGTCCTGATAAGGCCTCACTCCATCTCCCTGGAAATTCTTAAACCGAAGATCATATAGCACAACATATAGACATGTTTTAGTATTTGTGAATAATTATAGTGATAAAACAACAGTAACCATTTGTTGAGGTGCAGGCACTTCCTAGGTGCCTTATACAGGGGCAATCTCATTTTTTTTCTTACAACAATCATTTGAAATAGAGTTGTTCAAGATCATTGGCAGATGTGTCTCACTGGAATGTTTTTCCTGTTATCACTCACTCTGGCTTTCTCTCTATCTGGTCTTTTTAGGGGCAGGAGCAATTTACCAAGTTACTTTGTAGGGTTCTGTGTTTTCCTTGTTTACTATGAGGTTTAGTTTGTTATTAATTGAAGGAATTGACCCAGGCTTTCTGTTGCAGAGAAAAAATACTTCATCAGCACTCTTCCACAAAAAATAAATAATAAAAAATGCTAACAAATACTTTTTAACGTTTTATTGGCGAGATTTGAATGTCAAGTCAAAAAAGTTGGATTTTTAAGTATATTTTGACCCTCTGCTATGTAGCCTATTGGAGACTTGTTTTTTTTTTTAAAGATTATTTATTTATTTATTTGACAGAGATCACAAGTAGGCAGAGAGGCAGGCAGAGAGAGAGGAGGGTAAGCAGGCTCCCTGCTGAGCAGAGAGCCCGATGCTCGATGCGGGGCTTGGTGAGGGGCTCGATCCCAGGACCCTGGGATCATGACCTGAGCCAAAGGCAGAGGCTTTAACCCACTGAGCCACCCAGGTGCCCGTATTGGAGACGTTAAAAATAAGGTTATGATGGTTTCTAACCAGGAATAGTTTACATCTACAGTAACAGAAGCCTCATGATGGAAGGGGCTTGGATATCATCTGGTCCAGTTTCCTGTATGATATGCCTTCCTGATGAATTCTTGGCTAGTCTGTTTTGGAATAGTTTTCTAACTGATAGAAAGCCCTTCCTTTTTTAAGTCTGTCT
The DNA here is from genome assembly GCF_020171115.1 of Neogale vison. Taxonomy (NCBI): domain Eukaryota; kingdom Metazoa; phylum Chordata; class Mammalia; order Carnivora; family Mustelidae; genus Neogale; species Neogale vison. The sequence continues at coordinate 89,308,970 of NC_058098.1, read as the reverse complement.
CCTGGTATCTTCCACCACCTCTTCTCAAGTGCCTTTTGTAGTCACAGAATAAGTTCAGTTTCTTTTAATAGTTTTAATTCTTTTAATAGTTGAGAAACAACCACTGTGTGCTGTATTCACCTTTCTCAGTGGTGGCTCTCCTGGTCCAGTTATAGTTAATTATGATGAAGACATACTGGAGTCCTTTTATCAAAAATGATATGTGAAGAGATGGATGCTTACAGAGGGAGGCGGAGGTGAAGACACAGGGAGAATGCCCAGGAACACCTGAGACCACCAGAAGCTAAGGACAGGCATGGAGCATATCCTCCCCATCGCCCTCAGAGAGAACCAACTGGTGATGCCTGGATTTCTGACTTCCCCCCTCCCCAGTTTCCTCAAGCTCTTTTCATGTAAGCCCCTTCTCTTTCCTAGACTCCGTTCTCTAAATGTCGGCTTTTGTCACTATCCCCCTTAACATGTAAAGTCTAGTACTGAACAGAGTGGTTATGATGTCGTATAGACAGCAAACAGTAGAGAGGACGTATTGTGTCATTGGATCTGGATACTAAATTTGCAACAATATAGCCAAAGTTCCTATTAGTTATTTTTAGCCATTGTGGTGCATAGTTAATAATATTGCTTCCCATGCAACTTTTGATTCTCTACCCTGCTCCCAATTCCACTCTTCCGCCGATCTTCCTCATCTCAGTAGACAGCCCCACAAATCACTCTATTAGCTCTAGGTAACACCCAATTATCATTCTTGACTCCTTCTCCTCAGCCCATTGCTGTGTTCCACCTGCAATCCCTATACCACTACCACTCCAGTCACCATCTCTCCTCTGTGCTGATGAAAGAGCCTCTTAAATGGTCTTGGGGTTTCCTCTCTGGGATCCTATTTAATGTATTCTTCACATGGTAGACAGAGTGATCTTCTTAAATTATAAATGGCCTTATGATACTTCCCTACTCAGAGCTCTTTGGGATCCTCCAGCTCACACTCACACAAAATCTAGTCTTCTTTACTGGGCCAAGAAGATCCTGCATGATCTGCCTACCTGTCCCACCCTACTCTTCATCTCCCTCTGCTTTAGCCATTTGGGCAATTCTTTTTGATCTTTCTGTTTCTTGTACACACTAAGCTTTTTCCTTACTCCAGACTCTTGCAGATGCTGTGCCCTATACCTGTATTGTTTTTGTCCCTAGATCATTGTATTTACTGTTTGTTCCCTTAGTTCATTTCTGCTTAAATATCAATTACTCAGAAAGTCTGTATTTTACTACTTTAAAACAGAACCCTTAGGGGCGCCTGGGTGGTTCACTGGGTTAAGCCTCTGCTTTCAGCTCAGGTCATGATCCCAGGGTTCTGGGGTTGAGCCCCACCTAGGGCTCCTTGCTCAACAGGGAGACTGCTTCCCCCCTCTCTGCCTATCTGTGATCTCTCTCTCTGTCAAATAAATAAATCTTAAAATAAAATAAAATAGAACCCTTATATCTTCTCACAGTCACATTCTGTTTCCTTACTCTGATTATTTTTCTTCCTGGCACTTATCTCCAGTTGCCATTACATGTTCGTTTAATCATTTGTGTAATTTCTATATCTACCACTAGAATGTCAACTCCATCAGAGCAGAACCTTCATCTGTCTTGTTTTTTGCATTAAAGGTGCCTAAAATAATTCCAGGCACATACTGGGTAGTCCCTGAGACTAGTATGTTCCTGACACATATTTGTCAATGAATAAACTATTGAATGAATGAACTATACTGAGTTTGTAGCCTGATAAACTCTTTAGTCTTCTTTTTTCCTAAGATCTCCTCTCTGCATTGTGGTTTTCTAAAGAGTTTAGTAATTTTATCTTGAGTGCATTTCTTCTGAGACGTGGAATTTAAATTCATTCTCTTCAGAATTTAAATTCATTCTCTTCAGCTTGCTAGTTTTATATTTGACTCTTGAATTAGGCTCTAGTTTCTCTCATCTAAGTTTGTCCATACTCTCCTTTCTAGTCTAAATCTTTTTTTTTTCTTTTTGGTAGATGAGATAAAATCTGGGGAATTCTACTTAATTCTGATATACATAAATGGATTACCAGCTAATCAACTGAGCAGTCCCTATGTTCTTCCCTGCTCTTGCTTTAAAATAGCAAATAAAGAAAGTTACTTTTTTCCTAACCATTTTCCCTAAGTTTTGCCTCTTTCTGGCCCACTTCATTTGGGAAAGCAGGCCTAATATAAGCAGGAGAATTGTGTAAGATGTTTTACAATTAGGTGACATGGTGCATAGACTCTAAGGTTTTCAGAAAATGGAATAATCACAGAGAGTTTGCAGAATTAGAAAATATTTTGTCTAGATGCTTCCCAACTTTAAAAAAATGCTGGTACATATTAAAGAGTAAAATCATGGACTTTTAGAAATAGTAGAGTGTCATACATAGTTTAAGAAAAATTAGCAGGGTTTGGAGCTGGTCATTTTGTCAGACTGTATGTGTTAGTTGTGCATGACTTTTATCTTCATCCAGAAAGACATCAGTGTCCATGTGGGGTCAAGGGCAGAGTGTCAGAGACTGTTCAAACATAGTTTTCAGGTCAGCACACAGCCTTGGATGTGCTTTTGGAGGGTGAGGTCAGTAACATCACAGCAGCAAGCATAAGCTAACCATCTTGAGAGATTAATGACTCACTGCTCTCCTAGCCCAGAGACCCAGCTACATTTTTTTTTCCAAAATAACTTCTCATATAAAGGTCAAAAACACTAAATGTGTGTGTCTGTGCTCTGTGTGTGTATGGGTGGGCATGTGGATCTATTATACAGTAAACATCCATATCTATGTATACTGTAAGGGAAGGAAGGACTTACTGGTACATAAAACAAGAAAAAATAATGGGCATTTAGTGATAATAAAAGAGGTAAGTCCCTCTAGTTTTCAAAGTTCTTGCAAAGTTCTTTGTAGTGGCTCTAAAGAGTAGGGAGAAATATGGTTTTGCTATTAAAATATTTGAATAAGATGACCTTATAGATCTAGTGATATGTTGAAGTGCAGGAAGAATCTAGGAAGACTGATGGGGAATGCATACCCTTGAGAGTTTGTTGTTGTTGTTGTTTCATAGTGATGGCCTAACCTATTGGTAGGTTTACCAATTTACCTATTGGTAAAATTGGCTGATTGGTGGTAAACATTATGGAGCATGAAAATTATTCCACATGGCTAAGTTTTGCTTTTTCAACAACTGTGCAGTTGGGGTGACCTAACTTTCATTTCCTGTTTCCATTATGGTTGTTAGTCCCAATTCTTCCCACATCTGCACCCAGACATATCTCATTCTACAGTCTGTCTGCCCATCTGGGCTGTGGGGTGACCTCATTCTTGAGAAGAGGCCTATAAGCTGTGCTCAAGATGGACAGCCCCTGACAAATGGGTGCGTGTTCCCTGAGTGCACAGCTGCACGGACGCATGGGCCACCCTTGGCTCACTGTGCTGCAGAAGGCTTTGTAAAATGTTTTCAGTATGTGTTTGTCTGGCTATTTTCAAGGCTCATGCACAGCTCTGATTTTAAGATTTAATGTTACATGAAGATGTCTGAGGCTTCCTGAAGTTATTCCTCTGATTTATAAAAAGAGAAGGATTCTGATCATACAAATACGAATAGAATGATCAAAAGACCAAATGGCAATCCACTCACTTGCTGTCTTTTAATTTTTTTTTATTTTTTATTTTTTTTTGGTTTCAGAATTTTATGTGTGGAGAGCTTTCGCTCTTCTTGCCAATCAATCTGTCAATATGTATTTATTGAGCATTGTAAATACTGAGCAGAAAGGTAGATACAGAAAAGCAAAAGTCTTAGAAACCCACATTTTAGGCATACAACTAGTTGAGAGACACTATTGACCAGTATGGAGTGGGATTACAGAATACTAGCAAAGTTTTTTTGGGTGTTACTACGTTCCAAGGTTAAGTGTTATCTTTAAAATGTCATCTTACTTAACCTTCAGAATAACCCATTAGGTAAGTGCTATTTTTCTCCCCGTTGCTCAGATCAGGAGCCAGAGCTGGTGTGACTGAGAAACTTGGAAAGAGGACTCTTCCAAGAGAGTCAGAATTCACACTCAGTTCTTTCTGAGAATTCATACTCAGTTCACACCTAGATGGGGCTCCAGAGCTCGACATCGTAACCATGATGCTGTAGCACCTCTCGGGTGCTGCCCTCTAGAGTGTGTAAAAGTAATAGTTTTAGAGTAAAGATCAGATATGGGGATTCAAGTCATCAGTATACTTTTCCCACCTATATTTCGAAGTGGGACTTGGGTCTCCCTTCACCTTATTTGAAGTGATCCAACCCCGGGAGTACCTCACAATGGCCCAGAATTATTCTTCAATAGGTTCCCAGCATGTTCCTTCTAAATCAACATAATAATATTAGCACAAACAAACATTAAGAAAAAATGGAGACTTAGGTTTTTGTTATTGTTTTTAATACTGATTCTTGCCACCAAATCTACTTTAGATTATGTGGGTAATTACTTTTCCTTGATTTACAGTTAAAACCATGTAGGAAATGCAGCCTTTGTAAGTAACTCTTTACATTTTTTATTTGCTTTCATAATTTCTTTATAATCCTCTTGTTATAGTGTAGTGATTAAGAGCAAGGGCGACAAGATATGGATGTCCCCTCTTACCACTTTTATTCAACATAGTACTAAAAGTCCTAGCCTCAGCAGTCAGACAACAAAAAGAAATAAACCCATTCAAATTGGCAAGGAAGAAGTCCAACTTGCACTATTTGCAGATGACATGATACTGTAAACCCAAAAGACTCGACCAAAAAAATTGCTAAAACTGACATATGAATTTGGTAAAGTTGTAGGATTAAAAAATCAATGTACAGCAATGTGTTGCATTTCTATAAACCAATAATGAAGCAACAAAAATGGAAATTAAGGAATCGATCCCATTTACAATTGTACCAAAAACCGTAAGATACCTAGGAATGAACCTAACCAAAGGGGTAAAATATCTGTACTCTGAAAACTATACAACACTTCTGAAGGAAATTGAAGAGGACACAAAAGAATGCAAAAACATTCCATGTTCACTAATTAGAAGAACAAATTTTGTTAAAATGTCTATATTACCCAAAGCAATCTACATATTTAATGTAATCCCTATCAAAATACCACAAGCATTCATCACAGAGGTAGAACAAACTATCATAAAATTTTTATGGGACTACAAAAGATCCAGGGTAGCCAAAGGAGTCTTGAAAAAGGAAAGCAAAGCTGAAGAGGAGACAATTCCAGACTTCAAGTTATATTTCAAAGTTGTAGTGATCAGAACAGTATGGTACTGGCACAAAAACAGACAAACGGTTCACTGGAAAAGAATAGAAAACTCAGAAATGGACCCACAACCATGGGTCCATTTGACAAAGAAGGAAAGACTATCCATTGGATAGATCCAGTGGTCCAGTCTCTTCCACAAATAGTACTGGTAAAACTGGACAGCAACATGTGGAGGAATGAAACTGGACCACTTTCTTACACCATACAGAAAAATGAATTCAAAGTGGATGAATGTGAGACAGGAAACCATTAAAATCCTAGAGAACATGGGCAGTAATCTCTTTGACATTAGCCCAAGCAGTTTCTTACTAGATATGTCTCCTGAGGCAAAGGAAACTAAAGCAAAAATAAACTATTAAGATTTCATGAAGATAAAAAGCTTCTGCACAGTGAAAGAAACAGTCAACAAAACTAAAAGACAACTTTTGGAATGGGAGAAGATATTTGCAAGTGACATATTGGATAAGTGTTAGTATACAAAATATATAAAAAACTGAAAAACTCAACACTCCAAAAACAAATAATACAGTTAAAAAATGGACAGTAGACATGAATAGACATTTTTTTAAAAAAGACATACAGATGGCTAACAAACACATGAAAATATACTCAACATCACTCATCATTGGGGAAATGCAAATCAAAACTACAATGAGATATTACCTCATACCTGTCAGAATGGCTAAAATGAACAAAACAACAGATGTTGGTGAGGATGTCAATAAAGGGGAATCCTCTTATACTGTTGGAGGGAATGCAAACTTGTGCAGCCACTCTGGAAATTCCTCAAAAAGTTAAAAATGGAACTAACCTATGACCCAGCCATTGAACTACTAGGTATTTACCCAAAGGATACAAAAATACTGATTCAAAGGGATATATGCACCCCTATGTTTATAGCAGGATTATCAACAATAGCCCAATTATGGAAAGAGCCCAAATGTCCAACAACTGATGAATGGGCAAAAAAAGATGTGGGGCATACACACAGACACACACACAGACGCATACACAGACACACACACACACACACTCAGGAATATTACTCAGCCATAAAAAAGAATGAAATCTTGAATTTGCAATGATGTCGATGGAGCTACAGAGTATTATGCTAAGTAAAATAAGTCAGTCAGAGAAAGACAAATACCATATGATTTCACTTATATGTGGAATTTAAGAAAAAACAAATAAACTTGGAGGGGGAAGAGGGGCAAAATAGACTTTTAACTACAGAGAACAAACAGGGTTGCTGGAAGGGAGGTGGACAGGGGTAAGGGGGGGTAGGAGGATGGGTTAAATAGGTGATGGGGTTAAGGAGGGCATTTGCTGTGATGAGAACTGGATGTTGTATGTAAGTGATGAATCACTAAACCATACACCTGAAACTAATATGTTAACTATGTTAACTAACTGGAATTTAAATACAAATTTGGAAGAAAAAAATAAAACAAGTAAATAAATGGGCATTCATTCAGTAAATATTCACTGACGACCATGATCCAAGAACTAAACCAGGAAACTTTGGATGCCTTCAGCTTACATTATCATGGAGAGGCATAAACAGTCAGAAACAAATAATTTCAAAAAATAATTTGAATTATGTGATACAAACAACCAGTTAGGCAGCTAGTTAATTTTCTTATCAGTGTCTCTGTGTGTCATTGGGGAGGATATAAGGTAGGTAGAATTTAAACCTGATTCACCACGACCAAGTAGGATTTATTCCTGGGCTGCTAGGTTGGTTCAACATCTGCAAATCAGTCAATGTGAAACAGTACATTAATAAAAGAAAGAACAAGAACCATGTGATACTCTCAATAGGTGCTGAAAAAGCATTTGATAAAGTACAGCATTCTTTCTTGATCAAAACTCTTCACAGTGTAGGGATTGAGGGTACATACATCAATATCATAAAAGCCATCTTTGAAAAATCCACAGTGGGGAAAAACTGAGAGCTTCTCTCCTAAGGTAAGGAACATGGCAGGGATGTCCACTATCACCACTGCTGTTCAACACAGTACGAGAAGTCCTAACCTCAGCATCAGACAACAAAAAGAAATAAAAGGCATCTGAATCAGCAAAGAAGAAGTCAAACACTGACTCTTTGCAGGTGATATGATGATACTTTATGTGGAAAAACCAAAAGAGTCCATTCCAAAACTGCTAGAACTCATATAGAAATTCGGTAAAGTTTTAGGATATAAAATCAATGCATAGAAATCAGTTGCATTTCTATACACAAACAACGAGACAGAAAAAAGAGAAATCAAGGAGTCAATCCCATTTACAGTTGTACCCCAAACCATAAGATACTTAGAAATAAATCTAACCAAAAAGGCAAAGAATCTGTACTCAGAAAACTATAGAACACTCATGAAAGAAATTGAGGAAGACACAAAGAAATGGAAAAACGTTCCATGCTCATGGATTGGAACAAACATTTTGAAAATGTTTGTGCTACCTAGAGCAATCTGTATATTTCTGATGTAAGAAAGATCATTAGGGTTTGAAGCTGATAGCTAAGAAAGAATTCTTGAGACGTCTTTTATTCAAACAGTTGGTTTTATTTAAGCACAGGGAAGACGGTGGGCAGAAAAAGCTGTGATGGGGTGATGAGGAGTGACAGCTTATATACTTCCAACTTGGGAGAAGGTTAGGGCTAGTGTAAATCTCTAAGGAATTTTGGAAGCAAGGTTTCCAGGGCCTTGAGGGGGCTAGCTATTGTTGGGAAGAGGTCATTTATTACTGTCTAATAAAACCTTAGTCATGAGACCCTTAAGGTTATATTGGTGGGCCATATGCTTGAGGGATGATTGCCAACAGGTATTTTGGGGGGCTTAGAGATAAAGGAGATTTCTAAAGGAATTTTTTTTATGTTAAAGTAGACTTAATAGGATCCTGGGGGTCGGGCTAAGATTGCCTTTTGCCCTTAGCAAAGTACTAACTAGGTAGTTGAGTCCCTAGAGGAATGTCACTCTGCCTGTTTTAAAGACTTGTCAATGGGTTGTAGGTAGTAAGGATATTCAGTAATTTCTCTTCTGCCTTTATTTCCCACATCACTTCCAACTATCTGACATTCTGGAAAAGGCAAAACTATGGAGACATATGGAGACCAAAACATATGGAGACCACTCCCCTATGGAATGTTTGCCAGGGGTTAGAAGGTGAGGAGAGATAAATAGGCAGATCACAGGATTTTTAGGGCAGTGAAACTACTCTGTATGGTACTGAATGGTGGATATATGTCATTACATGTTTGCCCATATCCATAGAATGTCCAACACCAAGAGTGAACCCTAATGTAGACTGTGGGCTTTGGGTGATAATGATGTGTCAATGTAGGTTCATCCACTGTCATGAATGTATCTGCTCTGGTGGGTGATATTGATATATGGAGAGTGTGTGCCTCTGTAGGGGCAGAGGATGTATTGGAAATCTCTGTAGCCTTCTGCTCAATTTTGTCATGAACCTAAAACTGCTCTTAAAAAAAAGAAAAAAAGTCTGTTAAAAATAAAAAGAGGGAAGGGAGTAATTTGGACTATACCTGTGATGTCATTTTCATAGTTCCATTGGCCAGAACTTAAAAAAAAAAGGAACATTTGAATCCATGTGAACATTTTGATTGTTAAACCTCAAATATGACTTAATAGATTAGGTTCAGGAATAAAGACACACCCAAGGTGACAATGTGTAGACCATGCTTCAGCCCAGAGCAATCTGAGCTGTCAAGGACATTAAAGCTCATTAGCAGGATTCCTGCACAGAAACACTGGCAGCCACAGTCCTGCATTTCACAGTTCTTAGAAATATCTTCTCATTGATGTTGGGGTGTTGCACTCAAGCTGAGAGCCTTGAGGTATTTAATCGAAAGGCAAACATATTGGTTTTGTATCTTGTGCTTTATAGAGAAGATAGCTTTTTTATTTTTAAAGTGACAATAGTGAGAAAAAAGAAGGGGGGGACCACCCACCTGTGACTGCCTTAAACCACCCAGTAGCTGTTTATAACATAACACATCATTCCATCCTATAAGAAGTCTTTAACATATGAAAAGGAAGGCCATACTGAGGGATTAACAAGCAGAATGGGGTGAAATGCTACACTTGCTTGTGATGGTGTGAGATTTATCTTCTGCAAGCTATTGATAATATTTTTTCACTGTAAGATTAGCTGTAGGGAATTTAAACAATTAGGCATAAAATCTATGGCATGATATTTAATCAATCACATCTTAGTTTCAGCCAATGCAAGGACTGTGGTCAGGTGTGGGAAAGGCGGATGAAGCAGAGGAGACCTGACCAAGCTGCGCTCCTCACGAGCTGTGTGGGCTTGTTCTCAGGATGACCGGGTATCCAGGAACAAGTCACAGCCTCAAGCAATCTGCTCACTCTGCTGACATTTCTGTTTGTTTATCATATAGCCTAGAGTTCTTCTTTCTAGGCAGTGGAACCAAAAAGGAGTGAGAACAAACAAATGAGACTGTGACGGTCCACCCCTCTGGGAGAAATGTGGGGATTTTATAACTCTCATGGTTCCAGGAAGGATGGGGAGAAATGATGAATTGTGTAGGTTGGTGAAAAATGCCCATGAGTCAGGTTCGTTTTTAACATTTTAGGTTGTAGGTGTATTAGGGTTCGTTTTTAACATTTTAGGTTGTAGGTGTATTAGTCACGGTTCTCCAGAGAAACAGGACTAATAAGATGTTTGTGTGTGTGTGTGTGTGTGTCTGTGTGTGTCTGTGTGTCTGTCTATTTGTCTATACACACACGGGGGGGGGGCGGTGGGGAGAGAAACTTCAAGGAATTGGTTCATGTGATTATGGAGACTAATAAGTCCAAAATCTTCAGGGTAGGGGACCTACCTGTAGCTCAGGCTGGGGATCCCGGGAAGAGCTAATGGAGTTAAGTCCAAAGACCTCTACCAGCAGAATTATTCCTTTTTCAGGGAAGTCAGTCTTTGTTCTGTTAAGGCCTTTGACTAAATAAGACCCATCTGTAATGTGGAGGGTAATCTGCTTTACTCAAAGTCCACTTAAATGTCAAGTTCACCCAAAAAACATAGTAACATCCAGAATAATGTTCCACCAAATATCTAGGCACTGTAGCCTAGCCAAGTTGAGGCATAAAACTAATGATCATGGTGGTTTCCTTGTTAACTAATAAGATTAAATATTGTATATTTGCATCCTGTCAAATTCTACTATATTTTGAGAAGATAAGCCCAGGAAAGAGTATAATTTACATGTAAGTCAAAGTCTTTAAGATGGTTTTTAGAACCATCTAACAAAATTAGATAATAATAGGATATGAGTCTAAATAATAAAAATAAGTCAATTTATGTATTATGTGTTAGAAATGTTTGAATCCTCATAAAACTTTGTAAGGTAGCAAATACCCAAAATCAATGAACTAGTTTCAAATTTCAGCTCTGCCACTGGCTGTGTGACCTTGACAAGTCCTTTAGCCTCTTTATTCTTCAGTTTCCTTTATAGGAAAATGGGAATAATCATAGCACCCACTGCCAGGATTATTCAGAAGATAAAATGAGTACTCTCATAGCAAGTATTTAGAACAGAGCCTGGCATATTACAGGCACTCAGTGAAAGTTAGCCATTATTGTTATAGAGGATAATAGAGCAAAGAGATGGAGACCAAGAAGCATGATATCCATCTGGAACCTAGAAATGGCGTGTTGGCTACATGCCAGTATCCAGCATGTTTATAAGTAGATAAATGAATATGTCCTTCCACTGAAGTCATAGGAACCTGAAGTTCAACTGAAAACAGATCATTCCAGTCTCCCTTGGCAAACCCATGACTAATTTTGCCAACAGGGAATATGAGGGGAGCCCTGACACTTGTCTCCAATATATTGTGTCCAGTACTGTCACTTTTGATTACCTTTGAGTTTGAATTGAATAAAACCATCTATGCGCGAAGTTTCTCCTAGAGGCAATGGGGGGGGGCAGCAAAAAAAATGCCCAGACTGAGCAATCCAAACTGATTCAGGATGGGCTAGCGTGAGGGACTTCACAGGCCCAACCTTCCCTGAGTTTATTTTATCACATCTTAGGATATAAAGAGTTATCTTGCAGAAACACTTTTTCACTTATGATAATACTGGGATCTCTGTAATGAAAGTCAATGTGTATTTTGTTTCATTTTAGGGAGTCTCAACAATAGTAGCCCAAAACACTTTAGAATACTCATTGTGCTGTTAAAAGTCAGCAGCTGCCATAGACCATAGATTTTCAGTAACTCAGCTAAGGGAGCTTTGGAACTGTAATGAAGCAAGTCACAAAGGAACCACTGGCAAGACTGTTAGGTCTAAGTGGCTCCTTGATTTAATAGCTCCTTGCTGAGATTCTCGGCTTTTCCCACCCTCAATTGTGAAACTGCTCTGATTTCTGAGTGTAGTTTGCATACTACCTTTAACTATTTGGTTTTCTTTTCTTCTTTGACTTTGCCTGTTGCTGCTTGTGAAAGCAATGCCCTCATTAGTTTCTTTTGCCTGGGGCTTCAGTTAAATAAGAGATTTCAAACTCACATAATTGTTTTCTGACCAGGATAGAATCCTAAGAGAACTCCCTCTTGCCTGAAAAACCATGTCATAGGCCTCATGTAGTTGGTTTGTGTTTCTGGGCTCATTCTTTGAATTCTTAGTATGGAAAACCAATAAACAGGAACAATGATTTTTATGCTAACTAGGTTGAAATGGATTTCCAGCCCACCGTTAAAAATCAGAAATCAGTCAGACCAGAACACAGAGGCCAGCAAATTGTTAGGTGATCAGGGTTATTTACTAATGTTTTGACGTCTCCACTTAGCATAAAGGTGAACTGGAGGCAATTCTGACCACATAGGCCCCCCCATGATGTTTTATTGGCTTGGCCAATTTATAAATCCTATATCCATGAGATAATTGGCAACTCATTGCTTCACAGACGTGGATTATGCAATCAGGGTGGGAAAAAGATCCACTGAAGCTGACCTGCGGGAAATCTTTACTTTTAATCTATAAAATATAATGAGGTTATGAATATAAAAGTATGGCCAAATACTAGTGTTTTGTATTATTAAAAAGTATACAAATTTCAGGAGATATTGTGGGTATTATTAAGATCTGTCTACTATTAAATATTAAGATATTTAATGTTATGACTCTATATTTTACTTTTTTGCAAATAGTTCTCCAGACCTTCATAGTGCAGTCCAACTTCAGTTTCAAATACTGTTTGTTAGGATTTTTTTTAATGAGTAATTTTCTTCTGTTTACTCATTCTTTATTTTGATAGTGGGTCTTATAGATCCATACTTATTCATCAACTGGAAGAGTAAATGTGATACCATACACAGATGAAGGGTCAGATTGCCAGCTGGCAGCAACTGTGAAAAGTGGAGTGTGGATATGTGTATGTGTCATAAACTGCTCTGCATGATGATCTAGCCATTGTTATTTGCAGAAAACTTTCTATTTTTGTTAGGTCAAGAAACCTGTAATTCTCCAAGTGATCCCTGAACCTTATTTAATGCAGCCAACCACAAAAGGAGCTGGGTTGAACTTTGGTGTCCGCAAGTTAGAAAGTAATAACTTTCTCATCTCTTCTGTAAGTGACTTATGCCATGTGATGAATGCAGACCCTTCCCTCACAAGGGTTTCTTGATATTATACACTTGTAGCAAATAAGGTTAGAACCTTTAAAATATAGCATTTAGTAATGTGCTGGAAATAGCTTCTTCTTGATTCCTTTAAAGGTCACCGCATTTGCTTTCCAGGCGTCCTTTTAGCTCCAGCCTCTACAGAGTGGAACTGAGAACATGCTTGCCTTCGCGCCTTCAATTTTCCCAAGCTTAAGAGTAAAATGGCAAGATCTTTCACATAAAATGGAGCGCCTGTGTGTGCCTCTGTATGCGTGTGTGTGTTCTTGTGAGTTTAGACGTATAAATGCATTAACAAGAGAATCTTAACACTGGTTATATACATGGACACTATTTTTTCAGTTGGAGGTAAGGTTATTGTCTTGTATTATCCTCAGTTTAGAAGCCAAGTCAGTGGGATGAAATTGAGGCAACATCTAAAAGAAAGCAAACTCTGGGGAAAGCTGTCAATTATTTGTGCTTTTCCTGAGCACTCCATGGACCATACTTCACCAAATCTAAGTATATTAAAAGACCCTCACCAGATAAATTAGCATCAGCCCACAAACTTTTCTCCTATTCCATTGAAAAAAACAAATTCATTAAGCCATTGATATAAAGCAAGAAAAAAATAGCCCATTGCAGCATTGCTATCAAAATTAGATTGGGATGGCAGATTGAAATGAGAGACTATTTCACACTAACTGATACAAATCAAGTCCAGACTGGCAAAAAGAAAAGAAAATGGCTTCCCTTGTTAGGCCTATTTCACTAGAATCATTATTGTCATTTGTTAGTTCTGTCAGGATCCTTACCTCCTTCACAACTCCATCGTTAGCATCATTGTTAACATTATCATTGTCCTGTATATAGTCAGCAGTTGTGCTTTTTTAAGAAGTACACTAAAGATTAAAAATGGTCCATATCTGCTAATTACCTGCACTATGTGTTCACCATGCCCTAGCTAATTCTGACCCTCTCCCCACCCACTAAAATCTCAAATAAAGCCAGTCTAAATTCTTTCTTCTTCCAGGACCTCCCTTCTGAATTCCCCATAGCAGCCATTATTAGGCTATTACTGATTGTTCATTTAAGATTATCTGCTTTGGTTATTAGCAATCTTTTCAAATGTGCGTATTTTGTTGGTCCAGCTAGAATATAAGGGTCTTTGTACATTGGTGTAAACACCATACTATTTAGATTAGTGCCTCCTATGTAGTATTATGTAGTATTTAATAAATACTCAAAAAATATTTATCAGTAGATTGCAATTGTATGGAGAAGTTGGAGAATTTGTTCACAGTCAGAATGTTCCTATAAGTGGTGTTAATTTAGCCAGAGGAGTTTGTATGTGGAGATCACACAGTATGTACTTATGGTGGAAAATATCATGAATGGGACATCAAGGACGTTGGGATTTATACAAAGTGGAGATGTCTCAGAAGAAAGAGCACTTGGCCTATTTTTTAAAATGTTCTCTGCATGAAATCTATAGGTTTGGCCAAGTCTTTTGAGAGGGTTGGAGAAGATTCTATGAGGGGATGGAAACATGAAATCAGAGGGTTAAGCCAGCCGCACAAAAAGTGAGTGAGATTAAGTATGGGACAACTGACTGGTGAAACAGCACGGAAAATCCGGGTCAGGAGCTTGCATTTGGGCTACATGGATGACAACAGTCCTTAGAAGATTTTGAATAACTGGAGTATCCCAGCCATGCAGCACTGTGTTCACGTCTGTTTTAGTGGGAACAGAAAGTGAGCAGGGAGAAGAGATTGCCATAACTCATGGATCGAGTAACCTGGATCTGAGCAGGTGCATGAGAGACGAAGGGCAAGAGATGAATGACACACAGAACTGCTTAGACTTGCAACCTAGTATGTATAAGTAGCAATGGAGGAAGAAATTGACATTGTTGATGATATTGAAGCCTTGGGAGAAAAGAAAGAATTTGCTTTTTTCTATCCCAAGGTAGGAAAGGTGAACAGTGAAATAGTATAATCCCAGTTAATATAGAGAGTGGGTGGATAGAAGATTATTCGTTCCCTCATTCCAGAGAGATCTTTCCTTAGGCTTCAGCTCAAGGACAATAATGGGAAGGCTTAGGGTTATACAGACTTTGGACTTGTAAGCTGAGATATCTTTAGCCTTTTAGCAGAACGGAGTGGGGCGGTGCAGAAAGCCACTGATTAGAACTCAGGAGTACTGGGTTCTAGACTCACCATGTCTTTTAACTGGAAGTCTAGATTCTCTGAGCTTTTGAGAAACAAGAGGAATAGACTAAATAGTTTCTAAGCAAGCCTTCATATTTTGTGTTTACACTCCATTTCAGCTCTCCATTGCCTGAAATTTGACGGCATGGTGTTGGTTGAAAGTATAACTTTTGTGGATTCAGCCCAGATGGCTGTACAGAACTCCTATCTGTCAGAGTCAGAGAATCAAAGAATATCAACCCAGCATCTGCATTTTGCAATATATATTGATTTACATCAACTTTTGTTCCAGGGATGTTTCTTTCAAAATCATTTGTAGTTGACTTTGCTGCCAGGGAGCTAGTCAAATATGACAAAGATGAGAAAGATGAGGGTATTAAAAGGCGAGCAGGGGAGAAAACAGACACCTTTGAGGGAGAACTACATTTTTAGCCTGCTTTGTTCATGTGGGGCTTTCAGGAGTGTGGTATGATGTAGGTTGATCAATGAAACACAGAGAAATGTGTTTCCTTCCTTACAAATGAGTCAACAGTACCTGTGCTTGCAGCCCCAATTTCATGCAGTTTCTTTTCCTTTGACTTGGAAATGTTAGCTTGTGTGAGTTTTAGAATAACATCCTGCCATGTGAACTATCTCTGTTTGAGTTATTTATTTGCTGTAAGTGAAATGGCACCTTACTGCAGCCTGGAATTTCCCAGGCACATTTGAATACATATATCTAAGACATTATAAGATACATGAATATATAACCTTGACTAATGGTTCACAATGCCATCCACACCTGAATCTGATGAAGCTTTTCGCTCCAAATACCAATTTATAGGAGGGGAGAGAGGAAAGTGTTAAACAGTACCATGGGGATGCAATCAGCTACATCGGACTGTGGAAAAATCTTTAGGGGCTATTACTTGATTTTTTTTTAACAAACATATTACATGAATAACAAAAGAGAAATTAGATGGAAACCATAGATCAAAGGATATTAAATATTTACAAATAAATTGCAATATGTGGAATTCATTTGCCTCCTAGTACAGGCATACAAATTTTAAAATTGTGACAATTACAAGACAGTTGTAGATGTGAACATTGACTAGATATTTGACAATTATCTACAAAATATTGCTAATTTTAAGAGCTGAGATAATGGTATTATGATTTCTTAAAGATTCATTATCTTTTGGTGGTACATGCATTACTTACTGAAATATTTGCAGATGAAATGATATGATGTATAAGTTGCTTCAAAATAACATGGGAAGGGAGAATAGCTGAAACCAGGATTGGCTATGAGTTTATTGTTGAACCTGAGTGATGGATACACAGTAGTTCATTGTACTATTCTGTGTTTGAAATTCACCACAATAAGAACATATTTTTTAAATCCATCAATTTGCATTGAGCAATGTTTTTGATTCTTGGAGCTTTCTCAGTACTTTTTCAAGTGACAGGTTAGAGTATCCCTAAAAGAATAGGATATAGATATTGTTGCCCTTTGGGTAGAAGACTAAAGAGGAGGAAGCATTCTTAACAAAAATATTTTTTTATTTTTTAAATTTGTACTGTACTAATGGATTCCTCTCCTGTCCCCTCAGTATCTAAGCTGGGATTGGAAGGGGAAACAAAGAAGCTGATCAGGAGGAAAACAGAACCTTAATTTTTCTCGCATTGCGGTTTGTATCAGTCAGTCCTTTTGGCCTTTTTAAAAAAGGCAAATTCCTGATGAAAAGGACTCCTATTCGCTGACCAGTCCCAGCATTTAGACTCAGACTGAATTCTTCTGGATTCCATGTGATTTCCAAACAATAAATATACTTTAGAGAGGCAAAGGACGTTGGGAATCCGAATCAAACAGCTGTGGCTATGGGTTTCTCTAACCTTCACTTTCTGGAGCCCACAGAAAGATAGCGTAAGCAGTTCTCTTTGCTTTCATCTCCCTCCTGGTGCTAACTGTAGTGGACATTTGTCCTAAGAATAACTTTTGTTGATATATTCCTTTCTCTCCTCCATCCTACCAATGGATTTTAGAGTCAGCTGACCTCACTTCCTGCTCTAGGGTTGAGCTCAGATTAGTTTAACCTACTCAGTACATTCTGTTCCTTTGGTCTGGGCTGTTGGTTCTGAGGAGAACATTCCCCCATGTGAGTTCACCCAGTATATTTCTCAGCACTGTTGTAATACAGGGGTAAAAGGAATCTCTCCTACTTGACTTGAACAAAGACAACTGTATCTCTGACTTTGTTAAGCAGTTATCCTGCTACCACAGGAGAGTGGGTATTAAAATGGGGCTCAGATTGAGGATTGCTGAGCAGAAATATGAAAAGAAATTTGGTCTTTGGGAATATGACTATTATGCTAGACTAGTCAACCATGACTATGCCTTTCCTTGAGGCTATATTTATTCTGAGGGTCAGTAAGTCTTGATTATTATTTGATCCAAATGAAATGTGTTTTATCTTATTTGTAACTAGGAGCATCTTAGTACAAATGGAACTTTCTTACCCATTGACATAGAAATGATGGAGATATAATATTTTGATGAAGATCCAGGAGTAAGAATATACTGCTCACTTCGCCTCTTGAATTGGCCCCCTATCAGATATATTCAGTTAGCAATAATCGTGCCTCAGATAAACCTCATTGGCTACGATACTGCCACTGCACAAAGCTATCAGATATATTCAGGCAAGGTTAGTTGGAGACATCAAATAAACATGTCATGTGAGTAGACAAACCTAAAGCATAATTTTGCTGAGTCTAATCCTGTCTGGTGAACCTAGGAAATTCTGAAGAGTGCCAAGTGAAAGGGTAGAGGTAATACTTAAAGATCTGCGCAGTAACCTGTGTGAAATCATTAGGTGTTGGGGGCTAGGAGAGAAGAAAAGCTGAGTTTAGCCTTACCGTTTCTGTTCCATCTTTGGAAAAAACCCATGTCAGCTGTACAGATCAGTATGCATGCTCCAAATGGCACTAGATTGCTCCATGGGGATGAGCTATGTTTGCTTTATTTACCTTTGTATTTATTAACTATATTGATTGACTACCAGATGTATGTTGGACACTGGTTGAAATATTCTAGTGTGAGAAGATCAGACAGTAAGCAACTAGACAAGTAAATCTGTCATTTCTCAGGTAGCCAAGTGCTCAGGAGAAAAAGAAAGTAGAATAAAGCAGTCTAGAAAGTACTAAGGAGGAGTAATATGATATATAGTGTTCAAGAAGATGACTCTTGAACAGAAATCTGAATGGCATGAAGGATCCTTCCAGAACAAGTTAAATTTGGGTTATCAACCATTTTTCACATACTTTTTACTTTGGAAAGGGAATTCAGTGCATTTTTGTAATTGCTTATAAAACAGGCAAAACAAAACAAAAGTGACTAAGAAAAAGACAAAATCTCCTTCCTAATTTATTTACTTGAAGAAAGAGAATCTTTTTTATTTTTTTTTTAAGATTTTATTTATTTATTTGACAGGCAGAGATTACAAGTAGGCAGAGAGGCAGGCAGAGAGAGAGAGAGGAGGAAGCAGGCTCCCTGCCGAGCAGAGAGCCTGATGCGGGGCTCAATCCCAGGACTCTGGGATCATGACCTGAGCCGAAGGCAGAGGCTTTAACCCACTGAGCCACCCAGGTGCCCCAGGAGAAAGAGAATCTTAAGTAGGCCTCTATGCCCAGCTCAGAGTCAGATTTGGGGCTTGATCTCACAACCCCAAGATTATGACCTGAACCAAAATCAAGATTTGGTTGCTTAACTGACTGAGCCACCCATGTGCCCCCAAAACTTCCTCCCTTTTATAACTCCCTTTCATTCTCCCCACTTTAAACATTTGCCCATCACCCTGTCCATGGAAACAGAAGTTAAAATTTGTTGGGTAGTCAACTATACCTTTTTTCTAAGCTTATTCAAATTTATACTCCCCGAAACACACATGGGATATGTATGTATGTTTATAATTATTTCTATTTCTTATAAAATTAAGATTATATAACGAACTATTCTCTGCAATTTGCTGTATTTATGTAACAATATTTTGTTCACCGTGACAATACACATTAACAGACATCTAACATAGCCCTCTCTGTCTTGCCATTTGGTTGTTCCTCCTTTTCTTATATTTCTCATGCTGGATAATGGAAAAGAATAAAACCTGCAATGTAAGTAGGTTCTCCTAAAATTTTCTCATACTATGTATTCCAGATGATGAAAGTCAATGGAAACAAGAAATTATTTCATTTAAGCACTTTCAGTGCAAAATTCCAGTTTTATATTTGTCTCTCCATCGTAGGTTTGCACAGGCCTCTAAAGTAATTTTGCCAAGAAATTTAGGATAAAAGCACAAAAGGTAAATATTAGAGAGAACCATGAAATTTTAACATTGAAATATACTTAAAGTACTTAAGTACTTTGAAATGTACTTAAAAATCACTTAATCTAATCTTGTTCTATTAATTTAGTAAGTATAATAGTAAGTGTCTAACATTCAGTAGGCACCGTGAAAGAAAGAGTTGTCTAGGACATAATCATAGTCTTCATCTTTTTTTTTAAAGATTTTTTTAAAGATTTTATTTGTTTATTTGACAGACAGAGATCACAGGTAGGCAGAGAGGCAGGCAGAGAGAGGGGGAGAAGCAGTCTCCTTGCTGAGCAGAGAGCACGATGAGAGATGTAGAGAGCTCCATCCCAGGAATCTGAGATCATGACCTGAGCAGAAGGCAGAGGCTTAACCCACTGAGCCACCCAGGCACCCCAATTATAGTCTTCATCTTTTTTTTTTTTTAAAGGTTTTATTTATTTATTTGACAGAGAGAAATCACAAGTAGATGGAGAGGCAGGCAGAGAGAGAGAGAGAAGCAGGCTCCCTGCTGAGCAGAGAGCCCGATGCGGGACTCAATCCCAGGACCCTGAGATCATGACCTGAGCCGAAGGCAGCAGCTTAACCCACTGAGCCACCCAGGCGCCCCAATTATAGTCTTCATCTTAACAGAAGGTCAAGGAAAGGCTCAAAGAGACTGGAAACCTTTCCAAGGCACAATAGGGAAGTGACAGATGTAATCTGAACACAGACCATTTGGCTCTGAGTCAGGGCTCTTTTCCATTGTATCTCATGGTCTACAACAGTTTCTTTAATAGTAAGTAACTGAAAGGCCAGTCCTGAGTGTTCTCATTTGCAAAAAGTTTATCCATTAGAGGTCCATGCAGTGAAATGAAATACTAGTTAGACAGCTCTCATCCATCCAAGCTGGTAATTTACTCTGAAAAATTTTAGCTTAAAAAATCCAATTTCAACCCATTTTCTCAGAGGGTAAATTTTATTCCATTTCCTTTTCTCAAAGCTCTGTCATTAGTATATTAGACTAATGACTGAATCAATTATTTAAAACTGGCAATATTTTTTATTATGTCTAATGAAGTGTTTAATCAGAGCATTCTGGTCTTTAATCCTCTGAAAACAGCATTTGCCAGAGGATTAATGAAATGATGGGTGAAACATTACTAACAAACCCTTTTACTCAGAGGACTAAGGACGGAGCTAGAGGCTTAAAGGTGAAGGTGAACAGGAAGTTGTCACAGAAGAGACAGGAAATGACAATAAACCTGATAGTTGAAAACCATGTTTCTGAACAGATTCTGACTGGGGAAAAGTAACTAACCTCAACTTGTGAAAAAAATATAAAATTTGTTAAAATGCTAAAGAATGATTAACAAAATTGAGTTGAATCTTGGTTTTAGATATGAAGTATAGGTACAATAATGTTATCAGTTGTCCTTAAACTATAAATTCAGTGCAATCATGTCAAAAATCCCTGTGGCTTTTTTGGTGGAATTTAATAAACTAATTTTGAATATTATGTGGAAGAGCAAAGCCCAAGTATAGTCAAGACATTTTTGGAGATGAACAAGATGTGAAGTAGGGAGAGACAAATCTTAAGATACATATAAACATAAAGAATGTGCCTTATAGTTTTGGCCTAGGAATAGACAAAGAGATCAAAGAAAGAGAACAGAGTAGAAACAGATCCACTTATGTGGAACTTTGTGGGCACTATAAATAAATGAAGTAATTATGGATTATTCAGTAAATAGTCCTAGGACATCTACTTTCCCTATGGAAAAATGAAATATTTTTATATATTGTGTAGATACCTACACAACATCATACACAGAAATCAGTTTCAGGTAGAGCAATGGCTGAAATGAGAATGACAAAAATAATTAATTTAGGAAACTGTTATTTTGATTTTTGGTAGGTTTTTTTTTGTAAGTAAAAGCAAAAAAAATGCACTAACTGGAACAAAATTTGATAAATTCAGCTGCATTAAAATGAAGAAATGCATGCAGAAATCTCATAGAGAGAGAAAAGACAAGGCCCACACTTATGGAAGATACTTGGAGCACATTAACTGTAAAAAAAGACTAATGTGTAGATAATACAGATAATTTTTACAAATCCATTAGAAAAGTATGGTTCAGTCATCCTGGGCGGTTCAGTCAGTCAAACATGTGACTCCTCACTAGGTGTAGAAATTACTTAAAAATAAAATCTCTAGGGGTGCCTGGGTAGCCCAGTCAGTTAAGGGTCTGCCTTCCGCTCAAGTCCTGATCCCAGGGTATTGGGATCAAGCCCCTCAGTAGGCTCCCTGCTCGGTGAGAAGCCTGCTTTT
Organism: Neogale vison; assembly: GCF_020171115.1. Taxonomy (NCBI): domain Eukaryota; kingdom Metazoa; phylum Chordata; class Mammalia; order Carnivora; family Mustelidae; genus Neogale; species Neogale vison. The sequence goes on along the minus strand of NC_058098.1, from coordinate 89,287,141 downwards.
CCCTCTCCTACTCCCCCTGCTTGTGTTCCCTTTTTCACTGTGTCTCTCTCTGTCAAATAAATATATAAAATCTTAAAAAACAAAAAACAAAAAAACAACTGGTGTGGGTATTAAAGAGGGCACATATTACATGGAGCACTGGGTGTGGTACATAAACAATGAATCTTGGAACACTGAAAAATAAAACAAAATTATTTAAAAAAATAACAAAACAAAACCAAATCCATTAGAAAATGGCCAACAATTCTATAGAAAAAGAAGCAAAAGATGTGAACAGGTATTTCACAGAAAATGTGACTGGCCTGTAAACATATAAAACTATGTTTAATATCATTAACAAAATAAGATTATAAAATAAAACTTCAATAAAATATCATATTCCACAGACTTGTGAAGCAAAAATGTTTAAGCTGTTGACAATAGGAAGTGCTATCAAGAATGTGAAACAATAGGAATTTCACATTCACATTCATTACTGATGGAAATAAATGTGGTAAAACCACCTGGGGGCAGGGGACTATTCAGCCATGGCCAGTAAAGTTGAATACATCCATTCTCTATGAATCAAGAAATTCATACCCAGGAATGGTCTCAGGAAGAATCTTGGACAGGTCCACCAGGAAACTCATTTGAAAATGTTTATAATAGAAATGTTTTTAAGAGCCAAAACCTGGGGAAAATGGTTCAATAAATAACAGTCCATTCACACAATAGAATACAATGTAGCCATGAATAGACAAGAGCTATATACATCAACAGAATCCACACTGTGGATGGGCTTACTGAGGACATTAAGCGACAGTGGTACTATAAAATGCCTTGTCACAGATGACAAAGGGAAAGCTGTGAAACCTGCCAGCAGATCTACAACATGGAAATGGCTCGCACGTTCCACTTCTGGATATGTAAGAATCAGGTAGATGCATGGCAGGGCTGCTGAGGCCTGTGGATAGTAGGCCCAGTATGAAAATCCCTACCTAGCTGTCTCCTTTCTTCTTCCAATGCCATTTCTCTTACCTTTGTTATAAAAATGATCTGACTCCCCTAACCATCCCCCCCAAAAAGAATTATATAAGCTATATTATTTACTCAATTTAACAAATGTAATGCTCCTGATAAAGGAACTTCAACTCTGTCTACATCCACAAGGGACACTGGCTGTCATGCATAGCCATGTTAAGTCTGAATTTTCAGGATGTTCTGGTGTGTGTGCTAATGTTTGAAGTACTATCATTGATACACAGACACACACATAAATAGATACCATATATTCATTCATATATACAACCACACATATGTACACACAAGTATATTTATGTAGACATACACATATATGTGAATTTTTTAAATATGCAAGAAGAGAAACAATGCGGTCAACATCAAGAGCCCTCTTATAAAAGCAGGAAGGTGTACAAATGGATTGTTTGTGATCTACTCAACTTAAAAACAAGAGAATTTATGAAAAACCTTCCTGAATTAACCTATTTAGAAGATATTGACTACACAGATTTTTATTTAGGTGTAGTCCATAAATAAATAAATAAATTTTAATCACGGAATAAATAATGACTATGGAAAATAATATCTTATAAACTAAGCCTCAGCAGGACATAATTTCTAGTTAATGTCTATGAGGTGTTTATCCTGAATTGATTGGCTCTTGTACCACACACAGCCAGGTTGACTAGCCATTCTAAGCAACGGAACTGTTTAGAAAGCTCACTGTGATAATCCTTTTACAATACTCTGATGGGCCATTTGTAAAGGGATAAATTTTGCTAGAACTAATGTGTCCTAAACCACAATGGCCTCTGCCCAATAAGATCACAAGGTGGGCTGCTTGATAATTTCAGATTTATTTTTTCACCTTGAACTCTTAGGTATGGTTAACAGCTAATTTATCCAATGTCAGAAGATCTGTTGACTGTCATGTTTCCAGAAAAAAAAAAAAATTCCCTGTCCAGTGAAAAGACCTATATGCTTTCCCTATAGTCCTTCAGGTCTTTCAGAACTGAGGCTCTGTAGAAAACACAAGACTTGTACGCATATGCAAGCTGGCACGCTAGCTCCAGATGTAATTGAAGACACATTTCTCCATGGATTGAAGTGTTTTGTTTAGAAATACATTTCCCATTATACTCTTTTGCACATTTAAGTTTTTTTTTTTTTTTAAGAAATGGTTTCTTTCATGGTTTCCTTTTTAAAAAAAATATTTAATAGTTTGAGAAGAAGTCTGTTGTGGTTTGGGTGTGGCTAAACCAGTAGTGGCCCTTTGAATATTAATGTATTAGAATAATCACACCCTCTTTTACTGGAAGCCATTCTGTTTTTCTCACAAAAATTCACAAGACCTGCTTCTTCCTTTTTTCCTAAAGTTGGGTTGATGAGGAATATAAATTTCAGTCAGATTCTTGGTTTATACAACCCTGGAAGCAAAGTGGCCACATATTTTTTAAGAGCCTCTTCCATGAGTCTGGCAATTTTGTGATGGAGTGTTACCACCTCTTCTCATTGTTCTCATCTAGGGTAGCCACTCCCATGTTGGGGAATGGGAAGAGTTGAATGTCTCCTTGAGAAAAGAAGCCATCAGCAAGTGGATGTCTAGTTCATTGTTCAGTCCTTCTCTGTGAACAGTGCTTTTACGTTGCTGGTGGAAATTCAAGCGTGAAGCCAATTTTTATGCTCTAGATGGCAAAAAAATGCAGCTAATTCCAAAGGGTTTCTCCTTCTTCCCCTGGCAGCTGGTATGTTTGTATAGTGAAGATGAAAGGCTTGACATCTGTGTTTACATTTCTACGTAGCAGGGTCCCCCAAACCCACAGTTAGGAATCATTTATATCCAAGCACCTCTGCCCCAGAATTACAACAGCAAAGTCTTTCAACTTCTTCTCGGCAAGGGCCTTTGATCTCCCTGTGCAAAATGCTCTCTGATGAGTTGTGATTGGAAGAGGAGGGCAGGGAAGGTTTTATCCTTTGACAGTTTCCTCCTCTCTCTCCACCCCCAACCATATAGGAGCATTACCCGGAACTTTAAGTACCCAAACCTCCTATAAATTCCACTGAATCATCAGAGTAAAATTAAAATAGATTAGGGCAACAAAGCAGTGGGTCTCTAAGAATTTGCATTTTTAATAAGTACTCCAGTTAATTTTGATTTCCAATTCCAGGTAGATTAGAATCACCTGAGTTGTTTTTCAGACATGGAAATTCTAGAACCCTCTGCAATTCTACTCGATGTGAATCTCTAGGTGTGGTTGTAGGAATCTGGATTTTTCACATCTTGAGATGAATCTTATCTGTATCTTTGCTTAGGAACCCTTAGACTAGTTGGTCATGGGGACAGAACCTTTAGTTTGAGGACTAGGGTATGTTTGTTTTTGTTGCAAGATAGCATCTCAACCTCTGACCCTTTCAGTGAAATGACAATGATCTTCTCAAGTCAAATCAGTGTAAGTTGATAAAATCATCCTCTTTGAGTGTTTGAATGTCTTAATTTTTCCTGATCACATTATACTACTTTTTATTCATAATTTTTTGACTTGTAAATTGAGGCAAAGTAGCTTAGCAAGTCAAGAAATATTTGTGGAATCAGGACTTCTGAAATTTGGTTTTGGACCTGATCTAAGTTTTCTGCTTGGATTGTACCATCATCTGTACCCCATCATCTGAAATGATAAGTTGCTTTTTTTAATAAAAATTTTCTATTGAAGCTTATAAATCAGAGATAGTAGATAGTAGATGCATTTTAAGAAACAATACAGAGAGATCCTTTGTACCCTTTATCTCATTACCCCCAATGGTAACATTTTATAAAACTGTAGTACAGTATCACAAGCAGGATACTGACATTGATAAAAATCCACAGATCTTATTCAAATTTCCCCAGTTTTACTTATACTCATTTGTGTGCATGTGTGTGTATTTAGTACAATATAATTTTATCTCCTCTGTAGGTTTGTATATCTCCCACCACAGTCAAGATACTGAACTGTTCCATTACCACAAGGATTCTTGAGTTTCCCTCTTATAACCATACCCATCTCTCTCTTGTTCCCTCACTGAACCCTTGATAACTACTACTATGTTCTCAACTTCTAAGTTTTTGCCATTTAGAAAGTGTTACATAAATGAAATCATACAGTATATAATCTAATAGCATTGGCTTCTTTTTATTAGGTATGATTCCCTGGAGATTCATCCAAGTTGTCATATGTATCAATAGTTCTTTCATTTCTATTGCTGACTACTATTCCATGCTTTGCACATACACAGTTTATTTAAACGTTCACTCATTGAAGGACACCTGGACTGTTTACAGCTTTGGGCTATTATGAAAAAAGCTTATGTGAACATTTGTGTATAAGTTTTTTTTTTTTTTTCAAAGCCAAACAGCAAGGGTCGTTTATTACGAGTTCAAACCCGGACCTCTGCGCCCTCGTTGCCGGTGACGCTAAGAGGTCCTGAGCTCAGGATCACGGCACTTTTTTTTTTTTTTTTTTTTTTTTAAAGATTTTATGTCTTTATTTGACAGAGAGGGAGGGAGAGAGAGAGAGAGAGAGAGAGATATCACAAGTAGGCAGAGAGGCAGGCGGGGGCGTATAAGTTTTTGTATGAATATAACTATGCTAGTATCTTCCCAGCCTCTTCAACATTTTTACTCTTTTAGGCTAATCACAAACCCTATCATATCTTCCCAGTTAATTTCAGTTAATCTCTTATTATCCCCTTATTGGATGTCAAAGCAACACCTACCTGTACCAAGCATTTTAGCATCTCCCTATAGTCAAATTATTTCATGTCATGTTTATTGACTTCTCAATGAGATTGGGAGGTCTTTGAGGGCATGGACCACATAATATTTCACTTTTGTATAACCTGTACTACCTACTATAGCTTTAGACATACCAGAAAATGAGCCAACCAGGCAGATAATATATATATATATATATTTTTTTCATTTAATTTGACTTCCTGTTGTGCCTCTGTGACCACTAGAGTATATCATGCCAAATACTGTGTGGATATGAGAATACATATTTAGGACGGACATGGAACTTCCCCTTGGTGGATTTAAAATTTTGCTAGAAAACTAAAGTCAACACTAATGCATATGAGGTTCTAGAACAATGAGCTTCTATGATTTTGATGCCAAATACATGGACAGAGAAGAGAAAGATGAATGTGGGCTGGACAAATTAAGAATGTTTCACCGAGAAAGTGGATTTTAAATCAGTACTTAAAGAAAGAGAGGAGTCATATAATAATTGGTAGAGAAGGAAAAGATTCTAAGTAGAAAGACTATCCCAGTGTTACAGGGGTGCTCTGTGGTGAGCTGCTCAAGAAAAGATGATCAGAATAGATAAGTGAGGTGTGACCTGACTATGGCAGGTCTTAGAAGGTATGTATGACATATTGTGCTGGTTCCATCTTCTGGAATATAAAATTGGTGACAGAAACCCATAGAAACTAAACATGTTGAGGTAGATCCAGGCTGTTAGGCTGTATGCTAACTCTGTCAGACTTAGGACCTATTGTCCTCTAGTAGATGTTCTGGGAATTTCTGTCCTTTCAAGAAATATTATGAAGCAATGATATTTATGTCTTGGTATACCCTTGACTTGCATGTGGTACCTGTTAGAACGTATTTGAATTGGGTCCACAGACTTGTCCAATGCTCTAGTAGTTGCTAAGGAAGTCTGCTTAGGAGATAAAACAGCGATGCACTCTCTCTAACCAGAGGAAGCATCAGGTGCTTCAAGGGCTAGGTGATGAACATAAACAGCTGAAGAGAGAGCATGGGTCCTAGGTATGGAATGAAGGTGCACCTCATCAGCTCCTGTCACTCCCAATTCCCTTTTACCCTCCTCATAACATCTGGGCAATTCTGCCATGAGAAAGTCCTATGAAAAAGCTGATCAGAAGGAGCTAAAGGAGCTTGCCTGTCACGTACAGTGGTTGAAAGTGTCAAGAGGTCAGAAGTCCAAGGGAAGAACACTAGCTTGACAGCCAGTGGTCCTGGGTACATCTGTGGTCCACAGAGCCAAAGACCACAAAAGCAGTGGGCATCAGAATAAAGCTGTGATTGTCACCATTATAACACCACCAGGACTCCTAGAAAAAATCATTTGGAAGGGAGATTCTGCATAGGGCTCAGAGGCTTAAGATATGTGCTATTGTTATAAAGGTAAAATGGTAGTACTCATTGAATGGTGAAGCCTGGGAAGGGATGGTTCCTGCAGCTTCTGGTATCCAGTGAAAACTGAGTAGCGAATGTCAATCATACCTTAGATACTGGCTATGCTAATTTGTGGCCAGCTGCAGAGGACATTGCCTGTACCAACAGCAAAAAGAAGTTGATATGTATAGGGTGTTCTTGATGGTTCCATCCCTTGCACTTCTGTGTTTGTTTCATTTCCATTTTCAATTGTGAAGGCAAGTCATTTATTAACAAATGCCTAAAGAGCTCTGTTTGTAGCTTTAGAGGTCTGCAATAGGAAAATGTTCATAGCCTAGGGATCTTACAGTAAAAAACAAAATATTTGTAATTCCTAAATACTTATGGAATTTCAAGCCCAAATTCACTTAGAATATTAATGACTTTAGTGAAGACAGACAACTAACTTAAAATCAACAAATCATTAGATTTGCAGTAAAAGTGTAAGCAGTGCCTAATTAATATACTTGTTGATTGTTTTGCTTGACAAAGACATTAGTTGTTAAGTCTAATTATGCCTTAAAGATCAACTGAATAGTGAGAAAGGAAACCAGCCAATAACTTCAAATCATTTAACCAAAAGAGTATTTTCTTCCTAATCTCCTCCATCAGAATAATATCCATTGTTATTATTATCATTATTTTTGTATTATTATCATTTGATCTAGCTTTGTTTATCTGAATAAATTAAAACATTCTGGAATACAGACATAGTCTCTAAGTACTTTATAAAATAAAGTGAAAGACAGGGTGATATTAGAAATATTACTTGTTTTCTGTTGTTCTTGAATAAACCCCTTTGGGTTCAAGTTGTACTCTCAAAGGAGCCTTCTTTTCATATTAGCTCTGGCCCACAGAGAAACAAGTGACTACCTTACCATTGTTGTGGGAAAGATTGGCCCCATTAGCTCTGCTTTACACACGAAGAGTTTATATAAATTACCGAAGCTAGTGTATGGTAGAACTGAAATTAGAAGCAAGGTCTGTGTGACCCAAAAACTCCCATTATTTTTCCTGTACCATGCTGAAGAAAGATAATCAGAATATATGAGTCACTAGTCTTAGCCCTCTCCACCAAGCATTTTCCATATTATTATAGTAACTCCTCCCTTGAGAAATAAGTAAGCAAGCAAATTCCTTGAGGAACACAAAATATTTCATTGCTATTCATCACTTCTTTTATTCAGGACAAGATTAATTAACTCTGATCTTTTCATTTGCATGGGTCTAATGTAGATGGCTTAATAATTACTTCTTTAAAAAAAAGACTCTTCTGAGGAAAATACCATGTGAGTAAATCTAAACCTTTTTTACTCCTTCCTACTGCCTGAACTTGTTTTAGACAAAAGAAGTCTGTGACTTTAAAAAAAAAAAAAAAAAAAAAAGCCAAACATTTCAAATCTGGTGGTGAAAACCCTTTTCACCATGCTCACAGATACCATCAAAGTCCAAGAAATACTGCAGTGTATTAAGATGTATATTTTTGAGCTTAAAGTAAATGACAGGATCTCAAGCTGCAGTGTGACTTCAGGCCAAAACTAAAGACAGTTCCCAAATTCCTTAAAGTTACACCCTGGAAGAGGCATTGCACTTAGGCTGTTGATTTGTCAAAAACTCAATTTTCCATGACAACCTCCATTGAGGACTAAGGAAAGTCAATATCCTGGGGTTCACATCACCTTGGACAGCGGCTAGAAGATGCTACAATAAAAAAGGAGCCTATAAACTCTGATAAGCAGTAATTTACCAATTAGATGTGAGAAAAATAAAGAATCATTAAAATGACAAAATACCATGAGTCATTAAGGGTTAGGCTAATTAAATAATAGCCCAATGTAACCAGAGATTTATGATCTACCAGCTGCACAATGTGGATTTATCCAAATAATGAAAATTGACATATACTATATACACAGCCTATCTTTAGCTGCCTTTTTCAGCAGTTCTCTGGAGGTCACCTAGGAAAATAAGCCTCCGACCTTAACTAGTTACTATATTCTTCCTGTTGTAACCTAGTCCTCAGTACAGCGTTTATTGCCTCGTCTTACGTGATGGACAGAACAGTGATTTTTCTAGTCTAGTCTTATGGCTTTCCTCTACTGCAGGCTGCCTTTATGTGTTTGGCTTTGCTCATTCATGTTCCCCACCAGCATTAACATCGGAATGCTTCTTTTGGCAAAATACCAAGAGCAGCAAGGCTCCGAGTGTTGCCCTTTAGCGACCTTTGGAAGGGCGTGGATTGGGTGGGATCCCTGCATGTCACTGGTACTGCACACTCTTGGCACTTTACATATGCCAGATGGAGCTGTGGACACATGATCATGACCGTGTCAGTCGGTGACTTGAGTGAGGGAATAGCAGCTTCAACATGTGTTGTGCTTTTTTCCAAAAACAGCCTCTGTGTACTGCTTCCTTTGTCCTCCTAGACTTCTGATTTCCCAAGGCCTAAAGGTACATGGGTTTGCATGCAATATGACCACTATCAGTATAGCCTGAATATCCACCATTTGAGGTGTAGTTCTGTTTATTCATTATTCAACCTATATGGTTTAAACTATCTATTTCCATATCAGCTTCACCCCTAGCCCCTGTGCTAGCCCAGGCACCAGCAACTTCAGGTCTTTTCGGCAGTGTTGGCTGTTCCATACTTTTCATCCCATCCAACTGCCTGGTAAGCTGATTATGTCCTCCTCAATATCACAGATGTGTAGCTGTGGTCCCTTCCAGGGTATTTAAATCACTCTAGGTGGTGGTAACACTTTTGAGAAGACTGCTCCAGTCATTCCGATCAATTTCTGAAATAGTAATGTGATAATGAGTGCCAGGCCCCTGTCTGACAAATCTCATCCTCTCCTTGAGTCTAGCACAAATCATACCCATCCCTTGGCTCTCCCTTTGGGACCTGCATGAAGGTGAAGGACCAGACAGGATCACTTGACTGGTGTGTTCTATTTGAAGTGCTACGGAATTTGGTAGCCAGAAGTGTAAGCTCCCCAGCAATACCACCCATGTGCGTTAGTGGTTAGACTGTTCTGCTCAGTCATTAAAAACTGGATAGCAAACTATGAAGGTGGATTTGACCAACTCGTTCCTACCTAGACACAGCCTTAATAACTCTGCTTTCCAAAAACTTTGTAAATATTATCTTGTTCATCCAAGTGGTTGGATTAAGCCTGCACTCCTCTTAATTCTAATTCCTTTTTGACCCCAAACTTTTCAAGGTTTTTGTTATTCCTCTGTGATGGGAAAAAAAAAAAAACTGATGAAATTTTAGTAAAGAAAAGCAACCTAATAGCAGAATACTATAACATGTCTATTAATATGCCATACATTATGATAGACTCTTGTTATAGTCTGGTGAATAAGACATAATCACTTCTTCTTTTTTTTTATTTGACATAATCACTTCTGATAGTCTATTGGGTAAGATAGACAAGGAATAGATAAACAAACAAATACATAGTTAAAATTGTTAAAAGTATATGGGTAAAGCACATAAAATAGTCCCTGGAACATAGTTAATGTCTAATAAGTAAAAGTATTCTTTTTGTTGATAATAGTTATTATATAAAAATTATATAATCATTATACATAAATAATATTATAATGTATTATTATTATACAATATAGTGGATATTCTGGTTATCTATTATTGAATAACAATGACTTTAAAATTTAGTGACTAAAAAAAAAATAATACCATTTATTTCACTCATGAGTCAGCAATTTGGGTAGAGGTCAGTGGCATCGGTTGGGACATCTCAATTAGAAATTGGAAGATTCTCTTCTAGATGGCTCAGTCACATGGCTATCAAGCTGTGTTAGCATTTAGCTAGGCTGCTAGCTAGAGGCCCATGTTTCTCTCCATATAGGTTTCATTGTGGCACTGCTTGAGTTTCCTAACTGTATGGAGACTGGGTTCTAAGAGTATTTCAAGTGACAGAAATTAGAATCCATCCCTAACATTTTGGACCTGGAAACGAGCAGTGTTACTTCCACCATTTTCTATCAGTCAGGCAGTCACAGAGTCTGTCCAGTTCCAAGAGGAAAAGCTACAGAAGCTTCTTCTCAATCGGAGGAGGGTCAAAGAATTTGCAGCATCTTTAACCCAGCACACTGGGTTAAAAATGTAAGCTCTAAAATGTGTTCATTCCTTTTTACAGAATACGAGCTTATTTGACGATAGCATTTTTACACTTAAAAGCAATTTCTTTTTTCATTTTGGATCCTTGTATGAGATACATGGAATAGATGGTGTTGCCACCCCTACACAGGGGATTGAGACAGAGGGCTTTTGACTTGCTTAAGGTAATAGTCATACTGTAGAAAACCTAGGGAGCTTTGTTTCCTTGCAAGCCCCAGAAGTTTCCCACAGTTTTGTCCGGCATGAGATAGGGCTTTGACTGGTCATACACACTGGCTTGTGGCTTTAAAAGAATATAGGTTTAGTGGTCATAGCAGTGCACCACTGGTACCCAAGTTTTATGATATCCAGCTGCAGAATGCATCATTTTGTCTCTGAGGCCTCACTTATTGAGATCATTGTTCAATTCTGCTGTACCATCTGTTGTCCGGGTCTTCCTAAGTGATTTTCTGGGCTGTCTTCCCCTTTCACTGGGAATGGAAAGAGTTGTCAAAAGCCCAATACATTCTTTACTGCATTGTAAAGCCATCAGGACTTAATTAGGGAAAAATTCTTCAGCAACAATTGATTTGTTCAACTATCATTCAATTTGTAGTACTCTCTTTTTATTAAAAAATGCTTGGAAGTTAACGGATGCCCAGCTTTGCATTTTTTTGAGTATGTCCCCATCTTTTTTACATTCTGTCCTCAGCAAGTTTTTAATAATTAGATTGTACTTTGAAAACTACTTCTGGTTAGAATTTGTTTGAGACTTTCATTTGACTCTGATTCTTCCTTGATATCTGTAGATTCTGATAGCTAAGCTAAAAAGAGAGTTGATAAAACCTGGTAACTTAGAGTTTTCAGAAAGTGTTCTAAACCACTGCCCATCAGCTAGGCCTTTGGAAAATTAACTCCATGTTCGTCTCTAGCTCCTTTCCCCTGGATTTTTAGTCTCTTTTGTATGTAGAGAAAAGTTGCAACCATATGTTTCTGATTCATTTATAGCTAACATTTAGAGTTAGCTCATGAAGTTTTCTAAGAACATGTACTTTAAAGTGTTTGTAATGCATTTTAAGTCCTTTGTTTTCTTTAAACAAGGAAACAACTCTTTGTCAGACTTTACCTCAAAAATCAAAAATTGGTTTGTTTCAAGATGCTGGAACCACTAACAGCATTTAGGACATTGCCCCAAACTCTGCCTCTGTATTTGCCTCAGAATCAGTTCACAAAAGGGCACCTAGGTGGCTCTGTTGGTTGGGCATCCAGTTCTTGATTTGGCTCAAGCCATGATCTCAGGATGGTGAGACTGAGCCCCATGTTGGGCTCCAAACACACCAGAAAGTCTGCTTGAGGATTCTCTCTTCCTCTCCCTCTGCCCCTCCCACTGCTCTCCCTCTCTCTCAAACAAATAAATAAATCTTCTTTAAAAAAAAAAAAAAAAGAATCAGTTCCAATAAAGATTTGTAATCCCTTCGTTGGATCATTGGACAGTGCTTGACCAGTTTGCAGTTGAGGATTCCCCAGGAACTATAGAACATTTGTTTACCTGGCTATACACCTATCTGGTTATTGCAAAATTTCAGAAGCTAGAAGAATAATGATTGCCCATGGAAAGAGGAGCACCTTTGTAAGGCCAAGAAAGAAATGGTCCATATGGAACAAATGCACATCACAATATAAAAGAAACAAAAAAAAAAAAAAATAGAAAGTTTGAGAAACTGAATCACCAAAAGAGAGCCAGCAGAGAAGTGGTGAGAGTGGGGTGAGGAATGGATATCAGAACAGTGGTTCTAACCAGAATTAATAATCAGTCACTTGGATGAACACCTGTTTTACAAGTACAGATTCCTGGGTCTCAGGGTGGGTAAGTTTGGACATCTGTATTTTTAAAAGCTCCTTAAGTGATTCTGATAATCAGCCTCGTTTTTGGATATAATTTGTGAAGTCTTCAAACACATGTACCCATGCACACACACACACACACACACACACACATGAATGCATAATTATCAAGGGGAAATTGAAGTCCAGTCTGGGCCACAACACTCTATTATCCCCTGAAACCTGACTCTGCTCTACCTCAGACTATAGGAATAGATCTTAGGTAAATCAGCAGCTTTACGTCTGTGTTCTTTTATGCATATTTCTTCCACGAGGTCTCAAACCAGGACCTAGGTCGAAGAACAAAACAATAGCTGTAAGATTTGTAATTATGAAGAGGTGTTTCCCTGGCACTCATTTAGTCTTTTATTTCCAGCTCGCACCTTTGCCAGTTACTTAACCTTGAAAGTCCCGTGTCCTCATTGGGGCATTGACAGATGCTTAAATCCTTTATATTAGGATTATATTATGTACTTGTTATTGTCATTTGGCATTGAGTCTGTGCCCTCAATGGAATTTATCCATTGCCCAAATGGAGTTGAATAAACAAGTTGATGGTTTCTCCAAGTTCAGGGAGTAAAGCAAAACCCTAAGATGTTAACGTTGTAATACCAAATTGTGTCCAGTTAGAGTAGTGCCTTCCCAACATCTGCCTTGAGGAACACCTAGCACCAGGATTGATTGTTTATCTCAAATAATGTTGGGAAACAGGTCCAGTTTGGTTTCAGCAATTAAATTCCCTAGATAAAAACTCTTCTCATGGTTTTACTAGACTAGCATTTTCAACAGCCATTAATGAGCCAAGCACTATGCAATTTTATAAGTGAAGGGATTCAGGCTATCATTATGTATAAGCCCTCCCCAAATAACCTGCTCTAGTCAGAAGGCATGATCTGAAAAAAGAAACGATAATGTTTTGGAAAATGATGACATTCTGTAAATACAATCTGGCACCAAAGTTACTGGAAAAACTAATACTCGAGTCAACATGCCTCACTCTATTGCTACATGAATCAGAAATTAATTTTTCCACAATCATTCTTACATTTCTGAACTGTGACATTGTTAACAGAGTCTGAACACTCAAAGGTACCTAGACTCTTAATACAATAAGCCAAAATGAATATAAATGGTTGAAGAGGGTAGTAAACTAGTTTTCTTGAAATTTTCTGGAAAATTGAGTTTACAGTGACTAGAATGTATGAGGCTGCCAAAGGGTATGGAGGTTGGGGGATGGGAGAGGTGGAATTATAATGACTTTCACATCCATAGGGGTATTTGTATTCCCTGGGTAATAACAAACATTAAAAACTGAAAGTACATATTGGCAAGGAAACATTATTGCTTTAGCTGTTTTGCATATAGCTTCTTTCATTACCTTTTTCGTATTTAAGGGGTGGTACATGCTCTGAATCCGCTTCTGAAGTCCTTTCCAGGCCTTCTCCCCTTTGTTTACTAACTTTCCAACTAAGTGTCAGAGAAGTGTAAAAACATCCAAGTCTCCTGCTTCAGAAAATACAGTTGCTATGGATATTGTTTGGCAAAACACCTTAATAGAGGTATTTTGGCTGTGAAAAGTTAAGCCTCAAATCAGGATCTAAAGGAAGGAAGCAAAATAAAGGAGTTGCCAAATTGCTCTTCGGTAAAAAGATGTGGAAATGTTAGTGTGAGTGGCCTGAAAGAGGAAATGAGGGACACAAAATCTGGAAGCATTGAACTACAAGGAGATCAAAGAAGAGAGAGTGGTAAGACATGTTGGATATTGGGGCTGGTAGGGGTTAATGGGTAGGGCTTTTCATAACAGCAATTTGATATTACATTTTAAATTTTGCTGCGCTGTCCAGTGCTAGAACATAAGCCCCATGGGATACCACTGGACTTAAGCAGAGTCAGCCACACATAGCTCCTTATGTTGGTGATCACTTGGTAAAAGAATTAGAAAGGATATGGGGCTGCATTCCACATCAGGATCCACCTAGGCTCGTGAAAAGATTGTCATAAGAGATGGACACTTGGTAGAGAGTCAGTATTCAGGTGAAGCAGAATCTAGAGGAGGAGGAAATTAAGAGACAGCTAAGCTGAGACTTCTCTACTCATGTCAGAGCTGCCATGTATCTCATAGGGCCCACTAAAATAATCTCTCAGCTGGTGTTGCTGTTCTCCCTCTTGCCCTGTTACAGTCTCTGCTCTATAACAGCAATTGGGGGAACTTTTAACAATGTAAATTAGCAGGTGGTGAAATAAGAGTTTTCTAAAACATTCATTTTGACAACCACCTACAGATGAGAGTACTACTGTGGGAGTCCAGTAGTCTAGAGGAAGAACTAGAGAAAAAAAAAAACTCCAAGAATAGATGCATTGAGGATGGTAAGAAGAAAATATAATGGAAAAGATAAAGTTTCACTTTATCCATGCTGCCCCTTCCCCAAAGCACCACAGTTTCGTGCCAATGGAAACTCCTGCAGCCTCTGATTTCTCCCACAGAGGAAAGTCAGAGCACAGTAAATGAATGCCCATATTTCCCAGCCAGGCAAGAGTCTGCTCAAGAGACCCACTTTTTTCTTGCCCCACTCAGAATACTTAAGTGATGGGCACATCTAAAGGTAGGGAGACACAGGGAACAAAGCACCCAGGACTCAGAACTCATCAAAGGGCTATAGATATTACTAACCTGCTTTGTGGATGCCATCGGGAAGTTCCCCACAGCTGCTTGGGACTCAGCTCCTGTGGACCTCTCTCAACTGGCTCACAGTCACCCCTTATTCTTTACATGATTCACCCACCTCGCAAGGTTGTTTCCTCAAGTGCAACCCTGCAAACAGTAAGTGCAAGTCTTTATAGATGGTTCATGAGCACATACAGAAATCCAACTCTGCAGGATTGGGAGAAAACACAAAAACTTGAACAATTCAGGAAACTTCCCTTGGGAGGCTCTTAGTACAAGAATGGCTTTGCAGGATTGAAAGAAGACATATAGTCTTAGGAATTTCCCCTCAAAGACAGAACAGAAGGTATGGACACTATAAAAACAAAGAAAAAAAATGAACTATAGGCCACTATCACTAATGAATATAGTTACAAAAATCCTCAACAAAATACCAGCAATTGGGGGATCTTTTAAAAATGTAATTTTCAGGGACGCCTGGGTGGCTCAGTTGGTTAAGCAGCTGCCTTCGGCTCAGGTCATGATCTCAGCGTCCTGGGATCGAGTCCCACATCGGCTCCTTGCTCGGCAGGGAACCTGCTTCTCCCTCTGCCTCTGCCTGCCTCTCTGTCTGCCTGTGCTCGCTCTCTCTCCCTCTCTCTCTGACAAATAAATAAAAAAAAAATTTAAAAAAATGTTATTTTCAGCATCACAGTAAATGGATTATATACCATGATCAACTGGGACTTATCCTTGGGATATAAAGATGGTTCAACATATGCACATTGATAAATGTAGTACACCATATTAATAGAATGAAGAAATCGTATGGTTATCTCAACAAGTACAGAGAAAGCATTTGTCACAATGCGGTATTCTTTCATGATAAATACTCTCAATGATTTAAATATAAAAGCAATGGGTGCCTGGGTGGCTCAGTGGGTTAAGCCGCTGCCTTCGGCTCAGATCATGATCTCAGGGTCCTGGGATCGAGTCCCGCATCGAGCTCTCTGCTCAGCAGGGAGCCTGCTTCCCTTCCTCTCTCTCTGCCTGCCTCTCTGCCTACTTGTGATCTCTCTCTGTCAAATAAATAAGTAAAATCTTTAAAAATATATATAAAAGCAATGTCTTCAACATAATAAAGAAAATATACAACAGGCTCACTCCTGGCATCATAATCAATGGTGAAAAGCTGAAGGCTTTACCTCGAAGATCAAGAACAAGGTAACACTCAATTCAGAAGAGTGACCCACTCTTACCTCCTCTACTCCGCATGGTACTGGAAGACTAATCACAGCAATTAGTTAAGGGAGAAAAATAAAATAAAAGATATCCAAATTGAAAATGAAGTAAAATTTTCTCTTTGCAGAAAACCCTAAGGACTTCACCAAAAAAACTATAAGAACTAATGAATGAATTCAGAAAAGTTTCAGGATACAAAAACAACACATAAAAGTCAGTGGCATTTCTGTACACCAACAACAGACTATCCAAAAAAGAATTAAGAAAACAATTCCTTTTATAATAGCATCAAAAAAATAAAATACTTAGGAATAATTTAATCAAGGAAGTGAAAGATCTATATACTGGAAACTATAAAATGTTGAGGAAAGAAACAGGAAAAAAGCCCACAAATAAATAGAAAGATATCCTGTGTTCATGGATCAGAAGAGTTAATATTGTGGTGAAGTTAATATTGTGAAGATCTACCCAAAGCAATCTCTATCAAAATTCCAGTGAAGTTTTCTCTGAAACAGAAAACAAACAAACAATCCTGGAATTCATATGAAACTACAAAAGATCCTGAATAGCTGGAGCAATCTTGCTCACTAATCTTCAACAAAATCACTAAGAATATGCAATGGGCAAAGGATAGTCTCTAATAAATGGTGTCAAAAAATGGATATCCACATGCAAAAGAATGAAACTGGACCCTTATCTTACACCATACAGAAAAAAATCAACTCAAAATGGATTAAAGAATTAAATGTAAGACCTGAAACTATAAAACTCCTGGAAGAAAACAGAGGGAAAATTTCCTTACCAGCACTTGACAACAAGCATCTTGGCGGTGATTTTTTTTTTTTTTGCATTTGACACTGAAAGCACAGAAAATGAAAGCAAAAATAAAGAAGTGGGACTATGTCAAACTAAAAAGTTTCTGCACAGCGAAGGAAACGATCAACAAAACGCAAAAAAAAATTCTTCAGAATGGGAGAAAATATTTGCATACTGTGTATCTGACAAGGTATTAATACCCCAAAAACAGTGCAATATAAACTCACTATAGAACTCATATAACTCAATAGCAAAAACAACAAATAACCTAATTTTTTTAAATGGGCAAAAATCCTGACTAGATATTTTTGCAAAGAAGACATTCAGATGACCAACAGGTGTATGCAAATGTGTTCAACATCACTAATCATCAGGGAAATACAAATTAAAGCCACAGTGAGATATCACCTCACACCCATTAGGCTGGCTGTTATCAAAAAGTGAAAAGGTAACAAATGTTGGTAAGGATGCAGAGAAAAGGGAACCTTTATACACTGCTGATGAGACTGTAAAAAGATACAGCTATTATGGACAATACTATCTATGTTCCTTTAAAAAATTAAGAATAGAACTTCTCTTGGTCTAGCAATCTCATTCATGGGTATGTATCCAAAAGAAATGAAATTGGTATCTCTGGGAGGTATCTGCATGCCCCTGTTGATTAAAGCATTACTGGCAGTAGCCAGGATATGGAAACAATCTGAATGTCTGTCTAAGGATGAATGGACAAAGAAAACATGGTGTATATTACACAATGGAATAGTATTCAGCCTTAAAAAAGAAGGAAATATTGCCATTTGAGATGATGTGGATGGACCTTGAGGGGATTATGCTAAGTAAACTGGCCACAAAAAGACAAATACTGTATGTTCTCAATTATATGTGAAATCTAAAAATGTTGAACTTAGAGTAACAGAGAGTAGAATGATGGTATTGCAGGGCTGGGAGCTGGGAGACATGGGGAGATGCTGATAAAAATATACAAACTTTCCATTATTAAAAAAAAAAAGAGGAATATGTTATGTAAACCTAGTATAAAGCATGGTAAGTATAGTTAATAATAATCTATTAGATACTTGAAATTTACTAAGAGAGTAGAGCTCAAGTGTCCCTAACACAGACAGAAATAAATCGTAGCTGTGTCAGGTGAGGTGATGGATATGTGAGTTAGCCAATCACAATAATAAATTCACAATGTATACATATATCAAAAACATATACACGATTTTCATTTGTCAGTCATACCTCAATAAAGCTGGTGAAGTACTATAACTCAGATCATAACGATTTCCCATCCTTTTTAGAATAAAGTCCAAATTCTCTGCTTTGGTCAAAATGACCCCGTGTGCCCTGGCTCATGGCTGCCCCTCTGGCCTTGTCTCTTATACCCTCCACCTCCCTCCTGATTTGCCCACACTGGCCTCCTTGTCACTTGTCCAACATGTCAAGGCCCATACTATCTCAGGGTTATATACATTGTTATGTCCCCTCTGCCTGCTATGCTCTTTGTCCAGATTCTGGCATAGCTGGTTCCTAAATATCTTCAAGATCTTAGCTTTTATGTCGCCCATGTATGATCCTTCTTTGACCATGCTTCTTCCTCAACCCCTGACTTCCTATTCCTTATCCCGCTTCATTTTTCTTCATCGCGCTTTTCATCGCCTTCAGTTTTTATTTATTTGTATACTTCTTATCTGCCTCTCTGTGCTTGGCAGCCTCAATGATCCCTGTCTTCTGGTTTATGCTCTTGTGCAAATTCCTACCATCTTGACTTTCAGCTGGAGCTGGACCTAGTAATTTCTTTCTAATGACTATAATTCAGCAAAAGTGATGGGATTAGGTTCCAAAAGGACTGTGACTTCCATTGTGCCTTCTCTTACCCTCTCTCCTTCACTGTCTGTCGACAGCCAGCAAGGACCTAGACCTATAAACTGCCACATGAATGAGCCTGGGACTACATCGTCTTCCAGCTGGGCCTTGAGAAGGCTAGAGCTCCAGTTGACGCTTTGTAGCTTTATGACCTTGAGTCAGAGGCCCCCAGCTAATCCACACCCTGAGTCAGGCGCCCAGCTAACCCTTAGAAACTATGAACTGATACATGAGTGTTGTTCAGAGTTACTAAGTTTGGTGGTAATGGGGGTAATTTCTTACACCGCAATTGGTAAATAACAGCTCCAGTGGAATGTAAGCTTGATGGGGGAAGGGACTTATTCTGTCTTGTTTGGCACTCTCTCTCAGGGAGGTAGAATGCTGGGCACCCAAAGACACTCAATAAACTTTGGGCTAAAATGACTAATGAATATTGGGGTGGTGTGGAAGACACTAGTTTTCTCAAAATAAATGGGATGGAAGCCTGAGCCAATGTTGATATTTAAAGCTAAAGCAGTTCACAAGGTCAAAGGTGACTGCAGAGTTCTCAGGAGTGCTGCAGTAACAGACGTTCTGGTAATACTAGGCTCAGAGTAGTAGTCTCTTGATGACAATTATCAATACTGGTCTGTGTTGCTTAGTAAAACTTCAGAGTGCCTGGACAATCTCAAGCACAGGGTTGGGAGCAGAGGGTGGGAAACATTACTTGGTCACTGTGTGCATTTGGAGGAATGACTCAATCCTCCCACACTTTCCTCATCTCTAATGACCTCACAGTGCTGTTGGTAATATGTAGAATATAGTACATAGTGGGCTATGGTTTGTTCTCAATAAATGGTGGTCTCTTTCTCCTCAGGGAGCTTATTATATGAGGAGATAAGATTCACACGTAAGAAAGATAACTAACATGGGGTGTAATGTTTGTAATGTTATGTTAAGTACATGAATTTTTGAGGCAGGAGTTATAATGAAATAATTATTTTCTATTTCTTCCTTCTGTAGTGTGAGGTCTTGGGTATCTTTTTGTCACTTGGGAATACCATCAGAAAACTCCTCAATTTTTCCTCATTAATGCTAGAAAAAAAAAACAAAACCTGCTGAAAATGATGAAGTAATCCCAACTTTGCTGATGAAGACCTACAAAAATGTAGTAGGGAGAAATGACAAAAGTTTAACAGATTTACTCCCACTGCTGATTACATAAAAGTGGTAATCTCTGTGGTTGGAGGAAAAGTCACTGTTCTTAGAGTCTAGCACCCATTTCCAGGAAAGACAGAGCAAGATTTCTCAATCCATACCTTCACAGGAACAATCACATTGAAAATAATTATTTCATCCTAATGGTTTACTCTAGATTGTGTGAGGAATTCCTTGGGATTCTAAGGAAATGAATAGTAATAACAATAATAATAAGGATTTTTTTTTTCCTTTTGCTATGTACTGATTAATATTCACATTATGAGTAGCTCTATGGAAGGTGAGGGCAAAGAGTAGGTGTGAAATCATTTCAGAAATGTCCAGCCTTCCAAAAGAAATTTTACTTTTAAAGGAAAATAACAGTGTAATAGGAACCACATTGAGGTCAACACAACCAATATATGGAGAAAAGGTGACCATGGCTGTCTACACATATAGGCAGGTCATTCAGGGTGGTTCAAAAATTCCATTTTCCATAATGGTCTGTGTGTGTCCACGTGGTAATAAATGGCCCAAGCATGGCTTCTGAGGTGTTGGCACGACTAGTGAGTGCCAGATGGAATGTGGTGAAAGTTCTGATTTGTACCTTTCAGACCAGAGGTACTTGCCAAAATGGATGGGTCCTCCTGGCCACCTTTTGTAAGTATAGCCACAGGTATTCGGTTGAAACCTGTGGGTGAGAAAGACATAAACAGGTGCCATAAATTTGTCAGACCAGGAAGCCACAGACCATTTAGTAAATGGTAAACCCAGTGGCCCAAAAGAACAAAGGAGTCTCTTTTCATCAGAATGATCAGGCTCATTCAACAAATATTTATTGAGTATCTACTCTCTGCCAGACATAATAGAGACGGATAAGTTCTCTTATTTAAAGAGTACCTGAAGTGAGGGAAAAAAAAACCCAAATCACCTGGGATGGTGTGGACCTAACTGCACTGCAACCTGATGGAAAGGAAGAGCCAGGGTCCTGGACCTACAACCTGACCGCTGTGGCACCCATTCTGCCCACCACTTCTTGAGGGTACACAGCCTCTCAGGGTGAGTTTTCTGCCTCTACTCAGGCCAAGACCTTTCTTGTTGTAAAGGAAATGCAAATTTTGCTGTGGCATTTCACAAACAAACCAGTGGTCTCAATAACATCACTTCTAAACTAAAATCTGAATTTCATCTCCTTGAGTTTATATTTTTGGGTAGCAACTGTTAAGTCATAAAGCTAAAAGGATATTGAGAGTTAACTTACTCACCGTGTTCATGACCTACACTATTCTAGAAAGATGAAAACATCTCCTACTACAGCAGACCTTAGGAGGAGAGGCTGTTGTGTCCTATAGCAACGCATTGTCATGTTTTGTTACCTTCATGGTTAACTATTGTATCATATTTAACCTAAGTCCCTCCAGCAGCATTTTGTATCTATTCTAAAATATCTTGCTCCCAGGTAGTTGAATAGTAGGTGATCAGACCTCATTATGAAAGAGTTATTTGTCACCTCAGTGTTTTTCAAATCTGATTCCTCCTAATTCTTTCTTGGTAACACTAATGCTTGTAAATGAGCATGCTGATTGGGTTCCCCAAAACAATAACGGTATTGAGCTGTTACTATATGCCAGACATGAACTAAGTGCTTCATTCAGTTCATCTCAGTAACTCCTCACAACAAGCCTTTTGAGGTAGGTTCAATCATTTCCCCCATTCTGTAAATGGGAAAACTGAGGTTTTCAGAGAAGTCTATAGTTTGCACAAGACCACAGCTAGGAAGTGGTGAGCTAAGATGTAAATATATAACCGTGACAGAGTTTTCTATTAATCATAGAAATAAGACTGCCTACCTTTTATGCTAATAGTTCCAAGTATTAAATTGAGTGTTAATTCATTAATATACCACTTTCAAAAATAAACTTGTTCATGTTCTGTCTAATATCCATTTATCACTCAAGTGTTTGTAAAATCAGGGTGGTTTTTTTTTTTCCAGATTCTTACTCTTTTTCTAGCTATAAGCACTTTTTTGAAATCTTTGTTTAATCTTCAACTTCAAATCCACAAAAATAATGGCGGATGATTCATCTAATACTTTTGCTATTTTCTTTGGACATACAGGTCTTTATAGTTATCTGCATAAGCCAGAAGCTCTCACTCAACGTTGGCTGAACACTGGAATCACTTAAGGGAAATTTTAAAGATCCTGATTGTAGGGAGAGTGTGGGAAGGGGGGCACACCTAAACCCAATTAAATTAGAATCTCTGTGGGTGATATCCAGGTGATTACAATGAACATCCAAAGCTGAAACCACTAATTAAAAAATTCTTCCCTGGACAGTCCCTATCTACTCATTTCACCTACAGCTTGCTCCGGCTTTTGCTCGTCTAGCTAGAACTATGAGTTGGCCAATTCAGAATTCATTCCCAAATGCCATCTCATTACTTACCTCTTATGTAGAGACTGAAGAGGTTGACCAGTCTCTTTCCCAGACTGCCCTGAAGGTGGAGGAGCTATATGATGCAACTTTGGCCAATGACAAGAAAGTGACTTGTGGAGGACTTCTGGAAAGCCCATATATCCACATGTTTCCAATAATAAGTTAGTCAGTTTAAGTAGTTGACTTTTTCCCTTTCTATTTGGATGTTTGTTGTTTATCTGAATGTTTCATAGACATGGACTGAGCATGTGATTTGAATCAAAGGTAATTCAAATGGGAAATCAAGGAAAATTTGATCTCTTCTTATTGATGCCTCAGTCTCTGTTTCCTCACAAAGACCCTGGAGTTCATGATCAATGTGTCCTACAGAGAAGGTAAAGGCTAAAAAATTTGAGAACCCTAAGGTTTACTTTGAAATTCTGTTGAGGTTAAGGGGTAGTAGTGAAATGATCACTTCTAAAATGCTTGTCAGACATATTTTCCATGTTTAACATATGATATTTATAGGAAGAAACTGAAGGGATTATAAGTGATATAGAGTTTCAAGGTAGGGAACACTGAATCTGAGCCTGCATATGTATAGTATGTGTGTGCATGTATATAAGCAGTATGTTTGCTATTTTTTTTAAAGATTTTATTTATTTATTTGACAGAGAGAGATCACAAGTAGGCAGAGAGGCAGGCAGAGAGAGAGAGAGGAGGAAGCAGGCTCCCTGCTGAGCAGAGAGCCCGATGCGGGACTCAATCCCAGGACCCTGAGATCATGATCTGAGCCGAAGGCAGTGGGCCCTATGTTTGCTATTTTTTGTGCAACTTTCTTTTTTTTTTTTTATTCTGTTACGTTAGTCACCATACAGTACATCATTAGTTCCTGATGTAGTGTTCCAAGATTCATTGTGTACGTGTAACACCCAGTGCTCCATGCAATATGTGCAACTTTCTAGTGAAGTACAATGTAACCAAAAAAGAACATATTGAAGAGAAAAAGCCCAAAGAGTTTTCATAAACTAATGCATTTTTGTACCCAACAGGGAGGTCAAGAAACAGATCATTACCAGAGCCCTAAGAGCTCCCTCGTTCTCCTTCTAATGACTACTCCCTTGACCAAGGATAGCCATAAGGCTGCCATTTCTTTCCTTTTTTAAAAAAACAAACCAATTTGTGGAAGTGCAAGGTCACCTCCTCTGTTTTCACATGCTCTCTATTGAGATGAGGAAGTCAAACCTGTTCCATGGCATAATTAACTATGGGAAAATGAAAAGAGAGAAAGAAAATCCAGACCAACAAAGCAAAGATTTAAGTTGGTATCACTTTCCATGTAATTGTGATGCCAGCAGACACTCAATAAACATATCAGCATTGTTAAAATGATTTATCAGCGAAATAGTTGAATGTAAAATATTATCAATACAGGTGTCATCATTGATCTTTCTTGGGTCTTACTGCTGAAGAATGGGGCTGCTAGATGATTTCAACAAACAATCCTTGACAGGAAACCAAAGGCAACAAGGCACAGGGACAGACAGCTGACAAATGCAGTATGGGGCCATTAAAGCATGTGATGAATTTGCCAGGAAAGTATATATTTGTGCAAAAGGTGAGCTCATATCTCCCATAAATTTGTCAGCCGTGACACAGTGTTCTCTGGCTTGGCATGAGTAATGCCTTGCTATTTGCTGCCTTTGTCTGGCAAAAGCTCTATCAGTCACTCCAGGGTTATTTACAAAGAAACGTGTCTATCAGTTACAAGGACATGACTTTGCCGCTAAAAGATAACAAAAGAGGAAATCAGGCAGTGGCCTCTCAGCGAGGGATGCATCTTTTCCAGACGAGCTCTGGACTGGAATGAATCAGATGGACGGCAATTGGCCGGGCTGGCCCAGTGCCTGGCATGACCAGCCTTAGTACATTTATCCACACTGATTAGATTAGAAATTATTAATAGGGGGCTACGGAGTAGAGCAAAAGGTCATTTAGAGTTTAATTCTGTTCTCAGATAACTTCATTTCAGCTGATGGGATTGTTATTGTAGGGGTTTTATATGTTTATAGGAAACAATATACTCAATAATGAAGTCGTGCCTCCTTCTGCAAGGTCAGGAAAGCTATTGTGTAGCTAGATTGAAGTCTTCACAATTGTGTTAATTAAGTAACAGTGATTGGGCTTGGTCTCCTCTTGAAATGCATTTAAGGGCCTAAAAGCTGCTGAGAACGTATTCTTTCAATATAAATATATAGGAAAGCCAGTGAGACCAGAAAGCAGCCTGGGAGTGAGTCAACAGAAGAGCTGACACAAAGCTTTTACTTAAGAGAGACAGGAGCCTGTTTGGCACATGTAACTTCTCGCCACATAAATACAAATGTCTTGTCAGTTCAGGATTAAACGTAACAGGTCCCTTTTTCTTTACTCAGTTCCTGATGAATCTGAAAGATGAAGTTATAGAGTTTGATGTTGATGGCACATTATCTCTTATTGGTTATTTTACTCTCTCCCAGGCCTGCCTGTTCGGGGTAGATCGGTATGTAGTAGTAATAGCCACATCCTTCTCGAGTAAAGGGCCATTTCCCTGGTCTTGCTTTATATACTCAGGGACCTTAGTGACAGGGAGCTCGGCTCTGTCCTCCACTATGAGTCACCTTTGGGAGACTTATGACTCAGACATTGAAATTAGCTGGAGGTGGTTGCAATTTTTGTTGTTGTTGTTCCAAGAGACAAGATCCTTTCTAAACAGCTAAAAAGACACTTTATTTTAAATGAAAAGTGAGTTCATGGAAAGCAGTTTGTTGTCATATGTTTTTTAAAGACCACAGAAGCCCTTTGGGTCCTATCTGTAAGCAAATAACCTTTCATTTCATTCCGGATATAGTGACATCCCATTAAAGGGAACTCTGAGGTGGACTTGATAGCTGGTGATTGAGTCTTATCTGCCGACTTTCCGCACGTCTCTCCAGATGTAAGACACCACCTTACTGGAGCAAAACTTGGTTTTCTCAATAGAAGGATTGTTAAATGGGAATATCTTCGTTAATACAAGTCTTTAAAAAATATCTCAAAGGCAGTGGTTCTTGTCTAGGAATGACTTTGGAAACATTTTTTATTGTAATAACTAGAGTGGGGGCTGCTATGAGCATCAGTGGGTAGAGGTCAGGGATGCTGCTACATGTTTTACGGTACATAGGTGAGGACATACAACGAAGAATTATCTGGCTCAAAGTGTCAATAATGGCAAGGTTGAGGAACCCTGCTCTAAAGAACCTTTAGATTCAATGAAGAATAGGAACTTAGAAGAGATTACTCTGTCTGGGGAATGAGGCACCACACAGTTTCTGTTGAGAAAAAAAATCCATAATTATGACATTATGAATAATCGTACTAGGTTTTGAAAAATAAAAATTTATAAAGCTACTCATTTCAATTCAAACTTGAGAGCTAGAAAAAATCTGCTTTACTTTTGCTATTGTTATAAGATGTGCCACATGGTTTTAGAGTTATTATGATATGGAATAATGTGAAGACTCAAAACACTTTGTATGAAACATGCATGAAGTAGCATGATGTACTAGAAGAAAGGCTGAGCTGAGATTTCAAATAGTTAAGTGTCACCCTGCCATTGATTAAACATGAGTGATTTAACCCATCTGGGCCTCCATTGCTGTTTCTGGCCAGACACTGAAATTGAAAAGCTTGACATCTTTATTTGGCTATTCCTTCTCCTTCAGGCACAGTCATAGCAAAACAGGGGTTTTTCCTTAGTTTCCCTGCTCACAGGCATCCCTTCCTTTAGATTCCTGCTGGCCTGATTTTTGTTTGAGTCCTTGTTACTTCTCATCTGGTCTGTTACAGTAGTTTCCCAGATGATATTCTCTCCTCAAATATACCCTGCCATCTCGTCTTCTTACACCATTACTTTGTTTATGTCTCTCCTCTCAGATTCTTTAATGCCTATAAAGTCAAAGTCACCCTTGGTGTGACATGACAACCCATCCTTTTCTGATCTGCTCAAGAATACTTCTCTATAGCTTGCCCTCCGTGTTTTTCCTGCTTCCATCTTTGCTGCCCATCACATTACTGTAGTTAATACCTTCTTCATAAAGGCATATACTAGATCAATAGTGTTCCTGCTAAGCCCTGTTCAGAAGCAC
Organism: Neogale vison; assembly: GCF_020171115.1. Classification (NCBI taxonomy): domain Eukaryota; kingdom Metazoa; phylum Chordata; class Mammalia; order Carnivora; family Mustelidae; genus Neogale; species Neogale vison. The sequence continues at coordinate 89,260,593 of NC_058098.1, read as the reverse complement.
CCCCCTTCTGGCATGTTCCCTCCCCGCATTTATCTCTCAACTTTCCTCAAATCTGAAGTCCTGTAGCCTCTCAGAAGGTTTACTAAGTTTCCCAGTGATATCTCTCATATGTACTTAGGGTATCAACCATATTTGACCTTGCAGGTATACTTTTCTTCTCCCTCCCTTGATATCTTTCACCTCATTTCAACTATTCCAAGGGTAAGAGACACAAACTGCCTTACTGTAGTAGGCTTTACCTTGGGTTCCATGGGAAGAATAAGGAAATGCTTGGCACCAACCTCTGGATTCAGTGCGTATTTATGATTGTCTAAAACAAAGACACTCTGGGAGATAGAGACATATTCATACATGTAAGTAAAAGCATAAAGTCTCTCCAGTTAGGCTGTAAGCCTCATACAATCGTAAGGCCCTATTCCTTTGTGTCCTCTGAACTTTGTCATGGAAAGCATCCAAATAATAAGTGTGTGGCCGATTTTATTTTGCGTATGTTTTTGCATGTGAAAACTACCAGTAGAGGCAAGTAAAAACAGTTACCCAGACTTGGGAGATATTTTGGTTACTATAGGAAATACTTGGCATTACAAAAATACTTTTGCTATATATGTGTGTTTGTGTGTGTGTATGTGTGTGTGCACACATGTGGAGAGTAAAAAATTTTTTACTTTTGTATATCTGATATAGAAGATACATGTTAATATATAGATTTAAGAGAAACATCTCAGTTTAAATATAACTCTTGAGGTCCAAGAATAAGTTTTCTTGAGGGTCCCAGTTGACTTTTGTAATGCATTTCAAAGGCAACAGGTTTCACTGGATCTCTAAACTTAAATGAAATTCTCAGATTTCAACATGGAGTTGGAGAAGATTATCCATGTTGCTTCGTCGTTTTTTTGTTTTGTTTTGTTTTTGTTTTAGCAAGCTGGCTGAGAAATAGATACAGTGTATTGTTTTATGGCCACACATGCATCACAGTATTCTTTTCATCTTTTCCCTTTTGACATAAGCATACTTAGAGTTAAATACATGCCAAAAGATTTTACTGGTACAGCCGTCTGCCTTGCTTTACCTATAAAAGTTTGTTTGCTCTTACCTCATTTGTAGGCCCCCAAAGTTTTATTTTTTTAAGTATATAAAGGCCAGCATTTCTGTCCATATCCTGCAGCATTCACTACAATGTTTCTAAGTTTCAACTGCAAAATTTTTGAAAAAGTAGATTGCTAGAGCTACAGTATGTTTCTTCATTGTATCCCACCTTGATCTCTTTTCTTTAATCTATGCATTTAAATGTGTTATAATTTTCCTCAAACTAGAATCCCACCTGTTAAAAGGGTAACATAGCTTAGTGCAGTGGTTCTCAAAGTGTGGTCCCGGGATCAGGAGCATCAGCAGTATCTGGGAACTTACTTGAAAGGAGATTCTCAGATCTCACCTATTAATTCAGGAACTCTGGGGCTGGGACCAGCAACCTGGGTTTAAACAAGGTGTCCAGGGATTTCTGGTGCAAGTTTGAATGCTACTGGCTTAGTTGTTAACAGTATGAACTCTGGGGCAGACGGCCTGAATTTAAATATTTAACCTTCAAGTCACATATCCTTCCCGTGCCTCAGTTTCCTCATCAATGAATGTGACAATAATAGTACCATCCATATATTGTTCTGGTGAGTTTAAATTGAGATACTACATGGGAAAAGTTTAGCGAGGCCTAGCACTTCATAAAGTTTGCTGTTATTGTTCAAAGTTTTCCCATTCTCAGATCTTAGAGTCCCTCTTCCTCTTGGTCATCTTTCCTGCTTTTGCTGAGCTGGCTCCTTCCCCTCTCTTGAATGCCCTTGCCACTTCTTCTTACCTCTTCAGATGTTGCCGAGCTAGGGGTAGGGAATGCATATATTTTTCTGCACTCAAATACTGATCTTCCATTCACAAACTTTTTTTTTTCTTGATAAACCAAGCCTAGTGATGAGCAAACATAGAGAACAATACAACACATTTAATTTTTTCTTAGCTCTGTTTTATATTTTAACTATTATATAATTTCCTTATGGCCCACCTGATTTTTTTTTTTTTCAGGCCTTGGGAATGTGAACCAGTTCTTAATTTTCATAGCTGGTATAATCGATATGTGGATGGATGGGAGTGTGTTTTTGCCCTGTCTTCAGTGATGAATCATTCTTGTTTGTTCTAGATGCTTCTGGACTTGTTATCCTGTGTCATTTCTAACTGGTGCCAGTTTTTGACAAATGATAGCAGCAAGGCATGGTGTGCTACCTCAGGTTCTTATTTTCCCTGAGTGTTTGGATGTAATAATTTTAGAGATGGCCACATGGCTAATGAGTCTTGCCCTCCGGTTCTCAGCACAGAGGGAACCCTCACTAGCCTATCAGACACCTTCTTCGAAAATGGTGGAAGTGTGAGAGAGCAAGATGAATGGACATTTGTGTATCATATTCTTTGAGAATTGAATAGAGGATTTATGGTGTTCCCTGACTTGACACACTTCACACTTGTCATGTTGGCACATTGCATTATACTCTGCTGCCCATGGGGCTTTTGATGATGTTTCAGAAACAGGTAATAGATGTCTCTGTGCTGTATCCATACATTTGCAGAGAAAGATCCGATATTAAAAACAAAGGTACAGTAAAAATCATCCCCATCAACCAAACACAAAAGCCTACCTCTGCTCTCTGTTGCCTTGTTAGCCCCAATTCCTTAGCTAGACATATTTAGCCTTTCTCCAGCTAGAGATGATCCATCTGAAGTCAGTGTTATTTCTATAGGCACGTTTTAACACCTACTTGGGGGTATAACAATGAACGACTATTATAAGTACAATATAAAGTCAGTGCAATATAAAGAACAGTGGATTAAGTATCATAAACTCTTAATTCCACCCCTGACTTGGCTAAGGCCTGCTGTATTGAGCTTGCCTGAATCTCTTATGGCAATCTCCCAATTGCCTCATCTGTCACAGGGGCACAAGAATTCCTGGCTAGCCTACCTCCCAGAAGGAATACATAAGAACTTATTTTGAAAAGTATGGAAATGAGAGAAAGCGCCTGTGTGACTCCTGATGAGGCAGTTAGAATACAAATATATTTTCCCTCAGTTTTATAGAAAGAGAAATAGAGCCTTTAAAAGGATTGAGTGAGTTTTTTCAAGGAACACTGTAAGTGATAGACAGAGAAGGTCTAGATTCCCGTCTTCTGGTCCTTAGTTGAGGTACCTTGAGATTCCTACCCACACTCTATGTTCAAGGGAGCATGCAGGCTTAGGAAGTAAGGAATCAGCAACAGCTGCACTGCATTCAAGTTTAGAGGCCTGTTGTCTACCTTTTGGGTGGAATTCTGTAGGAATCCTTAAAATAGAAGGGCCTCAAATAATGGCTGTTATCAGATTTCCCACTACCCAGGTAGAAGAGAGAGCACACATGGATTTATTCTTTTTTTTTTTTTAAGATTTTATTTATTTATTTGACAGACAGAGATCACAAGTAGGCAGAGAGGCAGAGAGAGAGAGAGGAGGAAGCAGGCTCCCCGCGGAGCAGAGAGCCCGATGCGGGACTCGATCCCAGGACCCTGAGATCATGACCTGAGCCGAAGGCAGCGGCTTAACCCACTGAGCCACCCAGGCGCCCACAAATGGATTTATTCTTAAGGAAAAGTTTTAATTGATTATTTCTTGGAGAACTGAGTTAGTGAACTGAGAGTCTCACTGAATGCATGTAAATAATGAACAACTACTTCTGTGAAATTAGGACTCCCTATTTCATATTTATAGATTTTCCTTATATGTGTCCTGTTTTCACCATTATAATGCCATCAAAAGCAGAAACTTTGATTTTTACTTTTTTGTCATCCTCTCTAGAGCCCTAGGTGAATGCTTTTTAAATATAGGTTTATCAGTTTCAAGTGAAGACAGATTGAAAACATCTGGAAGAAGAGGAAGAGAAAAATCTCTGAGTCTATAGTATCTCATCTCATCTTACCTTCCAAATAGATTAGGATCCTTTTAAGACATTATCTGTTGGAACTGACTGTACCTATTCCCCAACTCCAATATTATTGTTCTGATTTCACACTTTTGTAGAACTAAGCTTCTTGTGAGCCCTCATGTTTAATCCAGTGATGCTGGAGTTACTGACAGCTTTGCCTTTGCATAATATGCCTATAAATATGCAGTCTAGAATCTTTTATTCCCTGTTTGTGTCATAGAGGGAACACCAGCTTCCCCAGAACCCTCCTCAAAGGATCTTGAGTCAAGGGGCCTGTCTTGAAAACTCTGCTAAGGGAGCATCACAGGAAGCAGTGATAGTGAAGACAGGACTGAAATTTTAGACCCATTGATATCTAAGTCTCAATCAAGTATGCACTCTGGTTAGTATTTTGGTCACTAATTATACCGTTGCATTCATGAGAACATATACATACATAAACATAATGTTTAACAGAATAGTGTCAGTCTATGTAAATAAATCAAAGTGGTTCCATTTTTGAATATGGTGGCAAGGCCTTTACATTACTTATATATTGCTGTGTAACAAATTATGCCAAATTTAGAAGCTTAAAACAGTACACATTTATTATCTCAGTCTGTGTGGTTCAGGATTCCAGATACAGCTGAGCTGGATCATCTGCTTCAGTATCTCTGGTTGCATGTGAGCCCAGGGGCTACATTCTCTTCTGAAGGCTGAACTGAGGAAGGATCTGCTCCTTTATGTGGTTGGTGGTAGGATTCCATTCCTCTCATGGTATTGAACTGAAGGCTTCAGTTCCTTGCTGGCTGTTAGTTGAAGGACATCCTTAGTTCCTTGTGTAGGACTCTGCAGCATGGCAGCTTGCTTTACCAAAGCATGCAAGCCTAGAAGATGACTAAGAGAATCTGCCAGCAAGATGGAAGTCACAGCCTTTCATAATCTAATCACAGGAGTGACATCCTATCTCTTTCACCTTATTCTATTTATTAGAAAACAAGTCACTAGTTTCTGTCTGCCCTCATGAGCAGGGAATTCCACAGGACATGAATACCATGAGATGGGGATCGTTGGAGGCCATCGTAGAAGTCTGCCTAACAAAACCTTTCATGTCTACCTCTTAAGAAGAGAATCCATCATGGGTATTGAATGTACCCTGAGCACTAGGTTTAGATGATATTAAATATAATCAAGTTAGTTGTCCAGAGAACTCTTAAACTCCTTTGCTTCTAAAAATAATTATTTGAAATTTTGGTAGCTTAATAATACTTTCTATTACCCCAGAGTCCTTAAAGGATTTTTAAGCATTAGGATAAAAAATCCTCCTCCATTTTCTAAGAATTCTTAAATCATTACTTTATTTTGCTGGTGTAGCAAATGACTCTCATGGTTCTTGGTGAAGGTTACTCTGCATTGTGCCAGTGATCTGGGACCACCAACAGCCTAGAGTTAGGATATTCAAGGGAGAGATTATTAGACTCAGAATTTGGGTGTCCTGAACTTACTTGTCTATGTATCTTGTCTCTTCAATCTTCAAACTGTAAGCTCAGTGTCTTTTCTCAGCTGGCCACAATATAGTTTGGAGACTGGATGAAGATGCTTTGAGCTCTTTGTAAGAAATGCACTAAATAAATATTGGAGGTTATTATTTGATGGAAAAAGCTAGTTTTAAGGTCTTTTTCTTTCCATTATATTGTTACTATCTTAAGTCAAGATACTGTTGTTTCTTGCCCTGTTCCCCTCCCTGTCTATGCTGCACACTACAGTTATAGTAATATTTATAAGATGCTAATCTGATCATATCCCTTCTCTACTTAAAACTCTGCAATAATATGCAAGGATCATCATGATAAAGGGTCAGATGAACAAACGGGGTTATATATACATATTGTCTAAATATGCAAAGCATATTTCTTGAGGAATACTCAGGAAAGTTGTATCAGTAGTTCTCATGGCAGGGGAAGGGCAGGAGAGAGACTCTCTTTTTAAATTATAAGTGTTTTGTACTTTTAGATTTTACACCATGTGACTATATGACCTAATTACAAATCAAAACAAAACGCTTCCATGGCCCTGAACACCTTTAAAAGTTCAGATCCTCAGCCCGGACGACTCTTATGATGGTCTGTTTGCCAACTTTGTATCATCTTAAGCTGGTCTCCCCTCTCCCCTCCTCTTCCCTGCATATACCCTGTGGTCCAAGCACCTTCCAAATATACCTATTTGTGGCCACATGCTACAGCTTTTGCTAAAGACCTACTGAGCTAGGTGCAGGCTCCCACACATTGTGACTTCTGTACCTTTTTCCTTACTATCCTTTCTTCTTAACATGACTTTCACCTCTTTCCACCCAGCTAATTTCTATTCATCCTCCAGGGACTTCTTTCTGATTCCTCCACAATGAACCTTGTGCCACTTCTTTGTGTGACTTTGATTGTAGTACTTACTGCATTATGGTTTCAGCAGATATAGTCTCGGGCTCTAAATTCAGGGATGCAAGAAGTAAAGATTGTATTTTTTGTATAAGTGAGTTTAATTTCTAGCACAACTCTTATCTTAGGTCAGGTTCCTCAGAAGCAAACCTTGAGAAACAAATCTTCAGGAAGGTATGTCTGCAAGCAACTTATTAAGAAAGTGCTTTTAGAAGAAACCAAGAAGAGGGTGGGGAGCAGGAAAAATAAGGAGAAGACCTGAGGCAGGGATTCAGTTTCAAGCCAAGTCCCAGAGAGGCTGATGTCAGCCTGATCCTGCACGGAAACATACTCTACAGTAAACTCATAATTCTGGATCAGTGTTTAATATCTGTCTCCCCTAATAAAATATGAACTCCAAGAGGGTGGGAACTGTGATTTTTTGTTGTTGTTCATGCATGTACTCTAAGCAATTAGAACAGTATCTGCAAATAGTAGTCATTTGCTGAATGAGTGAATGAACTGCAGGCTTCTTATTGTTTCAACAAAGGAAAGCATATTCATTTGTTCATTACACAAATTATGGGCATCTACTCTGTCCCAGGCACTATTTTAGGCTCTGGGAATATAATAGTGAACAAAACAGTTGATATCCCTCTTCTCAAGGAGTAGTTAAGAGCACGAACTCCAAACACAGACATCCCGGGTTAAAATCCTGGTTCAGCTCATTATTTGCCATTTTATCTTGATCAGATTATTACTGTCTTCCTGCCCCACTTTCTTTATCTGCAAAGCAGGAATGTGGATAATGATTTGGTGTCTCTGATATGGTTGTACAGTTAAGTGAGTTAATACACGTAAAGTGGTAGGTCAGTTCTCGGTACAGACTGTATATGTGTTAGCTATGATTATCCCCTCTTCTTCTTCTTCTTCTTCTTTTTTTTTTTTCACCTACCAAATTTGCAAATGCTTTTATTTATTTATTTATTTATTTATTTTTAATTTTATTAACATATAATGTATTATTTGCTTCAGGGGTACAGGTCTGCGAATCATCAGTCTTACACAATTCAGAGCACTCACCATTGCACATACCCTCCCCATAAGCCAGCCACCCCATCCTTCCTCCCTCAACCCCCCAGCAACCCTCAGTTTGTTTCCTGAGATTAAGAGTCTCTTATGGTTTGTCTCCCTCCCCAGTCCCATCTTGTTTCATTTTGTTCCCTCCGTTCCCCCCCACAACCCCCCGCCCTGCCTCTCAAATTCCTCATATCAGAGAGATCATATGGATTATCCCCTCTTCTTAAAACTCCCCTGTCTTTGTCAGCCTGGTTAACTTCTGCTTCCGCATCTCCTTCAAATGTCCTTTCAAAAGGCTTATTATGCTCTTTGTCCAGAAAGTATTCCTTTTCTCCAGGTTAAACTGAGTGCTGCTCCTTTATGCGCTCTCTCTTAGCTATGTGTTCTTCAACCTTTTGTAAGTCACATCCCATTCTATTATAAAGGGAATAGTTATATATCCTGACCTATACCTTGTTACTCATCTTATATTCCTAGCACTTATCACACTGCCTGGCACAGAGCTGATACCAAAGGGATGCCATCACAAAAGTGAGTAAAGATTCCCCTGCTCTAATGACTGCTTCTTACAGCTAGCTTGAAGTCATATCTTTGCATCTACCCAATGCCTCCATTTTCTATACCTGGGATCAGTCTTGCTCACAATAAATAGGATTCTGGGTTCCTTCAATAAACTCAGAGAATATGACTCACTGGGGTCAGAATGCCTTTGAAGGAGATATGTGTGCTGGTCCCCTCTTTGAACTATATTATAGAATGATTCATCTTCCATGAGCCACATAACCTCAAATCAGGGCTCTCATCCACACTCATCTTTCATTCCTTCTTCAGTTGCCCATTTTTTCTGCCCTCTTCCTGTTTCATCCATCTCACCTCCTGCCAGGCCTGTGCAGACACAGACACGCACACACACCTTTGATCCTGCTGACACCAATGGCACTAAGGAAAGAAGTTCAATATGTCCACTGGCGTCAAAATATAGTAATAACAATCCTTCAAAATGACAATCACAGGCAGCCTAGGGGCACTCAGGGGCTCTCCTTCTTTGTGCTTTCTGTAGTCTTTAGTGTTTTCTTTGGTGTTTGAAAGCAGAGGTAACTGTAGTTTACTCTGCCTGAGAAGTGCTAGTGAGCTGGCATTCAACAAACAGATAGGGCACTCCCGTGGTGAGGAACAGGATGAGTGGGGGGTTGTTTTGTGCCCCATCTCACAGACTCCAGCAAACATGATCTCCATTTGCAACCAGTTACTCACTGTATTTCATGTTTGTGATTGTGTTGACACGGAAAAAGGCACCATTTCTGGCAGCATCTCTTAGTTTCCTGAGTTGCCTCGGGCACTAAGAGAATGCAGGAGGCACATACTGACTTGGTTGCCACCTGACACCTCTTCTGCTTATCTAAGCCCAGAGTACCCACTGGGACTCCGCAAGCAGCGTCCTACAGCATCCGAACTAGGCAGCTGCTCACTGGATCTCTGTTCATCGTCCTATAGCTCCTGTTCCTCTCCTCCTGCCAAGTAGAATCCAACAGCCAGTGGCCGAGGAAACAGACTGTCTGCCCTACTGACACCCAGGACAAACCATGTCCAACTTTCCTCGCGGAGAACCAAGACAGACACTGTCAGTTTTGTTAGTTTGTTTGTTTTCTATTTATTTATTTATTTTCTATTTATTTCATTCTTATTTATTTATTTTCTATTTTTTTCTTTCATTCTTTCCTACTTTATTTATTTTCTATTTCTTTATTTATTTTCTATTTTATTTATTTATTTGCTATTTTTCTCCTGTATCGGCAGGAGCGAGGAAAACCTAGAACCTCAAAATCAGCTGTCATCCTGAGAGCTGCACCAAGGTGGCAGCTTCTAGCCCTGTTTCAAAATTTAATGTTCTGTTTTGTTGATGGCAAGCAAAATACAGTTTCCTATTTTGGTGTGGTGGCTGGTTAAAGGAATCATACAACAAATTAGATGTTTCTTGGTGATCCATCAGCCATCTTAAACCAATATTTGATGATTTATAAATGAATGAGACACATACAGATTAGATTTTCTCCTGAATACATACTGGCATGGACCACACTGGCAGTGGTAGTCTTGATTTAGTGTTGTCTAGAACACTTGAAATACAGATTGCCAGATCTGAAGATGGGCATTTCTAGATGTGCTGGTCAATAGCCTGGTATAATTATGTTGATTGACATTTTTTTTCTTGCTCTTTTATTTAGGTGTGGGAGTGAAGCTAGTTTTATGTATTTTCATCAGATTTTCAAAGACGAACGTTGAATGATCTTGTTACAGTAGTCAAACAAAGGGAAAAAACCAAGAGTATGAAACTCAGCTTTTATATATTGTCTAGATGCTTTTTCCTAAATTTCTTTTAATGAAAACATACATTGTAGCCTTGGAGTGAGGGGGATCTCATGTAAAAGTTGGCAGACATTTTTAGCAAAGAAATGCAAAAAAATAATTTTTTTAAAGATTTTATTTATTTATTTGATAGACCGAGTTCACAAGCAGGCAGAGAGAGGAGGAAGCAGGCTCCCCGCTGATCAGAGAGCCCAACGCAGGTCTCGATCCCAGGACCCTGGGATCATGACTAGAGCTGAAGACAAAGGCTTTAAGCCACTGAGCCACCCAGGCACCCCGTAAAAAAATAATTTAACTTTCAAAGCTGCCTTACCAATCAGTAGTTCAAGTGAGATGAACTTAGCAATACATTTGAGCTTAAAATTGTCCAAAATAGTTGGGGGGAAAAAACTACCAAAGGACAAGTATTGGGCATTTTTTGGCGATTATCTTTAATACATGATTTGTGGGTATGGCGGTCCCCTGACCTAGGGGATATTTGGGAAGCTAAACAAAAACTAAAAATGATCTATGTTTGTCATGTGAAAATCAATCCTGAACTATTGTTTTAAATAGCCATTTAACTGATCTGTGGCTATCCACTTCTGCTGTAGAAGGACTCAAGGGTTTTGGCTCCATAACTGTATAGAATATAAGATTAGGTAACACAGGGGTGCCTGAGTGGCTCAGTCGGCTGTCTGCCTTTGGCTCAGGTCATGATCCCATGATCCTGGGATCAAGCACTGAGTCAGGCTCCCTGCTCAGTGGGGATCCTGCTTCTCTCTCTCCTTGCCCCCCACTTGTGCTTTCTCTTGTTATCTCTCTCTCTCTCTCAAATAAATGAATAAAATCTTAAAAAAAAAAAAAAGAATAGCTAACACATATTGAATGCTTGTCATGGGCCAAATGTTCTCCTAAGCCCTTCAAATTATTTTTCCAGTTAATCATCATAAGAACCCTATGAAGTTACTATTGCTATCCCCATTTTATGGATAAGGAAACTAAGATGCAGAGAAGTTAAATAACTTGCTCCAATGGCAGATAGGAAATTTGAACTCACCACTGTATTAAAGCAAATATCAGAGCTGAGTGATATCTTGGAAATAATTGTCCCAGTGATGAAAGAATTGGCTCCAAGCTCAAAGTATCTTGCTTTGGTTGATATAGCTATCATGGAAAGACATGGAGTGCGGTGAGAAGAGCATCCAAAACAGATTCTAAGCAAGAGTGGGATTTTACCTCATGTGGCCATGTTTCTTGTTGTGTGACCAGGGAAAGTCAATCCTCCTATTGATACTCAGTGTCTGTACATGCAAATATGAGATCATTCAATATTCAACCGGTAGGGAGCAAAGACCAGCATGTGCTACATATGGGAGTAGAATACAACTCCTGCCTGCCATTCCCCCAGAGGCATGCATATTCTAGTGGGAGAGCAGATGGAAACATGGAATTATGCAAGGGCTATGCACAAGGTATAAGATTCCTTCCCAAAGACATAGTTCAGTGTTGGAGCTGGACTTGGGAAATATAAGTTAATTCAGTATGTTGAATGATAGGTAGGTCACTTGCATGTGGGTAAGTGGTAAGAGATGATTTCAGAGAGGTAGGTGGGTCAGGTCCTACATGTCATTCTAAGTAATTTAAACTTGGACATACAGGCCACAGGAATTTATTGTTTAAAATTTAAAATCCAGTATATTTAATATATAGTGTTATATTAGTTTCATGTGTATAATATATTGATTCAACAATTCTGTTCATTACTCAGTGCTCATTATGATAAGTGTACTCTTAATCCTATTCACCTATTTCATCTGTCCCCTGCCCCCCATGTTCTCTCTGGTAACCATCAGTTTGTTCTTTATAGTTAAGAGTCTGTTTTTTGGTTTGCCTCTTTCTCCCCGCCCCTTGTTTTATTTCTTAAATTCCACATAAGAGTGAAAACATATGGAGGTGCTTGGGTGGCTCAGTTGTTTAAAGCATCTGCCTTCGGCTCAGATCATCGTCACAATGTCCTGGGATCGAGCCCCACATTGGGCTCCCTGCTCAGTGGGGATTCTGCTTCTCCCTCTCACTCTTCCTCTGCCCCTCTCTCTCAAATAAAAAAATGAAAAATCTTTTTTAAAAAGAGTGAAATCATATGGCATTTGTCTTTTTCTGACTGATTTATTTTGCTTAGCATTATACTCTTCAGCTCCATTCATGTTGCAAATAGTTAAGATTTCATCTTCTTTATAGCTGAGTAGTATTCCATTGTATATATACCACCCTTTCTTTATCCATTCATCTATCAAGGGATACAAGGGCTGTTTCCATGATTTGGCTATTGTAATTACTGCTGCAATAAACATAGGGTATGTTTTCATATTCTCTGGGTAAATTCCCAGTAATGAAATTACTGGAACATAGGGTGATTCTATTTTTTGTTTTTTTGAGGAATCTCCATATTGTTTTCCACAGTGGCTCTACTAGCTTGCATTTATACCAACAGTGCATTGGGTTCCTTTTTTCTCCATATCATCACCAGCACTTGTTGTTTCTTGTGCTTTTGATTTTAGCCATTCTTATAAGTGGGAAGCAATATTTCATTGTGGTTTTGATTTCAATGATGATGAGTCATATTGAGCATATTTTCATGTGTGGATTGACCATCTGTGTGTCTTCTTCAGAAAAATGTCTATTCATCTCTTCTGCCCATTTTGTAATGGATTATTTGTTTTTCAGGTGTTGAGTTGTGTAAGTTCTCTATATGTTTCAAATACTAACCCTTTATTGGATGCATCGTTTGCAAATATCTTTTCCCATTCAGTAGCTTGTCTTTTAGTTTGTTTCCTTCACTGTGCAGAAGCTTTTTATTTTAATGTAGTCCCAATAGTTTATTTTTGCTTTTGTTCCTCTTGCCTCAGGAGACATATCTAGAAAAATGTTGAGGTGGCTGTTGTCAGAGAAATTGCTCTCTTGCTCTCTTCCAGGAATTTTATGATTACAGATGCCACATTTATGTCCTTATCTCTGGGACAATTTTGAGTTTCTTTTTATGTATATTATAAGAAAGTGGTCCAGTTTCATTCTTTTGCATATAGCTGTCCAGTTTTCCCAACACCATTTGTGGAAGACGTTTTCCCTTGCATCTTCTTGCCTCCTTTCTTGAAGATTAACTGACCATCTAATCATGGGTTTATTTCTGGGTTCTCTATTCTGTTCTGTTGATCTATGCACCTGTTTTTGTGCCAGTGCCATAATGTTTTGATTATTATAGCTTCGTAGTGTATCTTGAAACCTGGAATTGTGATACATCCAGTATTGTTCTCCTTTTTCAAGGCTTCTTTGGCTATTGGGGGTCTTTTGTGGTTTCATACAAATTTTAGAATTATTTGATCTAGTTCTGTGAAAAATGCTGTTGGTGTTTTAGTAGGGATTGTGTTAAATGTATAGATTGCTTTGAGTAGTATGGACTTTTTTAAAACAATATTGTTTCTTCCTATCCATGAGCATGGATTATCTTTCCATTTGTTTGTGAAATCTTCACTTTCTTTTGTCAGTGCTTTATAGTTTTTAGAGTACAGGTCTTTCACCTCTTTGGTCAAATTTATTGCTAGGTATTTTATTATTCTTGATATAATTGTAAATGGGATTGTTTTCTTAATTTATTTTCTGCTTCCTCATTATTATGTATAGAAATACAATGGATTTCTGTATATTGATTTTGTATCCTATGACCTTACTGAATTCATTTATCATTTCTAGTAATTCTTTGGTGGAGTCTTTAAGATTTTCTAGATATAGTTTCATGTCATATGCAAACAGTAAAAGTTTTACTTCTTCTTTACCACTTTGGATAACTTTTATTTCTCTTCCTTGTCTAACTGCTGTGGCTAGGACTTCCAATATTGTGTTGAATAGAAATGGTGAAAACTGACATTCTTGTCTTGGTCTTGATCTTAGGGGAAAAACTTGGTTTTTCAGTATTGAGTATGATGTTAGCTGTGGGTTTTTCATAAATGGCCTTTATTATGTCAAATCATGTTCCCTCTAAGCCTATTTTGTTGAGGTTTTTTTATGATAAATAGATGTACTTTGTTAAATGCATTTTTCTGCATATATTGAAATGATCATATGGTTTTTATCCTTTCCCTTGTGATGTGATGAATCATGTTGATTGATTTGCAAATATTGAACTACCCTTGCATCCCAGGAATAAATCCCACTTGATTATGGTGAATGATTTTTTAAAATGTATTCTTAGATTTGGTTTGTTAATATTTTGTTGAGGACTTTTGCATCTATGTTCATCAGAGATATCATCCTGTAATTCTCTTTTTTTGCAGTGTCTTTATCTGATTTTGGCATCAGGGTAATGCTGGACTCATAGAATGAATTTGGAAGCTTTCCTTCCTCTTCTATTTTTTGGAATGCTTTAAGAAGAATAAGTGTTAATGATTTAAATGTTTGGTAGAATTCACCTGTGATGCTTTCCTGGGCTTTTGTTGTTGTGAGTTTTTTGATTACTGATGTAATTTCATTACTGGTAATTGGTCTGTTCAAATTTTCTGTTTCTTCCAACTTCGGTTTTGGTAGGTTGTGTATTTCTCAGAATTTATCAGTTCTTCTAGGCTGTCCAATTTGTTGGCATATAGATTTTTATAATCTTATATAATCCTTTGTATTTCTGTAGTGTTGTTTGTTATTGTTCCTCTTTCATTTTGATTTTGTTTGAGTCCCCTCCCCCCTTTTTCTTGTCTCTGGCTAAAGGTTGAGCTTTTCAAAGAACCAGTTCCTGGTATCCTTGATCTTTTCTATTGTTTTTAATCTTCTATATCATTCATTTCTGCTGTAATCCTTATTATTTTATTCCTTATACTAGTTTCAGGATTAATTTGTTCTTCTTTATCTAGCTCCTTTAGGTGTAAGGTTAAGGTTAAATATAAGGTTATTTGAGATTTTTCTTGCTTCTTGAGGTAGGTTTGTATTGTTATAAACTTCTGTATTAGAACAGCTTTTCCTGCATCCCAAATATTTTGGACTGTTGTGTTTTTGTCTCCAGGTATTTTATTTCCTTTTTGATTTCTTGGTTGACCCCTTCATTGTTTAATAGTATGTTGTTTAACCTCTATGTTTTTGTATTCTTTCCAGATATTTTTTTCTTATGGTTGATTTCTAGTTAAGTAGGATTACGGTCAGAAAAGATACATGATATGACTTCAGTCATCTTTAGTTTCTTGAGATTTGTTTCATAGTCCAATATATGATCAATTTTGGAGAATCTTCCATATATACTTAAAAAATATGTATTCTGCTGTTTTAGGATGGAATGTTCTGAATATGTCTGTTAGATCCATCTCGTTCAATGTGTCATTCGAAGACATGGTTTCTTTGTTGACTTTCTGTTTGGATAATCTATCCATTGATAAGTGGGGTGTTAAAGTCACCTACTATTATTATACTATTATCACCTACTATTATTATACTATTATACTATTATCAATTGCTTCCTTTTTGTTTGGTATTAGTTACTTTATGTGTTTGGGTGCTCCCATATTGGATGCATACATTTACAATTGTTATATCTTCTAGTTGGACTATTCCCTTTATAATTATGTAGTGTCCTTCTTTGTTTCTTATTACAGTCTTTGCTTTAAGGTCTGTTTTGTCCAACATAAATATTGCTACCCTGGTTTTCTTTTCACTTCCAGCCGCATAATAAATGCTTTTCTGTCCCATCACTCTCAATCTGCATGTGTCTCTAGTCTGAAATGAGTCTCTTATAGGCAGCATGTAGATGGGTCTTGCCTTTTTACCATTCCATCACCCTATGCCTTTTGATTGGTGTTTAGTTCTTTTATAATCAAAATAATTATTGATAGGTATTTACTTATTGCCATTTTGTTACTTGTTTTATACTTATTTTATGCTTTGTTTTGTTCTTCTCTGTTCCTTTCCTCTCCTGCTCTCTTCCTTCATGATTTGTTGGGTATCTTTTGTGATATATTTGTTGTATTCCTTTCTCTTTATTTTTTTCATATCTATTATTGTTTTTTGTTTTGTGGTTACCATTATGTTTATATTTTAACATTTTATACATATAGCAGTCCATATTAAGTTGCTGGTTGCTTAAATTTGAACCCATTCTTTATTCCTTCTCTCCCCTCCCCTCATACTTTAGGTATAGGTGTCATACTTTATATCATTTTATTTTGTGAATTCCTTGGCTGATTTTTGTAAATATACTTATTTTTACTGCTTTTGTGCTTCCTACTTTTCTTATTCCTACTTATGACCTTTTATTTCCACTCAGAGTGCCTTTTAACATTTCTTATAGGGCTTGTTTAGTTGTCATGAATTCTTTTAACTTGTGTTTGTCTAGAAAACTTTCTCTCTACTTCTGTTCTGAATGATAGCCTTGCAGGGTTTTTGTTTGCTTGGCTGGTATGGTTTGTTTTAGCACTTTGAATAGATCATGCCACTTTCTTCTGGCCTGCAAAGTTTTTGCTAAAAAATTAGCTGATAGTTTTATGGGGTTTCCCTTGTATGCAATTGTTTTCTTTTCTCTTGATGCTTTTAAAATTCTCTTTATCATGACTTTTTCCCATTTTAATTACTATGTGTCTTGGTGTAGACCTCCTTGCGTTGATTTTGTTGTGAAATGTCTGTGCCTCCTGGATCTGGATTTCTGTTTCCTTCCCTAGATTCAGGAAATTTCCAGCTATTATATCTTCAAATAAATTGTCTGTTCCTTTTTCTCTCTCCTTCTTCTGGTAACCCTATAATGTGAATATTATTATGCTTGGTGGTATTGCTGAGTTCCCTAAGTCTATTTTTATTTTTATTTTATTTTTCTCTCCATTATTCTGTCCTCCAGGTTTCCATTGTTCTGTCCTCCAGGTTGCCAATCCATTCTGCTTAGTCAACTATTTATTCCATCCAGTTTATTTTTAATTTGAGTTATTAAATTCTTCATCTCTGATTGGTTCTTTTGTGTGTTTTCTACCTCTTTGTTAAGGGTCTCACTGAAGTCTTCCATTTTTTTCCTCAAGTCCAGTGAGTGTCTTTATGATCATTACTGCAAATTCTTTCAGAGCTGAGCCCACTGATTTTTAAAGTTCCAGGTGTTAAGCTGCACTGATTATAAGAACTTGCAAAATTATATCCCTCTGGTTTTCCAAACCAAATGCTATAGGGATTCATCTTTCCTATATGAATTTCCCATGCCTGGGGTGGTTGGTGTGAGAATATGTTTCTCTCATCTCTGTACCCACAGCATCCCTCCCTCCTGAGGATAGTCCTGTGGGTCTGTCTAACTCCTGATTTTGTGTCTACTCTTGTTACCCCTTTGATGTGACCTCTTCTCTACATTTAGCTGTGAAGAGCCTTTTCTATCAGTCTTTAGGTCATTTACTGGGTTACTTACACTTATGTGGGTGTTATCTAGTTTCATCTGTGGGGCAAGGCAAGTTTTGGATTCTCCTTCTCTGCTTCTTTCCAAGGAAGTCATTATTTAAAATTTTTAAACATGAGAGTGATCTATTCCTTTTTTACATTTAAGAAAATTCACACTGATGATGACATGAACGATGGTTTGAAGGTGGTGCCATTAGAGATAAAAGATTATAAGTGTTCAAATGAGGAGCGATAGGCTGAATTAAGACATAGGTGGAGGCCAGGGAGTGACTAGAATGATTTGAGAGGTGTTTAGGAGGTGTAATCAAAAGAATAATAACCCTGGTTATTATTATGCTGAGTCAAGGTTATATGATTGCTTCATAGTTCAAGTTCCCTCTTGTGGGCTCATAGATAGTGACACCCTAGTGACAAGCTGTGGAACACAGACTGATAATTGGCATGGGGATATTTTGAAGGGAAAACAAAGTTTCTGTCCTTCTCATGCATAGTTTGGTGAACAAGTGAGATATCTAGAACTTTTCCATGAGGCTTTTAAAATGCGGGTCAGGATCTCTGGAGAGATCCATGCCATAAATGCTGAAGTCATGAGCATCAACTCTATGGAAAGTGAATCGAGTGAGAAAGAAAGGAGGTAGTACCTTGAGAGATACTGCCAATTTGAGGAAAAGCAGATGAGGGGCTAGCTGAACTTCCAGAGAAAATTCATACAAAATATCGGGAAGAGAATGGGGCGAGAATGATGTCCTGTAAACAAGTAGATGAAAGAGCTTTAAGAAGATGGCTGTTTAGAAGGGTTAAATGCTCCTGAAATAACAGGATGACTGGAGCTGGCAATTAGAAGGGCATAGTAGCCCTGTTGGGGGAGTTCCATGGAAGCATATGTTGAGGTAAAAGCTATAATGGGTGAAGAGTGGCAAATGAGATATGAGACAGTAAGTGTAAGCAACTCTTTTGCATTCTTTCTCATGGCAACAAATCAAAGCTCTGATATGAGGCCATTGTATTATGGGAAGATCTTTTTTTTTTTTTAAGATTTTATTTATTTATTTGACAGAAACACAGCGAGAGAGAGAGAACACAAGCAGGTCCAGGCCGAGTGGGAGAAGGAGAAGCAGGCCTCCCATGGAGCAGGGAGCCCCACGTGGGGCTAGATCCCAGGACCCTAGGATCGCGACCTGAGCTGAAGGCAGACGCCCAATAACTGAGCCACCCAAGCACCCCTGAGGGAAGATCTTATGAGGTAAGAAATGGATAAGGTTTTTCTAACCTCCAGAGAAGGATTCAAGAGAGGATGGTTGATTCCGTAGGAGAAAAGTTTAATTAATGGAGTGAGGAGGTAAAACTGGGTGAGCTTCAGAGCACATGTGTAATAATCAACCTTAGCCCAAACAAGGATATTTCATTTGCTAACTAAAAAAATTATTCCTTTATTCATTTATCAAAGTTATACACATACACACACACACACACACCCATACATACACGTGTACGTGTGCACACACAAGATAGCAAATCTAATGGAAGTGGATGATGAAAAACAATAACCCTCTCAACCATCCCTCTTTCCCCAGTTTCATTAGAAAGAAGGGATTTTTTTCACACTAAAATGTGTTTTTATACTGATGATATAAATAATATATATGTTATAATTTTAGTAGTGCATACAAATATAAGTAAATACAGCATATAAATTTATTTATAAAAAAATAGCACATACAAATACAAATATAAAGAAAGTAAAGATTGCTTAAAATCCTGGCCTCCTATAATAATCACACTGAAGGGACTGTCTTAATATATGTACCCACTCTTCTTCGTTGCCCTACTTTAGCTTTATATTGCTTTCTTAACCATATGATAAACCTTGTGAATAGCTTAATGGGTAGCCCATGTAGTTTCTATATTTATGTAACCATATATATGTTTTGTTGGCCATTGTTTTACCAAAAAAATGAGATTGTGTAATATGCACCTTCTTGCATCTTGTTTTTCTCACTCAGTATTATGCTGTGGAATCACTCCAAGTCATCTGATATTGCTCTGATTCATTCTTTTACTATGTAATATTCCAATATGTGGCCATATTTCAATATATTTTAAATATTCTTTTATCAAGAACATTTACTTTTAATTCACTACAAACCATTCTGCAATATATGTCAATGTACTATGCTCTTTTATATTAGTACTTTTATTTCTGTGGAATAGATTACCAGAGTAAAGTTGCAAGATCTAAGTGTATGTGTATTTTTAATTTTCATAGCTGTTGCTTGGTTGGCTAATGAGTTAAGTATGGTGCTTCTTCAGTGTCTCTTCCTGTCCTGCAAAGACCAGAAGGCTAGACCTTATGCTCTGAGAATCTACCACAGCGAGAATGCGACTTAGGTTGGCCAAATTTATGCAAGACTTGAAATACAAAAGTGAGGTGAAGACCTCATTTCTACTCATATGAAATTTTTAGATAGAAGGTGTGGACATGGAAATTTTTGTTTGTGTGTTTGTTTCCTTGAAGTAGCATTAACAAAAGTACCTAAGTCAAGAAATAAACCAAATGTCCAACAATAGAGTGGAAATTAAATTGTAGAATAGTCAGACACTGGAGTACTGTGCACCAGTGCAATTAATTAGCTAAAACTACTAAAACTACCAGAATATCTCAAAGCCATACTCTGGAGGTAAAGAAGAATCACAAAAGTGTATGTAGAATGTAGCCAACATTTGAGGTGCCCCTCACTCCATCTCATTAGCTCACTTGATTTCAGATAGTTGCGACGGACACTAGCAGTGACTAGTGTACCAACTCAAGGTCACAGAAAGGGGCCTGTGCTTTTCTGCCTTGGGCCTTTCTCAGAACCATGGGAAGCCACTCAGCTTGAAAATGTAAAGGAGTTAAACCCCTGAAAACAACTCTTAAAATGGAGATGAAGTCAGTGACTAATACTGTCTCCTTTTCTTTGGTCTGGTGGGCCACTTCTGAAATGTGGTTTATATATTTTCATAGAGGGTACACAACAGGCCTATGCTTCAGTTGCCCATAGCAATAATTGCAAGTCATGTTTTCTCTCTGCTCTAGTCTTTACTCCCACTCCCACACTTTTGCTCCCTGGGCTCACATCCAAAATATACTACCTACATCCAACTTCTTTTCTTGGGCATTGGTTTCAAGGAAATTCATTATGATATTATATATAATAATATGTCATATTATGACATAGTATGGTCCCATTTGTATGCAGTTCAAAACAGGCAAGATGGTTTTGTGTTTTACATATAGGTCTATGATCCATTTTTTTTTTTTTTTTTAGGTCTATGATCCATTTTAAGTTACTTTTTGTGAAGGTGTTAAGTCTTTGTTTCTTTTATTAATGTGGATGTCCATTTGTTCCAGCACCATTTGTTGTAAAGACCATCTTTGATCCTTTGTATTGACTCTACTTCTTTGTCAAAGATTGTTTGACTATAGTCATATGGGCCTATTTCTGGGCTCCATTCTGTTCCTTTAATCTATTTGTTTATTCTTTTGCCAATACCACACTGTCTTGATCACTGGGGTTTTACAGTAAGTCTTTTTTTTTTTTTTTTAAAGATTTTATTTATTTATTTGACAGACAGAGATCACAAGCAGGCAGAGAGGCAGGCAGAGAGAGAGGAGGAAGCAGGCTCCCTGCTGAGCAGAGAACCCGATGTGGGGCTCGATCCCAGGACCCTGAGATCATGACCTGAGCCGAAGGCAGCGGCCTAACCCACTGAGCCACCCAGGTGCCCCTCCAGTAAGTCTTGAAGTAGAGTGGTGTCAGTCCTCCAACTTTGTTCAGTAATGAACAACTATTCTGGGACTTTTGCCTCTGCATGTAAATTTTACACTTAGTTTCTCAATAGTCACAAGATAACTTGCTGGTTTTTTTTTTTTAATTGGGATTGCATATTGCATTGAACATATAGATGAAATTGATGAGAACTGATATCTCAACAATATTGAGTTTTCTTATCCATGACCATTGAACATCTGTAATTCTTTAGTTCTTCTTTGACATCAAAGTTGTAGTTTTCTTCATAGAGACATCATATAAATTTTGTTAGATACCATTTGGCTTTTATACTCCTAAAAAGTTTATAAATTTTAACCCAGGAAGTTTGATGACACATTTTTGTCTTGGGAGATTGTGACAATGGTTAAAAGCCAAGTTAGTTATTAAACTCTAAGTTTTAGATTACCAAATGGAAGTTTTTAACAGGTACCTTCATGACATATTTACCAAGAAAGTGTCGGAAAAAAAAAAAAGTCTAGTCATCTTACAAAATGGGATAAGGAATGAGATATTGGTCAGGGATATCTACTGAGGGCATAACTATTTTAACTTAACCACTTTAAAGTTTGGTAACTACATGATCCATAATAAAAGAACTGCACCAAAATGTCCTGTTGGGGTTACTATTGCTATGAAAATGCAAGTTGGCATCTACAGTCTAGTCTGACAGCAAAATCCAATGTAACTCAAGTATTCCAGTTGGTAAGCCCCAAAACATGTAAATATGATTCTTGGATTCCCTAAATAGGAGGATTTCATTCTATTTTGTGCCATAAACCATAAGCTGCAGTAATTTGTACTTTCGCTTTTCTTTTCTCTGGGGTTGTGTGACTCTTAAATAATTATGCCACTATTTATGCTCTTCCAGCTCATGCATTTCATATCTCCCATTTGTTTCTAAAGTGAATATTTCATGTGGGTTTCTAGTATCATTTTTAGTGATTCATAATCACATTCTACAAGCCAACATTTTCTGTGCTTGGTTTCAGCTCCAGCATAGTATTTTTGGAGAGCTTGTTCATCTAGTTTTGGCTTTTCATGAGGCCAAAAAATAATCCAGCGACCCACAAACAAAAGCAGTAATAAATCGGTGGATAGATGCTATGATTTAACCATGTGTTTTGTTCTCACTGAGAAAAATCTCTTGGGTAATTTTGGAAAACAAATTAAAAATTAATGAATTTCTAAGTGATAAAGGATTGCATTTGTATAAGCAGCTATTCTTTTTACCATGATATTTCCACTATATTTAGGCATTTTAGCCTCAATATTTTAAATGTGAAATCTCATAGTATTATATACAATAGGAATGTATTTCTGTGATCAATTTATGACAAAGGAGCTAAGAATATATAATGGAGAAAGAACAGTGTTCTCAATGTATAGTGTTGGGAAAACTGGACAACCACATACAAAAGAATTAAACTGGACCACTATCTTACACAATACATAAAAACTAACTCAAAATGGATTAAAGACTTGAATGTAAGATTTGAAATCATAAAATTCCTAGTAGAAAACAAGCAAAGACAGCAAAAATAGACAAGTAGAACTACATCAAACTAAAAAGCTCCTGCACAACAAAGGAAACTGACAAAAAATAAAAGGCAACCCACTGAATGGGAGAAAATATTTGCAGATTATATTGCTCATAAGGGGTTGGTTTCCAAACTATATCAGGAACACATGTAACTTAACAGCAAAAATGCCAAACAATCAGATTAAAAAGTGGGCAGAGAATCCGAATAGATATTTTTCTAAAGAAAACATATAGATGGCCAACAGGTACATGAAAAATGCTCAACATCCGTGATCATCAGGGAAATGCAAATCAAAACCACAATGAGATGACACCTCACACCTGTCAGAATGGCTATTATCAAACATGAGAAGGCACAAGTGTTGGTGAGGCTGTGGAGAAAAGAGAACTCTTGTACATGGTTGATGAGAATGTAAGTCAGTACTGTCACTATGGAAAATAGAATGGAGGTTCCTCAAATAATCAAAAATAGAACTGCTATATGACCCAGCAATTCCACTCCTAGGTATGTATCTCTAGAAAGTGAGAACACTAACTTGAAAAGATGTATGTATCTCCATGTCTATTACAGCATCGCTTACACTTGCCAAGATATGGAAACAACCTATGTGTCTCTTGATATGGATTTAAAAAATAAGAAATATATGTACAATGGGATATTATTCAGCCATAAAAAGAAAGAAATCTTGCCTTTTGTGACAACATGGATGGACCTTAAAAGCATTAGGATAAATGAAATAAGTCAAACAGAGAAAGAAATATCATATGATCTCACTTACATGCGGAATCTAAACAAAAATTAAATTAATGAAGAAAAACAAGTTAATAAATACATAGATTTTTGATTGCCTAAAGCAGAGTTTGGGGGTGGGCAAAATGAGTGAAGGGAGTCAAAAGGAACAAACTTCCAGTTATTAAATAAATCAGTCCCAGGAATGAAATGCACATCATAGTAACTAGGGTTAATAATACTGTTTTACATATTTGAAAGTTTCTAAGAGAGTAAATATGTAAAATTCTTATCACAAAAACTTTATAGCTATGTATGGTGATGGACATGAGCTAGAATTACTGTGGTGATCATTTTGCAATATATACAAATATTGAATCATTATATTGTACATCTGAAACTAATATAATGTTGTATGTCATTTATACCTCAATAACAAAAAAACAATAAAAGGATGTACTCCTATAAATTTCTTTTTATAACTATAATATTTTTAAATAAATGTGGTCAGATTTTAGCCCAGGGTATTCATTGTAGATAATTGTGCCTGGCTGGCTTTTAATATTTTTAATATTTAGTTTTAGAGTTGCAAAAGTGTGGTTTAATGTACCTACTTCTTTTATTATCATTTTGTTTGTGGACTATGCCCATTTTTGAGGCCCCCCTTTTTTTTATAGTGATCCCTCACTGTTTTAAAAAACACATCTGGAAATCTTAAAAAAAAAAAAGTCCCAGTTAATGGACATTGACATTCATGATTTGTTTTCAATGAATTCTGCAATGATGTTGTGGTTTAATACTGGCTAACTAACAGTTCTCAGAATAATCTGATCCTGTAGGAACTCAGCAAAGTATCAAGGCTACATCCCTCTGATATTTTGACACCTGTGTCAAAGAACACACAAGAAAGAACACAAGTCAGTGAAACCAGCAATTTTTTTCAAAGAGATATTTCACTCTTCAAATTTGTTTTATTGAATTTGAATGCTTAAAAATAATCATTTCACCTTTTAAACGTTATGACAAGTAGATTGTAGAGATGACCAGGTTCTGTGGCTCTCATACCTTTCAATAAAAATCCAAGAGTTTACAACACTGAAAGGTAGCAAAGTATAGTGGGAAGAGCTCAGTTTTAAATGAGAAGTCCCAACTTCAAATTCCATTTCTGCAACCTATTAGCTATTTCACCGTGAACAAATTATTTAGCTTAAGCTTCAACTTCTGTCAAATGGGACTCTTTGGTTTACATGGCAATTGTGAAGATCAGGTATTAGTTACCATGTGGTAGCATTAGTGCTGACACTAATCTTGGCATATGAATCACAGTGCAAGACCATCTAATCCTAAGAGCTTCTTGCATCTTCTTCCCAATGAGGTTTACAAATTCCCATGAGCAGGTACTGTATGATATGTCTCCAGGTGTTCCACAGTGCCCAAACCAAGGTTTGCGTACGTAAGATGGTCGGTAAATATTTCCTGAACTTTACTGAGGCAATCCCACGAAGAGGAAGCACCCAAGGAGGGAGGGAGCATTGTGTGTTCTAGATTCTTGCCGTTGTTATGTCACAAATTTTGAATGTGTTCATTTGTCCTTCAAGGCCTGTGTTTTCCTGTTTGTAAAGCAATATTGGGCCAGCTGGCTAGAGGACAAATAAGAATATATTTTATACTGAACTTACATGAAGCCTGATGTGCTTTCTCTGGATATCTCCAAGTAGGTCACCTCCCGTTGCTGAAGTAGATACAACTTGTTTCAAAGGAAGTAATGTGTCTATGAACCTTCTAGTCCTCTACTTCTTGTAGAGAACATCAGTATCTGGAGGTGACAGTTCTTTATTCTTATTTATCAAATCCTAAAATCTGATTTTCTTGCCAAATTAAAGATAATTACCAATTCTTTTTTCCACTTAAGCTATAGCTTTGCAAAGGGCAGGGAAAAAACTTGCCTCTGACCCTGTGTGAATTCTCATGCGAGCTCTCAAGAGAGTAATTGAATACAAATCAGATCCTTTTTTCTGTTAAACTG
Organism: Neogale vison; assembly: GCF_020171115.1. Lineage (NCBI taxonomy): Eukaryota > Metazoa > Chordata > Mammalia > Carnivora > Mustelidae > Neogale > Neogale vison. The sequence goes on along the minus strand of NC_058098.1, from coordinate 89,235,274 downwards.
AGAATTTTACTTGATCTTGCCTATTTCAAGGTTGCAATTAGGCTGTCTCCTTATAAGTATAAATCAAATCCATTTGAACTCTGTCTTGGAAAAATGGCAAATGCTCAATACCAAATTCTCTCTTTTCTATAGCCATGTGTATTAAAATTCTGGCAAGTGCCTATTTCTCACAGTGTGATCAGCTTCTCAGGTGTTCATCCTTTTCTATAATTTCTTATTTATTTATTTATTTATTTTATTTATTTATTTATTTGACAGACAGAGATCACAAGTAGGCAGAGAGGCAGGCAGAGAGAGGGGGGAAAGAGGCTTCCTGCTGAGCAGAGAGCTGGATGTGGGGCTCGATCCCAGAGATCATGACCTGAGCCGAAGGCAGAGGGTTTAACCCACTGAGCCACCCAGGTGCCCATGACTTCTTATTTAAAAAGCTATTCAGATGTTCCTTTCTACCAGATTCTGGTGCCCCTGATGTGATACACCAGGAGAGGGAACAGAAGCTGTATGAGGGGTTTCCAGTAGAAGTGGACTCTTACCATCTCTGATTTCTCTACTCCCTGTTCATACTTCTGACACTGGACATGTGTTAGGGTCACTGTCTTCATCAGGGAAAGTTTCCAAGGTGTTCAGATACAAAACTCGAAGAGCAGTTATTGCCAATCACAGTTGCATAAGGATTAACATCTCATGCTTAGCATCCACCCATTCATTCACTCAACAAATGTTCATTGAATGGTTACAGTATCTTGGGCCCTGTGTAAAACACTTTTTTCCTTTGTTTAATTTCTTGTACTTGTTTCACTGTACCTTAAAGCTCCTCAGCTTCTCCTCAGGCAGGGTATCATCTTTCCAAGTCTGACAAGACGCTGACAATTAATGTTAGGAATGAACAGAAGTGGCTGGACCTTGGCCATAGACTTGCTGGAAAGGGAGAGGACTGGAATGAAATGGCCAAGCTGCTTTGGGCAATGTATAAGCGCAGAGTTGTCTATAGAGAATGCCCGAGAGTCATGGTGATTTCTGTCCTTAAACCAGATAAACCAAGATTTGCCACTCTGGCTCTGAAGTTCTCAATCGTAAACAACTCCACGTCTGCTCTTCACAATAGAGAGAAAGGAAAGTGCACTTACATGTTCCTGAAGGTTTTTATTTAGGTAAGAACACCTAGCATGCGAACTGCCCTCTTAACTGATTTTTCTTTTTTAAAGATTTTATTTATTTATTTGTCAGAGAGAGAGGGAGAGAGAGCGAGCACAGGCAGACAGAGAGGCAGGCAGAGGCAGAGGGAGAAGCAGGCTCCCTGCTGAGCAATGAGCCCGATGTGGGACTCTATCCCAGGACGCTGGGATCATGACCTGAGCCGAAGGCAGCTGCTTAACCAACTGAGCCACCCAAGTGTACAGTAGAATATAGTTATCTGCAGGCACAATGTTGTTCAGAAGACCTCTAGAACTTACTAATCTTGCATAACTGAAATTTTATGCCCATTGATTCACCTGTTCTCCTCATCTTCGATCTTGACCTTTCGTCCCCAGTCTGCCAGATCATCAGTTTGCCATAATTTTGACTACTCTCCTGTTGGCCTTGATGATCACTGGAGTCCCAGGAGTTTCAAACCCTGCCTCAAGAAAAATTTGGATGTATTAGAAAAAAATGGCAGACTTCCTTGGTAGAGTTTATCCCCTTCAGAATGCCAACAAGTGCTGAGAATGCACACAAGAGCTCTCAACCATTTCATGCCCTCCTATACACCAAAAGCCCAAGATTAAAAAAAAACAGAAATCACTGGTAAGTTGTCCTTGGGTGCTGGCCAGTTAACACAACAAGAGTACAGCTTTTCATTCTGTCAGGAGGAGTTTTGTGCTATATAGCACCTGCCAGAAGCCTTTGCCCACAGGTGGCAAAGCTCCTGCCATCCTGAGCAGCACATGGCAGAGGGGAGGCTGCGGCTGACCTCCTTGGTAACCAGCTATGACAGCCTGACAGCAGACCGGCTGGACACTCCAGACTGTCACCAGATATGTCACAGAGTGGTTCCCAGGCTCCAGCACTTAATTTACTTTACCTAAAATAAAAAATTAGACTCTAGTTCTTTCTTTCCTTTTATTTATTTATTTTTTTGAGGATTTATTTATCTGACAGAAAGCAGGCACACCTCCTCTGAGGGAGGGGCAGAGGGAGAGGGAGAAGGTAAGGGAGAGAATCTCAGGCAGCCTCCCTGCTGAGTGCGAGAGCCCAACCTGAACTGGGGCTCAGTCTCACAACCTTAGATCGTGACCTGAGCTGAAATCAAGAGTTAGACAACTAACCAACTGAGGCACAAGGGCGCCCCTCTTTTCTTTCCCTTAAAAGAAAAACTCCTTTTCTTTAAAGGAGGAAATCTAATGGGGAATCCCAATATATAAAACACAGCAAAGTAGAAGTCCTTTGGGTGACATTGAGGGTGGGTGATAGAGACGGCCTGGAATGTATCTGCTTAGTTTTCTCTCATCATCCAACCCATTCAAAGACCTTCAAGTAGCGCCCCGGAATTCAGTTTGACAAACAGAAAAACTTTGGGCTAGAAAATCTCCGGTGTATCTCCATTTCACTCAAGCTCCATGAAGGTGAGGCTCTGCCTTGGTCATTCCTGAACCCTGAGAGCCTAGCGTGGTATTGGCACATCGTTAGTGTACACACACACACACACACACACACACACGTATTTGATGGGAAGATAAATGCAAGATTTTTTTACATGTCAGGAGTTCCAGTTATTTAGATTATACCTCCATGTGACCAGTAGAGCTGGTTTTCAGCATTCACCTCCCCTTCTGACTATACACCCTATACTACCGTCCCCCCAGCTTTTCTCTGCACACATATAAGAGCTCAGTTTTAGCTTCCTTGGGATTGCATCTAAAACACCGAATGTAAATGTCTCCCAAATGGGGAGACAGCTTGTTTATACAGGAATAATTGCTTCAGCACAGTGTCCTCTTTTACTGCAAAACTTGAAAATGCTGAGTAGTCAGATTCCTTGCCTTTGCATTAGGAAAGAATTTAAAACCTATTTCAGTCTTTTCTTTGGCCTCATGTAAAAGTAAAGCTTTTTTTCTCCCCATAGTAAGGGCAAAGCGGAGAAATCTAACCCTGACTTTTACTTTCCCTGAGCCCCCAAAATGAGCCCAGGTCATTTTGAAATGGATTTTTCCCTTGTTTCGTTAAAGTGGAGCCAGTCAGAGATGAATGGATATTCCTGTGCCAGTTTGAAACTGCTGTAAAGGGTATAAGCAATGCATCTCTTTGTTGTCCCCGACCCCTCCAGCCCTCCCCTGGAGAGGGAGGTGTGAATCCTGCGCCTAAGAGAAGGCTGGAGGCTTCACCTGGACCCTGGGGCAAGCCATCCGGCGGCTGATTCACCAAGGAGCCGGCCAGCTGGCTTGACTTCAGTACTGTTTATCATTATGTCTACTTCTTCTAAAATTTCTCTTTATTTAATCACCTAATACTATTTTTATTGGCCTGTCAGAATGTGGGGGAGAGTAGAAGGGAATTCATTTCATGTGTTGTGGAACATTATTATGGTAAAATATTAGGACAAGTCTATACCTTCCTCCTTTGAAAAATAAGATACAAAACCAATTAAAGTTAAGTGATTACTGAAATGCATCTAATTAGTTATTAACTTACACACATCAAGCTATGATGGCAGCTTTCACAGCAAAAATCCTGTTGGTGTTGATACAGAAGATAATTGATATCACAGAGGCCTCCGCTTCTCAGGCAATTGCTTAAGAAAGCACCTTCACAGCTCAGAGCCTTCTCTCCCTTTGGGTTGGGGTATATTTTCGTCAATCTGACAAGATCTGTCACATATTATCAGACAATTGATCACCAACTGCTTGCAAGTCTTAATCCATCGTTTGATCACACATCAAGAAAAATTGCTTTTTATGTCTTACATCTTGGCCATGAGAAAGGGGAAGAAAGCAGAGACTTAGGCTTCTGGCTCCAGCTCATTACTTTTTTGCAAATGATAGATGGGTTCACTAGGCAATTTAACTTTAAAATGATCTTTTCCCCTTTCTCAAATAAGCAAATAGAAGGAGCTTTGCAGCACAAGCTGAGTGGAAAGGGAGTCTGCCTGCTGTTCCTTTTGTGTCTCTATAATAGGCGCCCATGTGTGGATGGAGGCACGTGTGCTTAGTAAATATGTATTTACTCAGTATTACTGCATCTACTTCTAAATAATAGGATTTAAAGTGGACACACACAGAGAGACTAACTTTCACTCTCCAGGACATAGCTATAATCATTTTACACATTTCTTCTAGAGCACTTATGTTATACATAAACTAATTTGAAATGACTTCAGTTTACCAAAAAAAAAAAAAGAAAAAAAAAGTATTATATAATGACACAGTAAAAAGCAATTCTAAAATAAATCGCTTCCCCCTACCATGAATCCAGTTATGTTATTGTCAAAATCCTGACCTTATGTATCTAGCAATGTATCTTCTAGCTTTCTCGGAATGGGGCACAACCTATTAATGAAGGAATTAGTCCTGTTTCTAATTCCTGATGACTACTTAATATCAAAAAGGAAAGTATCTGTAATTACCAATAAAGGAATAGCTAAAACCTCAAAGTTTTGAGGGATTCCATTTAAATTGTCAACATATACACAAATACCCTGGTGATCTATAAATAGTATTTCCAAAGTTCACAGTGTTCAGATGTTACAGTTGTGTTCTTTGAGGCCAAGAAGGAAAACTCCCAACTCCCCATCACTTGTTTTCCCACCTCCCCCGCACTAAAAACCTCCCTGGGACTCCCTCACTATCATACCCTCTGTAATTTAAAGACAAAGAATTGGGGTGCCTGGGTGGTTCAGTAGTTAAGCAACTGCCTTTAGCTCAGGTCATGATCCTGGAGTCCCAGGATCGAGTCCCACATCAGGCTCCCTGATAAGCAGGGAGTCTGCTTCTCTCTCTGACCCTCTCCCCTCTCATGTTCTCTCTCTCAAGTAAATAAATAAAATCTTTAAAAAAAAAAAAAAAGATAAAGAATTGAGAGTCAGTCTTTGCATGCTTAAGTAAAATGAAAGGCACTGAGAGGTGTATAATTAGTGCTTTTTCTGTGTCTTGTCAACTCAAGATTGACAGTGTTTCCAAATACTAGCCACTGAATTCTATAGTCAAGCAGTATGTGCCTGACCTGCAAGTTTTTGTTAACAAATGGAAAACACCATAAGGCTAGGGACTGAACCCCAGCCCCTAGCACAGTTTGTGTCAGGTACAAAGAGAGTACTCCAAAAAAAATATTTGTTCTGATGAAATGCAGATAAAATATCTAGCTTAGTTAAAACTATTGTATCAAAGTCACTTTCCTAGTTTTGATCATGTGCTTATGTAAGATGTTATCATTGGGGGAAAGTAGAGGAAGGATCCATGGGAACTCTGTTCTTTTTTGCAACAGGTAGGTGAGTCTAAAGTTATTTCAAAATGCAATTTAAAAAAATATTTATTGAAAAGCAAATGCATCTCTAATTCTTTAAGCCCGCTGAATATCCTATGCATTTGAGACACTGATGTCTCTGGGTTGCAGTCTGGGACCTTTGTTTTTCTTGTTTTTGTTGCATCTCTTCCCACTCTTTTCCTTTGTCCCATGCCCCGATTCTGGTTCTGCCTCTGGTCCTCTAGATGTGCTTCTTTTTTTTTTTTTTAAGATTTTATTTATTTATTTGACAGAGGTCACAAGTATGCAGAAAGGCAAGCAGAGAGAGGAGGAAGTAAGCTCCCTGCTGAGCAGAAAGCCCGATGCAGGGCTCGATCCCAGGACCCTGAGATCATGACCCAAGCCAAAGGCAGAGGCTTTAACCCACTGAGCCACCCAGGCGCCCCTAGATATGCTTCTTATATTTGTTCTTTCCCAAAGTCTGGCTATTGGTCCTCCATGAAGAATTTTGGCTCAGACTTCCTCTGTCAAGATTTTCTTCTTGGCCTAGATTTCCTCTTTGCACCACCACTGCATCTTTCTCATTGGCCTACTCAGCATCCAGTTTCCCATTTGCCCAGCTAGTGTGTGTGTGTGTGTGTGTGTGTGTGTGTGTGTGGTGTGTGTGTGTTGGGGAAGGGTGATGTACAGAGACGAAATGATGAGGGGTGAGGTTGAGCTTTAGTCTGTGGTAACCTGCATCTCTGAAATAGATTTCTGTGTATAAAGAACAATTTCCTGCTGGGGAGAGACTCTTCCCGGTTTATCAGATTCATCAAATTGAACTCTTCAGCTTCACTATATATTTTGTGAAAATGCTATCAGAGCCTTCAAAGTTTAGCTTGCTCCCTATCTGTTCTCACTGCTGAGTGGCAAGAGCACGATCCCTATCACCGTAAATGACAGAGAGAATGGACTTACTGAGACCACATCCTGAGGCCAAACAGCATGGTTTGTGCATTTGTCTCAAACGAGATTTGCCTTTGGAAAATCAGCTGGGACCCTCAATGACTTCCCCACCACTCTCTTCCCATAAGGGACAGTCGAATGCAATGGCATTCAACACAGGCACTGAGGTCGGATTATTCTGAATCCGGCTCTGTTCACTAGCAATGCAACTAGACAAGTTACTTAATCTGTCTGAATATTAGTTTTGCCATCTGTAAAGTGGGAATGATAATTATTCCTAATTTATAGGGCTCTTGTGAGAATAGTAAGTTATTATTTTGAGAAGCACTGGGCTCACCCATAGTTGGCACTCAGTGAATATAACTGCTATTTTCTAATGCCTTTTCTACTTCTTTCCCATATTTCCCCTTCTACTGCCTCCTTATAAGGGTTCAGTATGGTGACTTATGCTTAGAAATAAGAATTATTATTATTATTATTATTATTATTTTGCTTTCAGCACTTCCCTAAACTTCTGGAAATTATAGAAGACAATCAATAGAGTCTCCAAAATAAGGTTGGAAATTTATCAGTATCAAAAAAGAAATATAATACAGAGTCACTCACATTTCTGAATGTACCGACTGAATCCCTGTTGGGATGCAGGCTGTAATAGAAATGCTGGTGGGTTTTGTGGAAACATGACCACATACCTGAAACTGGTTGTATCTTACAATGCTCTAAACTGGGGAAGGCCAGGGTGGATTTGGATTGGACTAGATAGAAGTCAGACCGCTGAGAAAGATAGCCTTAGAGGCATGGTCGAATATTGTCTTATCTTGTCTTTTCTTTTCATAGCATTTTATATTTATATTTTATATTTTATAAATATTTATATTTATATTTACATAGCAAATATAAGCTGAACATCGATACCTGGCTGACTGTAGCTCCCAAGTGTTAAATGTGATGTTTAGAGGCATAAAATACTCTGATGTAACTATGACTATGGAATGGAATTGTGTTTCCAAAAGCTTCTCAGTTTTCCCAGTTTTTGCCCCAGTGAGCGCTAGCGGCTAACACTTGAATTAATGGCGTCCCAATTCCAGGCAAATGGTATCCAATCCATTCTACCTCTTCCAACCAGCAATACAAAGTAATGAAAACTTGTTGCCTGAGTCCTTTCTCATTAGCTCTGGAGATGCAGATTGAAAATAATTCTTTGGTTGTATTTATTAAGTTTATATGATCCGCTTTCCAAGAAGCATTTAGAACAAACAATGAGTTATAGCGAAAACCAATGTGAGCGAGCAATAGACTCAAATTAGAAGAGGTAAAATTAAATTTTCATGTATCATAAATGAAATATCCATTAGGGACTTCTCAATGACCTTCAGGTTCAGCAAATTCTGCATTAAAACTTCCAGCCTGAAAGATAGGAATGCTGGGCTCGACAACATGCATGGCAGGTACTGTGGAGGAAAAGGCCCAGCCAGCCAACAGTAAACAAATGTAACTAGTTTTGGAGAAATGCTATTGACAGTAAAATTCTAATTTTACTCCAGCTCCCAGAACAGATGTACCTCCGAGTCCATAGACTGCAATACTTAACTGCAGCTACTCAGCTGTGACCTTCAGCCCCAGGCTCACTGCAATAAAATTTTCATGCAACCATATGGAAGAATATTTTAATAGAGATTTACTGTCAGTAACTGTCCCAAAGGAGCAAATAAGGAAGCTGTAACATATTGCGTACAGTAAATCAAGGGGACTTCAATGGAAAAACGAAACCTCCCGGAGGCAAGCATCTTTAAAATTACAGGCAACACTTTGTACAAATATGTGTACAAAGGACTAGATATGCACTCAGTTAAGTAGCTCAAAATGGTTTCGATTTGCAGATATATTTATTTAGAATTTATTTATTGGATTTTATAAGTGGCAAGCACTTACCTGTCAGGGCTGAATGCCCATGTATCCCCCTTCCCTGGGGCAAAACGGAAGTGAGGGAGGGGTGACTTTAACTGAAAATCTTCCCCAACCAGGGACTGTGGCAGGCAGCATAAATTGCACCCTCTCTATGGCCAGGTTTACTTCAATTTAGGATGAGGTATTAAGCACAGGGACAAAATATTCCGTTAGCCAGTATACAAACAACACTGAATGAGTTATTTGAACGGTTAAAAATTCAGCTTAAACAATAAATGGGGACACGTGTTGATTAAAACTCCCCGTGGGGCAGAATGCGTTCAGAGTCCCTACACGAGGCCTTGATTATGTTTTACCCAACATTTTTGCGTGTAAAAATGTCTCCTTTTTTGTGAAGCTATAAAATGGCAATCTTCGTTTAAATGGGTCTTGGGCTCGTTGGATTCAGTAAATCAGATCTCGTACCCTTCTCCTGACCCTGTATTTATTTGGAGACAGGAGTCCACGGCACAGGGCCACAGGTGAGCCAAGAAGGAGGGAAGGAGCCTGAGCGTGTCACCTACACGGCTCCACGCTTCAGTTCACTTAGTTACCACCACTGCACCATTTCCTTGCTCGGCTTCAGCCCTTACTGTTAAGAGCATTTCAGTTTCAGATATTTGTTTCCTGAGGGCAAACAAGCAGCCATCTCCCCCTCTACTCAACTGATGGAAACTCTAATGCGAGGGGCAGTAATTCAGAGATAAATAGACCGAACACTGCCCGTGACAGTTCATATTTTATGGTGGAGAGAAAGCCTAAAACCTAAAAAACCCTTGTGTGGGAGGCATAGCACAAATGCTTCATCCATGGTACATAATGAAGGAAGATATCTTGGCATCAAACCAAAAATCAAAATATCCAAGTGACCGTGAATAGGAGAATCGGGTGATAAATCTTTATGTTTTGCTAAATGCCCGTGGGTTGTCACATTTGACAAAGAGTGATAACAATAGAAGAATTGTCATATCTGATAAATGTGTCTTAGGCATTCCATTCTTCTGTGGAAGTGGTCCCAATTACTATAAAACACAGGTAACACGCATGCGGGTACAGATTCAAAAACAGGTTAGGTTACACACTGAAAGTGAATTATCTTGACTAATCAGAACCTAGTTGGAAATTGTCATACAATAGGAAAAAAGCTTGAGATGTTAGTTCATGCTATCAGATTAATGTATAAATCATGTTACATGGCTAACGATGAGTTCGTTACCCACCGATTTTCCCAGTGTTTCAATTACTGTACTTTTTCCGCAGTTGGATATTGTATTCTCCGGACCCTTTAATGATACTCTATTTCACATTGAAATTGAAGTTGAAGCTAGAAATCCTCCTCAAAACATGTGGGTTTGGGGATACAAATGTATGCATGATATGTGCAGCTTGTTTCTTTGAGAGAAAGGCTGATTGGGATGAATCTCCAGAGTCCTTGCATTATTTGGCTGTAACCATGTTAGGAATTACTCTTTTTGTCTTTATAAGGGATAGAATGGGCATGTAAAGACAATTTTTGTCTGTGTTTAATTTCGTGAATTTACCAAGAACGGTGAGTCATGTCTTACTTTTTTGATCCCATCTCTAAAACAAGTGATGTCAGAATGCTTACTCATTAAAGGCATATTTCCCTCCATCTCCCGGAAGGCTCAATGACCTTGGCTAACTCTGTACCCGAAGTTTTTGGTTATCTTGGGCAGTATAGCTTGTCCCTCTCCTCTTCAACCCACTCTCCATTCTGGCAAGTTGGTTTTCTCTTGACCTCCACAGATTCTATATTTAATTTGTCACACCCTCGGGTCACATGACTCCAGGATAAAATTATTTTCCTTCCTCTGTACCTCTCCAAAACTTAGCTTTTGTTTAAGACTGTTCAGAGCTCCACATACCCAAAGAATTCTATCAAACTGCTCTAAGCCCATCACAAAATGCTGAAGGCCAAGTCATTTTCTACTGAGTAGCTAATACATTCTGAGACTATTAATAATTGTTTAATAAATACCCATTGATAATTGATTTGTTGATCTTTTGACCTTCTTTTATTTCTTTTCACCACTTTGCCATTTACTTCAGACTTGGACTTCTCCCAGAGAACACAAAAGAATGTATTCTGAAGAAGTTTTTATTCTTATTCCTTCCACTGGGAACATGGTAGAAAGTAATCATTACTTAATGTAATTTTCCACATATAGACATTGTTTTACAAGCTACAAATAATGTGAATAAAATGTAACTCTATACCCAACAAACAAACAAAATCTCCCAAATTAAAAGCAATATACAGCTGGGATGAATAAAATAATTTATTAATTAGAAAAGTATTCGTGATAGATGGCAAGCTCCTCACAGCTGGAACTTATAAAACAAAGACTGACTCAAGAATCTGGGAGAGAGGATTTCCATAAAGAATGGGAGATTAGGTTCAATAAATCTGGGGTCTCTTCCAAATCTGAGATTCTATGATAATTGTCTGAATTTAACCAATTAAGAAAATGATTTTAGTAGTCTTATGAGGTAAGTTTTTTATATTCCAAATATTTTAAAATTATAGAGGGAGTTAGGAGATTAATTTTTTTAAAAATCTGAAAATAACAGGTCATAAATTGATTGACTTACTAAAGTCAAAAGAACGGTTTTTTAAAGTGGTATGGGCATGTGGACCTAGCCACAAAGTACTTTGAAATCAATTTTATTCTTAGAACATGTATCTACAGTCTAATTAATTTGTACATGTAAATGGGATGGCTACTGTGCACATTTTAATAAACAAATATTTATGTGCCCATTGGTCTTGTCAATTTTCCTGGGATGCGTTAACCTTGGGTATGTAAAAAGAAGTAGTGAAATGTATTGCCCTCTTGGGAGTCCAGAGAGCTGAGCTAGTGCTGTGGTCCTCTGCCAAGGTCAGGAAACTTATCTTTGCATGGTCATGCTTTTAGACGTACAGAACTGATATTTCACAAACAGGCACCAATGCAGACAAACCAACTACAGACCTTCTGCATTTGCTCTTTTTATTTGTTACCTGGATTTTACTGGTTGCTATATCCCATTATCTAGAATTTGGGGATATAAGATGCTTGGGTTAAGTAAACCAAACATCTAATGACTATAATTTCTTTTTCATTTTACTTAATTTTTTAAAAGATTTTATATATTTATTAGAGAGAACACAAGCAAGGGGGAACAGCAGGCAGAAGGAGAGGGAGAAGTAGATTCCACATGGAGCTTGGAGCCCAGTGCAGGACTCAATCCCAGGACCCTGGGATCATGACCCGAGCTGAAGGCAGATGCCTATCTGACTGAGCCACCCAGGCACCCCTCTTTTCCATTTTAATGTAATCTTTTGATATGTGTCCAGAGAAACCATGAAATTTTGTCTTATCATTATTTGGATTTCTGTGTTGTCAGGGTATAATGATTTTAAGAATAGGGGTGAAGATGTACTTATCTGAAAACTGTACAGTTGTGTACACATGCAGTATACATATGTAAGACTTGGTAAAACTTCATTAATTTGTAACAATTTAGGAAAGTTTTAGTTAGAGGATCCTTAAAAATTAATTCAGCACAACTTCTTTCAACCAAACAGAATGATATACTTTCTGCTTTATCAGTGTCTTTGAAGCAAGTATATTTGTTGTTTACAAGTACAAAGGTGCTTTGAAAGTGTTTGAAAGGAGTTTATTCAGTAAGGCTAATGCTGTACATGGAATTATTTTTGCTCTTTGCTCTTCTAATTGGGAAAGCAGATTTCTTTCCTTTGGAAATGTAGAAAACTTCTATCTTACCTGAAAAAACACACGATTTTTGAATTAGTAATGTATTTGAATCAAAACTTTGTTACATATTAAGAACATCTGGAGTAATGTGGTATATAGTTATAAACCCAGGTATATATTGTGGTTAAATGGAACGTATTTTGGTAAAAACTAGTCTAATTCCTTCTGATTAATTAACACGCATCTACTTAGTTAATTGGTTCAAGTTTCCCGACTCACAACTCAATGATGCGTTTTTCATGAACTTGTTGGATATTTTCATCCCATCTTCTTTTATCCAGGATCATCCATAAATGTCCCGAGACACAGCAGAGGGCCAAGAATGGCATGGTAGGCAAAAGACAGAGGCTCTGAGTCCACAACTGGATTTCTGTTTGGACACTTAAGAAGAAGTGACATCAAGAGCAGCAACCTAGCCTACTGCACTCATGGTGAGGTAAAGAGATCCCAACCATAACTATGAAATAACCTTGGCCTCTCCTGAAGTAGGATATTGGTTCAATCCAATGTAATGGTGGTGTTGTTAATATTCTTATCCTTGATGTGATTATAATTATTTGATATAATTATTCGAGCTAAAATCACTCATGCACAACTCCCCTGTGTGGGGGGAAGCAGCCAGTAAAAAGCATGAAATATTTATCTGTAGTATGGTTTTAGTTTCTCTCCTTACCCTCTTGTAGTTAGCTGCCCGAGTCTTATTCAGTGTGACAGAAGATCATCGTAGAGTCTGGGAGGAAGCAATAAGATAAACTGCCCAGGTTTTGATGAGGTATGAAGCGTCCTGTCACATTTCAGGGTGAAATTCATCTTCAACAAGATTTCCCCCACACCCCCCACCTCCACCATTTCACAGCTTGTATTCCCAGAACACGAGTATCAAGATTTCATTTGCCTTGGAGCCCTTCCAGAAATTAACAGCGTTAAGAAGAACCATTCTATTAAGTCAGGATGGTGTCCAATAAAAGCAATGAATGATTGGAAAATGGACCATTTTAATGCTGTTCAGTAAAACCATCGTGAATGTTCTTAATTATGCAATTCCATCCTTCCTGTGTAATTGGCTCATTTGATTTTTTTTTTTTTCCTCTCATGGTATAGAATAATCTGAATTAGGGGTCAGGGTCTTCTAATATTATTATATTTGACTAATATTTGAAGATGATGGGGCAAAATATGTAAGAATGTAATATGATTTGGATCCCCTAGACAACCAACAAGTAAGCGTAAAGGCTCACAGGATTGACAAAAATGGAAAAATAATTGTACCCTTCAGAGGTATCTAAACTCCATTTGCAAATATAGAGCACTCCATTTTTAAAAGCTTTATTCCTTTGGTTTTGAATAGGTAATATAATCACGTGATTCAAAATTCAAGAGGTACAAAAGGACAGATAGTGAAAAATCTTCCTCCTTGGCATCGAAAGCAACTAATGTTATCAGGTGTGCGCGATGCTCTCAGAGATATCTAATGCATATTCAAACAAATTTGTGTAAACTTCCATTTGTTTTTCTCTTATTTGTATGCATAGTAGCACTATCTACTAAGATTTTATATATCACCATTCAGTCCAAGTACTAGGGATCCAGTAGCAAGCAAAGCCAAGTCCTTTTGGGAAGCTTACACTTTCATGGTGGGAAGCAGACAAAAAGCACCAAACAAGATAGTTTTAGATCATGAGTGTTTGACAATGACCTACAGGGAAGGGGGTGCTGGTTAATTGAGGTCATAAAGGCTCACCAGGAGGAAAATTTAAAAGGTAGAAATCACTTTTTAGCTTTTGCATTAATCTGGCTAAATATCTGGTTAAACCCAACAATTTACCACGCTGTAGCCCCACAAAACATATATATGGAGACATGGGATTTGCCATACAATTCATCAATATGCTGACCCTTCAGAGTAATGTCGTGATCCCAGATTTCAAATTCATGCTCACCACTGCCTGACGATGCTCAAAACCACTGTGCTATACTCATCTTGCATGACAGAAGCTACAGATAGGAGAGGCCCTAAGAAATTCACTCCCAGATAAAAGATTTCATGGAATGTCTACCAAGAGCCTGGGACCATAACATTGACAGCTGCTTCTCATCTGTACTCACTGTTCCGATCATATTTTAGTCATTCTGCAAAACCAGCAATTAGATAGGGAGGTTAGACTCTTCTCTTATTGTGGTCAGTGTGCCAAGAAAATTGAAATGGAAGGAGAGGGCAGAATGCTAAAATAAGTATTCTGAAAGACAGTTGGCATGACAGTGAGACCAGTAGAAATTCATAGGCTAGTCGTTTAAACTGAATATCTGGTTTAAAAAGTTAAAAATCTGTGCACATTTAGACATTTTCAAAAATCCTAACTTTTGTCCTGAGATATCTTGGATACTAACTATAACTGGTTACTGGGTTAACTTTTTCAATTTCCTTCCAGATGTGCAATATAATGTAGAAGTGTCCCAAGATAGCTACTCGTAATTTTCCTACAGGTGTGCGAAAACATCTATTTTCATTTCTCTAAAATAATTGAGGAGTTCTCTGGTTAGTTTAGATATGTTGGTTACTTCTAAGAGTGACAAAATACATACCGTTTGAGGTTTGGATTTCTGCCAAATGCTGAAACTCCTGAAAGTGATTCATTATTTGATGGCACAGAAATTACTCTAGATCTCTATTGAAATTCTGTCATCATTATGGGCATCAATTATCATCATATTGTAAAATAGATATAAAAGGGAAAGGAGATTGGATAAATTTTGAGGCAGCTCCTCCCTCTTCTCCCCCACCACATGACATGTAAGGTGGGGAGGGCATGCCCTTTTTTTGGATCCTCACAGCAACTTGTATTTTTCTATTTCTTATAGGAATGGAGGGAAAAAAATCTCTTCCCTCCCAAACAGGTCTTAGTCCTTTCGGGCTGCTATAACAAAATACCCCAATCTGAGTAGCTAATAAACCACTGACACGTGTTCTCACAGTTCTGGAGACTTGAAAGTCCAAGGTCATGGTGCCAACAGATTCAGTGTCTAGTGAGGGCCAGCTTTCTGGTTCACAGATGGCTCTTTGCTGTGATTGGAGGGGGCTAGGGACCTCTCTGGAAGTCCAAGGTCATGGTGCCAACAGATTCAGTGTCTAGTGAGAGCCAGCTTTCTGGTTCACAGATGGCGCCTCCATGTGGTTGGAAGGGGCTAGGGACCTCTCTGGTATGGTATTAGGGGTGCGGCCTTTGGGAGGTGCTTAGATATGGAGCATGAAATGATCCTGCTATTAGACTTTTCTCAGATGATTCCACTTCAGCAGGCCCTTTCCGGTGAAAGCAAGTGGACTTTTATTTGATATTACTTTTGTATCTACTATTAGATCCTATGCTCCCACATCTAAATGGAGAGGGGCAGCTCAAACAGTTGTAGAGATGGAGAAATGCAGATTTGTCCAAGGCTGCCCAGAGTCGGAGGAACGAAAGCCACCCTGCAGTCCCTGACATTAACTTAGAGTTCCTTGGACAGGATCAGATGGTCTGGGAGCTGGGCCAGGAAAGTGAGCCCCCGGAGAATTTAAATTCCCCGAAGGTGTGATGCAATGCCTGCAGATTCCGTCTAATGGCACTATTCCAATTCTCTGTGAAAGAGGCAAGGAGCAGTGTTAGTCACTGCCCTCTTTGCAGGGCTACTGCTTCTCAGGAGAAAGGCATCTTCTCTGTTCGGGCCTTCACTGTCCGGTCCTAGGATGGTGTCTGGTCCCCAGCAGTGGCACTGGAGCTGACTTTGTATTTGTGGTTCTCCATGGAGTGCTTTAGGTTATTGTCGTCCACGGACACATTCTATTTCTCCGGTACAGCAACAGCAGGTTCTTCTCCCTGCCCCCACTCAGTGGAGCTGGCCCACAACCAATTCCAAAATTAACATTTGTTTGCCAAATATGCACAGCTGTAATCAGCCTGCTGGTGGTTTGCTGCCTAGCCTGCCACCTGCCAGCTCCCTTTCCAGAGAAAAGGGGGGAAGAAAGAAGCTAACTGAGGACAAAGTTCAGGCAAAGATTTAGGATCTCTCTCCATGTCTTTGCTGCCCTCTGCCAAACTCTCTAGTTCACCCCCAAAGAGCACTGCAGATTTGCTTATGGTTTGAATAGCAGTGGGGCAGAGATAATGCTTTATGTTTTCCAAATGGTAGAAAGCAACATACTGGTTTCTTCTAGAAGGTTAAGGGTTTGTTTTTGTTTGTTTGTTTGGCTAGGGGGAGGGAGTTGTTTACAGAAGACTGGGTCAAACCATTCCTGTTATGACAGTTATCTAGACAAGAGAAGAACAGACCCACTTTCATTCAGGATGATACATGTTAAATGGGAAATGAACCACCCCACAGTTTTGCTGCCTAGAGGTGGAAGAAGGGGAAAACTGCTCGTGGTTGAAGCTTGGCAGAACACAAAATCCAAAGAAACTTCTGGAAAGTTTTCTTAAAACATTACCAATATTTTTTCACTTGCCTGCGGTCATTTCCTGTTATCTTATAATCCATTGTTTTCTAAGAGAAACTTCATAAAAGAAAGTCTTTTTTAATAGCCCGACTAAAGCTAGTGTGATGAAAACAATAAAAATTCTTGTTTGAAAGTGATTCTTTCTCTGTGTCTAGGACAGCCAGGGGAATAAGATAACATAATGTGCAGCAGCCCAGTACTTACGACTGCCAAGGCCAAGTGAAATTTGAAGATCCAGAGTTTCAAAAGCATCATACGCAATTTTAAACCCAAAAGGCTGGCTTCAATGGGATCCTTCTGGAGTAGAATCTTCATCTAGTTGTAGGATCCACTTCTTGCCATTCACCAAGTGTTTGCATTTTTCTTGAAGCTTACACCATCCATTCCACTTTTTTCCCCTGTCTTCAAGTGCTGCTTTTTTTTTTTTTCACTCTTCTCTTCAGGTTCTAGATTATTCATGTTTTGCTCTGTTCAATAAGTAATTATTTTTGGTGTGGGAAAATGGAAATAACCAAGAGGAAGATGGAGGATAAAATCTGGGCAAAAAGATGGATTTTTTAAAATAATCTCTAATATGACAGGAAGGAAGAATAGAGACTATTCTGAAAATCCTAAACTTATTAGTTTGAACTACTTCTCCCAAACCGATGTAGAGTCTCAGTCTTTTTCAGCTCTGTGAACATGGAAAGCAGAATGTATTAGTAGAAATATGAGAACCCTGTACAACAACCTGGCCAATCTTACTGCTTCATTGAGTCCTTCATGTTTTGAGGAATCTCTTCATAAATTGACAGGCACTGCTAGCTAAATCATTAAAAGGAGAGGAGGGATCTCTAGTCTCTTTGAGTCAGCCGGATATTCTGTAGCAGCCTAATAAGGTGAAGTTGCCTTCTAGACCTGCTAATGTGTCTCTCTACGAC
The DNA here is from genome assembly GCF_020171115.1 of Neogale vison. Classification (NCBI taxonomy): domain Eukaryota; kingdom Metazoa; phylum Chordata; class Mammalia; order Carnivora; family Mustelidae; genus Neogale; species Neogale vison. The sequence continues at coordinate 89,217,776 of NC_058098.1, read as the reverse complement.
ACAGATCAAGACTTTTCTAGAGCTCTGTTTCTTAATTCCCTCGTTTAGTCTTGTAGGCGCTCTCTTGACTTTAACTTACCTTCCCAGGCTTATTTTTGACTAACCCTCCCAAGCATTCCCCATTCCCGAAATATTTCCCGATGTATTTCCAAAATACATCCTGGTTCTCTTGCCCAAATATCTCTGCCCACCATTTCTCCTTTGTCTGGGAATGCTATAAAAATTCTTTTTTTATCTTTTATTTATTTTTTTATTAACATATAATGTATTATTTGTTTCAGGGGTACAGGTCTGTGAGTCATCAGTCTTACACAATTCACAGCACTCACCATAGCGCATACCCTCCCCAGTGTCTATCACCCAGCCACCCCATCCCTCCTACCCACCTCCCCTCCAGCAACCCTCAGTTTGTTTCCTGAGCTTAAGAGTCTCTTATGATTTTTCTCCCTCCCCAGTCCCATCTTGTTTAATTTTTCCCTCCCTTCCCCCAATGAACCCCTACCCTGCCTCTCAAATTCCTCATATCAGAGAGATTATATGATAATTGTCTTTCTCTGATTGACTTCTTTCTGTCAGCATAATACCCTCTAGTTCCATCAACGTCATCACAAATGGCAAATGTCATCTTCTTCTATGGTAACAGAATGTTCCATAACCAGAGGAAGACGCAAGCTGCCAGGATACCATTTGGTGATGTGGGGCAGCCACCAATCACAGAAAGGATCCAAGGGCCACCTGTAGCAGATTTCTCACAGGAGGGAACTGCAAAGCATGAACTGAAGCATAAAGCAGCACACCTCAGGCTTTTCAAGTATGTTAGGTAAATGGTTTTCCAGACCGAGGTGGGCAAGGAATTTTTCAAAGTTGACTATACACAATTTATAGATAATATTATATCTAATATTAAATTTATATTATTAATATTAATACTTATGACAATATCATATAACATATAAATATTTATGGAGCCACAGAGGTGGTGAGGGATAGAAACAGTGAAAAACATGGACACCATTTCTTACCCCTTCCTTCATGGAACTCCTCTGGTTGCATTTGTCACATAGTATTTTCTTTCTATCAATCTTGTTATAAATTAATAGTAAGGGAACTGTATTTCAAATATTCCAAGAAGTTCCAGGAAAGAAAATATGCCACCAATCAACATTCTATAAAATTAATCACCTGGGAAAATTAATGAAATTGTGCTTGCATATAGGTGTTACTTGTAAAAAAAATTGTGAATTCTGCCCCTTTTGTTGAAAATTAGATGTATATTTTTACTTCTTTCTAAAAACAGTTGAGACTGGGATCGAGTGGATTCTACCACCAAAGTTAAGTGGCTTCAAAAGTCTCCAACTAAAAAGAAAAGTCTCCAACTGCCAGGTTTGTGGTAGGACAGCCCTGCTTTATTTAGTCCTGGGGATTCTCTGTTTTGGGCCTGAGGGAGAAAGACAAGCCATGGCTGTCTGTTTTCCACACTGTGATTTATTCCTTCATCTGACAGAGGCCCAGCTCAGTACCTGGAATATAGTAGATGCTCAATAAATATTGGCTGTATTCATGAATAAGTGGCAGCCCTTTAATTAAGAAAACAGAAGTGTGAAGTTTATAAATGTACACAGTTGTTGGGTTGGTTATAGGTTAGCTACCCTCAGGAGAGAAAGCCATAGGTCTTTAGCAATTAAATACTATGGGGAAGAGAAATTTCTGCTCCTAGCATTTATAATTTAAAGGCTGTTGCTCAAAGCGTATTGAGGATAGGCTATCACAGGAGCATTATTATATGATCAAAAATATGAAATGATTATTATATGATCAAAAATCAGATACAATCCCTAACTTTTGCATTCAGAGTGGTTTTTGTTTTTGTTTTTCTGGAGGAAGAGAGAGAGAATGGGAGAGAGAAGAGAGAGAATCTTAAGCAAGCTCCATGCCCAGCTGGGAGCCCTGTGTGGGCATCAATCTCGTGATCCTGAGATCCTGACCTGAACTGAAATCCAGAGTGGGACGCTTAACTGACTGAGCCACCCAGGTGCCCCCAGAGTGCTTTCAAGGAGAGTTTACCAGAATGCATGAGAGGTTCCTACTCAGGAATAGAATCTGTGCTGTTTGGGAGGGCTCAAATCTTATTTGCTAGAGTTGTGGGTCTTTGGGAAAATCTCCCTTTCCCTAGGTCATCTGAAACTTTCCAAAACTTCTAACATTTCCATCTCTAGTCACTATTACTTCAGCCCAACCAATAACATAAGAAAGACAAAATTTGGTAAATATTATCTGGATATTTCAAACCACAACTTCACCTATCTGAATAATCCTGGAAGAACTGTGTGTTTGCATGCATGGTCCAAACAAATGCCATTTCATGTGCTGCTGCAGATACTGACTCTCCCATTTTCCAGAAGCCTAGGGAGTAGAGCAGGGGAAGCCCTCCTGTAAAAGTAGGGAAAAGCTTTTGAGCAGAGAGTTCAGGATTATAGGAGTATCTTTTGGTAAAAACACCAGAATTCAAGGTGTGTAATTTAGGCAGCTTCATTCTTTAGCATTCTAGTTGCTTAGTGAGAATGCTTATCTTCTTAGAACATGTTCTCTACTTTCAGTTAGGTGATGCATTTTGTAGACAAGTAACACTGAAAAGAAAATACCAGTTTCTTTGCACTTAGCAAGTATTTCCTGGTGGATCTTTGTGCTTTGCGAGGCTTCCCACATCATACCCCCCCCCAAGTTTTCTTGCTTTCATTCTACCTGCCATCATGGTTGGATTAGTTCAACATATACTTGTTAATTTCTAGAGTGTTTTAGCTAGCATTCTAGGCATGAAACACAAAGATTCAAAAAACAACCCCTGCCCTCTGATAATTTCCAATCTAATAGGGAAAACAGCTGTATTCCCAGATGACTTTAGAATATAAACTACTATGAAGGAAGTTCCAACCTGGGGTGCTTTCTCTAGTATGCAGCTACAGATATTTGTCTAGAGGTAGGTGTTATTACATGCTTTCTTGTACCTCTTTCTTCTTTCCCTGATTGTTTTTGGACTCCTTGAAGGCAGTGTCCCCGTGTTTGTTACTTCCCTGCTCCCCTCCTAGATGACATTCTCAGTAAATGCTGATCTGAACAACTCTGGATCCATAGTTGACAATGCAGTCACTTTCTTATTTGCTTTTTATACAGTTTTTGCATTTTAGATTCTGAAGTCCCTAGGAGAGAGAAAAGGGGACCCCCAAACTCAGATTATTAGGAAATTCATTATCTAGCATTATAGTTGTACCTTTTCTGAAAGACCAATCTTTCGAGCTTTGTGGAGCCTTAATTTAGAGGTACTATTGACTGTTCATTACCACGAGGTTGCTCAAGTGGCGAAGAGCATGTGTGGTGTTTAATGTAATCTTAAACATTACTATCTACGGTAAATCAGGAAGGGGGCACAAGCGTTAGAGTTGCTGTTTAATGATGTATGAAAAGGCTGCCTGGGAAAGTGCACCATTAAGAAAAGCTGAAACCAGCACCGAACAATGACCTGATAATATATTGAGACCTCGTGGCCAAGGCCAGGTCTCCTAACTTGGAAAGTGACGAGGGTCAAGTGCCCTTGCACAATAAAGAAACTAAGGGAAATCCATGGAGGCAGAGGAGTGGAGGGAATGCTGGGTTGGAAAAGGAATGAGAAAAGACTTGTACCAGCATGGGCTCATGTAGTCTTTTCCTATCCAGGCTGGTCATGGCTTATTTTTAAATCCCCTTTCTTGTGGATCCACAAAAAACCCCACAAACTTAGAAAATAAACAAAAATGCTAGTCAATAAAAGTAATCTGTACTAGTTAGAATGACACATGGTAAACCAGACTTGAATCCTTCAAAGAAACACCCAAAGCTAAATTACTATTAGTTTTCTGCTTTGACAAAGACAAGCTAGTAATTGCAATATCTTTGTTGTAAAATGCTTAATGCAATAGGAGATAGAAAACTTACTTGTATAGTTCTAATGGGAGGCTTATTAATAAGCTTTAAGTTTAGAAATGATGGTGGATTTTATGTCCTCCCAGGAAGATTTTATTTGTTTAAAAAAATTCTTTATTGGTTTAAAAAATATTCTTTAAGAATTTATAGAGTCTGTAACCTGCTTGTTTAGTAGAAAGAGAGTTTCAAGGTCTATTTTTCATAACTTCTACCTAATTGATCACACTTACTGTCTGGTGAGTTATAGTCTTATGGACTATGGCTCAGCATGGACTGCCAAAAATGAGTATTTCCATCCATATAGATGGACTGTAAGTCCATGACAGAGTATGCTCCAGATCTTACAAGGACATCTCTTAGTAGACACAGCTAGTCAGTTAATTTGAACTCACTGAGGAGCATGCTTCCCAATCCTGAAACACTTAAAACAGGGTTGGTGAGAATAGACATAACTACATGCAGAATGATTATTTAGAAAGATGTGTCGAGAAAGTGAATGCTTTATTTTTTTTCTTTTTCCAAATGAACTATACTGGTGAGAAATATGCTAGCGTGGAGGGAAGGAGTTGTTCAGAGAAGTTGGAAGTGAAATTGGCACTGGCTCTGGAAGAGCGAACTTCTGAAGGGAGAGAGAGAAACAGAAGGTCATGCCAAATGAATATAATAAGCCTGAGAACATGGGCAAAGGGATGAGGCTCAATATGAGCTCGGGAAACAGGAACCCTACGTAAATCTGGAGCAGGCAATATGTGCGTGTTGAACGACTGTTCATTGTAGAGAGAGGCATACTTTAGCACAAGATCGTGATCACCTGATATGTCAGGCTAAGGATTTAACATTTTACCCAAAGTCCAAGCTATTACCTCTTGCTAAGGTGTTTCAAGATTTCATCGCTTAATAACAGTAGAATGTTTAAATTGTTTTATGTCAAAGGTTGAATATCGACCCCTATTTTGAATAGTTCTCTACAATGTAGATAGAACATTTAAATCTTTGTACTTTTTGTCACTGTAGATATCAAGTACATTTTTATTTATTTATTATTTGATTAGGCTAACTTTAAAAAATTATTTATTTATTTATTCTTATTTAAATTCAGTTAACATATAGGCTGACTTTTAAATAGTTCTATATATTAAGTCTGGTCAAATCTGTTGGCAGAGATGGAAATGAGTTTGGATGCTTCTGTGAAAAGAAGATTTTAGGGTGCCTGGGTAACTCAGTGGGTTAAGCCTCTGCCTTCAGCTCAGCTCATGTTCTCAGGGTCCTAGAATGGACCCCTGCATCAGGCTCTCTGCTCAGCAGGGAGCCTGCTTCCTGCCTCTCTGCCTACTTGTGTCAAATAAATAAATAAAATCTTGAAAGAAAAGAAAAGAAGATGTTGGAGGGAGGTTCTTGGGTAGAAATCCCAAGAAGAGAGGAATAGGATACTGTGGACTTTATTTTCTATATTTATTTTATACCACAACTGAATATCATTAGTAAGTGGGCCACATAAAAGAAAACTCTGATTGTAAAGTATTCTATGGAAGAACATTGTTCTGGCAGAGCTGAAAAGACTCCAAAGTGTAGTGTCCACTGTGTATGAGACTCAAAAGCACAATTAACCAAATCCTTATTTTGTTCTACATTTTAGTCATCCCCATGAGGATGTTGACTTTAAAGGAAGGGCTGTTTTATTTTACTCTTAATACCTAAACTGAGCCAAATTTTTGGTGCTTAGTCTGTTAGAAAGTAGCGGATGGACATCAAAGAATATATAACATTAGGTAATCAAAGAGCTTGAGTTATTTCACCCTGAAAATTAAATGGAAGCTTGTAACCTTGACTCACGCATAAGGCATCCTGAGTTGAGGAACACAATTGAAGGAAGTGCTTACATCCCATAAAGCTCGCAGATGTTACACAAATTCAGCCTGTGTAAGTCCCGTGTTGTGTTTGCCACCCATGTTAGCCATCTTTTATGTTCACAGATCTTAAGTATCTGATGCTTGCTCCCTGTGCAATAGTTATTTCAGGAATAAGACTATTTATATATTTCCCTGGGATGCTGATGGAAGCTAAAATCAGTGGCTAGTTTGTACACTTGAAAATCCAAAACTATCAACCTGAAATCAATATTTTTCCTACTCCACTATTCTTGCCAAGCTCCCTTCTCTCCTTCCCTCTTCTTTTCCTCCCTCCCTTTCACTTCTTTTCACTCCATTGTCTTCTTCATTTATCCCTACCCCATCCCATTATGGACTTCACCTCAGAGAAGAAAGAGAATGAGCCCCACTTTTTTTCAACATCGAGGGCCAGTTGCTCACACTGTGGTGTAAACATCACTGAAAGGGAAGATTGCAACTCACTCTCTACCTCTAGGGAAACTTCATATCAGGCAATTTTCACATTCCAGAGTTTGTCTTTTAATGTTTTCTAGCCTGATTCCATCTAAATCCATGGAAATCATAAGTCCACAGAGCCCGTGGACCTAAAGAGTAAATTTTTGATCTGAACTCTCTTCCATAAAATCCTTAACCTCCTAAGTGCCTAAGCTATATTTGGATGCGGCTAAAGCGACCATAAATCCCTCAAGTTTCACTGAGCCTTTTCCAGTGTTTTTGCGTCTCCTGCCAATCTTTGGGAGGATGTGTTTTATAGCCTCCAGGTCAGCATGCATATCCCAGTGTTTCCTGGTTTCCAAATTGGCACAAAACTCAAGGAGAGCAAGAAGGTGTTCAACAGCTACTTATAAAATCTCTTCTAGCCACGTTTCTCCTTAACGCAGCAGCTGAAAGTGTTGCAGACCGCGTTTGCACTTCACTGCAGAGGGCGTTTGGAGAGGGTATTTCTCAGCGTTCTGCAGTATGTGCAGTATGTGAGACCTCAGCTATTGTCCAGTGTCGGGGGGCCCCAGGACACAGGCACCCGTCTTTTGATAATTCTGGCTCTTTTCTTCCCGTATTCTGCCTAGTCTCCTTTCTAGGGATCCCTTTTAATAAAGGAAATTAAATATATAGGAGTGTTTTTAACGTATTTCAGAAAGTGGTCTGTGTATTTTGTTAAATGTTTGTTACATAGGAAAAAAAAAAGTGTTTTAATCCTATTGTTTTGACTCAGAGCCTTATCAAGAAGATCTTAGGTTTTTCCATATTTGTACCTTATTTCTTAAAAAAAAAAAGTTTGCAAGCCCAGTGCTGTGCTTTATTTGAGTCACCTAATTTATTTAATCCTCTTAATAACTCTATGGATATAGTATTCTTTCTTCCCCCCGTTATGAATGAGGAAACAAAAACTCAGAAAGTTTAAGTAAAGTTGTTCAAAGTCACATGACTCTCACATTGGATGCAGCAGAACTCTAGTCCTGTAGTTCTGATACCAAAGGGTAGGGGGAAGAAGGAGAAGGAGGAGAGGGAGGGGGGAGGGAGAGGAGGAGGTAAAGGAAGGGGAAGGAAGGAGAAAGGAGGGAAAGAAGGAAGGGGAAGAAGGAAGGAAGAAGAAAAGAAACAAAATGTCTACTCCTTTGGCTTCTTACAAGTATAGAAAGCTTGGGTCAATGTCAGGAAGGTCAGAGGAATAACATAGTTTCCTCTGTGTCCTCGCTCGAACACAGCAGGACAAGGCAGTGAGCAGGGCTTCCTGAAAGTGAGAAGCTCTTGGGAGAAGCGTTCCCTACCTGTAAATACTAGGTGATATGAAAATTCAGGAGTAGGAGTACAGTCAATCTCAACTAATCAACAAACACTGAGAATCAAGGGAGGGATTGGGGTTCTGACACCCTGAGAATGGTTGAACAGAAGCCGGCAAAGGTGCTGATCCAGCCTCCCCTGCCTATGAGCTCTCTCCATTGTCCCCTGTCCTGCCTTCCCCTGCTTCTCTGAATTGGTCAATGAGGATTATCTCATTCAGTGTTCAAAAGAATCACAGGATAGGTGCTCCTGCTATCTCTTCCTCATAGATGAAGAAATTGGGGGTTAACAAGATCAGTAATTCACCCACAGATCATGGTTTCCAAGCAGTAAAGCTGGATGAGAAGGAGTGGCCAGGCATTAGAGGGGGTGTCCTGGGACATGTGGCTGTCACTGTTAGAACCAGGACAATCCCAGGCACGCTAGGACTGTCAGTCACTCTAGAATAGAAACTAGTCCTGTCTGACCGCTAAAATTTTTTTTGGCACTGGCCCAGAAGATTTCCCTTGTAACTTGAAGTCAGTGTTAAATTCAATTATGCAGACTAAGAAGGGACGTCTAACCAGTTCCAGGTCTCTCCCAGCCATGGAGAGGGCCTCACATTATCTCTATCCATGCTCCATACACCCTCTCAATAAAGCAATCCCTCAATACCTGTAAATTTATTTATAAATTACATACATAAATTAATTATATATAACATAGACACAAAAATTTGTGTTTTAAAAGATGAGATTAACTATGAATATTGAAGTTTTAATACTGTCCTCGCCCTCCCAGTAGAAGATCCTATGAACATTGTTTGGTGCATGCAACTAGTTAGGAGACACCAGACTAACTACTGATTTTTGATCCCAGTTTTCTAGAATTGATTATACGGTGACCCTTTCAGATTATACAGAAAATTCCTCATTTAAATATTATGCCTTTCTGAGCTGGCAGCTGTCTTTTCCAACCCCCAATTAATAATTTTTTGAAACAACCCCATTGATCTAATTGATGGACTTTATAATAAATACATGTGATTAGATTGAGTTAGATTAGATTAAGGTTTTACAATATATTTTTGAAAACAGGCTCTGCTGTTCAAAATCCAATTCCAAATCCACTTCTCTTTTTTTTTTTTTTAAGATTTTTATTTATTTATTTGTCAGACAGAGATCATAAGTAGGCAGAGAGAGAGGGAGAGAGGGGAAAGCAGGCTCCCCGCTGAGCAGGGAGCCTGATGTGGGGCTCGGTCCCAGGACCCTGAGATCATGACCCAAGCCGAAGGCAGAGGTTTTAACCCACTGAGCCACGCAGGTGCCCCCAAATCCACTTCTCTTTTTACTACATATATTACATTCCACCCAGCTAAATATCACTACAAAAATATCTGATGGGCTTATTATCTGAAACTGGGCTTGCCTCTTGGCGAGTGTCGAGCCCAAAGACACAATCAAGCCAAAGAATAGGAAAAGGAAAGGTTTTACTTCCAACAAGTAAAGGAGAAATATCCCGATATATTGGGATATTTCTCCAAACAGTATTTCCTTGGACGAGCACACCGGGAAAGATTTAAGTTAAGGATGTATACATGTTCACAAAGGGGCTTGCCCAGTGGGGAATTCAGGAATTGGGATTGGGGCGAAAGTAATTTTGAGGTCCAGGTCAGAGTCACCAGAGCCTGCAAGAGTCAACATCAACAGTTCTCTGGCTTTGGTTGGTTTGGTATCTGAGTGCTCAAAGGGATTTAGATCCTATAAAGGAAACTCAAGAATGTTTTGAGAAAGTAGTACTGGTCAGGCATAGATCACAGAATGGCTGGGGGCCTACAATGACTTTTCTTTGTTTTTTGTTTTGTTTATTTAAAATTTTCTTTATTTATTTGAGAAAGAGAGAGCAAAAGACAGCACAAGCAGAGGAAGGGGCAGAGGGAGAAGCAAGCTCCCCGCTAAGCAAGGAGCCCGATGTGAGGCTCCATCCCAGGATCCTGGAATCATGACCTGAGCTGAAGGCAGACGCTTGACTGAGCCACCCAACACCCTAAAGTGACTTTTCTTATGGCAGAAAAGCTACCCCTTGTCTTTCTTTTTCTGGGGACCCTTAATGTTTCCTGCTTACAGGCTCACCACTGATCAAAAGCCACAAATGACTTAAATCTATTATCCCTTTGGATCTATTATCCCTTCATCTAACATATGAATTTTAGACAATATTTCTTGAGGGTTTTTAGGAATAACTATAGGAATCACTAGAAGGGTAGGGCCAGATCAGGAGGAGAGAGTTTTTTGTGGCAACAGAAGACCTCACTTCCTGATCCTTCTGGGGCATCAACCTATTTATTGGTGAACTAGGCCAGGTTAAGGATACTTTGCAGGCCATCACTTCTCAAATACAGTGAGATGAGTTCAAATCCTTGCTTAGTACACGCAGGAGAGATGAGTCACTGTCTGAAGCCAAGAACTCAATGTATAATCCCTATTCTGCTATTTATAAGCAGTATGTGTGAGGGTGAGTCCCTTCTGTGAACTCCTCTGAGGTTCTAGAGCCTGTTCTTTTATTAGCACAGTGTTGTTGTATGCTGGGGTGGGGGCAGGGTTGGAGCCTGAGTTAGATCTCGTGTTGTATACGCCGATGTGAGGTTTGTGCCAACTGACTCCACCTTTAAACTGGGTTTAATCTCACAAACAATTTCCTTTTTATTCAATGACTGCCTGATGCACATGTGTCTCTACATAGGAATTTTTAGAGCCTTTCCCTTGGGCATGTCCTTGTCTGCCTGCCTAGCCCTGAATTAAATTAATAATTAGCCAAATATAATAATCTGCATATTAACCCCTGAATCATAGGATTGAAAAAAATCCTTGAGAGGCCTTGTATTGTCCTGCTTGCGAAAGTCTTGCTTTCGCATAGAGAGTCTCTGTGTTGAGTATATGCTCTCTTCTTTAGCTCAACACTCTCCTCCTCTCCCAAAGCTAACACTGAAATGCCGTAACCTTCTGAAGCCTACCAGGATTTTCCTGATGACATCCAGTGTCTCGCTATGCATCAGACCTCTTGAGCACAGCAACCTTTTATCCCTTGGGATATCATTATTTTTAGATATTGCTGCTCTTCCCCTAATATCACATGCCTTTCCTTTATTGGTCTAGATGTGCCCTCACTCTTGTAAATGTTCTCCCTCTTTCTCTTCCCCCTTATTTCTTACAGACAAACAGGTATCTAGTGTCCCCCTAGTTTTAGACTCTGAATTCCTCCTTGACATTATTGACATTTTTTACATTATTTTTATTATTATTTAATTATAATAATATTATTTTAATTATTGACATTTTTAAATGCATCTACATGGTATGCTTCTCCTTATAAATAGATAATGCATTGCACTGAAGGCCCCTTCAGTGTTGTGCCTCTAAATTGCCATCCGTTATGCCAAAATCTACCTGCCTGATACCCTCTGAACCACTGGACACCAGACAATGACCCATTCCTAACTCCAAACTAGGAAATCCAAGTATCTGTCCTGCACACAGGTCGTTTGACGTGAGGCGAGGTTGGAGTGTAACTCCCACTGAGTGGGTGTTCTGAAGGTGAATAGTAAAAGGGATTACTGACCTACTGATGCAGCTACTAGACGCCAGTGCAAGAGGCCCTGAAGGACAACTGAGGATGGGAAGCTCCTGAAAATAATGATCAGTTTACAAAGTGCTGCCTTAGGGAAGACCAGCCTATGGATCTTCCTCTGCATACTCAAAGGGAAGCGTGAGGAATGTTTCAGGTGGTTGGGATGGGCATAATTCTTCTCTAGAATCTTCAACGATCATGAAGCTGCAATACAGAGATCCTTGGTTCCGTTCATTTACCCACCTCAGGATTTGGGCAGCCTGTGATGGAAGCTGTGCCTTGTTACTCTCTTAGTCAAAGCAGGTACTTAATTTTTTAAATGAACTCTACAGAAAAGCAACAAAAAGACCAGCAAATTATGGTTCTTTTTCATTTGCTTTAAGCAATAGCATCATGTAGCCTAATCTAGAACAGTCAGAAATTGCCGGAAATTGTCAGAAATTTTGGTCCCAGTGGGGACCAAATTTAGAATCAGCTACCATTTATTGAGTACCTGCTATGTGCTTGCTATGTGCTATGTGTAAGCCCTCTAAGATATAATCATTCTCCAGTAAAATGGGAGCCATAATTGCCCCTGAGAGTTGTTCTAAGGATGAAGTGACTTATTGCACACAATATTTGTCACCTGATCTGCCCTCATGAACAGTAGCAATTGCTTTGCCCTCATGTCATCCTCCCAAAAAGCTAGTGAGGTAACAGGCATCCAGCTCAGGATATCATTGATATCCTTGACTTCAAGGTCTCATGTGCAAAAAATAATAATAATGCTGCTGAATTCATAACATGTCATAATTAGCATTATGTATTCACGTATTATCTTCTTTAATATTCAAATCTTACTTTTAAAGTAAGAATTAGTCTCTCCATTTTAGAGATGACTATTAGAGATGGAGAGTCCTCATACGACTTGTTCAAGGTCATACATTTATGATGGACCTCAAACCCATCAAGGCTCACTGGTGGCTTTAGATGGAAAAGGCAATGTTGTCAAGGTTGTCATTGTAATGGCACTAAATTAGCCTCCTGCTCTTAACTCAAAATATCTTTCCCTTCACCTGACATGGCCTTGCAATCCTTCCCACTAAGGTTACACATTTGAGTTAAGGCATTGGGTTTCCAAACTGTCCTTGTAAAATAGGCAAATGTTTCCTGGAGATGGGCAGCAGAATAAACCATTGGCATCTCAAACTTTTCTGTATAATAGATTCACATATCACACATATGTGACTGTATTAGGTTCCTGTGGCTGTTGTAACAGATAACCACAAACCTGGTAGCTTACAACGTGAATTTATTATCTCACAGTTCTGGAGGCTAGAAATTGGAAACCAGTATGACTGAACTGAAATCAAAGTGTCAGCAGGGTCCTATTTTCTCTGCAGTTGTAGGGAGAATCTGTTCCTCCCCTCTTCCACATTCTGGTGGCTGCCAGCATTCCTGGGCTGGTGGCCCAGTCTCTGCCTCCATCTGAACATTGCTTCCTCTGCTGCTCTGTCTCTGCATGTCAATCTCCAGTCTCTCTCTGCATCCTGCCCCTAAGGTGTCAGCATTCAGGGCCCAGCAGGATAATCCAGGGAAGGCTCCTCTTCTCAAGATCCTTAATCACTTCTGGGGCGCCTGGGTGGCTCAATGGATTAAGCCTCTGCCTTCAGCTCAGGTCATGATCTCAGGGTCCTGGGACCGAGCCCCACATTGGGCTCTCTGCTCAGTGGGGAGCTTGCTTCCCCCTCTTTCTCTGCCTGCCTCTCTGCCTACTTGTGATCTCTGTCTGTCAAATAAATAAATAAAATCTTTAAAAAAAAAAAAAGATCCTTAATCACTTCTTCTGCCTGTTAAGAAAACAAAAATCAATCATCTAAATTTGAAGGTCTAATTGGCTTTATTTAAGCAATTCATGAATTGGGCAGTGTCCCATCTAGCAAGGAGGGGATGCTCTAAAGAGTTGGACAAGAGGGAAGGTTTTCATAAGTAGGAGGGTGGGCAAGGAAATTATTATCAAAGGAAAAGAAAGGACTGGAAAAAAAGAAAAGGAAAGAAAAGGATTGTTTCAGGCCAGGACATCTTCTTTTGATGGTGGGGCAGGGGCAGCAGAGCTTTTTTTTTTTTTTTTTTTAATCATGCAGATGACCTCATTAGTGCCGATCAGGACATTTCACTGTTAAAGGGCAGATTCCTGGATCTGTTGAAACTGCAGATAAGTCTAGGTTTGCTGTTGTGGGGAAGAAATGACTCCAATTTAAGCTTGTTTTTCCTTTTTTAACTTGCCAAATCCACTCTTCTGCCATGTAAGATCATTCTGGGAATGAGGAAGTGAATATATTCAGCCCACTCTCATGACTTAATGAAATACCTCCTTTGGGGGAGAGGGTGACACTGGGACCCAAAGCCTGGAACAGTAGCCAGAGTCGCAATCTACTTTCTCAGTACTTGGATCCCCAGTCTAAGGTTGGGCCATTCTCACTTCAAATGACTGTGCTTCGTGCCTAGTACCTAAGAGTGAAGAGTAAATATTATAGATTATAAGAAGTTCTCTCCTGATTGACTCCACTACCTTCTAAACTTCCTCATTTCTCTACTTCTGGAACTTTTTTTCTCCCCATCCTTCGAGACCAAACTATAATTCTTAATCACGAGGCCATTCCTGCTCTCCATGGCTGAAAATAATCTTTTCCACCTTTGATTTTGGTAGCATTTTATGTAACTCTTTTATGAGATTTATCTTATGACATGTGTCATGTTTTAGCTTGCATCATAGTAACTTCCATGTAATTTGTCTCTCTTCCTAAATTCTGAGCTCCCTGAGCTCGAACTCATCCAGGACCACTACAGTAGACTTCTAACTGATCTCTACCTTCACCCCTCCTCACCTGTAGTCACTTCACCATGCGGCAACCAGAGTGATCTCTATAAAATAAAAATCAGATCATACGGGGCACCTGGGTGGCTCAGTTGTTAAGCTGCTGTCTTCAGATCGGGTCACGATCCCAAGGTCCTGGGATGGAGGCCCACATTGGGCTCCCTGCTCATTGAGAAGCCTGCTTCTCCCTCTCCCACTCCCCCTGCTTCTTCTCTCTCTCTCTCTCTCTCTCTCTGTCAAATAAATAACTAAAGTCTTAAAAAAAAAAAAAATCAGATCATACTCTTTCCCTGATAAAGAATCTCCACGGCTTCCTGTCACACTCAAAATAAAATCCAGATTCCTAACTCTGGCCTGCAAGCCCCTGCAACACCTGCAAACTTTCCCCAAACCCTCAAGCAGCCGAGGCCACCTTCAACTACTTTCCCCCCAGTGCTGGCCTCTGTTGAATTAGAAGGTGCCCTATCTGGGTAGACTCTCTGCAACACTGTGACACTCCGGTAGAACCGTTACTCAAAAGCACCTGGCCTCATGCAGCCTATGTCAGAATATATACACCTTGCTTGGCAGGTACAGCCCAAGCCGGATTCTGTCCTCAGTTGGGCCCTGACCACTAAACACCTCTCTGCAGGCCAGGACCTGAATTTCCTGGTATAAATAAATTCCTTGCCCTGATTCTAAAGACGGAATATATATAAATAGCAAAGCAATTGTAATAAGGCATGAAGGAGGACATTTATAAGGATGTTCATTGCAGCATTATTTCGAATGGTAAAAAGACTGCAGATGAACTAACTACCTAAATAGTTATTAGTAAAAAAGTTATTGAATTCTATTAAGTCCAACTTCAGTAAACTAAGCAAATGTTAAAGAGTAAGACACTCGCCTACGGCTGGAGGACTAGAGGGAAATGAGAAGTAACGCTGCTGATGATGGGGTTTTCTCGAGAGTGGGAAGGGTGACGAAAATGTTCTGAAAACGATTAATTGTCGTGGCCTATCTCTGCCTAGACAAAAAAAGCAGTCGACTGTACACTATAAATGGCTGAATTGTATGTTTAAAAACAGAAAGGGGATTTCAGTTTTTATTCCTAACCAGTGAGGAATATTTCAACTGCAAGTTCTTGAATACCTGACAAACTGAGAACAAAGAGAGGTCAGTTCCCCCCTCCTCGGCTGCAGGTAGATCGCTGCCTGCTTTGGTTTCAAGGCTTGATGCTCTAGGGACTGGCCTTTCCGGGATGACCTTGGCTTTCCCTTCAGCCTGTTACATGATGGCTGCTGAGTCACTAAACATCCAAGTAAAAAGTTCTCAGATTCTCTTGGTCCCTGACACATTTTTCGTTTTGCCTTATCACCAGAATTATATCACATGGTCACTTCTGGTTAAAAGGGAAGCTGGAAAAGTGTTTTCCTCTTCCAGTCTCAATAGTGGAAGACACTAAGGGAGATGGGAGGTAGAAATAAATGCTGGGTGGGCCACCCAGCGGTATCTACCCTAGTGTAGTCAAAGTGTACCCCAACTGGTATCCTTTGCACTTTTTCTTTTTTTTGTGGCTAAAATAGCAATAGTAATAATAAACTAAATCCCACCACACAAAGGTAGACACTATTACTATTTTGGTGTCTATCTTCTCAGATTTCTTTC
The DNA here is from genome assembly GCF_020171115.1 of Neogale vison. NCBI lineage: Eukaryota > Metazoa > Chordata > Mammalia > Carnivora > Mustelidae > Neogale > Neogale vison. The sequence continues at coordinate 89,202,038 of NC_058098.1, read as the reverse complement.
TTTCTCTCTATACAGATATATATGTGTGTGTATACATGTATATACACATACATGTGTGAATATGAGTTATATATACAGAGGTATATATGTAATTTTATATAAATAGTATTATACCCTACATCTTATTTCCTAACCTGCTTATTTCACTAAAAAAAAAAAATTACAACATCTAATGTCAGTGGATATGGATATGAGCATCCTTTTCATTGTTACATTGCTATTTTATCATTTTTATTTAAACAATTCTCTTTCTGTGATCAGTATTCATGTTGTTTCAGACTTTTCCCCATTTTAAGCAATACCGTGCAAACATCTCTATTTAGGCACTATGGTACTAGTGTTTGTCTCCCTTGGATAAAGTGACTTTTTTTTTTTCAAGATTTTATTTATTTACATGAGAGAGAGAGGGGGAGAGACAGAGGGAAAATGGGAAGGAGAAGCAGACTCCCTGCTGAGCAGAGAGCCTGATGTAGGACTCAGTTCCAGGACCCTGGGATCATGACTTGAGCCGAAGGCAGACGCTTAATTGACTGAGCCAACCAGGTATCCTGATAAAGTGACATTATTATTGAACCTTAAAAAAGTAAATCTACCAATGAAATGAGATAATTAATGTGTCATAAATAAAATCAGGATTTCTCCTTTTTCCCTGTTCCTCACAATAATAAAGAATGTTTGAAGAAGGCTATGCTAAAATATTTTAAAATATCAAAAACATTTCAAAAATACTTTAAATATTCCCATTAAGTAAGGGAAAAACTAAAACCACGAATTCAAATGAGTAATTAAGATATTAAGGAGACATTAAATCTCCTCCTTGATATTCATTTCTTGGATTTAAAAATAGAAGTCCACTTCCTATTTTTTTTTAAAAAGGAGAATTTTCATGTTACTTACACTGAAAAGGAAAGATTACATTAAGGTTTGACACAAATTGACAAAAGCCAGATAATGCAAACTGAACACCATCCCTCTACCCAAATTCAGGCTTTTTAAAGCCGAGATGGTTTTAACAGAACTGTGCTCCAGTCAATTAAATTATATCTTTAAACAATAGAGTGATGACTTTGTAAGACAGTTAAAACCATATCTAGCATTACATTCTTCTGCTGCAAGGACTCAAAACATTTTTATGAACACACTAAAGGAGGATAATGGGAGAGACCCTGCCGAGTTAAGGCTGGGGAGAATAAGAAGATTCTGGCAAATTCAATCCAGAGAACAATTCTGTAACTGCAAAGGCAGATAAAAGGGAGATGGAAAACAACCTTGCAAATAACCTGCCCAGACGCATCTGCATTTTCTGTTGGCAAATACCCGGAGAAGTGGGCAGAAGTAGGAGGAAATAGACTGCCCGTAAGGAATCTGTGTGTTTGCATATACTAACTACCATTAAGAGCAACAGACACCATTCGTTCTCCAAGTGAGACGTTCTGAATAAGTCATTCATATTTGAATGTGCTGTATTTGAATGTCCACTGACCAATCTTTGCCAGTTGCCTTCTAAATCTATATTATTTGTAAGTGATCTACCCAGATTTATAATAGTTTCTTCTTCAGAAGCTTCACCACCTTTCACTGCTTTGCTCGTTAAGCCCTACGGGCTCCACCCCTGTCCCCCCGCAAGCTGTACCCAGTATTGAAGACCACAAGGTTCTATCTGGGATCCTGCCAAGATGGCAGATTTAAAAGTAGTGGAAGAGCCCTCTTATCAGATATGCTAAAACCACTTGTTAATTAGTTAATCCAAAGTTAGTTCAGGTGGTGAATGATTTGAAATGATGTTAAATTTAAACGTTGATCTTCATGCACATTCACTTTGTGTCTGTTGACGCAAGAGGGAGGCCACTTCCTTCCGTCTGGATTCTCTTTGGAGTTCGAAGGCATCTTTCTATTTAAACCATATCCAGAACGCATTTCTACAATTTCCAGTTCGGGGTTTCTCTGAGAAAACTTAATGATACTTGCAAAGCAATCTGACTGCCAAAAAGCTGTCCACATTTTTTATAGCTTTTTCTGATCTTTTATAGTTGTCTTAGACACTCCTATTGTCAACAGCCTACTTTTTTTAAAAAAAAAAAAAATTTCACCTCTATCTAGCCTCTCTAAAGCGCTCAGCTTAATTTTTCATAGATATAATCCTTCCTACCTTCATATTTTGTCTGATATTGTTATACGATGTTACATGACATAATTATATTAAGAAGTGTAATGACATAGGTAGGTTTGGAAGCAAACTTCAGACGAGATTGGTTCTCGGTGAACATTCAGATCCACGGAGAGGAATCATTAGCATTCGCTCTGCAGTGAGTTTTATGTCGTGAACAGACAGCAGTGGCTGATCAGGTAGGTGTGGCCTGACAAAGAGGTTAAATTGAGGCTGGCTAAGGAAGCTGCTCTACATCTATCAAGCTATAAATTTTAGAGTCTGAACAATTTCTGATACCTGGCAGAGAAACCCAGGACTTAGCTGGTTGCCGGAAACTCACTAGGTGACCACGGGCAGGAGTGACAGTAAAAAATGTTCAAGAATGACTGGTCAGAATAGCCCGGGCACTGTCCAGTTAGACCACACACTGGCCTTAAGCAACCTGTAAGCATACACTGTGTGTTAGAGCTGGAGATTAGATAGAACCAGAGTGAAGTGGGCATGTTGGGCCTCGTTCACCTGTAAATGGGGAAGGACGGTCAGGCAAAGCTCTACAGTTCCTTCCGACTCTGAAGTTCTTCACTGAGCTATACACAGCTCTAATTAATTTCCTCCTATGGGATTCATCAATTCTTTGATTCAATTGTTTCTTCTTCTCTTGAATAGGTGCTATCTCAGAATTGTCATTGAGAAACAGACTCTCACGCGCACTAACAAAAAGAAGCTAGCAAGGAAGGCCCTCATGATAAGATTAACATGAAATATAAATACATATATATGATACATTTAAAAAAAAAAAACTTCCCTTCATAAACTCACATCCTCCTTCCTGATTCTCTAGGGGGTCTGTGTTCTGCATGTTTCATTTTGTTTTTAACCTGAGGATGATGCTTGTTTTTATGCCTTGCTTAGTTTACACAGATTGGAACATGTTTTCCACATGCAGCTTCTTGTTTGCCAACAAGCCCAGCTGTCGGGGGGCACTGAAGATCACCCAATTACAGAAAACAATCTTGAATACCTTTTCATGTCTCCCTCCCCTACCGTAGAGGATCTTTTCCAACAACTGCAATTCTAAGGACCTCCTTCATTTACAGAAGACATTTACTCTTTTATTGCTCCCCCCACTCCCTTTCCAACTCTTCCTAAAATAGTTTATCATAGAGCAGTAGGGGCCCTTTTCAATTGCCTCTGACAGACAGACCAAGGGGGAGCCAAGTTCATCTGTTCGGACTTTTATTTTGAACTCCCTCTACAGGGAGACAGGACACAACAGATTTGAACACTTGCTTGGGGAAAAAAAAAATAACACACACACACACACACCGAAAAACCTCCAAACTACTTTACAGTGTTAGCCCGGGCTCCGGTATGCCAAGTCCCAGCCCACAATAAATTTTATTGCAATGTTCTAAACTCCTGAAAAGAGGAACTTGGAATAGAAGTGCTGACACAAGCTGCCAGACCCGACTGGCGGCGCTACATTCTTGCGGGTTCTGTCCTGACATCAGCACACATCCAGGGCAAAACCCAAAATACTAAAAGACCAAAATAATGTCTTGCCCATCAGATAGATTCCTTTTCTCTTAAATTAATTTAAAAAAAAAAACAAAAAACAAAAAACAAAAACTGAGGAGTCCTATCAAAGCAAAATGGGCACTCTTGCAAACAATATATGATTCCGTGTGGAGGCTCCCAGCTTACAGCTCAAAGAGTTTTTCAGCCAAAGTTAAATTCATCTTGCAAATAAAGCCGCCTTTTGGGGGGAGGGTGGGGGTGGGTGATTATTCATGTAAATGACAGCTTTATGTACTATAATTACAGTCATTAATGAAGGCACAATTACTTTATCATACATTACCAGGATCAAAGAAGGTCTCTTAAGAATCAGTTGTCAGCATATAGAGTCAATACAGAAATTAGACCAAATACGAACTGGAAAATTTTGCTTAAATAATGCCCTAGAGGTTAAAGAAACAATGAGTTGAAGTTGCAGAGTGAGAAAATTAAAAAGACACACTAGAGGTCACTGTTGCTACTTGAGCTGAAGTTGTATGCTATCTATCTAGCTATCTATCTACCTAGCTATCCATTTTTGGTATCCTGTGTGCATATTGGAAAATCTTGAAAAAGATCACTTACTTTCATTAAATTTTTAAAAAATATATCATGGCATTATTTCCCTCTGTCATATGTTGGATATCTAAGATAGACTTTTAAAAGAAATCTTAATTTTAAGGATTTCTTTCATGATCATATCAAATGCTTCATCTCTGATGAAAAATCTTACACCTGTTTTGTGCATTTTGAAAAACACTTTCCAACAATCTGTTCACTTGGATCCAGAAATAAAAGTAATTAAAGAATTCCGTTTGGTATTCTTCTCCATAATAGTGGGAAATGATTCCTTCCTTCTCTTAGCATTGTGCAAAAATATGAGATTATTAAATATGGACAAAATAGGGAGTCCCATCTTTGAAACTGTATGGAGAAAGAGTCTCTCAGTATGGAAAGTCTGTGAAAAGTCCTCGAACGGGTCATGGTAATTGTTAATAGAATGTTTCAGTTCTACATATATAAAAGGAAATTATTCTTGGAAGACAACCTATGCCTCAGGTGAGCCATTGCAAGCATAGAATCTAACAGAAAGAACTCCCTTTTTGAAGTATTCAGGAGAATCAGGTTCTGTCTGTTTCTCACCAAGACTGCGGTGTTCAATAAGAGCATATTGTTGCTGGAGGGAAGGAGCTCATCCATCCCAGAGGCCCAAAGTCTAGCTCCTGAGTACATTAACAGAAAAAGTAAAGGCTGAATGGTCTGTTCCAACAAGGGTATCGTTTCACTGCCAAAGAAGGGATTCAGTATTCTTAGAGTATTGGTCTTAGATGTGGGTACTGTGGGTACTATGAGGGTACTATTACCCACTTAGATGTGGGCAGTAGGAGCATTGACAAAGGCATATGGCCATACGCAACTCTAGGCCTTAAAACATTTTCAGAAAGATGTCCACCCTGACTCCCCTGCTTTCTGGTCTTTGCACAGGAAACATATCTCTGCCCATTTGATAACGCAAGGCCTACCAAAAAGGAAAAAAGGGAGGCAGAGGGGAGAAAACTGCGAAGTCTGTTTCCTTTTCTGAACCTCTGCTTTGCTCTGCATTGCGTTATTTGCTTTGTCCATGCAGCTCAGAGTCCTGGGAGTAATTAAGGTTCAAAGGCCTGGGTAATAACTCCTCAGTAACTGAGTGCTTGCTACAAGTTTCATGGGTGTGGGTAGAATAGAATTTGAATTTAATTTGAGAATTTTAAGGGAGGATTACATATTTTAATAGTATTTTCTAAGTATCTGCTATGAAACTAGTGGGTTGGGGGGGCGGTGGGAACACCTCGGAGGCTCCCAACCTTGGTGTGAATCAGACACTAGTGTCTGGCCTCTGTGACCGTGACCGTGACCATGCGGCATAGAGGAGAAGGCTGTGAACCCTGATGCCAGGCTTCTTCTACTGCCCAGCCAGGGTGAACTCAGGTAAGTTCTTGACCTTTCTAAGCCTAATTTTTCACTTGTGAGAAGGAGATCATAATTTCTGCCTCTGTAGGCAGGATTACATAAATTAATGGTTGTAAAGTGCTAGGGATAGGGCTTGGCACGGGTAAGCACTCAGTAAATGTCAGTTGTCATCGTTGTCGTAGGGGAAGTTCACTGGGCTCCTTTGAGCCCATCAAGGAGAGACAGAAGCTGTGTTTACATCCATAAGCAGGTCTGAAACAACAACAGCTTAAAAAAAAACAAAAACAAAAACGTTGAATTCAACAGCTTGTTGTTTGGGAGAAAACAACAACAACAAGTTTTAATTAACAGTTGTGTTTTTGTTTTTCCAAACAGTTTTGTGTATAGAAATTCAAACGTGGACTTTAAGGAAAACAGAACACATTACTATCATTACAGATCTATTACCATAATTTCTTTGGTTAAGAAAATTGCGTACATTTTGTTAACCAAAAGAAAAAAAGACATTAAATGTGCCTGTGTTTGGCGCAGTATAACTATTTTTCGAAAATGCTCTATAATCCACAGGCTGGAGGGGGGACTGGGGTTCATTGAAGTCAGCCGCATTTAACAGCAGCCGGAGTTCTCACAAGGTTGAAAGCCACTGCCCTCACTGGTTCTGGTTGCAATTATAATATGCAATACATTTTGTTTTAAATGGAAGCTTTTATAATGAAATTTGGAAGCCCACGTCATTTCCCTTTGCTTACTACAAAAAGAGGATTTGAGGGCAGACAATAAAGGAAATGGCAGGGAACTATTATGTGACCTTGGGCAAATCACTTTGGTGGTTAGGCCTTGTGTACACACACACACACACACACACACACACAGAGTCTTTAAATTCTTTTGCAAAGCTGTGTCAAGCAAAAAAATGTAATGGAGATTTGGCAATTCTATGGTTGTTTTGAATAACGGATAGGTGATCAACTTGAATGAGTAATTGTTACCAAGTTTTCTCATTAACCAAGAAATTGTGAAATCTTGAGTTTTAAGAAGTACTGCCCGGGGTAGGGGAGATGAAGCCTTTGCTTCCTCACTTGGGCATACACAGTCGAGAATTTAAGCCAGTAGCTTTGTGCACTGGTCGCCCTGGAATGAAGTCCCGGAATTGCCTTTTAGACTCTACTCAGACATCTTTAAACCCGTTCCTCTCCGCCACACCCTGGAACGTCACTTCTGAGATGACTTTATTTCATTAACATTCTGGGTCAGCAAAACAGGGTTTGGGCGGAAATACAGCAAGATGTTTACCGCTTACAGGAAGAAGATCGAGGATCCTTTCCCAGATGCCCCCCCCCAAGGATCAATCATCTCCCCAGCCCGAGAATCTGCCTCACCAGCCCGAGGGCAGTTGATGGCGGGATAGAGACGGTCGGTCGGTGCTTCAGTTTACAGAGCAAGGAAGGTAGGCGCCGCAGGGGCGCAGCTCTGGGAGCAGGGAGAGGTCCCACCCGAGGCCGCAGCAGGTGGGAATGCCTTCAGGCACTTGATTTTCCCTTCGCTGCTGCAGTGTCGCCACGTTAGGGACCCTAAACGCCAGTCTCACTTTGCGGAGAAGTAGACCGTCACGGCCTCAGGGCAGCTCTGCGTCAGGAGGGCACCACATAGGACACAGAACAGGAGGGGCTTTTCCGGAGAACTCGCTAACGTGGGCCGCAGGCCGAGGGTCAGAGAGCAGGCACGCTCTGGAGTCCCACCCACGGCCTCCTTTCGCCGCGCTCGTTAATGCAGCACGTGCCTTTCGGCCGCAGGACTCAGCGCCAGGAGACCTCCTGCCACGGCGAGACCTCCTGCCACGGGGAGACGGCTGGGCTCTGTGCGGAGGCCCGGATTCCCCGCTTGGCTCTGCCCTTTCTGCTTCAGGAGTTCTAACAAGTCCCTTCCCTCACGCTGTAGAGCTTTTCAGTGCGGCAGGAAAAACGCCCTTGGAGGTCCTCGCGCGTCTTGGCTCATCGCGGGAGGCGGGAGGAACTGAGTCCCCCGACCTCAAGCACCATGCCGCAGGCCCGGGGCAAAGGCCTCCACCTAAGCATCCGTGGCCAGGCCTGCCTTCTCCCGGGCTCTTCATAGTTCAAGCCACTGGTGCTGTTATCAGGGTCGTCCAGAGCCTGTTTTTAAAGGTCAGACACCCTGGGCCTTCACCATGACTCCTGACTCAACAAATCTGGGCATGGAGACTAGGAATCTGCATTGTAGCCACCTTCCTGGCTTTTCTTTTCTTTTCTTTTTTTTTTCCCTTTGCACATTCGTGTGTGAGAAATATCACCAGCTGTCACCAGCTTTTAGTCTTAGTATGGACCGTCTCTTGAGGGCTTATGGATTGAGCTGTGCTGGGTTCCACTCTTACTAAAGGACATCAGGAGAGGGTAGTTCATCTCATGATTTACTCCACAAACCCTGTTCTGAGAGACCGGGGTGAAAGATGTTAGAGGTATCAAGAAATTTTTAATCAACTGAATGAGGCACAGACACCACGTCCATCCCTCGGCCACATCTGCCGTAGCGTGGGTTTAGTCACTTCTGCTAATCACACATTTAATTAGAAGCACAGCCACAACCAGTGAAGCAATATTCCAAGTAGGTTGTTGTCAGCTTGTTTTTCTTCAAGCCACTCCATACATTCTGAATGATTCTTTTGAAAGAATTATTTTTAAGTGGTAAATTAGCTGTATTCACTGCCATTGTTCTGGTGATTACTGGAAACACAGGACTTTCCACTCCCTTAAGATTGTTTAAAATCCCTACTTAAGAAGCAGTGGGACTCTTTAATTACGTATGCCAAAGAGCACAAAGGAAGATACATTGAATTTTAAGCACCCAAGTTGCTCACTTTATACTATATACCTTTTGTACCATGTATAAAAATATATATATATAATAAACCAGAATAGAAATTTAAAGTAAATATATATTCAGGTTAAGGAAGACGCATACCGCACAAAAATGTCTTTGTATAAATGCTGAATAAGATAGGGTAAAGGGATATTTATAGTTCTGCAGATGACTTAATACTTACTGCACTAGGAATTCATCCATCCTTCCAACTGGCTTGAGAGGCCTTTGAAACCAATAAAGTATATTTGTGTCCAAGCAGGGAGTGGATCCAGGCCCCACATAGCAGACCTGAGATGTTCTGGCCCAGGGAGCTTAACTGATGTCAAATGTAAACCACTTTTCAAAAGCATGTTATCAGGTCCACACCAGACTATCCATTTTGATAATCTCATTCCATTTTTCATTTTTTTTTTGTTGAAAGGAGAAATAGATTAATGAGAGTCCAAATCCCCCTAGAAAGAAAACCTTCCTTATAAGGCATGTCTGAAGAGAGATTTGGAAAAATTACTTACTCTGCCTTTGTTTTGCCAAGTAAAGTAACATTTAGATCATTTATATTCGAAAAATTCTTAACCGGGTCAGCATGGCCTACTAGATTGTATCTAGAGGGAAAGAAATGAAGAAGAAATAAAGATGATGATGGTGATTTTTGGGGGTTCACTATAAATCTTCCAGACATTGGTGTGTGTATGATGAAGATTTGGGGCAAACCCCATGATCCATTTCAGATACACAAGGAAAAAAATTGGCCCCAAATTATGTTTGCAAATGGTGCACCACATGAAACATTTGCCTAAAGAGAATTTTCAATGTTCAGCTCCCAAATATACAAGATATGTTCTTTCAAGTATCTCAGAACACTAGGAGAAGAAAGCCTTCCAGGGAATGATAATCAGAATCATAGCATGGTTCAAACAGAAGAGAACAGAAGGAGCCTTAGAAATCATCTTGTCACATTGGTGATATCGTTTTACAGATGAGTAACCAGAGCCTATAAAGGTGGTCTCTGTGATTTCAAAAAACTTGCTTCCGTTAGTCTTTCAGTGCTGTAGGTCAGATGACACTGTGGCAGCTCTAGGAAAAAATGCCAGGGTTCGGAAACTTCAGCCACTCAAAGCTGGAACAAGAGCCCAGCTCTTCTAGACTCCCAGGCCAGAGGACTGCAGTTGAAAGGGTAGGGAACTTTATTTGGAATAATTCCATTTTGTCAACCAATCGGAAGACCATTTTACTTGGATGCTCAATGGAGGTGGTAGTAAAATACTGTTTCTGACCAAGTGTTCTGCCTTCAGTGAGGTTACAATAAACTGTTTTCTTGCCCTACACAAGTCAGCTACTCAAGGGTCATTTTTTAACTTTACCACCTCCAAACCCCAAGCTGATTCTCAGACGATGCCGCTGCCATTCATAATTCAAGCTTTCGGCAAGGTAAGCCTCTTTGGCTCGTAACAGAATTCATCTGGCTGATAACGGGCTGATAACTGGATCTTACCCATCTCCCCCCACCCCCACCCCAAGCCATCACAATGCCAGGCTCCTGCCAATTGAATTAGGAGCTATTGGTATAGACAGACCATCAAAGTCCCAGAAGTTCAGAAGAAAAAGACTTAATTGTCTTTGGAAAAGAGACAAAACCAGATCTAGTCCCGTTGTTTGCCAGAAATAAATGGGGCACAGTCTCTGTGGGTGCAGAGCTTGATGCATTATGTTCTGTGCATCTTCTTAGTAATCTTTTGGGCATTTTGGATGTCTGCATTTATGGCCATCAGGTCTGTCACCTCTATTCGCACAGACCATGGGGAGGACAGCTGATGCTTTATTTCTTTCTGGCAGTTAGAAAATATCTTGAGCCAGCAGGGAGAGAGAACATGGTCTCTCGCCTTCCAGCCTCAGACCCCCGGCTTGGGGTGCATCAAGGCACACCACAGAAGCAGTCTTGGCCAGGCACGCCACTTGAGGTCAGCTGGGGAAGCCCCTACTGGGCTAGGAAGGGCAGGTCATGAGGCTGAAATCTGGCTCAGAGGGAAGGCAGAGCCTTGGATGGCTCTGCCAGGAAGAGACTGTGTGTGCTCTCAGTCGGGCGAGAGTCCTGCCCTGCGGTTTGGTGAGTCGAGGTGTTGTGCACCTAAGGCTCTCCCACTAAGCTGCCTCCCAGCAAATGCAAAACCACACGGTGACACGCACACCCCGGCAGAAGGAAATTAATTAAGACCCTGTGCTGACATTCCCTTCTGAGCTCACGCCACCCTCCAGCTAGGGCCACACATCACTCTGTGAGAGAGCAGACACAGCTGTGGGAGCTGTCTAGACCTGCTGTGATTAAGAAGGACTCTCTGCTGCCTTAATGTCGAGTGTGTTTTCTTATGTCAGTATTGTCTCCTAGTTTTAGCATGACTGAATTGTCAAAGGTTTTTTTGGTGTTTTGGGGGGGGGAGGGTTGGGGTTTTTTGGTTTTTGGTTTTTTGTGGGGTTTTTTTGGCCTTGCCTGTGAAGTGACACAAGTCTTTTCCTTTCCTGGTTTCCATTATATTCCATTGTGTGGCCATGCACAGAGTCAACATTTTTTAATTTTTTAAGTTTGTGTGTTTTCCATCTAATGCCATGCAATAACTATAGTGCATAAACATGTGTCCCGGCACTTTGGAAAACATTTTTAAAATTAAAGTGCTTTATGTCAATCACAGGCATGCAGTACCAGAATGTGTATGTAGCTGATCATGTGGATTATGTATTCAGTGCAAAACATCTCTATATTGTGCCTGTTCCATAGCCACTTTTCAAAGTAAAACATCTCTGTCATTAAAATAGCATTTGTATTTTGTCAAGACACTAAAAGCAATTGGAAGCCAGTGTTGATTGATCACTTGCCAATTTTCAATTTTTAAATCAAAGCCGCTTTAGGCTTAGTAGGTGTGAGCTTCCCAAACATCCATCGTCATTCTATTTGCATTTTACATGCATTCAAAATAACCCCTTTCTCCTTTAAAAAAAAAAAAAAAGATTGAAGAAACATTTGCTCTCAAGTTGAAAAACACTACACCTCAGGACAATCTGTTGTAGCTGAATGATTCTCCCCTCAATATAATGGTTCTTAATGAAAATTGTGAGGAATTTTCTTCTCAGAAAGCCTCAAGGTAATTGGGTGGAGAGGGCGCAGGGCAGCAATAAGAACACCCATCCCAAAAAGTCAACAACATGTACCTGTTCTCCAGTCCTCAAAATTTGTTCCTTACTTATTTTAGATATTCTCTCTTTATTAATTGCTTTGGATGCTCTCCCTTCCCCTAAAATAAGAGAAAAAGTCACTTCCACACAAAATACACAATGTTGCTGAAGGACAGGACCAAACTTCCGGGCTGAGCCGCTTAGGAACGAAAAGCTCTGGGGCACCTGGGTGGCTCAGTCATTAAGCATCTGCCTTCAGCTTCAGCCTTAGGTCATGATCCCAATGTCCTGGGATCGAGCCCCGCATCGGGTTCCCTGCTCAGTGGGGAGCCTGCTTTTCCCTCTGCCTCTCCCCCTGCTTGTATTCCCTCTCTCACTGTGGCTCTCGATGTCAAATAAATAAATAAAATCATTTTCAAAAGGCTGAAAATCTCCAACCTTATAATTCTTTGCCATTATCAGTATTTTTTTTTTAAGATTTTATTTATTTATTTGACAGACAGAAATCACAAGTAGGCAGAGGCAGGCAGAGAGAGAGGAGGAAGCAGGCTCCCTGCTGAGCAGAGAACCCGATGTGGGGCTCGATCCCAGAACCCTGAGATCATGACCCGAGCTGAAGGCAGCGGCTTAACCCACTGAGCCACCCAGGCGCCCCCATTATCAGTATTTTTAAAATTTGCAAGGATGAACACCAATTAATTGGCCAAGACTGTAGCTATTTAATTAAAGCTTGATAAGTTATAGAATTTGTGGGGATGGCAAACAAGTGCTGCTTAGGTTGTATTGTCAAAGGCATGAGAGGAAGAATTCCGTCAAAGGCATGCATCTTGATAAGTACTTCATTTGCCCAAGCTGCATTTTATTTTCATTTTCATGTCATCTTACTTATCACATACAGTTGTTTAGATGAGTCCTTGAGTAATTGTAAAACCATGAAGAACTCTGTTCACAACACATCTTATACCTAAAGTCCATGGTAATGAATAGAGAGATTCAAAGATGAATGTAATGATCTCATTTTCAAAGACTTACTGTCTAGTAGGGGAAATAGTGAACAAAGAAATGCCATACAATATAAATGGAAAAATCTCATTTTTGTCTTTATAAAAATAAATAGTCCAGAGGTGGGGGTAACTGGGGTTTTTTTGTTTTGTTTTTTTTCCTAGAGAAGTCAGTGAAAAAGTAAACTGATCTTAAAATGTAAATAGTAGCATGTTAAGGACACAAGAGGAAAATGATTTGTATACCGGGAGTAATATTTACAAGAACATGGGAGAGTGAAACCAGAGAGTCAGAAAGAGAGAGAGAGTACAGTAAGCAGTTCAGTGTTACCAGAACACAAGTGCGAAGGTGTGGGGGATGAGGCTGACTGTGCTGTCCCGGCCACATCATGGAAAGCCTTTTATGCAGCGCCTAGAAACTTGGCTTCTCTTCCAAAGGCAATAGTGAACCATGGGTGAGGTTTAGGCTCTAGGAAAGATTACTCCAGTGGCATTTTGGAGGCTGGATTATTAATTTGAAGGGAGAGAGACAAGGATCAATAAGGCTATTTGGGAGGCCATTCTAGAGTCCAAACAAAGGAAGATGTGGGGCTTAACTACAGCAATGGAGACAGAGAGGAGAAAATAGATATGACAACTATTAGAAGGAGGTGGGGCTTGATAGATTGAATTTGGAGAGTCAGAGAGGGAAATGATCTATGATGTCTTCTGATCCTTAGCAAAGAAGCCCAATGCAGCGTTTAAGGAAGGGCGGTATGCACAGATGCAGGTACTAAAGGTGATCTTAAAATTGTTTTCAATTACTCTTCACTAGAAATGAGAATTTATTTGACTAATATTCAGATTCTGCCTGCCTGTTCCATTTCATTCCAGATATAGGGAAATGGCAATACAATTATTCTTGGAAAATAATGTGTATATCTAGCTATGCATTATGTTGTATTTTGCATGATTACATCATTCGTTCCTCATAACAACCTATAGTTTGAAATCCCTAATACTCCAATTTTCATATAAAGAAACAGAAGCAGAGAGGTTAGGTGACTTTCCCAAGATTACATAGCTAGTAAATGTGTAAATGTACTTCAATCCCAAGAACTGACAGCTTATCCGAGTGGCCTTAGCTGCTTTCCATGTCTGGTTCACTTGGGTTTACTGATAACCAGGTTTTCCCGTTTACAAAACCAAAATGCAACCATTTTGGTCATTATTATCAATCACGTTTGTCATTTTATAACCTCAAGGTTTAAATCCATAGTCACGTGATTCTGGGTTCTAGAACCCAGAAAAACCATAAAGCAATGATACTGAACTTGCCAGGTCTGGTGACTTTACACTAAGATCCAGCTAAACTGCGTGAACTGTCAAGGCTAAAACTAGGACTTCTATCTTAGCCTAACACCTGCCTCTCTCTCTGTTGAAATATATTATAATTAGCTGCTCTTCCTGGGAGAGACTATAAAACTGAATGCAATTAAACAAAAAGAGAGACAGCAGATTTTATAGCAAAAAAAAAAAAGAAAAGAGTAATTTGGAAAGCCAACTAGATGGATGCATATTCAAAGGTAGCAATTTCAGAGGCAAGGCAGACCTCCCTGATTTTGCAGTAACGTACTGTGTACCAAATGGCAGCTAGCACAGCCTTTTGCGCATGTTTGGGACCCTAGCCTTGTCCACTGGTGCTCACAAAATGGTTCTGGTTGAATTAGGACTTTTACAGAGCAGCCATTCTCTGGTCATGGTGTTACGTGAGTCAAGGACAACAATAAGCAGGAGGGTATGTGCCATACGGTCCATGATCCTTACAAGCCGAAGTGTCCGATGAGGCCAGGTATGCGTCGTAGAGGCTTGTAGAGGCTCCTGTGTTCACTGAAGGTGTGCAGTGTGGGACCAGTTGCTTCCTTTCTCTCGGTCAGTTCCTCCAGTTGTGGAAGGACAACGCTGATGCCTGCCTTGCTCCCCTCAGGGCAGGATGGTGAGATTCAGAAAGGGCTACAGACAATTGTCTGTTTTATTCAGGTTTAGCTAATGAAAAGCCGATAGTACAAGTCTTTGTAGAAATGAGTTCATAAGCAGCTGCTGAAGAAATACTAATCCCTGAGCAAAATTCTAGGGAAAGACCTAATTAGTGCAATGCCTCGTCGCTTTCCTAAAACTGGACTAGAGGAACTGCCATCATCCGAAAGGTAGACCACGAAATAACCCATGGCCCGGTCACTAAAATCTGAGTGCCTCAGAGAAGATCAAAACTTAATTTGAGAAAAAAAAAAAAAAGTGAGTCAAGGCAGAGATGTAGCTCAAGATTGCAGCTGGGTAAAAGCAGACCTGGGGAGAAGAAACGGGAAGAAAATTAAAGCTAAATGTTAGCTTCATGCTAGAACATACCAGCCTGGAGATACTCTGGGTTTTATTGAGCAGCGCAAGGCTGCTTTAATTGAGCACTATTTATTTTGAAAGGTTTTCTACACCAGTGCTCTTTCCAACATTGCTTGTGTGTTTTTGGCTGTACCTAGCGGCCCACTGTGGGCTGACGGATGTCCAGGTGTGGAAAAGGATGTTTGCCATTTGTTTACACTGTGGATTTATTTCTTTGCACTTTCTTTGCCCCTCCTAATTAAAATAGTAAACATTATTGTACTCGAAGCTTAAATAGTCCCCTGGACATGAGAGTGTTATGAATTAATAATTAGAAATATAACTTCTTTAATATGCCTCTTCCTCATAGCAAATATTTCAAATGCAAAGCCAATTTGCAATAAGAATCAGAGAGATGGGAAAGGCACCCTGTAATCAACATGAAACCTAACAAACTCTAGCAAAAAGCACTATAATAAGCAGGAAAACAAAAGAATTTTGAAAATTATCTTCCTGAAGCATTCTGAATCCCCAGTGAACTATTTTTCCAGGTTAAAAAAAAAACAAGCTATTCAAGGTGTTCTGAACTAGGTTACTGAGTAGCCCTCTGTAGCAGGCCTGCTCCTGGATGTCATGCCCCCGTTAATGAAATCTGGACGTGCACTCGTAAACGGACCTGGTGAATGGTAGATGTCAGCCATTGCGTGATGGGCAATCATCAATCATCTATTGTCAGTTATTTCTGTCCCAGTGAGTAAGCCTTTATTTAAAGCATAAAGTAAGAATGTTGCCAGACCACAGGAACAAGCCCTGAGCTGTTTGCAGGTGCTGCTCTTCACAGCTGCCAATTAAACCCCTGACATTTCCATATTGGCCATGAGGCATAGCATATGCTTCTGACATACCAATTCTTTAAAACAAAATGATCCATCTCAGATTATCAATATATGTATTTTATTCTTTTCCCATGCTTGCAACATTGGGCTTTTAACAGTAGCTCATTTTAGAAGTAGAGGAAGGAGAAACAGAAAAACTCTTACAAATTGAAGTATTAAGATGTATACATAGCATTTTCTTGTAACTGGGAAGTGGCCGGCATTTTAGATGTGGAACATTTTCCCTGATGCCCAAAACTACAAGGCAGCATATCCTTTAGAGATTTCAACTTTTGATCATCTTTTCCCTACCTTTCTTTCTGAAATTTTTTCTTACTTTTGGATAACTAGATACTACTGTCTCATCTCATGTAATTCACCACTGTTAGAACTAGATGTTAAAATTTTGATCATGTGACTACATTCCATTCTTTTCATCGGGATTCAAACATAAGTGGGCCTTGTGTTGGAAGAATTTCATGAAATTAGCCAGAGACTTTTAAAAAATATTTATTATCATTATTATTTTTTTTAATTAGAAAGAGAGAGAGAGAATGAGGAGGGGCAAAGGGAGAGGGAGAGAATCTCAAGCAGACTTAGTGCTGAGCTTGGAGCCCACTGTGCAGCTCCATCTCACGACCCTGAGATCATGACCTCAGCTGAAACCAAGAGTCAGATGCTTCATCGACTGAGCCACCCAGGCGCCCCACCAGAGACTTTTTTTATTTAGTCTAGAATGTAAGGCCTTGAAAGAATATACTTCTACACAGAGTTTACATGATGCCTTTACTCTGACATATTTCTAGCATATGAAATAGGAAGGATAAAATCATCCCACCATTCTTGGGGGATTATAGATATTGTAGATATGTTCATCTATAAATACCGTGAATAGGAAAAAAGAGAGGGGGATCCACATATACCTTTTGTGAATATTTCACCATTTTTAACTGATTTACCTATTGTTCTAGCTTTTGGTAAAAAAATGAATTGTGACAGTCATAGAACTTTTAACTAAATTATTCTGATTGGTCTTTAGAAAATAAAGATATGTTCTATATGGTTTTATGTCATTTCATGAAGAACTAATTCAATGTAATTTGTGATTGGAACTGTCTTTGTTTTTCTAGATTCAGGAACAGAATTTTTGATATGAGACTGTCTCTCCCCCTTTCTTCCATCTCCCATTCATCTGGCAGAGCTAAATACTTACTTCCACATTCTTTGGAATCCCTGATTCCCACTGATTTCAGAGACATCTGTTGGGGAAAGCAAATTTGAGAAAGCCAGGATCTCTCTGTCTTGTTTTGTTTTTTCCTGGTGGGAATTTTACATTATTTTCTTACTTCTCAGAAGGAAAAATTTGCCATCCTCTTTGACAGAAGCTCAGCCAATTTCCATTTTAAAAAGGAGGGAAAATTTGTTACTGCCATCTATGTAATGAAGGGCTACTAAAAGAGCTATCTTCTAATAAAAAGATACTTTTACTCTGTAAATTAATTCTATAATAAGAGCTGCCCTATGAACATACTGATGGTAAAAATCTTAACAAGTGGATATGTTAACAATATATCAAGAATACATATGTGTTTGGGGGACGCCTGGGTGGCTCAGTTGGTTGGACGACTGCTTTCGGCTCAGGTCATGATCCCGGAGACCTGGGATCGAGTCCCGCATCGGGCTCCCAGCTCCACGGGGAGTCTGCTTCTCCCTCTGACCTTCTCCTAGCTCATGCTCTCTCTCACCTCCTCTCTCTCAAATAAATAAATAAAATATTTTTTTTTAAAAAGAATACATATGTGTTTGAAATGAAGAAAAGAAAATTTGATGGTTTATAGCATCCTTGAGCCCTTCAGCCATGTGAACACTTATCCCCGATCAGAGCTGAGGAGGCTGTGCCGGGGCATCAGCTTTGGGCTGTTCGATTGGGAATATGTCCACCCACAAACTTGAGATAGAAGTGGAAAGAAAGGGCTGGACTTGCCTTGGTTGCGCAGTCTCTAACTGGCACCAGTTGGTATCTCCACTGATACCAGGTTTTCCTGGTGCCTCTGGTTGTAGTTATAATAATAGTAGTGTTGATGGCTGTGATAATGCTAATAATTACAGTCGTGGCAGCTCCCATTACAGGAGACAGCTTCATATGGTAGTTGAGAGCACAGATTCTATAGCTCGTCTGACTGGGTTTTCATCTTGGCTCTAGCCCTGTGACCCTTGGTCCAATTACTTAAACCCTTTGTACTTCAGCTGTTTTCTGTAAAATGACGATAGTAATAGAAACCCCCCACATTGGTACATGGAATGCTTAGAGCAGTACCTGTGTGTACTACAGGAAGTACCACTAGAGCATTAATAAGTCACCTTAGAGCATAGACAATGCCGTTTTCCCCATTTTTCAGGAGCGCAAACTGAGGCTATGTGAAGCGATCAGCCAGCATTTAACCAGGTTTTAAGTTGGGTTGGTGTGATTTCAGGACCAATGTTCTTTCCATCTATCTTTCAGGCTTCCTATGGTAGGTGTCATTTCACAACTATACACCACTGATCAGCAGAGAGGAGGAAGGGGTTGAAGAAAAGAGAGACAGCGTCTGAAACTTAAAAAATGCAAGAATTCCAGAGTGTCAGGGTAGCAGAAATCATCTAAGGACAGGGGAAGGTAAACACTTTCCCAGAGTCGGAGGGTCAGGTAGTTACCACACATACTCCTCCTGAATGAGTGAACTCATTCATTCATTCAACAGATAAGTATGTCCCTTATCTTTCTGCACAAGGGAAAGCAGCCTCATGTGTGTTTATATTAGTAAATAAAACAGTAAGAAGTAAGAGGATGTGTTTTATGTAGTGTTGTCAAAGAAAGAGGCCCACGATAACCTTAGGAAAAGATATTAATGAGACGATGCCAGTGTTTTTCTGGCAATTGAATCCAATTTGGTAAATTCTGGGGCTCTCTCCTCTCCTCTGCTTCAATGTCTTGAGGTAGAGCAAGCTGGCCAAAGGACAAGCAATGGCTGGCTGTCCCAGGGCTGGGTCTCATCAGCACATTCGTGTCTCTTGTGGTTGTCTTTATCCGGCCTAACTGGTATTGTTTTTGGCACTCTTCATATTATGATGTTATGTTTCAAATGTTTCCAAAACTGAAACACACAAGGTCTTTCATTTCCTTTCTGCCTACTAAGATTATTTCAGCTCCACACATGCAAAGCAGAGTATTATGCAAGAAATTAATCATATCAGAGCAAAGTAGCTACTGAAAAATTGCCAAACACCATAAACATTGGTCAAAATGGAGTCCGACCATTTGCACAGAGAATAATTGAAGCTATGGATTCACTTGGGGTAACTAAGCAACTTTTCATTATGAATTATAAAGCTTTTCAAACATAAAATGATATCTGAGAGGAGTGCATTACCTAAAAGGTTTCGATAAGCAATGAAAGGAGCTTTAAAATATGCAGCAGGGATCAATCATCCAGCTGTATAGCGTTACTTATACTTTGTGGCGTCACCTACATTCCTTGATAAACAATGTCCCATAACCTCTGAGCATTCCCATTATTTTCGTCAGCACCCAGACATAAGAAGTGACAAAAATGTCAGATGATGTTTTATTTACTAATATAAAACAAGTTCTCGTGGAAGTAGACATTCTACGACAATGGAGGTTTATGAAACACATTTCCCAGCACCAAAAATGATTCACGTTGTCCAAGAAAGATAAAAAGCCTGCTGTTAGTGATGAATTTTAATTGGAATGTTACTCATCATGGGCATGAATTTCTTTCATTTGGGAGATGACATGTCCTGCTTCTATGGCTGAAGGACAGCTGAGTCTCCCTGAAAAAGAAAAGTGGGTAGCTGAAACACACCATTTGACATCCAAAAGGTAGAGATGCCTTTAAGTTATCCTGGTGTCACCTGCCAAAACTAGTATTCTGATGTCTCTTTCCAGTTGTCATTTTGCAGGAGACATTTTCATCAGTTACATGTGAAATTAAATGCAGCAATCGGACTTAGATGCAATGTATTTCTGTCTTCCTCTACCCTGTTTATGAAAAAAATCAAATGTAATGGGAGCATAAATTGGGAAAATCACTTGATGGTAGTGAAGAGTTCCGGAGTTGAAATTGGCCTAGAATTCTACCCAAGATGCAGCAGGAGGGAGATTAAGCAGCACAGAAGTCACTGACAATTGTAGATTCTTTTCAGTTTGACAGAAGAGAGTCTGGAATGTGGCCCATCAACACTGACTGATGCTAGGTGGTAGAGAAAGGGAGCTGGTAAAAGTCAGAAAAAGTGGAGTTGAAGAGGGTGAGGTGCATGGAGACTGGAAAGGTCAAAATGTAGGGGGAAGGGTAGGTGGAAAGGCTAGGTATGTGAAGTTTCAGGACCTCATGTCCTTTGCCAAAAGAAAATCATTTACCAACCTTTATGTGATTCAGGAAATACCATGGTTTAGGAAGGTTTAAACTAATCTAATGGACTTCAGTCCCATGATTTTGGGGGGAAGCTGTCTCTGCTGACCAACAAGGTGGCTGCAGCCAGCCCCTTTGGAACTCGATATGAAAACATCAATTTGCATTATGGAACCTTGGCCAGCCTGCTTTGGGGAGGTGGTACAAAGCAGTCAATGCTCTATAGATATACAAATTGATTACTTCAATTACCAAAATCAATTTTCCAGAATAGAGTGGAATATATGGAAATGTATCTCAAAAGGTCATTTAAAATTAGTCCAAATGGCCAACTCAAGGCCCTGCATTCAGAAGAGTACATGTAACTCTCCCTCTCTTGTATCTTTGCCTGCATAAGGTCTGAGGCTCAAAGCACCCAGCTGGAACCTGGTAAAACAACAACCAAATTGCATTGCTCCCGCTGCTCTCATGAATCTCTTAATAAGCTCACCTGATACAGTTCTTAGTATAGAATCAGGGTTTGCTCCTATAAATAAAAGGGTCACATCTATTCATGGTTTGTTAGTTGCTTCCCCCCTACTTGCTCCCCCCCCCAGTCAAATAGATATTTAAACTGTGGCTTTCCTTTTGAATTTGTGGCTTTCCTTTTGAATTGTGGCCTGCCATGTATGTTTTTGGATATGTTGGATATGTTTTGGATATGTTGTATGTATTACATGAACACATTGACTATTCTCTGTTCAGATATGATATCCTTTGCATGGCGCACAATTACCCACACGTCTCTCATGCAAATACCCAAAAGTGCATAAGGATGTTTGCTCTCTTAAAATCCTTTCAGATCGCTTAGATGATTTTCTTTACATGTTTTCAACTTACCTAACGGCAAACCTCACTTCATTCTTCACTAGTCTAATTAATTTGACAGGACTGGAAACTTGTTCTTCCTGTTCACACTTACTACTCATCTCTTCAGAATGCCCTGTAGGGAGGGTGAAGCACAATAAAGCAGTATTTACCAAATGCCATCGTGCTAAATGCTCTTTTAGGCTCTTTTAGGCTGACTCGGCACATCGGTGGCATCGAGAAGATCTGACTTTAGGGCAGCCTGACAAAAATGACATTTTCTAGAACATCATTTATCTAAACAGGTCTTGAAGAAGTAAACGATGTCCATTTCTCCCTGAAGTTCTGCAGTGGGCTCTGGAAACAATAATTTATCCCTACTGTATCTGAAATCTTTGCTAAAGAAATGACAGAGGTATCACATTTTGTAAGATAAGTCTTCAGTCTGCGATGGCAAATGTGGAGATAATTTCAAGTTTTTTAAGAACTGCAAACGTAACCTGAAACACACCAGATATTTTGTGAAGGGGGAGGGGTTTGAAATGCAGACTTGATAAATGCAACCAGGGAGAAGGGCTTTTCCTTTTTGGTTAACTTTGAAAATCTCCTCAGAGAGCAAACTTTGATAGGGGGCAAAGATTCTTACAAGGTTGGTACAGGTGGGTAATTAAAAAAATAAGAGTGAATTTATCTGCATACATTATTTAAATACCTAAAGCATTTCTCTGCTTTAATGATAAATTACGATCAGTAAAATCTGTTGGCTGCCTTCAAGCTAACTAATGGATCACTAATCAGCAACAGCCGAATCATCCTAACTAAGGTGGAATAAATATCTTCACGGAAGCTGCAGCTAATTTTTTCAGTCTAAATCTTACATATGCATGTCTATATTCTTGTACTTCATCTGTGTGTATGAATGCGTGCATACATGTACTCGTATGCACATGTTAAAACCCTATTCTTTCATACGTTCTTGTTCACCCACCACTGCTCTCTTCTTTTTTGTATGTTGTAAGAAAGATTGTTCCTGCTAATTAATCCTTAAAGAGATTGGCTGATACATCTCATTGTTAGCAATACATTTTTAATTGTTCATTTTACTCAAGCACCATTTGAACACAAGTCAATTTGCAATTTCATTAGAGAACAGAAAAGGCCTGGGGTCTATTCCTGCTTTAAAAAAAATAAAAAATAAAAAGCAGGCAAAATTTCATAAAGAATGTTAATCCTCTAATTAATCAAGCAAGAATTTATGTGTCCTGCTACTTGAGCATAAGTCTTCTTGCCAAGAAATGAACTTTGTCGTACCTACCCCTCCAGAGAAACCTCTTTTACTAGCACTGTGGCCAAATACCCTGGCAACTAATGATGAGCTTTGAAGCAACATTCACAGACCATTTGCTTTGATGACATTTGGAGGCTTTTCTCCCTCATTCCCATTCTATTGTAAGTAGAGTACACATGCCATACAGCCTTTGAAAGCTAATCAATACAGTAAGGTTTGTCAGGTTGCGGCTGACTAGTATTACGTCTTTAAACTCTTTTCTTAGCTGACTTGTTGTACACATTTTTAAGCTAAACCTTATGAAGGGGGTTGGGTAGATTATCCTTATATACTCACAGGCACACTAGTGTGCCATGGCTCTTTCTTCCATATTTTAACATCAAAAGCTCATAATCTGTGTAAGTTAACCTTCCATAAAACTAAAATTATATGGTCATCATACATAATCTGATGATTGATTACAGCTGTCAAAAAGGTCACAAATTGTAAATGTTTACTACAGTTGCACCATGAAAATTATTACATACTTTTAAAAAATCCATCTAGAGAAAATAGACAGCTTACATTCATAGGTTGCAGAACTGAAGTATATATGTTTTCTTTGTGACTTTTAGCTCTCTTAAAATCAATGTTAAAACCCTTAGGTCTGATTTTTCATTTCAATGTCTTTGTGTAATGTGCCTCAACCATACCTCATCTAATTTAATAAGATGCAAGCTAAGGAAGTACTTAAGTTACTTATCAAGGGTTTCAGATGACACATTATTATTGTATTCAAAAGTCAATATTTGCTAATCATGTTAGTACAGGAACTGTTCCAGGCCTACAATTCTTAAATTGCAGAGATATTTAAGATTAATTAAACCTATCTCCCTTGGTCCTCTCTCTTCACCTCTGTGGAAAGAGTAAATCAATGACATCCTACGCAAGCCCGGGGAGCCAGAGCTTCAAGTCTGAAAGCCACTAACATCTTGAAGCCTCTGTTTGCATCAGTGCCCTAGAGTTGAGCTTTGCCATTTCTCCACGGTTTAAGGAATATTTGCATGTTTTGAGAGCAAAGTTCACCGATTCGCTTGACGTAATTAGAGAGGTATACCCATTCCTGAGCATGTAACATGGACTCCAATATTTATTTAAGTCAGGACAGTGCTGAAATAATATATTGTCTGACTTCTTCTTTCTTTTTATTTGAAAACTTGTGGATAAATTTGCAGCAAATGAAGTTGAAAGGGCACTTGCCCTTTTTCAAGCCTGGCTTAATGAGAACATGCGACTGGGCCCACATCCCTGAAGGGGTTACACTCAAATGACATGGTTCCAGTGAACCCCTGACCTCTCGCTTATACCCATGAGCAGAGACAGCCAAATGTTCAAAGGTCAAGGCTCCTTTACTTTTAGGCAGTAAACCCATTTCTAATCTAATGTTACGTACAGAGCCCAGGACTTGGCTGAGATTAAGTGATAAATAAAACTTTGAAGTCTTATTAACGTGTATTGACTAGGAGAAAACTGGAAAACGTAGTACTGCAGTGATGACTTACAGTAGCTACTAGTCCCGTTCCCTTGGGCAGAGACTGTGCATTAACCCAATATGCCACCCAGCATATATTTACAGGTAGTTAGTGAACACAGTAATGCTATGCAAACTGAATATCTGGAACATGAATCAATAGAGACCAGCTAATTAGGTTATAAATGCATTGATTTTATTTTTAATACGTCCTCAAATAGAGTCTGTGAGTAAGAATTCTGAAATGGGGCTCTTAAAATGAGAGAAGCGACAATCAGATTATTCTCTGCCACCCTCCAATCAATCCAGAAGAGGTAGGTAAAATACTCTGATGCATATTGTATATAATCAGAATGACACATCCTATTAATATTCCAATTACTGTTGAACTATTAGCAATGCCTGAGTCTGGTGTCTTAGAACCTCATAGCAGTAATCCGGGAACTTTGTGTCTTTTGTATTCATTCAATTTAAAATGAGACAATTTTCCCTTTAAAGCACTTTTATTAAACATTATTTTATGCATGGATTTAACATCCTAATTGATTTAGGTGGACTCTCAGAATGAGTTGCTAACTCCTTTTGTTCTTTTCTTCACTGAAAGAGGTCAGCAGCTGTGATCTTATTTATAAATTTAAATGCCAAATTTCAGCACAGTGAGTTACTATTAAAATAATACTTATCCGTGTTCATAAAAAAATCTCTCTTCACACTGTAAAAACCAAGAATCCAATAATTTAATAAACTAGTCTAGAGTAAGAATGGGCCAGAATTGTCAACCTCATCTTAGAACACATAAAAATCATGAAATCATAGACATGAAAGTGACTTTGGAAAAGACACCGAGATGTTTCCAGTCTTCTAAATACCATCTCAATCTAAAATTTGCTTCTTTTTTTGAAACTCATTTAGGAATCTATTCAGTACCATAGATAAAATATAGTTCTGTAAGCTAACAACCAACTGCTAGTTGAAAACGTCAAACTTGTCATCATTTCGTTAACATTTTATGATGTTAACTTTATCTTAATTAACTTTGATTAAATAAATTTGTGTGATGATATAGTGTAGATCCACCTCTGCTTTCTTACATTATGTAGCTGCTATTGGCCATGAATATCATGAACGTGGCACTCAGTGCTGGTGCTCTGGCATAGTTTGAGAGGAGTGGAGAGAGAAAAAGATGGATGGATTTGATTTAGGGGTAAAGCCTGAAAGATTAATAGTTGACCTGGGGATATAAGTAAAATGGAGGAATCAAGGATACTAGACTTATGGCTTAAGAAACTGAATGGATATCTATTTCTAAAGATGGAAAATGCCAGGGAGATGAACTTGAGTTTGGGGGCTATTGGTGAAATAAAGAATTCTCTTTGGATATGGTAAGTTAGAGATGCCCAAGTGGAGATTCAAGGGTGCTGATGAATATTTAAATCTGAGGCTCAGAAGTAAGGTCTTTTCTTTCTTTTTTTTTTTTTTTTAAGAAGTAAGGTCTTAACTAAACAAGTGAACTAAAGCATTGTCAGCATATAGATGGCATTTAAAGCTATGAGAATGGATAGGCTAGGGGCACCTGGCTGGCTCAGTTGGTTAAGCGTCCAACTTTTGATCTTTGCTCAGGTCATGATCTCGGGGTTCTGGGATTGAGCCCTGCGTTAGGCTCCATGCTCAAGTGGAGAGTCTGCTGGAGATTATCACTATCTCCCTCTGCCCCCCACTCTGGTCATGTGCATTTGCATTCTCTCTCTCTCTAAAATAAATAAATCTTTTTAAAAAATAGATGGGCTAACTCAAGGGATGAGTATAGAGAGAAAAGAGGGGCTGAACTCTGAAAAATCAACATTTAAAAGATAGGCAGTAAGTAGCCTCTGTGTAGGGGTCAAAGACCATGCTCCAGAAGACTTGATCAAATGATCTAGAATGAGATGTGAGAAGTGTTCCTTTCCTCATACCCTAATAAACTGTACCAAGTTGAGATATTTGCTTATAAAGGATCACTTCATTATTCTTGTGGTTTTTTTTTTAAGATTTTATTTACTCATTTGACAGAGAGAGAGAGAGATCACAAGTAGGCAGAGAGGCAGGCAGAGAGAGAAGGGGAAGCAGGCTCCCCAATGAGCAGAGAGCCCGATGCAGGGCTGGATCCCAGGACCCTGAGATCATGACCTGAGCAGAGGCTTAACCAACTGAGCCACCCAGGTGCCCCTATTCTTGTTGTTTTTTTTTGTTGGTTTTAAATTAAATTTTCAATATAAAAAGCTAAGCAACGTACCTGAAAATAAGTATAGTAAGAGGATGGGGGAAAAAAAGAGGCCGAGGATCATGCTAACTCTATTCCTGAATCAAAACCTTTGCAGTTGCTATTCCTTGTGTTTCTGGGACACTTTCAGAAATCTATATGCCTCACTCCCTCATGTTTTCCTGGTGTCTATGTAAATGTTATCCATTTGATGAGGACTTCATTAACTTATTTAAAATAGCAACACCCATCCTATCCCTATCACTGGCTATCCTCTTTCCTTTCTCTTATTTTATCCCATAGAACTTCTCACCATCTGGTATATGTATATACTTGTTTATTTGCTTGTTTTCTGTCTCTTCTCACTAGAACATAAGCCCTACAAGGTCAAGAATTTTGTTTTATTGCACTGTTGTGATGCAACACGCCCCAAAACAATGCCCCACGCCCTAATACTTGACACATCGTAGGTTCTCAAGATATGTATTTTAAATGAATGAATGAAAGAATAAACCAACCAAAGAGATCAAAGGGAACAGTCAAAGGGGTAGCAGGAAAACCTGGAGCTATCATAGAAACTTAAAAAAATAAAAAGTGTTTGGAAATGGAATATGGTCAGATATGTTAAATGCTGCAGAAGGGTCCAGGAAGACGATACAGCAACAAACGCCTCACACTTGGCTTCATGAGAGTAACCGATGTTGGAAAGAGCAGTTTCAGTATAGTGGTGAGGTCAGGAGTCAGAATGATGGCTGAGGAGGTATAAGGAGATAAGGAAGTGGAAATAGAATCAGTAGGTAACAAATCTGAGAAGTTTTGCTGTGGAAAAAAAGTATTGGTGTAAGTTAATAAAGAGGAATATGAGATGAAAGAAGGGTGCATTATTAATTTTTGTTCTGGATTTTTAGTGGTGTATGGATTAACTCCTGCTACGGTATTGCTGGTTAACAAACAACCATAAAACCTTACTGGCATTCAACAACACACATTTTTTACTTCGCTGGAGTGCTCAGCTAGGTGGTTTTGCTTTATGTCTGGCTTTTAGCTGGTTGTTGTCTGATCTTCAGCTGGGATTACTCAAGTGTGTTCCACATGTCTCTCATCCTTAGAAACCACAGTCTGAAAGCAGATGGTCCTCCTATTGGTTACCAGCCTAGTTTAGATATGTTCTCAAAATGGCAGCTGAGGCACAACACATACATGGAAATAGGCAAGTCCTCTTGAGCCCTAGATTCAGAACTGGCACACTGTCACTTTTTCTTCATTCTGTTGACCAAAGCAAGTCAAGAGGGCAGCTAGATTCAAGGGGGAGATATTCCAATTACTAGAAACAAACGGCTCTAAAACTTAGCCGTGTAAAATAACCATTTTATTGTCCTTACAAATTCTCTGGGTCAGGAATTCAGACAAGGCAGAGTGGGGGGGGGGTTGGCTTACCTCTGCTCCATGATGTCTGGAGCCTCAGTTGGTAAGATACAAAGACTAGGGACTAGAATCATCTGGAGGCATCTTTACTTAACGTTCGATAGTGATGTTGCTTATCAATTAGGACTATAGCTGGAGCTCTTGGCTGGCACTAGCATGTGGCTTCTCCATGTGGGCTAGGATTCCTCACAGCTTAACAGAAAAATTGATTCTCACATGGCAGCTTAGAGCTCTGAAGGCTGATGTCCCAGTGTACAAGGCATAAAGCATGTCTTCTTTTATTACCTAGTCTCAGAAGTCATACAGTGTCACTTCTGACACATTCTATTGGCCACAAACCAATTCTCAAGCCTTCTCCAGATTCAAGAAGGGGGTACTTATACTCCACCGCTTTTTGGGAAGTGGTAAATTTAGGAGATGGATACAGGCACATGAGTGTGGGTGGGAGAAGAAGAAAGATGCAGTAGTTTACATCCTAATATCAGTTGTACTTCATTTGGTGTTACTTGACCCTGTCTACTCATTCTATCTGAGAGCAGCCAACACAGGCTGGAAGGTTCTTCACCCCATAAGGAAAAAACAAAAAAAAAAACAAAACTTTTTTAACATAAGACTGGAGCCTCCGCGATAAAGAATTTGTTCAAATTGACTCCATCCACGTGATTTTGAGATTAAGTCCCTGAAGAGTCTTGGGCATAGCTTCTGAGCAAGCTTCTTTACATTTAAAAGCCACAACAAAAAGTATAAATGCAAGTCTCAGCAAGCTTGTACTATAAGGGGTCGGTTCTCAATGTTGGACTGAACGAGTCCCAGGTCTTCTCCTGAGACATTTCTAGGGTGGCTTTGGTGTTCAGAAATTTCAGTATAGCAATACCTTACAGACCATGCTGATTGCAGGTTACGTTTGCAAAAGCCTGTAAGGTATTTCAGGTCTTTGAGTTATTTGATTATTCAAATTAATTTTAGCCACAGATGTTTATATAGGATTTCTCTTATTATTTCATTTCTTATATTTAGTTATAATATGCCATTATTTCAACAAATCACATTTTGAATATGCTAAACCTAAGCATTTGGGAAATAAATGAAACTTTTAAAAGTAGATTTTGCTTTTCCTTGTGGGCTTTCTGGGCTAAATCTTTGAAAATAAGCTGACATCTGTTGTAAATTTATGTTATATATTTATGGTCTCTAACACTATATACAACTTTATACAATTCAATAAACACAAAAATGAATTCTATAATACTGTTGTTCACCCCACCCCCTGCTTATTGTAGGGGATACATTCCAAGACCCCCAGTGGATGCCTGAAACCACAGATTACACAAAACGCCATATATACTCATGATTTTTCCTATACATACACACCTCTGACAATATAGAATTTATAAATTAGGCACAGTAAGAGAGTAACAACAACTAATAATAGAACAATTAGGGCACCTACGTGGCTCAGTGGGTTGAGCCTCTGCCTTTGGCTCAGGTCATGATCTCAGGGTCCTGGGATCCAGCCCTGCATCAGGCTCTCTGCTCAGCGGAGAGCCTGCTTCCTCCTCTCTCTCTGCCTGCCTCTCTGACTACTTGTGATCTCTGTCAAATAAATAAATGAAACCTTAAAAAAAATAATAGAATAATTATAATAATATACTGTAAAGAATTTATGTGACTGTGGTATCTCTCTTACAATGTCTTACTGTACTTTGCTCACCCTCCTTTTGTGATGATGTGAGAAAATAAAATCCTGTGTGATGAGATGAAGTGAGGCACATGACGGAGGCATGGTGACGTAGTGTTAGGCTGCTATTGACCTTCTGACTAGACATCAGGAGGAGAATCGTCAGCTTTCGGATTGTGGTTTCCTGCAAGTAACTGAAACCATGAGAAGCAAAACTATAGATGGGGGTACTACTGTATATATATTATGTATTGATATACACTATATCTAAAAACAATTTGATTTATAAAAGAGAAAGTTTCAATTCGTTCTTCAGTGTTACATATTGGATGTAATGAAAAAATAGATGCTAAATAATTGACATAATATACTATTTGAAGAAGATGAGATTTTTTTTCATGAGTAGGGAGAGGAGTATTTGAATAAATATCACCAAATATTATCAATATTTATAAAGCATTTTGTGGCTTAAAATTTTTTTGAATTATTGTATGTATAGCCTTCTGTTATATATAAGGCAGGCATTATTGTTTTTTATTCGTTTTAGAGATATGGAAACAGGATCAGAATATTTAAATGGCTTTCTCAAAGTAAGAAAATGGCAGAGCTATAATTTGAACCCTGTTTCTGTTGCATCTCACTAAATGGATTGTGTGTATGTATAATAACATACCTAAATTTATACATGTTTATATACATGTGTTAGTAATATAGGTCAATTTTATGTTATTCATAATCACATATCTTATTTTGTATATGTCCATAGAAATGAATATATTAGTAGTTATTTAGATTTTAAGCAAAATCACTCATATTTTTAAAGATACAAATATATACTTACTCCTACATTTTTCCATCTACCCATCAAACTTCTGGTTGATATCTGAAAATATGTTTACATCTGATACACATTGGGATAAGGAGGTATTTAAAAGACTACAGGTAATAAAAATACCTCTAGATTTTTGAAAGCCAAACAAACATAGAAACTTAGTGTTCAAACCTGGCATTTTACTCACTTTGTTTTCAGAGCTAAAGGGATTCAGCAGTTAAAATTCCATGAAAATTTATGAGGAGGAGCCAAGACAGAGAAAATAGTGTTTATATATAAACCAGCCTTGACCTGACAAAGCTTTTGCTAAAAATTCAACGTAGAAGACTCATCCATAGATTCAAGGGCAAAAAAACTTAAGAAAAAACCAACTGGGCAGACATTTACCAGACGGCATGTGGACGTTAAGTAGAAAGGAGCTGCTGGGTGTGGATGAGGCAGAGTGGGTCTCCCAGATTAGCTGCTTTCTAATACGGATCCAGTGGAAGGACAGGGCAAAGAGGAAAGAAAGTCAATGATACCAAACCATAAGAGCTCAGGCCTAAACTCACAAAAGGCAAAGATACTATTTTTTTTTCCTCCAAAAGAATCTTGATATCTGAGGAGTAAAGTAAAAAAAAAGACTTACAGCAATTCCTTAATGTCTCAGACCCATGACCAAGTTAATGTACTTTCATCTCACCATACCTCTAGAATTCCAAAGCTATTCATTGTAAGCCAAAGGAACAATTTAGTAATGGTTTTTTTGGAGGAAAACACCATATTAAATGCACACAATGAATCTAGGACATAGTCTGGTTGCAGAAATGTGCAAATGGATGTGTGTTGTGGGGGTGGTTGAACATCTTAAAATCAAGGAAATTTTGATTTGAACCACTTAAGTTAAGAAAAAGATTTATTTAGTGAATAGTACTCAAATGATAACAAGGTTTAACAGAAAGCAGACTTTCAGTGGGGTACAATTAAACAAACAGTTAAATAATCTCATATACAAGTGCTTAAACAAGCAAACAATCATAGACTGCCTTGATCACCACTCTGTGCACAGAGCATGAGTCAGAAGAAATTATTTCAGCATCATTGAAGGGAAAAGCCATATTGTGCTCAATTCTGGTTGACTTATTGCAAATAAGGATATCAGAGAAAATGAGAGGTTTATGGCAGAAGGTAGATAAAGTTATTCAGTGACTCAAGGAAATTAATTACAGAGGAAAAGCTCAAAAACTAGGTGCGTCTGTGATGACCTCATTGAGGGAAGCAAGGATGACAGGTGTTGCAAGGGTGGATACCCTGAAGGGATCTACAATCATAACAACTAAAAAGGGAAGTATAAAATCCCCAAGAGAGGCAAGCATGAGCAGAATTTCA
Organism: Neogale vison; assembly: GCF_020171115.1. Classification (NCBI taxonomy): domain Eukaryota; kingdom Metazoa; phylum Chordata; class Mammalia; order Carnivora; family Mustelidae; genus Neogale; species Neogale vison. The sequence goes on along the minus strand of NC_058098.1, from coordinate 89,170,511 downwards.
TTGATATCTCTCATCTACCCCTTAATATTAGTTAGTATTGAAAAGAAAGAGTTCTGAAGTGATTAAGATGAATACAAACAGGCCAAATATGGACCTGATTAAGAATTCAGAGGGAGGAAAATCAACTCTTATGAAGGTACATCTTTTATAATTTTACTTTTTCTGGAATTTTGCTGACCCCCAGTGAATACTTAAGGAGAAAAAAATATACCCCTATCTTGTCTGGAACTGGTATGTGAATTCAAGCTCTATGTTTTAGTATAAGGCAAAGCTTTTTTCTTTGTTTATTCTTGTGATTAAAATATTACATGAAATGAAACCTAGTAGTGTGTTATAACTACTGTTCAGATGCCACATTTCAGTTATTATATGCCATACTTTATGACTCTCAGAAACCTTTGAGATTAGACCCAGGTGAGATCCTCGGTGTCTGCTCCATCTCCCACTTAACTTGTTTGTATCTGATCGCAGTGATTTGAGCTCTCGATGGGAGAGAATGAAAGGAAAAAGTCCTCAAACTTTATAAACACAGAATACAGATTAATAGCTAAAGTAAATGTTCATTTGACATAAAATGTTGATCAGGATGTCTCTTCAGAATATTTCTGCACTAGCCTTGGCATTCAAGACGCATATTTGGATTCTATTAAAAAGAACCCTCGAGAAAGCCCAGAATTTACCTACGAAAAAACGAGCAAAACATGAAATGCCCTTAAGCTTCACCATTCTATAATTGCAAGTAAGGTCATATTAACAGTAATGACCAATAGCCTTGCAGTTTGAATGGCTTTTCTTAGAACAATATTATATCCAGAAACCTTAACGAGAGGAATGCATATTCTGTTTCCTAAAAATTTTAAACTTCTATATAACTGAAGGTGATGTTAACTGAGTTGAGAGGAGAAAATTCCAAAATATAGGTTTAAGCCTACATAATTGTTATCTTAATAAAAAAGGCTAATATCTTAATATATAGAAGCTCTTGCAAATCAAAAAAGATTGATAATTGTGGGAGAAAATGGACAAGTAATAGATATAAAACAGATGCTCAACTACTAATCAAAGCAATGTAAAATGAAATTACAAAATAATATGTTTTGCCTCTCATAAAATGAATTGTTAATAATCTGAACTGAGCAGGGTGTGGGGGGAATGACAAACTCTCTTAGATGAGAAATGAGATTTTAAATTGGAACATTTTTAGAGGGTGATTTAATAAGACAAATAAAAAATTTAAATGTATAAATTTTGCCTCAGCAATTCTACTCTTAGGAATATATTCCAATGAAATAACCAGACAAGTACACAAAATTTATGTCTATATACGTGGAAATTTTATAATAAGTAAATAATACAGATAGATTGAAAATAACCTTAATGTTTATTGGTCAAGTTTGGTTGAATAAAGAATGGTAGAATTATAAAATGGAATATGGCAAAGCCTTCAAAAGGATAAAGTGACTATTATGTGGAGTTTCCACTGAATGCAAGCATGGTTGGACACTAGCAGATTGAATAATAAAACTTTCATATTAATGTATGAAAAGATCATATATCTATAAATGTTTGTTACAGATTGAATAATGCCCCCGACAACGGAGATTCAGGCAATGTGACCATAGAGGCAAGGATTAGAAAGACACCGCCAGGATAGGATTGTCTTGTAATTCTATAGAGAAGCAAACTGAGCCTCAGAGAGGCCATGTAAACTTCCCAAGGTCTTGTAGTGTCTAATAACTGACAGAACTTGGATTCCAACCAGGCGATCTGACTTCAGAGCGTCCTTGTTCATGGGCATAGGATAGTATAAGTTCAAGCTTCAACGGACTATCTTCTCTTTATTGAGCATCTATCTATGTATGTGTCATATAAAAAGCAAGCCCTACCCTTGGGAAAGGTAAATCATTTCTTGGATGTGTTATATATATAAACATATATTAAAAAAAGGAAAGAGCTTTCCTTTTTAATTACTATATAGCTTTTTTTTTTTTTTAAACTTACTTATGCCAGATGTTATGTTAGATGCTGGAATGTAGCAATGAACAAGAAAGGGAGGTCTCTGTATCTCTGGAACTTAGAGGAGGAGATAGACAGTGAGTCTCTAAATGACCTCAGCCAAGCAAAGGGATGGAGTAAAAACATTCCAGGAAGTAGGAATAGCATGGGCATTAGGCAGGAAAGGTATGCATTTATCCAGCAAATCCCTGTAGATCACAAGGTTGTCTCCCTGAAGAGGAAATAGAGAAAGCATTGAGTTCCCAGAAGGACTTAACAAAAATCCCACAAGTTCTTACTCATCATATCCCATTTTAATGATTAGCTTTATTAGGTCAATCTCTTAAGATAGAGGACTACAAAATATTCCTTTGTTACAACACTATAGTTTGTCATCATGAGATTATTTTAATTAAAGTACTTGAATAAACCTTAATTTTTAAGTATTTAAAGTATTTGATTCAAATCAAATCAGAGAAATCAGATTTCCCTAATATTCTTACAATACACACACACATTCACATACTCACCGTGATACATTCTCACACCCATACATACACAGTAACACACCCTTACACACATGCTCACAGGCATTCTCCCATACACACTCTCATACTCTCATGCATATTCATATGCAGTAGAGCACACACAATCAGACAATTATACAAACACACACATGCTCACATACTCATCTCTACATAAATCCACACATTCTAAGGGAGGGTGCTCAATCCATTTATTCAATATTTTAACAAATACTTATTGATCATCTGTCAAGTGCCTAGAGATGGAAAAAAACAAAAACCAAAAACAAAAACAAAAACAAAAAAACCAAGATTCATCTCTGCCCTCATGGGGCTGTACCTCTGCTCCTAATGGGAGGTACAGAGACTCAACAAGACAGCAGAAAATGCAGATTATAATTCCAGGTTGTGAGGAGCAGCATTGAGAAAATAAGTCAGGTGATGAGAGAAGAGTTGCTGGAAGGTAGATGATTTAGGGCAGATGAAGAAGGCTTCCCTGGAAGAGGACGTTTGAACTGAGGCCTAATGACAAGAATGAGCCAATCATTCAGAGAAAGGGAGAAAGAACAGTGCAGACTGAGAGAAGAGCAAGTGCCTGGAGAAAGGGCTTGGTGTAGACAAGGAACCAAAATGTGGTTGTATGGCTGAACTTCTATGAGCAAAGTGATGGTGAAATAAGAGCCAGGAAGGGACACAGAAGTTAAATTAAGCTAGCCCCTATAAACCATGGAGGTGAATTGGGATTTATTCTAAGAACAGACAGAAATAACAGATAGTATATATATGTATATGCCCCCACTTGAAAGGATTTGTAGTTTTATAAGTCCTTTCTGGCTACAATTTGAGGAATGGACTAAACGGGACAAGGGTAGAAGCTAGGGACCCATGGGGAAGTGGATGCAGTGGCCGGGAGGGAGTGATGATAGTGGTATGGGTATGATTGGTCACAGTGGAACTGAGGAGAAGGTCATGGATTTAGGATGTACACTGGAAGTAAGAAAGACAGGATTTTGTCACAGCTTTGATGAGGTGATGAGATAGGGTAGGGTTAAAGATGCCTTCCAGGTGTTCTGCTTGAGCATCTGAGGACACTGTGGTAGTTGGCCTTTTTTTAATCACTGTCTGTGTCATAGTAGTGGCTTCTATTTATCCAGTGCTTACTGTGTGCCAAGTATGTGCTTTATATGTATTATCTCATTTATTCTTTACATCTCTGTAAAGTAGGCCCTATTATTATCTCTGCTTAGAAATGAAGAAATTAAGGCTCAATGAGGTTTGCTTCCTCAGTTCCAAGGATTCATATGTAAGTGAACCAGAATTTAAATGCAAAAACTCTGAACCCAGAGTCACCTCAGTGAGACATTGAGTAACCATTATTTCAGAAGCCCATCACTTCACATTTGAATTACCAAGATCTTTATTACTAGTTTCTCTTTTGTCCTCAAGTTGACTCAAATGGTGATCAGTTCACTACAATTTGTACCCTCACCATAGACTTGGAAGAACAAGTGAAGTGCTGACCATTCATTTTTCTATTGGTGCTGTAAAAAGGTAGTACAGGTGGATTAGAATTATAAATGGAAATAAAGTTTGAGGGTTATATTTGGATTATATTTTTTCCTCTAATATAAGCAAGAGATTTAGTCATATAAAATTATAACTATATCAAATAAATAATTTCAGAGATGAGTGCTTTGCATATAATTTTTCCCCCATTACTAATTAGGGTTGGGGGCACACTGTTGGCATGAAACAGAACCTATTGTTAAATATGACATTACTGGGGTGCCTGGGTGGCTCAGTGGGTTAAGCTGCTGCCTTCAGCTCAGGTCATGATCTCAGGGGCCTAGGATCAAGCCCCGCATCGGGTTCCCAGCTCAGCATGGAGCCTGCTTCTCCCCCTCCCCCACCGCCTCTCTGCCTACTTACGATCTCTCTCTCTCTCTGTCAGATAAATAAATAAAATCTTTAAAAAAAAAAAAATTTGACATTACTCCTGCTTAATTGGATTGCTCTTTTTCTGGTACTTCAAGACTATCTCCTTCCGCATTCAGCAATGTGTATATCCTTGATTCATGATCCTCCTTTCTTCACACATACTCCTGATATCATCAGCTTTCGTGACTTCAATTCTCACCGTTTGGCCATTCCTGACCCTCAGTGCCATTGACCTCTTTCAGATCTCTGTGTAGCATTTCTTGTCTACTGGATCCAGGCAGGAGGGAGAGAAAAGGAAGAATGAACACCAGAGAGCAGAGTGGTGAAAGGTGGTGAAGATGATGGTGATAATGACATTGACGATTTCTAGGTGTAAGGGGAGACAAGCCTGATTCCAGGTCCTATTTAAGACACTTAAGGAAAATCTTATTTGCACTATCCATGGGGCCCCTGTGAGCTTGGAGACAAATCTACACTTAGATTCTGAACACTGAACTGTTATTGTGTATAGAGGGCATCCACTGTTCTGTGCTCAAGTGAATATATGTAATTACACAAACACTACATAGGGACCGTAAGCCCTATATCTGTTACTCTAAATATAAGTCCCATCCCTTGTATATAAGGATGATAAGCATAATCCAACCAAGGACAGTCCTGGGAGGCCAGAGAAGTCACGGAGGTTGCTTGGCTGGATGGCGTATGGGATATATACAGGAAGGTATATAGGATATAAGTACTGTTCAGATTTCTAGACAAGCTTAGGTGCTAATCTCACCTACAGGGACAAATGTAATCTTTACACTATTTCTGACCCTCCCAACTCCCACCTCTGTACCAGGATGTCTCGCTTAGCAAATAAAAAAAGCACCAGAAACATGAGGTGAAAATACAGAGGGAGGTAGAAACAGGAGAGAGAGAGAGGAGGTGAAAGACACAGATCAATTAATCCTCCCATTTTTTTAAATCAGAGAAAACCTTGGCATTCAGTGATGATGAATCAATGCTGCTGACAGATACATCATGTTAGGATCTCAACAATCTAATTCTTCCATCAACAGAAAAGGCAGGTAATTACCACATTATCAAAAGGCTTAACAAATACAGGAGGGAATACCACGCAAGTACTAGTGCTGCATTATCTGACTCATCCTGTTAAAGACTTAGCACCGTGTTCTAGACTGATCAGCACTCCTGGAGAGAGGATAGCAGAGTAGGTTAAAATCTCTTCTTAGGAGAGAAATGTCTTTTGATTAGGAAAAAAAAAAAAAATCTGAAGGATCATTTCAATTGTGGAAAGACAGGCCTTAGGACATGGCCAGTTGTGAGATAAGGATAAATAAAGGATTACATTGATCCAAATAATGAAATGGGAACAATTTTTAATTTTCAGGGACATGAGAGAGGGACAGCTCATCTCTTGGCCATTCCAGAGATGAAAGGAGAAGGAAGAAGATAATGTTCAAGGAAAAGTCACAAAATGACTAATTCTCAATAGCACAAATAGCCAAAGGACTTTTAAGAACGTCAGTGTCTAATATTAATCTTCTATCTGTTGTGCTATAACTCAAGGAAACTACTCATCAGATCAACAATAAAAGTCTATTGCACATAACTATCTTTGGTAACTTCTTTGTTTGGATTGTGTTTTGGAGAATTTAGAAGGGAGTTCTGATCTCTGTTGAGCCAACTAAAGACAGAGAGCTTCCGCAAGAGGTCAGAGATAAATGAGTTAAAAATTCAGCAGAAGCCAAAAACTAGATGTGACCATAAGAAATATATTTAAGAGGATTCTCAAAGAGACATCTTGTGGTACACACTGAATTTCCCATGATGGGGAGATGGAATTTAACATTTAAACTCGTAAAGCTAGGGATGCCTGGGTGGCTCAGTCAGTTAAGTCTCTGACTCTTGATTTCAGCTCAGGTTTTTATCTCAGGACCCTGATTTTGGGTCCCACATTGTGCTCAGCACTGCTTGGGATTCTTTCTCTTCCTTTCCCTCAGACTCTCCCCACTCCCTCCTTCCCTCTCTTAAAAAAGCAAAACGAAACAAAACAAAACAACAAAAAACTTGTTAGGCTAGAAGACTGAGGCTTACATCTGAGTTAATATTGCAAACATCAAAAATTTGTTTAATCTTTCCCATTGTTTAGAATAGCTTGAAAGGGAAAAAAGTTAAATACCCAACAATAGATGATTAGGAAAAAATGATAATGCATCCACTAGATGAAAAATTATGTAGCCAATTAAATAATATTTACAAAGGATTTAAAATAAAATGATAAAAGGTTTTGGTATGTTGTTTAAGATGAAAATAAATGATATTAATTGTGTATGTGGTATGATTGGAACTCTGCATTACCTGAATTCATCCTAGGAATACAGAGATGACTTGATTCTAAGAAACTTATTAATGTACTTTCACCAGTTAATACATCAAGGGAGGAAAATGCATTTATTTCCATAGATACTAAAAATACAACATCTATTATTTTTATAATTCATTAACAAAATAATAGATGTTTAACATGATTTTCTACCTAAGGCCAAAGCCAGGATTTTGCTTAAATGTTGGATAATTAGATATATTCCCGTTAAAGTCTAGGAACAATTTAATACTATTCCAACTGTACTAATTAGCCAATACAATAGGCTGGAAAAATAGCAAATATATATAACCTAGGTATATGTCGGTAAAGAACTATTTAAGTAAATGATAGAACACACAGTAGAAAATCAGGGGCCGGGGTGCCTGGGTGGCTCAGTGGGTTAAGCCACTGCCTTCGGCTCAGGTCATGATCTCAGAGTCCTGGGATCGAGTCCCGCATCGGGCTCTCTGCTCAGCAGGGAGCCTGCTTCCCCCTTCTCTCTTTCTGCCTGCCTCTCTGCCTGCTTGTGATTTTTCTCTGTCTAATAAATAAATAAAATCTTTAAAAAAAAATTAAAAAAAAAAAAAAGAAAACCAGGGGCCATCTGCAAATAAAAGACTAATATATTGTTAAAATAAAAGTGAAAAGGTATAGAGCTTGTAAAACATTGTATGTAGAATGCTTCTATTTGTATAAGGGAAAAAGCAAGTCTGTATATACACAGACTGTATAGAAAAAGAGAAGATTTGAAACAGAATAGTAAGGAGAGGAGTAAGAATCTGGAAGTCTGGGATGGGAAGGAAATTTTCATATAAATCCTTTTTTTCTATTTGGATTTTTGATTTGTAAGTATTACTTTTCTAATTAAAACAAAAAAAAACTTCATAGGGGCACCTGGGTGGCTCAGTCCTTAAGTGTCTGCCTTCTGCTCAGGTCACGATCTCAGGGTCCTGGAATCGAGCTCCACAGTGGGCTCCCTGGCTCAGTGGGAAGGCTGATTATCCCTCTCCCACCCCCTCTGCTTGTGTTCCCTTTCTCACTGTGTCTCTCTCTGTTAAATAAATAAAATCTTTAAAAAAAAAAAAAAGAAGAAAACTTCATAAATCAAGAAATAACAGGAAACTAAGCATCCAATTATAGAAAATTTTTAAAATAAACTATGGTAAATGTACTTTATGGGGTTTAAGGCAGCCATTAAAAATTGCATGTATAAAATTAAAAGTAAATGAGAAAATGCAGTATATTGCTTAATAAATATTTGTTGAATGAATGAAATGATGAATCCCAAATGGGAAGAGATAGCATAAAAATTGTGGATACTGAATATCATAATTATATAATACAACCCATATATATATAGAGATACATCCAGAGAAAGAGAAAGTAATGTGAGAAGAAAGAAAAATATAGTAGTGGTATCTTCTGCTTGGATGGTATTATAATATAAAATAAAAAACAATCCCTTCTATTTTTCTGAGTTTCAGAAAGTTATATAATAAATGTGCATTGTTTTAAAATGAAAAAGTTTGTTTTAATATAGGAAGTAAGATACTTTATCTGCTTTTCTGAGAAATGTGGATAATAGCAAATAAATTACTCCCCAAAGGTGATTCATGCAGACCCTGCAGTGTGGAAACAATTTCCTTAATGTTCACCTTAAACACTACTGTTGACTTTGAGTTTTTTTTTTTTAAGATTTTATTTATTTATTTGACAGAGAGAAATCACAAGTAGATGGAGAGGCAGGCAGAGAGAGAGAGAGAGGAAGCAGGCTCCCTGCCGAGCAGAGACCCGATGCGGGACTCGATCCCAGGACCCTGAGATCATGACCTGAGCCGAAGGCAGCGGCTTAACCCACTGAGCCACCCAGGCGCCCCACTGATTTTGAGTTTTACTTGCAAAATAAACAGTGAGCCAAAAGAAAACACTGATACAATTGAACTTGATCTGATTTATTCTAGAAGCAGAGACTTGCCTAAGGCAAAATTCTTTAGGAAAACATTGCAACAGCTAAAAGGTTGTAAGCTTGTACTTAAACCAGGTGAATTTTCATTCATAAAATTACTTCCTGCTCCTATTATGGCATTGTAAAAAAAAAGTTAGAAACTGCTGCCCTTGGACTTTAAATTTAGTATATACTTTGTAGGAAATAAGTGACTGTGTGAAAATTGTCTAAAACACTCAGTTGTTATTCGTTAATGGTGATGTTTAGTCAAGCTATATGAAGTCAATTGGAATCATTATCGGAAATCCAGACTTAGTAAAGTAAGGGATTTTGTTGTCTCTCTAGCAGCTATTTAGGTGTTTTTAAAGACCAAGCTATCCGTCTATGGTATATAAATTTGTTGTCAGTTTCAGTGTTTACTAGTAATTGATAAATGTTACTTCACATACCAAATCTCCTATTCTACTCAAACCCTTTGCCCACTTAAACATTCTTTTTTTTTTTTAAGATTTTATCTATTTATTTGACAGACAGAAATCACAAGTAGGCAGAGAGGCAGTGGGGGATGGTGGGAAACAGGCTCCTTGCTGAGCAGAGAGCCCAATGCAGGACTCGATCCCAGGACCCTGAGATCATGACCTGAGCCGAAGGCAGAGGCTTTAACCCACTGAGCCACCCAGGCACCCCCAACTTAAACATTCTTTACAAGAGTGGTGCTCATCTCTTTACAAGACAGTGAGCTAATTTTTCTTTTGCTAATTTTCAAAAAACAAAATATTTTCTCCCCTGCTTTTCAATTTTTATGTTTTTTAAAAATGTTTCTAAAATTTTAAGAAGAGAAATAAAGCAAAAGCTCAATGGCTTCTTATTCCCACTCACGTAACTATTTAGTATATCTTTCAATAACCTCAATAATAACCTCAGTGACCTCAATAACCTCAATAATCTATGTTCCCCCCAAAATACCTATTTCCTAGGCAACATACCTGTGTCTCTGGCCAGAATACCACAGCACACCACTTCAGTTCACTTCATTTCTTTGCTCTTTATGTTCTTCCCATTGACTTGTCTTCTATTCTTGGCCTGAATTGTTCTGGTTCAGGTACTCAAGAAGTGGCAAACTGTCAGCAGTTGCTGCTGTCATCTCAAGATTTGACTGGTATTAAAGAATCTTCTCCTAAGCTCACTCACATGGTTGTTGTCTGTTAGCCAAGGCCTCCGTTTCTCCCCACATGTGCTTCTCCATAAGCTGTCACTACTAGCTTCCTCCAGACTTATTAATGAGAGAGAAGGAAAACAAGATAAAAGCCACAGGATGTGAACCAGGAGTGGGGATTATTGGGAGGCATCTCAGAGTCTGGCTACCCTCAGAACCACCACACTTAGAAACCCAGAAAAAGTCCCAGCTTCTCCTAGAAGCTTTCTTTAATCACTATTCTTCTATGATTTCCTTCTTCACAAAACACCTTTAGAAGAAGTTCTCTGCCATACTTGGCTCTTACAATGTCATTTTTGAAATTTTTTGTGTTTCATTTTAAGTATTTCTTCTCAGTGCAGTATAAACTCCTGAAGTATGGTAAGTAAGACTCAATGTGTTTGATAATTCCTATTTCAATTTTAGTGATACTGGGTTTAGTAAGTATTGGGATGAGTCTGTTTGAGGGCCTGAGGAGCTTTTAAAAAATACTGATGCTTAGGTGATATCCCCAGGTAGACACTGGTATTCATTTAAATGCTCCTCAGGAGATTCGAATGAGCAGCCAGTGGTTTAGAATATTTCCTGCCTTAGTTGTAAAATTAAGAGGAACCTAATTTAAATTATGTTTTTTGTTGTTGTTCATTATCGTATAATTCCACCAAATGAAACATTTGCCATTTTTTTTTAACATTTGCTATTTTTGACACAGTTCTCTTACTTAAGAATATTGGGAGAAGATAAAGTAGCCATAACTCCATTAGTGAATCTAATTTTTTTCACATATATAGTTTTTACTACATACTCTGTCCAAAATAGGAATATACATAATTGCTTTTCCAAAATGTGCAAGTATCATGTCATCTAATAGAAAAATTAAATTATGAAATATAATAAAAAATTGCCCAAGAGTCATGACAATCAACTGAAATGGTTACAAATTCAGGTCATAAAAGTATTTCCAATAGATAAAATTTATAGTTTAGAGATTGTTTTCAATCCAGCCATTAAAAATCTGTCAGGAAAGGAAGTGTCTGTTTCGCTTGAGTCCTTAAATCTTTTCCCTTCTTTTACATTGTCCCTGAGGCTTTTGAATTCTCTACCAGTTCTATTTCCAAAGGTTTCCAACTACCCCCCCCACCAATACCACCCCAAAACCCAAACACAATCCACAATCCCAAAAAGGGTGGAGAAAAAAAAAAAAGCCTTTCTGATACAAAGGAGTTTTTCAAAGACATGACTTCTGTGACTTGAGATGCCACAAGGAAAAGATTCTTCACAGTGTGGTTAGAAAAATCAACTGTTTTCAATTGCTTATATAATAGTATTAGCCTTAGTTCTTTTGCCACTCTAATTCCCATCTTCTAATTTGAAGAAATAAGTAGTGAGCTCATTTACCTCTTAAGAATGAGATGCTTCTGTGGTAGCAGAAGCTCTTTTGAAAAGGTTAACTAATTCAAATCCAGAGGCTGAAGTTTAGGACAATGATTCTCAAGTGTGGTGCACATCTTTTACATTTTTTTTTTTTGTAAAGCACTTATCTGGGACCTATACCAGACCTAATCAGCATCTTACAATATAAAATTTGCACTGATGAGCCCTGAAAGAAGCAAAGACAGAGTTAAGCCTTGCTCAACATCTTGGCACACAGGGATATTTCTGAAATCCATCACCCTATCCAGCATAAATATATTGTACTAACAAAAAGTACATGACTGTTGAAAGTAAAAGAAGGGAAGGTAAGATTGCAACATTTGAAGACAAAAAAAAAATTATGGTTATTTCTGCTGTTCCCAATTAATAGATGAAACAATGCAGAATTATAGAGGATTTATAATAGTTTATAACAATAGACCAACACAGAACTGACCCAGAATCTTTTACCCTACCATCACATAAAAAAGAAATCAGATCCCCATGCTAACAAGCTTAAAAGCCAAATTTTACCCCATAAGTGAAAATGAACAGGACTTTACATATACTTTGTATCCTAACCTTACTGCTGGTCTCATGTCAAGTTGTGTTGGAATTTCCTCTCATATTAGGCCACATTCTGTTGGTTGAAAGTTATAGAGAGCTTAATTTTTTTTTAAAAGAACTTTATATGCTTCCTCTAAAATCACATTTTAGCAATTTCATTCTTTTTCTTCCCACTGAAATTATAAAATAGAATATACAATAAGTTATTTACATAACTGTCCAAACATTGTTGCAAAAGTTGGCAATGAAGTAAAAATAAAACTATAACCTGAAAACAGTTCCAGAAAGCAAGTACTTTAATTGCTCGTTCACCTGCTGAATGAAAATCTGAGTTGAGCAGTATAGAGTTCTAGGAGTAGTGATATAAAAATATAGAAAAGTACATACTTTAAATCTGTACCTTGCAGATAGTTGAAGTATAACTTGTTTCCATAAAATATAGCTACCATGTTTCTTAAATTCATTTATTATGTATTTTAGGTCTAAACATTTGACTGGGTAAGAAAACTTGAAACAATTGTCACTTAAATAGTTAGAAGTCAGAGATATAGCAGAGTTTCTTAAGCAGGCAGACACAATCAACTCAAATGGAGTTGTGTTTGAAAACTGTATTTCCTGAAATATACTTTAATAATCTCTGTAAATTGGAACAAGCCAAGGGAGATAACCTCTATAGTGCTGAATAGAATATCTCAAATGAGCTGGCATCAAAGATGAAGATGATGTTATAAAGTCAACATTACCCCCATTTTCTTCCTGGATATCACCCAGGCAGTGTAGAGGAAACAAAGTAACACAAGCCCCCTTTTTTGCAAAACATGTATTCAACAATAAACTAAAAACTATGTGTAGAGTTTCCCATAAGAATACAGGGATGTATGCATAAAGAACAAAGGGGAAGAATATTGTATCTTCAAATTTAAGAAGGATCCAGCAAAACACACTTCTTAACGATAAGGGGCACTCTCTGAGATGTGAAATCCAATGCCTTGTTTACAACAATGGAAATAGAATACATAGGCTGGAGGCAGGAACTACTCAGGATACAGCTTACTTCTGGGAATCAAAAGGATGGCAACAAATAAGGCATCATGAAGACTGGCTGAATTTCCAGGAAGTATTTGCAGAAAGGGAGTGCAGAGATTTGGCATTGTGATAAACCTCCATACTCCCTATCCTCATTGATGGAAAAATTAGAGAGACACACCAGCATACACAATTCTAGGTCCTCAAGATAATTCCAGCTAACCTGGAATATAGCCATCAACTCTTCCATACACTAGATTCCTGAAAATAACTTATCCTGGAGAAACTTATTGGCTTTAAAGATGAGTAACGGGGAACCTGGGTGGCTCAGCTGGTTAAGCAACTGCCTCTGGATCAGGTCATGATCCTGGAGTCCTGGGATTGAGTCCCACATTGGGCTCCCTGCTCTATAGGGAGTCTGCTTCTCCTGCTGACCTCTCTCCTCTCATGCTCTGTCCCTCATTCTCTCTCTCTCAAATAAATAAATAAAATCTTAAAAAAAAAAAAAGATGAGTAATGGAAAAAAGGAATTATCACTAGAGCCACACAAATATACTTAAGAAAAAGAAACAAAAGTTTCTTACAAAGAATATTAGGCAGAAAAATGATCTATTGTAGCAACAGAAATTTTAAAATCTCAATTAAGCAGTATCTCCTATGAAGAAAGAACATGAAAAAGATATTCTAAAGTTCAGTTAAGAGATCGTAAGACGATAGGAAAAAAAATCATAATGCAACTACAAAGTGAAAGAAAAAATAACAAAACCATCCCTCAAATAAAGGCAAAATATAAACAAGTACAATGGAGAAAGAAATTACAGAAAACAATAAAATAAATATAAGATAGATGTAAGAAAAGGAAAATGAAGGAGGTAAAATGGAAGAGGCAAATTGACTCAGGATTTGCACAGAGTCCTGCTGCTGCTCCTCAGAACAATTTGTTACTTAAACTGTAACCCCTGGAGGATTTCACTAGTTACCAAGCACATTTAGATATGGCCTTAAGAAATACATATACTGGCAACAGGTCTTTGGGGAGAAGGACGATGTACGGCCATGAAGCTGGGCAGCTGGAGATGCCCGGCCCGTCCAGGGCGGAAGGCCGCCTGCTTCAGGAAAGCCGAGCACCCGGGAACGCCCGGTCAGCTCTGGGTGGAATGAAAGCCGCCTGCCTCTCTTATCCGTTATTGCTCCTTTCTCATCCCAGAAGCGCCCGTAGTTAGTTAGATGAGTCCTTTGAATGTGCTTGTTTAACTATAAACTTTATCCTCCTCCTTGCTTGTCTGCAAGACGGGATTAACGTTTGACCTTCATCAATCCTTCTATTGGCTATTGTTTTCTATCCAATAAAAGTGAGACTGTGGAGTTGCTCGTGGCAGCAGTCCTTTTCAGCTGTTGTCCCCTGCTCCCAATCTCTTGCAGCTGACTTGTTTGTGCCTAATTCTTCTCTCGTCACCGACTAGAAGCGGCAGAGTCCAAAAAGAGAAAAAAATGAAAAAGAACAAATAATTTTCAATATAGTTTATTTCATGGAAATAAAATATTTGGATTTACATAATTAAAGAAAGATATATTTAAAAGAATAAACAATAAAACATTTCCTAGCAAATGTATAGGATTTCAATAAAAAAGAAAAAAGTACTTGGGTAAATGAGCAATAAGCTCAAGTTACTTTTAAGGTATGGGTGAGTGGGGTATCAAGATGGTCTCAGAACTTTCTGTAGAAAAATTCAAAGCTAAAGATTCCAGAGAAATTATGTAACATCCTCAAGAAAAAAGGAGGGGTGGGTAACACTGAGAATTTTATACCTAGCCAAACTATGATTTACAAATTAAAGCGATATGCAGGAACTCAGGAAATACTAAAACTGTAAGAACTCAGATAATATTCTCATGGGTCCAGCTTAAGTAATCTACTGGAATAAGAAAATCTATGGAAAAAACTGTTAATGTTGATCATTTATTCCATTAACATTGAAGAGTGCAAAAAATGTAGGATTAGAGTTGTAAGAGAAGAAATGTCACAAGCCCTGGCGGTATAAAAATAATACAACTAACTAAAGATGGAAAGAGCAGGGACAAGGAAGGTGAGAATTCCAGTTTCTTTATCTTTAATTGCTTCAGATCAAAGGACATCACTAAACACTCACCAATCATTAATAGAGATATAATTATATATGTAGATGTTAATAACATGAAAATAATATAACCAAGGAAAAGCAAATGATAGAGGAGAAGGAATGGGAAAGAAAAGGGAAATACAGTAACTATTATTGCTTATACTAACAACTTAGGCATATTTAAAGAAATGGAGAAATAAGAGATTAAGAAATGAGTCCTGGGGGAGGAGTCAAGATGGCGAAGACGTAGCAGGCTGAGACTACCTCAGCTAGCAGGAGATCAGCTAGAGAGCTTATCTAAAGATTGCAAACACCTGCAAATCCATCGGCAGATCGAAGAGAAGAAGAACAGCAATTCTAGAAACAGAAAAACAACCACTTTCTGAAAGGTAGGACTGGCGGAGAAGTGAATCCAAAGTGACGGGAAGATAGACCCCGGGGGGAGGGGCCAGCTCCCGGCAAGCGGCGGAGCAACGGAGCACAAAATCAGGACTTTTAAAAGTCTGTTCCGCTGAGGGACATCGCTCCGGAGGCTAAACCGGGGCGAAGCCCACACGGGGTCGGCGTGACCTCAGGTCCCGCGGGGTCACAGAAGGATCAGGGGAGTCTGAGTGTCGCAGAGCTTGCGGATATTGGAACGGGAAAGCCGGCTGCAGAGACAGAGCTGACAGTAAGCTCTCAGCTCGGAGTTGCCTTGAACCGGTCGCAAGCTCGGTGAGCTCGGAGCGCGGCCGGAGGTTGGGCAGACGCGAGTTACTAGGAGCTGTTCGCTGAGGGCGCACAGGGGAGCAGGGCCCTGGGCTCTCGGCTCCTCCGGGCCGGAGACCAGGAGGCCGCCATTTGTATTCCCGTCCTCCAGAACTCTATGGAAAGCGCTCAGGGAACAAAAGCTCCTGAAAGCAAAGCTGAGCAGATCACTCAGCCCGGCCCCTGGTAAGGGCGGTGTAATTCCGCCTGGGGCAAAGACACTTGAGAATCACTACACCAGGCCCCTCCCCCAGAAGATCAACAAGAAATCGAGGCAAGACCAAGTTCACCTACCAAGGAGTGCAGTTTCAATACCAAGGAGAGAGCAGCAGAATTCCAGAGGAGGAGAAAACAAACCACGGAACTCATGGCTTTCTGCCTGTGATTTTTTAGTCTTGCAGTTAATTTAATTTTTTTCTTTTTCATTTTTTTTTCTCTTCTTCTGCTAAAATTTTTTATAACTCTTACCCTTTTCTTTTTTAACGTTTTTTAACTAGATTATCTAATATATAAATTTTTTCTTTTTTATACTTTTCTTTATTCATTTTCTTTTTTTTTAATTCTTTTTTTCTTTCTTTCTTTTTGAACCTCTTTTTATCCCCAAATCAGAAGAGATCCTAATCTCTTCAATCTTTTTTTTTCTTAATTCTTTATTAAATTCTTGATTGAATTTTTAATTCAATCTCTTTTTTTAATTCTTTTTTTCTTTTTTTCTTTCTTTCTTTTTGAACCTCTTTTTATCCCCAAATCAGAAGAGATCCTAATCTCTTCAATCTTTTTTTTTCTTAATTCTTTTTAAATTCTTGATTGAATTTTTAATTCAATCTCTTTTTTTTAAATTCTTTTTTACTTTTTTTTTCTTTCTTTCTTTTTGAATCTCTTTTTATCCCCAAATCAGAAGAGATCCCAATCAGAAGAGATTGGGAGATCCCAATCAAAGGAGATCCCAATCAGAGGAGATCCCTCACCCAATCGTGAGGGGGGAGAAATCCCCCCTCATGATTTGGGATCTCTTCTGATTTGGTTAAAGCATGTTTTCCTGGGATTGTTGCCACCCTTTTAGTATTTTACTTGCTCCTTCATATACTCTTAGCTGGACAAAATGACAAGGCGGAAAAATTCACAACAAAAAAAAGAACAAGAGGCAGTACCGAAGGCTAGGGACCTAATCAATACAGACATTGGTAATATGTCAGATCTAGAGTTCAAAATGACAATTCTCAAGGTTCTAGCCGGGCTTGAAAAAGGCATGGAAGATATTAGAGAAACCCTCTCCAGAGATATAAAAGCCCTTTCTGGAGAAATAAAAGAACTAAAATCTAACCAAGTTGAAATCAAAAAAGCTATTAATGAAGTTCAATCAAAAATGGAGGCTCTCACTGCTAGGATAAATGAGGCAGAAGAAAGAATTAGCGATATAGAAGACCAAATGACAGAGAATAAAGAAGCTGAGCAAAAGAGGGACAAACAGCTACTGGACCATGAGGGGAGAATTCGAGAGATAAGTGAAACCATAAGACGAAACAACATTAGAATAATTGGGATTCCAGAAGAAGAAGAAAGAGAGAGGGGAGCAGAAGGTATACTGGAGAGAATTATTGGGGAGAATTTCCGCCATATGGCAAAGGGAACGAGCATCAAAATTCAGGAGGTTCAGAGAACGCCCCTCAAAATCAATAAGAATAGGCCCACACCCCGTCACCTAATAGTAAAATTTACAAGCCTTAGCGACAAAGAGAAAATCCTGAAAGCAGCCCGGGAAAAGAAGTCTGTAACATACAATGGTAAAAGTATTAGATTGGCAGCTGACTTATCCACAGAGACCTGGCAGGCCAGAAAGAGTTGGCATGACATTTTCAGAGCACTAAACGAGAAAAACATGCAGCCAAGAATACTATATCCAGCTAGGCTATCATTGAAAATAGAAGGAGAGATTAAAAGCTTCCAGGACAAACAAAAACTGAAAGAATTTGCAAACACCAAACCAGCTCTACAGGAAATACTGAAAGGGGTCCTCTAAGCAAAGAGAGAGCCAACAAGTGGTAGATCAGAAAGGAACAGCGACAATATACAGTAACAGTCACCTTACAGGCAATACAATGGCACTAAAATCATATCTCTCAATAGTTACCCTGAATGTTAATGGGCTAAATGCCCCAATCAAAAGACACAGGGTATCAGAATGGATAAAAAAACAAAACCCATCTATATGTTGCCTGCAAGAAACTCATTTTAAACCCGAAGACACCTCCAGACTTAAAGTGAGGGGGTGGAAAAGAATTTACCATGCTAATGGACATCAGAAAAAAGCAGGAGTGGCAATCCTTATATCAGATCAATTAGATTTTAAGCCAAGGACTATAATAAGAGATGAGGAAGGACACTATATCATACTCAAAGGGTCTGTCCAACAAGAAGATCTAACAATTTTAAACATCTATGCCCCCAACGTGGGCGCAGCCAACTATATAAACCAATTAATAACAAAATCAAAGAAACACATCAACAATAATACAATAATAGTAGGGGACTTTAACACTCCCCTCACTGAAATGGACAGATCATCCAAGCAAAAGATCAACAGGGAAATAAAGGCCTTAAATGATACACTGGATGAGATGGACATCACAGATATATTCAGAACATTTCATCCCAAAGCAACAGAATACACATTCTTCTCTAGTGCACATGGAACATTCTCCAGAATAGATCACATCCTCGGTCCTAAATCAGGACTCAACCGGTATCAAAAGATTGGGATCATTCCCTGCATATTTTCAGACCACAATGCTCTGAAGCTAGAACTCAACCACAAGAGGAAGTTTGGAAAGAACACAAATACATGGAGACTAAACAGCATCCTTCTAAAGAATGAATGGGTCAACTGGGAAGTTAAAGAATAATTGAAAAAAATCATGGAAACAAATGATAATGAAAACACAACGGTTCAAAATCTGTGGGACACAACAAAGGCAGTCCTGAGAGGAAAATATATAGCGGTACAAGCTTTTCTCAAGAAACAAGAAAGATCTCAGGTACACAACCTAACCCTACACCTAAAGGAGCTGGAGAAAGAACAAGAAAGAAACCCTAAGCCCAGCAGGAGAAGAGAAATCATAAAGATCAGAGCAGAAATCAATGAAATAGAAACCAAAAAAACAATAGAACAAATCAACCAAACTAGGAGCTGGTTCTTTGAAAGAATTAATAAAATTGATAAACCCTTGGCCAGACTTGTCAAAAAGAAAAGAGAAAGGACCCAAATAAATAAAATCATGCATGAAAGAGGAGAGATCACAACTAACACCAAAGAAATACAAACTATTATAAGAACATACTATGAGCAACTCTACGCCAACAAATTTGACAATCTGGAAGAAATGGATGCATTCCTAGAAACATATAAACTACCAAAATTGAACCAGGAAGAAATAGAAAGCCTGAACAGACCCATAACCAGTAAGGAGATTGAAACAGTCATTAAAAATCTCCAAACAAACAAAAGCCCAGGGCCAGATGGCTTCCCGGGGGAATTCTACCAAACATTTAAAGAAGAACTAATTCCTATTCTCCTGAAACTGTTCCAAAAAATAGAAATGGAAGGAAAACTCCCAAACTCATTTTATGAGGCCAGCATCACCTTGATCCCAAAACCAGACAAGGATCCCATCAAAAAAGAGAGCTATAGACCAATATCCTTGATGAACACAGATGCAAAAATTCTCACCAAAATACTAGCCAATAGGATTCAACAGTACATTAAAAGGATTATTCACCACGACCAAGTGGGATTTATCCCAGGGCTGCAAGGTTGGTTCAACATCCGCAGATCAGTCAATGTGATACAACACATCAATAAAAGAAAGAACAAGAACCATATGATACTCTCAATAGATGCTGAAAAAGCATTTGACAAAGTACAGCATCCCTTCCTGATCAAAACCCTTCAAAGTGTAGGGATAGAGGGCACATACCTCAATATCATCAAAGCCATCTATGAAAAACCCACTGCAAATATCATTCTCAATGGAGAAAAACTGAAAGCTTTTCCACTAAGGTCAGGAACACAGCAGGGATGTCCATTATCACCACTGCTATTCAACATAGTACTAGAAGTCCTAGCCTCAGCAATCAGACAACAAAAGAAAATTAAAGGCATCCAAATCGGCAAAGAAGAAGTCAAATTATCACTCTTCGCAGATGATATGATACTCTATGTGGAAAACCCAAAAGACTCCACTCCAAAACTGCTAGAACTTATACAGGAATTCAGTAAAGTGTCAGGATATAAGATCAATGCACAGAAATCAGTTGCATTTCTCTACACCAACAACAAGACAGAAGAAAGAGAAATTAAGGAGTCAATCCCATTTACAATTGCACCCCAAACCATAAGATACCTAGGAATAAACCTAACCAAAGAGACTAAGAATCTATACTCAGAAAACTATAAAGTACTCATGAAAGAAATTGAGGAAGACACAAAGAAATGGAAAAATGTTCCATGCTCCTGGATTGGAAGAATAAATATTGTGAAAATGTCTATGCTACCTAAAGCAATCTACACATTTAATGCAATTCCTATCAAAGTACCATCCATCTTTTTCAAAGAAATGGAACAAATAATTTTAAAATTTATATGGAACCAGAAAAGACCTCGAATAGCCAAAGGGATATTGAAAAACAAAGCCAAAGTTGGTGGCATCACAATTCCGGACTTCAAGCTTTATTACAAAGCTGTCATCATCAAGACAGCATGGTACTGGCACAAAAACAGACACATAGACCAATGGAACAGAATAGAGAGCCCAGAAATAGACCCTCAACTCTATGGTCAACTAATCTTCGACAAAGCAGGAAAGAATGTCCAATGGAAAAAAGACAGCCTCTTCAATAAATGGTGTTGGGAAAATTGGACAGCCACGTGCAGAAAAATGAAATTGGACCATTTCCTTACACCACACACAAAAATAGATTCAAAATGGATTAAGGACCTCAATGTGAGAAAGGAATCCATCAAAATCCTTGAGGAGAACACAGGCAGCAACCTCTTCGACCTCAGCCGCAGCAACATCTTCCTAGGAACATCGCCAAAGGCAAGGGAAGCAAGGGCAAAAATGAACTTTTGGGATTTCATCAAAATCAAAAGCTTTTGCACAGCAAAGGAAACAGTTAACAAAACCAAAAGACAACTGACAGAATGGGAGAAGATATTTGCAAACGACATATCAGATAAAAGACTAGTGCCCAAAATCTATAAAGAACTTAACAAACTCAACACCCAAAGAACAAATAATCCAATCAAGAAATGGGCAGAGGACATGAACAGACGTTTCTGCAAAGAAGACATCCAGATGGTCAACAGACACATGAAAAAGTGCTCCATATCACTCGGCATCAGGGAAATACAAATCAAAACCACAATGAGATATCACCTCACACCAGTCAGAATGGCTAAAATCAACAAGTCAGGAAATGACAGATGCTGGCGAGGATGCGGAGAAAGGGGAACCCTCCTACACTGTTGGTGGGAATGCAAGCTGGTGCAACCACTCTGGAAAACAGCATGGAGGTTCCTCAAAATGTTGAAAATAGAACTGCCCTATGACCCAGCAATTGCACTACTGGGAATTTACCCTAAAGATACAAACGTAGTGATCCAAAGGGGCATGTGCACCCGAATGTTTATAGCAGCAATGTCCACAATAGCCAATCTATGGAAAGAACCTAGATGTCCATCAACAGATGAATGGATCAAGAAGATGTGGTATATATACACAATGGAATACTATGCAGCCATCAAAAGAAACGAAATCTTGCCATTTGCGACAACATGGATGGAACTAGAGCGTATCATGCTTAGCGAAATAAGTCAAGCGGAGAAAGACAACTATCATATGATCTCCCTGATATGAGGGAGTGGTGATGCAACATGGGGCCTTAAGTGGGTAGGAGAAGAATCCATGAAACAAGATGGGATAGGGAGGGAGACAAACCATAAGTGACTCTTAATCTCACGAAACAAACTGTGGGTTGTCGGGGGGAGGGGGGTTGGGAGAAGGGGAATAGGCTTATGGACATTGGGGAGGGTATGTGCTTTTGGGTAAATTGGAAGGGGAGATGAACCATGAGAGACTATGGACTCTGAAAAACAATCTGAGGGGTTTGAAGTGGCAGGGGGGTGGGAGGTTGGGGTACCAGGTGGTGGGTATTATAGAGGGCACAGCTTGCATGGAGCACTGGGTGTGGTGAAAAAATAATGAATACTGTTTTTCTGAAAATAAATAAATTGGAAAAAAAAAGAAATGAGTCCTATGTAATGTAATTTTTTTTAAAGATTTTATTTATTTGATAGAGATCACAAGTAGGTGGAGAGGCAGGCAGAGAGAGAGGAAGGGAAGCAGGCTCCCTGCTAAGCAGAGAGCTTGATGTGGGGCTCGATCCCAGGACCCTGGGATCATGACCTGAGCCCAAGGCAGAGGCTTTAACCCACTAAGCCACCCAGGTGCCCCTGTAATGTAATTTTTTAAAAGATTTTATTTATTTGAGAGAGAGTGAGCAAGCAAGAGAGTGAGAGAGAGAGCAGGAACAGGGGGAGAGGGAGAAGCAGACTCCCTAGGGAGCAGGGAACCTGACCCACTGCTGTATCTGAGGATGCTGGGATCATGACCTGAGTCAAAGGCAAATGTTTAAGTGACTTAGCAACCAGGCACCCTGTGATGTAATGTTCTTATTAAAAAGGAATTCATTCGGACAAAAGTGTAAATCTCCTGATTATCAGAAAAAAAAATGATAAATAGGTGCATGGGAGGGGGAAATGCTACTTTTGAAAGGTTTTTAAACAAGTATAAAAACAAAAAGCAAGGTCGCCTGGGTGGCTCAGTGGGTTAAGCTGCTGTCTTCGGCTCGGGTCATGATCTCAGGGTCCTGGGATCGAGTCCCGCATCGGGCTCTCTGCTCAGCAGGGAGCCTGCTTCCCTCTCTCTCTCTGCCTGCCTCTCTATCTACTGGGATCTCTCTCTGCGTCAAGTAAATAAATAAAATCTTAAAAAAAAAAAAGCAAAACATAAAATAATGTGACAGTTGACACCAAATGTATTTATCATCGTAATAAATATAAATAAATTACCTCAACTATTAAGAGAAAGTGAAACCTAACTCTATGCAAAAGACATACTTGCAACAAAGTGATTCAGAGGGGAGAATAGAAGCATGGGCAAAATGTTACCAAGCAAATACAAGTAAACAAAAGTGAAGGGCACAATTTGGGGGTGGAGGTGATAAACTTTTAATACCAGATAAGATTGAATTCACCCCCAAATCGCTAAATGAGACCAAAAATTTACATTATAAAACAAGAGGGTAAAATTGAAAATTAAAATATACTAGTTATGAATCTGTATTGTATATCAAATATTTAACTTGGATACACTATTTAAGGGACAGAGACTAGGGCACCTGGGTGGTTCAGTCAGTTAAGGGTCTGCCTTCAGCTCAGGTCATAATCCCAGGTCCTGGGATCAGGCCCTGCACCAAGCTCCCTGTTCAGTGGGAAGCCTGCTTCTCCCTCTCCCACTCCCCCTGCTCATATTCCCTCTCTTGCTGTCCCCCTCTCTGTCAAATAGAGAAATAAAATCTAAAAAACTAAAATAAAGGACAGAAACTATTGAAAAAGAGTTCCACTTTTCTTTAGGGTAGGGGAAGTCAAAAGTAAAAATGAGATACAGCTGGATAACCTAAAAACAACAACAATGCTTTTCTTGAACCTTTCAGAGAGCGGAGTTACAAGGCAATCTATTGAACAGAATTTTGAAAAGTCTCAAGTTCTTATAAGGAGAGATAGAACACACAAACTGCTTCACCTTTGGCAGAGAATGAGAGGAAGATGTGGTTTCCATAGAAGCAGGTAAGAGAACATCTTGCTAATTGTGCTCTATTTCTGTCATCTGTTCTTTGTTTACCTGCCTTCTTTTGGATTAACTGGATATTTTATTAATGTTCGTTTACCTTCACTATTGGCTTCTTAGTTTTACCTTTTTTTTTTACTTTTAATTGTTCTTTTAGGTTTTGCAATATATATGTTTAACATCACATTTTACCTATTCAACTTTGTATCACTTATGTATATTTTAAGAAATTTATGACAGTATACTTAGATTTCTTCCCTTTCATACTATATTTAATTATTGAATTATATTTTAATTCTACATATTTCATAATCCTTACACCTTATTACTATTTTTCTTGAGATATTTGATTATCTTTTATAAATTTTTCTAAAATTACCTGAGAAGAAAGAAAATCTAAATGACCAAATACCATAAAATAGATAAAATTGTACAGTAGATATTTCTCCATAGTACCAGACTGTGAGAGCTTCAGAAATTAATTCTAAAAGAAAAAGATAAACCTATATTACTTAAATTATTCTAGAGTATTTAGTAAAAAAGACAATTTGCTAAATGCTTTTTATAAGGTGGCCATGGCATTGATAACAATGTATAAAATAGATTTCACACACACAAAGGAAAACTAGTAGTCAACTAAACTGAAAAAAATCTTAAACAAAATATTAACAAAGAGAATCCATTAGCAAATTTCAAGAATTATACAAGAATATAGCTGGAGTGGGGTTGGATTATTTTAGTACTAAAAGAATGATTTAAGATTAGGAAACCTAATAATTTAATATAAAATTGAAAACAAAAACAAGAGCAAAAACTCACAGGTTCACTTTATTAATTAGGTAACACATTCACTGGCTATAAGAAATACTTCAAACAATAGTGGCTTAAAGAAAATGGAAATTTACTTCTCTTTCCATGAATAAATTGCACATAAGCAGTTTCAAAATGATATAGTGGCACCCTAGTATTGGAGAGTTTATGGTCTCAACTAACATTAGAGAATTAATAAATGAAAAAAAGGGGGAATAGATGTTGGGCAATATCAAACAGTATCCACCATAGTCATCCCCATTAATAATGATAATAAGACTTTTTTAAAAAGCATCAGTCCTTGATTTTAAATAAATAGGTAAATAATAGGATAAAAATAATAAAAACTATTAGCAATAAATGTATTTCATTCTAAAAGCCTGAAATGTAGATATAAAAAATACTGGAAGTGGGGCACCTGGCTGGCTCAGTTGGTTAAGCAACGGCCTTCGGCTCATGTCATGATCCTGGAGTCCCAGGATCGAGTCCCATATCAGGCTCCCTGCTCAGCAGGGAGTCTGTTTCTCCCTCTGATCTCTTCCCTCTCGTGGTCTCTCTTTCTCTCAAATAAATAAATAAAATATTTTAAAAAAATACTAGAAGCATCCTTATTAAAATAAGGAGTAAGGTAGGATTCCCATAATAACCACAATTATTCACCATTTTCTTGCAGATATTATTAAAAATATAAGTACAGGAATGAGAGAAATAAAATTTGTAAAGGATGAAAAGAAATTATCAGTTGTTTTGTTTATCTGTTGATGCATAGAACCCACACCTGAAAATTTTGGGCTTAAAATAAAAACATTT
Source organism: Neogale vison (assembly GCF_020171115.1). Classification (NCBI taxonomy): domain Eukaryota; kingdom Metazoa; phylum Chordata; class Mammalia; order Carnivora; family Mustelidae; genus Neogale; species Neogale vison. The sequence continues at coordinate 89,145,143 of NC_058098.1, read as the reverse complement.
ACTGTCTGTCATGATTACGTGGATTAATTAGGCAGTTCTTTACTCTCTACAGTAATTCAGGTAATTCAGGTATTTCAGGTAATACAGTAATTCAGGTAAATATTTAAATGACTTAATTAGTAAACAATCTAATATAAGATTCTAATATTAGATAATGTTCAACTATTTGGAGAAACATTTTCAATACTGGGTAAATCTTATCTGTAGGTCTTTGAAAGTTTTGGCTCACATGTTCCCTCTGACATGGTTCTCTCTGACTTAAGAAAGAAAAGTAGGACCAAAAAAAAAAAAAAGTAGGACAATATTTAGTTTGTCCTCTTTTAATTGAATAATGGATATGTTTCAAATCTAAGATTTCTGTGGTTAAGTTTTTAGACTGACCTTTTCAACTTGGTTCACAAAGTAGTATTATGACTCATGCATATAGAGTTCCAGAAACAGTGCAGAAGCAGAAGCCTGATCAAGAGCCCGGCATCAGAAAAGTGGAAATGATATAGATAAATAACCAAGATTGATAACCAAATGATATAGATGAATAACCAATGCCGTTGACATGGCAGGAGAAATGTAGAGATTCTATATGTGAACCTTCATTGGGAAGTTTCTGGGCACATTAAAATATTTTCTGGCTGTCACGACACCATTTGAATTGACTGTTTGTTGTTGTTGTTTTAAGCTTAATTCATCAATTTTAGAACATTTTCCAGACACATAGAACCATTTCTATGTTTTATCCCATAACTTTCTTAAAGTATTTAGTTCTCTTTGATGTGGACTATATCCAACTTGGAAACTAAACTATGAGTTATGTGAGATTTCAGTAATACTTTCCTAAGGTAATCCACATCTTTTGTCAGCAGTCTTTTCTCTTCTCTCAAATATAAAGACTACATCCAACATTTTAAAAAGAGGCAACTGTGTTTGTGACATTATATAGTTGTCTGGTATTGTTTCTTGCTGTCTCAGAAAGCAAAGGACAGTAAGCTTAGAAAAATAATAAACATTTTTTGAGGGGTGGAAGGGCCAACTCAGGAAAATAAAAATATGTTACTTTTTTGTCTTTTAAAAAAAGTAACTTTCGGAAACTTCCCATCTTGTATGTTACATGATTCTGGTATGATTGTCAGTTAAGGGGCCACTTTCCTGCCCCAAAAGTTGCATGTATCCAAGCAGGGATAATCAGAGCTCTTGTTCAGTGATTGAGAGGGAAACTGGGGAACGAGAGGTACCTATCTGCTTGTATAGGTTGAGAAAAAGCATGTAAAAGGAATAAAATTCATTTTTCTCACTATGTGGAGAGCTTGGCTAAAGATAAAGTCAACAGAGAGGGACACACAGGCAAATGTAGAGTGACAGATAGACTGACCCCAAGACAACTTTTACATAAACAATGGATCATAGCAAAATAATTTAAATAGCAGTGTACACTGTTTAATTTCATCAAACTATTTTCAACTATTTTGGAAACAAATTTTTTGCAGGATCCAGCTTTAAACATAAAATATTAAATACCACACATCAACAGTCTTTATACCCCCTTTTCTATACTAGGCTTATTAAAATTACATGTATGCACCTCCTGTTAGCATTACCATTCTTTTTCTTTTTAATTTATTTTTTTTAAGATTTTATTTATTTATTTGACAGAGAGAGAGATCACAAGTAGGCAGAGAGGCAGGCAGAGAGAGAGGAAAGCAGGCTCCCCACTGAGCAGAGAGCCCCAATGTGGGGCTCGATCCCAAGACCCTGGGATCATGACCTGAGCTGAAGGCAGAGGCTTAAACCCACTGAGCCACCCAGGTGCCCCTTCTTTCTTTTTTTAAAGAAGGAGGGGAGAATGAAGAAGGAGAGAGAGAGAGAGAATCTTCAGCAGGCTCCACACCCAGCATGGAGCCCATCATGGGGCTTTACCTCACAACCCTGAGATCATGACCTGAGCTGAAATCAAGAGTCAGATGGTTCACTGACTGAGGCATGTAGGTGCCTCTAGCATTACCATTCTTATGAAATGGTGTGGTGTTTGTTCAGGTATTTGAATATTTTAATATATTTTGCCCATATTTTACAAAATTGAGTGGAAAACTGCATAACGAAAGTGCTAATATTAATGGGTTTAGATAATTTTAAAGTTTGGAAACAAACCTCTTTTTAAGTTGACTTAGATTTCCAGGACTTCAATTTTTGCCTTTATATAATCCTATAAAACAAAGCTTATAGGTTATGCTACCTCAAATCATGGCAATAAGTTATGTGGTTATTTCTAATATTTCTAACACAAGGCATATATCTGTATTCAGTTTTTTTGTGTGTGCATGAATACACATTTACACAAAAGTTAAATTAGGAAGTGATTATTTTAACAAAAAGGATCTTAACTAAAGAATAATCCATGCAATTCCTATAAATGAAAGTCATCTATTATGTACTATAAATATAATAAAATACTAATTTATATGTAATCTTTCCAGGAACCATCTATTATATGAAGTTATATAATTAAAAACCTCCTGATTAAATTTTGGTATTAAATTGAAGCATTATGATTTTCCAAAGTATATTAACAATAATAGCACACAAATATAAAACCTACTCAAATAAACCTATAGTCTTTAGAAACAAAGAACCTTGAAAAGATCTTAGATATCTAATTTAATCCCTTCATTTTCATATTGAGTACACAGATGTCTAGAGAAATTTAGTTAACAAATAATGACAAAACCAGGAGTAGAACCATGTTTTACTAGCTAGTTCAAAAGTTAAATATAGATTTCTGTATCTAATTGTTTTGTGTTAGGGGTGCCTGGGTGGCTCAGTCAGTTAAGCATCTGCCTTTGGTTCAGGTCATGATCTCCAGGTCCTGGGATAGAGCCCCACATCAGACCTCTTGCTCAGCAGGGAGTCTGCCTCTCTCTCTCCCTCTCCCTTAGTCCTTCCCCACTGCTTATCCTTTCTCTCTCTCTCCAATAAATAAGTAAAATCTTCTAAAAATAGTAAATTTTTGAAATGAAATTATGGTTTACTATTTTCTATAACTTGAAAATGAAAGTTATTCATATGTATGTGAACATACAATTAAAATTGCTAGCAAAATATAAAACAAGAGTAAATATCCAGGAACTTCCATCATTTGCCTTTTTATTACTTTGTTTCAATCAAATGTTGAAAACTTTCAACTCATATGGTCAGTTTCTTAAGACAGAGAGTACTAAAATATCTAGGTCAAATGAGCAAAATAAAAAATGAAAAATTCCTGGGACACCTATGTTGCTCAGGAGGTTGAGTATCTGTCTTTAGCTCAGGTCATGATCCCACATACTTGGGATCAAGTCCCACATCAGGCTTCTTATTCAGTGAGGAGCTTGCTTTTCCCTCTGCATACCACTCCTCCTGCTTGTGTTCTCTCTCTCTCTCTCTGACAAATAAATAAAAAATAATAAAAAAAAAAATTCCCAAGTTTAATTCTTCTAGTTTTGCTTTTTTAAAAATTATGGTCAGCTAGCCACTGTATGTATCATTAGTCTTTGATGTAGTGTTCAATATTTCATTAGTTGCATATAATATCCAGTGCTTACCACAACACATGCCCTCCTCACTATACTTCACCTGGCTACACCTAATCCTTTCATCCCAGTTCCCCTCTGAAATCCTCAGTATGTTTCTGGAGTCCATAGTCTCTCATGGTTCATCTCCCTATCTGATTTCTCCCCCTTGAGTTTACCCTCCCTTCCCCTATGGTCCTCTGTGCTACGTCCACATTTATGTTCCACATTTATGTTCCAAAAAATGTAAATGTTTTGTGTTATTTTGGGCCTTGTGAAATATGACATATTTATGCTTAGATTGGGACCTTCTCCTGATCAAAATCTGTATACTATTGCTTTTCTATTTCAAATATCTGAAATTGACAGCTTTTCCTTCAGTTAAAAAAAAATAATTAAAAAAAAAGCTCCTAACTATCTCCCTTCTCCTTATAGATAACAACTAAAAAGTCTAGACAGAAATAAAAGTTTAGTAACCTGGGGGCTCTAAAGAATTGACAAAAGTGGGCATATTTTAGAAGAAAACTAAAAGTTGGAAGTAATAATCTTCAGAAGGTGAATTTTCTCTATTTGAGATTTTCTCTGAGGTCAAGCACATTTGTTCCACAGTGCAAAGTGGCTAAAATGCTGAGAGAAAATGCATAAATGCATAAAAGCTAAAATGCTGCTATCTTTTTGTCCAGAGAAACTAAGAGAAGGAGCTATGACAAGCAGAGTTGTGTGAGAGAGAAAACAAAACAAAACAACAACAACAACAACAAAACATAAAAAAGAGGGCTAGATAAGGCAAATCCAAATATTTGGGCAGAAGCAAACTCTGCCCAAATCTCTGGTTGACCCTAGAACCACATATGTGCTGAGCTGATTGAAGGGAGTATGAATTGAGATCTGAGTTTCTACTCACCATAGGCAAAGCAGAGGTTTCTGTTTGAGTATAACCAAACTAACCACTTGCTAAAACAAAAACATAAAGGTTCATCAGAGGAATATAACCAAATTCAGAATGCATCCATTTCTTCCAGATTGTCAAACTTGCTGGCATACAGTTGCTCATATGTTCTTATAATTGTATTTCTTTGGTATTGGTTGTATTTCTCCTCTTTAGTTCATGATTTTATTTTTGGGGGGTCCTTTCTCTTTTCTTTTTGATAATTCTGGCCAGGGGTTTATCAATCTTATTAATTATTTCAAAGAAACACCTCCTAGTTTCGTTGATTTGTTCTATTGCTTTTTGGTTTCTATTTCTTTGATTTCTGCTCTGATCTTTATTATTAATCTTCTCCTGCTGGGTTTAGGCTTTTTTTGGTGTTCTTTCTCCAGCTCCTTTCGGTGTAGGGTTAGGTTGTGTATTTGAGACTTTTCTTGTTTCTCGAGAAAGGTTTGTATCGCTATATATTTTCCTCTCAGGACTGCCTTTGCTGTGTCCCACAGATTTTGAACAGTTGTGTTTTCATTATCATCTGTTTCCATGAATTTTTTCAATTTTTCTTTAAATTCCTGGTTGACCCATTCATTCTTTAGTAGGATGCTCTTTAGCCTCCATGTATTTGAGTTCTTTCCAACTTTCCTCTTGCGATTGAGTTCTAGTTTCAGAGCATTGTGATCTGAAAATATGCAGGGAATGATCCCAATCTTTTGGTAGGTGGACACCTGATTTGTGACCTAGTATGTGATCTATTCTGGAGAATGTTCCATGTGTCCTAGAGAAGAATGTGTATTCTGTTGCTTTGGGATGGAATGTTCTAATGTTCTAATGTGATGTCCATCTGGTCCAATGTGTCCTTTAAGGCCTTTATATCCTTGTTGATCTTTTGCTTCAATGATCTGTCCATTTCAGTAAGGGAGTGTTAAAGTCCCCTACTATTATTTATTATTATTCATTTGTTTCTTTGATTTTGTTATTAATTGGTTTATATAGTTGGCTGCTCCCATGTTAGGGGCATAGATATTTAAAATTGTTAGATCTTCTTGTTGGATAGACCCTTTAAGTATGATAGTGACCTTCCTCATCTCTTATTATAGTCTTATATAGTCTTATAATGACTTAAAATATAATTTATCTGATATAAGGATTGCCACCCCAGCTTTCTTTTGACGTCCATTAACATGGTAAATTGTTTTCCACCCCCACTTTAAATCTGGAGGTGTCTTTGGGTCTAAAATGAGTTTCTTGTAGACAGCATATTGATGGGTTTTGTTTTTTTATCCATTCTGATACCCTGTATCTTTTGATTGGGGCATTTAGCCCATTTACATTCAGGGTAACTATTGAGAGATATGAATTTAGTGCCATTATATTGCCTGTAAGGTGACTGTTACTGTATATTGTCTCTGTTCCTTTCTGGCCTACTACTTTTAGGCTCTCTCTTTGCCCAGGGGACCCCTCTCAATATTTCCTGTAGAGCTGGTTTGGTATTTACAAATTCTTTTAGTTTTTGTTTGTCCTGGAAGCTTTTTATCTCTCCTTCTATTTTCAATGATAGCCTGCCTGGATATAGTATTTTTGGCTGCATATTTTTCTTGGTTAGTGCTCTGAATATATCATGCCAGTCCTTGCTGGTCTGCCAGGTCTCTGTGGATAAGTCTGCTGCATATAATATATTTACCATTGTATGTCACAAACTTCTTGTCTTGGGCTGCTTTGAGGATTTTCTCTTTGTCACTAAGACTTTTAAGTTTTACTATTAAATGACAGGGTGTGGACCTATATTTATTGATTTTGAGGGGGGTTCTCTGTGCCTCCTGGATTTTAAATTTCTTTCCCATTGCCATATTAGGGAAATTCTCTATAATAATTCACTCCAATATACTTCTGCCCCCCTCTTCCTTTCTTCTTCTTCTGGAATCCCAATTATTCTAATATTGTTTCCTCTTATGTTATCAGTTATCTCTCAAATTCTCCCCTCGTGGTCCAGTAGTTTGTCTCTCTTTTGTTCAGCTTCTTTATTATCCGTCATTTGGTTCTCTATATCACTAATTCTCTCTTCTGCCTCATTTGTCCTAGCAGTAAGAACCTCCATTTTTTATTGCACCTCATTAATAGTGTTTTTGATTGCTGCTTGGTTAGGTTTTAGTTCTTTTATTTCTCCAGAAAGGGCTTTTATTTCTCCAGACAGCATTTCTCTAATATCTTCCATGCCTTTTTCGAGCCCAGCTAGCACCTTGAGACCTGTCATTCTGAACTCTAGATCTGACATGTTACTAATGTCCATATTGATTAGGTCCCTAGCCTTCAGTACTGTCTCTTGTTCTTTTTGTGGTGACTTTTTCCACCTTGTCATTTTATCCAGATACAAATATACGAAGGAGAGAATAAAATACTAAAAGGGTGGCAAAGACCCCAGAAAAATGTGTGTTAACTAAATCAGAAGAGACCCCAAATCATGGGGAAAAGAAACGAAGTAAAAAAAAGTTCAAAAAAATTTTTTTAAAAATTCAAATATACATATATATTAGACTGGTGAATAGAACGGAGTCACCCACTTGATTTTGGGTGTATTTTGGTCTCTTAGAAGAAACTACCTCCAAAATTTTAAAGAAAGAAAAACTTATATATGTATACAAAAATAAGGGTAAATACAATGAAGGGATGGAATATGACTGTAAAGATGAAAATTCAAAAAAAATCTAAAAAAAGGAGTTGATAAGATAAATTGCTTGGGAAAAGAAAGAAAAAGAAAGTTGAGAGAATTTGCTCAGGCTGGAGACTAGAGCAAAGCCCTGTGCTAGATTTAGGGTATATTTTGATCTATTAGAAGTAGTTGTATCCTAAAACTTTTTAGAAGAAAAAATCCTGTATGTATACAAAAAATAAAGTTAGATACAATGAAGGATAAACTCTGGCTATAATAATGAAGTTTCAAAAAGATTTTTTTTCCAATTTATTTATTTTCAGAAAAACAGTATTCATTATTTTTTCACCACACCCAGTGCTCCATGCAAGCCGTGCCCTCTATAATACCCACCACCATGGGCGCCTGGGTGGCTCAGTGGGTTAAGCCGCTGCCTTCGGCTCAGGTCATGATCTCAGGGTCCTGGGATCGAGGCCCGCATCGGGCTCTCTGCTCAGCAGGGAGCCTGCTTCCTCCTCTCTCTCTGCCTGCCTCTCTGCCTGCTTGTGATCTCTCTCTGTCAAATAAATAAATAAAACCTTAAAAAAAAAAAAATACCCACCACCTGGTACCCCAACCTCCCACCCCCCGCCACTTCAAACCCCTCAGACTGTTTTTCAGAGTCCATAGTCTCTCATGGTTCACCTCCCCTTCCAATTTACCCAAATTCCCTACTCCTCTCTAACGCCCCTTGTCCTCCATGCTATTTGTTATGCTCCACAAATAAGTGAAACCATATGATAATTGACTCTCTCTGCTTGACTTATTTCACTCAGCATAATCTCTTCCAGTCCCATCCATGTTGCTACAAAAGTTGGGTATTCATCCTTTCTGATGGAGGCATAATACTCCATAGTGTATATGGACCACATCTTTCTTATCCATTCCTCCGTTGAAGGGCATCTTGGTTCTTTCCATAGTTTGGCGACTGTGGCCATTGCTGCTATAAACATTGGGGTACAGATGGCCGTTCTTTTCACGACATCTCAAAAAGATTTTTTATAAAAGGTATTCTTACCTTATATTTATCTTAAACTAGTTAAAAAAAATAAAAGAGGAAAGTAAAAATAAAAAAAAAAATTAGAATAAGAAAAAAAAATTTTTAAATTTAATTAACTTTGCATGACTAAATAAACATGGGGAGAAAGCCACGAATTCCTTGCTTTGCTTTCCTCTCCTCTGGAATTTCACTATTCTCCTTGATCAGTGAGCATGGTCTTGGCTGGATGTTCTTGCTGATCTTCTGGGGGAGGGGCCTGTTGTAGTGATTCTCAGATGTCTTTGCCTGAGGCAGAATTGCTCCGCCCTTGCCAGGGGCTGGACTAAGTAATCTGCTCAGGTTTGCTCTCAGCAGCTTTTGTTCCCTGAGTGCTTTCTATAGAGCTCTGGAGGATGGGAATGAAAATGGCGACCTCCCAATCTCTGGCCCAGAGGAGCTGAGAGCTCGGGGCCCCACTCCTCTGTGCACCCTCAGAGAAAAGTGCTCAATCACTCCCATCTCCCTGGTCTCTGGCTGTGCTCCAAGCTCACCCAGCCTGTGACTGAGCATTTCTGTCTCTGGCACAAGCCCCATTTGGAGTCTCCAAACCCAGAAGATTCCTGCCTCCAGAGAAGGAAGGTGAGTCTCCCCAGATCTGCCACTTGTCGGGTCCCTTCTTCAAAGAGCAGTGGTCTGACTGTGCCACAGATCACAGTTTAAGGTAATCCTGAGCTGAGAGCTCACTCCTCAGCTTCATCTCTGTAGCCAGCTTCCCCGCTCTAATACCTGCAAGGTCTGCTACACTCAGACACTCCCAGTCCTTCTGGATCAGGTTCCCAATCCTGTAGGAACCTGAGACTATGCTGTCCCCGCAAAGGCTCCACCCCCATTTAGCCTCTAGAGCAATGTCCCTCAGTATAGCAGACTTTTAAATTTCTGATTTTCTGCTCTGTTGCTCCAGCACTTGCCAGGAGCCAGCCCCTCCCCCCGTGGTGTATCTTCCTGTCACTTCGGATTCAGTTTTCCATACGTCCTACCTCTCAGAGAGCGGTCGATTTTCTGTTTCTTGAATTTCTGCTCTTCTTCTCTTCAATCTCCTGTTGGATCTGTAGGTGTTCAAGATGTTTTGATAACTATATAACTGAACTCCTATGACCTGATGTCATCTCAGCCTGCTACCCCTCCACCATCTTCACTCCTTCCAAACTATAACCAAATTCAGTGTCTCTACAACATATCTGTTACAATGTGCAATATACAACCCAAAACCATTTGATGTATGAAGATGCAGAAAATGTGATCCAATCTCTAGGGATAATCAGCAGAGGCCAATTTTAAGATGATTACTATGTTAGAATAATCAGACAAGGATTTTAAAGCACCTGTTAAAACTATACTCTATAATACAAATGAAAATATGCTTGTAATGAATAGAATGATAGGAAAGTTAGCAGAGAATCTATTTTAAAAAGAGCCAAGTGGGAATAGTAGAACTAAAAAATGCAGTGTCTGAAATTTTAGAAATTAATATGGGTAAAAGAGCTACATGAAGTCAACAGTGGAAAAACTCAGTTAATTTGAAGAGAGATCAATAAAAATTATTCAGTCTGAAGAAAGGAGAAGGAAAAGGGGTAGAAATAAAGTGTAAAGAAGAAACTCAGGTACTTGTATTATAATATCAAAAGGATAATTAGAGTTCCAGAAGGAAAGGAGAGGAAGAGAATGGGGCAGAAAATAATCTGATATATAATGACCAAATCTGAAATAATGACCAAAAACTGCAAATTTAGTGAAAGAGAAAAATTTATAATCCAAACATCTCAGTGATTCTAAAACAAGTTTGAAGAAAACCAAGCCTAGAGATGCCATAGTCAAACTGCTTAAGACTAAACCAAAACACCCCAGAGGTTTTGACCATACAAATTTCTTAATAAATGTTGATTAAAAAAAAATAATTCTGAAAGTATAATTGAACAGAAAACTTTTTTTGTCCTGAGATTTCCCCCCTACCCCATGAGTTTCTATTATATATTTATGTACAACCTTAAGTTTAGGAAGTTTCATTCAATAAATTGTGCCAATCAAATTGTTACAGAAAACTTAGAAAAAGTTTTAGTCATGGGCTTAATTAAAGTAACAATTTATTAAAATATACAAGAGTATCAAAAGAAACTCATCAAAGTTATTTTTATTATAGTGTTTTGGAAGGCAGCTATGCTCACCACTATACCACCAATGATATTTCATATTTTTCATGCTAAGCAAATGATTAAGAAGTGAAAACTTGTGCCAGACTGGTTTGAATTCTGGCTTTCCCACTTATTAGCTATGTGGTCTTGAACAAGTTAACCTCTTAATATTTCCTTATGTTTATATATTTCCTTATCTGCAAAATGAAGCAATGTCCTCTTTATAGGAGTATTGAATTAAATGAGATAATGCATATTAAATTCTTATGTCAGTGTCCATTAAGGGTTAGCAATTAGTTGTTTTTTCAAAAGACCCTGAAATGTGAGGTATAAATGAAAGTACTAATTAAGTGAATAATAAACAAAATTTCTTTTTGCATATTAGAATTTCGAGGCAGGAACATACTAAGGGTATGCCTAAGACAACGGAGTAACTCTGTAGTGGAAACAGAAACAGTAACAAATTAGGTATTGTTTCATATATAGGTGATAATTCACCAAAGTAAATCTTGAGACATTAAAAAAATCAGTTAATATTTTATGTTTATTTTTTCCTTCAAAGAAACTTGGAAGTATTCAAATAACTAGTTGAGGACCTCTACCTGGTAATATTTTTTCTCTACAAATATTTTGTTATAAATGAAAGCTATACTTCAACTCCCTACCCCTCAGAAATATGGGTGTTTTTTCTCTTTTGAAGCACTAATAACACCTTTCAGCATCACAAAACTGCATTGGTAGAACCAAGTAAAAGGTGTAATTTATTAACTTAAATCTTTGAGTCTGTAAGTGTACTACCACAGACTATAGAAAAATAGTGTCAATTGAAGTCTAAAGCAGAGGATTAACAGCTTGATGAATTACTTGAACAAGCTCATTAGTAAAAGCCATATCCACAAGCCTGAAAATGTCTAGAGAGCCCAGAACTGTGGTTCTTTTTCTAAGACACCATTACTATGTTCTGGAAATGCTATTTCAAGAGCTTTGGCAACAATTATAATTGAGTGATGTGGGGTTTTAATTCCCAAGAGTAAAGCACTATTGTCCCTATGGTTTAATTTTTCCTTTCTGTGTACTGGGATGTAAAGATAATGATTAGCATGTTTCATATCTTAAAGCTAAAGGATGCACATTTAAATGTATATTTTGTCCTCTAAATGTAATACACTTTACTCAAATATTTCACCCATTTTACTAGATACCTTATTTCCTTTCCTTGGCATTTACTTTAAATACCATGTGAAAAAATAATCAAGAACAATTTACAATGCTAGGCAGTCAGAAAAGTAATTAGTTGGTGTTTTTAAGACTAAATTTTATTTTAAAGTATTTTTAAGTGTCTTGTGAAAATATCCCTTACTTTAAGGCTCATTTTCATTGTTCCTCCCTTAGCATTTTTTACTTCTTGCATGACTTTGGGAGATTGTACAGCTGAAACTGCACTAAACCACAAAGAAATCTAAGGTTACTAAATAGTGTTAAGGAGTTTTCTCCATCTGTTTTACTCTGCCTAGACTAGGAGTACTCCTAGACTAGAAGTTATAAATGGAACAGTAGTGGCGCTGGGATGACTCAGTCGGTTAAGTGTCTGCTTTTGGCTCAGGCTATGATCCCAGGATCCTGGGATGAGCTCTGCATCAGGCTCCCTGGAACCTGCTTCTCGGGCTTCCTCTCCCTCTGCAACTCCCCCCTTCTTGTGCTCTCAATAAATGAATAAAATCTTAAAAAAAAAAAAAAAAAAAAAAAGGAACAGGGTCAGTTTGGCACTTGAACAATGTTATCTATATTTGCATTTAAATATACTGCTAAATCCTTCATACCAAACAAGGAAATGCTTTCTATTAAACATATAAAATTTTTATTTAAGTCCAATTGTATTAAAAACAAAGCAAAACAAGAAGGAGAAGCCCTGTGTAACACCATAAACCAATCACAGCAAAAGAATGGATGAATTTACAAAGAATGCTGAGCTGCCTGCATGGCTCAGTCAAACACCCAACTCTTAATCTTGGTTTAGTTCTTAATCTCAGGGTTCCAAGTTCAAGCCCCATGTTGGGTTCCATGAGAATGATGATGAGTATTGAAAGTATAACATAGAAAATAATTATTGTGGGAAAGATCCTAAGATATGCACAGAAAAACTAAACCCCCGTCTCCTTAGCTCTTAACTGGGAATAACGTCAACTGGGCAGTTGTCACAATTAAATGACATGATTGGTCATGCCTCCTAATCCACGTCTGTTATTTATGTAGTGATATGTGGACTGAGTTAGCTATAAAGTTTGTATTTTATCCAAGTATTCACAGCTAATATGGTGTGTTAACAGAAATGTGAACTATGTTGTTAGGAAACTGGTGTTATGTAACTGAAACCCATGCATGCCAAAATGTGCAAGACTATGATTGTCTACTCTTTCATATTTTTTTCCTTCTGGCCTTTATGCTATTGTCATTTTTTTGTTATAAAGTCCACAAGATTGTTATTTTTGTATGAGTAGTCAATTATCTTGTAAAGGATTTAAATAATTTTTTAAAATCTTATATATTAAATGTTTATATCCAGTGTTCATTATTCCCTCATGTAAACACACATTTTCACTTAATATCATTTTCTGTCTGCTTACAAGACATCATTTAATATTTCTTGTAGGGCCAGTGATGAATTCTTTAAATTTTATGTATCTGAAGGCAACTTTATTTCATGTTTGCCTTTGAAAGACATTTTGCTGGGTATAGAATTCTACATAGGCAGGGGTTTTTTCGTTTTAGTTCTCTACAGTTGTCCATTGTCTTCTCTGATTGTTTCTGATGAAAATTCTGATGTTCTATTCATCTTTGTTCTTTTTTTATTGCTTTTATGGTTTTATACTGGCTATGAGGTAGATTCATAGTTTTAATATCTCTTGTGCTTGGGGTTCATTGAATTTTTGGATTTGTGAGTTAATAGTTTCCATAAAGTCTGAAAATTCTTAGTTCATTATTTATTTCAAATATCTTGTATACTCTCCCCCCACTTCCTCCTTCAGATTCTAATTGTACATTAGGCTACTTTAAGTTATTCTACAACTCACTGCTCTTTTCCTTGTGTTTTTTTTTTTTTTAATAATTCCTATTGATATGTCAAGTTCACTAATGAGTAATCTTCTGCAATGTGTTAACTGCCATTAATCCTGTATAGTGTATTTTCACCTCACACACTGTAGCTTTCATCTCTAAAAGTTTTGTCTCTTTAATATCCTCCAGGTTTCTACTTGAGTTTTGAACACATGTAATAGCTGCAGCTATTTTAATAGCCTCATCTGTTAATTTTAACATTTACATCAGATACAGGTTTGTTTCAATTTATTATTTTAGATTGTGTTTTTGCTTCTTTGCATGCCTAGTTATTTTTAATTAGAGTGCAGTCATTGTTAATTTTCTCATAGGTGCTGGGCACTTTTTTTTTTTTTTTCTGTAAGTATTTTTATGCTTTGTTCTAACATGCAGTTATCTGGTAATGGTTTGATCCTTTTTGACCTTACTTTTATGATTTGTTGGGTGGGCCCAGAGCAGTGCAACCTAGGGCAAATCATTCCCTACTACTCAGGTGAGATACTACCCAGTGACCTTTGTTGAGAACCGGCATTATTACTAGATGCTTGTGAGCACCCGACAATGTTTGCTCCCTCTAATTCCTCTGGATGTCTTTCTTCAGCCTCCACTTCCTCACATAAATGTGCTAATCAGTACTGAATTTAATTATCAAGGAGGATCATCTGCAGATCTCTGGCATTCAGTCTTCTCTTCTCACAGGTACTCTGTCCTGTGAACTCTAGCTATCTTAGTCTCTCTAGATTCTCGGCTCCATTTTCTCACTCATGATGTCTACTGGACTCTTCCTCAATTCTTTCTTGCATCATGGTCTGGAAACTCCCTCAAGGCAGTAAGCTGGGAAAATCATAGGGCTCCCTTTGTTTCTTCATTCTCAGGTCATCCTGAAATCCACTTTTCCATGTAGTTTGTTTATTTGGTTCTTTCAGCAAGAAGGGTATATGCAGTCATTATTCCATCTTGGCTGGAAACAGAAGTTCGAGCTATCTTTTAAGAAACTACCACTTCTTGAGTTTTTTGTAATATCAGAAAAGAATATTTGTAATTATCTGAAAATACTACTAAAATACTTTTCCTTTTTCCAACTACAATCTGTGTGAGCTTGGATTTAACAATAACATATTGTAACAAATTAAATGCAGAATACCACTCTTCTATATAGTATGAATCTAACCAGAAACCTTGATTTTATTACTTGGATCAGAGTTTTACTAGCAGCTTGAGGTATGCCATTTCATCTTAGACTAGGCAATTAAGTTTTCCATAATAGATTTAAAACCAGAACACCCAGAAGTTACTAAAGAGTGAAGTAAAATGAAGACATTTTAAATAGCTATACATTTTATGTATTTCTCTATGCCTTTGTTTAGTGGTTGAATGAAAAAGATCTCTGTGTGGACTCATATAATCAGTACATACCCACCTGCTCATGTATACATACAGTATAGGAGTCATCTGTAACAGCAACTAGGACTGTAAAAAATTTTTCCTGAGCTAGAGTTAAGCTATAGAATTCTAGTGGGGTTTTTGTCACACTTGCCTGAAATGTAGCAATTCTTTCCTGTACATATAACTTCCACAGACAAGTGATTTTTATGAATAGTTTCCAAGAATGACAGTATTCTTAACAGTTAAGATCGCAGTATTTGAAATTAGACTGCTTGGGTTCAAACTCTAGCTCCAACTACTTTCTAACTGTGTGGCCCTGAGAATGTCACTTAATATGCTTATTTCAGTTTTTTTGGTAAAGTGGTGGCAAAAGTGTTATTTACATAGTTTTGAAAGCAAATTAGTTATGGTAATTTCTTAAAATCATTCATGGTAAATAAAGCATTTAGCAACTTACAGAAGTTTAGCAATTACAGCTTCTTTTCAACCCTGGTGGCTATTAGCTAATGAACTTTATAAAAGCACATATATCTGAAATCTATCCCTAGATGTACTCATTTATGAAGTCTAAAGAAGGCACAACAACACGTTTGTTTTGTTTTTGAGTCCCACAAGTGATTCTGATCATCTCATTATGGCAAGAATTGAAGATCAGGGTTAGACTTTCGATAAATTGTCACTTACACTAATCAGTATTAGGCTAAATTTAAATTGTTCCTAGAAACATTTCCTAATTCTGAATAGCTCAGGGAATCAGGGTCAAATTGCTTTAAGTATGGGGAGGCAGAACTCTGCCATCAGAATATATCTAAATTCATAAAATATTTGGTAAGTAAAAACTGAATATCAGTATTGTAGACAGAGATAAGTAAGGTGCCACTGTTCTCAGGAATGTAAAAGTTAATGATAACAGTATGATATAAGCGGTTTCCCCAGGTGTGATATATGCCTGCATACACTCGACTGTGTAATAAGCAACCCAAGTTTTCCTGGGATCAGGGTTGCCAGTCTGCAGCAAGAAAGAGTAGTGATAGATGGGCTCTATTGTGCAGTGGACTTTCCTGCGATCATGGCATTATTGTCAGTTTTTCCATGACCAACCTTAGATGCATAAACAGCAGTAGAGCTTGATCTGGAATACAGCTGTTAGGCCTACCAACTGGCTCTTCTCTGTAGAAACAGATTTCCTAAAGATTGGAAAAAGCCAGCCTAGAGAAATGATCTACATAGCCCTCTGTGTGTTCACTGAAGGGCCACTAATCTCTCCTGTTTCCAATAAAACCTTAAGGAAGAATGTGTTACTCTACTGTATATATGAAAATTTAATTTTCAGAATGATATGTCTCTATATAGCCATAGCTTAAAATGCATTTAATTATTTTGATATTATCATAGTTCTAAGACACCTGAATAGTGATGAATGCACTAATAGGTGTTTCACATGTATACCTTTCATCAAGTCTCCCAAAGCCATTTAAGACAAATAAAGCATCCTTATTGTCTTCTGACCTCTGCTTTGATTTTTCTGGCTTAGTGAATTCTAAACAGACATAAAGGAAAAAATAAGGTAATAGAGATGAACAAATTAGTAAAGTCAGATAAATAGTTAAGGGAAAATTAAATAGTTATAGGTAAACTAAAAAGAGAAAGATTCTCATTTTTATATTCTGGAATGAATTCTTTAATAAAAGAAACAATGAGCATTATTATTAAACAGTCCTTAATGTACTTTGAGTTACTATTTTTCTTTTTAGCTTTATACTATGAAATAATTAATGCTCCTACAAACAAATTATTTTATATACTAATTAATACTTGAAAGTATAATGGTATAACTATCTAGGTGTTCATTAGAATAAAAGACATCATTCTAATCCCAGCATAGCTTTAATTTGCCTTGTGACTTCCAGAATAACAGTATTCATTTCTCATCCATACAATAAAGAAGTTGGACCCAATGACATCTAAAGGTTCTGACAGTTCTAAATGTTAATAATACTATATTATTTATATAGCTAGTCTTTTTTTCCCCCCAAACTTCTTAAATCAGCATTTTCCCTGAAAATAGTGGAAGGTTTCCAAAATACATTATGTTTTAGAAAACTAAAATTAAGATCTATTTCAGACTAGGAACTGAAAATAGTAATTTCCTTACAAATAAATTAAAGTCCTTTATTTCCCACCAACCATGTTCCTAAGAATATGAAAGTATTTTTTAGATTCAGAAGTATATAAAAAACTTAGAAAGTTATTGAAAGTAAAACTATTAAAAAATACTTATTTACTGAGTGAGTTGAAGCTTTGTTATTATAATAAAAAATTAGTAGATTACCTATTTTTGGATGACCCACAATATTTAAAAATATACTTTACTCTGTATAATTCTATAACATAATTGCTAACTCTCCTGAATTTTCAAAACTTATATGTAATTATTTCCACATACCTCTCCAAGGAAAGATTTCATTGACTATTGCAAACATTGATTTATTAAATGAAACAGAAGTCCATTAAAAAAAAAAAAGTCCATGCTTAATAAGTCAGCATTAAATTTCTCACAGAGAAATCAAGAGAAAATATTTCCTATCATAGATAGCTATTAACTGTCTTTGTCTTCCAACTAATATTTCATAAAAGAAATCAAGTTAAGTGGGAGCTGCCTTTACAGATGAGGCCTGTGCTTTGGCCATTCTTCGAACCAGTGCTTCTTGTCTTTTTCTTTGAATTTCTTCAGGAGAATACTTTTTATTTTTTTCTTCTTCCTCTAAAAATTAAACAAAATATAGATATTACTATTATAGACTATAAAGGTATCCTGAATATGAATTTTAATTTTTACTTTTTTATTATCCAGACTTGCCATATTGGTATAACTATAAATCAAGCTAAACTACTAAATACAATATTCCACATACAGACACAGTACCCTAGGCCAAAGGAAAACCAAGCACCGATCAATCTGTCCTTATTTTATATACCTTTTCACAATGTGATAAAGTTCATTTGATTAAAACTATACATTTTAACTTCCTAGCACATAATTCTTGTGAATAAGAACATCTAATTTATATAATCGACAAAATGAGTATTTTTTAAAAACTGGGATTTTAAATGTTATAAAAACTTTAACAGAAAACTAGTCAAAATATAATGAATTAAATATGAATACCTCAAATAGTCTATTTTTCCCTTTAAGATAAGCTATATTAATATTCACACCGACTTTTTTTCCTCTATAGAACTTCAAGATTTCCATTTTAGCCATTGAGGACAAATGTTTTAGAGTGATCTGGTGAATCTATCATGACAATAAGCACATAATTCACTGTCAAATATTTTTATTTAGAGAATACATTTTATATAAACATTAGAAATTTCAAAAAGGAGAGTATCTGAATAAAATCTCCAATTTGAATGTCTTTTAAATATACAGTTTAGTCACTTTGGGCTAAAAGATTATCTACATAATGCTAATAAGAATCAAACTTTAAGATTAGCAAACGTATTTTCTCATTTAAAGGATGTTTTAAAATTAAGACCATCACCTTGAATCATATTTATATTCATATTTATATGATTCTTGTATTGGTAAAACTATTTATCTTGTAAAATCTGCCTCTCATAGAATAAGAATCTGTAGTACTGCTGGCAGAGAAGTATTATTTACACTACCATCTAAACAAAGGTTCAGACTTTAAAAGACATTTCCCTTGTTAACTAAGGGAGATTATATGTCCAAAATAAATTATCTGTCTCCCCTTCCTTTCTTGGTATAATTGGAAATGGGAGAGCATGTTCAGGGTTGAGATAAATATTGCAGATAAACTCCCCAGATTACTCTGATGCCTTATTTATTTCCTAAACTAATTATCTCACAGATTTGTAGCTATTTTTCCTTATGGAAAGATGCTATAAGATACTTTATAATTAGCTTGACTAATTGTCTACTATTTTAGTCTCAAAGCTGAGAAACATAAACTCAGAATACACACACACACACACAACACACACACAGTTGCATTGTATTGACTGTAAGTTTGGAAGGAAAACAGGTTAATAATCCATGACAGCAGAAAAGAACATAGTTCTCTACAACTGGCTTGGTGATATTCTTGGAAAATAATTTCAAATGATGTAGATAAAGTCACACTATGAAATTTTGATTTAGAGACATCCATTTCTCCCATCAGCCTTTCCTTTAACTCAATCTTCAATAAAAATACACGGCGAAGTCTCAAACTATTGCAAGTTACACAGAAAGAGTGGCTTTTCTTAATGTTTATCCTAAAGCAGAGGTCAGCAAAAAAGGAAAAAAAAATTCTGTAAATGGCCAGAAAGTAAATATATTAATCTTTGAAAGTCATATGGGCTCTCATTGGAAGTGTTAAGATTTGTCATTGTAGCATGAAAACAGTCAGCAATGGACAACACAAATGATAGGACTGTGTTCAAATAAAACTTTGTTTAGTGATGGTGAAATCTGAAATCCATGAAAGTTTCAAAGGTCATGAAATATTATTACTCTTCTCCTGATTTTTTCGACTATTTAAAATGTGAAAACCATTTTAGCATGCTGGCTGTACAAAAACAGGCTATGGGTTGGATTTAGATAGGCCATGGTCTGTCCAACCCTGCCTTATAGCAATAAGGTAGTTAAATGGGTTTTGTTTCAGAGACAGTCTCTGGAGAGCCTCTTGCAACATAACAAAGTAAAACAACAGAAAATATCAAGAAGATTAATGTTAATTAGAAGATTAGGTACTATCAGTAAACTTAAACAAACTGATAAAAGAAACTGAAAGATTATCCACACACAAAAAATGCAGAAGGATAGTGTTTGGGAAAACTCAAATATTCCAGAGATGTAGTCTTTAATATAGTTATAACTATATGTAACTAAATTCATGTTGAGTATGGTCCAATTAATTACACTTATTTAAATATAAATTCAAATATTTAAAATTATTATAGATTGACCACAATTTTTCAATTATTTCAAAGTACCTAGGTTATAATGTAGGGAAGTATTCGTTGTCAATGTTGATAAAAAATATAAACTGATATAACTTTTTGGGAAGATCTGGTGCTAGCCATCAAATTCAAAACATTCTCTTACATCAATTTTTTAATAATTAACAGATACAATCATACGAGCATGGAGAAATTTATGAAGAAGTATATTCACTGAAGGACTGTCTGTAATGCCAAAAATGCAACCAAACTGAACTTTCCATTAATAGAGAAACAGTTAAATAAATCATGGTATATCTGTATAAAGACATACTATGTAGTCATTAAAAGGACTGAAGCAAAACTACAAGAATGACAGGGAAAAATAGCTATATTTAATGAAGGCAAAATGAAGTTGCCAAATCTTAGGTACACAGTATTAATTCCATCTGATTAAATAAATGTGTAGGTATACACATGTATTCATACACACAAACATGCATACATGCTTTCATATTCTATATGATGTATTCCAAACTGTTAACTGTGGTTTCTCCCTGAAGAATGGCTGTGAGAAGAGAAACAGAGAATTTAATTTTTGACTTCAAATTAATCTATTCTGTTTTCTTTCCTTCTTTTTAAAAAACCAACATACTACCGTGACAAGTCTTTAAAAAAAAAAAAAAAGGGTGGGAGCACTTAAATAGGAAAGTTGTAGCAATAATGCCAACAAAATCATCATCTAGAATCTAAACAGAAAACAATGATCTAATGTTAAAAGCAGCTAAAAACTCCCTCACCTTATTAGCATTGATCTACATAATAGATAAGAATCCTAATGTTAGCCCCAAGTGAGGAAGACTGATTAAGAAAATCAATAATTACAAGTTAGCATAGTAAATGCTGTAACAGAAGTAACACTGGGTATTGGAGAAACCCAAAGAAACTGAAGCTAAATTATTGGGGTGGATAGAAACATACTGTGTTTTAAAAAACAAGTGGAAAATGGTCAGGCAGATTTGGTATATGCACATGGGGGCACTAAGTTTCTGGTAAAGGAAAGAGCATCTGTAAAAACACGAGGCAGTGAAAAAAACTGGGCATTAAGATGTACGAGTAGTTATGCCAGACACAAAAGCATTACAATATCAGTGAATAACAGATTTTCACATTATGTGGCATGATATTCATTCAAATACTTACTAAACATCTTCCAAGTGGCAGATGCGGTGACAGGCCTAGGTATTCACAAATAGGACAGACAATAATCAATACTTGCTTTCAAATTGTGGTAAAAGAAATGAAGGAAATAAGAGAGATTATAGGTCTTTTGACCTATTTATAGATTGTTCAAGGAACATCTCTATGAGGAAGTCATATTTAAGTTGAGACCTAAGGATAAAAAAGCACCTATGAATAGACAGGAATGGGGGGGATATATGCTGGGAAGAAGTAGTTTTAGTTGGGACTATGACAGTTAGAGCTCCTGAACTAGGAAAGAAACTATTCTTTTTTTTTTTTTTTTTTTTAAAGGACTTTATTTATTTCTGAGAGAGAGAGAGAGAATGTGCACAGCAGTGGAACAGCGGCAGAGGGAGAAGCAGGCTCCCCACTAAGCAGAGAGCCAAATGTGGGACTCGATCCCAGGATGCTGGGATCGTGACCCAAGCTGAAGGCAGCCGCTCAACTGACTGAGCCACCCAGGGGTCCCGGAAAGAAACTATTCTGTTCAAGGAACTCAAAGATAGCTAGTGTAGTTGAAGCTTAGTAGATGAGGTAAAAAAGAAGACAGAGAGGCTAAGGAGTGATAATCCAGAACCTTGTAAATCAACACAGAGTAGGAATTTTGTTTGTTTCTTTGTTTTTAAGATTCTACTTACTTATTTGATAGAGAGATAAAGAACACAGTGTGTATAGCATGGCAGGCAGAGGAAGAGAGAGACGCCACCCTCTGCCAAGCAGGGAGCCTGATGCAGGACTCAATCCCAGGCCCCTGGGATCATGACCCGACCCGAAGGCAGCAGCTTAACAGACTAAGTCACCCAGGCGCCCCTGGAATTTTATTTGAAGAATGACAGACCATCACTGAAGGTTGTGGTTAAGCACAGGAATGCCAGGTTTGCCTGTTTGTGAAAAGATTATTCACCTGTTTGGAGAGAATTGAAAAGGGACAGATAAAAGAACTACAATCTAGTAAAAAAAAAAAAAGTTGATTTGGATAAGGATGGTAGCAGTTAAGAGTGAGAAAAATGGACTATTTTGAGATGTATTATTTTGAGGTAGAAATAATGGAACTTGATAGAACTGTGGGAGAGGAATCAGAAGAATCAAAGATGACAGTTTGGACTAAGCAAATTACAGTTCTAACCATCACAACTAACAATTTCATATCAGATATTATAGTAAAAATGTGTTTAATTAGAATGCTCTGAATTTTCAAACACCGTTCACCTCAGTGTCTGCTAAACATAGGAGTAAGATTCAAGTTTTGAAACAATGATATACTTAGTATACAATCTCACAGCAATGTATCTACCTAAAAGTGTAATTTTCTAAGAAATAATTCAGAAAACATTCAACAAATATTGAGTACTGACCATATGCTAGTCACCATATTAAAAGCTAAGAAAGAATCTAATGCAATCCGAAAATATAAATTACCCACCCTTTGTATATTAGAGCATAATTATTTGTAAAAGTCACTTTTAAGAATTCTAAACATTGTGATTTTTTAAATTTTATTACACAAATATAACAAATAACTAGTTTAGCTACTTTCCCAGGTAATAATTTTCAAAGAAAACTCTTTTATACATACCTTTTGAAGGTTGTTTCAAAGATTCAGAACATTTCACCAAAGACTGCTGTTGAACAGTCTTTCCACAAAATGGGCTGGCAGTTTTATTTCTCTCTAAACCCTGTGTAATCTTGGTATCAGAAATATTGGTTGACATACAATTTTGATTAAACTGGGAAAGAACTTGAGAATTTTTCATCTTCGTAAATGTGTACTTAGGTAATCTAACTGGTTTGTTAAGGTCACTCTTCGCTCCATCTGTTGTGCTCCTATGGGATAGATGCTGAGTACTTAATTTCTTCTTGTAAGTAGCAGTTTCTGTATTCCCGTGGTCTGAATTCACATTCAGACTTGAATTTCCCATACGAACTGATTCGGTACTACTCACTTGTACTGGAAAATCAGTGTTATTCCAGGAATAATGTAGACTATTGATCTGACCATCTGAATTCTTAGAGTATATTTTTAAATTAGTCGTAGCACCTAAAAAGCTTGGAGAATTTCCACAAATTTCTTTTTCCATCTTAACTTGTTTATTTAATTGTGAGCTGTTTGTGAAAGATACATGGCCTGAAATGCTGCTCAGATTCAAATGCTTTGATTGCACTGATTGACTTTCTTGTTTAGATGTAGTAAACATGTTTTTGGCTCCATGTTTGGAACTATTATTGATCTCAAGTTTACTTTCTAATATCTTGCTGTCCTTTCTAATGTCTTGTTGCTGAGTTAGTCTTTCAATATCATCACATGCTTGGTATAATAAATCATCATCTACATCATCTGCTTCCCAGGTATTCTCTAATTGATGACATGCTTTAACAATTTCATTGGCAAATGACGGATCATTCCAGTCATCAAAGAACGAACCTAACTTTGATGCATTAATCTGATTTGGATTATAAACATTGGTTTCAATGCCCAAAGTTACAGAGCCAAAATTATCTGTATTAGCAGCTGCTTTAAAAGACTGATTATAAGTGGACTTATTTTTTTGTTCATTACAATGTCCCGTGTTCAAAGTTGACTTTTCAGAAGTATTTACATTGGAAGTAAATTTAGTGTGCCTATCTTCTGTCAGGTTAGACGCAACTGCACAGTCTTGAATTTTGTCTTGAACAACAGTTTTACTGAAAGATTTCTCAAATTTCATTTTATTTCCAGTGGGTGGTAATTTGTTTGGTTTATCGTTTGGATTTAGTGAAAACTCGTATTTTCCAAAATCTATTAATTCCTTGTTTTGTGTCTTTGAAGGGAGATCCTGTAAAATTTTTGAATCCTTTAACCTGGTATCTAGACTTGTATTCATTCTTGACTTATTTTTATCATTTTTATTGTTAAAATTATAAATTCCCTTTTGATCAGCAATCTGGGCTGTTTTAGGAGCAGGGAAAAGTTCACACAGTTTGACATTTTGCATAACAAAAGGTTCATTACTTAGTAAGTTTTCCCAATCATCCTCAAAATCACTGGTAGTAAATGTATCAAGGGGTTTAAGGAAAGCTTCTTGCTTCTCAGTATAAGAAGTCACACATGATTTCGTGATTCCAGGAGTGTCTACTTGACAAAAAAGTGATCCTGGGGTTTTATCTGGCAGACTTTCATTCGTAATGATTTTCTCCTCTTTTAAAGTGCTTTTCTTTCCAAAGGTGGTATTACTCAGGTTCAAAAAAGCATCTGACAAATCTTGGCTGAACTGTCCACTACATTTCTGAGTAGAGCCATCAAAAATGGCATGAAAGGCTGCTTCAGCATTTTGGTCAAATGGCTTCTGACTGTTATTCTGATCATTTTCCATAGGTGTTTTGGTATTTTCTTTCAGTGGCTTCTTTATTATAGAATTATCTATTTCAGGAACTGTATCATGTAATAACTGCATCTGCATATTATCTTTATAATTACTTAAAGTCTCTGCTTCTGAAATTGCCTGGATAAAATCACGATTTCTTTTGTTTTGCTCTTGAATCACATCTAGCTCTTCCATATTTTTATCAAATTGCTTAGCTAATTTCATAAGTTCTTCCTCTCGATTTTGTGTTTTTAACCTATTAAAAAAATTTTAGAAATTTTAACTAAGAAAACATCAAAGAATCATTATAGATTTTCAACTGTTATTAAGCATATTTTAATATATTAAAACTCAAAATTTTAACATAATTATTGTGAGCCTAAAATTCTACATGTCAAACCTAAAAAATATAATTTATAGCCATTTTGATGTATTTATTTACAAAACCAAAACAGAATATTATTAAAAATATCTACTCCACTGAATCTCAGGAAAGATGAAAAGTTTGAACTTACTTTGTGCAGCTGATTTTTGCTCTTGATTTTCCTTTTGCTACACTAGGAGTACAAGGAATAGCAGTTGCACCAATCCACATGCCTAGCATGGAGTTTGTTGTTGGTTTTTCATCCTTTAGAAGAAGGGGGAAAAAAAGAGTCATATACCAGAAAGAGAGAAAGAAAGGAAGGAAGGAAGGAAAGGAAAGAAGGAAGAAAGAAAGAAAAAGAAAAGAAAAGAAAACTTTAGGGGGAAAAAAGAGTTACATACCAAAAAGAAAAAAAGAAAGAAAGAAGAGAAAACTTTATCTACACTAAATTATTTTCCTAAAGCAATAAATTCTGGTAAGGTGACAGTTACTAAATAAATTCGAGAAAAATGAGAAGGTGGAGGATGGCAATAAAAAGCTGTAAGAAGTGATCCTTATATGTTTCAGGAAATGAAAACATTCAGAATTAGTAAATTTTTACTTTCTAAAAAATTAATTTTAAGAATTTAATTAACTAATACATATTCAACAGTAAAAGCAGTCTTTTTTTTCCCCCAACAGAAAACTGACTTATTAAGAATAGAGAGAAACATATGGAAATCTTTCTGTATCACCTGATTCTCCAAATTTTCCCTATCCTATTATAATCTTTATCTAAGGTTGGACAATCCATGTTGACCTGAATTGAAAACACTTAAAATTAAACTCAGGACAGAGTCAAGTGCAAAGTTAGAAATGATGCTAAGAAAGGCAGGGATAAGAACAAAAATAAGTAGAGAAAGCAGGAAAAGAAATTTAACCACTATAATGGAAAACAAAGGGCCATTTTAATCCTGGATGTTTTTGCTACTCCTTTCAGTCAGTTGATCATGCAAAAAAATTAGAAAATGAATTCATTCATTCGTTACAGACCAACAAATCAAATGGTTTAACCATTTTCTACTCTTTTTGTACTTAGGATGAACAGACTACTTAGAATGAACATAAATAACTATCACACAAGCTAAAAGTAATCTTATCAGTAGGTTAGGATACTTAAAAGCATGGACTGATCTTATGATCAGCATTAAGCAAAATGCTAGGCATGAAGAAGCTATCAGTTTATATTTATTTACTAGGTTTAGGTGAAAATTATCCCTACAACTCGGTACTTTAAAATTCTTAATCAACAAAGTTTTCTTAGATGTCCATTGAACCTAGATTTTAGCTTCACAAAATACTCCAGTAATCAATAATTTTACTTTCAGACTCAATATATATTTTCACTCTTGTTTCAACAACAACTCTGAATTAGGGAAAATATTCTTAATGATTTAATGATGGACCCTTTGTCCATTTACCAAATATTTTAAAATTCATTCAATTTTTAGACAATAAAGGTATGCCAACTTTATATATTCAATTTTATATATACAAGGGCCCTATGTATGTTTTTATACTATTTGTGTTATATTTTAAAAATCTCTTTAATAATACTTGCATAATTTACTGTTTTCTAACTACAATCCAGGTGCTATATAAGGTATGTAAACAAATTACTTCATTTAATCCTAGAGAATATTCTGAGTAGAGTTGTACAAAAATGATGACTAACAAACACTATATGAAAAGTATCCCTCAAGAAAGTGAAATGACTGTCCAGGGAAAACTGAAGTGCATATCTGGAAAAAAAAGAAAAAACCATCTCTGAAAATACCAAGGTGACTTAAATAACTACTTGAGGGGGTTACTCACCTAAAAATAAAAAACGTGAATGTCATTCTGAGAACATGATAATCTTACACTACCAAAGATCTACATGCTTTAGTTGAAAAGAGTACCATTTAAAAGCAACTAAGTTTACTGTATTTTTCCTTATATACAAGTTACCACTTGCATATTGTTGCCATTTTTTTATGTGAGCTATTACTTCCAGCCCACTTAGGTAAAGGGTCCAGTAATTTACTCAACTATCTTTTTATCACTACTTAAGCTGGCCAGTCCAAACACATTTTATTATTGCTTCTTTCATGTGAAACCCACAATTAATGAAGGCCTATTGTTAACTTATGAAGTAAATAGTATTATGTTATAAAAGCTATTAACTAATGAACCATATGTAAAATGAATTTCTATGACATGCCAAACATGGAATGCAGAGCTAGTACCAACAGAGTTGTTTTGACTGTGCTAATTGTAATTTTGGATATTTTATAGCCACTAAGAAAAGCTTTATTTCCTGTCTCCTCCACCTGGATGATGGTAATTCCTTGTAACCACAGTTTGGGACTATGCCATCTATTGTTTATGGTGAACATATAGTCACTATCCAAGGGTATGTCAAGGAAAAATCCCATACTTCCTACAGAGAGGACACTGAGCAAAAACTAGATGTTTTCTGAATTCAAATATTGTTAAATAAGAAAAAGGAGAGAGGACAGTAAATAGGTTCAGAATGGAGGTTGCCTTCAACTTGTATTTCTTTTTCATTCAAGTGGTACAGGAACTGAAAAAAGAAACTTTTGAAGATGGTTCTATGACAGCATATAATTTAACTATCATAATGAACTTTAAAATAACCTTACATTTATAGTGCTCTATGTTTACAAGGAATTTTTATCTACTTTAATCTTCATAATAGTCCAATGGAGAGAGCAAGACAAGTAATTCTAGTTGATGACTGAATGAACTAAATTTCTGAGTTTAAGATTATGGTCACCCAATATAGGAGGCAGGCTGAGAACTAACTTCAAATCCAATGTTTTCTACTTTTATGAATGCTTCTCAATGATTGTATTAGTCCACAAGTATTAAGAAGAGCAATTTCAATGGGGAAGAAGTGTGCTATAGACAATAAACAAATAACAATCACAAAAAACATGAAAAAGTTTGAATTTTTATTGTCTATTATTTTAATAACTTTAAAAATAATGCCGTATATTGTTAACATTAAAAACAGTCAAAATTATTACTCTAAAAAATTAAAATACAGGATATATGCTTAAGAAAATATATATTGCCAATTATACATTATATTCCTTCTTCAAAATATACATTTCAGTAGTGTAAAAGGTAAAAGTAACCTTTGGTGCTTTATTTTCAGAAAACCTAATTGTAAAAAACAAACATTTTTCATATATGGGCCTACTGGTATAGTTTTCATAGGTCTAAAATGAAATATAAAAGTAGTGATATTTACCTGAGGAGCAATACGATTAACAATATGTGAGATTTCATCACTATCTGTGGTGTAAATCTGTTTTTTTCTTCCTTTACCTAAAGAACAAAGACACTTCTATAAATGGTAAACAAAAAACTTAATTTTAAAAATAGCAGTCATTTCTTAGAAAACAGTTTTAATTAGCATGGCTTAGATCACCAAGCACTGCATCATATACGTACCATAACAATCACGTAAGATTCTCAAAAAACATCTGTTGTATAAAAGTTCTGTTATTACCCTACTGAAATGCTATAATTAAATCCTAATCATTTGGCAAATATTTACCCAGATAAAAATATTAATAAATTACCTAACTGTTTTGTCATTGGAGAATTCTGATCCCAAAAGATATCATTCTGTCCATCTGGATCATTAGGAGAACTGAAGGCAGATGACAATATATCCATTTTCAGGACTCTCTTTGGTGTTTCATATCTTTCTACATAAAATAAGATTAAAAAAACAATTATTGCATTGTAAAGCATTACTTTACTTCCTAATACCCCAAAGTCACATATCCTTTAGATTACTTTTTATAGTCCAATTATAAAATCTTCTTCCAGAGACATTACTTTAATAACTGAAATTTTTCAAATAATCCTTGTAACACTTCACAAATTTGACACTGTAAATAGCAAGTATTTTAATATAACCCAGTAGCTCTATAAACGTATAATACTGTACAATCTATTCACTCCATTCATTATCACTGGCATTTGGAAGTTTTGGGAACCACCTGTAATTTAAAGATACGTTTCAAAAACCAAAAAGCTCCCAGAAGAAACTTCAGTAAAAGTCTGTTTAGCCCCCTTTCATGAACTCTATCCAACTTATACTAATTACTTCAAAAAACTTTAGCTACCCATTTCCTGTGAAGTTTTGTCCAGTATCACTTTTAAATTTCTACAAACATTTGTTTTTGTTCATTCCAGAATTGCTTCATGGGAGTAAACTAAAGACAAATAAGGTAACAAATGTAGTATTTTAAGAACACACTTTTACAAAGAGCTTTTGTGTAAACTTCAGTTCCTACCGGGATTTATTAGAAATCTCTGAAAAAAAAAAAAAAAAAAAAAAAACCAGAACACCCCAAATTGACCAGAATGAAATGCTGAGGGGCCCTTAGTTTCCGACTTGGAGGGACATAATAACAGGAACTTCCGGTTTATAAATCATGAAGTGAGACATCACCCAAACTCTGAGGATGCTAGAGATAGCTAGAGCTTTTTATATGATCCCTTCACTGGAGCAAGCCAGGGCAGAAAGTCGAGATGGGGCAATTCTCCTGGAAATAAGCCGAAAGCAGCAAGTCTATCCGATAGTTTTCCTCGCTCGGCCACTTGTGACTGGAGCAGTCTATAAATCGCCGCCCTCCTTCCCTCAAACAGGTAAATTACAGGGCCTATTCCTACAGCAGAAGCAGCAAGTAGATGGTCAAACAGAACGTGGCACAACTCAAATTTGGAGCCTAAAACCATGGGGGTAGTGGCGTCATGTTCCTCTCGGACTCACGAGGGGCGAGGGGCGAAGCCCAGAGAAAGAAAACACTTCAGACTCCACCCCCACCCGCACCCGCACCCGCACCCTAGGGTTCCCCATTGCAAGCGGGGCTGTGGGGTTGCAGCGCTTAAGCCCGGAGGGGCCGCGCTGCCGACGTCTCACCCTCGGGGGTACTTTTACTGCACGAAGCGGCTGCTGGAGGCTGCTCTTGTTGCGGCACGGGCCGGGGAGACGTCTCTCCGGCCCTGCGGGGCCTCGAGCCGCGGGCCGACCTCAGCCGCCTCTTCCCTGGCTCGACCATCGAACTGCATTCCTCAGCCGCCGCCGCTTTGCGCGGCGTGTTCTTCAGGCCAGGGCTGTCCCCATGTTTCCTTCGCCGACTCATTGCCTACAGCCCCCCTCTACCAGCCCCTTCGCCTTTCACATTTTGCAACCGAAGAGTAAGGCAATGGAACTACAAGCCGGACTCGGCGCCAATGGCCGCCGCCATTTTGGCCGATGGGCGCTCGAAAGAGATAGCCGCTGATTGGTTGCGTCTGGATAAGGGGCGGGGCGGTCGTCGTGCCCGGGACGCAGCGGTTACGAAGCCAGCGGCGCGCGCTTCCGTAGCCTGCCTCCAAGTTCGCTGAGCTCCCCTCAGATTCTTTCGGAGTGGAAGTGATTGGAAGGGGGAGTGAGCTGGTCATAGTAGTTGAGTGAGAGTATGTGAGATGGAAAGGGACTTGAATCCGTTGGCATCTTTTTACTGAATTTACGGCTGGAGTTTCACATTACTTAGATTAAGATAATTGCGGGGTTTAGTATTTTGAAAAAGAAATAAAAGGTATAGGCTAGGAAGGAAAAATTTATTTCTTCATAGATGATGTGTGCAGAGAGAAATCCAAAAAGTGTATAAGTTATTAAGTCTATAAGCTATTTTAACGGAGTTGCAGATACGAAGTAAATATTCAAAGACCAGTTATGTCTGACTATTAGGAACAAACAGACCTTTTTCTTTTTTTTTTTTTTTTTAAGATTTTACTTACTTGTTAGAGAGATAGAGCGTAAGCACAGGCAGGCAGAGTGGCAGGCTAGTGGCAGAGGGAGAAGCAGCCTGATGTGGGACTCCATCCCAGGACGCAGGGATCATGACCTGAGCCTAAGGCAGCTGCTTAACCTACTGAGCCTCCCAGGCGTCCCCAAACATAGACTTTTAAAGAAATACGATTTCTGAGGCGACTGCCTTTGGCTTAGGACATGATCCAGGAATCCCCAAATCAGGCTCCTTGCCCAGAGCGGAGCCTGCTTTTTCCTCTCTTCCTCTCTCCTGCTATCTCTGTCGCCGTCTCTCTCTCTCTCTCAAGTAAATACATAAAATCTCTTTAAAAAATAAATATGATTTATAGTAGCATGCAAGATACCAAATAACTAGAAATAAATTTAACCAAAATTGCAACATTTCTACAGAGAATATGAAATATTTTGAAGGAAATTGAAGACTTAAATACAGTTGACCCTTGAACATGGCAAGTGTTAGGGGTGCTGACCCATATGCTGTTAAAAATTTACTGTAACTTGTAACTCCCAATGAACTTAACTAGTAATAGCCTATTGTTGACTAGAAGTCTTCCAATAACATAAAGTTAATTAACACATATTTTGTGTGTGTATTGTATGCTGTATTCTCACAATAATGTAAGCTACAAAAAATGTTAGTAAGAAAATCATAAGAAAAGTACTTTTCTTTTGAAAGAAGGATTAAACCCGGGCACCTGGGTGGCTCAAATGGTTGGGCATCTGCCTTCTGCTCAGATCCTCTAGGTCCTGGGGTCCAGCCTGCTGTTGGGCTCTCAGCTCAGCAGGAAGCCTGCTTCTCCCTCTCCCCCTGCCTCTCCCCCTGCTCCTGCACTCTCTATCTCTCTCTCTGTATCTCTGTCTCAAGTGAATAAATAAAATCTTGAAAAAAAAAAAGGATTACACGATGCACCATGTTCATGGTTGCAAGACTCAATATTTTTATCTTAGTTCTTCCCAAATTGACTCAAAGGAAATCCATTCAAAATTGCAGTAGGTGTATTTGTGCAGATTTCTGTGTGTGTTTGTGGGGGGGGGGGTGTAATATGACAAGCTTATTTTAAATGTATATGGAAATGCAAAGTATCAAAAATATCCAAGAAACTTTCAAAGATCTCTTTCAAAGGTCCAATGAAGTTGGATGGGTACCACATTTAAAATCAAGGAAATTAAGACACTGTGGCAATGGTGAAGGGATAGACAAACATGAAAGGAACAAGTTAGATGGTTCAGAAACAGACCTTTACATAAATGGACACTTGATTTAAGACAAAAATGATACTCCTAAGCAGTGGGAAAAGGACTTTTAGATAACAAACAGTGCTTGTTTGATCTGATATTCACATTGTGGGAAAAAGAAGAAACAACCTCTATTTCAAACCATAACCCAAATCAAATGATGTGCAAGTTGATTATACACTTAACTGTAAGAGATAAAATAATTAACATTCTAGGAGATTTCTTAATGTCTAGGAGATGTCCATAAATTGTTTTAATGATAGGAAAGATTTTTAAATTGAACAAAAATGTCACTGTCTATGAAGAAAATAATTACATACTTGAGTACATTAAATTGATCACTGAAGAACTTAGGTCTGTCCAAAGACAACATTAGAGAATGAAAGGCAAGGCACAGATTGGAAGAAGATATTTATCAGATGCCAAGTTATGGCCCATATATAAAGTATATGAAAAACGGGTATAAACTACAAAGGTGATTGACCATAAATAAGAAAAATAGGTCAGGTACTTTAGCAGGCTCTCCAAAAGAAAATCTCAATGACCAACAAACTTGTATAAAGGTGCTCAACCTTATTTGTAAGGAGGAAAATGGAAACTAAAGCCATAATGCGATACTCCTCAACACCCGTCAGAATGGCTAAAATTAAGATGGATAATAGGGGCGTTAAGGGAACCAGAGTTGAGACCTCAGCCTCAACTAATACCTTGATTGCAGCCTGTGAGGCACCCAGAGCCTAAGGACCCAACCAGTAGGAATTGTCACATACTGCTGGTGAGAATAACTTGGTACAACAATTGTGGAAAACAGGTTTTGGTCTAGCAATCCCACTCTGAGGAATATACCCAATGGAAATGCAGGATGCACTTGTGCAACAAGATACATTTTACAAAAATATTTTTAGCAATAAAGTTCAAAACTACCCCAAACTGGAAGCAAGCCAAATGCCCTTCAAGAGTACAGGGGTTAATAAAAAAATAAAAATATATTAAAAAAAAAGTACAGGGGTTTACTATATTGAGCTATATTTACTCAACAAAATGCTACCTAGCAATATAAAAGAAAAATTGCAATTCCATGCAACAATGTGGAAAATCTCATAAAGCTGAGCAAAAGAGGCCAGACTCCCAGCCTCTTCTGTCCCAAGAATACTATATAATTCCATTTACATTGTAAGGGCCTATTCAGCCAGAGCAGTCCCACCCCAGTTGAACTGCCATTTTGCTGTAAAGCTTAAACTGACACCACCCCCCCACCCCCCCCCACCCCGGGGAACTTATTTAAAAGCAAGTCCGGGAAACCAGTCCCAGATAACAAAGTCCAATACAAGGGTGGGTCAGGCCATCAGTGGGGGCGCATACTGTCTCCTAGCTACCAAGGAGTATGGGCCCCCGCCCTTTGGGAGCCTTTTGGCCCCAATCCTAACCAAGGTGTGATAGACTGGTTCAAATGTCTAGTAGGGTAATTTGTAATTCAATTGGTCGCCTAGCATCACTGTGGAGTTTCCTGTGTGTGTTACAATCTCATTGGCCACCTGTATGTGGCCAGGCCCAACCACATGGCCTTTGCTCTATAAAAATTAGTCTGGAAAGAAGGGAGGGGTCATCCTCTCCGTAGGGGCGGCCCGGACTGGTTTGTTTGACGGTTGGTCTGATTCCTGATGCTTGGCGCAAAATAAAGCTTTGCTTGACCTTCACTTTGTATCAGTCTCGCTCCCTTAATCACGAACCCAATTATTGTCTGTGGTCCCAATTATTGGGGTACCCAATTTTGGGGGGACCCAACAACATGTAAACAGGCAAGGTGTTATATAGGGTTGTAAGTTTAAGTGTTCAAATGAAAAAGAATAATCAAGTAATTGATGATCATGAAAGTCAGGATAATGGTTACCTTGTGGGGGAGAAGGGACAATGATTAGAAGGGAATGGGGGCAGTAATATGGTGTATTGGCTTTGTTCTTTTTCTTATTCTAGTTGTGATTTGGTGATAGTTCATTGAGCTGAATATGTTGTTTTGTGTACCTTTGTGTGTATATGTTATATTTATCTATAAAAATATTTTAAAAACTTTTGTAAGGCAAAAGTATTTATTGCCACTGAGGAACTAAAATGTGTTTCTTCTTTGTAATTTACTCTGTTTGGCTGATAGAAATCGTACAACTAAATGTAAAGTTCAGTTCTAACACTTATATAAACCAAAGTGACCAGATATTTCCCTTCTTTTTCCTCAGTCTTTGACTTTCTACTAATATTTCCCTTGCCATGATTGTTTTTAATCTCCTTATTTTAAACCATTATTTAGTTTTATATATTTATAACTGGATATGACTGCTTGGAAGGTGACATCTCAAAAATTCTCATCAACTATTTGAAACTCCAATTCTTTAAATTAATAGGAATAGTTATTTCTCTTGGGGATCTCTCTATCTACCTATGAACTGACCAAGAATCCCAGAAGCAGGAAAAAACAAAAAGTTTACGTTCACAATAACACTTTATTAAATAGATGGCATCATAGCTGTCTAAAAGACTTAATTTACCCTTAGAAAATAGTTGAAGGAGTTTGAAAAATTTAATAATACCTATAGGAGTAATAACCATGTGTCAATCCTTTAAAGCATATTAATACTGCAAATAAAATAACAATGAATAATTTCCCATAACTGTCCAAATTCTATAGTGCCCAAGTAACCCTTGTAAAAAGGAACAATGGAGCCCAAAAGAACAGCCATGTGTTGTTGCTTTAGCATGCCCAGGATGGTTGTAATCGTAATCATTATGCGGTAGGAAGCTATCATAAGTTTTAGCTTGAAGTTACTTAATTCGCACAATCTGTTACCGTTCTAAATGTAGTTCACAATAACTGTACTTCCTAAATGTAGCTCTTGAAATCAGTACAGTTCAATTAACTCCTTCATAAAATGTTTTTTAAAAAAACAAAAGATAGGTCTCCTAGACATTTGAATGCAGTATGATTCAAAATCCCCAAACTTAGCTTTTCTAGGCATTTGGATACAATGTACATACAAGTAAGGTTTAATACAACTAAAATGTTTTTAATAAACAAAATTAAACTCTTACTTGTTTGCTTGTAGGAATTATCCGTAAACTTGACAGTGATTATTAAACAAAAATTAATGGAGAGCCTATTGATAAGGAGATTTTATGTGGACTGATTGTCTTGTCCCTTACATCACAATATACTACGTGCTGGTGGGATGACTAATTGTGAGAAGAATTTGCTTCAAGAAAAAAATAATGAAAATCATGTTGGGCTACATAATAGCACATTATGCATATAGAGCTCTGCCCCAGTTCCAGATATTTCCTTTGTCAGTTACATATCCAAATATATCAATTATCAATAGATACAATTGGCAGAAACCGAACAGGCAACAAAATGAGTAGAGAATTTTATTTATAGTCTTGTTGCTGTGTGCTTAAGATACCCCAGAATGAGCATGGTAGGTATCGGGCCCATTTTTCCTCAGTCCTAACCTACTAACAATTGTAATTAAAATCACCTATATGTCCATCGTTCTTCTGTGGGAACTGCTCAATCCAGAGGCTCTGCTTAGGTGGCTTTAGTC
Organism: Neogale vison; assembly: GCF_020171115.1. Lineage (NCBI taxonomy): Eukaryota > Metazoa > Chordata > Mammalia > Carnivora > Mustelidae > Neogale > Neogale vison. The sequence goes on along the minus strand of NC_058098.1, from coordinate 89,109,745 downwards.
CCATCAGGTAGTCCCAGACATGTAACATTGATTGGACTAGAGTGGGCCCTTGACTTTGGGAACCGATCCAGAGGCTGGCTCTCCATCTCTGACCATCACAAAAGATACACTGAGACAATCATATTTCTTAGAGATTTGATGTAAGAATTTGCTAGAGGGCATTGTGCAAAACCATGGGGGACCACAAAGTTTGAGAAAGCTTGTAGGCAATAGAACAGAAAAAAACTGCAGTGTTACCCGACAGGACAGTTGGAACAAGTATGTAGATCTGATACCTGGAAACTGAACAGCCATTCTGCTCCAGCATCTCAAGGCCAGGTTCTATTGTAATTCTAGTCCTTTTGCTTTTCAATCCAAGCCCTTGCAGTAAACTTCCTTTTCTTGAGCTAGCTAATGCCAGTTTGTTTATACTACTTAAACCCACAAAAGCTGAACTAAAACAAAGCTTAGGATCAATAGTTAGAATCTAATTGTTTCTCAGTTTTTATTAGAAAGCATGAATTGCCACGAGAAATGGCAGCTGCTAAATGCTTTTACTTTAAATGCTGTTTGCAAAGCAGGATACCAAACTTGTTCTCAAGGACAAGATGGTTGCTGCAAACTTTAGCAAAATCACATTTAATTATAAATGATTTAGGCGGTTTTTATAATAACTTACCAAGATATGATTTTGAAAAGTTCAAAATAGAATGTAACAGAATCCCATTCAAAGATAGTTGTGAGCTAAAATATTTTACCTATTCATCTGATTCTGAGACAAATTACAGTGGACACTGGCTGTCATCTGAAATCACTTTATTTTTATTTTTTTACATTTCCTGTTTTTATAAAGACCACAGATTTAGAAAATATAGACTGTGTTTGTTTGCCTTTCCAGTCCGTACTCCAGAATGATGTTTCAACCACAATTTTACGCTTTCCCCAATTCCCTTACCTTCTCAAGCCGCCAATGTGCTTTCCTTGCTGGCCTCCAGCCTTGGATCAATCATGCCACTTGCTTTCTCAGCCCGTGAAAGTGAGCTATTGAGTAGATTGGTGAGGTTTCCACCTGTGCCATCATGAAGCTACAGTCCCCAGAAGAGCTTTCAGTGGCATGCGACAAATTTATCACTGACCAGCACAACTCACGCTTCCCTTCTCTGAAACAGATTCTAAACTTCTCTACCACTGTCTATATAGGAACAGATCCCATGAGAAAAATGAAGGGTTTAATTATTAAGACTAAACTTATTTAAATCTTACATAAAATTTCACAAGGAAATAAAAACAAGATTTGGAATGTCTTAGCAATCATTCTGTGGTATCATATATATATACTTCCTGAAGTCCTCACCACAATCAAAATCATGAATACATCCATCACCCCTGAAGTTTCCTTGGACCCTTTGTTTTCGTTTTGTTTGCAATATGTAAGAGTGTATAATTTACTTTCGATTAATGGCTGTGTTTAACAATTTGCTAGCCTAATTCCTAAAAATTTAACAATCAGCTCTTAAGAGCTAGGATCTGCTGGCTGTAGCACATCACTGATCTTCTTACCTCTCATTCTCCTTTCTTCTGTTTGAGTAACTTCGGTTCCTTCAACTTTTCCTCATCTTACCTATTTGTCAAAGCTTTCATCAGTTTTAAGCCTCTCAATTCAGCGACTGAGCTGAGAACTGGACTAGAGAGCGCTACTGTATATGTTACAGGCTTAAAAATGAACAAGCTGTAAATGTTAAAATAAAAGAGAGCCTAGGGCACTTTCCGAGGGCTGAGAAATTAGGTTTCTGGGAAAGGTAGCTCCAAGTAAGAAGGTGTTGGGTCCCCCCAAAAATGGGTACCCCAATAATGGGTCCGTGATTAAAGGAGTGAGGCTAATGCAAAGTGAAGGTCAAGCAAAGCTTTATTTCGCGCCAAGCATCAGAAATCAGACCGACCGTCAAACAGTCCGGTCGGGGGCCGCCTTGATAGAGAGGATGACCCCTCCCTGCTTTCCAGACTAACTTTTATAGAGCAAAGGCCATGTGGTTGGCCCTGGCCACACACAGGTGCCCAATGAGATTGTAACACACACAGGAAACTCCACAGTATTGCTAGGCGACCAACTGAATTACAATTTACCCTAGTAGACATTTGATTTAGCCTATCACACCTTGGTTAGCATTGGGGCAAAAGGCTCCCAAAGGTCGGGGGCCCATACTCCTTAGTAGCTAGGAGACAGTATGCGCCCCCACTGATTGAATACCTCCATCTGGCCTGACCCACCCTTGTATTGGATTTTGTTACCTGGAACTGGTTTCCCGGACTTGCTTTTTTTTAAATAAGTTCCCCTGGGGGGGGGGCGCAAGGTCAATTTAAGCTTTACAGCAAAATGGCAGTTCAACTGGGGTGGGGCTGCTCTGGCTGAATAGGCCCTTACAAAGGGACCCTTTCTAACTAAGCGGCCCTTGGGAGATCTATCTGTAGATGTGGCTAAGAGGAAGGTAGCAAAGCAGGGTTACCAATTCTGGAGTGGGACATATTTTTCCGCGCACTGTGCTTTCTGCAGGCACCAATTAACCATACCACTAATTGAATTCAATGCCTCTGATTATTTCAGTAGCACCCCCCACTGGGCCTATATCTATCCGGGAATAATGGTTTTGGGTGTCAAAGAGGTAATTTGAAAAGACATTTTCCTCTACTGCTTTAAGTGAAAACTTGAGGGGGAAAAACCCGAGCTTCCCCAAAATATCTTATTCAGGGTTTAAACTTTCTTTTCCCTGGTTGTACTGGAATCTGGTTGTCCTCTATGAGTTTTTGCTTTTATGAATAGCAGGAAGATGGCCTGATTTTAAAGATTGCCCTTGACTTTTTCAAGCAGCAGGATCCAGATCATTTACTCTGTCAACATAATTTTAACTTAAAGCACCCCTAACCCATACTTGAAACTACTACAAATTTGTTTATTTTGCAGTAAATAAAATAATAAAATCTTCTTAAAATTTTTACAACTGTTAATAGTGTTTAGGTTAGCTCAGCCAACTGCATGCATGGGGTTGCTTAAAGTGTCCTAGAGCAAATGGTTCTTTTGGTGAATGGTTCACTTGTACAGGATACTCTGGCCAGAGCTAAAAATGGCTTTTGATTAGCTAGGAGTGATTTTACAGCATTTAAAATATTAAAATTTTGAATAACATTTTAGATCAATTTGAATGTAAAAGGACAGAAAAGAAGTTAGTTAAATTGCAATATTTCTATTACAGAGTAACTTTGCTCGTATCAATCTAGTTCTCAGCATAAGAACATTTTCCTTTCAACAGGGCTTTTCCTGTCTTTCAGACTCGTGGAAAAAATGATTGGTGTATTTCATATGAATGTAAAAGACTTTTTTGGCTTTGGTCTAGTATCAATAACCTGGGTAGCGGGGTTGGGGAAAATTGGGCCCTGGGGGTTGTCATCCCATTGGCATGAAACATATGGAAAACACAGGTACATTTATGCTGCTGTTGAACTATTTTCTTAAGCCTGTTACTATGGCTTCTAAGTACATCAACAGGCAGTCCCCTTTACAGGCGGCTCTTCACATTTCCAAATGCTCCCTGTCCTTTTACTCATTGTTATTCAAAATGTAGTGTGTGAAAGAGCAACCTGGCTTTCACCTGGGAGCTAATTAGAAATGCAGAATCTTGAGCCTATTCCAGAGGGCTGAATGGAAATCTGCACGGTTACAAAATCTGCGGGGCTACAGAATGATTCAGGACCACAGGAAAGTCTGAGAGCTGATCATCTGCACGGACTTTCTCTAATAATTTTGACCAAAGTGATTATTGCCTCTTTTCTCTGAGCTCCCACCTTACCTTTTGTCCATTCTTTAATTTAGCACTTTATTAGGATTCTATATTTCTCAAAAATTATTGGATGTATGCAAATATTATGTCCCTGACAATATTGTGAGCTCTTAGACCAGGGTTTGGCACAATTCTCTAAAAAAGGGCTTGCACATGGTAAATATTTTAGGCTTTGCAGGCCAGATACTGTCTCAGTTGCATATTCTTTTTGGACTTGTTTACTCTTTAAAAATTAAAGCATATTAGGTAAAAAAGCCATACCAAAATTGGCCCAAGTCTATATTTGGTTTGTGGGCAGTAGTTAGCCCACCCCTGCCCTAAATGGCTAGGCCAGAGTAGTGTGCTGGCTTTTGGTACAGGGCTGTTAACATTTGCAATTGATGCTGATTTCTCAGTGGATTGTTAAAAGTCATTTCATATTTCCTTCTGTCTTATGTTCTAAAACATTTTGCAGTAGGGCTTAGAAAAGGTTTATTTTTTTTTAATTAAAAATTTTATTTATTTATTTGACATAGAGAGAGGTCACAAGTAGGCAGAGAGGCAGGCAGAGAGAGGGGGGAAGCAGGCTCCCTGCCAAGCAGAGAGCCCAGTGTGGGACTTGATCCCAGGACTGTGAGATCATGACCTGAGCCGAAGGGAGAGGCTTTAACCCATTGAGCCACGCAGGCGCCCCTAGAAAAGGTTTTAAAAAAATTATACTGTATTAATAAAAGGACATGTTTACATACTTTAAAAAGAAGCTATTAATAAGAATGGAAGATTCCAAATGAACTCATACATACATGCATGCACACATACATATATACATTTCTTTTCTTATAAGTGCCAAGACAAAAATAAACTATGAATTTCTACTTGGCAAAAAAAAACCAAACAAAACCATGATAATCCTTAATTTTTCATTAAGATCATATTAGTAAAGAAATGTTGATATTTATTCCAGCCTAATATGAGTACATCCATAGCAAAAAGAATGAAAGTAATATGCCACAGTGGTCGGTTTAAAATTTTTTATAACAATATATTTTTTGTGACTTGACCATAGTATTATTCTGTTGTCTCTAAGTGCTTGTTAAATTGTAACTTAATATTGTTATGAGCCATCTGTGGTGTGCAGTGTTTAAAGTATTTATATGTCACGATTAAATCCTTGATTTTTGATTGCATTAATAAAGAACTGAAACAGTATTAGCAGGAGAGGAATGAAAAAATCTTCTAGGAAAAGCACCAGTATTATGTATATATTACACACGCACACACATGCACACACACAGGCACAGACACGCACATGCAAGCAAGCAAGCATGCTGACCTGTTTTATCGCTCTAGGCAATGTTAGGGAGAGAAATGGGTTTTCTGTTTAGGCTGCTATTTTGTGGATTTTTTTTTTTTTGACCCTTATAAGAAAACTAGTAATAAGCTTATTTTGAGAACAGAAAAAAAATGTAGTTTTCCTGATAGGAAAGACAAAAAAACATTACTGTTACATATCCTATAGATTGTTTCTTTCATTGGTATCAAAAGAACTGGACTGTGTTTGGAAATCTGAATGTAATGAAGGCTACACAGAACATATTTAAACTTGTGAAACCATTTGTTATTAACATGAGAAATAATTTTTCTTAAGACACTGTTCGTCTACAGAGAAAGAAATCATAACATTCAAGATGTAAATCAGATTATTTGCATTTATATCTTTTTAAGCTTGATATGTTCACAAGAATAAGGCTTTTAATTTTCATGCACTTTAAGAGAATAATTAATAGCTAATCTATAAATACTCACTTAAAATGCCATTATTTTTGTTTGGTTCCCCCACAATATTATTTATACATTTCCATTGAAGGCTTTGTTCCAAATTTTGTTTTATTTCCATGTCTTTCTTCCTGTCTGGAGTTATGTTTAATAATCAAAGAACACCACTAAACTGGATGTAGTTGGCTTCACATCCCCAAAACCTTACGTAACAATCATTTTGAGAGGCTTCCCCTTTTGCAGGCATCTACTGGGTTTCCTGGGAATGGAAGGTTGTACTTTTCCAGATTGACATAAAGAAACTTACTCTGACATATGTCCAAGATGGTCAGGATGAGGTCTTCACAGGAAGTCAGATCTGGGGAATCATTCATTCAAGATGATGATGTTTAGGTAGTAGAAACCAGTGAAGGTAACCTCAGAGGTCAAAAGGCATGACCCTATACTTAAATTAGTAGAGTTATGTTTGGAAAATTTCATGTTTCCCTTTTGCTCATACACGTGAATGTATAGATTCCCTGGAGATGTGTCTGTGCAGACTCAACCTGGTAAGGGGGAGAAGAACAGAGTAGATGCTAGTTTTGTACTGCTCTTATTTTTGGCCAACTCCCTTAATGGCAGAAACACAGCTTGCCTTAATTCAGAACACATTCTTATATGCAGAACACATTCTTCTACATGAAAAGGGACCATATAGGTTAACACCCAAACTAGAACACTCCTGATCGTGAAAAAGGATGTTATTAACAATTTCAGCTGAAAACAGATACACACCAGGGACGTTTGGCTAACGGACTAAAGAGGAATGTTGAAGAATGAATGGATACCATCCAAGATTTTATTAATGGGTTCTCAAAGGCCCTGGATCTCCAGGCTTGAGGACATGCAAAACATTGGTTTGGGAAGTACACAGCTGATTCCCATCCTAGTTTATCACTCGCTGTCCATGTGATCTTGGGCGTAATTGTTCTTTCAGTTTTCTGATTTTAAGTGGGAATAATAATCCTTACTACTCGAGGTTATTTTAAGGCTTTTTAAAAAAATTTTTTTATTTATCCATTTATTTGACAGAGATCACAAATAGGCAGAGAGAGAGGAGGAAGCAGGCTCCCCACTGAGCAGAGAGCCCGACTCAGGGCTTGATCCCAGATCTCTGGGATCATGACCTGAGCTGAAAGCAGAGGCTTTAACCCACTGAGCCACCCAGGTGCCCCTGTTTTAAGGCTTAAAGAGATGATACATGTGTAGTATTTAGCACAATGTTTGGCACAGAACAGTCACTCAGTAAATAAATACCATACTTTGTTATCCATATTTGACCAGAATCTAGTCCTATGTATATGAATAATAATACAACCACAGCAAGGCATAAAAGAGCCTTTTTGACTGCTTGCTTCCGTACATCTTTGGGCTTCTAAAACAACTCCTGTCCAAGGTCCCTTGATCAGTCAGCAAGCTCCTAGCATGGGCTCCCCTCATGTCTTGCAAATACTGAGACAACCATGAGACCCAGGACCTATTGCTTGAATAGGTTAGGATTTATGCAGCCACGATGACCCAAATTTTTAGGACATTTCCCTAATGCTCTGTAATACATGACTTCTTAGAAGAACACATTATTAAGATGGAAGATGTTCAGTCTACTTATGGATGCATATATTCCACAGTTCTCTTTTCTGGTAACACAGAAGAGCTGGGGCTAACAATTTGCTCATGAAAAAAAAATTTCAGGAATTTTGACAGCCATTATTAAAAATTAATTTATGTAAACATTAACTAAATTATATTAAAAACAAGGTTAATGTATACTCAAAATTCACCAATTGCTAATTATTTTACTACATTTAACTATTATCTATGCTTTTCAGCTTATTTGTGTCCACAGTGTCTGTAAAGTAGAATACTGTATAGTGGTCTGCTATTGTCATTACACATCTGTTCTCAACTCCACACTCAGTGATGCTCCTTTGGCAGCTTGAAATAAGACAAAATGGGTATATTCACATCATGGAAGCAGATGAACACTACAAATCAAGACTTGATTTAATGTGTGTTGATTGTCAAGACTTCAGAAAGTGATGGAGAAAATATAGATTAAACCTTTAGGTATGCCTTGGCTGCAACCTGTATAGTGTGAGTAACACACAAAATTGAGGAAATAGTCTCCCAGTATTAAAATAATTCTCTTATTGAGTGAAGAAGTCAGTCAGATCATTGAAAAAGCAGTGAATTGTTCTTCATTGTTCTACTTCCCCACTAATATATATCTTCCTTGTTCTACTTTCTCACTAATATAAAGGAATGTATCAACTGACATTCATATCAGAACTACACTTTTGTTCTTTTTTTTTTAAATTTTATTTATTTATTTGACAGAGAGAGAGAGAGATCACAAGTAGGCAGAGAGGCAGGCAGAGAGAGAGAAAGGGGGAGAAGCAGGCTCCCTGCTGAGCAGAGAGCCCAATGTGGGGCTCGATCCCAGGACCCTGGAATCATGACCGGAGCAGAAGGCAGAGGTTTAACCCACTGAGCCACCCAGGTGCCCCACTTTTGCTCATCTTTTGCAGCCATAGCTTGGCTATGAATACAAGAACTTAACAAAAACTACAAAAGGATTCCAGGAGATCCAATTAGCTATATAGAATTCACAGAAAAGAGTATCATATATTCTATTATTGTTTGTAAATTGTGTGATGTGAAATAGTCTCTGTATCAGCAAAAATTTATAATAAATGTGTGTGTACCTAACTATATCGATATTATTATTATTATTATTTTAATGCAGAGGGAGCTGGTTGTTAAACATTTACCAGAACACCACTTGTTGGAACCTATAGAGCTACTCTTATTTGATGTCAGAACAGCCCCTGAGTTCATAAGTACCCCTAAGGTCAGTATTTAAGTCTGGGAACTTCAGGGCTTGGCTGCTGTTGTACTGCTAGTCCATGGAAAGGCAAACCAGTAAGGGTTAAAATCAGAGAAGTGAAGCTTGAAGAGTAAGACTAGGTAGTAGAGTGATTGGTGACTTAAACTAGTACACACTTGACAAAGAACACAGAAGTCCTCATGGGAAACAAGACAGCCAGAGAGAGGATGAGATGAAGGGTGGAGTTAGTTCCCAAGTCCTCTCATTTAAAGGATGCCTTATTTTATGGGGGGGCCATCAGACTATCTGCTGTTCTGAGTCAATAGCTAGAAGCATTGTCCTGTCTCAGACAGTTTAGGGGCCTAGGAGGATGTGTGTTGGTGAGGTCGAAAGTAAAATTGGCTTTGGGTGAGCTTTCAACTCAAGGAAATTGGGGAGAAATGATAGCCATTTCAGGGAACGTATTTTTTTAGTACAGTAAGATGGTTATTGGAAACACTGGAAATCTTATTTATTCTAGTCTGCAATGTTATGTAAGAGTTCTTGGAGGTTCATTCTTAGCAATTAGACCCTTTAGTCCTCACATGGCACCCACTTAATATGTATATTAAATCTTGAATCCATCTGAAATTTAGTTTTCTGTATAAAGGAAATATCTGACAACTTTTTTCCTGAAAGTCTGGAGAATTTTCTTAGAATGCTCATCAGCAGAAAATATTTTTATTTTTTAAAAGATTTTATTTATTTATTTATTTGACACGGAGAGAGAGAGCAAGCACAAGCAGGGGGAGAGGCAGGCAGAGGGAAAGTGAGAGACAGGCTCCTTGGTGAGCAGGGAGCCCAATGCCTGCCTTGATCCAAGGACCCTGGGATTATGACCTGAGCCAAAGGCAGATGCTTAACCACCTGATCCACCCAGGTGCCCCAGAATATGTTTTTAGTTAAAGCATACTTTTAGTTAAAATGCTTTAGTTAAAGTATTTGGCTTTTAGAGAGACCTGAAAGACAATGGCTTAAACCAGAGGTTCTCAGACTTTATTTAAAACAAGTATCAGAATCCACTGAAAGGCTTGTTAAAACCCAGATTGCTGGGTGTTTTCTCCAGAGTTTTGAGACAGTAGGTCTGGGATAGTGTCCAAGAATTTGGATTTCTAACAAGTTCGCAGGTGATATTGACTCTGTTGCTCTAAGGGCCACACTCAAAATAACTGGTTTTAACAACTAAGGGACTGATGACTTTCAGTGGATCAGGGATGGATGGTCTGTCTAAAGCTAGGCCACCTAGGTCTGGCACCTTGGTTGTAGGATGCCTTGGAAACTTAGGCTCCTTGAATTTTTCTGTTCCTTAATCCTTAGATTGGGGCTTTAGGCTTTTATGGCCCTGTGATTGCTTCATGTTCCCTCCAAGAGTAGGAAGAGGCTTCACCTGTACCTCTACCTCCCCACCACTCCCCTCTCTTTGCTCCTTCTCCCAAGTTGGACCTAGAGATTCCTGTTTACAGCTTTTCAGCTAGAACTGTGTCACATAGCAACCTTTACCTGTAACAGCAATTTAGACACATAGATCTTTTTTTAAGCTAGCTACATTGCTACCCTGAGCAAAACTGGATATGGAAGGCATTTGTGTATTGTTTGTGATTTCAGCGGCGATCTTTCCTTCTAGTGTTTCATTATAAAGATGCTATCTTACTATTAAGGAGCTGTCTTACTTTGCATCCTTACTTACTGCTATCAGGTATACGATCTTTAAATGTGATAATGTGTTTTTCTTAATTGATATATTGATGTAGCTGGACTCATTCAATGCAATACTAAGCTGTCATTGCATTTATGCCTGATTATTCTCTAATGGTCTGTTGAATCTGGTTGCATATATTGTATTAAGATTTTTACATTACTTCTCCTAACTAAATCAGTATACTGTTGACTTTAAAACCATATTTAACAGGTTTTTTATATCAGGATTATTCTAGCTTTAAAAACAAACTTGTGCACTGTGTCCCTGGGAATCTGCTAGGCTGAGGTTTACATGAATTTAAATTTTATAGATGCTTTATAAGGTTCATACCTTAACTATTCCCATTTTACAGATGAGGAAAGTGGGTTTGACAGCAGTTATCTAAGATCATCGATCTAGGAGATTTTAAGCCGCTCTTTATTTAGACCAATTCTTACTTTATTAGGTACACTGGGAAGCCTTACATCTTTTGTTATGTTGTAGAATACCTTATGCTGCGTGAGAATTATTAATTTCTCAAAAGATTAAAATAATTTCTCCATAAAATAAATTCAGATATTAATTTTCTGATTCCGTAGTCTTTTGGGAAAGTTATTTCATGATAACTTAAAATTTTTCTTATAGTTAATTTAGATTTTCAATTTCTTCCTTGTCATTTAGATTGTCAAATTTATTAGGTTGCAATTGAACACAGTTTACACAAATGAAAATTATCTTTGTATTTGTCACAATCTCTTTTTATTAGATTTATTAAAGAATGATAAATTGCATTATGTTTTCTCAAAGACCTAGACCTTGACTTTATCTATCAGCTTTCTCTTTCTATTTTTGTAATCCACTGTCCAATAAAACATCATTTTCATTACATTCTACCTTTCCTCTCCTTAAAACAGTATTATAATTGCATCTTTTCCAATATCTTAAAGTAAATGATTAGTGTATTTTGTCTACTTATTTTGTTATTTTAAAAAATTAACACAAGCTTTTGACTTTATTAATTCATTTTTAAATATAGCTTTAGGTTAAATCCCTTATCTTTTTATACATATCATTTCATTTTGTATTTGATTTTATATTTAACCAAGAGTTATTTAGGAGAAATTGTTTTAACTCCAAGGGATTATAAATATATGTCTGGGTTTCTTTAATATTAATTTTTAGTGGTTTTGTATTTTTTGTTTCATTTTGTTTTGTTTTATTATGATCAGAGAGAGTGACCAGTATAATTTCATTTTTTGTAGTTTAGTGGGATGTTGATTGATCCTAGAAAATAATCCAATTATATTTTCAAAGACATTTTAAAATAAAATACTATATATGTTTTTCATAGATAAAAATATGTTATATAATTCATCTTTCTTCATTAATTTGCCCCCAACTAAATCTCTTTTATTTGATGCTTCATACTAATAGTGGTTTATGAAGAATCCCACTATAAACATATTTCTGTCCATTTCTTCTATTATCATCAATATAAACTTTTTATATTTTTATAACCTCACACATAATCCTCACACATAAATGTTTCCTTTTAATCTTATAAATACACCCTTTTTATGTCATATATGCTTTTCTTTTTCTTAGGTGTTCTCTTGTCTATATAAATATCACTGCCTCTACTTTATGCTTTTTTAGCATTTGTTAGAAATATTGTTGACCATCTCACTCTCTTTAATTAAGCTTTTTGTTTAATTTTGTTTTACACATTTTTCTTGTAAGCAACAGTTGGATTTACATAAAACTAAATCTAAATATTTTCCTTTCTTAATAAGGAATTTTAAACCAATATTCATTAAATAGTATAATCAATGTTTCAGATCTACTTTTGGAATTTTATTTTATTTTTCTAAGTTTATACTTCTTGTTTCTTTTCTTATTACCTACCTTTTACTACATACACTGTGTATTTTTTCATTTGTATTTCTTTCAGAGATTTGAAAGATATAATCCTGCTTTTAGTTCTATTTAGGCACTATTTTTGTTAAAAACATAGAAATTTATCCATCTTTAATTATTCATTCATCAAATTTTTTTTTGTAGGTTTTGTGAGGTAGGCATTATTCTACACCATAGGATATCATAGTTTGCAAATAAATATATAAATAAAAATGGTATAGTCTCTGCCTTTATGAATTTTATACTCCAGAGAGAGACATTTATTTGCCAAAGAATCATAGAACACTTTGTAAAAGTCAGGGTTCAACTAGAGATGCAGAACAAGTGGAAGGTATATATTAAGAAATTCATTGCAAGGATTTGACTTATTCAATTGTGTGTGGTGTCTAGGCAAGTCTGAAATTGTAGGGCAAGTTATCAGAAAGAGTGAGCTAGGATCTCTTAGTCAAGGGCTGAAGATACTGTCCACACACAGAAATTTCTTTGTCTTTACAGATACCTCAGCTTTGATTTTAAGGCCTTTCAACAGAATGAATCAGGTCTACCTAGATTATCTAGAAAAATCTTCCTTGCTTAAAGTCAACTGATTATGGATTTTTTTTCCAATTTATTTATTTTTGATTATGGATTTTAATTACACATACAAAATACCTTCATAGCAACACCCTGATTAATATTTGATTAAATAATTGGGGATTATAGCCAAGTTGATGTATCAAGAGATAATTAAGAATGTAAAATTACAATTGTGGGAAGTATAGCAAGGAAGAGGTACATAGCATTATAAAACTGATCATAAAGGAAAAAAGTTGACTTAGGCATGGAGGCTAGGTAGACCTTGACCCCTTCATGGTCCATCTTGTTTTTTGGCCCAATACTTTATAAGTTTTTGGCAGTCATGTGCTCAGTTGATTTGCAGGTTGGTTAAGATTTCATAGCCACAACATGCTGAGCGTTATCTTAAAGGGAATTATTTACCTCATTTATATGGACCCAAATTATTTTCCAGATGAGCCAGGCCAAAAGAATTTCCCTCTTAAATGGTTCTCAAACAGTTCATTGCTTTAAAATGCAAACATATACCTCACCATCATCAACAACAAAAAAACATATCCAGCCTTCAAACAAATATTTTAAGAATTTTCTGAAATCTAATGAACATTTGTATTATTAAGAACTTAATATTTTTTCTTCAGTTCTTGATAAAACCTCTTGAAAAGGCAGTAAATTTATCTATCTCTTGAATTGACAAAATGACTTTCATTGTAGAAGATAATCTTCATATATGATATATATGGCCCCTTGGTGTCCACATCATCTAATGGAGAACATAATGTGCCTCGGTACTATGTGAGTAGCTTCCATCTTCATCATAGAAGCAAAAATACATATGTGGTTAATCATTGCAGGCCCTCCGTCTGCACCTTGGGTATCCACATGTTTTGTCTAACTGAAGTGTAGCTCAGCAAATAAGCTTTCTCTTCTTCTTCTTCTACCTTTTTTTTTTTTTCTTTTAACATTTCAAAGGTGCTGGTGGAGGAGTTTCCAAAAGGTGTTTGTAAACTAGGAATTTTCTTGGGTGACATCAGTTTGCATATACCCAATAAAAACTAGGAGCCGCCTGCAGAAAGATGTCGGGATCAAACTGCATCCTGAATATAAAATGAATGACTATCAATCATTCATAACTTGCTTCAAAACATTAGAAGGGCAGCAGTTCTGGAATGAATGAAATCATTTGCCAAAGGCACTGCCTCATTTGTCCCCTCTTCTCCAAGACTCAACCAATCCCGTCATTTCCAGGGGTCATGGCTTTACCCTGGTCTCTGTAGCAGTGAAAGCCTTCTTTTCCTTGCACTGGATTTGAGATATTTAAATTTGGAGGATGCCTGACAAGGGTTGTATGTCAGAACTAATCCAAGTTTTGGTAAAGTTCTTGTCTTCGTACATTGAACTTCTTTTTTAGGCAAAGGTCTATACTGATGTGTTGTTAGGATGGATGGTTGTAATTTTTTGCATCAGCCTTATAACCCTTATGTTTCTGTAGTGAGAATGTGATGTGATTCCTTGAGTACCCTTTGCTTTGGTCTTCAAATTGCCTTGAGGCCAGAATCAGCAGTTTACCCGTTCCAAAAGAATTTATTCTATCCAAAAGAATCTTATCTCCTCCAACTTAATATCATTAAAGAAAGACTATTTCTGAGTCTTTTTCTTCTCTCTACTCACTCTATTTTCCCTAGCAATTAGGCTATTTACTTAAAATTGGGTTTTCCACTTAGCAAAATCACAAAAAAAATTCTACCCAACCTGAGGTGAAACATCATTCAGAGCAGTATCACTACAGAAGAAGGCATATTGAAGGTTGCTATCACCATTTTATGTGAAGAGCAGTACTTTTAGCACAAAATTAACAAAAGCTCTACTAGAGACTATGTTCCATCAAAAACAAGGGAATAAACAAAAAAGAGAAAGTCTTGAGATTCAAAGGATATAATCTAAATCAGGAGACAGATGAAGGGAATTCCTAGGATAAATGGGAAGTGATATCTTAAGATATTAGTGGTACAATTAATTTATACTCTACATAAAAGCAGAATGGAAGTTCTCAGGAGGGAAGCCTCTGAAAGTATAACATTGAAGTGGAGATTTCTTTCTGGTGAAAAATTGTTTTGACTATTGGCATGTGTGTGGACAATTCGCAATAAATATAAGGAAAAACTAAATAAACGAAAACAGATATCTGGGATGCCAAGTGGCTTGGGAGGGAGATTTCTAATTATGGCAAAGTGAAAAGTATGGCAAGTCCTCTAGCCTCAAATAAACATAAAACTTCATAAATTTTTGAAAAAAAGAAAAAAATCAGGACTCTAGAAATCAAAGGCAAGAGGCGCCTGGATGGCTCAGATGGTTAAGCATCTGCCTTGGTTGGCTCAGGTCATGATCCAAGGGTTCTGGGAATGCATTGGGCTCACTGCTTGCTGGAAGCCTGCTTTCCCTCTCCCACTCCACCTGTTTGTTTGCCTGCTCTCGCTGTCTCTCTCTCTGTCAAATAAATAAATAAAATCTTAAAAAAAAAAAAAAAAGAAAAGAAATCAAAGGCAGACAACATATTAAGAAGAATTTATTACTAAAAGATTTGCTGACCTTCAGATAAGAGCAATGGAAATTATTGCTATTTTTGGCTGTTCCCATTCAGTCCTTTAGCTCACATGGTGGGGCTAGCCATAAACCAGTAGCTTTTTTTTTTTTTTGACTATTACACAATTGTGCTAGTATTTTTTTTTCTTTTAAAGACTTTGTTTATTTATTTGACAGACAGAGATCACAAATAGGCAGAGAGGCAGGCAGAGAGAGAGGGGACGTACGCTCCCTGCTGAGCAGAGATCCTGACTGGGGCTTGATCCCAGGACCCTGAGATCATGACCTGAGTCGAAAGCAGAGGTTTAACCCACTGAGCCACCCAGGTGCCCCTGTGCTAGTATTTTATTAATTGAAAAGCACTTTACAAGAAAATGTAAGTATGGTTTCCAATAGGAATGTTATACTGGGGGTTGATATTAAACTCACAGATTTTAGTTTTGCAAGGAAAAACAGGCTTTCAGGTTAAAAAATTATTTGTAACCAAAACTTTAATCCCAAGGAGTCTCACAAACATGTTACAAATGACAGCAAGGAAAAAGAAAAACAAACTGGCACAGTAAACCTCCTAACTCCTGCCCAGCTCAAGTGTGGCATTATTTATTTATTTTTTTTTTTTTTCAAGTGTGGCATTTAATATTATGAAAACAAAACTGCAAAAATTGAACTAAGTCTTTTTCCGTAAAGCTGGAATATAGTATGTAGCTATAGTTGAACAAGCAGTCTTTAAAATCTGCTGTGAAAACCAGCAGTTTTGCTATTGAAGGAGCCCACATGATTCGGAGCAAAGGGCAAAAAAAATCCCACACCCAGCAGTATTGCCAGCAATCATAGCAGTTTTTTTATTTTTTATTTTTAAGATTTTATTTATTTATTTGACAGAGAGAGACACAGTGAGAGAGGGAGCACAAGCAAGGGGGAGTAGGAGATGGAGCAGGCTTCCGCTGAGCAGGGCGCCGATGGGGGGCTTGATCCCAGGAACCCTGGTTCATGACCTGAGCGGAAGGCAGATGCTTAACGACTGAGCCACCCAGGCACCCCAATCATAGCAATCTTAATAGGAAAAGAATAATGAAAGCATCAGCCCTGTGACTCAAGCCTGAGGCTGTAATCCTGTTTACAGTGAGTTGCAGACCTGTAGATTCCAAAAACAATTAAAAAACCATAGAAGAGCTAGCTAGCAAATGTCCTTGTACTTCACTGGCTTTCTGGGAGGCCACGTATATATGCAGAAAAGACCTGAAAGAATGTGACTGAATAAGCAGGGTCAAAATGCCTGAAATTTGGATGTGCTCCCAATCAACAAACAGATCTATGAGCAGGATGTAAACCTACTGACTCCAGGAATTTCAGTTTAACATCTGGCCAGTCATGGGCTGGCCACCAAGCTATCCATACTATGTTGACCTCTGAGCGAGTCTGACCAGGAAAAAAGAGAGAAGACACAAATTAGGGAATTAAAGAATGAAAGAGAGAACATCATTGCCAACTCTGAGAAATAAGGAAATATTGATAATATTATGTCAAAAAATTAGAAAACTCAGATGAAACATAATTTCCTACACAAACTACTGAACACAAACCACTGAAACTGACTTAGGAAGAAACAGAAACTCAGAATAGACCAATGAATAAAGAAATTAAATTAGTAATTAAAAATCCACAGAGGTGCTGGGTGGTTCCATCCTTTAAGGATCCCACTCTTGATTTCACTTATGATCTCCCAGTAGTGAGACTGAGTCGTCCTGCCTTGGGCTCCAGGCTCAGTGGGGAGTCCGCTTCTCTCCTCTCTCTCTGCCACCAACCTCACTCACACTCTCTCTCTAAAATAAACAAATCTTAAAAAAAAAAAAAATCTACCAAGAAAAGCCCAGACTCAAATATCTTCACTGTTCTGCAAACATTTAGGTAAGAAATAGGGGTACCTGGGTGGCTCAGTGGGTTAAGCATCTGAGTCTTGATTTTGGCTCAGGTTGTGAGATTGAGCCCTATGCTGGGCTCTGCACTTGGCAGAGTGTCTGCTTCAGATTCTCTCCTCTCCCTCTGCACTCCCTCCCCAATGACGCTAATGGTTGTTCTCTCTCTAAAATAAAACAAATCTTTAAGTGAGAAATAATACCAACCCTTCTCAAATTCTGTCAGAAAATAGAGGTAAAAGGGATACTTCTCAGTGCTATGAGGCAAGTATTATCCTTATATTAGAGCCGATTAAAGGTATCTTTAATCTCAAGAAAAAAAACTACATATTAATATTTCTTTGACTGTAGATGCAAAAAACCCTCAAAAAATTAGCAAATAAAATTAAATCCAGTAATAACTAAACAAGGTACCCAATGACCAAGTGGAATTCATCACAGAAATAGAAGATTGCTTTAAACATCTGAAAACAAATCATTATAATATATCATATTAATGAAAACAGATAAAACCATATGATTAGCTCAAGAAACATAGAAAAAACATTTGAAAAAATCTAGCAATCATGAATGATAAAAACATTCAACAAACTGGGAATAGTAGGGAACTGTCCAATGTGATAAAAGGCATCTGCAAAAGTGTATAGCTAACATATTTAATTTTGAAAGACTTAATGCTTTATTCCTAAGATCGGGAATAAGACAAAGATGTTCACTTTCACCTGTGGTATTCAACATTGTACTGGAGACTCTAGCCAGTACAATAAGAAAAGACAAAGAAATTAAAAGCATACAGATTAAAAAAGAAGTAAACTGCTTTTTTTTTTCAGACAACATGACCCTGAATGTAGAAGACTCCCAATGAATATAAAAAACATACTGAAGCTAAAAAATGTGTTCAATTTTATAAAATACAAGATAAGTATGCAAAAATAAATTATTTTCTATATTATAGAAATGATCAATTGGAAAATAAAATGTCATTCCTATTAGCATCAAAAAGAATAAAATATTGACAATAAAGACAATAAACCTAACCAAAGTAGTAAAAGTCTTGCTCATAGAAAACTATGAAACACTGAAAGAAACTAAGATTAAGGGGTGCCTGGCTGGTTCAGTTGGTAGAGCATGTAACTCTTGATTGCAGGGTTATGAGTTAAAGCCCTGGGTTAGATGTAGAGCTTACTTACAATAATTAAGATCGAGATAAATGGAGAGACATTTTATGTTCTAGACTGAAAAACTCTATGTTGTTAAAATGGCAGGTTTTTTTTATAAATTTAATATAATCTCTATCAAAATCCCAGGAGACCTTTTTTTTTTTTTTTTTTTTTTTGGTAGAAATTGACAAGCTACTCCTATAATTTTATGGAAACACAAAGAACCTGGACTAGCCAATTAAACTTTGAAAAAGAATAAATTTGGAGGATGTGGATTTCCCAATTATAAAACTTCTTACAAATCTATGATAATCAAGACAGTGGAGTATTGGGGTAAGGAGATATATGTGGATCAATGAATTTACTACCTGTCCTTTCACCAAAAAAAGTTTGCAACTCTCTGATAGATCTGCTGAAGAACTTATATCTAGAATATATTAAGCACTTTACAACTCATTAAAAAGGAGACAATCCATTTAAAAAGAAGAGAAAGAGTTCAGGTAGCGTTTAGATGCAAAGATTAGCCCTTGGATGATAGTACCAGAGATTACAACCACAAGGAACTGAGTTTGGCCAATGGCCTGACTGGGCTTGAAAGAGCCTTTCCCAGAGCCTCTGGTAAAGAATATATCCTGCTGATACAGTCTTGTGAGACCTTAACAAGAAAACTCAGCTGAGTCCAAATGGACTTCTCAAGTACAAAAACAGATAATGAATGCATATTATTTTAAGCAGCCATATTTGTGGCAATTTGATGTAGCAGCAGTAAAAATCTAATGCAGAGAGCAACAGATGTACATAGACATTTCATCAAAATAGATCATGGTGCTAATAATCCCACAAAAAGATACTTGAGTTAGTCATCAGAGAACTACAAATTAAAATGAGATACTTCTGTATACCTGCTGAAATGGCTTTAAAGAAAAGACTGACAATTTCAAGTGTGGATGTTGATAAGGAGTAATGGGAGCTCTCAGACATTGCTTGTGTGAATGTAAAATGAAACAGCTACTTTGGAAAACAGGTTACCAGTTTCATAAAAAAGTTAAAAGGAAACTTACTATACATCTCAGCAATCTTATGCCTATTTATTTATCCAAGAGAAATGAAAATATAAGTCTACACAAAGACGTGCACACTTATGTTCACAGCAGCATTATTTATAGTAGAAACAAAAAAAGTGGAAACAATCCAAATATTCATCAAGCGATGAGTAGATTAGCAGAGTGCTCTACATCCATAAAATAGAATACTGTTGATCAATCGAAAAACTACAAATACATGCTTCAACATAATGAATCTCAAAGTATTATGCTAAGTCAAAGAAGTTAAGCAGAAAGCACTATCTATGGCATGATTCCACTTAAATGAAGTTTCCAGAAAAGGCAAATTTACAGAGACAGAAAACAGATACGTGGTTGCCTGAGTCTGGGAGCAGAAGCAGGCACTGACTGCAAACAGACGCAAAAGAGTTTTTGGGGTGATGGACTTGTTCCAAAGTGATAGTTGCACAACTCTATAAATTTACTAAAATTCATGGAATTGTACATTGAGTTGTAATGATGGGTGTGTAAAATTTAAATTTAAAATTCACGGTGTGTAAATTGTACCTCAACTTTAAAAAATGGTAAAATTAACTTTGGCAAAAATATAAGAAAGGAAATGTAATCATAGTAGAGTGCTCAGCTGTGAGTAATATTTACATAGACATAACTGGATATTGATTTAATTTACAAAAATGAATATAACTACACTGGAATCACAGAGCAGGGAAAGCAGACGGTATAGGAGTATAAGGGAGTAAAGTATTCAACTACCATAACAGGAAGTAAGTAGATTATGTACAAAATTTATGTGTCTAAACATAGCAAAATACACATATTATTTAAACATCTAAAACTAGGCAAGTGCCAACAAAAACAGCTAAAAAAGAGTCAGGTGATTGCTACTGAAGTCATCAAGTAAGGAGTAGGAAAAAGCGGGTAAAGGAACTAATCTTTTTTTACTATAAGCCTTTCAGTACAATTTTCTTTCTTTCTTTCTTTCTTTTTTTTTTTAAGATTTTATTTGTTCATTTGAGAGAGAGACAGAAAGAGCACAAGCAGGGGGAGAGGCAGAAGGGGAAGCAGATTTCCGCTGAGCTGGGAGCTGGACGTGGGGCTTGATTGCAGGACTTGGAGATCATGACCCGAGCCCAAGGCAGATGCTTAACCATCTGAGCCACCCAGGCACCCTCCCAGTTTTTGATAACATGAAAATTTACTTTTAAATGAAAATTACAAAGAATTAAAATCAAACACCAAGCTTCCTTGTTTTTTCCTCTAATTCTTTTTTTTTTTTTAAAGATTTTATTTATTTATTTGACAGACAGAGATCACAAGTAGGCAGAGAAGCAGGCAGAGAGAGAGGAGGGAGCAGGTTCCCTGCTGAGCAGAGAGCCCGAGGCAGGGTTCAATCCCAGGATCCTGGGATCATGACCTGAGGCTTTAACCCACCCAGGCGCCCCTCCTCTTCTATTTCTATTTCTTTCATTTTCCCCCTTTGGGAAAGTTCCTAAATTTTTCCTATATTTTTTCTAACAAGTCTATTGAGTTATTTATTTATTTATTTTATTCTATTTTATTTTATTTATTTATTTGACAGAGATTACAAGTAGGCAGAGAGGCAGGCAGAGAGAGAGGAAGGGAAGCAGGCCCCCTGCTGAGCAGAGAGCCTGATGTGGGACTCGATCCCAGGACCCTGAGATCATGACCTGAGCCGAAGGCAGCGGCTTAACCCACTGAGCCAGCCAGGAGCCCCTTGAGGTTTTTTTTTTTTTAATGTGCTCTCATATTTAAAATATCTTGATCTTTTTTGTTCCTTGAATCTTCGTTTTTATACTGTTTCATTAACAAATGCTAATCTCTATGATTATTGAGTTTTTCTCAAGCTTTCTTTTCCTGCTGAATTTTTGCTTTCTCTAAGTGCTTTTTTTTTTTTTTTCTTTCTTAATCTCAGTTATTCCTATTATAAAGTTTCTTTGGCTGTCTGGGAATCTCGATAGCCCTCTTAAGTTTAATAGTGTCAGATGAAACTGAATTGCCAGAGAATTCACTGCTGGTCTTCTGTTTGGTGATTTGGGAGAATTTGCTCAGCTTCCACAGAGTAGAAGAGGGAATGCGGTCTCCAGCTGCTTCTTAAACTGCTCTTCACAACTTTCTTTACGTTAGCAGTCCATTTCTAAGTACTCACAATACCTGAGCCTTTGGAGGATTCTATGCATATATCTAGGCTTTCCTCATTTCCCAGATCAGGATTCATCTTTTTCTAGTCCTCTGAGTTACTTATTGTTCCTCTATCTGCCTTCCCTCTCCCAAAATGTCGAAATTGTATCCTCTGGTTCTATCCCTACTTGGGGATTTATGTCCATAAAAGCAAAATCTATTTATTGTCATATTAATGGAAAGAATGAGAGAAATGTACTGGATCTGCCCCTCCATAAGTCACAAGGGTATTGTGATTGCAGAGTCATTTTTTAATGTTGCAGAAATTTTAAGAAAAATTTCTAAGTTACGTTTGGAATGGATATCCCTACCCTAGACCAGAGTGCCCCAACTCTAGCAGAAGTCAGGAGGTAGAGGGAGGTTAAGTCTGAAGATTAGGGGGGTTTGGGATGGGGTGGGGTTGGTGTAGATGGTGAAGATGAGGTGGGTGTAACATCTAGAAGAATGCTGCATAGAACCTAGAATTATAGGTCTCCATCACAGGCTCTATCACACAATGAGCAAAATGTGTGCTCATTCTCTGACAACTCACTTGTAGCCCACATGCTGTGCATATCAAATCCTTTCATTTCTCTCTTAAAATAACATAGTTGTGCTCATTTAATTTTAGATGATACATGCATTTGTCAGCTTAATGATGATACATATTTTATCATTGAAAAATTTAAACAAATCCTCCACTTTTGATAAAATTCTTGATTATGGTTCCCAAAACAGAGTTTGAGCAATTCAGGAATGCATTTCTTAACTTATCCTTATTGATGATATAAATAAGGAAATGTCTCCCAAATGGAAAGCATCTTTTTTTTGTCTTCAGTCAGGAGTGTTGCCAATTTATTACATACAGTTTTAATTTTGGTTTGGTATTTATTGTCAAATGGATATAAGAAAAAGGATGTTTATATTATGTTATGTGGTCTTATTCTCAGCTCCAGATTACATGGGTTACTCTCCGTATTTCTTTCAATCAGTTCTTTTAGTATTCAATATTATACATACATTTAATTAGATACTTTAGGCTATTGTATAATAATGATTTAGGGGCTATTGACATATACTCAGAGGCTAACTCAGTTATAACACTAAAAATTATTATTATTAGTTCTAAAATGAATATATCCTTGGAAGAAATTCATGTTGTATCAAAAATGAAAAAGTAGAAGGTGAAGGTCTCCCTTGATTGGAATGGTTGAGTTATGTCTACTAAGCATCTTACTTGCTAAAATAAGAATAAGCTAGTAACAGAGCAATGATTTTACATTCTGGCAGACTAATTTATATATTAAAACAACCAGGACATAGTCACACTGGCCATTATAATGGGAACAACAAGTTTGCCTCAAATTGCTCTGTCCTATTGATTCCTGTATACTGCATCCTGAGAAGAACCATATCTGAATACAAATGGAAAAAGAGAAGTTTTGGACATGGTGAAGGAGGAGAGAGATGCTGGATTAGAAGATAGTTCCTTTGGGGATGAGAGATGGGTTTCTGGTAAATGCAACATTTTGTTTTTGTTTTCTCTGCTCCCCTCCTTGGTCTTCTGCAGCTTTCTCTCAGTATGAAACCAGAGAGATCCTGAATGGCGTATGGCCCGTCATTTTAAGCATCTGCTAATGGCTTCCCATATTACTCAGAGTAGAACCTACAGTCCTTACTTTTACAATGCCTCTTGTGATTTAAGTTCTCTGTACTTTCCTGGCCTCATTTTTTGGTTTTCTTGTCAGTTTCTCTCTCCTCTAGCTAAAGAGGGCAACTGCTGTTTTTCAACTCAGCAGGCATGCTTCTGCCTCAGGTTCTTTGTACTCTCTGTTCCCTTTCTGGAATGTTCTTCTGCCAATATGCTTTATTCAAAGGGTCTTCTCTCCATGAGTACTTCCCTGGAAACGCTCTCTAAAATTCACCCCCCCTCCCACCCCGGGACATTTCTCATCTCATCGTTCTCATCATTCCTTCTTTATTATTATTTATTTATTTTTTATCTTAGCAAGCATCAGTAACACTATATATTTTTAAGTCTCATTATTTTCGTTAGGCTCACTATAGTGCACAAAGGAGACAGGAGTCCTATTCTCTACGTTACATCCCCAGTGCCCGCAATACAGTCTGACATGTGGTGGGCGGCCTCAGAATATCTGGTAAATGAATATTGAGTATATGATTGAGAGCCTACGGTTTTTAACATTTTACAGAAATAAAATTATTTCTAGATCATAAAGGAATTAATTTTTGTGTTTTGACAAGTAAATGTATTTTTTTTCTGCCTGATATTAAATTCTACCAGAAGATGGGAACAATTAAATATAGCTTTGCCTTCTATGACAAATCTATTATCACTTAGGTTACTCTTAATTTTCTGTTTGTGTACATTGATGACAGTTATACCTGAGTCCACTTACAAATCTGGCACCATAATTTTAATTAATTCTATTATTCCTTCGCTGTCTTCAATGCCTCAGTTCACCAGATGGTGTAGACTCTAGATCACAGTGTGTCATATTATGTACTGAGCGTGTCCTTAACAATATAAAATGGTGATTGGTTTTCAGTGGACTGAAAAAAATGGCTGTATTTTGGTAGGGTGCGAAATATTCCATAACCACTTGGTGATAAACAAATAAATCTCCATTACCTACTCTTGCCCCAACACTGCCATCTTCAATAATTACTTCTGTAGCTCTCATTTGTTTTTTGACTAAGAAGAGGTATTCAAAATCTAAGTATTTATTCCTTGAGATTTTATACATTATACGTTAACATTTTACCTTGAAATAATTTCAGATTACAGAAAAATAAAATTAGTGAAAAGAATTCTTATGTATCTACCACCCATGTTTTCTAAATGTTAACATATTATCATGTCTACCTTATCGTTCCTCCCATCTATATATGTATGTATACATACAAAACCGTTTGACAGGAAGTTGCAGACATATGCCCCATTAGCCCTAAATATTTCAGTGCATATTGTTAAAAACAAGGATATATTCTTAGATAATCTCAGTATAATGATCAAAACCAGGGATTTTTTTAAATGCATTTTCTTTAGACACAGCATTTCTAAAACTATATGTGTTGGTAACTGATACCATCCTGATTATTATGATGTCTATAATTTAATCTGTTTTCAAAGGAAGCAATATGTCACTGTTGCCTTTTGTTCTTATTTTATAAATTTTGCTTCAAATGATGTCAAGATGAAGCTTACTGCATCCTGACAATGGTTATATCACACTGTTTCTTCTTGTGAATTTAAAGTAGCAGATCAAAAGTTATTCAGAGACCTCCCAGAAATAACACATCTGTCTCAGTTTTTAGAATTACTATTTTTGGTCTGGTAATGTTAGGGAAGACCCTTGGGATTCAAAGTTTTGTGATGAGCGATTTTGAATGTTCGCAGAGCTCTTTCTCCCCACATATTATGATGTGCTTTTGTTATTGTGAGGTCACGGTACCCACCCACCCCGCCCCACCGGCCAAGCACTGTATCTCATCAGTGTTTATAGCGTCATGAACCCATGATGGTTTCTTTTCCTATTCTGCTCTTTTGGTTTGTTCTTCCCATCCCAATGGCTGCTGAAAAATTTCCTATGGCTTCTTTGTGGGCAGGTCTCAGCACATTTGCTAGCGAGAGCCCCCCAAATATTTTATTTAAGAAAATGAAATATTTTGCTGGTTAGTCATCTATTATTTTTTCTTTACCTTCCTTTTCTTCTTCTGGTAGGACTCACGGGTGGTAACAAATTTCTTGCCTCTAGTCTCATATTCCTGCATTATCTCCTATGGTTCCTTTATATCCCATTCACATCTATGTGATCAATTCCTTTCTAAATAAATCCTCATAAAATTAAAATTATTTCAATTTAAGTGTGCCATTTGTTTCTTAATAGGTTCTTGGCTTATCCAATGCCTTAACTGTTTAAAAGCAAGTTTTCATTGGGTTTTTTAGTCCTTTCAGCCAAAATGATCCTAAGTGTATGATCTGTGTGTGTGTGTGTGTGTGTGTGCATAATCCTCTTACAGACAAACCATATTTGTGAATATATATTTGTAATTACCCTGCATATTCAAATTTCATAACATTTTATGCATCACATAATCTTTTTATATGATATTAGTCTTTGGAGCTCTCCTTTTTAATAATTGAAATCTTTTGCATGGTGGCTAATTATAACATAATTAAGTTTTCCTATTTGGAAATATTTAGGTCTTCCTAAACCTTCAAATTTCCACTATCATAAATAATGTTTGTAAAATTATCTTATGTATAAGACTTTGGTGATAAATTCCCTGAAGTATGATTATTGAGTTAAAGTATATATTTACACTTATCAGTATTTATTTTTATTTTATAGTTTATAACTATTTCATATTTATATTTGCTATGTTACAAAATTTCTTTCTAAAAGAATTAGAAAAATCTAGCCATGTGTAAAAATATCTATTTTGCTACATCTTAGCAAGCATTGTGTATTTTTGTTTTTTTTTCACTTTTTGCTACTTTATCAGAAGAAAAATATCTTACTTATTATGAATGTAGTTTAATTTATTTTCATACAAACATTTTCATTTTTTTCTCCATCAATTTTCTTCTTTGTATAGCTTAGGAATTCCTTTATTTTTTCAAAAAGATTTTGTTTATTTGACAGAGAGAGACACAGCAAGGGAGGGAACACAAGCAGGGGGAGTGGGAGAGGGAGAAGCAGGCTTCTCTGAATAGGCAGCCCAGTGTGGGGCTCGATCCCAGGACCCTGGGATCATGATCTGAGCCAAAGGCAGATGCTTAATGACTGAGCCACCCAGGCTCCCCAGGAATTCCTTTAATTCTCTATTTCATGCAGTGAAGGAAAATTAAACCAGACCTTCTAAAAACCCTAGATTTTGGTTTTAATTTAGTTGAGTTTTAATCAACTAGGAAGATTTTGTTGACCCATAGATGCTATTTATAAAGAATTATTATTTGGAAGCTACTTAATTTTATATTGCTATAATCAAATGCTAGAATTTCTATTGACTAATTAAGCAGCTAGAGATCAAGCATGAGTATAGTTTCCTATAATACAAAAAGAATTTCTTTCTTCCTAGAAGAGTGAGTGATTCTGGTGAGGAGTGGTATGAAGGGGTGTCTGTTTGAGTTGTGGGTTTATGGGGTTGAGTGCATTGGAGTTATTCAACTGGTGTCATTCATTAAGGTGCTGAAGAAAATATCTAGTTGTGTTTCACCAGCCAATGTAATTGGGAGGGAGATGTTTTGTTCAAAAGAAATCATAGTTAAAAAATAGTTCTTAGGGGCCCCTGAATTACTCAGTTGGTTGAGCTTCTGGCTTTGGGTTTCAGTTCCAGTCGTGATCTCAGGGTCATGAGATCCAGCCCTGTGTGGGGCTCTGTGCTGGGCATGGAGTCTGCTTGACATTGTCTCTCTCTCCTTCTGTCCCTTCAGTTATGTGCAATCTGTCTCTCTTTAAAAAACAAAATAAAAAACTAGTTCCTAAAGAAAAAAAAAAAAGGAATAATCCACAGAACAATATCCTTAATTCTCCATAGATTTTTAAAATAGAGAAATAAAGTAGTTTTTGATACCATTTTTCAGTTTTATCTTCAACAGGAATCAGTGTTCCTTTTCTTGAAGTTCCTGTAACTGTTTTTAGTGTATCACAGTTTAAAAATTTTCCACCTCTCCTATTTAATGCTTTGACCAAACTTACGAATCCATCATTTTTTGCACTTTTGTTTCTCACTTTTATTCCTATCCTTTCTTCTACCTTGCTCCATAACCCTGACATTCCTTTTCTTTTTCAAAGTAAATTTTTCTTTTTTGTGCAATTCTCTCCTTACATTCTCTTTTTCTATGAAGCTTTTCCAAAGCTTGCAGAAGATTCTTTTGCAGACATGAACTCTATATATTCTTGAGTTAGAATGAAAGGGCAAAGAAAAATGAAGTACCAGAGCCTTCCTAGCTGAGGGGTTTTCTTTGCTTTACCCAGTTGTTTGAGCGAGGGCCAGGCAGAAGCCTCTACAGGATAGGTAGAAGAATATCATGTGACATATGATACTTTTGGAATCTAGGCCTGTGTCGGGCTTAGCAGTTTCTTGTTCCCCCAGGCTTATTAGACCACCTGCAAATTCAGCCTGTGCAGGACTAGGAACCACTTTGTTCTAGGCTTCACTGGGACCGGTGGGACCAGCTAATTGCCCCAAATCTCTCTTTTCACTTGAGCTTAGCTCTCTTCTAAATGCCAGCTTCTTTGGTTATCTGTTTGTTCCGGTCCTTTCTCCCTATGCTCTGCATGCTGCCTGGCCTGTTACTGCCCTTCTTGCTTGCCCTGTGCTTTCTGCCTAGGAAGCCCCTGCTGCATAGTGAATAAGCTCTCCCCTTAGTCTGTAACTCACCATGGATCTTGCCCATCCCGTGACTGAAATAAAAGCAGGTCTCCCTCAAGTGTGCTGCTCCCTTCACAAGCACTCCTCACGATGGGAGAAACAACAGGGAAGAAAGTAGAAACAATCTCTAATTTATTAAGCTTACTCACTTAAACTTTATTGTAAAAAAAAAAAAATCACTCTACTTTGAGGCTTCAGATGCTAGCCATCCCCCTTACCAGTCATTGTCATTACTGGTCCATATATCCACCTTCATCAACAACACTGGCCCCTGGCTCAGTCATTTCCTTCCCCCTCAAACTCATATCCACTCTTGGTCTTTCATATGTACTTTGTAAGCCCTTTCAACCATGAGGATGTATACTGATATGAGGCCAAAATTCACTGACTGATTTTTTTTAAAGTTGCAAGACAGAAGTTTTGAAATACTAAAAATGGTGGTCTGTATGACTGTTTAGAAATATTCAGGGTCTGTGGAGAATAAAACACCCCACCTCTTCGAACTGAGGAGTAGCCCAGTAACTTGCCGTGGCCAGTGAAAACAAATGGACCGATTGTGTTAATTTCATTCAAGAGCTTTAAGGGCCAATGAATGGGTCCTTACATTTTTCCTGCCTCTGAGATTACTGAGATACAATGTAAATGTGCGATAGACTTGTTTTAAACTGCTGATATTTTCAACACAATTTAGCATGTACTGATGTGTATATTGCAAAATAGAGATTATCCTCTCCTCAACAAAAAACATGTTTCATGTAAAAGGTCTTTTCTTTTCTATCTAAGATAATCTATGCTGGTGACTGTGTTGTGTGTATGTGTGTTGTGTGTGTTTCTTAGTTTTTGAGCATCAAAGAACTTTGAATTTCTCCAAGATAAGGGAGCATATAAACAGAGTTTTCCTTTTGTGGGTAAGTTTTCCTATTACCTGCTTCAAATGGGAACCTTACTAGATCAGAGATAATTGATGATTATGTCATCCAATTATATCTTTCTTTTGTTATTTCAGGGACTGAAAAGATTTCCTCTAAAAAAATATTAAAGACATTTCTTCTCTTTTCTGCCGTTGCTCCAAAATGTGTACATCCCTTCTTGGGGTGGAATGGTCAGAGCCATAGTAGAATACTTGATTTAGTAACTAAAGCACCAGCTCCAAGGCTCAGAAACAACCCTGATAATACGGATCAATTCCACATCTTCCTAAGAAAATAAAGAACTATCCAGTATCCAAAAAAAAAAAAAAAAAAAAAATCCTTGGCTTATAAATAAGATCACTTAAAGTCTTTCTGAATAAGGGCTAATATTTGGAATATAACATTAATGCTGACCTCTTCTTTAGACCCCAGTTCTTGTTTTCCTCATTCCAGATCTAGAACGATATTCTTATCCTTTTTCCCCCTCTTTGGTTGAAGCTCTTAAACATCACATCCTTTTTTCTTGAGGTTTCATTCACTGCTGCCTCAGGGGCGGGCTGGAGCAGGCTCCCACAGCCTCCTGAGACAGAGTGTATATTTCTTCCCCAATTCAGGCTTCACAATGAGCGCAGTGACTTCAGCCATGGTGGTTGATTTACAGAGAAAATTAAACACACTGGCTTATACTTATATTTATAGTATAAATATTTCATCCCCATATATATAACCATATGGATAATTTTTGTCCAGGGCTTGAACCTAAACCACCTTCTGCTCTTCCGCTCCAGGAATCTCCCAGCATTCCATTTCTGCTGCTCATTCCCAAGGCCATATCCCCCTTGACGTAGTTTGGAACTGATTCATCCCTGAAATATTGGACCAAATACCCTACTCTGAGTTCATACTCCGAGATTCTCAGCTCACTGCTCTCTTACTTTCATTGCACCAATTTTTCAGAGCTCCAACCCATTTATTCTTCCTCTTCCACAAATGTGTCAGCCCTTTTCTGTCTATGCTTCTTTTTCTGACCAGCCTAGTCCTCACAGTCTTACACATCAGTTATTATATTTTTCTCCCTCAGCCCCTTTAGGTCCTGTTAGATGTGGATCAATCAATCCCTAGAACCTGTGCACTGCAGGGTGTTGAATGTAGACGCTCAAGATGACACAGAGAAGCAAATCTGCGTATGTGTGTTTTGCAACCCAGGGGTTGGCAAATGTTTTCTGTAAAGATATATGTAGTAGATATTTGAGGCTTTGTGGGCCACATACCATCTCATGTTGTTTTCTTTTTTGTGTGATACTTTACAAATGTAAAACTCTTAGCTGGGGAATTTATAAAAATAGTCCAGTGCCTGGGATTAAGAGCCACCGCCTGCTCTTACCTCAGACTGACCCACAGAAATGCTGGGTAATTCTTGTTGAAAGCCTCCATCTGCTCCCATTCTCCACAGCAGCTTCTCTTAATTTTGACCATCAGAAGGTTCCTACCAACTCACCCTCTGCTTCAGCTTCATAGCAGACTGTACCTTACTATTCCTAAGTAGGTGTCTGCCTAGCTGTTTTTCTCATCATTTTCTCACACATTACTGTGGCTGCTGCCATTTCCAGTGGGTCAAGACCTTTTCATTTTGAAAGACCACCATGGACCCCAAAGTTTCAAAATACCACCATAGCACATAATGTCCCCCCATAAAAATGCACTGAAGTGTACCCCAAAATATAAATAACTCTGGAAATCCCTGATGAGGAATACAACATGTTAGACAATCACTGGCAAAGTCACTGGCAAGGCGGTGTTCTCAAGCGCCCCAGCCATTCAGATATGGTCAGACCTCAGCACATTACAGACTGTCTCCTGTTACCTTCCTGGTTGTTTGGAAGAGCCCAAATTGTGAACACTAAACTCCTGAGCTCCAGACAGTTTCTATTTTAACAGTTCTGGGAAAGATAGTTAGACTTTCTGTCACTTCATACTTTTCACATGAGGTTCCTCCTGTCTAGAAGGCTCTTCAACTACCCTCACCCCCTCGTTACCTGGGTGGGCCCTTCTTCTGGGATAACTGGATCAAAGTATAGAAACATTAAGTAAGGCATCAAGATGCATATCCTTGAATTATTTGTGAGAAATCTGTATCATTTTAAACTCCCGCTCAGAGTGTTTTAAAGAAAGTGCTCTTTCCACCAAATAGGGGACATATTTTTAGTATCGTGTTTCAAAATGTGTTACTTGAGTTGTTTCAGAAGAATGCTTAAATTCTGTAACTGCATACATGTCCGACCCCAATGCTTTATTCTGTGAATGTTCGGTATGATATAATACTAGTACTATACTAATACTAGTACTATACTAATAGTACTAATAACTCCCATAATGCTTTACCTTGGTTTATTCTATGGAATTATTTCAGCACTTGGGGAAAAATCATTCTGGGCTTGTTATAAAATTTGCTTTGCTAGCCATGCATGGCACCTGAAACTGTGGGTATTTAAGTGATTACTTCTTGGGATATGCTCATCGGAGTGCAAATGAGTTTGGCTCTGAACAGATTTTAGCAGGCGTTTGACAGCTTGGATGACTGGCACATTGTCATCTTCATAACACACCTAAAATGTAGAGTGCCAAAAATCACAAACAGGTTGGGTGTAGTTAAAGATCTGAGACCTTGTCCAACTTAGTTAATCATTTAAATCATAGCAGCAGAAATATGCCAGCTGTAATTAAAATTAAAGTCTGTGATGTAAAATATGATTATCTTACCTGCAGATATACATTTTTATTTTAATATTCCAAGTTCATGTTAAAATGTGTGTTTGTAAGACTGGTGTATGGTGTTGGATTGATAATTGGTTGGTGGGACTGGAAACCTTACTCTGACTGTTTTGAGTTTTGGTGGTTGTTGTTCTAGGGCTATAAACCTTGGATAATTTTTATTGATGAGGAAAAAAAATCCATTTTTGTTATATCATATGTAGATAGTAGACATTAATAAAACACAGCAAAGGAACACTGACTGAGTCAGTGATTCATGACTATATAAAACACTCTTTTTTGGAGGTGTTAGGGTTGAATAAAGAGGACTTTGCATCATTCTATATGTGTGAGTGTATGTATGTGTGTGTGTATGTATTAGTTAATATCCACAAGCTGTTGAAATACAAAAAGAGAACAAGGGCTCAGAAAGGTATAAGGCTCAATTTAAAAAAAAAAAATTGGTTTTCAGAAATTTCTATCATGTACATTCACTAGATGTTTTCATTCCTAGCACCGAAAGTTATCAATGTATGTCAAATACCTATTTTAAATTTCTTCTTAATTTTTTCCCCCCAGAGAGGTAATGTAGGAATTCCGACCAGTTGAAAACTGATAACCACAGATGTGACATATGCAAAGTAAAAAGAGAAATCCGTGGAGGAAGGAGAAGCAGAAGAATCTTCTATCCTGAGAATCAAGGCCCGAAAGAGTTAAGAGGAATGGAGTGAAGAGGGCGCTAGATTTTGTATTAGCTAAACAGAGCTTATCAGTGGTTTAGCTTCCGCACTTTCTGTTACTCTAGTCAGCCGCCCAGGAGGCAGTTGACCCTCCTTCTGACGAATCATCAGAAGGCTAATAGTAGACTAATGCTACACTAGGCTACGTCGCAATGCCTACGTCATCTACGTCCGTCAGACGTTTGCTCATTTCGCATGGTCAGAAGACGGGTGAGTACAGTACAATAAGATATTTTGAGAGAGAGACCATATTCAAATAACTTTAATTGCAGTATATTGTTGGAATTGTTTTATGTTATTACTAGTTACTGTTGTTAATCAGTTACCGTGCCTAATTTATGAATTAAACTTCATCAAATATGTTGGTAGAGTAGGTCTGTACCATCCCTGGTTTCAGGTATCCCCTGACGGACTTGGAATGTATCTCCTGGAAATAAGGGGGTGCTGCTGTAGTGATAGTACCTCTTTATCTTGTGCCTGCTATACCTATTTTATTTTGTACCACAGTGAGTTTTTAATTCTCTAATTTCCTTTTTCCAGACAAGGAGATTGAGACGCAGAGACTTGTCCATGATCTCGCAATGAGAAGGGGTTAAAGCAGAGACCAAAAGGCAGATTTTTTTTTTTAATTCCAGTGTAATTAAGTGTTATATTAGTTTCAGGTGTATAGCATAGTGATATACATTACTCAGTGCTCATCACAGCAGGTGTACTCTTAATCTTCTTCACCTATTTCACCTGTCCTCCCACTCATTTGCCCTCTGGTATCAACCAGTTTGTCTCTATAGTTAAAAGTCTGTTTTTGGTTTGTCTTTTTTTTTCTTCATTTGTTTCTTAAATTCCACGTATGGAATTATTTTTTTTATTTGACTTATTTAACTTAGCATTAAACTCTTTAGATCCGTCTGTGTTGTTGCAGATGCCAAGATCTCATTATTTTTCATGGGTGAGTAATATTCCAGAAGGCTGATCTTCTCCCCCTCCCTTCCCCTCCTTTTCCTTCCTTCCTTCCTTTCTTTCTTTCTTTCTTTCTTTCTATCTTTTTTGTGTTTCACCTCTGTGATCTCTTTGATTATACAGAAAACATGTCCATCTGGTAGCTTGAATTATTTGAAATCTGGAATGCCTGTGACTGAGGTTTCTTAAACATGCTATAATTTATACATTCAAATGTGTTTTATTTTTTCCTACTATCATGTTAAGCAATTATGCATTAATCCCAAAAATGATTTATGATCTGGTAGCCTTGGGAAACTTTCTTATCTTTCTAAACTTTCATTTTCTCATGTGTAAGATGAAGATAGTATCAACCTTGCATGGTTGCTTAAAGGTTTACAGAGGATGTATATAAACACTATAGATACTCAAGAAATAGTTGCTAGTGATAAAAACAAAACACAGCTTATAGTCATTCATTGATATAGATTACTGTTCAGTGCTTTACATGAAACATTCTTTTGATCACTTAGAATATTTTTATGAAGATTACCATTTAAAATATCTATTAGTATTGCTCAAAGCATGTTCTAATTCATCTTCTGGAATGTTTACATTTGAGCAATCAGAAGAGCCAGTTTTCTAAACATGAAGTTTCTACTTCCCTGCTATATAGAGCCTTCCTTGTATGACCATTTTGTAGGCCTCTCTGAACCACCATAGACCCTGCCCCTGATCATGACGCTGTATTGTTTTATGGAGAGGTGGTTAAATGCCTATTAGTCTGGTAACAAATCACAAACTCAGAGGTTTAAAATAACACAAATTTATTATCTTTCAGTACTGTATGTTAGAAGGCCTGCACGAGTCCCACTGGACTAGAATCAAAGAGTTGGCTGGGCTGTGTTCTCTCTGGAATCCCTAGGGAGAATATATTTCTGTGCGTTTTTCAGCTTCTAGAGGTTGCCCTGGCTTGTTGGCTCAAGGCCCCATTCCCCCATGTTCAAAGTCTGTAACATTAGGCCATACTTTCCTTCTGCTCGTTATCTTTCTGGTTCTCCCTCTTTTGCCTCCCTCTTCCATTTGTAAGAACTCTTGAGATTACATCAGGCCCATTTATATAATATGGGAAAATATCCTTATTTTAAGATCACCTGAATACTGACCTTCATTAGATGTGCAGCCTTAATTTTCCCTTGCCATGCAACATAATGTAGTCACAGAGTCTGGGGATTAAGATGCAGACATCTTTGGGGACCATTATTGTGCTTAACACAGGAGAGTGCATAAGAGGCAGTAGAAACTCCTAGTTAGGAGCTTAAAAATCTTACTTTAGGTTCTCCATGGAACAATCAGATAACATTAACATATCCTTCACTAGCCTTGTTTTGTCTTCAGGGCTGCTTTGCAAATGGAGAGTTCCTTTTGCCAACAAAATTGTTTTATATAGCATTTGTGTACAGCAACATCTTCAAGGTATGTCAGTATTATAATCCCTAGTATATCTCAGTAATTTACCCTCGAAGAGACAGTGTGGTAGGGCAAAGGCATTCTTGAGAAGGATGGGTACTAAGTATCAACCATGTCTTTGCTCCGTGCATCCTGATCCCCATTGTTGTGGCTAGGAGAACAGGGTAAGGGGCAGATGAATCTAGATTTAAGTCTCAATGTCAGCTATATGACCTTGAGCAAATATTTAAAGCCTTATAAACTGTAGTTTACTCATATACAAAATAAAAACGTTAGTGCTTACTTATAGGGTTGTTAGGAAATGAAATAATGCATGCAATGTATTTAACATAGTACCTGACTCAGAGGACCCTATTAGTGCGGGTGACTCACTATTTTCATCTTTGTGAAGTTTAGTTTTCTTATCTGCAAGAAAGTGTTGGCCCAGATTCACCTAGCTCTAATAGTCCGTGGTTCTAGATACGGTTCTCCCTGTACAAAAGGATTAAACAAGTTAACTTTGTTTTGTTTTATTTTTGGTGAGTGAGGTATGTAGATTTTAATTATGTATTAAATATCTCTTCTGTAAAGGTTTTATATCCATATAGGTTTTTTATTTTTATTTTTGTTTGAGATGGATCAGATAAAGTATATGTTTTTAAGATATTATTATTATCCTTTTTGTTTTTGGTTGCATACTTAATTGCATATTTGGCCATAGTATTCTTTTTTTTTTGTAGTATTCTTTTTGATTAAAAAACATCTCTTCTGGGATGCCTGGGTGCCTCAGTCAGTTGAACATCCAGTTTCACTCAGATCAGGTTTTGATCTCAGGGTCATGAGTTTAAGCCCCATAATGGGCTCCATGCTGGGCTTGGAGCCTACTTAAAAAATAAAAAAATGAAAACAAAAACAAAAAACCCAACTCCATTATTTCTGTAGTTGTGTCCTTTCTCTTCACATTAAATGTTATATATTTGCCTTTTCTCTTTGTTTTCTTTACCATTTTGACTAGTGGTTTGTCTAATTAGCCTTTTTGTTTGTTTTTGAACCAGGTTTTACTTTTATTGACTCTCTATTTTTTTGTTTTTTAAACATATCACTGAATTCTGCTTTTATTTTTATTATTTTATTTCTTATACTTTGTACTTTTTCTTATTCTAATTTTCTTTTTTATTATGTTCAGTTAGCCAACTTGTAGTATATCATTAGTTTTTGATGTTGTGTTCTTTAATTTCTTGAGATGAGTAGCTAGTTATTGATTTTTACTCTTTTTCTAAAAAAATATATGCAGTAAACAATATACATTTTCTTCTGACTATTGCTTTAGCTGCATCCTACCAGTTCTGATATGTAGAATTTTTATTATTGTTTAATTATAAATATTTTGAAACTACCATTTTAAGAATTATAATCTATGTAAAATTTAGATATATTTTTAAAAATTTCTAAATATATGGAGTTATCTTTTCATCTTTGAGTGCTAATATTGTATTACTTCAGTGATTGTGATCTGAATGACAGATATTCTTTGATATTTGTTGAAATTTGTCTTGTTTTCTAGTAGAGGATCAAATTTTGTAAATGTTCTATAGGGCCTTGAAAAGAATGTGCATTCTTAATTGGTGTATATGAAAAATTTGATACACCACATACTGATATTTTTGTCCTTGATTTATCAATTAGTAGGAGGAGGTCATTAAAATATATCATTATGGTTATGATATTATCAATTTATTTTTACATCTCAATTGAGTTTTGCTTACTATATCTTGAAGTTATTTTGTTAGGTATATACAAATTTATACATTTTTGTCTTCTTGTGAACTTGTTAAAATATTAATGTTTTCAATATATGACCAGAATCTGTATTTCACAATATCTTTTGGCCCTAAATTGCAGTTTTCTCTGCTATTAATACAGTGCCTAAAATTTTTGTTTATTTGTTTGTTCTGGGGCTAGGTATCTTATTTCTCCCTTTACTTTCAACGTGACTGTGCCTTTGTATTTTGGGTGTTCCTCCTTTAAATATGTGTAAGTGAATTTCTTTGTGTATTCAAACTTTGAGTTTGTAACCAGTCTGTTTTTATCTTCATTGAAAATCTTGTTTTGTAATTGAAATTTAATTGACATATAACATTATATTAGTTTTAGGTATACAAGGTGATTTGCTATTTATATATATTATAAAGTGATTGTCATGATAAGTGTAGTCAAATCCATCACCACACATTGTTTGCACATTTTTTTTCATGTAATGAGAACTTTTAAGATCTATTTTCTTAATAACTATCAAATATGCACTATAGATTGTTAACTATAGTCACCATACTGTATATTACATCTCTAGGGCTTATTTATTTGATATTTGGAAGTTTGTACCTTTGACCACCCTCACCTATTTTGCTCATCCTCCTTTCCCCACCTCTGGCAATCTGTTCTCTGATTCTGTGAGTTTTGTTTTAGATTCCAGATATAAGTAAGATCACATTGTATCTGTCATTCTCTGACTTATTTCGCTTAGCATGATGCCCTCACAGTCCATCCATGTTGTCACAAAAGGCAAGATTTTTTTTCTTTTTTATGGCTGAATAATATTCCATGGCATATGAAAATCTTTTCTACTGGAGAATTTGGTTCTTTTATATAGGCTTTTATTAATGGTATTTGGGGATTTATTTCTTCTTTATTATTTTTATACTTTTGCTTTCCTCTTTAACATTTGACAATAATGAGGGAACAAGAGTTGAGAATCAAGGGCAGAGGTTAGAGGAAGGCTGAATAAGCCACAAAGAGAGACAAATTCTGACCAGAAAGATAGGAAAAGGATCTGGAAAGGCACTGTCGTAGGGGCCAGTTGCTGAAGAAGTCCAGGTAGGAATGCATTGTCTGTGATACCAGATTATACAGATTTTATGAAAGGTGACAGTTTGGTGGTTAGAGGATTGCTGAATTATTTCCATGGAGTAGTAGAAACAAAAGTTTTGTGGGCACAGAAAAGGCCCAATATAGAATATAATCTTAGAGTGGAATATTTAGGATAGGGACAACTTCAGGATGGGAGAAGATACCTATCAAGGTGTAGGAGCGCTGATGCAACAGAACGGAGGTCACTGATGGATCAAAGTCTTCAAGGTAATAAAAATCTCTACACTTCCTTCTGATGCAGATTTCTTTTCAAGAGTCCACGTAGAGACTGCACAGATAACATGCCTAATTACGATTTGGAAGAAGTGCAATATAAATGACGAGGGTGTCTCAATAGGCAGTGCTGATGAATCCATTAATTTGAGAATCATTGATCAAGCACTGTGAAGTTAATCCTGCAACGTGGGTTAGATCAGAGCATACATTAATAAACGCACTTGCGCTTGACCTATAAAATGAATTATCAACATGTCCCATAGGGCTGAGAAACCGGTGAGCTCTCTGAAGAATCATCACTATCACTAAGCCATTTTAAAGGCCTGGGTTTAGATTTTCATTAGGAGAAATATCTCTAAATGTCTTTCCTAATGAAAACCAAGTGCCTAATTTTTGCTAAAACAGACTCAGGGCAATTATTAAAGTTTTTGCTCTCAGAGTGAAAATAAAGTAATTTTACTCTACCTGTACCTTTTGTCACCTTTCCTTTGGGAAGTGACTGTGATTACCAATTTATTTAGCAAATATTTATTGAACAGTGCGAACAGTGTGACACTCATCCTAAATGACACTAGCTTATCACACAGAGGAGGAGCTATTTACACTTTATTTAGGAGAAGAATACTTAAGCTAACTTAAACTTAAGGAAAGTTAAGGAAACTTAACTTTTAACTTAACTGTTAACTTTTAACTAACTTAAGGAAAAGAATACTTAAGCTAACTTTATCTAGGCATCTTATTTAAAGCACTATTTTAGGATAAAGTAGTTATCCATATTGCTGAGAGATTTGACTACTTAGGTAAAGCTCTCTTCATCTCCTAGAACTCCCAACAATAGGGTATTGAGAAAAACAAGGTTAAAAGGTGGCTGGATGCCTTTTGATATGACTACTTTAAAAAAGAGGATTTGCTTTCTCTAAGGAAAATCCTTTTCTAGGATCTTTGCTTATAAAAAGTGAGTGGTTCCCCCAACCCACCTAGATATTGGGGGAATTGCTTTATTCACTTTACATAATAAAATAACAAGAATTTCACTGTTCTCTCCTGGCAACTCAAGAAGGAGTTGTATTAGAGCTTGAGCACTGTTCGGGAAGAAGAAATATGGTGTTAAAAAGTCTTATAGAAAGGGAACATGGCTGAGGGTCAGGGCTGAAGGGAGAGAGTTGGTCAGAGAGATTACCTATTGCAGAATGGTTGAATGTATTTATGATATAAAGCATTCTTCTTGAAGTTGGTTTTTGATCTGTGATGTAATATGATTTTTTTTCCATAATCCTTAATAAAAGTCCGTTTTACACAGCAGCCCTTATTTAATGATGCTTTTGGTAATGAAGGACTAGGAGCTCTCTCCCATGCTTGTGACAAAGTAGGAATGAAGAAGATTTCACCTGGAGGTCAGAGGGCAAGGGGGGGTAATTTTGATTTTGGGAGGACTAGGAATTGCAGAGAGGAAGCCCTTTGGGAACACATGAAGTATTGTGAAGGGGCTAGTCTTCTCACAGAAAATGGAATGATAGCAGAGTGATCTATTTTACAAAAACATGATTCCTGGTTCCTGAATGCCAGAGAATTTGGGGATAGCTGGCTTACACTAGAAATGCTGGTAGCAGTGTCAGCTGGTCATGAGAACTTATTCAATTCCAAGGAGCCCAGGAAAAAAACCAGACCTTGAAACTTGTAGGATTTGAATCACAAATAGCAGATTTTTTCAAAAAGGTAAATGAACACATTATATTTCAATGTAAATGCCATTCTAATATTAACATTTTCCTGTCTAGTTAGCACTTCTTTTTCAAGCCATATTCAGCTGTAGGGAAACTTAATAGGTCAAATCATGTTCTATACAGTAAGAATAGTTTCATTCTTTTGAGAACTATAATGGCTTGTGGTTCAAATGAAGTCAGACTGTATCTTAGCACTGTGTTGCATTCTCAGTAGCTTTTAGCAAAAGATGCTCATGCAGAATGTACACTCAGTCATTGGGATTAACATTTGCCAAACACATTAATGATGGCTTCCAGTGTGAATTATTATTTTGATACTTTTCTTGGCTAGTGTTTCTCATGATATAATTATCCATGCAACCATGTAAGAGAAAGTTAGGAAGTCATGATGTGTCTGATAAAAGTTGGGAGGAGAACAGCAGAACAGTCAAGAGGGAACAGCCTTTGGAGTCAAAGTGGGTGGGTTGAAATACTGGCTCTGTCTCTCACCTGCTTTGACTCTGGATGACTCCTCAGTTTTGTTTTGTTTTATCTTTATAAAGAGAGGATTAAATAAATTAACTTGCACATAGTATGTGCATAATAAATGCTAGCTTCCATAGAAGGTGATTCTTGATGTTATCCAAAGAAGTCATCCAACCATTTAATGCCTTTGTATTAAGCATGT
Source organism: Neogale vison (assembly GCF_020171115.1). Classification (NCBI taxonomy): domain Eukaryota; kingdom Metazoa; phylum Chordata; class Mammalia; order Carnivora; family Mustelidae; genus Neogale; species Neogale vison. The sequence continues at coordinate 89,069,498 of NC_058098.1, read as the reverse complement.
GCCTTGTATATTTAGCATGTGCCAGGATCTGTTAGACTATGGAGATATGAAGGGGAGACACTAACCCCACTCTTTTAAGGCTTCATAGGCTTTAGATTTTTGGGAGAGCCTAAGGCTAAGACATTCTCTCTTCTGTGGCTTCATAACCAGTAAGAAATGGGAGAGAATGAATTGGGATCCAAACTTTATCCTTGGAAGCTCAACATCTCCATAACAGAGGGTCCCTGGTAGAGAGAAATGGGCAAATGGGGCATCCTAAGTCCATCTATCATTCCTTTGCAGACTGAGCAGTAGAGGGAACCCTTCCTTCCCTGCTGAGAGGAGGACCCTGCCAAGGTGGGCTTCCTTCATGCAGGCAGGAAATAAGTGAGGAAAACATCTGTCTTGGTGAACAGCATTGAAGAGGCTGATTCAAAAGAACCTCACCCAAATGTGGGTGGATCTTGGTCTAATCTCACCATCATAATAAAAAATTTCTTTTGTAGCATCATAAATGTGCCTACGTGTGCAGTGTTAAATTCAAGAGAATGGATTTTGTATTAAAGGAATCTCCATTCATGTTTATTAATGGAGAGGTTGTAGAGCAGGACTGGTGTTTGTTTCATTTATTTAGCACTTGTGACAAGATGGCTCTGGGCCTGGCTGGTGCGAGGGCATTGCTTTATTGATTAAATAATGTGATGAAAGGGAATGGTGCTTATGTGTTGAGAGATTATTGCCAGAGACACTTGGCCAACAAAGTGCTGAAAGGAGAGCAGTGTGACACTTTCACTGTAAGTAATTAGCAGCCAGTTGGAACTGAAACACAGTATCCTGGGGAAAGTTCCACTTAATGCTTCAGGTTTGCATTTTTGAAGGCATGCGGAATCATACATTTTGTTTCCCAACTGAGCTCATTTTTTGACTCTCAATAATAAAAAATAAACATCTGAAACTACAGTGATATAAAACATTATATTTGAAATTGCACAAAAGGAAACAGTCCACTTTTATGGAAAAGGGACACAGTTCTATTCTCAGGAATCGTATATAAAGCAGTAAAAAAATTTCAAACAGTGCATTTATTACATTACTTTATTGAAGTTCTAAAAAAAGTCTACAATTCTCAGAAATGTTATAGGGTCTATGTGAAGTGGTTGTGTTTGTTCATATATTTATGGGAGAAAACAGGACTGGACTACTCAAGAGTATAACCTGACATTTGTCAATTGGCCTATGGAATGATTTGAAGGATAAATATTTTGCCAAGAAAGATGGTGATCTCTGAGACTCCAAGGCATTAGTGGATTTACTTCAAGTGATGAGACTGGGATTTACTCTCTCCTTATGTATGTAATCTAGCCCTACTGGAAAGGAATGCATGGAGCATTTGTTGCTTCTTTGATAAAACTGACCTCTATCCCACCATTTCTATTCCATCAGCACTTCAGAGTATTGCTTCTAACTTTCTGTTCTTCATCCTTAATCTTTTTTTTTTTTTAACCTCTCTTCTTGAATTCTTTATTTCCCTTCTTTCTCCCTCTTTCTCTTCCTTAGTAAATAGTTAAAACAAGGACTCTGGAGGCTGTCTTCCTGTTTTCAAATCCTGGTCCTATGACATATTAGCTGTGTGACCTTGGGAAAACCACTTGATCTTTCTGTACCTCAGTTTCCTCATTTGTAAAATGGTGAAAATAATAGTATTCAACACAAGGGATTATTCTAAGGATAAATGTTTGAAGTGTTTAAAATGCTTCAATCATTCTTGACACATAATAAGTGCTGTTATACGTCATATGCTTTTATACACTAATGAATACACTGGTTTGATTCCAATTCACTCAAAAAATATGTACTGGCTGCCTAAGACCTGCAAAATGATACAAGGGGTTCAAGGTGTTCTATTATTTGGCTACAAACTGTCTTTTAAAAGTATTTTTTTCATGTATGCTCCACATACTCCATATTTTGGTCATTTACCACAGCCTGAATTTATCATATATTTTCCTACTTCTCCAAACTACTCACTTAGTCAGAAATGGCTCCATATCTTCTTCTTTTCTGCTATTCAGAAGATGAACACCTGTTTTTATTACTTATCTAAAGAGATTGAATACTACAGGTACATTAAAAGTTTCCTGTGTTGTCTGTTCTTATTTAATATGATTGTGGGAAGCCAGATAATAGTTCCCCTCTCCCAAATGTCCACATCCTGATCCCTGGAGCTAGTGAATGTTACCTTACATTGCAAAGACTTTGCAGATGAGATTAGAGTCTTCAGATGGGGAGATGATTTGGATTATTCACATGGCCCTGAGTGCAGTCCCAAGTGTCATTATAAAGCAAGTGTCATTATAAAGGGAGATTTCACACAGAAGAGGAGAAGCCACTGTGACGGTGGAGGTAGAGATAGAAGCGATTTAGTCACTGATCAAGGACTACTAGCAACTTCCAGAAATTGGAAGAGGCAAGGGGCAGATTCTCCCTTAGAGTTTCTAAAAGGAGTGTGGCCCTGTCTACACCTTGGTTTTAGCTCTGTAAGACTTGTTTTGGACTCTGGCCTTCAGAAGCATAAAAGCGTGAATTTATGTTGTTGTTAGCCACTAGTTTGTGGTAATTTGTTACAGCAGCCATAGGAAACTAAGACAGTGGTATTGTGGTCTACTGTTTTATTTCAAACATTTTTCTTCATTTATTTTTGAAGTCATATAGAGTAAAATATCACTGTTTTTGCTGTACAGGTCTTTGAGTTCTGACAAATTATTAGATTCATGTAATCACTACCACAGAAATATACTACACAATATATAGAATAGTTGAGGAAGTAGAACAAAGCTGGAGACATCGAAGTTTCTGATTTCAAACTATATTGCAAAGCTATAGTAATCAAAATAGTATGATATTATCATTAAAGCAGATACATAGAAAAAAAATAAAGCAGATACATAGAATAGAGAGCCCAGAAATAAACCCATGCATATATGATCAATTAATTTATTATAAAGAAGCCAAAATATGTAATAGAATGTAAAATAATGAAACTAGAGCCTTATCTTACATCATACACAAAATCAACTCAAAAGAGATTAAAGATTTGAGTGTAAAACCTGATATAAAACCCCTAGAAGAAAATGTAGGTGGTAGGCTTTTTGACATCAGTCTTGGTAATGATTTTTTTTTAAAAAATCTGACATCAAAAACAAAGGCAATAAAAACAAAAATGGGTAAGTGGGACTACAACAAACTAAATAGGTTTTATACAACAAAGGAAACCATCAACAAAATGGAAGGCAACCTATAGTATGGGAGGAAATATTTGCAAATTATTTATTTGATAAGGGGTTATATAAAAATATATAAAGAACTCACACAACTCAGTTTCAAAAAAACAAACACAAACAACAAAACCTAAAAATATTGGATTAAAAAATGTGCAGGGAAACTGAATAGACATTTTCCAAAGGAGACAGAAATGGCTAAGAGGTCCATGAAAAGATGCTCAACATCACTGTGCATCAGGGAAATGCACATCAAAACCACAATAGGATACTACCTCACATCTGTTAGAATAGCAGTCATCAAAAAGATAAGAGGTAGGTGTTGGTGAGGATGTGGAGAAGAGGGAACCCTTGAGTACTTTGGGGAAATGAAAATTGGTGCAGCTGTTATGGAAAATAATATGGCAGTTCTTCAAAAAATTAAAAATAGAAATGCCATATGCCATAGTCTGTCTTCTGATTATATATTCAAAGGAAATAAAAACAGGATCTCAAAGAGAAATCTGCACTCCCATATTCATTGCAACAACATATTCACAATTGCTAAAATTTGGAAACAGCCTAAGTGTCTATCAGTGGATGAATGGATAAAGAAGATGTGGTACATATATATGATGGAATATTATTCAGCCACAAAAAAGACGGAAAGCCTGTCATTTGTAAAAAGTGTGGACAAACTTTGAGGGTATTATGCTAACTAAAATAAGGCAGACAGAGAAAGGTAAATACTGTATGACATCATTTATAAATGAAATCTGAATAAAAAACAAATTCATAAAAAAAAGAGTACAAAGTGGTTGCCAGAGGCTGAGAGATTGGGAAAACAGAATAGTTACTAAAAGATCATAAACCTTAAGATGAATAAGTTCTGAAGATCTAATGTAAAACATGGTGGGGGAAATTTATTCACAATTTTTATGTGTATGAAATGACTATGATATAGACTTGAATTATCTTATAGATCTTTTTTTTGGTCAATTATACTTCAATAAAGTAGAAATTAAAAAAAAGGGGGGGGGAACATGTCTATCACCTGCTGCCATACCTACCAATTATCCTTGTGCTACTCCTGTATAGTTAAACTCTCCCCACCTACTTAAACTCTGGCAGCCATGGAACAGTTTATCATTATAATTTTGCATTTTCCAGAATGCCATATAAATGGAGTCAATCAACATATAGTTTTTTGAGTCTAATTCTTTCGCTTCATGTAAACATTTGAAATATATCTCATGTTGTTGCATGTGTCAATAATTCATTCCTTTTTATCACTGAATAGTATTTTATTTTATGGATATACCACAGTTAGTTTATCCATTCCTTGATTGGGGAACATCTAAGTTGTTTCCAGTTGTTAGTAATTATGGGTAAAGTTGCTGTAAAGATTCATAAACAGGTTTTTGTCAGGACACAGGTTTTTATTTTACTTTGGTAAATATCTATGAGTAGAATCGATGGGTTGTATGGTGAACATATGTTTAACTTTGTAAGAAACTGCCAAACTAATTTCCAAGTGACTGTACTATTTTGTATTCACACCAGCAATGTATTAGAATTCTACTTGCTTTACATCTTTTTCTAGTACTCGGCATTGTCATTTAAAAATCTTTTGAGGGACACTTGGGTGGCTCCTTCAGTTAAGCTTCTAACTCTTGATTTTAACTCAAGTTGTGATCTCAGAGTCATGAGATTGAGCCCTGCATCAGGCTTAGCCCTGGGTGTGAGGTCCTCTTCAGATTCTCTTACTCCCTCTTCCCCTCCTCCCTGCTCATGTGCTCTCTTTCTAAAAAAATAAGTAAAATAAAATTCTTTTTATATTTTACTTTATCCATTCTAATGCTTCTATAGTGGTAGCTCGTGTTTTTTGTTTGTATTTCCCTAATGACTAAGTATGCTAAGTATAGCATATTTTGTTTGTATATAACACCCAGTACTCCATGAAATATGTGCCCTCCTTAATATCCTTCACTGGGCTAACCCATCTCCCCACCCCCTTCCCCTCTGAAACCTTCAGTTTGTTTCTTGGAGTCCATAGTCTCTCGTAGTTTGTCTCCTCCTCTGATTTTCCCCCCTTCGTTTTTCCTTTTCTTTTCCTAATGTCCTCCATGCTATTCCTTATGTTCCACAAGTAAGTGAAACCATATGATAATTGTCTTTCTCCACTTACTTCACTTAGCATAATCTCCTCCAGTTCCATCCATGTCAATGCAAATGGTGGGTATTCATCCTTTCTGATGGCTGAGTAATATTCTATTGTATACATCTTTTTTATCCATTCATCTGTTGAAGGGCATCTCGGCTTCTTCCATAGTTTGGCTATTGCGGGCATTGTTGTTATGAACATTGGGGTGCATGTGCCTCTTCTTTTCCTGCATCTGTATCTTTGGGGTAAATACCCAGTAGTGCAATAGCTGGGTCATAGGGTAGCTCTATTTTTAACTCTTTGAGTAACCTCCATAGTGTTTTCCAAAGTGGCTGTACCAGCTTGCATTCCCACCAACAGTGTAAGAGGGTTTCCCTTTCTCCACATCCTCTCCAACATTTGTTGCTTCCTGCTTTGTCAATTTTTTTTTTAAGATTTTATTCATTCATTTGAAAGAGAGACAGAGACAGAGGCAGAGTATAAGCAGGGGAAGAAGCAGAGCAGAAGGAAAGGGGAGAAACAGATTCCCTGGTGAGCTGGGAGCTCAACATGGGACTCGATCCCAGGACCTGGAGATCATGACCTGAGCTGAAGGCAGACACCCAACCATCTGAGCCACCCAAGCGCCCTCTGCCTTGTCAATTTTTGCCATTCTAACTGGTATAAGGTGGTATCTCAATGTGGTTTTGATTTGAATTTCTCTGATCACCAAGACAGCATGGTACTGGCATAAAAACAGACACATAGATCAGTGGAACAGAATAGAGAGCCCAGATATGGAGCCTCAGTTCTATCGTCAACTAATCTTTGACAAAGTAGGAAAAAATATCCAATGGAAAAAAGTCTCTTCAGTAAATGGTACTGGGAAAATTGGACAGCTACCTACAGAAGAATGAAACTTGACCATTCTCTTACACCATCTGCAAAGATAAACTCAAAATGGATGAAAGACCTCAGTGTGAAACAGGAGTCCATCAAAATCCATCAAAATCCTAGAGGAGAACATAGGTAGTAACCTCTTTCAAGACACAGTTCCAAAAGGCAAGGGAAACAAAAGCGAAAATGAACTTTTGGGACTTCAAGATAAAAAACTTGGGACAGCAAAGGAAACTATCAACAAAACAAAGAGGCAACCCACAGAATGGGAGAAGATAACTGCCACTGACGCTATAGGTAAAGGGCTGGTATCCAGGATCTATAAAGAACTTCTCAAATTCAACACGCAAAAAAACAAGTCAAAAAATGAGCAGAAGGCATGAACAGACACTTTTCTAAAGTGTGAATGGCTAACAGACCCATGAAAAAATATTCCATACATATTTTAGTATTAGCTTGTTGGTGTCTACAAAAAGGCTTGGTAGTTTTGAATTGGATTTCATTGAATCTGTAGGTCAACTTGGGAAGAGTTGACATTTTAACAGAATTAAGTCTTCACCAACTTGTATTTTTAACCTCCACAAATAAGTCAACATATAAACTTATTTTTATAGTCACTGATTGTTTAGAAATTTCCATGGTTTTCTGATTTCTTTGTTCATCATTACCTCTTATAAATTGTGCTGTGCTTCTCCATTCAATTTCCTTGCTTCTGAAGTACCTTCTTCATTGTGACTATTTGCAAATAAAATGGGTAATTTTTGGAGTGACAAATTCTTTTAGCATTTATGTTTTTCTATCTTTTTTCTTTATTTTGGTGTTCTGCATTGTCATCTTGATGTGCTTATACATAATTAAATTTTTTTTCTCCTGCTTAGGATTCATGATTCTGGAATTTGTGGATTCATAACTTTAATCAATTCTGGGAACTCTTGGTCATTATATCTTCAGGAATGCCTCACTTTCTTTCTCCAAAGTACTCTGGAAGAGTGTGTGTGTGTGCGCGCGCACACGTGTGCATATATGCACATATACTTGTCTTCTCATATTTTCCATCTCTGTACAGGATTTTCTGGGCAATTTCTTTAGATCTGTTCTTCAGTTTACTAATTCTTCTGTTATTTTCTCAGTTTTTAATAAAATCTATTGCTTTTAATTTTATTATAGTTTTCATTTCTAGAAGTATTATTTGGTTATTTTTAAAATCTAGTTGCTCATTTTTCTTGGTGTTTTGTTCTTATGAATTTTTATTCCTTCAGTTTGCCTTTATTATTTTGCATTAATTTTTTTTACATAGATATTTTTACATAGCTGTGTTGTATACATTTTCTGTAGGTTCTTTTCCTGTTCATATTCTGTCTGCTGACTCTCAGTCAATGTGACTTTTTTGCAGGTGAGTTGTGCAGTTGTTCTTTGGGAGTTAAAAATTGGGAGAGCTTTACATTTGTTGGGGTATTATCTCTATAGGATCAGATTTTATATAATTTTCTGGTATGGACATGAAACCCATACAATGTAAAGGCCTGTGGTTTTGATTTCTCAGGGGAGTCCCCCTCTCCAACATATTCTATGCTAAAGGATAGATTTTTTTTTAAAGGATTTTATTTATTTATTTATTTGACAGAGATCACAAGTAGGCTCCCTGCTGAGCAGAGGGTCCGAGGGCTCAATCCCAGGACCCCAAGATCATGACCTGAGCCGAAGGCAGAGGCTTAACCCACTGAGCCACCCAGACACCCTGATTCTTTTTTCTTTTCCAGTATCACTTACCTTCTTCTACCTGTCATTCCTCCCTGTAGCCTCATAGCACTGAGTTAGCTCCCCATGGTGAATGCTTTTCGTTTATGGAACTAGGCATTTTTCTTCATTTTCTTATAAACTCAAGTATTTATTTCAAGGATTCTGTTGTTAAATGCTTATATCTTGTTAATTCTTGAGAATGGTAAACATCACTGTTAGCAGGACTTGCCACCTTGCTGGAAGAAATCCTGCAGATTATCCATTACTTGTCTATCCTACTCCACCACTTCTTGAAACTAAGTACCATTTCTTACAGATTTTCTTTCTTTCATAATACCTAGTATAGTATTTATGTGTAGTATATGCCAAAAATTGCTTGTGGAAGGAATGCATGGAAGTGAAGTGTGTGTTTTAGGATTCTCTGGTAGAATGGAGAATAAGTTATTTCTGGAAATGTGGTAAAAATAGAAGAATAATTGTATCACTTTGGTGAGATTAAATTCTTTTGATCTATCCAGATTCATTCTCTCTGCACTTTTCTGCCGTATTCTGTGTCCTAGGGAGACTAACCATTATGAATGAATTATCTAAGCTCCCCTGGTCTCTGAGTTCCACTGGAGTTGGGCTAATGAGAAATACCAGTAGGACAAGGAAAAACAAGAAAAGAATAGGTTAAAGTAGGGCTTCTCAAACTTTAATATGCCTACAAATTACTTGGGAATCTTTCTGAAATGAAAATTCTGTATAATTAGGTCTGAGGTGTAGTCCACAGTTCTACATTTCTGCCAAACTCCTGGGTGATTGCTGTGGTGTTCTGAGGACCACTCTGTAAGTGTCAGGGGTTAGATATTTTTCCCTTCCTTGGATGTCTACATTCCAGGACTGACTGTGTCCATCCCTCTTTGACAGTGGTTCTCTACTTTAGCTATATACATTAGAATTATCTATGAGGTTTTAAAAAACCGGATGTCCTTGCTACATCCCATATACATTACATCAGAATCTTGAGGGGTGAGACCCAGGTGTTAGTAATTCTTAAAGCTCCTGTGTACAGCCAGGGTTGAGAACAATGGATAGATCTTTGACTATAGGATCTGTTGGTTGCCCTCTTTTCCATGGCTGCAACTCTCCAAAAGCAATGATGACCTTGTTTCTCCGACTCCTGGCTCCTTCAGATCTATGAGTAGTAGTGGTTTCTGGTTGTTGCTAGTTACAGAGTGTCTCAGCCTCCTATTTAGATTCCCTTAACCCACCCACATCTCATTAAGTAGTCCCTTTAATGAATTACAGTACCTACCCCTTATCTGTTGTTTTGCTTTCTGCAGTTTCAGCTACCCATGGTCAGCTGTGGTCCGGAAGCAAATGATGATCCTTCTTCTGACATGTTGTCAGAAGGTCAGTAGTAGCCTAATACTAGGTCACATTGCCCATGTCATTCACCTCACTTCATGCCATCAGGTAGGCATTTTATTTTCTCATATCATCACAAGAAGAAAAAGGATGAGTATAGAAAAGTAAGATTTTGAGAGACAAAGACAAAATTCACGTACTTTATTATAGTATATTGTTATAATTGTTCTTTTCTTTTTTACCATTTATTGTTATTTAAACTCCTTTTTTTTTTTTTTTTTTTTTTGTAAAAGATTTTATTTATTTATTTGTCAGAAAAAGAAAGAGACAGAGAGAGCACAAGCAGGGGGAGTGGCAGGCAGAGGGAGAAGCAGGCTCCTGGCTGAACAAGGAGCCCAATGTAGGACTCAATTCCAGAACTGTGGGATCATGACCTGAGCCAAAGGCAGACATTTAACCAACTGAGCCAAAGGCAGACATTTAACCAACTGAGCCACCTAGGTGCCCCTGTGGTTAAACTCTTTGTGTACCTAAAATATAAATTAAATTTTATCAAAGGTATGTATAGGGTAAAACAAAAGTATATAATGGATTTGGTACTATCCTTGGTTTCAGGCATCCACTGGAGGTCTTGGGACATATCCCTTAAGCATAAGGGGGCAGAGGACTATTCTACATTAAACTCTCAGCTCTTTCTTGCCAAAACTCTTGTTGATATTTTCAGACAACAAATTTGATTTTTATTTTGTAGGTAATTTGGAAACCAATGTAATCTTAGGAATAGTGTCAAGTTCAGAATTGTGCATTAGTTATTGTTTTCAAATGAAATTTTTCATTTCACATACTTCACTGACTTTTTGAAATTAGAGAAAAGAAGTGATATAATTTAGTTTCCTTTTTTAAAAAAAGATTTTATTTATTTGAGAGAGAGACGTGGGGGAGGGACACAAGGAGAGAAAGAGAGAGAGAGAAACAGACTCCCCATTGAGCATGGAGCCCTGATGTGGGGCTCAATCTCACTATCCTGAGATCATAACCTGAGCTGAAATTAAGAGTTGGATGCTTAACTGACTGAGCCACCCAGATGCCCTACATTAATTCAGTTTCTAAATATTGTTCTTTAGCCATGATATAGCCATATCTGTAGATCAGATTATTGATTTCTTCCTCATTAGGATTTTCTTGAACTTGCACTGTTACCGAAAAGCTGAGTCAAATCACCATGCTATTGATCTCTTGGTTTTCCTTGGAAAGTACAGGCAATTCCATTGCTTTGTGACTCATGACGTTATCACTTGAAATGGGGAGGTTTTTTTTTTTTTTTCTTTTTTCTTGAGTACTACCCATTTCCTTAGAGTTCACATTTCAATAACTTCCTGGATATTCTGACTAAATTGCCATTTTAAGAGGCTCTCCATTTCAATTTCTCAATTCTCTACCAATAATCCTTAATTTAATCCTAGCAAAGGACTTTCCCTACAAAGACCCCTAAACCATCATCATTCTCCAGGAGAAAATTACTCTCTAATCTTCCCCTCAATTTCTTGTAAACATTGAGCCTCTGGCACTCTACCCAGAGCATTGTTAGCCTTTTGTTTCCTCTTCCATATAAATGGGCTTTTGCAATCAGACTTGAGTATAATCTTGAACTGAACTCAAGTGAAGAAATGATTTCCTCCCTGATGTATTAAAACTCTGTAGTGGGGAAAAGAAAAGGTTTATCATTTGTTTTCACTACTGAAAACAGTATAAGGGTTTCCTGCTGCTAATCCTAATTTAGGGCCATGGCCCTATTTTTAAAATAGGTGTAAAAAAAACATCAACTTGAGAAAGTGGTTTTTGAATGAATCAGTGTATCATAACTCCAGCTACAGATCTGGATGCTTTATCTCAGCCCATTTGGGAATATTCTCTCCTTCCCTGCAGTTTCTTTCTTCTCTTTCATAAGACTGGAGAGAAGAGGGAGGGTCAGAAGTTGGCTAAAACATGATGACAAATAATCATGTTGCCAGGTGACTTCTCATTTGTATGATAGAATATACTGGTTTGAAAAAAAATTAGGACATGTTTGATTGGGGCCTTCAGAAAGAGAGTTATATGTAAGACACACTTGCCCAAGCCTTTTTGGAACTATTATTCCTAAAGGATCTGCTTGCTGCTATGTAGATGCAATCTAAAAGATTGAAAAATTAAAACCATCAGTGTACACTGTGAAAGAAAATGAGCTTCTTAGGCTTTAGTGGACTTTTAAATATGTGAATTTTTTGGTAAGCTAATTCAAATGTTAATAAAAAAGATAAGAGAATTGATCTGAATGTCTTTATTCTTATACTCATAAGCCATATCCTGCACATTAGTTCAGAAATATTGAACCTTTAAACAATTATAAACACCCCTTTTCTAATTATTTAGATTGAAGTACTTCTAAGGATTGCATCTAGGCATGTAGTTATGGAAATGAATGTTTTTGTAAGTTTTTTTTTTTCTTTCTATAATGTCTTCAGTTTTTTTCTTTTATAAAACCTAGAAATGTTTCAGGTGTTTTGGAATGTTCTTGTAGCTATTTATGGGCTATAGATGAATTGATTAGTAACAGGCTGATGGATCTCCTTGTTCTGTAGTATGTCTTTCATATTCCGTGGCTTAGGTACACATTTGTAAAAGAACAGTGGACATACAGTTATAGGAACCATATTTGCTAAAGGAAAGCCTCATATACAGCACAAATCACAAACAAGCATTCATACAAATCCATTGGTTTTGGAATTATGTTTGCTTTCTTAATTACTTTTTCTAAAGATCAATATTAAAAGCAGTTTGCTAAGAAAAAGATTAAGGAACTATTTTTTTTTTTAAAGATTTTATTTATTTATTTGACAGAGAGAGATCACAAGTAGGCAGAGAGGCAGGCAGAGAGAGAGGAGGAAGCAGGCTCCCTGCTGAGCAGAGAGCCCGATGTGGGACTCGATTCCAGGACCCTGAGATCATGACCTGAGCCGAAGGCAGCGGCTTAACCCACTGAGCCACCCAGGCGCCCCTTAAGGAACTGTTTTAGAATAAAGATGAAAAAGAGAAATGACAACCAAATGCAGTGCATGATCCATGATATTTTGCACCATGAAAACATTGTTGTGATACTCAATAAACTCTGAATGAAATCTATAAACTAGATAGGAATACTGTATTCATGTTAATTATCTGATTCTGGTATTTGTGTGTAGTTTTGTAAGAGGATGTCCTTCCTTATTAGGAAACACGTAGTATTTAAGGCTAAAGGAGGATCCCATCTGTAGCTTATTCTCAAAATGATTGAGAAAACATGTTTGTATGCATATACACAAAACATAGATGTGCATGTAAGGCATATACATATGAGTGTCTGCCTGTCCTTGTGTTTACATGCACACAAAACAGAGATAGATAAAGCACATATGGTTAAATACTGACATTTGGGGAATGTGGATGAAGTCTATACAGGAATTTTTTTTTGATTAATAAATTAAAAATTTAAAAAATTTAAAAATCAGGTTTTTTTTTTAAAGACAGGAATTCTTGCAACTCTTTTCTCTGAGTCTGAAATTAGGTCAAAATTTAAAATTAAAAAAAAAAAACCACTGTGTGTTTTTGATGAGGGAACCAGCTTTCTCAGAAGCAATAAGATAGGAAGGGGAAAAAAAAAAAAAACAATCATTTATAGGAGATTGTAGGTCCTATTAAAACTTAGTAAACAGGGCACCTGGGTGGCTCAGTGGGTTAAGCCGCTGCCTTCGGCTCAGGTCATGATCTCGGGGTCCTGGGATCGAGGCCCGCATCGGGCTCTCTGCTCAGCAGGGAGCCTGCTTCCCTCTCTCTCTCTCTGCCTGCCTCTCCATCTACTTGTGATTTCTCTCTGTCAAATAAATAAATAAAATCTTAAAAAAAAAAAAAAAACTTAGTAAACACTATTAGTCTATGTATTTTCATATGGATGTTCTTCAAAACCACAACTAAGTTTTCATTCAGGAGATTATGTTCAATGATTTAGAATAAATCCACCCGGAAAGCCAGAAGTAGTCATTTCTGTAATGTTTCACCTTGTAGTTGTCAAATGCCAAGATGCCTTTGTGTATTAAATACGATGTTATATGTTTATTTTCATGAGCAATGATACTTTTCAGATGTTTGTTTCATTAGCCTACCTACTTTTCTTCTTTCTGGTAGTGAAAACACTGGGTCCTTTTAATTTCAGAGTAAACAGGAAATACATAGTGGATTCTTTCCTTCTTGTTAGATTTGCTATTTCTTGTGAAACGTTAAATGTATTAAATGATGGGGAGTAGTTCTACTTTCTATTTCTGCAAATCTTTTCTTCAAAACATTTTTCCCCTTTGCCTCAGACACTTCTTAGTCAGTATATATTTTTTCACGAGACTCCACCTTCCTTATGCACAGACCCATGTGCTCCAGGGCAGGCGGCCTCATTCCCATTTCTGGGGGAGTACCTTTCCTGGTCCAGATCACCTAGTGGTGATCCCATTTCCCTCGCCAGTGACTGGGCTTCGGAATCATTATCCTCATGTTTAGCCAAACAAAAATGCTGATCATGATTTAAGGAGCATTTAATTTACTCCTGAGAAAAAGAGGTTTTGCTGCTTTACTGTGGAGTCTGGGTATGAATCCTGGAAGTGAGCAGCTATCGTAGGACAAAGATGGTGAAGGACAGGGCCATGGAAAGACTGAAAGACTCTAGGTACTTGATGACATCTATGAGCTGCTGAATCAGTCAGCCTTGGAACTAAAATTTCCCAATGACTCTGAATCTGTGTTACTTGAAGGCAAATATATGTGAACCTATTATTATATATCCTGGAAGATTTTTATAATTTTTTTAATTACATGATTTATTATTCAAAAACCAGTTCATTCATCAAACCAACCAGATGATATATAGGCTTTTTAAATTTCACTTAAACTATAGAAATGCCATTTCCTTGAGTCATAGTCACCATCGCATTCACCTTCTGAGGTGCATAATAACATTTCAGAAAGGGAGATTTGCGATAAAGAAGACGAAGGAATTGTGGCTCAAAATGGAGGTAATGTTATTTGCCTACTTCATAAATGAATGTGAGAATTAAATATGTGACCATATTTAAAGCTCATAGAACAGTGGCTGGCAGGTAGTGAGTTCACAGTGATTGTTAACAATAGCAATGATAGTAATAATTATTCCTTTTTATGTCTTTTATTGCTAATAAACGTACCATCTCAGATTCTTTGAGAAGCAAATGAACACTACCAATGAATTCAATTTCATAAGAGTTTCAGGGAGTAAATAACTCTCAATTCCTAGATGAAAAACTTGAAAACTGAATCGTATAGACAGAACTTTCCACCATCTGCAAGTATGCTTTTGGTCATTATAGCGATACCACATCTACCATAATAAAATTTTGAAGGGCAATATGACGCAGTATGGCATTTATGAAATTCTAGTTAGGCCACAATAGTGGCCTAATAAGATTGATTAGTGGAACTGCAACCAGAATTTTAAAGAATTGAACTATAATCAACAGGATGACTAAAATCAGAGTAAGCTGCATGTATAAAGTTCAGTATTATTTCACTAAGCTGGTTCAGTAGCATATGTGTATGTTGGGTTATATTACAGAATGTATTTCTCACTGTGAGTTTCAGTCATTGGTATGGCAGAAAAACATGGGCTGTGTGGCAAGACAGACTTGGCCTCAAATACCTATCTTACTGGTTTCTTACATGGAAAAAAGCATGGAACTGTGCCTATAGCATAATATGCACTCAAAGCAGCGTCCCTTCTTTCTGGCCTCTGTCCACAGGCTTCCTCCTCCTCTTCCCCAGGTGGACTTGTGCTTATGAAACGATAAAGTAAAACAGCACTGGCATTAGCAAAGTGTCTTCAAGCAAACAGATATCACTGTTTTCTGTATTACATATTCATCCAAGTGATGTGAGTCCTGAAGCAGGGAAGATCAATTATATTTAACAAATAGTTTCTCATGTCTTCCTGACAGCTAAGAAATCATTCTGATCTATTCTTAAAATATTAGATACTTGGTTAGAACTATTGATTATTCTCAGTTTGGTTACCATGGCCGAATGACACACTATGCATTAAAAAGGGAAGTGTGAGGACAGTGGGCCACTCTGGCACGCTGAGCACTTGGGCTGAGTGCCCAGATGCCACCTGACCAGGTGTGCCAAGGCCATAGGCTCCTGTCACAGGTGAAGGAGGGGGAATGGGAAGATATATGCATTAATTCATGCTGATCACCACTATTCCACGGAGCCCCCATTACCGCAGGAGCAGATCCTTTGTTTTATTTTCTCCATGCTCCATGCTTTTATTTGGTTTTGCTCACCTTAACTCCGTATTTACTGTGAATCCTAGGGAGAAGGGGAAAAAAACCCCAAACGTTTGGTTTTGCTGATGGTATTGAACAAAATAAGAGACTGATTATCCTCTTGCCCTCCCTCCCCTCTTCTTTCTTTTCCTCTTCCTCCTCCTCCCTTTCCTCTTTCCTTTTCTTCTTCTTTAATAAAATATCTATCTTGGCGCTTGAACTTAGTGAAACTGCTGAGTTAGTCAAGGCAGTAAATCGAACGGGTCCCTTTTACCTCTAGAAAATAGGAAAGCATTCTTCTGCCATTGAGATGGCACCCTTGGCAGGATCAAGTGCTACTGTTCACAGGAAGGCAGGAAAGTACATTATCACTTCAGGGCTGTCATTACCAGAGGGTTTCACTGTGAACTATAGCATTCAGGGAAAGCAGGCAGGAGGGAAAGGGGAGGACAGATGAGCAGAAAGGGAAGGAAATAAAAAGCAAGATTTTGTTTTGTTTGTTTATGAGGCTGACCAAAATGGTGATTGATATTGAAACTAGAGGATTTCAATTCGAAAGCAAAACATCAAACAGCTTTCATTTAAAAGATGATTAAGACAATCACCTTCCTCTTTTACCTGTAGGTACATATAGGGACAAACACAGGCTCAGCCACACCCATGGCTTCAGCTGATCAAACCTGCCAAGACAAGATCTTCTGTTTAATTATAAACCTCAAGATGTATATTTTAGTACCAGGGAAATCTCAAAGAGATCAATTCATTTTATTTTTTCTTGCTGTTTATAGAAAAAAAACCCCACAGTTTAAGATTTTTTTTTTCCTCTTTGGTATAAAATTTAAAATTTTTCTTAATAAATCACTTATGTAATATCTCAAATTACAGCAATCAAATGGCTAAAGATATGAGAGTGCTTTAGATTTTTAAATTTAGTTCATAATACAGTTGCTCTAAGTAATGTTATCACCATTTTAGAGAAATTTTGCTGAAGGCAAAGGAGGAAAGTTCATCATCTTGGGTTTTGCTTCCTTCATTCCTTTATACCCAGGTTGCTTAGCACAGACACTGAGCTCCTACCCGAGAGCAATTATAATAATTTTTGTCTGTTTCTTCGAAGTCTGTTTTCTGTCTGGATTCTGTTGTGTAGCATATCAGATAAGCAGATCCCTAATGAGTTCACAGTCAGCTAGTTAGTTCCTGGATGTGTAGCAGGCCCTGTTAATCGAGTTATGGGTAGCAGGTTACTCCGTCCATCCTGCCTACGCTAAGGTTTCTAATTTTATTGCAGAACAATTCACCTTTAGCAACAGAGAAATCATCATCATTATTTTTTTTAAAACAACAGTGGTAAGCAAGGTGCTGTAGAGAAAGCAAACAGTATGGGATAGCTATTATTATATGGAAGAGCTACTCTTCCCTACAGGACCATCTGTTTTCCCAATAAAAAAAATACAGTGCTTCCCTGAGTTATTTTTTAAAGGGCTTAAGCAGTCATTCAGATAATCAGACTTCATTGCTGTGAAATTTCATCAAAGTGTACTCAATCCTTGAACTCATATATGGGTCCATTTTGCCAATCAGATAAAACTTCCTAGGCTTTTTCCTAGAGGCATGAGGGTTAACTTGATCTTATTGCATTGCAAAAGATTTTGTGCTACAAACCATTTTTCATAAAAGCTATTTGTTGTGTTAGGAGAACTCCAGACAGGCTCTTTTTTAGAATAGATTTGGGGTGGGGGATGACTTGCTTTCCCTTGTCACTTAGGGTGAAATGAAAATTCTTAGAAATTTTTACAAGTTACCAGCAGACTGAATGAAGAGACAAAAATGATATGGGAGAAATTAGCATCTTAGTAAGTAAAAATGTTATTTTTCTTGAACAGACGAACAATTATTTAAAAGAAAAAAAAAGGAAAAAGGAAACAACCCTAAGGAAATCCGTAATTTGGAAGCACTGAATTCATTTGTCTGAAGAGTGTCACTTTTTCTATTCTCTCCTTCCTTTCCCTTCCCTTCCCTTTTCTTCCTTTCCCCTTTCCCTTTCCTTTCCTTTCTTTTCTTTTCTTTTCCTTTCCCCTTTCCTTTCCTATTCTCTTCTCTTCCTTTCCTTTGCTTTCCTTTCCTTTCTTTTCTGGACTTAGAGGTTGAAGCCACCTAACTCCTTTTTTTTTCCTTTGAAAGGTCAGCTACCCAAGTCATGCCCATTCACATCCACTCCAGCACAAACAGCCTTTGCATCAAAAAAGCACTAGGTGGTGCCCATTTTCTTTGCCGGTGAAAGAGCTGAATTTCCCCAAGGGAGTCACTCGGGGGAAGTTGATCAGCCCCCAGCCCCACACAGTGTGGTCCCCTCCTCTGACAGATGACCAGGAGCATGGTGTCGCGTTCAGTCATTTCCCTAAAGTATCCTGGGGATTGCCAGTTTTAAGACAGAGTTTTGGGTTTTGGAAGTCAGTAGTTTTAAATGTGAAGTTAGGAGTGGAGGGTTGGTAGTGGCAAAAAGCTTTGAATATTCTCTTTGAAAAGAAAAGATAAGAGGAATAAAGGCTGTAACCCTGCCATCTGTGTCTCTAAAAAGTCCTGGTTCTCTCTCTTTGCCAAAGCTTCCCTTCTGCCAGATCATCCAGACAGTGCATTCACATGCTAGTTTAATTTTTCCCATTTTTACCCATAATTAAGCTATACAAATAATAAAAGAAAATAAAGATTAATCTTAAATTTCAAATTGCCTCCTCATGAAAATAATTCTTTGTTAGATCAGTGTGGTGAAACTGAAGATTTTGCATATCTATGTTCACCCCCTTACTATTTGAAGAGGTGGCTGTATACCACTGAGTTTATTCCCTTAAAAAAAAAAATCTTATCAGGCACGCTTACCATATTGTTGGTTTGTGAGCAAGATGAGCAAATAACTGGCTAAGAAGATGTTTTCTTCAGGACAATTTTATCCAGGAAATATGTCCATCAGATTTGTTTCAGAATTTAGTAGGAGTATTTTGAAAGTTTTTGTTCTTGTAAAGATCTGGTATCAGCAGTTGGGTGTGATCATTATGTTGCCACAAAATGAAAAGGAGAAAGGAATATATGGACTTTTTTTTCCTTTTAGTTGAAATAAGCAATATGATTGTCAATCTATGACCTATTCTCTGAAATTTGGCTGAATAGTGTTAATTTGCCCGAATGTACTCATTATGCTCTGAAGAGGGCAAGAAAATAGTTTTTTGAGTGTTAAAAAGTGGACTCTTACAGTAAAACCTGAACCCTGTTTCCTAGTTGGTGAACCATGTTCCAAAATAAAGGGAAAATAAAGATTGTTTGTAGTTTTAGAAAGTCAAACTAAGAAAAAAGCTTTATTATGAAACTACAAGAATTATTTCTGTGCTCTAGCTGCCCTGTCATATGTCATGACATGTGGCAGGTTGACTGCTCATTAATTCTATTTATATCAGTATGATAATCCACCCCACTGAGTACACATGTGTTAAAATATTCATAAATTATGTTTATTGCGAACAAATATACATTAAATGCCAAAAGAAGACCATTATTTAAAGACAAAACTAGTCAACAGTCAAATAAGCATAGCGTTTTTACTGTCAGTCCACCACATTATGTTTTATCAAATTCACATTAATTGCTTCTCCTTCCAGTGCCTCATAGGGAGTGTTTATCTTTTGTTTTTAAACTGTAGAAAAGAAATAGATTTTATAGAAAAGGAATAAACTTGGAAAACAAAAGATGTTATATTATCTGACCAATCATAATATCAACTGGAAGAAACCATCTAAAGAGATATGTACTTCCGGTCTCCAAATTGTTAAAAAACATGTCATCTGAATCCTAATATAGACTTGAATTGAATTTGAGGGTGTTTCATGAAATTGCAGACCAAATTAAATAAATCAGATAACTTTTTGATAAATGGCTGTAAATAAAAATTAGGGATTTATATATATCTTGGAAATAAATATATAAGGGATGGTTAAGAAAATCTAGAGCACTGGGAATTGAAACAAACAATTAATATAAACTGTAGGACACCGTGTTTTGAAACTTACTACTTCCAAATGAAACCATCTTGAACTATTCTATTTCGAGTGATTTCGGTGAAAAAGTTGAGGTGATTATTCTTTTTACAAGCTGCCTGGGCAGTTACAGACCATAGGGGAAAAGTTTGAATTCCTTGTCAAACTCCAAAGTGGTTTTTGTTAAAATATATTGCCTCACTTACCCAGTTCATCATATTCTAAACTAATGTCATAAAAACATCTAGGATTATTAATTATTAGGACCACACTTCAGGTAAAGCTCAAACAGTGGTCATTTGAAAAAGTGAACTGTGTCCTGCTCTAATAGTCTATTTGCAGTACTCCCTAGGAAACTTACACATTTTCAAAACTTTAATTTTACTTAAAGGCACACTTATTTCTAGAGAGAAATGACAGATGATAAGTAAGACAAAATAGGAAATTCTGATTTTGTTTCATTGTTATTGTACCCTTCTTTTACAGAGCAGGGAAGGACCCAACATGGGCATGAAATACCTTTTCAATTGCCAGTCCTTTGCTACAGGAGCGAAGCCATCACCCTCAGACTGCCTGCTAAGTTCAGGTAAGATTATCATGCCTTCTTTTTAAAAAATATTTTAGCTTTATTGAAGTATAATAATATATAATTATAAGATATTTGAAGTGTGTATCATGAGGATTTGATATACATATGTGTTGTAGAGGACTTCTACCATCTGCTTAATTAACACATTTTTCCCTTCACTTACTCCTTCCTTCATTCATTTATTCATTTTGTAAGAACATTTAAGCTCTACCTTCTTAGCAGATTTCAATTATACAATACAGTGTCAACAACTATGTTCCTGTGTTTTAAATTAGATCGTCTGACCTTATTCTTAAAGCTGGAAGTTTGTACATTTTTACCAACCTCTCCTTATTCTCCCCTTCCTGCAGCCCGTGGCAAACACTTTTCATTCTTTGTTTTTTTGAGTTTAAATTTATTATTTTTTTGTGGATTCTACATAGAGGGAAGATATTCTATATAGTGATACCTCACAGAATGTTTTACTTTCCACTTTCCTTTGGAAGAAAAATTTCTTACGTACTGTTTAAAGAAACGTATAGGTACAGAATCTACCTATAAGTAGATACGGAAACTACATAAGGAAATAATTCAAAATGTAAAAAAAAAAAAAAAGGCCATATGTATAAAATTGTCTTTCTAATGTTATTTACAATAACAAAGATCAGAAGGTGTTTTAATATTTAATATCTAACAATAGAAGCATGATTAGAGAAACCATAACATTAATTTGGTGAAATATTATGCAGCCAATAAAAATTATGGGTATATAGCAGTAGGGGAAATATGTAGTAAAATATTAAGTGAAATAATTCAGTGTGTAAGATCAAAGTATAAAATGATTACGGTGATTTTAAGACATGCAAATAATGAAACACTAAAAGAGGAAGGACAAAAATGTGAATCATCATTGTTAAGGAGTAAAACTGATTTTTTTCCCCTTTTCAAACTTTTATTATGCTGTCTTACTAAGATAATTTAAAATGCATTTTAAAATTTCAAAGAAATTATTTAGAGGAAATCAGTAGTTAGTTTACATTTTTTTTTCTTTAGATGTCATAAATAATCACCACAGATTTTTGAGGAGAAAAATTAGACAACTTCTATATCCAAAAATGCTGACTTTGAAACTGGTATCCCAATGTGTGGTTTTCAGCAGTCAAACCTAATTTACTTTTTATTGAATCACAGTGCACATATATTTTATTAGATAAGAATTCCCTTTTTTATTTTATTTTTTTATTTCCCTGCTTATTGTATTCGACTCCAAACCACAGCATTTCCATCTATCAGTTCTCAAAACCCGGGGCAGCCATTTCAGAAAAAAATAAAACAAAATAAAAAAACACAAATCAAAACAGCACAAAACCCTCTCATTAAGCTCTCTGCAAAGTTTGGGATATGCACTTTCATGTGAATCTTGGCCTCTGTACAGCACTGCTGCACAATCATTTTCATCTGAGATTTGAACATATTGGAAGAACTATAGCCTTCCTTTCTTTTATCCTGTCATTTCCCCCCCTGGAAGTGACGGGCATATGGCAGGCACCCTCCCTGGATTCTCAAACAACAGGAGGGACCTGATTTCAATTCCTACATCCTGTCATCAGTGACTCTCGGGATATTTTGTTCTTGCAAGGCTAAAGATGTGATTCGAATTTGCCATACGGACAGAGCTTAATGCGATGCCATTTTTACCACTGGAGCCCTCAATCAGTTAATTAAACATGATATAAATCACTGCGTGTATTTGTAAAGTAAGATTAATACGGCAAAGTCAAAGTAAATGAGGAATCCTCCCCATTCTAGGAGTGTGAATCACAGATAGGAAGATTACACTTTCAGAAACTCAATACTTTTGAGCAGGCTTTGTTGGTTTAATCCCTCAGACTGCTTTGTGCAACTTGAAACCTGGAGCTGTCATCTTTAGCCAAAATTTCAGCCATAACTTCCTCCGCTTTCACCCCATTATTGAAATCAGCATTCACAATACTTAACAAAGATCAAGCCTTTCAGCAGACCACAGGGCAGACTCTTACCACCTGGGACACCAGAAACATGTCTAATAAATATTTCATTTTGTTTTAACATGAAGACTTCCCCAGTTTCTCATTTTTTGTCTTTCCTGGGGAGCTAAGGGCTACCCCCAAGCTGCACATTCCATCACTGTGGTCAGTTAGGTTTATAGCCTTAATAAAAGGATTTTCCCCTTTCACGTGCTAAGGAGCCCTGTTAAACCAGAGCAATTACAGAAACACAAGATAGGTGCTCTGCAAAGATCAAAGCTTACCTAGAGACAGCTCTGTAGGAATTTGGAGCTTTCTTTGAAAAGCACTCAGTTTACAAAGTATAGAGGTATTAAACTCCAGGAATTAAAAAAAAAAAAGCCTAGTTTCAAATAATGCTAAAAGTCTGACAGTAGTTAATATGGGACCTCCTTCAGCCACTCTGTGTATTATTCCTAATATCTATTCACAGCATATCTATAATAGCTCCAAAGGAACCATTATGCTCAGAAGACATACGCATATGATGGATCCTTAATACCAAATACATTACCTACTCAGTAGGTACATTTTAACCTCAATATCCTAGCTCAGGGGGAAGGGTAAGAAAATGGCCTGTAAATTTCTTTAGGAGGAATAAAAATGCAGTGTGCCAGGGCCTTACGCCTTGTGACTCACTCAGTGGGATCACTAGAGGCTGTAGCACTTGCCTTTGGGGCCACCAGACAACTCATCCAACCACAATGGGGTGTTGAGGCACCCAGTCTTAGGCATTATGTTTACCTCTCAAGATTGTTGTCATTCTTCCTGAAAACACACACACACACACACACACACACACACCCATGCTGGAAGCTTCCATTTTAGAATAAATCCTGAGTGGCTTAAACTCAGCCATGTGGCTGTGGGAGCTTTCAGGTGACAAAGGATCTGAGGATTTCTTTCTGGATTCAACTATCTGCAAGCCAAATGATTTCTTTTGTTTGCAGCATCTTAATACAAAGGAGCAGTGTAAGTGGGCTCAGCCTGGGATTTTTGAATTCTGTGCTTCCGTTTAAGAAAGTGAGTTATTTAAGAAGTTATTGCCAGGAACACTTTGGTATCAATTTAGAGAACACTGGCGTTTTTGATGTCCAGTAGTCTTGACTTTGAAAAACGCAGAGAAATGCAAAACCCTCATTTTACATCAGCATATCCATTTTTAAGAAAACATCTTAATGGCGATAAAATTAGGAGCAGGTGTTTACTGACTGTAGGTATTTACATGACAAGTAGGTCACATGGAATATCTTATTTAATCTTTGTGACAATCCTGTGAGGTAGGTTCTTTTACTATATTTACTTTATAGGCGAGGAAACTGTGGCACAGAAGGGCTGAATAATTTGCCAAAGATCACACAGTTGATAAAACGTGAGGTTGTGATTCTAATACAGGGTATACATATCTGGAAGCCAAGCTTTCGCAGCCTGCGACTATCTGATTTGAAGTTTGTTTTGTGCTATGACCTAAATTTTGTATTTTATAGTTTCTTTTTATTTAGTAGTAACTCTCAGGAGTTGAAATGAAAGTTAACAACTTTGTTTTGTTTGTTTGTTTGTTTTCCCAGAGATTGACATTCTTGCATTTAATTTTGGTGTTAAACAGTAATGAAACTTTGTTTTATGTTTCTTGTAATTTATTTTGGGAAATGTCATACACCAAAAATAAACTGCGAGAGTTTCATGATAGTAAGCAATTTTTTTTTTTTTTTTACCTTGGAATTACCATTTCCTAATTCACCTAAGAAAATATCATTATTATTATTTTTTTAAGATTTTATTTATTTATTTGACAGAGAGAGATGACAAGTAGGCAGAGAGGCAGGCGGGGTGGGGGGAGCAGGCTCTCTGCCAAGCAGAGAGCCCGATGTGGGCTTGATCCCAGGACCCTGAGATCATGACCTGAGCCAAAGGCAGAGGCTTAACCCACTGAGCCACCCAGCACCCCAGAAAACATCATTATTGAAAGGAGAAATATTCAGTTATCTTGTTTGTCTTTCCTTATTTATTTATCCTTTTCTTTGACTAGCTCAAGATTCTGATATTTTATCAAATGGTGAAGAAGATTGTTCCAGATTTTTGGAAGTATTACATGTCAATGTTAGTCAGATAGGCCTGACATAGGATCTTAGAATCACTAATATTTGGGTTTATAATCTTGGGTACCTAGTTAAATTTTATTAGGGTCAGATTACCATCGGTAAATGAGAAAAATAAGGCCAGTCATACACTGTTATTATGAGAACTATAAAAATAAATAACATATATATAAAACACATAGCACAGGTGGTTCAAGAAATGTTACCTCTCTCCTCTTGAGTGTATTGATAATAGATCTGGTTGAAAATATTCCCTGTTCTCCCTTAGATAGGCTTTGGAAATCCTGCTTTCACAGTCTGGCCCTTTACTGGAAAAGAATTCTGAGGCCCCGATCAAGCTTGAGTGTCTGTATCCTCAGGGAGCCCTTTTACTACCCCTGCCAGGCCTGAAACTGAATACAGGGGAACTTACTCTTCTTGTCAGGGCTTAGCTTGATGTTTGGATATCAAAGGGATCCTTGAAATAGGAGGAAAAGGCATGATTTCAGTTTTTAGATTATGATTATTGTGGATCTTAAGAATTTTCTAGCTATCTTTTATGGACTGTCAGATCTCATTTGAACAAATATATCCACCCACTCCTATGCAACAACATATGTCATCTTGCCCTTTAAGACCTTGTCACCCACTGCTCCAGGATAGACCACGTCCTCTTGAAGCTATAGAGACCTGGCCTGTGTGTTTGAATAACCTCTAGCTTCTTGCTGATATGTAATAAATATTAATAATTATTCAATCAATCAATCTGCCACCTTTCATAAGCTTGAGATTTCTTTCACAGTATAAAAACACAGTTGACATTTTATCAAAATTCAAGAATTTTTGAACGAGTCATTTTTATATTTGATCTGAATGTGTATGTCTATAGAAACCTATATGCATACCAATATCCTCTTAAAATGGACTCTTAATGTAAAAAATGTTTATTCTGCCTCTTGATATCTCCCTGGTCTTTGCTTTCTTCACTTTCTATAATCTTTCTTTGTCTACATGTAATGCTCTCATTGTCCTTGTAAACATTCAGTGTGCAGCATGACTGTAAGATCAAGCCTCTTTAAAAAATATCATTTTAGGGAACTGTGAATAGTTGGCCATTACTGAATATTGCATTAAGATAATTCTGCTATTGTTTCCCACTTGAAGGCTCGCTTACTCTACTAGAGTCTGCATACATGGAAACACTCGGTCTTTAGTCAAAACATTTGCTATCCTTCTGGGGTTGCCAGGTTTATCAAATACATAGAGTTTCAGGTAAACCATGAATGATTTTTAGTGTAAGTACGTCTCATACAATATTTGGGGCATGCTTATGCTGAAATATTACTCGTGGTTTATCAAAATCCAATTTAATTGGACTTCCTAGAATTTATCTGGCAGCTCTATTTCTTCTACCTCTTCAGTGAATAAAATAACAAACTCAGTGCTGCTTTTGTCAACTCCTACAGGATTCATTGACATGCCATGTGGTGGTGGTGGAAGGGGACTCTGCCTTTGCACAAGGAGGACTCCGAACAAAAGGTTAAGGACCAAGTCAGAAGAGATGGTTTTGGTATTCTAGAATGGCTAAAAATACCAAACAGATATCAAGCCACAGTTTGTAACTCAATTTTCTGACTTGCTTTACTCATTTTTCTTAAAGGCAAAAATGAAAATGATTTAATCGAAATAGTACAAAAAAACAGATTGCCTTATGTTATTTACTCATTATTCATTTTTTCATCCACTCAACAAATACTTATGGAAGTCCTCCTCTATGTGTCAGGAACTCTGTGGCAGTTACAACCATATTTGTATATTTATGTTATACTTTTATTCTGGTTCAAGGGTATTGTGTGTACCAGATTTTAATGGTGGTAATTTTGAATAGCAATGACTGTAGATGCCTAAGTCATGCTTCTTGCTATCTAATCGAACATCAGTGATAAACATTAAGAGTACTTACTTAACATATTTTAATGGAAGTCTTTTGGTTATACCTTTAAAAAACAGCTGTATACTTAAAAGACTATATTATATAAGTACCTCTATTTTTATACCTATAGCTGAAAAGAACCTGTAACCCCATAGCACTAAGTTAAATTATAATTCATGCTGTAGTTTTAGAAACCAGAGGTCAAAATATTGTTCAGGCACAATTGCTTCATCTGTCAGACATGAAAATGACTCCTATCAATTGTCCTTCTTAATTTTTAAGTCATTTTTACCCATTTTGAGGTTATGGGGAATCTTACGTGTGTTTGATTGGATTCAGTCAAAATGGCTGTGCAGTTTTTACTACGCCTTGTAATTTTTTTCATTACAATAAAAAGCCCTTTAAATCACTGCTACTTAGACTTATATTGAAAATACTTGTGATACTTTTATATACAGTGAGTTTAATGCCAGGATATGAAAGCAAATTGATTGTAGGCAATTCTGTGCTTGAGCACCCCAGAGTAAAAAGAATTACACTAGTAACCCTGGGGACCTCCTGCTCTCAGAAAGGCTGTCTGTGCACTCAGACATCCACTGGCAGGTGAAAAAAGAAGGGATTGCTTAATTCTGATCTGAAATTGTATAAACACATTTTAATTCAGAGGAATAATTTTTGAAGGGAAAAAAAGCACCTCAAGAGACATTTATGTTTAATGTTTTTAATTTAGTAAAATGAGCTGCAAGGAAAGTATGTCATCTTTGCAATAAGCATTTGAACATCTTCTTACAGTGACTTAAATGCAGACAACTTGCCATCTGGAGGGTGTGTCGGGTGTGGAGAGGCTTGGCTGGATCAACTATAAAACCATCATGGACTTTTTACCTCTGACACCCTGGTCAGAGTGAGAAGTACTTGGGGCTTTTAACTGAGTCTCTAATGACACACACCTCAGTCAGCTTGAGGAACAGCTGACATGTCTTAGGAATCAACTTAGAGTGTCGTGCAAGCGTTAGAGAGAAGGAATTAATATTTTGGGGAGGAGTCCTTGGTTGTATTATGGTCCTTGACTAGTCAGTCTTGATTCTTCTTTCCTTGATCTTCAAGGTAAAATGTGCTAGTAACCAAGGAGTTCCTGGCTTTTCAATGAAAGCAAAACCCAGGTGTGTTAGGTTTGATTTTAGCAGGCAGACTAGATGCATATACTTATGCATTTCCCTTCCCAGGCTTTGCTGGGTCAGATATCAAGCGAGGGGATGAAGGTGGGAAATGAAGAGAGAGAGTGTGTTTGTTGATGTCGGCCATTAATACTTGGAAGGGCCAAAGACTAACGGGCCTGGAGTTAATATGGTTCTAAATGAAAGTCAGGCCCCTCATATGCAAGCACATTTCTATCAAGTTATGATCTTCAACAACTTCTAGAGAGAACTTCATAACAATGGCTATAGCTACTCATTGGGACCACAGCCTCTTACCACCAGTTTCCTTGACTAGAGAGCTTCATCCAAGACCTTATCTCTGGGTCGTTATACTTGCCTGAGCACAGCTCCCCCATGTGTGTCATTCATATCAGATTATGATGACCAACTTCTGTTTAGAGAGGTAGTTCCTACAGAAGGGTATAAGAATGCAGAACCCAGAACCTGCTGTCCACCTTCTAAATTCAGCTCTGTCATTAATTGGCTGTACAATTTTAGGTGAATTATATAACCTTTCTGTGCCTCAGCTTCTTCATTTGTAGGATGGGAAGGATTGAGTCAATACTTAGAAAGTCCTTGGTTGCTACCACCATATGCAACTTCCCAAGCGAGCTGTGAGACTTGGATACTGAGGCTGTGTGTTATTTGGCAGTTACATGTACTTAGAAAATAAAAGTGTATAAATGTGAATAGGCAACAAGAGCATTTTACATGTGTGTTTGTTAGACTGATTGACTCTGACCGACAGCAAAGACCCAGGATCACTTAAAATCCTTTAGATAAATATGATGTGTAAATTGTTCTAAGGTGAGTTCACAGGGATCATCTGGGGCAATGTTCTCATTTTACAGATAACTATAGCCCAGAAAAGAGGGTTTTAAAAAAATTTTTATTTTTTATTAACATATAGTGTCTTATTAGCCCCAGACTGTACAGGTCTGTGAATCGCCAGGTTTACACACTTCACAGCACTCACCATAGTACATACCTTCCCCAGTGTCCATAACCCAAGAGAATTGAGTTTTATAGCCAAGTATTGGCAGCACCAGGACTAACTTCCATGGTTCTTGTCATCAAGTATGTGCCCATTTCATGACAACATGCTAACTTCCATTCTTTTTTACAAAGCAGATTTGATCTTGTCATTATTAGGAGGCCATTTTATTTTCTATCTAAAAAATTTCCTCTTGTAAGTTTCCTGAAACATTCTCCAGATTATCCATCTGTGTATCCTGAAAACTGTCTGCCAAAATGGTAGGGCTCAATGCCAACACACAGTCCCTTCCTGCAATCACACCACTGGTTAGTTACAACAAGCTTTGCCAACGTTTCTAGAAGAGGATTGTCAAAATGTTTTACTTACGTGCTAAACTTTACATTTTTAATATTCACCATTCACAACATCTATTCTAGTCTCCCACTGGTCAAGGATGGTCACTTTGTCTCAAAAACACCTTGTGAGTTCCTATCATTATAGCTAACATTATATGTTCATGTTGTGTCTTTCACCCACAGTAGTGTTTCTGCTCCTAACCCATCTTACAAGGTGCTGCTCTGTTCCACTTCTCCTATGGAGCCTTTATTAAATATCCCAGCTTATAGCTAGTTACCCGACACAGGTAAGGGCTAATGCGACTCTGTTTTGATAAACGGGAGCCAGTAAATATCCATGGTATTTCACTTCCTTTTATGACTATTGCTCAATTTAGACCTCTCCTCTTTTAGGCCAGAACTGCATATACTTCTACATGCAGTCTGGCCATCTGCACTATGAACTAATGCAACTTCTTGTTGTCTGGTCTTCGTGAGAGTGCATTATATAGATTACAGTTCATTTAGAATGCAGCTGCCGGGGTCGTGACTCACACAGAGATTAATCATTACGCCTGGGTTAGCTTCATTACTTTGACTACCCATTACATCTTGCCGAGATTATAAAATGTTGCTTTTAACTTACAAGGCCTACTCTAGCATCCACTTACCTCCAAGACATGCACACATTTATGCTGTTTTTTTTTTTTTTTTGGTATTATCAGGTCACTGAAAATTGCTAGCATTTCCCATAAGCTTTGACTTCAGAAATTAAGTCCTGTTGAAGCTTTCTGACATTAGATTGAGTAGCATATCTAGAAAAGAAAGTATATAATATATTTTATTATAAATAATATAAAAATGTACAGGGCACATATAAAGGACTGGGATGAAAATTTTAATAAAATCACCAAGATTTTTTTTTACTTCCTTTTAAAATAATAATGTCATCTCAAAAAAGATATAAAGATTGTCCTGCAATTAGAGTTGCTAATGAAAATACTGCCACACTGGTGTGAGCCATCTGTATTTTCTGTGGCACTCTTCCCTTCCTTTCATCATGTGATTAAGCACAAGCCTGGAAAAAGAGAAGGATTCTAAAGAGAAATAGTACTTCTTCTCCCTACTACACAGTGAGCGTTAAGTAGAAAAATTAAGGAAGGAGATAGTTAACAAGAACTGCTACGTAAACTCAGCTAACAGAAACGGAAAACCACAGAGATGGACTCAATTTTCCAAAGTTGATATCCATGTAAGGTCTTCCTAGAAATGAAAAGAAAAAAATGTTAATGTGATAAAATACTTGAAGGAGAATTATGAGTGTGCCCAACAGTCTTCCTCAGTTGTATCCCTGACAATTGTATTTTAAGGAAGTTAAAATTAAATCTTAAAATATATGTGACATCTGTGTGGACCTGAAGGGGAAACAGAAAATAGAAGGTGTTGTGAATGGTTATATTTAATAACAAAAGTTGTATATTCAAGTTTCAATCATTTTATGAAAATTTAAATGCCCTTTTTTCTTAGTGGGAACTTAAATATGCCTATCATTCTTGATGTAGGTAATGGGGATGAACTTGTTTCTGATAGATCTAAAAAATTTGACAAAGTCAGGCAACTGGGTGTCTCAGAGGTTAAACGTCTGCTTTCAACTCAGGTCATGATCACAGGGTTCTGGGGTCGAGTCCCACATGAGGCTCCCTGTGCTTCTGCCTCTGCCTCTCTCTCTTTCTGTGTGTCTCTTATGAATAAATAAATAAAATCTTTAAAAAATTTGATGAAGTCTTCATAAAACATGGCTAGCAAGCAAATATGGAATTGCTAATAATAACAAATATATAGAGAGGATTTATTCTGTGCCAGGTACTATTTTAAGCACTTTATATATAGTAACTTATTTAATCCTCACCTACCTCTGTGAGGTTGGCATTATTATTATTTTCATTTTAAAGATGAATCTGAGGCTTAGAGAGGTCAAGAAACTTGGCCAGTTAGATAGTAAGCGGGTACCAGAATTCAAACTCAGCTGATCTGGCTCCTGAATTCATGTTTAAAATGACTATGATATACTACTCGTTGGAGTCAGTGTAGGGAGACATTGTTCAAATTATCTAAGACCTGTATTACAGAAAGAGAAATTTGAAGGCAGAGAGAAACAGAGACAATAAATTTGATGATTTATTGCTTAGGATCTAGGTTCAAATTTATTCTGGAGAGAAACAAAGCCCATCTCATAGTCAAGAATGAATTTGTGATAGTAGGTAAATGCCAGGTGATTTAATTAGATGGAGAATGGAGGGCTTTTGGAGCAGGCAGCCAGGTACATCATTTAGGAGATAGTCTGAGAACATTTCTGTAACTTCTTCCATATACCTCCCATTCCTGAATCTAAACATTTGTGTCAAGGAATATTATAATTATTTGAACCAGAACACATAAAATTAGCATTTGTTTAATTGGGTAAAGTAAGTCTTGACTATTTAAACAAGAAGAATTTGTAACAGTTGACCAAGGGCCAAACACACACATATGCACACACATATGCACACACACACAAGAAGCAAAGACAAAGAAAGCAAAAAAGCATGCAATTTCTTATCCTAGCTCTGGAATTAATGGTTCCATGGATTTAGTAATATCAAACTTTTTTCATAGTTTCTTGGAAACATTAAGAACTGTATGCATCAGTGCCTTAAAATCTACAAAATAATCATTCAGAATTTGTAATTATTCTTAGGAAAGCCAGTGCATTTACTTACTAGTATGAAGTGTCTTCCTGTGTTGTTCTCTTCTGTACCCTTTGATTATAATTTCCTTTGGATAAAGGCATTTCCTTTTTATTCTTTCACCAGGCCTTGGAAAGAGCTTTTTACTTAGGAGAACTTCAGTATATGTTGACATACTAAATGTAAAAACTGGGGTTTGGTCTAGTTTACCAAACATGCATAGGGTGCTTATTGCCTTATGCTAGGTGCAGGGACATGAAATGACATAGATTTGCTTTTGAGGCCCGAGTCTTGTTGAGTCCCTGTAAAGCATTTATTTGTTGGGATCATTGGTTTAGGGTGTGCCAGTCATCCTGAAGATTTCCTCTCCGGTGTTATATTCCTGCTGGAATCAGTTTGGATGTCTACCCTTAGCGACTAAATCCTCTGTGAGCTGGTGAAAACTTATCTGCCATCCATTGCTTGGGGACATGGAAAGTGCCATTTTGAAAAAGAAAATTTATGAACAAAAAACCCAGCCTTTTAAAAAACACAGAACAAAATAAAATATCACAACATCTTAGAATAATTTTTTATTAATTTATAAAAATTGATGTTAAAATGAGTTCTTGGTATTAATCTTTCTTTCCAATGAAGGGAAATGACCTTAGTAAAGCATGCTACAGCATTGCTGGTATACTGGCTGAGTCATTTGTGTTGTTCTGCCAAATGGAAAACAGAGCTAAGAGCTCTTATTCTTACTTTTTGTGTTCCTGGTTCATATTCCAAATGGAACATATTTGGTCTAATAAGCAACTTAAGCATTTTTATTTTCTGTTGTGTTTTGTAACATTTCCTATCCCATTTCCAACAAAACAAAACAAAACAAAACCTACTGGAAATTTGACTTGAACATATTTTCCATGACAGGGTTTATAACTCTCATTACTCTGTAGTGGGGGAAATATTATATCAATAATGCAGTTAAATAAGAGGCCTAATACAAGTCAGTAATGTGCTGGGGCAGAGTTCTTCATGGTTTAACCCAGAGGTTGACAAAGTACAGCCCCCAAGTGAAATATGGCCTGTCATATGTTTTGTAAATAAAGTTTTCTTGGGCCCACGCTACAGACATTCAATTACATATTGTCTACTTGACATATTAGAGTACAGTTACAATGACAGAGTTGAGTGGATACAAAAGAGATAATATAGTCCACAAAGGCTAAAATATTTGCTACCTGGTCCTTTATAGAAAAAGAAAATCTGCCAACCCCTGCTCTAAGCTATTTGCCAAATATGTATAATAGATGTGTTCTTGTGGGGCAGGGGAAGCAACTTTAAAATTATAATTAACAATCTTTTACCCATTTTTGAATAACCGTACATAAAGTAAAATAAAAGTTAAAACTTTAAAAAAAGAATTGATTTACTGATCTATGATCTAGACATTAGAATATCATTCAGATTCATGCAATAGACACAAGTTGAACAATTTTAATTTGGAAGTAATAGGTTAAGATATGGAACTAGAAAGATGGTTAGAAAAGATGAAGAGATAAGTCATTTTAAATAGGAAGAAGAGTAAGCAAAGACATGAAAATAGGAAAGCATATAAAGTAGGGTATGGAATGCCATATTTTAGAAAGAAGCTGTTTATTTTGATGGAATGTATTTATCCTGAATTTAAAAAAAATAAATGTAAGAACTAAAGATTGTGTAGTGGGTTTAGAAGGAATAGAAGATTATGGTTCTTGCCATGGAAAAGCTTAAACCTGAATTATAGATTCAAAAGTAAAGTCCATGATAATTTTTTTAAAAAAAGGAAAATAGGGGCACCTGGGTAGCTAAGTGCGTTAAAGCCTCTGCCTTCGGCTCAGGGTCCTGAGATAGAGCCCTGCATCGGGCTCTCTGCTCAGTAGGAGCCTGCTTCCCCCCACCCTGCCTGTCTCTCTGCCTGCTTGTGATCGCTATCAAATAAATAAATTTAAAGAAATCTTTAAAAAAAAGTAATATAAGACATATATTAAAAACTATAAAAATTGCTGAAAGAAATTAAAAAGGACCTAAATAAATGGAAATGCATTCCTGTTTCATGGGTTATAAGACTTAATAAGATGGCAGTAATCTTCAAAATGATCTACAGACACAATCCCTATCAACATCCCAATTGTCATTTTTGGAGAAACTGATGAACTGATCCCCAAATTTATATGGAAATATAAAAGATCCAGAATAGCCAAAAAAATTTTGTTGGAAGACTTATACTTGCAGTTTAGAACTAAATAGCCAAAGATGGGGTTAAAAGAGCCAAAGTTGGAGGACTAATATTCACAATTTAAAAACATACTACAAATCTTATAATAATCAAGACTGTGTGATAAGAATAAACAAGTAGATCAGTGAAACAGAACTAAGAGTGCATAAATAAACATTTACGGTCAATTGATTTTCTACAAGAATGACAAAACAGTTCAATGAGGGAAAAATAGTTTTTTTGTTTGTTTTGTTACATTTTGTTTTAACAAATTGTAATAGGACAACTGGGTTCACATATAAAGGAATGAAGTTGGACCGCAGTCTCACA
Source organism: Neogale vison (assembly GCF_020171115.1). NCBI lineage: Eukaryota > Metazoa > Chordata > Mammalia > Carnivora > Mustelidae > Neogale > Neogale vison. Next base: position 89,035,322 of record NC_058098.1, on the reverse strand, counting down.
TCATGTATAAGAATTAGTTCAAAATAAACCAAAGCCCTGATTTAACAGCTAAAAATATGAAATTCTTAGAAAAATATAGGTGTAAATGTTTATTACCCTGGATTAGGCCACTGTTTCTTAGATGAAATACCAAAAGCATAAACAACCAAAGAAAAAATTAGATAAATTGCACATCATCAAATTAAAAACTTTTCAAAAGACAGTATCAAGAAAGCGAGACACAACCCACAGAATGGGGGAAAATATTTGTTAAACATATATCTGATAAGAGTTTAGTATACTGAAAACATAACAACTCTTATAGCTGAACAATAAGAAGAAAGATAACCCAATTTAAAAATGAACAAAATATTGAATGGACATTTTCCCAAAGATGTTATGTAAATGTTTAAATAAGTATATCCAAAGATACTCAGTGTGATTAGTCATTAGGGTAGTGAAAAATCAAAACCACAATGAACTACTACTTCTACCCACTAGGATAGCTATAAGCGGAAAGATAAACATTAACGTATTTTGGCAAGTATGTAGAGAAATTGGAACCTTCATGCATTGCTGGTGGGAACATAAAGTAGTTCAGCCACTTTGGAAAGCAGTTTGATATTTCCTTAGAAAGTAACTGTGTTTAAGTTACCTGTAATTCATCAATTCTACTCCTATGTATATGCCAGAAAGAATTGAAACATATGTTCATACAGTATCTTCTTTGTGAATGTTGATAGCATTATTCATAATAATCAAAAAATGGGAACAACTCAAATGTCTATCATCTGATGAATGGATAAACAAAATGTGGTATTTCTGTACAGTGGAATATTATTCAGCCATAAAAAGACTGAAGTACTGATTTATGCCATAACGTGGGTGAACCTTGAAAACATGCTAAGTAAAAGAAGCCAGACACAAAAGGTGACAATATTATGTGATTGCATCCATATTAAGTCTCCCAAATAGGCAAATTCCTAGAGGCAGAAAGTAGAGTAATTTTTCAGAGACTAGGAAGAGGACAGATTGAGGAGTGACTATTCTTAAGTATGGAGATTCTTTATGGAATGATAAAAATGTCCTGGAATTGATAGTGATGATGGTTGTATAATTTTTGTGAATATAGTAAAAACCACCAAATTGTATGGTATGTGAATTATATCTCTAAAAAGGCAAAACAAGGGGCTCCTGGGTGGTTCAGTCTTTAGGCATCTGCCTTCAGCTCGGGTCATATTCCTAGGGTCCTGGGATCTAGCTCTGCATTGGGCTCCCTGCGTGGTGGAAGCCTGCTTCTCCCTCTCCCACTCCCCCTGCTTTTGCTCCTGTTCTCGCTGTCTTTCTCTGTCAAATAAATAAAATATTAAAAAAACCCAACACACAAACAAACAAACAAAAAAAGAAACAGGAAAATGAAAGCCTGTGAAACAATTACCTGGGTGAAAATGTGTCTATGGGAAATGGAAGTTTTGACAATAGAAAGTTCCTATGTCCTAAAGAGGCCAGAAAGGTGGAAGGTAAGAGAGCCTTGACTGTATCGGGTTGTAATTTGGGAAAAATGAAACAGCTGCTTAGAAGTAGAGTTGTAGTTAGGTTATGTAGGAGCCTTAAAAATGATTCAGAAAAATGTTATAAAGGGTTGTACACAGAGAAATAGGGAATCACTATAGGTTCAATAAGTTGAAAGTAGAAGAAAGAGAATCTACAAAATGTCAGAAATGAAAATAAAATTACAGTACAAAAGTGACAGAACCTCTTTAAATGGAATAAGGCCAAACTAAGTAAGTTAAATACATTTTACAAATTTGTACGTATGTATGTATATGTGTGTGTGTTTATATACATATAAGATATATATATATATGACTTGTGATATATATATATGTGATCCCATATAATAATATGATAATGCACTAAATTCAGTCATGTTACCTCTCTTGTTTGAATTAGGAACATAAACTGTTTTTCTGCCTATTCAAAAGCTAGTCAAAAAAAATTTTTTTAAATCACAGATGATGAAGTTCACTGCAAAAAAAATGATTAAAATCCTTTAGTTTGTTGATTTTATCATATTTAATGTTTGCTGTGGCAATCTGGTGTATCTGTATAATGAGTGAAGTGACTTTTTTATTAATATGCAACACCATGTTTCAACTATACTACCCATTGAATATTATAAAAGGAAGATTTTATCTTGTTTATTAGCTGCCCTCTTGAGAGTCATCACTAAATTATTGCAGGTGTAGGTAGGTCTGCTGATTGAAATCCCTGATAGGGGAAAGTGCTTCCAAATCCATTCCAGTTTTATGGGGTGACAGAAACCCATGGGCAGAACCAAACTTGTAACCTTGAATTTGTGACCAAGAATGCAAGACCTAATCCTCTAGTATTTTTAACTTGAAAGCAACAGGCAACATCTTGGGTTTGAGTTTAGTTCCATATATAGCTATAGACCTATAAATGATCTTCCTTGTTTTGGTGGACTTGTCTAATTGGGTGATTTTTAATAGCCCCCAACAGTCAAACTCTACAGAGCCTCTAGAACTATCTACAGAGAGTGTATGTTTGTCAATACTTGGGTATCCTGTAAGTCACTTTGACCCTGGCTTGATTTGTTGGCATGAGTAAAGTATGAATAAAAGGGTGTTGGTATCCTTACTCACCTATCTTTATGTATTTATTTGCCAAAGTTTTGGCATAATTTAGATATTAGGGAAGAAATTATAAAGTGTTTGCAATAGGTATATATTTCTCAGAGTGGATTCATCATAGAGTGGAATTGTCATACTTTTAAGAAAGTTGTGGGGCATATAAAATTCCCATTAACTTTCCATTTATTCTTTGTTCATTAAAGCAACACTTAATAAACTTGTGTCAGTTGTAAGGTACCATTTGGGGTATGTTGTGAAAGACACAGTCCTGGTCCAGCATTTTGGGGGAAAAATACATTAGAAATGCAAGAAGGATTTTGTAAATTATGGAAAGATCAGACTGAAAATGTAATTGGTGTTGGTGTATGTATGTTTTTTGCATTTTTAACATTTTCGGTACTTCAAAGATTTTCTATAGTGAGTACTTATTATTTTGATAATAAGAACAACAGAACAACAGCAGGAATAAAAAAACATAAAAAAGATCTATCCTTGAGGGCAGAGATAAAAGAGTAGAGCAAGGCCTCTGAAGGGGTTTGAAGGATGATTGAGGACAAGGTTGGTAGGAAAAGTTTTATATCTGACAGGAGGAATGAGGAAAGACTGTATGGGAAGAAATTTAGGGGTGATCCTCACAACAAGCAAACACCATTTGCCAGCCCCTGGCCCTCCTGTTGCCTGACCCTGCTTCTCTGACATGTCTTCTAGTTGTCTGTAAGTCTGCCTCTCCTGTCTCCTGCTTGTTGAGTCCAGAAGCTTCTACCATGTCTACCCTCATATCTTCAAATGCTTTCCTTTTGTCTGATGAATGAACTTAAATCTCTTTACTCTGCCATCAGAAGACCTCTGGTCATCGGATTCCAATTGTACCACCCAGTACTAATGCTCATTAGATGTCTCCATTAACCTTCCTGCCATACAGGCCCACTCTGCATCTTCTGTTGACCCTTTATCATATCCCCCCCCCCAGCTTTAGTTTTTGAAACTTTGCTCCTCACTTTCCAACTGAAACTTCTATATATTGCTCAAAGCTCATTTCACTAGTTCAATTCACAATGCTTCCACACAGGGATTCAGTTTATTATCTCTTACTTCTTTAATTTTGGCACACATTGCACAGGTATTTGACTTGAAATATCATTTAACATTTGTGTTAGTGTCTCTCTCCCCATGCCCTGCCTCCACTTGCATGCACGAACCTGTTGTCTTTTTCGTGAGATAATCAATTTCTTGAGGTTGTGAGAGCCACATACCTGTTTTCCTCCCAATAACGTTAATATGGCACTTTACATGTAGTTGGTACTCAATCATAGTAACTGCAAATACTTACGTAGCACTTGCTATCTGCCAGGTGCTGCCCTAAGTACTTCATATATTTATTTATTTCTCATAATATTCCTACATGGTAGAAACCATTATTTTCCCTATTTGGAAGACAAGAAACAAAGGCATGAGATTTGTACTGTCTAATAGTTTTATTCCTCAATAATGGTAGTAACATTTAAAATGATCAGTGGTCACATACGGCTAGAGACTAATGTATGGGACAGCACAAGTTATAGAACATTTCAGTCATCATAGTGACTTCTATTGGCTAGTGGTGACCTGTATGGTTAAATGACTTCTCCAAGGTCACAGAGCTAGTTAGTGTCAGAATCAGGAATTTGAATCCACTCAGCCTGTTTCCATGTTAACTTGCTGCAAAGAATGGATGTGAGCACCTGTACGTGAGCAAATAGACACATACATGCACAGATACAAATCACATGCTCACTGAAGACTGAAGAACAAAACCACTTGACTAAGATGAACGTGAAAGTAGATTTTTCCTTGTCAGATGGAGGTACAGTAAAGGGACAACTCTTTTACCCAGGGTCCTGCCACCTATTTTAGGCAAATTAAGAGGATCTAAAGAAAGGTCCTCAGCAACGTATACATAGATTCCAAGCTGGATGGGTGCTAGTACGCATTCATCACACCCACAGATGTATAACTTTTGATTTATCCAGAATAGAGGTCCTTAATCTTGGGTTGAACTTCTGGAGATTATGAAGCATCCACTAAAATGTAGAAGTTCAGTATATCTGTGTCTGCACACTCTTTTCTTTGGAGCAAATCCATAACTTTTATCAGATCTGCAAAGAGATGTGTGACTCCAAAAAATTTAAGAGTCACTGATCTGGAATAATTTTTCAGTTATGCCATTAGTCATGGATTTGATTATTATTTGTAATATATATATATAAACTTGATTACTTTTAAAACTTGAGTTATGAAAGAACTCTCACTCATTTTTGATAGTTATGTAAATGGATACCAAGTTTTCAGAGACCCAAATAATAGAATCTCTCAAAATTTAAGAATATGTACTTTGAATCAGCAATTTCCCTTATGAGTATCTGTCCCACAGAGGTATTTAAGCATGTATGTGCACAATAATAAATGTAGAGGGGTGCCTGGGTGGCTCAGTGGGTTAAAGTCTCTGCCTTTGGCTCAGGTCATGGTCTCATGGTCCTGGGATCGAGCCCCGCATCATGCTCTCTGCTCAGCAGGGAGCCTGCTTCCCTTCCTCTCTCTGCCTGCCTCTCTGCCTGCTTGTGATCTCTCTCTCTGTCAAATAAATAAATCTTAAATGTAGATAGCCCAATGTAACCTTGTTTATAAAAGGACAAAACAGGAAGTAACCTGAATGTTCATGAGCAGAATGATTAATGAAGTAAGAGAAGAAATAGGAATATTTGGAATACTATGCAGCACCTGAAAGGGATAAGATAGTATTTAATTAAGGAAAATTGAAAAATGTACGGTTTTAAGAAGTTTAAAGGTCATGTGTACTTGTAAGTGTATAGAAACAAAGTTGGAATCCCAGTCTAAGTCCTTAAAGTCAGAAGTCACTCTCAGGGGTGATCCTGGTAGTTGTGAGACTGGGGATTAGAAGGAAATTTCCCTGTTTATTTACTCCTATAGTGCTTGTATTTTTATAACCAAAATGCATTTATCTGCTGCTTATATAGTTAAAAAAAACAACAAACAAACAGTGTGAACAAAATTTGTATTGGACTGTGATATAGCTCCTCAATTTACCAGAAAAATTGATCTTTCTTTTTTGAAATCCAGATTTTCCATATTTCTGGTGATAATTAAGAGTCATATATAATTGTTACATGAAATCACTAAGTGTATGCAGTCTATCAGAGTCATTTTCTAAAGTAGTTCTTCAACCAGGATGCATCTTTATATGATTATCTATAGATCTTCAATCTCCAAAATTGTATGTAAATATCCCCTGTTTTGGGGTGCCTGGGTGGCTCAGTGGGTTAAAGCCTCTGTCTTTGGCTCAGGTCATGATCAGGGTCCTGGGATCGAGCCCCACATCGGGCTCTCTGCTCAGCAGAGAACCTGCTCGCCCCCCACCCCCACCCACCGCCTCCCTCTCTGCCTACTTGTGATCTCTGTCTGTCAAATAAATTAAAAAAAAATCTTTAAATATCCCGTTTTAATGATGATGATGGTGGTGGTGATAACGACAGTGATAATGATCTAACAATGACCAAACTCTATTTCATACACTAGTCTAGATACTTCGTAGGCAGTAACTCATGTAACTGTCACAAACACCCTATGAAGTAGGCATTATTATTGCTCACATGTTATCAATGAGGAAACCGAAGCGCAGAGAGGTTAAGCAGTCTGCCAAAGCCATATGACTCTGAGAGGCAGAGCTGGGATGCTTAATAGTCTCTCATGCCAAGGTTCATATGTTTCACCATGCTGCTCTTCGGGCTCAAGCCCACTTTTACAGCCTCATTTTTACTCATCTCCAATCCTACCTCCCCCACACACTGTGACTCAGTCCTTGTACTCTTCAGCATTTACCAAATCTGTGTTTCTGAGGACCATAGGCTTTTATATATGCTGGGAAACACAGCTTAGAGATGCCTGGAACAGAGCAGACCTGCAGCTTGATTCTTTGACCACAATATTCCCTCTAATTTCCACATCCTTTCAAGGCTTAGACCAAATGCTCTTTTCTTCCTCAACGATTTTCTTTCTTTCTTGGCCTGAATTCCTTCTTCCTGCTCTGTTCCCAAAGCCCCTGTTTGTCACATCTTTTATACCATATACATCTGTTACTCTTTATATTTTTTTTCCTCCACTAGGTGCTTAGGTTTCTGAGGGCAAAGTCCAGCTCCTGTTCATTTTCTGCATGTACTGCCTTAGTAACATCTTTTTGAATTTATTTGAATTTGTGAGATTGTCGAGAAGCATGTTTACTATTTGGATCATTAGGTCAGACGATTAACTTAGAAGCTTTTTTTTTTTTGAAGATTTTATTTATTTATTTGTTTGTTTGTTTGTTTGTTTGTTTAGCAAGGGAGAGCACAAGGAAAGAGGGGTGGTAGTGGGGTGGGGCACAGGCAGAGGGAGAAATAGGCTCCAGGTTCTGGAGATCATGACCTGAACTAAAAGCAGTCAGTTAACCAACTGAGCCACCCAGATGCCCCATTTAGAAGCTTTCTGAGCAGAGTTTTATGTGTGTATACAAAAACTTAGAATTCCCATTTTAGTGAATGAATACAATCAAAAGTTATCAGAACTGAGGGTTTCATGTGTAACATGTTTGAATAATAATACTTAATAATTACACTAATAATATTAGTAACAATAGATGAGATTTATTTAGCACTTACAATGTACTAGTACTTTATTTCACCAAGTGTTTGAGGTTGGCACTATTAAATTTCCTTTTTTTTAATGGAAAAATCTCAGGCTTGCATAGGTTAAAATATGCTGGGCCGGCTCAAAGATGTAGTCAGAATCTGAGTCAGGACTTGAAGTTCAGTTGGCCTGATTTCAGGGTCATAGCTCCTTGTTCCTAATGCTGACTTCCAATAGTGTGCACTGAGGCATTGTGTGTGTATGTGTAGCGGGGTTAGATTTTGTCATGGGATCAACATTGGGCTGGATCTTGGATAGCAGTCTTCCAGTCCTGGTTCTTCAATTAATTACATAAACTTTGGATTATCCATCAACATTTTTAGGTCTCATTTTCCTTTGTGCTGAGGTGGGTAGGGGTAGTGGATCAATAAATATCCAAGGTCCCCTCCAATTCTAGTCTCTGATTCTCAGAAGGAGCCAAAGCCTCTTTGACGTTTACCAAGTGTTACATATGGCACGTGTCAACAGCTGTGAAAATTTTATTTAATCCACTGTGTTTATTTTCTTCAACATAAAGGTGAAATATTTTTACATTTTCCCAATGCATTTCTCAGTAATAACATAACCAGTAAAAATATTTTTGTTCGTGTAGAGCAGTGCTATTATATCTTAGCCAAAGAAAAAGCACACTATTATAAACTGGTAGAGGGGAAAAAAGCCTCATTTGTTATCAAGAAGGAGCAGAAATATAGCAATTATTATACTGCCCTTTCCCTAATTTGACTTAAATTAGTGACTTTAAGTTATCAGAGGTTATGAAATATACTGTATATGCACATAGGAGACAAAAATATTGCTTGCTAGTACCTACGTTTATGACATTAATCTATCTCTCAATGATCTAATATAAAATAAACCATTTGAAAGCAATTTCATTGAAATACTTTCAGAAATGTTGAAATGAAAATATTAATCTTGGAAGTGTCATGCTGGATTTTTTTTTTTTTTAAATCCCAGGAAGATGGGTTAGGGAGTGCTGAGAATAAAGAAACAGCCAAGAACATGCAAAACCAAGAAGTAAAGATGTCAGCCGGTAGCCAAGAGTGCCAGTTCCTTCTTACCTTCCTTCTTTCCTACCTCTCTCTCTTTTTCCTTGTCTCTCTTCTTCCTCTCTCTATTCCTTCCTTCCATAAATATTATGGTGAACCTATGCTAAATAAAACACTGTGTCAGGCACGGCATATAGATGTGAACCAAAGCAAAGCCTTATTCCATGGAGCTTGGGTACTAGGGATTATCCATACAGGGGGGTTGGGTTCTTTGGGAGGGTCCAAGTGTGATGATAGTGTGAAGGGCCCATACTTTGTCTACTCGTGGATACTCACTTTAGGCTGTCTCATTCAACGGGTCCTTTTAAATTGCTTTTTCCTGCCTCTTGTGTAGCTATGCTCCTGCATGTTAGCATACTTTCTTATTCAATGTACTTTCCTCCTTAACCAAAAGTAAATAAATAATAGGAAAAATAATTTTAGTCTTTTAAGAATATTGAAATGTGTTCAGGATATTTAATTAAAGACATTCCAGAAAAATAGAATTGGAGCTGGGAGTTGAATGCATTTTTCTACCTCTGATGCACAGATGTGTTTTATACCTGCCTGTGTAGTTTTTTTGCAATAGGAACATAGGACAGTTCTACCTCAAATATGATTAAAGCTCTTCAATAACTTACCACTGCACCTAAAATAAAAATCAATCTCCCTTCTTAGGTCCAGGATGATCTAGGACATCTCTACTTCTGTTTTATCTTGTCCCCTTTCTGTACCCTCAATATGCTATGATCTTTTCCAGTGTCATCATCCCAAACCACAGTATTGATTTCCTTTGTTGCCATCTTATTACAGTTTCTGTATTGTTTGTATTTGCTTACTTGTTTTTATATGTCTCTTCCCCAAAGTGTGCGCTCCATGAGAGACTTTGTCTCTTGCACTTGCTACTGTAGCCACAGGGCTTAGTGTAAGTGTCTGGTATATATTTGCTGAATAAACGAATGAATGAAAAAATGAATGGGCACACTCATTTGAAACTTAGAGAAAAACACAATGGTCAGTATTCTACAAGATGGAATCAAGTGTTAAGGGTATCAATTTGAGGAGACACAGGTTGGGTTCAAATCCCAGTTTTATCATTCACAAACTATGTGACCTTGGGAGAAACCACTTAAGCTATCTGTACCTCAGTTTCTAGAGAATGGAGAAAATAATGGTATCTACCTCAAGGTTTGTTGTGATTATTAAACAAAGTAACACATTTAAAGTAGTTGGACCAGTAAATGTTAAAGAATGGTCAGGAAGTTTCATAGTCAAGAATTTCAGAAATGCTTATCAATCACTAGGATTTGAATGCCATTGAAAGTTTGGAGGTGGGATGTCCTGTGGCCTTTGCTTGGTCTAGTGTGTGGACCTGACTGCTTGCAGCCCTATCTGACAGAGCTGAGAGGACCACAGTACTGCTTTCCATATGGCTGGTCTGGGATGTCCCAAATGTACATAGCTTCTGGTTTTACTGATAGAAACACGTGAAGGCCATTCACACATAGATGCAGTGTGGAGATGGCTATCACTGACAGTATTTCACCAAAAGTTCAGAGGGAAACAGTAGTGATATAACTCAACTAATGCCTGCCCAGCTGCCAGCTTCTAGAGCATCAGGGGCTTGCCAGGCAGAAATGACAGGACATTGACATTTTTCAGACTCTGCACTGGAATTTGATTTGGAATCAAGGTTTGTAACAGGCTGAAAGTGATTCATCAGTTCATTTCTGCAGATAAACGAGCAGTCCCTTGTTTCCTTGGAAACTTGGACCTGAGCATATGTAGCTCAGAATGTGCACCCTCATGTTTTCAATCGAGCAGATACAGGATGAGTTTCTCCCAAGAGATTCAATACATTGCCTTAAACAGAAGAAGCTAGAATAGAAGAGAATTGCCATATTAAAACTGGATACTAAAGACATGGCTAGATTTCTCAAAAATCTCTCTTTTAATTCCGATTAAAAGAGACAGACACTCATAATCTGGCCCTTGCTGGGTTAGCAATTTGCATAATTTATTTTTCTGGATTGAAAAGGTGAATGTCCTTCTTGAAATATTCCTTTGTCTACATGTAGAATGTCTAGTGTTTACACTGTTTACTCACTGGGGATCTTCGTGAGCTAAAAATCAAGCTCTAATCCCCTATTTCTGCATAGTGGACATAGGGAACTAGATAGATAAATTCTTGTTCTGGAATATTTTTGACAAACATGAGGCACTGTTAGCTTCTTTAAAGAAGTCTTAAATATGGGATGATTTTTTAGTTCCAGAAATGCTCCCAGTGCTTCCCCCAGCTTGGAGTGCTCTGGAACTTCCTCATTTTTCCCATGGCCTGTTTAAAATGCCTGCTACTTTCTACTACAACAAGAGCTCCTTTTGTGTTTAGGTACCACCCTGAACTTTTGTATACCTCCTTTCAAATTCTCATGTTTTCCCACTTAGCAAATGAGGAGATTGGTGTTCAGAAGAGTTAAAGAAATTTGCCTGTGGCCACACCATTTTTGAATGGTGAGACCGGAAGTTAAACACAGGTCTGTCTGAGTCCCAAATCAGCACCCGTTATCAGAACCTCCTTTATCCACCATGATAAGGCAGAATAGAAGGATGGAGTTCTCTGTTTAATTAGTATTCTGGTTAATAAAAAGTTACAGATAGATCGTTTATAATTTACTAATGGGCGAAATATTAGAATAGGGCAAGTGAGTGGGAAGAAAATAGAGAATAACTCAGCGTGAGGTGAAAATCACTTAGCAAGAATAATGAGTCTGAAGTGCCACAAAATAGTATCATGGGAAGTTGTGTGCTCCCTCTCATTGGGTCTATAAAGTAGAGACTAAAAGACCACATGTAAAGCATGTAGTAGAAAAGGTTTCTGCTGTTTTTGAAAGATGATGTTGAAATTCTCTAACAATGTTAAGCCTATGAATCTAGATAACAGAGACCACAGTGAATGAGATTTAATCTTTGCTGATTCAAAAGGTACTTCAAGGCTTTTTGGTGCTTCAAGGATATCACTATGACCATCAGTTATGAGCCTTGAGATGTGAGGAAATACTGGATTTCTGGCTAAAAGAAGGCCAGCTAAGACAGACTTTTTTTTCTGTTTTTGATTCTTTTAAACTATTGCCAGAAACCAAAGTTACTCCTAAATCTGTAGTCTGCAAACTTTTTCTTTAAAGGGACATTTAGTAAATATTTAAGCTTTGTGTACCATATAATCCTTGTCACAATACTTGACTCTGCCATTATAGGATGAAAATGGCTATGGACAGTATGTAAATGCCTGAGCATGGCATGGTTGAGAATGGTTTTTACTTATAAAACCATTTGGTGATATAGATTTATAGATTTCCAACCCCTAATCTAAACATCCTCAAATTATTGTACATATTTCCTTTTCTAGTGGCTATGCAAAAAGTCAGACCAAAAGACCTAATCACAATGGTTCAAGATCACCCGAGTCTTTTTTCTCTTCATGTATATCAGACATAATACATCAAAGATAATACAGCATCAATTGGTTTCTTTGAAAAAGAGAGTCAATAGAATAAATATATTTGGAAGTGATTTCCAACATTTAAAAAAGTACTTGGGAAAAAGAGTTCTCAGAATAGCATCTGGCAAATTAACTAGGACCATCAATTACACTGAAATAATCACCGAAGATTTAGTTGACACATTGCCAATGTTCAATATGATGACTGTGGCCAAACATTATTTGTGAAAGTAACTAAAAATGAATTTAGAGGAAATTGTAATTTTTCCTCTAGTTATTTAAATGATAAGAAGCCCTTCAAAATAATGACAAATGTTACATCTAACTTTGCTCCATGGAAATGATGTTGAAATAATACAGTGCCTGAGCACCCCTGTCTAATTACCTCGGCACTGTAATGACAGATAGTTTAGAAATATTGAGGTAGCTATTGATAAAGCACATAGAAAGTATGCGTATTTTTCAAATTTCTGAAATGGAAATTTCAGAGATGGACACTGACTCCTGGTTTGAATGGAGAGCTCATGGCTTCTTCCCTGGATTTAGCTCATTTCAGGTCCACTAAGCATGTGTTAGAATCAGTAGTGGTTTTTCAATGGGAATTTCTTCTTACCCCTAGATTTAGAATATTGTAAACCACTCTTTTTTTTTTTTCCTTTTTAAAGCAAGCAAGCCTGTCATTGACCCACATATGATTTTAAAATACCTAATATATGAAGAATGCATGCTCACAACACTCAACACTTCCACACAGATGAGATTTTGGGGTAGGGGTATCTCTAGAGCTGCTACTTATTATGAAAATTTGGGTTAGTCATGTGACCTCTCAGCCTCACTTTGAAGTTTAAGATGAGGTCAGCAATATGCAGCTGGAAGTCTGTTGTGGGGAGTAAGTGATACAACACTTGGCGAAACATTCTATTCTACAAAATAGATGAAACTATGATTTTTATTAATGTTGTTAAGTGGCTTTTAAAATTACTAAGAATATTTAGGCAAAACAAAAATTAATTCAATGAAAATTCATTTAACTCTCTTCTTAAAAAAAAATCTGCTTTGAGTAAAAATAATTAATGAAGTAACCAAGTGTCAAGATAGCCACAGTTTTCACATTAATAAGGATTACACTGCTTGGAATTTCTCTGACCATGGCTTCATTTAGAAATCTTAGAAATTGGTGATTCCTTTTTTGACTGAGTGCATGGGGTATTTCCTCTTGGCATCCTGTCCAGAGGGATTTATTGGCTTAATCTTTGACTATCCTTTTCTGTGGCTACTTTGAAAGACTACTTCCAGCTAGTTAATTCATGATTCTGCTTGTGTAAAATTTCTTGTGTCTGTTTCCTAATGAGAAAAGAGCCAAGTCAACAGACTTGGGTTGGGGAGGCCCTGAATAATGTTTCTGTAATTTCTGTAAATCTTTCAAGTAAGGCAAATCTGGAGTTAGGCAAGTCATAATGTTTTACCTGAAAGCTTGCTATTTAGTTGGCTAAATATTTAATTTTCGTTAACAAAGTGGTAAAGGAAATATGTGTGTGTATATGTATATATATACACACAGACACATAATTACATATAAGAAACATATATGATAATACATATATACTATATAGGAATCAGGTGGCTTATCTTAATCTGAAAGAAAAACTCCAATAATTGTTAGTTAAATGTGAATTCCTCTACAAATTTTGTTCCCTTTACAGTGTGTCTCTAGATCATCCACAGATCTTTGGTTCATCTTCCCACTTAGGTTCAGCTCTTCAGCAGCTAAAAATCCATAGATTATCCAAAGTAATGAATTGTGATTCCTCCTGTTGTTATCTTTACATTAGAAACAGAGCTAATGCTTATTGGGTATTTGGTCTGTGTGAGAGACCATGTTAAGTATTTTTCCTGAATTTTTTTCACTTTTATAACCACACCCTGGGGAATAGATAGTATTATTGTTATTTTAAAGATGAGGAAACTGAATATTAGGGAATAAAATTGGTTAAGGACATACATTTAATGAATGGTGTAGGCATTATTCAAATCTAACACAATTTGATATAAAAACTCAAATTGCAGCAAATCTTTCACAATCTGTTGCTTAAACTTGTGAATTTAGAGATTATGGATGAGAATATCTTGATACATACTTTCATATATTATATATATTTTATGTATATATCATATAATATATATTGCCTATTATTTGTTGAATATTTGTGCCATTTTTATATATGTATTGATGTGTCTGTAATATATGCCTATATATGTATTATATGCATCCATACATACGTATATATTTCATGTATGCATAAATAAAATACCCCAGCTCATTGCAACTGCAGCATACAATTTACATGGTCACTTACATGTTTTTTGCATTTCTACAAAGGAATTTTCAATGGAAGCCATTAAATAGGATGCAATTTGTAAGCCTTTCATTAAATAATGATTCTCAGCTGGATTTCTGAGAAGGGAATATTAATGCAACCATATGTAACTAGCATTGCAAGAAATTAGCTTTGCTGATTTAGTCTTGAATCAATCATTCTAAGCTATGCATTAGACTCTTCGTTGATACATTTCTGTCTCAGACAACTTAGCACAAATTGTGGGGTGAATACAGTCATGCTAAGAATATAATTTTTTTTAAGAGTATAATTTTTGTGAAATATCACTAACATTTCAAGTTTCTTAGGTTTGGTAAGGAATGATCAAATCCATATGCAGAAAGTAAAAATGCTGCCACTCAGAGTCCAGTGGCTAATTACTAATCTTTAACATGTATTTCATGGGCATGAGGCTAGGTGGTAAGTCAGGATTCTGATGCCAACTCAAAGCTAGACTTCTGAACACGAAGCTGGAATGAATTTGGATGTGGGTATGGCTGCCGTGTATTAAAATCTCCAAAGCCCTAATCTGGTTACCAAGGTTTGAAAATGCTTTGAGACATTTTGGGGTTTTCCTAGAAACTGTGTTATTGGGCGGATTCTACAGCATTTTCTCCCAAGTTTGAAGCAATGAAGTCTTGTTATTGTCCATGCTTATTTTATTCATCACAAGAAGCTGTTTTTTTAAAATTAACATATAATGTATTATTTATTTCAGGGGTATAGGTCTTTGAGTCATCAGTCTTACACAATTCACAGCACTCACCATAGCACATACCTTCCCCAATGTCTATCACCCAGCCACTCCATCCCTCCTACTTCCCTCCCCTCCAGCAACCCTCAGTTTGTTTCCTGAGTTTAAGAGTCTTTTATGGTTTGTCTCCCTCTATGGCTTCATCTTGTTTCATTTTTTCCCTCCCTTCTCCATGATCCTCTGTCTTATTTCTCAAATTCTTCATATTGATGAGATCATATGATAATTGTCTTTCTCTGATTGACTTCTTTTGCTTAGCATAATACCTTCTAGTTTCATCCACATCATTGCAAATGGCACGATTTCAGGTTTTTTTTTTTGGTGGCTGCATAGTATTCCATTGTGTATATATATCCACAACAAAGATTAAGTAATCACGCAATGATGATCAGAGTTTTAGCTAAGAGAGATCATGAGACAAGAAGCAGAAGAATTCTACCAAGAGCTAGATAAGACATGTCTTCTGGGGGAGAAAAGGTGCTAAGAAGCCTTAGTTTGGTGAGGCATGCAGATTTGTTGCCACTCCTGTGTCTGAACTGTTCCCTTTAAACAGAACTCTGTGGAACCTACACCATGATTGTATTTGATTGTTATTTATGTTAACTTCCTTTTATTCTGTAATAGCTTCCCTCCCCTACTTTTACTTTGAGTAATTGGTTATTTTTATTCTGAGGAATGACTTTAGTTTATTGTCTTCTCATAGTGTCATTTAACTGTTTTTTTCTTTTTCTGGTATACCAATTAGATCTATAAATTTGATTGGATTATGGTTCAAATTTTTTTAAAAAGATTTTATTTATTTATTTGACAGAGAGAGATTACAAGTAGGCAGAGAGGCAGGCAGGGAGAGAGAGGAGGAAGCAGGCTCCCTGCCGAGCAGAGAGCCCGATGTGGGACTCGATCCCAGGACCCTGAGATCCCATGACCTGAGCTGAAGGCAGTGGCTTAACCCACTGAGCCACCCAGGTGCCCCTGGTTCAAATTATTTGGCCAAGAAGAATTCATAGTAGTTGCTGTGTCTTTTCTATTGCATCATATTCATCAATACATAATATCTGGTTAATCATTCAGTGAGTGGCTTCCTTAGAGATCATCCTCCCGATCCCTCCATTATAAAATTTCCCATAAACTTTTCACCTACTGATTTTGGCAGCTATGGATGAAAGCTACCTCAACCCACTATTTCATTAGAGAGTACTAAAATGGTTTGGAATGATGTCTACTCCAGCTAAAAGGAGAAAGTGAGTTTGGTCACACTTCCAGAGAAATAGCCAAAGACACTAGACAGGGATAATACAACAGTACAGAACAACTGAACAATATAATTCAATTGGACAAGCTCGTAAGATCTATTTAACATTCTCAAGAAAATTTCAAAAACATATTTGCCAGCATTAAGCAACAAGAAAATCTCCAGGCTGTTGGAGCAGCCAAAGACTCAACACCAAATGACTCAATCAAAATAGAGGCTCAAGAACAGAATGGCCTTCATCTTTACGTTCCTTGGTGTATCTTCTAGTGGTATCCAGGTGGTTTCAGTCTCTTTCAAGCCTCAAGTAAAATTCCAAGGAAGATAACAAGGTGGCAGTCATATCTCTTTTTATGAATGTTGTAAATATAATTCTTCCAAGGTAAATATTTAGTTCAAACAAATTGTAGGCCAAATTGCCTTGCTGTTTCTTAGTATATTTATCCCATAACAACAGTCAGCAATATAGTTGGGTTGAATGTTTTCAAAAGTAAACAATTGCCAGCAAAAATAAAACAAAGAAAAACAGGATAAGGATCTTTTTTTTAAAAAAAATTCATACCTTTTTGCCTTTCCCAACTGACATTCCTCATCTCTACCATAGAAAACAGAAAGTGATTTGAGTAACTAGTTTCATAACACTAACACTCCATGTCATAGGAGAGAGGGTAATTCATTTCTTAAAGTGAAGTCCTAAAGGCATTAGGCCTTAATTCTCTTGTGGGACTCTGATGGAGAAAGGCTGCTAGACTGTAAATACTTAAGCATCTTTGTTGGCCTGAAAGATCCTTGAAAAAATTTCTTGTTCATCTTTGTCTTCACCATGTTGCCTAGCTCAGCACCTTGCCTGTAGCAAGTAATCAAATAACATTTGACATTCATTAAATAAGTGTTTGATTAAGCCTAGATACATGGCCTTGGTTGTCATAGTCCGCGAAACTTGCTCTTTTGCAAGAATCATAAAAAGAGTGCCAACATTTCGCATTGCTCTACTTCCCAAACATTTCTATGTTCCTTTCCTCTTTTATTTTCTTTATAGAACTTATTGTCCAATACTTCATATTTTTACAATTTTTTATATTTCCCTGTAGCAGAATAACTTTTTTTCTGTTTTGTTCACTGCTTTTCTCCCACAGTGTCTAAACTAGTACTTAGCACATGATGGGTATATAACAAATATTTATGGAACAAATACATGTTCAGAGTATTCATTCTTATATAAAATATATGAATGGCATGTTTTCTACCCATTTCTTTAACTCTATATTTGCATATGTTGCACAAGTACTCCCAGGTTCTTTTGTCTTTATCTTTAATGTCTAAATAAAACAATTCAAACCTATATAGTTATAGGAAATTAGTTCTTACATAACTGACTATAGGAAAACCTATCCCTGGATGATTTTGCTGATCCCTGGTAGGTGCCTAGATGTCCCACTCATTGTCTATCATTTCTCATTCTGGGCCTAATCCAAAACTGCTCTATTATTGCCACTTGCTCTCCAGGTAATGCTTGGGAGGCTATAGCTTTTTCTCCTCTCAACATTTCCCTGAGTACAGAACAACCTCTAACTCTGTTCCCCTGATTGCCGTAAAAGTTGCTTTAGGTTGCTATGGTTAAGCATCTTTGCTGAGGATTTGGGGAAATCATGAGAGCCACACAGCATAGACAGCTCTGGAAAAAACACTGAAGGTCATGAGGCTTTTTGGTCATGATCTGTCATGGACAGTCACCTGCTGACCATTTCTTTCCTTAGACCCACATCTTCTGTCATGTTTAGGGGCCTCATGCCCTCACCTGTTTGTCTCCTTCCCCCTTTTCTGGTCTATAGGCTTCAAGTACCCCCCCCACCACCACCACATTGCTGGTTACTTCCCATTGCTGATGGCTTTCCTTCTGGACCAGCTTTTGGAAACTAATAAAGTCCATTAAGGAGTTTTCTCAAAAGAACACACATCATTCTCCCATTAGATACATTCTGCTACCACTTTTAGAGTGTGACACGATGCCCTTGGTTTACCCTGGATTCCCTCTGGAGAGTAGAACCCAAGACAGACTTCTTTTTTTAGAAGTGGTGCTAGGGAACGAGAAATGAGACTTGAAGAATACAGCTATTCAAGGGCACAGTACTGAACAGCCCACCATTGTAGTTTCTATGCTTGATCCTGCTGGCATTTTCTGAGGAGCTGTGCAGACATGCTTCAGAATTGTCTCAAAGAACAGAAGGAAAAAGCCTTTAGCCACTCCTGACACTTCTGGGCATGTAATAGGTATTTGCATGTGTGACAGTCAACTGGGCATCACAGTGTAAGAGGACCTCCAGGACACGTGTGATGACTGAGGGAAGCACTGCAGGTCATCTCTCTGCAAGACTGGCTGCCAGGACTGCGGCAGGTATCGAAGGCAGGCTGAAAGCATGGAAGGTGGTGCCTCCACATTGTTAAATATAAAATTGAGGAGCACATGGGTGGCTCAGTAGGTTAAAACCTCTGCCTTCGGCTCAGGTCATGATCTCAGGGTCCTGGAATTGAGCCCCGCATCAGGCTCTCTACTCAGCAGGGAGCCTGCTTCCTCCCTCTCTCTCTCCCTGCCTCTCTGCTTGCTTGTGATCGCTGTCTGTCAAATAAATAAATAAAATCTTAAAAAAAAAAAAAAATTCAGCACTGGGCAAGAACTCAGAATTCCTACACCACTACTGACTGCATGAACTTGGACAAATCCCTTTACCTCTCTGAACTTACATTTCCTCAAAATAAAGAATACCTATCTCAGAGGATTGTTGAAAGTTTGGAGATAATTTAACTAAAACATAAAACAGGGAAATCAAACACATACTGTGGATCCCAAATAGAGTATCACTTTAATATATAAACTTAATATTAAAATCTGGCTGTTGAGAGACTACCTGAATCAAAGTCAAGAAATGATAAACCATTTCTGTAGTAGCAGGCAATCAGACTTCCTTGGAAGGGGATGCTGCTGCTTACTGTGGGACATAGGTTCTAACATTTGCATTTTTTTTTAATCCAGAGAATTATGTGAGGTGTAGATGCCCTATTATGTGAGGAGGACCTTGAAACCATGGAAGCTGGTGTACTGCTAACGTGGTGGCATATCTGAGCATCCTTGATGTGCAGCATCCCCACGCAATGTTAGTGACATAACAAACAGGCACACTTTGGATTGTAAGTGAAGGAAGGCTGAGTAGCAATGTGGTAATGATCCTTCCTAAAGGAGAAGATCTATCCTGTAAAGCCAACCGCCACTCAAAGAGGGAGGCCTTTCCACTTCAGAGCAACATGGGTTGGTACACTCATGGGTACTTATGAAAAGGTTAGCCTTTGAGGCAAGGGATTTGACTGAAGTTTCAAACTGAATATTAGAAAAGTGACTTATTGATCTTTCCAGGAAGTAACACATTTAACAAAACCATTACTGAAGTTTGTCTAGACACATCTAGAAACAAAGTCCATCAAGGTATACCTAGGCAAATCCAGATTTGTTTCTCAAAATATGATCATGAGGCATAAACCGAGCTGCCAGGCCAAGATGAGGCACATCCACCAAATGCTGCAAAAATTTTTCTGTCAGAAGTTCCAGGGAAGTATCAAAATGATAAAAATGTTACCACATATTTTCTAAGAACTATCATGCATTTAAAATACTGGAAATTGTTTTTGTTGCGGTTACTAAAAACACGAGTAATTCAGACTCCTGTAGACTATAATAAAAAAAAAATCAGCTTTTGCAAACATATTTAGGTTGTCTGAAATCACATCCTTTACAAAATAGGGAAGTTGATATTGCTGTCAATTACTGGTCACAGCAAGGTACCTGTGACCATTTCTGTCAATAAGAAAAAAAAAAACCACTGTGTTAAAAGTCAGTTCTTTGGGGACGCCTGGGTGGCTCAGTTGGTTAAGCAGCTGCCTTCGACTCAGGTCATGATCCCAGCGTCTTGGGATCGAGTCCCACATCAGGCTCCTTGCTCAGCAGGGAGCCTGCTTCTCCCTCTGCCTCTGCCTGCCATTCTGTCTGCCTGTGCTCGCTCTCTCCCTCTCTCTCTCTGATAAATAAATAAAATCTTTAAAAAAAAAAAAAAAAGAAAACGATGTCTTCTCTGTTTAAAAAAAAAAAGTCAGTTCTTTGGGTGATTCTGGAACCAACTGGATTATTTGGGATTTGACTGGATTAGTTTATGTCATTCCTATAATTCTTTATTTTTCTGTGATTCTTTATTTTTTACTTAAGGAACTCTGTATCAGATGAGTTGATACACATTAACACTATATATTTATAAAATATTTATTAGTTTTAAAAATTCTTTCATATTTGTTAATCTCATGTTCACATGTCTTGATATTTCAATTTGAAGTGTCTGTGTGTGTGTGTTCACACACGTATGTCAGTGTGTGTACCTCCATTGTTGAACATATAAATGGAAAAACCATCATGAGATCATCTCATCTCCTTTTCTGCCCTCAATGCTCTTCTTCAACCACTAATTATCAGAATTCCATTTTTAGTGATTCATTGCTTTGGCTCAATTGTTAGTCCTTTGTAATTCCTCTAAGAGAGGTAATACCTAAAGTCATATCAGACAGTGAATGTCTATGAGCCAGTTTGTCAGAAATGTTTAGTTTGAGGGAGGTGAATAGCTTCTGAGGGCACTGAGCACCCAAAGGGCAGGAATGGAATTACCATTGAAGATGGAGGGTGATAAAAGATACAGAGAGGAGGGCGGGGAAGAGTCTATGACCTAGAGTCTTTATCATCCTCTACATAACTCTAATGAGATGCAAATTAGAAACTATCAAACTGATAAAACATTTATTTTTCTCACATAAATTATGTTCTATCCTCAACAGCTACTCTGTTCTCATAGCCATCAAGAAATGGGGAAGGCAAGTATTACTCTTCAAAGGGTAATGAGATAGAGCAGGAAAATATCCCCATGGCCCGAATGAAAGGGGGAAATGAAGGGAAACACTTCTGGTTCTCAGGGACTGTGAAGAGAAGGTCAGAGGTAGGTTGGGGCTGGTCTTCTGAGTTTCCTCAAGTAGGCTGAAGCAGAATGCCAGGCCAGGCATGGGCTGACCTATTAGCACGAGAGGCTGAGTATCCTTAGAACACTGAATATAAAACATGTTAGAATCAGCCAACACCCACCAAGTACCAAATGAGACCCTGCTGCAGACAACAGCCCAAGAACCATATGGAGATCCGCCATGAGGCAATACACTCCCACACCAATTAAGGAAAGGAATGAGTGGGGGAAGAAACAGCTTTCACAGAGGCTGAACTGTTCAAATTAGAAGAAAGGGGGTGGGACACTGGAGGAATTTTATGTTAGCTAAAGAAAATAAAGATGCTACAATTTTCTAGCACCTCTGAGTCGTATGGTTAATTTTATGACAAAAATAATTTTCAAGGAAAATATGTACTTTTGCAGATCATGTCCATGTCATTGTCTAAGTGCTCTGTTGGGAAAAATTATAACGTATCTTTATTCCAGGAGAAAATTTGAATGCTTTCCTCACTTTCTTTCTTCTTCTTTTTTTTTTTTTTAATGATTTTATTTATTTATTTGACAGAGAGAGAAATCACAAGTAGGCAGAGAGGCAGGCAGAGAGAGAAGAGGAAGCAGGCTCCCTGCCGAGCAGAGAGTCTAATGCGGGGCTTGATCCCAAGACCCTGGAATCATGACCTGAGCTGAGGGCAGAAGCTTAACCCACTGAGCCACCCAGGCGCCCCCTTTCCTCACTTTCTTAAAGGCAAGAAATAATAGGGATGCCTGGGTGGCTCAGTCAGTTAAGCCCCATGTTGGGCTCCCTGCTCAGTGGGGAGTCTGCTTCTCCTTCTCCCCTGGCTTGTGTTTTTTCTCTTTAACTCACTCACTCTCTGTCAAATAAATAAAAATCTTAAAAAAAAAAAAAAGGAAAAATTATAAATCAACCTTATGTGATCTGTTTCTGTTCTTAACATGACTTATAATTTTGTGAGATTAGATGAGAGGTTCCTGTTCATGATGAGTCTATGGTAGCTTTGGTGGCTATTTTCCATAAGCAGATCCAAAATGTTAAACTTTATTAAAAATAATATCTGTCAAGAAAATAATGCCAGAAACTTGAGAAACTTACAGTTTTTTGGAACTCCTAATTCTGATTACTAAGCTAGTCTTATGTTTTGGGATCACTGCACAGATTCAAGTAAAAGAAAGACGGTGGCAATTTTCTGAATAGGCCCATTGATGGAGGACTCAGGCTCCCCTATCTTTAATGGCTGTGACTTGGGCGTATGGTAATGGGTGGCAATAAAAGTTACTTGAGATATCACATTATACAAAATAATAATGACTTTTAAAATAGGTGTGAATTGAAATGAAAAGACTGCAAATTCTGAAGTTTCAAGACAAGCTATGCAATATAAATAATCAAAATATCATTTGGCTTCAGTTTGAGTCCTAATTCTAAACAGCTTACATATTTTCAAGTCAGAGTTATAGGAAAAACATTGATAGCTAAATAAACAGAGTGAGTACATGATTAATGTTTAAAATAGTAAACACTTCACATTTGTAGCATTCCTTTAACAGATTGGTCTGGGAGACCTTGTTTTCATTCCTGCTTTGCAATCTGTGTTTTATTTATTTATTCTCTTTATGTTGAATTCCTCTCTTTTAATTTACCTTTCATCTTAATTTACTCAAGGGGGCAAAGTGAAAATGTCTAAAATAAGTGAAAAATCTAAAACAATTAGAAAATTTAAGACTGAACTATAATCAACTCTAAGAACATTACTGCCTTTTTCAGCAGGATGAATTGTAGGCAATAAAAAGATACCATTAGTAGCTATTTTCTTTAGACTTTTAAAGACTCATAAAGCTCCATTTTATATTTCTAACAAAGAAATAAAATTACTCAAGAAAATTTTGAGGCTAAGAGGAGGTAGAGTCTTTTTGCTTATTATTGTGCTTATTATCTTAGGAATTATATGTAAATATAAAGAGAGTGAGGGGCTCTGGGTGAAGGGAATTTCCCCTCACAGATCCCAGCAGCTCTGGCCAAGATGTGTACATACTATGTGATACTGAGAGTATCAACCAAAATTCAACCACTGATCCATTAGAAAACAAAATTAAGAAAGACATATGTGATTCCTGTGGTTTTTAAAACTCAAAAAAGAGATGGCCTAGAAATTATTCAGAGATAATGCTTGAATCAGATTGGATTTCCTTTAGTAGATCTCTACTGATCTACTTTTTGGGTGAAGAGAACAAAAGGTCCTGTGCAAAAATCCGTAGTGGCCATGATTGGGTAGATTAATGCTGAGCATGTGGGTACATTTTTAAAAAATTTAAATTCAGTTTATTAACATATAGTGTATTACTAGTTTCAGAGGTAAAGCTCAGTGATTCATCCGTTGTATATAACACCCAGTGCTCATTATATCATGTGTCCTCCTTAAGGCCCACCACCCTGCTACCTCATCCCCCCCCCATCCCCTCCAGCAACCCTCAGTTTGTTTCTCATGGTTAAGAGTCCTTTATGATTTGTCTCCTTCTCTGATTATGTCTTATTTTATTTTTCCTTCCTTTCCTCTATATTCCTCTGTTTTGTTTCTTAAATTCTGCATATGAGTGAAATCATATGGCGTTTTTCTTTCTGTGACTGACTTATTTTGCTTATCATAATACTAACTCCATCCACATCATTGCAAATGACAAGATTTCATTCTTTTTGATGACTAAATAATATTTCACTATATATGCCCATCTTCTTTATCCATTCTTCTGTCAATGGACATCTGGACTTTTTACATAGTCTGGCTATTGTGGGTGTTGCTGCTATAAATATGGGGAGGCAAGTGCCTTTTTGGATCACGACATTTGTATCTTTGGGGTAAAAATTGAGTAGTGCAATTCCTGAGTTTTAGGGTATCTCTATTTTTATCTTTTTGAG
This sequence comes from Neogale vison, assembly GCF_020171115.1. Classification (NCBI taxonomy): domain Eukaryota; kingdom Metazoa; phylum Chordata; class Mammalia; order Carnivora; family Mustelidae; genus Neogale; species Neogale vison. The sequence continues at coordinate 89,011,100 of NC_058098.1, read as the reverse complement.
GAACCTTCACATTGTTTTCCAGAGTGACTGTACCAGCTTGCATTCTCACCATCAGTGTAAGAGGATTCCCCTTTCTCTGCATTCTTGCCAACAACACCTGTCATTTCCTGACTTGTTAATTTTAGCCATTCTTACTGGTGTGAGGTGGTATGTCATTGTGGTTTTGATTTGTATTTCCCTGATGCTGAGTGATGTTGAGCATTTTTTCATGTTTCTGTTGGCCATTTGTATATCTTCTTTGGAGAAATGTCTGTTCATGTCTTTTGCTCATTTCTTTACTGGATTATTTGTTCTTTGGGTCTTGACTTTGTTACATTCTTAATAGATTTTAGATACTAACCCCTTATGTGAGTACATTTTTAAAAATAGTAGTCACTGCCTCTCAATGGGAGAAGTATAGGGATATGTGATCATGACAATTTATTGATGATATGATCCATGTCTTGGTTACTCAAAATAATTTCTGTGAGTAGAAATTTTGATCCATTACAGAGTCAAGATAGGCCAGGGGGGAAATTATCCAATGTAAGGATGATCTAGGTGTACATATTCTATACATCTCTCTGATTCTTTGTTCAGTGGTATGTCTTCCTGGAATACTACCAATGTGCTGTTCTGTTGTTCATCATCCTCTTTGGTCGAGGTTAACCTTTGGGAGATAGCTTTGAAAATATCTGTTCATGATCCAGCATTTTATCATTTTCCTATGTGATGTCTGTCCTTCTTTTATGTCTGTATAAGTGAAGTCACATTTAATTCTTAGAAATCAACAGCCCATAAAGCACAGGTCCACTTGATCACAGAGCTCTCCTGAGTCTGCCACTATTCAGTAAGAGCAGTATCCACAAAGGAGCATTTGAGTTCTAGGGTCTTCTCCTTGGTGGGGAATCCTTGTGATATAGCCAGAGAGTACTGCAGAAATAATCACATGTTAAATTACCAAGAAGATAAATGGACCGCTTGTGTGTTTGTATCTAGTGTCACTGCTTTCAGTCCTCTAAGGTTGTGGTTGTCCTTTCATGCTGCCATATTCAAAGAAACCTAGGTATCTGGCATTAAGCAGAACATGTAACGGAGATTAACAAATTTTTCCCTCATCATCTGAAGGATATTATGTTTGATACTGTGTTTAGACAACTTGAGAAGTCACTTATGGGTATATTCTGAAATGTAGCACTAGGACAAAGTAGGTATTTATGAATTGGTCTGAAAGGCATGCCATACCCTCACTCCTTCTCACCCTCTTATGAACATTTATTGAGCACCTATTTTAGACATGTATTCTGGGGACTATAAGCATGAATAATTCCTTGAAGAATTTATAATCTAGGGTGAGTGCAGATATGTCAAGACCAAACTCCAAAGAACAAGGCAGAATAGGATGAAATAAAGCTTAAAGTGTTGAGGTAAACAATAGCTTATGGACATGCTTCAATAGGACTAATCTAGGAAAAATTCTTTTAGAAAGTACATATCAGAAGATGTGTATGTAGGATTTCAATAAATATAAAAAGAGGATAATGTATCTAGGTCAAGCGGAGGGAATATGCACAGCTGAAATGTAGAGAGGGGACAACATAATAGTAGAAGACTGATTTGATATGTGATTAGAGATCAGTGTATTGAGGAATAGAAATATTTATTTAACAAACACTTTTCTAGTGCTGATGTTGTGTCAGGCATTCATAACAACCTAATGATGTCTGTGCTAATACAATCCTCGATGAGAAATGTGAGCCTCAGAGAGATTAACTAATGGGGCATCTCAGCCAGCAAGCACCAGAGCTGGATTCATACCCAGGCTCTCTGCCTCCAGTGTCTGTGCTCTTTTGGGTAGGATATGGGTCTCAGGACTTTGTACCATGTTCTTTATTCAACAAAGACTCTTTGGCAGTGTTCAAAAGGGTTGATGATCTAATGTACATGGTGGGAGATCATTCAAACAGCAGAATGATAGTTATATTAGAAATCCCTAATGCCGGCACAGAGATCTTAAGCAGAAGAGGGTTTATATTTATTGAAGTCTGTTACATTCAAGGCAAGGTACTAGACCTGTATCGTGCATGCACTGAATTTCCTGGTTTTCACCTTGGGTGGAAAGAAGTCACATTAAAGGGAATAACTTCTACTTCTACTAAGTCTTACCCATAACTGCTATTTCAAGACCTCATTCCTTCCCCTCTCCCACTGCCTCAGTCTTTAGGCACTTGGGAATCCCCTGAGGGCTCTTCTACATGTACTTTGGAATGAAGCAGTCATCTATGGGTCCAGTGTTGGGCAACAGAACTGTTATGATGATGGATCTGTGACTGAGACTGAGAAGCTGAATTTCTAATTTTAATTCATTTCTATTTAAATAACCACATGTGGCTAGTAGTATCATGTTGGATAGCACAACAGAAGCTGGTGTTTCCTGGGCACTTCTGTTGGTCACCACTTCTTCCACTGAGTATTTTTTAGTAAATGCTCTTTCTTTGAACATGGCAGCTACTTCTGTTAGGAACGTCCCCTTCTTCCTGGGGACTGCTGCCAACTCTCAGCAGAGTCCACTGCTTCCACAACATACGGCCACTTGCTATTGACATCTCCCACAGTGCTGCCCTGGAAGTGAGGAAGGCAAATCCCCAAAGTGTATGTGTTGTTCCCCACTGTGTTGGAGAAATTTTAGAGAAACAGTTCTTTCAATTTTTACTTTCGATTATTTACATCTTCCACACAAGTGCATAGAATGATAAATACCAGTACATTAGTATTATTGCTTTCAATCAACCTCCAGGTTTGTTTTCAAGGTTGTCTTCTTGCCAAATGCCCTCCCCTTTGTTTTCTTTCAAAGAGCTCTACAGTATATAAGACACCTAAATTTGAGCAAGTTCAAATCTTTGGCAAGTTAAAGTATCAGTTTAGGTGCAGATGAGATGCTGTGATAAACACAAGCCACCTCATTTAACCCTTAGAGCAAAAAATACCTCCCCTAGGAGACAGAAAAAAAAGAATAAGTCTCAGAGTTTAAATAATTTGTCAGAGGTCACCCAGCTTTATATATAGTTGAATCAAGATTCAAATCTAGGTCTGAGGTCTTGGTTCATATCAAATCCATCTAGCCTCTTTCCTTTTATAACAAACTGCCCCTCTATTAAGAGCCCACTGCAAAAGAGAAGAGAACTTATAATTACATAAGAGGTTCATGTGAATAATATACTGATTTAAGTACATTGAAAAACAATTTTAATTGAATACATATTTAAGAATAACTGGTAAATCTCAAACAGTGGGTTAGTGTATAATTACAAATTGTTATTTTCAAAGTACCTGCTCTTTTGACTTGGGATTTCATATTTCAAACCAGTTTGGTGTACATGCTAAATCAGATCAGAAATTAATACTAGGTGATATTTGGAATGACCACAACCAAGTCACTCCATAGAACAGGCTGGGAGTTACCAAGGAATTATTCATGGTGCCTGGGTTGAACATGTTGCTTTTACATCATTTAAATAACTTGAGATGTTACATCGGTTGGAACTGCCCCACTGTTACTGCAGAGATCTGTATAGGGTCAGCATTGTGCCTGCAGCTAAATCAGGAGCACAATCGCTTTTGTAAAGCAATGACCCAAGACTAGAAGATAATAGACAGTTGACAAAATCAAAATGCTACTCCACCTTCCCACCAGGGGCCTTGTTTTGAGTTTCAAGACAACAGTATCCAATACTTTGCAAACTTTGCCTTAAGTATGCTTTCTCCCTGGAGTTAAGATCAGGGGAAATCCCACAGGATCTTATAACTAGTATTTTTAAAAATATGGACACAGGGTTGAAATTCCTTTGCTAGATACAACAGAAAACCTCTCTCTCTTTCTCTCTCTCACACACACACTCTCAAAATCCATTCTTCACCTTTCATTTTCCAATTAAGCAAGCTGTAGTTATTTCACACAATAATGATCTTACAAAGCTTGAAATCTGACTGGGAAGGTGCAGCTCACAGAAGGCAGATAATTTGTTGTATCCCTTCCACTGGGATATATTAAAACTGATCATATTACCCATTATCTTGTTCTCTTTTTTTTCATCACATAGGAAACAAATATATTTTCCAGTATTTTGAAATACTGGTTTGAATCCTTTTGGATGCTTTGAAAAATAATGCAACACCCACACAAAATTTCTCACCATGCCATTGGTACTTATGATATACACATTTTAAATTATAAATCATGTAGCATTGCACCATTATCTAACATAGGTATTGCAGAGCTAAGTGGTAGAAGTAAAATATTTCTGCCTAATCAAATCTTATTTAATAAATAATATTACCTTGGGCCACCCCTTTGGTGTGAAACCCTTTTATGTGATGTGAGGACAAAAGAACTTGCTAGTGTCACCTCCGGCATATTTACTTCTCCCTTGCAAACCTAGCAGTGCTGGGTTTTCTGCCCTGGCAAATGAGGTCTAAAACTGAATATCCAGAAATCAAACTGCAGTTCCACCATTCCTGATGTCCTCCCAGGTGAGCTCCTGGGCTTCATGCTCATACTTCTAAAGCAAGCAAACTTTAAGCTAATTACGTGCTTGTGTATTCTCCCTTGCCGAATTTTGGCAGGTTGCTTCTGTAAATTATGAAAAATAAATGTGAAATATGCAGATGTCTTTTGTTTGAAGCAGATGTTTGGTCCGTTTTGCCAGAATCCAATCAGCTGTTCCCCTGGGGCCCTTCTCTCTACAACATTATCCCAGAGCAGCTTAGAAACATGAAGGGGTGATCAGAATAGCACTTCACAGGCCTTGGAGGAAGCTTCTGGACATAGAGGTCTTTGTTAAGGAGAATTAAAAATGGAAATATCCCAACCCACAGGACTGAAGCAATCAGATTGTTCCTGGTTAAAGAAACTGGATACAGAACACTTTTCTCTGGTGATGTTAAATAGAATTGGGAAAAGGATGGGTTCATTGTTGACATGATATTCTCTGGGGGGCCTACCTTTCATTCCACCATCTTGATGATTTATGGCCATACTTGGGGCTGTTACAGTCACAAAATTGCTGCCAATGCAGCTCACACCATGGTCCAGTGTCTCATTACACAGAAATCTCACTTTAGACAGTAGATTCTTGGATATTTGACCATTTGACAATTATGTGACTAATTGATTGAGTTTAGGCAACAATATGGAATAATTCAATTCAGAATAACTCAATGATGATGCAAATTGTTTGCCACACTATTCACCTCAGAACCTCTGATTCACACACACCCAATTAATGTGGTGAAACTTCCAACCAACCTTAACAATAAAAAAGAATTTGGCACATCCTTTATTGATATATAGGTAGATGACAGGAAAATAAAAATGTTTAGGGCCACATATCCCATTTTGAAGATGAAATCATTTTATTTGCTAATTCAGTGACTCTATCTTACTGGGCTCTAATTTTACTTGAAATCTGGGTAAGAGAGGCTTAATAACAGTAAAATATTTGTCTAGGTGGGGCGCCTGGGTGGCTCAGTGGGTTAAGCCACTGCCTTTGGCTCAGGTCATGATCTCAGGGTCCTGGGATCGAGTCCCACATCGGGCTCTCTGCTCGGCGGGGAGCTTGCTTCCCTTCCTCTCTCTCTCTGCCTGCCTCTCTGTCTACTTGTGATCTCTCTCTGTCAAATAAATAAATAAATATCTTTAAAAAAAATTTTGTCTAAGTAAAATATATATGTAATATATACTATATATTATATAGTATATATATATTTCTTAATTCTGTAGGCATCATTATAGAGGTTTTGTATTGTATTATCACAGCTGTCCCTCAGCTTTTGCTCTCATGCATTTTATTAAGTAAAAACAAAATAGAAACTGGGCTCCCTGGAGGGAAAAACTGTAGAGCTGGTCAATGTTGAGACTGCATATGGTGGGTATCTTAAATGACCACTTGGATCCAATATACACTAGTTCCAAGGCTCTGCTGACTACTGATGACTTTGGACAAGTTACTAAGTAGTCTTAGCCTCAGCTTCCACATCTATGCTAATGTCTACCACAGAGAACTTGTTTAATGAGACAATGTAAAACAAGTACTTAAACACACCATATCTGTGTCTGACACATAGCAAATGCTCAATAATGAAGAGCTAATGCTATAATTTCCCTATTAACTTTCTACTACTCCTCAATGAAGGTTTATTTTATGTATGCACACAGGTACATATTTATACATTTATTTATTTTTACTAAAGCACATCCTCTGTAGCACAATTGAGCATACTTCTGCTGCTTCTCTTCACAGCAGAAACAAGGATCCCTTTGCCAGCATGTTCTGCTCCACTATAGGTATCTTGTAGAAAGCTGTATGATGCTTGCAATATCCACTAACTTTCCTTATTGGGACTAATAACTTCCTCAACTTTCTTTAGTGAGTCCCATTTTTAACACTCTCTCTTTGCTGAATCCACATCAGAATTCCAAGTGCTTCTTTAAAGTTTCATAGTCTTCTAAAGGTTTGACTTACATGAGTATAATGAAAGACTTTATACCTAGCTAATATTTATTGAGTACCAGTTATGAACCAGGCACCCAAACTATTGATTATGAATAAATCAGACATTCTTTTGGATGGAGTGGTTACCCATAACTAGGAAATCCCTGACAGCCTCTATACCTGAGCCACTCTTCATGATTTCCAGAATCATGTACTGTGCTTTGTGTTAGCTACAACATTATAGAGTAATGTGCATTTTATTTCTGTACTTCTAGCATTTTTGTGCTTTCCAACAACATTTTACCATGTGTATAAGAGCAGTACAACTGATTAAAAAGTAAAAATTTGGGGGCGCCTGCATGACATAGTGCATTAAGCCTCTGCCTTCTGTCCAGGTCAGGATCTCAGGATCCTGAGATCAAGCCCCACATCAGGCTCTCTGCTCAGCAGGGAGCCTGCTTCTCTCTGCTTGCTGCTCTGCCTACTTGTGATCTCTCTCTCTAGGTCAAATAAATAAGATCTTTAAGAAAAATAAAAATTTTGATCGAATGGTAGATTACTATTTTCTTTCTGGCATCAAGTAAAATTATGTTACTCTGGCAACATACAGATATACTCTTATTGTGCTTTTATTTTACAAATCACTTTGCTGTCTGTACTGGAAAAATCTATGTTCTTTATCTGTTTATCAAGCCACCTAAAAGAATGGGATATGAGGAAATAACAAAATAAAAAAGAAATAAAAGATATGGCCTATATCTTAGGGCTGTTAATATTAAATTGATGATATAAAATCTGCAGACTGAAAATAATAATAATTTATGTTGTTAAAAATAGTATTTTCATACAGTTCAATAAAAATAGATGAGTAATAGTGTTCATCTTATTCTGTCATTTGGGGATTAAATGAGATAAATATGCAAGAATTTTATAAACCCAGAGAAGTATGTAATTATTAGGTAGCATGTTATCAGCTCTACAAAGCACATAGGCAGGTTTTCTGTTCCTCTTTAACATAAAAGACAAATCAAAGTTTCAGACAAATCAAACAACCTATCTAAGCCCATAGAGATAATAAACCTTAAGGCTTAAATGTGAGTCTAGGTCTTCTGACTCTCAATTAAACCTTTTCTCACTATATATCTCTAACTCTCAAATGACTTAAGAATAATTAAAAAGCTGCATAACAGTAAGACCATATTAATGAAATATAGACCTGATACATAAGTGTTTGAGAAATATAAAGAAAACAAGCATAATCAGAAAGCCTTCCTCAAAGAGGTTATAGGTTTTGAAAGAGACGGAGCTGAATTAATCTTTATATTGTATATACTCCACATATTGTAGCTTTCCAAATTCCTCTGTTTGCTTCTGGCTTCCTTTCTAATTTAGGTTTATGCTTCAAAATGATTTTTCCAACTTTGCAAGTATTTGACCTATCTTTGTATTCATTGTCCCACAAAGACCAGTTTTCACGTCCTGAGGATGTATGCCCTGGCCCAGGGACAATCTCACATGAAATGGAGGTGGGAGCACACCAGAGAGCAGTTGTGACAGCTTTCCTTTTCCACCATATACAGGGGCTATTCCAGCTAGTGACCCAGGGCTAAAAGTTACTATGAATCATGACCAACCCCTTCAGAAAGTCAAGGCTCAATTTCTTGGCCACTTTTTATTTTTTTTTTAATTTTTTTAAAAAATATTTTATTTATTTATTTGACAGACGGAGATCATAAGCAGGCAGAGAGGCAGGCAGAGAGAGAGGCAGAGAGAGAGGAGGAAGCAGGCTCCCCGTTGAGCAGAGAGCCCGATGCAGGGATCGATCCCAGGACTCTGGGATCAGGACCTGAGCCTAAGGCAGTGGCTTAACCCACTGAGCCACCCAGGCGCCCCTCTTGGCCACTTTTTAAAGTGGATTTTCTCTCAGAAAAAAATAGAAAGTTCTAAAAAAGACTGATCATGTCAACAATAATAATAATATAATAATTCTTTATAGATCCACATCCAGAGTTAAAGGGAATATATTTTAAAGACATCACTAAAGCATTTATCTAGCTTTAACTGCCTCATCAAAGAATATTATTTTTTAAAAAGAAGCCTCATAAAGATGTATGAATATATAGACCTGTGATTATTCAAAAAAAATTGTACAAATCAAAATAAATTTGCTAGAGCAATTTAAAATAATTAACCTTTGACAAACCTCCCTCTCTGGTAATGGAATAGTAACTATATGAATAAAAGATAAGTCGTGACATTCAATGAATTACAATATTCATCCCATAAATTACTTGATATAATAGCTCTATAGTCTACATTTTTATAACACTAAAATGTCCCAAACACTAAAGAACCCATTCATTTCCAGTGTGTGGTTTGCAGATGGGTTGGGTAATTTCTTTTTGCCTTCTTTAGATGTCCTTTAATTAAGTCTTTACTGTTATTTCCCTCCCCCTGCCCCCAAATATACCTTGTTTCAGCCTGTCAACCATTTCTGCAGTACAGACACCCAGAAAAATTGAGGCCTGTGCTCACCACCCGAGCAGCTGTGGAAAATGAGTGAGTGTGAACCAGATTTGCATGCTGGGTGGGGTGGTTAAGGGCTAGTGTTACCGTATTGTTGATTGCCACATTTAAGGATCTGGTAGTCCAGTCCCTTGTGCAGACAATGGACCCTTTGGGTACATCCAGTAATCTGTCCTGTGAGGAAACAGAAGCCATCTTTGACCACATAAAGATATCTAGAGACTTGCAGCATGAAAAATCAGTGCTTAGTAATGATAACTAGGAGGTTTTGGTTGGCATCTACAAGCCTTAGGATGGCAAAATGGCTTCAAAATGCTCAAAACATTTTTGGTCCAAAATGTGTTGCTATTTTAAACAAAGAATGGAAACCTATGGCAATACGGTATTTCCTGAGAAACTGATGCTTTTCTGGCTACGATTTTACCCATTAAGTACAAGATTTGGTAGTCATCTAGGGGTAGACAGCTGGTTTTCTTGAGCACTTCTAAGTCATTTGCTAGGTTTAGGTGAACAAAATGAACCAATGAAGGTAGGACTGGTTTCCAACTCAATGTGAATACCTTCTTGGCATCTTTCTAATGCCTTTTACATCACAGTAGAATGTGTCTACACCAATACATTGTTTAAGATTTCTTCATCCTTGATCTGTTAATCATGGTTTGGATTCAGTTATACCATAATAAAAATAGACACCATTTATTGAACACTTATTCTGTATCAGGTATTGGGTCAAGTCCTACAAATGTATTTTCTTACTCAGTTCCTTCCACAACTCATAAGGTAGGTTCTGGTTTTATTTCCATTTTGTGTAAGAAAATTAAAGCTTAGAGTTCTCAGTAATGTGCCTAATTTAACATTATGCATTTAACTATTTCACTTTGTCTCCAGACAAAGCATGCTGTGTGGCTACCCAAAGTCAGAACCTCTTCACGGAGAGGGTTCTCTTTGTTTCTTGACATGAATGTTAGCAAGCCAGAGTTGCAGCTATAGGTGATGGCGGGTACAACTCTAGAACTAGAGCTCATTTGGCTCTTTTTAATCCCAGAGTCACAGAAGCAGGTGGGTGGGGCTCTTGATAATTCCAGGCCTCTCAGTAGGTGCTGATGCTATAGAACCATTCCTGAATGAATGATGCAGAGTGCCCATTGCTGTGGTGTCTTTTGGGCAAGATATTGATTTGAGCCCAAAATACCTTCTGTTTCTGTTTTCTTATGTCCTTTTTGTGAAAGGTCAGATGTATAAAAATAAAGGTTGTTTGGAAAATAAAACAGGTCACCTATTCACAGCCAGAACAGTTGTTCCTTTGTTTGAGGGGGCCTAAATAGAATTGTGTCTATGTACGTGGATGTACTTTTTTTTTTCCTACTTAAAAAAACCCAGAGTGATTTTTTCCCCTGGTATTTTTTTGGATCTATCTATTTATTTATTTATTTATTTTAATTCTTCAGAGGTCACTGTTTCTGAGCTAGGAATTTAGGACTCATTAAATGATCAGGAATACATAGATGAGGATGGGGGACATAAATACCTGGTGAAAAGACCACCTATTAATCTATCTATCAGTTATAGATTATTTTCAGGGGTCATCTATTAACATTCCATGAAAATAGTTCTGCAGATGTCCCTGGAGGAAACACTGCTTTTGCCCCATCATTTCTTTTTTCACCAGTGGAAAAGTTGGAGCTCAGAGAAGTTAAGAATTTTGCCTAGCTTTGCACAGCAAGTTGACTCTTCTGTCTCTGGTTCAGCATTCATTCAACACATATTGTGAAACATTTACTATGTGCCAAGAACTGAGTAAATTAAATTTGCTGTGCACTTCAAACTTTCCTAAGGATTTTTCCTAAGGATTTTCCCTAATCTAAGGATTTTAGAAAAAAAAAAAATGTACCTTAAAACCATGAAGGAATGTTCTGTTTCCTTTTTCATCTGTTATGCATTTGTCCTTTCTCTAGTTCCTTACATTTAATGTTTCCTTATTAGTAATCTACAGAACACTGTATGCTCTAGGGTAAGAATATTTTAGACTGTAGTGACTTAAAAAAAGTGACAATTTAGCACAAAGATCCCCATTTTTTTTTTTTTTTGCTAACTTAGATTTCTTAGTATTTTTTTTTTTTTTCTTAAAGAAGGTTGAGTGGGACCAAAAGTAAAATTCCTATTGAACTGAATTTCTTTCTTTTTGGTATGACCTAAAGTAAGAATATGTATACCCAGCACATGTGTGTACCTGGGTATACGTATAAACAAACAGTTGACCCTTTAACCCCAGAGGTTTGAATTGTGCAGGTTCACTTACAAACAGACTTTTTACAGTACAGTACTGTATGTGTATTTTCTCTTCCTTATGATTTTAACATTTCTTTTTTCTAGCTTACTTTATTATAAGAATGCAACATATAATACATGTAACATACAAATATGTGTTAATCGCCTGTTTATGTTACTTCTATTCAGTAGTAGGCTATCAGTAGTTAAGTTTTGGGGGAATCAAAAGTTACACTCTGATTTTCAACTGCATGCAAGGGTCAGCACCCCTAAACCCTGTGTTTTTCAAGGGTCAGCTGTAATTGAAACATGAAAAGTTTCATGAAATAATACTCTCGTAGGATATAATAAACAATATATTTTACATCAAATGTGACCTTACTATTATTTAAACACTACAAGATGTGTTACACAGCTTATTCTACTTCATTTTTTTTTTTAAACTAAACAAAGTTCAATGAATGAACCAAAGCAATTTGGGCAAATGTTTCAATTCTCTATTTAATTTTCCTTGTAAAAATATCAAAAGGTCAGATGGCCAGTGAATTTTGTCTGGTTCAGCCCTTGATCATGGATGGAGTCATTTGCCATTCAACTGCTAAGGGTACAATGGGAAATCTGCCCCCAATTTCTCTTTAGCCTTTAGATTTCCTGAAATCTAATCATGTGAGCTACCTAGAGCCATGTCTCAACCTCTCTGAACTTTCATCACACATGTTAAATGCTGGGGGTGGGGGTGGTAGGTCTACGTGACTCTCATGATCTTTTCCAGCTTCAAAGGTCTGTGGTTTCATGATTTTTTTTTTATTTGAAAACTGGGTACCTGTGGAAATAAAGTTGCCTCAAATGTATTCTACGCATAAACTAAGAATTTCTAGAACCACAAATGTATTCCATTTGAAGTTTCTCTAAAATGTTGACAGATGTGAAAGGGAACATTATCAAATGCTTAGTTTTACATTTGCATTCAGATCTGCTGTTTCATTGGGGGCATTTTTATAAAATAAAAATGTATTACTGCTGTTCTTGGAATTCTCCTGGTTCTGCAATGGATTTAATTATCTAAAGCGCTGTATACTTATGTGCACTTTGGTTTTTGAGAGGATTAACTGTTGTAGGGTTTAGGGTATCCCAGGGAGAGAGAGGTTGGGTTTTTCATTGTCATGCTATTACGGCGGAGGTAGTGCCTCTAGTTGCGTGAGAGAATCCCAGTGGCAGTAACGCCCTCGCCAGTGCCTGTTCTGCAGTCTCAGGGGCACGGGGAATGGCATCTCAGCTAACTTTAGTTAAAGTAATCTGGGTAGCAGCCTGAAGTGATACTACCTTTATTGCTTATGTAGCTCACTTGCCAGGAAAGGTGAATTTTTAAAATATTTTCTGCATATGTGGCTGTGTGAACATCTGAAGACTTAGATTAGTAAAACACACGAATCAACTGAGATAGCGTTTAGGGATGTGGAGCTCATATGAATCTGGCATAGAGAGCTTGGCAATCGCTGACAGCTGAGAAAATCTTTATCCCTTCAGTCCTAAAGTCACTGAATCAAAGTTTTTGTCAAATTGATTTTATATATAGAACAGAGCCAATGTATTCACTTACAGTGAGAAATAGGACTGCCATGTGGCCTAGAATATTTACGTGTGTGTAGTCGCACCATGGACAGCCCACACTGGAAGCCAAATATAACCAGCAGGTTGTGCAGTGATCTTGTCATTCGAAGAAGGGGCATCAGTTACATAAGTGGAATATTTCAATCCATACGGCCAAGACAGTCTGTGTGTCCATCTTAAAAAAAAGAAAGAAAGAAAGAAAGAAAGAAAGAAAGAAAGAAAGAAAGAAATTGGAATACTTCTAAGCCTGTTGGCTAAGCCCCCTTTTCCTCTAGACAGCAATTAGATGCTGGGAAGAATATCATCTACCCTTTAGTGCTGCTGTGAATGATAGAGAAACACACACCTAGCATAGTGTCTGGTGCCTTATAAAAAAGCTTTGAAATGATGGTTATTGTAACCTTTGTGACAGGGCTTTTGTGTTCCACCAAGTACTCTTCTTCACTTCTCAGTGATATTTTCTTTCTTTCCTCTATTGTGCAAGTAATAATAATAATTGTAGATATTTACAACATTCAGAAAAGCACCCAAAAAAGATAAAATAATAAGTATAATCTATGCAGACAAGAAAAAAAAGACATCTCTTGATAGTATTTTGGTATATAATTTTCCCTTAAATATGGCCCCGTTTGAAATGCCATTCTCTAAGACGAAAGGACAGAACTTATTTGATGCCAATAAAAATGACACTTTGTTCACCCTTTGTATGGGATCTGACCTAGTTCATCTGACCCACATAAAAGTTTTTTGTAATTTAATTCTACCTTCTCTGTCTCTGGCCAAGAAAAAGAAAAATGAGAAATAAAATTTCTGGTTTGAGTCTTTAAATCACACTAAGCCAAGTAGGTAGGTAGCAGACCAGAAATAACTTCTAAGGAAAAAATTTCTAGTATTGTCATTTGCAGCATAATTCTTCGTAGCCTAAATTCCAGACCTGTAGACCTAGGGTAAAGGTGGGGAAGGAGTTGGGGGAGGGCAGAATGAGGTGGGAAATGGGAAAGAGGGCATGGGAGGTGTTTAGCTTTCATTTGCAAGCGTGATACCCGCTGCTTTGTTTATGGATTTGATGCTATTCATACAGTCTTTGCAATATTAATTTTTAATTTATGATGCTCATTAGGAGACACTTAAAACAGAACAATTATCATTTATCTTGATATATTATTTACTAGGACTGACTGTCATGGTTAGGGGCCCATGATTAGTGAGAGGGGCATCGAGAAGAGCTTCTAAAAGGTGCTGGGGTAAAAGGATAGGAGCTTAGGAAGCAGTTGTCAAAACCCAAGGCCCAAAGTTCTGATGTCAAAGCAAAAGCCACACAATCCCTAATCAAGACTCAGGAGGCCCCCTCCAAGACAAGCCTGGAACAGTACTTAATGAAACTGCAGGATTATATTAATGAGACTCTCTGTTAGGCCACCAGCTCATCAATTATTCATCCAGCTGCATTCCTGATACTTTGCAGTCTTCCTCCTCTTTTTGCGTTGGTGTGATTACTTTTTTTTTTTAACCCTCAATCTCCTTACCTGGAGTGTAAACAAAGCCTTCTGTTCTATAATTTCCTTTTCTTCTTAAACAGCATCTCTTTTTAGTTCTCATCCAGGATATCATACATGATGATGGAAGTCTATTAGAGGGAACTCTCACTTCTGAGTCTCAGGGAACTAGGGCACCCCTGATTCTGTGCTTCCCTAATACTCTGGGCCTATCTTTGACAGTTCTTTGACAGTAGGGTTATCAACTGCGTTATAATCATCTGTTTGTGTATGACTCTCACCTCACAAGACTGTGAATTCTGGAGAACAGAGCTTAAGTTGTATTTATCTTTGTATCTTCAATTCCCAACATAATGCCTGACACATGACATTGAATGAATGAGTGAATGAGTGAATGAAGGAATGAATGAATTATGGGTACTGGATCATGCCTAAAATTCTGCACCATCTATCTATAGTCAAGCAGGTTGTGAGGTGGAGGCCTGAGTACTACCTGCATGTTTCACAGGAAAATAAACAAAATTAAACTTTACATTTATAATCTGGTTCATGTAGGGGAAGACGTGTTTGCAGGCTTGAGGCAAAGGACCCAAGTCTGTTTGGTACCCAGTTTTGCATATGATTATTAATTTCTTTTAGAAATTACTTATAAAATTAGATGTAGTTTTAGGAACAAATTGTGTTTAACTAGGACTGACTGTCATGGTCTAGATGTCTAGATGATTGTGAAAAGAATTTCAGTGAGCTTTCACAGTAACACCCATAAAGATGCATGGGGCTTTGGAGCAGGACAGAGGCCAAGGACTGGGAGTTATACCCAGAGTCTATTATTTGTTTCACTCACTCAAAGTCAACAAGAAAACCAAGGAAGGCAGTTTCTACTCCTCAGGACGTAGAATGCTGGAGAGGGTGTAACCCAGACCAAAGTCATTATCTCATGCAATAAGGACTAGAAGTACTTCCCTTTTGTCCTGGACAGGTAGGATGATGGACAGTAGAAGTGGTACTACCTGAAAAGCAGGTTGACCAATCAAGGGAAAGGCAGAGATGGGTATGAGGAAATGTTTTGCTATTCCACTCCAACCAGCATTAGTATTCAAATATCCAGGTCAGCTTACATGTAAGATCATGCCTCACTGCCTCAGCTATACTCTCTGCAATGTATCTGCACTCTGCCACCAAATAACCTTTCCAAATGCCATGTTACTGCTTTCCCAAGACTCTGCAATGGCCTTCTGATGCAGACAAGACAAAACAAGCAAACAAAAACCAAAAAAAAAAACAAAAAAAAAAACACAAAAAAACCCACCAACCAACCACATAAACAAACAAACAGAACCAAACACTAGAAAAAAAGAGCAAAAATCCAAATTCCCTGAGAGAATATAGAGAAATGAGAAGACATGGATATAAATCCTCAGCTTTGTCAAGGTAGGTAGATTACAAAGCCAAAGACAAATGGTGATTTTGGCCAAATGCATTCAAATTTGTTATATCTCAGCTAGTCACTATTTTCAGAGCCATATTAAGAGAAATATTGTCTGGAAGTTCTCTCCATGAAATTTCTAAATTGGGTCTTCTTATCAGTGTGCCACGGTAAGAATGGGTTATGGCTGTGCTTGAGCTGTTGTTCTTCTTTCTCCCTGAGGTGCCTAGGTGGGTCTGATCTGCTGGGGTCCTCAGACCCCAGGACTGAGAGAAGCCTTTCTCATTAGTCCTTAGTTTATGGATTTGAAGATGTACCTCTTTTTCCTCATTTAACATTTCTGAAACCCACATGTTTTTTCTTATCAATACTTTGCAATTGTTTTTGCCCAGGTGGTCGTGATGAGGTCTGCACGTAACCTTAATGAGGTAGTTTTCATAGCCTGCACATAGCTTGACTAAGCTTGGTTGCAGCTTTCATATTGTCCTAACTTTAATGGAGCGATGTACATCATTGTACTGTGTACCCTGGTTTGAGTTTCCCTTAAAATGTCTTCATTAAAACACATTACGATTCAACACTGAAACAAAAAAGTTATCATGTACACAGAAAGACGTGGGAACAGAGATGTGAATGTAAATGTAATACTGTTGAAGCAACATATGTCATAGGAGGGATGAACACACAAGTGCTCTATGAGTCTGAGAAAGGGAAGATGCCCATCAATAGACAAAACCTATCAGAAGCCAAGCTCTGCTCTTACTGGCGGGAGAAATTATTTTTTTTCTTTCTTAGCGGACGTAAAACGGTGGTATATCTTTTGGTGACCAGGTTTTTAGCTTCTAACCATTTCTGTGTGTGCCATGGTATGAACCACATGGAGAAAAATGGCTTTATGCTCCTGGATTTTTTTGTTTTTCTTCAGTCAAGCTTTCTGGTAAAGAAATAATTTCAATTCAACTTAACAACTTTAAAATTATTAGAATGGAAGTATTGATTGCATTCAAAAAGAGCAAACTTGGAATTAATTTACCCTTTGTTGTATATTAACTTACATCTAATTTCAGTTTAGCTTTATGTGATAAAGATGTAATCGAACTGTGTCCTCTAAAGCAGGTTAAGCACAGGGAATTTACGTAAGCAGTGGACTCTGGGTCCAGCATTGTCATTCCCTTGGGGAGCTTTGGGAAGCACTCAGAGAGTTAGAGGTAATAGGCTCTTTCTGTATGATCTGTGATATTGAAAAAGAATACAGGCCTTTCTTATTTTTGAAGGTGTAATTAGAGACTGGCCTTCAACTATCATTGCCTCTTCATTAAATAAAGTGGGTCATTCGGAAAATATAACTCTAGAATATGAACTACAGAATCAAATCATTATATGTAGAAATTATATCAGATGATTTAGTTCAGTTCTTTCATTTCACAAATGAGTAATCTAAAGCCCAAATGAAATGGCCACCTGGGCTCTCATAGTTTGTTCAGGGCAGTAACTGGAACTTCTGTACCCGAAGGGGTATCCTGCTACTGTCACACATGCATCTTGCTGGGCAGATTTTCGTATAAACAAAACATAGAACTGTTTGTGTCTTTGGTAATGCATGAAACTTTATCACAGCTAACTCTTCTACTAAATCTTTGTCCTGTTAGCACTGATGAACATTTAGTGAGGATTTTCACTGGGTAGGGTCTCATTAATCCCGGGTTTAACTGAAGACTCTGTCCCAGAAATTTTTCCTTCTAAATAATTATCATCTTGGTGATTTTCACCCTCTTTTCTCTATTCTTATTTCTATTTTCCCAAAGTATGTACAGAAGCCTGGAAGAACATAAATCTGGAAAAATGCAACAGTCTCTCTTGGCTTTAAAAATTCAGCAACATGACTCTAACCAAGAGGGTAGAGATGGGGAGAGGAGGTAGCAATAGTCATTACCTCTACTCCCTACTCCAGCCCCTGCAGTGGAACTGACAACATCATTTACAGAGGCCTGTTAACCAAATAAATACCTTCTGGATGGAATGCCCCACCTTTCTGGTTTTCAGAAATGATTTTTAAGGGCTTATGAGAAGGAATAGAGAGGGCTTGTCAATGTATCTTAGTATTCAACAAAATGAGGTCTACTCTGCCTTTTTAAACAATGTTTTGCAGCAGATGAGGCTTCAAAACAAATTGAAAGGAAGTTATTCATAGTGTGTGTATGTGTGCACACACTGTGTATTTGTATGACTATATGTGATATAACGTGTATGTACACATGTGCACACATATGAATTTAATATAACACAGATTTTTATTTCTTCATAAGGGATCTCAAAGTCCAAAAAGGAGACCGTTATCTGGTTTCTCCACAAAAGTCTCAGTTAAGGTTCTTTCTTCTTTACATAGAAACTTGTATTTCCTTAGATTGTTGTTCTGAGAATGAATTTCATCTTGGTTGTGTGGTTTATCTGGAGCAAGTGTCAAGTATTTTTTAAATTAAAAAAACTGAAAGTTAACAAAGAACTTATTTTATTCTAAAATAAGCAAAGCATGTAAGAAGGAAGAAGGAAAAAGAAGAACATTTCTTCCCTATAATCAAACAAAGGGGGAATAATATAATAATCTAAGGGCCTTTGAAAATCACATCTGAAAGCCTGATACCTGGACAGGTGACACATGATGAATATTGCACTGAAACCTATGGCCGGAACCACCATAAAAAGAAACAGTGTATATATTATAAATCTTTCTCTTGACAATCTATAGACAGACAGAGGTTATTAGAGTGAATAATCAATTCCATAAAAATGAGTGTACGCAAACTTCCATTCAAAATAGAAATACTGTATTTTACTTGACTCTACCTATTACTATTTCATAATGTGAGGAGCTTTGCTAATTTCTTCCTCTACAGTATTTCTTTGTTGTTTTAAAAAAATCTTGGGAAAATAATTCAAAGCATATGGAAGCAGTGCTGAGCCATGGAATGTACACAGAAGTAGAGGTGACATGTGATTGTCAATCCTGGTGAGGGACTTACAGGGTAATTTAGGGAACTGTAGCCCATGGTAGTCAGTCCTGGGTCTGTGTGTCCCAAACTGTGAGGGGGCTGGCTAAATTTACTACTGTCATTACTTTAAGCTTTAACCTTCTGTGGTTCATTTGCTTATCTTGCATTATAAAACCTGGAAGCTGTAGCAAGAGTGACGTAGGGAACAGCTGTTAGATCATAAGAATAAATTTTAGTTAAAAAATGTGAATTTTTTTCCTCTGAAAATCCTTTTCCGGCCTCAATTACCAGCACATACACTTGCTAAGAAATCAAATTTGTCAGTTCTTATTTCCAATCACTTAGCAGGGTATTATATTTTTGAAACACCTTTTGTGATCATTCCCCTGAAACATGGTGAAGCATCAGAGTTGAATGTCAGCCTAGGCTTTCTTCCCTTAGCCCTCATGTCTTAGTCATTTAAAGAACAATGCTTTTGAGTAACAGAGTTACTCTTTCCTCCTGATTTCTTTTTGTTACAAAATTCAGTTTCCTGGGCAGCTTCTAGGGGGAAAATTCAATCATGAGATGTACTGTAGAAGAGGGCACCATGCTACTTTTAATATTAGCCCCTTTTAATCTGGGTAAGGTCATCGAAGTTTTCTGATTTTTGCCTAGGGAGAACTTTCCCCTTATTTTGTAATTGACTTTGTCCCCTTTTTCATTTATTTCCCTGTCTCCTGGTTGTAGCATCTTCTCCCTGGAGTCTCAGGTTAGAAGTTTTCCCTTTTGTGAAACCATGACAGGTGCCTAATTGAATGATGAATGTCCCTTTATTACTCTGTAATTGAACTGCCAGGTTTTTGATTGGTTTGTAGAGATGCTCCCCCCCCCAACCTCATCAGGCACTGCAGGGGGCTTGGTAGTTGGCAGTCTGGTCCTACACTCCATCTGTCTAATCCCATCTAGCCCCCACTTGCTTTTTGGGGGGTGGTGGTAGAGGTAAGGAGTGAGGGGGGATGGGAGTCATAATAAATTATGCTAATTTGATGTGGCTCTGACAATGAGAAGATCGCATTGTTCCATGCATCTTGGGGGTAAATGCTTCAAGACATTTTGTCGTCATGGGTGCCTAGCCTGACAGGACCACGATGAAGATTAATGGGCCTCACCTGAGTGACAG
The DNA here is from genome assembly GCF_020171115.1 of Neogale vison. Taxonomy (NCBI): domain Eukaryota; kingdom Metazoa; phylum Chordata; class Mammalia; order Carnivora; family Mustelidae; genus Neogale; species Neogale vison. The sequence continues at coordinate 88,991,151 of NC_058098.1, read as the reverse complement.
AACAGGGGATTGTGGGGAAGAGAGGGTCATTCATCATACTCTGACAGGTGTCATTCAATCCGACAGCAGCTCCACCGTCACCCGGCTAGCAGTTCCATTTTTCTGCCAGTTAAGCAAGGAGTTTAATAACATCCCCAGAATTAAAACTCATTCTTTGTAGCAGGTCTGACAGCTGAAAATAAGAAAATCAATTCTTCACATGTTATAGCACAGTTAACTGACTGGGGTTTGACTCTAATTTAGTCTTTGGGCTGCATTTCAAGCAAAGAGCTTTTTGTAAGACATCATCTATTAAAATTTATCCACAGTGCTAACTTTGGTGGTGGTGTTATTGTGGATGCATTAAAGATTCAGGCTTTCATAGCCAGTGTCCTTTTACTCACTGCATGCTGAAATGTATCCCCACAGTAGCCGGGTCTCTTCTGCTTCATCCTCATTAGCAATGTTTACTGCTTCTCTCTTCATTAATATCGATCCCCTCCCCAATTACCGGCAACAACAAGACAGACGCTAATTTGAAACATTTGGTATCATTAAACTGTTTGGATTTCAGGTTTCAGGTCTCTTGGAAAGCAGAGAAGATGATTCAAAGATAAGAAAGGGTGTTAAACTTTGAGGCTGTAGGGTTGACCTGATGAATGATGATACTCACCAACCTAGGGTACAGCAGACTGCCAAACATGGTTCTGGATTCCTTTCATCTCTCTTCTGCTCCTAGAGGAGGTGTCTATTTGTCTATCCTCCATGTTTATCCTCCATGACTCTCGGTTGTCCAAGCCTTGTCACTGATTTTGACCAATAGACTATAGTGATGCTGAGTGACTTTGGAGAGGGGTTCAAGAGATCTACATCTTCTTTCACTCATTGTGAAAGTTAGCCAGTGTGTAAGATTTCAGTTTGCCATGCTGTGAGGAAGCCCAAGCTAGCTCCACAGAGAAAGGGAGACTATACAGAAATGCACTGAGGCACCAGACATGTGCATGAAGAATTTTTACAACTTTCTTTCTCAGCTTTCAGCTGGATACAGCCATATGGAAGCTATCTTGGACATCCCAACCTCACCTGATGCCATAGGAACAGAAGAACTGCCTTACAGAGCCCTGGCAAAATTTCTGGGCTGCAGAATCATAACCAAATAAAATAATTATAATTTAAAGCCCTTAAATTTGGGGATAGTTTGTTATAAAGCAAACAGAGAAGTTGAAATAATGGGGCAAACTGGGTACACTCCCATTTTCTGTAATATATGTGCAGAAGTGTTTTAGTTTTGGGGCAACATTTTCCCCCTCAAAATCTCCTTGGTTTGAGTAGCTTTGTCTTCTCATATTGTGTACTCTCCCTATAGCCCTCTTCTCTTATAGGACAGGGCAGTTTTTCTAAGAGTTGTGTAATTGGCTGAAGAGGACTTGTCACATTTATTTCTATGCTTCTTAATTCCATCATTTCCATTTCATACAGCTAAGGTCAAAGAAGGCATCTTTTGAAAAATAAATTCTGAAATTGGGTATTTAATCTATGGCATAATACGAAGTATGATTAAAGGGTTATGAATTATATATAGTGATTAAGTGAACCAGATTACTGATCAACTTCACAGGTTGCCATATGCACAAAGTACATATAGATAATTATTTTATTTTATTTTTTTAAAGATTTCTTTTTTTTTTTATTTGACAGACAGAGATCACAAGTAGGCAGAGAGACAGGCAGAAAGAGAGAGAGAGAGAGAGAAGGAGGAAGCAGGCTCCCCGCTGAGCAGAAAGCCTGATGTGGGGCTTGATTCCAGGACCCTGGGATAATGACCTGGGCTGAAGGCAGAGGCTTTAACCCACTGAGCCACCCAGGTGCCCCAAGATAATTATTTTCTTGTGAATCATCTTATTTGGTTCTCAATAGTAATCAGATTAGCTGAAGAAATTGGTCAAATAATCTATTGGGGCATCAAAACAGAAAAAATATCGTATCTCTGTTGCTCTCAAGGAGGCAGACACCATAACTATAATGCTTTAGCTTTCTGAATAATAATATTGGAAAGAACTGGGGCAAAAATGTAGTGTGGGGATAGATAATCTATTTAAAGAGAAATTCTATAAAGGCACATTCTAAAAGCACACAGAGGGCATGCAATACCTTTTTTAAATTTCTGAATTCACATATCATGCCTATTTATTATAACAGAAGAACATCTGAAGATTGGGAAAAGGAGATGAATTTATGGAGCAGTAGCATCTTGAGAAAGGTCTTAAGCTCATAGTTAATTCTAGGGAAAGAAACAAAACTGAAGATCACTGAGGTAATTTTTATTGTAATAATTTACACCATAGAACTTTTTTATTTCCTAAGACTATCCTTCAAAACAAACATCTGGAAGTCAGAATTGGGCTCATAATACAGTGTCTTAGAAACCAATAAAAATCACTGACTGAAGAGTCTTAGAATGACACCACTATTGCTGAGGTCACATTTGCTATACTGTTGCTGTGGCCTTGAGTGGACCATCTATACTTAAGAAGGCATTGCCTTCTTAAGAATTTCCACTATCCTTAATTTCAAATTGCTCCCAAAATTCACACACCTGTTCAAAGTCAGTATCTCTCAATCCCCAAACACTTAAGTCTAGCCAGGTGATTTGAAGTTATCTCCTTAAGCATCTGCCATATATTGTTTTTTCCTGTTTCAGGTTTTGCTACACCATTTCAATATTGATGTTGTAAAGGAGACCCAACCTACTACCCCACCCCCAGAATTAAATAGTGGATCCCCTAAGGTTCATGATATCCTTCCACTGGGCTTGAAAACCAAGAATTAATTACAAAAACAAACTTTTGACACCTAGTTCATTTTAGAGCATCTGGGATGATGCTCCAATACGAAGTATACTATATTAATTAACAGCTTATAAGCTAGCAGAGAGCCTGGCACATAACAAGTGTTCAAGAAAGAGTTGTCAATAGATATTAGCAAGTCAGTCCATAATTATGATCTGTTTACTGCCTATTGCAGGTAGAAGTTTACATAATATGGAAAAGGCACATTTGCTAAGTTCTAAAGATGTAGTTGAGACTAGCAAGGCAGTTTTGCATATGGAACAGCCATATCTGTGAGATAGAAAGATTAGTCAGTTAAAATCCACTGCTTTGAATCCATGAATTTCAATTACAATACAATGAAGTAGAAGACTCGACCATTCAAATAATATTTTGGAGGTAGAACTTTGGATTAATAGTCAGAAGACTTGGATTCTAGTCTTGTAGGCTCTGTTGCTTAGGAGGTAACTTGGGCAAGTCACCTCACATGTCTGAACACCAATTTTCTTATTTATGAAACTGAATTATGGGCACCTGTGTAGCTCAGTCGGTTAAGCATCCAACTCTGGATCTCAGCTCGGGTCTTGTGTCTCAAAGTTGTGAGTTCAAGCTCTGCACTGGGCTTTACATTGGGCATGGAGCCTACTTATGTGGAACATAAGAAATGGCACAGAGGATCATAGGGGAAGGGAAGGAAAACTGAATGAGAAGAAATCACAGGGGAGACAAACCATGAGAGACTTTTAACTATAGGAAACAAACTGAGGGTTGTTGGAGGGGAGATAGATGGGGGGATGGGATAACTGGTTGGTGGGCATTAAGGAAGGCACATGATGTAATGAGTAATGAGTGTTATATGCAACTGAATTAGTCTCTGGTCTTCCTTCCTAACATTGGTTTTATGAAGATCATCTTACATGGTGTATATAAAACAGCCAAATCTTAAGTTAACCCTCTGCCCACTACACTCATCATCTTGTTGTCCCTAAACCAAGAGGTTGAAACTTATTTAAATATTCTTATATTGTGACTTTAACTCCAAACATTATATGTTTAAAAACTTTTAAGATAGTCATCTAGTAGCTTCAGAATTATATAAGTAGTTATATCAAACCTTATTTTTTTCTCAAGTCCACACAAAATTTCTGCATAAACACCTATTCCCTATATGGCACAAATGCTTCTCAACAGTAGAAAATAAAACATATATGTGGGTTTTGTAAATGATAAAGCACAGTGTTTATAGAAGCAGAATCTGTGTCAACAACGTCATTATTTCTTGGGAACAGAAGCTGAAGAAGAAGGAAATGGAAGGAGAATGACAAAAAGAAGAAATGAGAACAGGTATCTCATCACCAAAGGTGAAGGTTGCATGAAATCAGGTGGTTTTGAGCAAACTCAAAACCTGGGAATAACAAATGGGCATGCTAAAACCACAAGAGCTGTGATGGCTTTTTTGCTGGGTTGAAGAGGGAAAGCAACTACCCACCGTAAAGATCCAAACAGGCCAGTAGCACTGGCATGACAGCTCCTACTTTGAGCATGACATGTTTCCACTCAGGGAAGCTCTAGCCGGAGGAGCAGCATTCCAGCGGGTGGGTCTGATGTCCGGGAGGTGGATTCCATCCGACTTACAGCTGCACCAAAGGCTGACTTTGGCAGCAATTCCGGGGCTATAATTTTATAAACAGTCTTTTCTTTCCAGACTTCCAATGTGAATTTAGACCTCAGCACAGATTCCGCCTCACATCTTTATTTTGTGTCATCACATTCTAATCCGATGACAAACAGTTGGTCTGAGATTTCAGTATATTACTATATTAGTGCAATTTATGTTCTGTGTGGAAGTTGATGATGTGTAAAGGCTATATTGTGGACTCGCCTGGATTCTAATCCGGTACCTAAAAGGATAGCATTGCTGTGGTGGATCACAGTGGCACTTTATCATGAAACCAAATGGTTAGTGTGTGGTGCTGGTGCCAATAGACTTTGGCAACAATATTAATGACATTTTCCCCCAAATGGGCCAAAGCTCTGCAATTTACCTTTGAACAATCATTATTAAAATTTAGCATGCCATTGTACTATTTCTGCTTGACATTGTTTTTAGGAATATTGTTTGAGAATATATACTTTAATTTAAAGACGTAAAATACATAGAATGGACTGGATCCAGCTGAGGAAGGGAGAGGATAACTATGTGGGTGACTCATAGAGCTGCTACTGCCTAGCCAAGTTGACAGTGGCTTGATTCTCCCTACTTAGGAAGAGGTGTGATGCTGGATGGGAAATCAGTTAGCCAAGTGCATTCTCATTCCAAGTCTCCTTCTCATTTTACTAAAAGAAATTTCCACAACTTGAAAGCAGTGCAGTCTTCTAGCACATCTCAGAAGGAGTAGACCTGAAATAGATGAGCTCAAGAAGAATAGAAAGTAAATCAATTTCCATTTTCACAAGCCTGAGTCTGCTCATTTTCAGAGAGGACAAATCATGCAGAAAATAGTGCCAAATTACTAATGGTTTAATGACAATTTCACAGAAAAGACAACTGATCTCCCATGTTGTTATGCTCAGGACTATGTCTGATAGAGGTGCTTTAGCCCTGGATTGGACCATCAGGGTAAAGACTCTATGCCTCAGGGACCACAGTCTGTCTCTTTTCTTCCTGCCATGGTGTGTGGATGTAAACAAGATGCTCTTTCCTCAGCTGCCACGGAGTTCCTCCACAGCACTGCATGGGTTTGTCATGTCTCCTTGTGGCTGGCCTTTTATCCTTGCTGAGATAAAAGAGATCAAACAATGTCGTGTGGTATTACATAAAGTAAATTCTTGGCATACACAACTATTCATATGGTACCTTCTGGTTTATGACTTTCTTTTGTTAGATCAACAATTTTGATTTTTCAAACCATGTTCATTTTTCAAGGTATGATTATATGGGGTAGGGAGGGACTATTTACTAATTTTGTTGCACTATTTTAAGACTTTTAAAAGGACCAAGAGAGGCTGATTAAGCCTTTAGTCATGAGACTCAACTTCAGTTTCTCATAGTGTTTAATAGGCAGATGTTGACTTATTAAGTTATTTTTTCCTTGTTATTTGGGATTTGAAGTCAGCGGAATATTATCAGATGAGATATGGGAAAATAGTTCATTTTCTATGAGTATATATCAATTTTTTTTATCTGATTGGGCTTGCCTTTATAAAGATTTTTCATTTTCTCCACTAGAAGAAAGCTGGCTTGGAAAGCTCTAAGACAGCACTGTGTAAGAAAAACGTAACATGAGCCATATAGATAATTTTTCATTTTCTGTTAGCAACATTAAAAAAAAGAGGGTGAACATAATTTTAGTAATATATTTTATTTAACCCAATATAGCTAAGATATTTTAATATGTATTAATTAATTAATTAATTAATTAATAATTAATTATAATAATAATAATTATTATTAATTAATAATTATTAATATTTTAATTTCTTTTTTTTTCCTGAGAAAACCATTTATTAAATCCAATACCCCTTCATAAGTAAGCTTTTAGAAGAAAAGAAAGTTAAGAAAGTCTTCTTAACATGACAAAAGAATCTACAAGAAACCTATAGGAAACCTCATAATGAAGAAACACTAGAAACCTTTCATTAAGGGCAAAAAGAATAACAATAATGTATGCACCATGTTACACCATGACTATTCAATGCACAGATTTGATGAAGTAAAATGTTTGCAAACTTTTTGCAAACATGTTTGCAAGCACTGAAGCATAGATGTAGTAACAAAATACTGGGAAGTCTAAAAATCCTTCAAAGGAAAAAAATAGTTAACATGAAACTTAGTACATTCATCCCATACAGTTACACATTCATTTCTTCATACTATGTCTTAGAAATCCAGTATGTATAAAACATCTCAATTTAGACTAGCTACATTTCAAGTGCTCAATAGCCAGATGTGGTTAGTGGCTACCATATTAGATAGCATAGATCCAGATCCCATATGATTATCCTAACAGTCTTTCTTTCTTTTCTTTCTCAAGATTTATTTGTGTTGGAGAGAGAGCAAGCATGAGCCGGGAGAGAAGGAGAGAATCTCAAGCAGACTTGAGATTGAGTTCTGCTGAACTCAGAGCCAATTCAGGGCTTGATCACACGACATTGAGATCATGACCTGAGCTGAAATAAAGAGTCAGATGCTTAACTGACTGAGCCACCAGGTGCTCCTACCCCAGTAGTTTTCAAAGTGTGTGTATTATACTAACATGTGTCTCTTAAGATGTTGGAGTATTCAAAAACAAGCTAGTCTATAGTTGCTATAGGTTTTATCTGAACACTTTCAATTTCTCAAGGCAAGAAATAAGTGAATATGAAGCTGCTTATCAGCAAGATTCCTCCTTAGTCAACTTTTTTCCAACAACAAAAATGCCAGTATCCCCGAGTGAAACTGTAAATATTAGACCATTATTCCCCATGACACATGATAGAAATGTGTACCAAACAAAGGAAAAATATGTGTACCAAACAAAGAAAAACAAAACAATTATAAAACATACTTTTTATTACTTCAGTCAAAATCATACTATATTCTTTTTTTTTTTTTTTTTTTTTTTTTTTAAAGAGGGAGAGAGAGTGAGCACAGGCAGACAGAGAGGCAGGCAGGGGCAGAGGGAGAAGCAGGCTCCCTGCCGAGCAAGGAGCCCGATGTGGGACTCGATCCCAGGATGCTGAGATCATGACCTGAGCCGAAGGCAGCTGCTTAACCAACTGAGCCACCCAGGCGTCCCAAAATCATACTATATTCTTAACAAAGTCCAAGCTAAGTAAACTCCAGATCAAATTTCAGGCTGTTAGGGATGCCTTGGCTTAGAAATATTCTAGAGGCAGAAAAGTAAGGAGATGATGATGGGGACTTGAGGTGGAACACTACCTGTGTGCATAGAAATAAATGCTCATTAGAGTTGCAGTAGAAATGTGAGATGAGCCTATCCCACTCAGGGACAGTGATACCCCACATTAGGTCCACTCTGTCTCTGACTCTTCAGAAAGACTTGAGACAGATACCTGCTGTTGCTGGTCATATTTGTTATCTTCATGCTCATTCTAGAGTTTTCTTACTCTTACCCAAGTAATTAGTTGCTAGCTTTTTGGAGGTCCCTTCTCTCCCTCTCTAACCCTTGGTTACCTAGCCTTTGTAAGGTTGTAATTGCTATAATTGCCCTTTTACTCTTCTTCCAGTCTTGACAGTACAAAGAGGTACCCTATGAGTCTCCCAAACTCCATATACATTCCTCACTGCCCATAGTATGAAGCAGCAACACTAGCTCCTCATGATGAATCCAGTTAATGACTCTTGTCATTATGGTAAACTCTTTCATTGCCCACTTGTTCACCAATATGAGGAGCCCAACATAACTAAGCAGTAATCATTGCTTTCGGTTTACAGAACTCCTTACTGTGTCTTCACACGAAAACATTCCTCACATTCCTACCCCACCACCTACTGGGTCCCAGTAGGACCTCTACTGGTACTGGGACCCCTACTGGGAACCTCTGATTTGATTCAATATCAAGTGATGGTGATGGGACACACAAATTCCATAGATGGATCACCAAGATTGCACACCTCTGTATTCTAACTACTGTGGCACAGCACCATATATCAGATACAGTATTTTTATATTCACTACATCCTGAAGCATATTACCCAAACCCTGTGGGTTGGGAATCCTGAGCTCGCATCCTAGTGGGTTTTTGATCCCCCGGGTATAAATTTTAATAGGATATTCCAATATTCCATCAAGCCAACTGCTTCCAGCTAATGCCATATATGGCAGTTCAATGGCTCCTATCCTCCCATGCTCATGTGCTCATTGTTGCATCTTCTTTATTGAATAATGACAAGTATTGATCAAATACTTACCCAATGAATGCAAAATCATTGTTTTGGTTACTGAATGAAGATGTATGCTGTTTCAAGAGGTTATATTATGATACTGTGACTATCAGGGTGATCAAGAAGGCTTTTCTGAGGAGGAGATAATCAAGCTACCGTTTGGAAGGTGTTTATAAGTTAACTAGGTTAAGAAGAGTAGAACAGTGGTCCAAGCAGAGGGAAAAGCATGTATAAGCATTTCAGGCCCAAGAAAATGAAAGAAGGTCTGATTCTGAGTAGTATTTGGAGGTGGATGGTGCAAAAAAAGAATGGAGAGAGAGAGGGAGAGAGGAGGCAGACCATGAAAGAGACTCAGAGATCAAATGAAGGAATTTTTGTTTTATCTTAAGTGGGATAGAAAGCCATTGAGGGGCAGTGTGTGTGAGGACTTGTGTGTATGCAGTAGGAGGTGGGGGTAGAGAGAATCAACTTTGCAAATAATCTTTACAAAGCCCACCCTGACTGTGTATGGAGAAAGACATCAGAAGGGGCCAGAGAGAGAATACAAGTGGATCCAGTGGGAGGCCACTGAGTGTTCAGGTGGGAGCTGATGGTAGCTTGACTTATAGGAAGCTTTCAATAAATTATAGTTGCTGGAGTTGTTGATACTGTTGTTCCACAAGGTAGAGAATAGGCTTGTGTTTCCTAGAAAACATAAGCTTTGTTTGGATTTCTATGGCCTCCTTGCTCTTTCTGGAGTGAGTATGTTCCTTGAAGACACAGATGGAAGAGGGAGAAGCAGAGGCACAGTACACACATTTCAGTGTTGTGGAGCTGGCACCTCTGCTCATTTTTTAAAGTCTGTAACTTGGACCCAAAGCACTGCTTTCTTAATGCTATGCTGCCCACAGCTGAGTAGCCATATCCACAGTAGAGAATTGGATGAAGATGGACTGGTTTGGATAAACACAGGAATGGAAAGGGGAGTGTTAGCATGAAGGTTCTTCCCTTTAGTTTCTATTTTTTTTTTTTTTTTTTACTTTTCTCAGGATTTAAAGTAGTTGTCTCATTTTAGATCTATTACTTATACTACAGATGGTGAATTACTAGACAGACCAGGTTACTCTGGGTCCTGAGGTCCATTCTGCCCATAACACAGGCCTCCATTCACCTCCTTTCCTTCAGTAATATGGTCACTTCTTAGAATCCAAATCAGTTCATGAGTCACTTGCTCCATAAGGTCTTTTCTGTCTAGTTCACCCCACCTCAGCTGAGTTGCTGCTTTTCCTCTGTGTACCCAGAGTCATTTTTCCTTACCTCCTTCACCACCTCTCCACTAGACTCTGATCATATGTCACTCTTTCTGGGTTGTGAAGGTTTAGGTGAAGGCATCTCATTCACTTTTGTATCCTTAGCTTAGTGCCAGAAATTTAAATATAGGCACAAATGAATGATTGAGCAAGGAATGGATAAAGGTAAATATCATCTGCATTGAGATAAAATGCAGATAGACGGGACTTAATCATAGTCAGGTAAGAAGAGAAGGCTTGTTGAGGAAAGGACAGCAATGTTGGTCTGGTGTGCTGGTGCTGGGATAGTTATGTAGATGTTTGGTATCTTTCCTGCCCTTCCACAGTATCATCCTCTTTTTTTGCTGGGTCCACTTCATCTTGTTTTCTAACACCTTGGGCTGCACTCACGACATTCTTCGGTCTGGTTCTGGGATGAGGTAAGTGGGCTTAGAGTTGAGAAGCATGGGCTAGTGGGAGAGTAGAGAGGTGAGGCCCCATCACCCTGTGGTGTAGTCAGCCTCCCTGATTGTGGGGAAAGATCATACCAGTGGTTATCAAAATTGAGATTAGTTACATAATTCATTGTTTTAAAATGACAGTTGTTTTAAAAACTAAGCTCAACTTATTTTCCTCCTCAAATTGGTGTCTATGGATAGAGTACTGGGTCAAAATGTAATGAAGAAATAGTAACCATGGTGATAATACATGGACCATTCAGTTCCAAGCTCTGCTCCTTCCTACCTCAAGAGTCTTGAACAAGCCCCTTCACTTCAGGGAACCTCAATTTCTTTGTCTGTAATTGGAGATAATGCTCATTCTTTCCTGATAGAGTTGATGGGAAGACAAAGCAAAAAAACTCCTATTTAGCACAAAGCCTGGCACATAGTATGTGTAGGAGAATGTTAGCCAGAGCTATCATAATAGATTAATTTACATTATATGAAACTGTATGTTTTAAATAGTTCCATTTGCTCGGTTGTTTTACTTATGAATCTTTCCAGTACAAGGATCATTCTCATGCATAGATTTTGTAAATCATTCTTCAGTTATTATCAAAATTCAGCAGATAAATATAAAACTGAGTATATCTTAGAATAGGATCTTCATTTTGATCCAATTTATCTTTTTGATTCAGGAAAAAATATACCATACATTTTTTAATCCCTTGGAATTAATCAAAGCTGCACTTGTCCAATTTATTCAACTCTGAGTGGTTCTCAGTAGCATTATCTCAACTGGGAGATATAAAATTAGTGTAACTTCACCTCCTTCCACTTTATCGGATATGCCTAAACTTAGCACTCCAGGGAGCCATGTTCCAGTGAGGTGGGTAGAACAACCACTGTTTTACCTTCTGGCAAATACAGACATCTCTTTCAGGAAGAATGGAAATTGGCTAAAATAAATCACTTACCCATAATGACATTTACAGATATTATTAGCTTTTCTGAAATGTGTTCCATTTATGGTTCAGACTAAAGGCAACTTATTGCACTAGAGGGAGCATAAGATCAGGGATCTGGATTACCGGTTTAATCCTTACTAGCTGTATGACCTTATACAAGTCACTTAATCTTCTTACTTTTTATTCTACTGTTAAATGAGACTAATATAATGCCTTATCTTCTGTGAATATATTTTTTAAAGATTTTATTTATTTATTTAACAGAGAGAGATCACAAGTAGACAGAGAGAGAGAAGGGCAAGCAGGCTCCCTGCTGAGCAGAGAACCCGATGCGGCGCTCTATCCTGAGACCGTAAGACATGATCTGAGCCGAAGACAGAGGCTTAACCCACTGAGCCACCCTGGTGCCTCTCTGCTGTGAATATTGATAGAGATTTTATTATTGTTTTCATGATATGATGTATATCACACACTCCTTTCCCCAAAGGACAGGTTTTCTCAAGTGTACTAAGATTCAAATACATGTGTATATCAGAGGTCACAGAACTGGTGATGCCAGCAATGATGAGACCTATTTATCTCATACCTGCTATAAAATCAACCATGATATATCTATAGTTCTCTAATCTAATCAAGAGTATATGAGAGAAAAATATAAACAGTTTATCAAAGAACACACATCTTTCCAGTAAACCAGATTCTTTAACATTAAAAATTTATTGAAATGGAGCAGACTTTTCTTTCAATGCAGACTATGAATAATTCCCCTTTGGGGTAAGTTTGCTGAGCATTTGAAATCCCACCACTTGATTTAGGAAAAAAGAATCATTGCATAATATAATAATATTTTCACCTTTTCTAGTTTTTCCAACATATTTCATTTTTTAATTTCACTTTGCGATTCTGAGAAGCAATTATCATATTACTTGGGGGAGTCACTCTTTAGCAACTTATCTCAGAGTCTCCCTTTCTCCTGGGAGACCCGCCTCTGCACTCAGAAGCTCCATCTCTGAGCTTTTTTCTCTTGGCCAAGGGTATAAATCAAGAAGTCAGTTCAATTTGGACTTTAGGCCTTAGTCTCAGTTGCTGTAAGAAACAGACTGGGTTATTTATAACCATGGGTGTCCAGGTTTTCATCACCATGGATGGCTGGGTGTTTGAGAGCATTCACCTTTAAGATATCCAGAATACAAGCTGTTGATCCTCTGTGGATTGTAAATTTCTAGAGTTGGGCTTCTTGGTTCTTGTCGACGAGGCAAGTTTTATGAGCACCATTACATTAGCTCTTCTGAAATGTTGGGAAGCTGGGAGCCTCTTTCCTATTAGGAAGCCTTGTCTTGACTTTCATACCAATAAAGTTGTTCTTAGACTAGAGTTTGTCCTAATAAGCATCTTGAGAATTACACCTGAACTAAGAAATATTTCCCCCTCTGTCGCCCTAAGCCTCAGAATCTCAAGCAGCCTACATGCTTTGAATCTAAGACAAGGCTTACAGCCTAACAGCTTTTTTATCACCTCCCATCAAGCAGAAAAGCCTCCAGGTGGATTAGACTGAGTGTGTAAGAAGCTTACAAGGTAGCAGATGTCAAGCCTCAGTAAAGGTCATTCTATTAGGGCTATTCTCTTTCAGGGCACACATTTCCTCCTGGACTAGTGTAGACCTGGGAAGGAAGACTTGGTATTCTGCCACAGACCTTTGGAATGCTTAAGGGGAAGGGTTATGCATGACAGATGTGCACACAGTTTAAGAATCTAAGCTTCAAAGGGGCAGCATGTAAAAGGACAATGGAATACAAATGGGAAAAGGTTACTTGAGAAATCTTTCCAAATAAGAGACACCAATAATTACTGGAATGTGACGGTGTTGTGGTTTCTGGATAAAGAATCTTTGGCTTATGCAGAAATAAACACATCTCTTTATCAGAAAAAGTAAGTTAGAAGTCCACCTAGGGTTCCATCTGAGGAAGAAAGTTTCAGAAAGTTCTCCACCATCTAACCAAGATTAAAGCCTAAAGCTCTTACCTAATTAAATGTGGCACAATGAGTTGCTGAAAGGATACAAAGCAAATGTGCTGGAGCAGAGGAAAAAAAAAAAAAAAAACAAAAAAAACTTGGCTTTAATAAACTTGTCCTAAGAGCCAAGCTCCACATTATGGTGGCAAGCTGCACAATAGCAGAATTGTCTTCAGGATATAAAAACTTCATACAGAATGTTGGCTTAGTGCTCTGGTTCAGTTGAGTTGAGTGACTTTGGCCAAGTAATGGCTGTTGATACGTCACTCGCTGGTGGGCTGTTGGAGTAATATGATTAATCCTGCCGTTTATCAGTCAAAATGACTCTCTGTCACCAGTACAAGTGCCAGGATCACACCAATGGATCAGGGTGAAGCAGGGTGTATTTCTCAAGTTGTTTTAGTCAGTTGGTATCCAGCTGCATAGCACTGTGTCTCCTGATCCCAACTTTTCCAAGGAGTCTGGCCTTCCAGCAGACAACCCAAATTAACATCAAATACAAATGGGTTCTCCATAAAAACATTTGACTAATTCATTGCCTAGATCTTAACATTTGTGGCCAAATTTCCAGTCTTCCTGCTGAATAACTTCTTGTTGGAAAATGTTGAAAAGGGGGAGACATCAGAGGCTTCTGAGTCAAAATGTTTCCTCCCACACACCTGAGTCATGGGTCAAGGGTTTTACCAATTTCCTTTCTAAGATTTTTCCTAGGCTCCCATCTAAAAAGAATCTAATGCCAGATGGGTGGGAAGTAGGGATGTGATTAGGAGATCATTTGTATTTTTTTAATGTTGGATATAATCTTATTGCCGGGGATTTCCATTCATTGCCTTTCAGTTGAAATCTGGTATTTCTGAGGAAGTCGTGGTGGTAGGAGGATGTCTTTACACGGCAATACAAAACCTGTCGCAATCTGGTGAGCCCTTGGAGTGTCTTGCTTAAAAGGGTTCTTGTCACTGGGAGTACTCACTGGAGCCAAGCCAGTTCCCTGGGGAAGGCTGGTGTCTGCTACTTGCAGAGCTGGCTGTCAGGTTGGTCCTGTGTGTTTGTAATTAACTATGATGTCTGGATGTTGATAGAGCGAGTCTGGCCAATGGTTTCCTCCAAAGAGGGGTTTCCTGGCTAGCTCTCCTGTGTCAGAAATGCCAAGTTGGGAGTTGCCTGGAGACTCCAGAGACGCAGATTGGTTTGGCTGGGCTCCGGTTGTGAAGCCAAGTGCCGAGAAAGCAGATCAGAGACCTAACCTGAATTGTAATCAGTGGGCTTCTCCAACGATTTGGCTCCTCTGCTTTCCAATGTTATGTTTAATGTTTTAAAGCATATTTAGTAAACATGTCACTAGCAATTGCCAGTACTTAGTCTCTCCCCACTCTTTCCTTAATGATTTTTCCCTTTTCTTTTACTGTGGTAGGCTGGTCTTGCAGTGTGTGTGTGTGTGTGAGTGTGTGTGTGTGTGTGTGTGTGCATGCATGCTCACATGAGTGCACACACATGTGCATTTACACACATATGTATACATGCATGTTTCAGGCTAGACAGATAATTTTTTTTTACTAGCTCAGTAGCTTGTTTATAGCATCCTCTACTTACGAGCCAGGTAAATAATCTTAATTCCTAATTTTTCTCCCCAAATTTGGCTAGTTCTCTTCTCCTGAGGTAGCTGAGTTTAGGGTATGCATCAAGTAGCACAACAAATTTTTTAAGTTTTAGGTTCATGCAAGGTGTACATTTTTTCCTGAATTGAATTCAAGGAGCAATATTTCTCTGTGTTTTACCACATGTAGAATATAGCCACACTTTACGAGTTGGGAAGTGAATGGCTTCCAGAGTCTTTCTTGTTAATTCTCAATTGTCAGTATGGGATGAAAAGTTGGGACTCTTGGGCTTCTCAATTTCTTCCTCCCTCTTCTTCCTTATCTCTACTCCTCCTTCCTACATATTTTTTACCCTAGTCATTTTCTAGCTTTGTATAAATCCCCGAATGTATCATGTTGCTTCATGTCTCTTATCTTCACACATTGTATTAGTTTCTTATGGAGGCTGTAACAAATTACCAAAACTTGGTGGCTTAAGCAGCAGAAATTTATTTTTTCTGAGGCGAGAAGTCCAAAGTCAGGGTTCAGCAGGTACACATTTTCTCTGTAGGCCCCAGTGAAGAATCCGGTCTATACCTTCTCCAGTTTCTGGTGACTGCTGGCATTCCTTGGCTTGTGTTCACATTACTCTAGTTTCTGTCCTTCTGGTTGCATTGCCTTATCCTCTTCTGTCAGTGTCGAATATCCCTCTTCCTTTTTCTTATGAGGACACTTGTGAGTGCATTTAGCACACACCCAGATAATCCAGGATAATCTCATCTCAAGATCCTTAACTGAGTCACATCTGCAAAAATCATTTTTCCATTAAGATAACATTTACAGGTTCTAGGAATTAGGACCTGGATCTCCTTTAGGAAGTCACACAGGTGACTGATTCTCTTCTACCCTTTGTCACCCAGTCAATGCTTCTCAGAGTATCTCTGATAAAAGATCATTTTGGGGGGCACCTGGGTCACTCTGTTGGTTGGGCGACTGCCTTTGGCTCAGGTCATGATCCCAGGGTCCTGGGATTAAGTCCCACATCAGGCTTCTGCTCCTCTGGAGGGAGCCCGATTCTCTCTTTCCCTCTGCCTGCTACTCCCCCTGCTTGTGCTCTCTTTTACTGTCAAATAATAAATAAAATCTTTTAAAAAAAGATTTTTTCCTTTTTATTAAACTTTAACTTTATTGCTGAGTGATACTTTTTTTTAAAAAGATTTTATTTATTTATTTGACACAGAGAGATCACAAGTAGGCAGAGAGGCAGGCAGAAATGGGGAAGCAGGCCCCCCGCCGAGCGAGAGCCTAATGCGGGGCTGGATCCCAGGACCCTGAGATCATGACCTGAGCCGAAGGCAGAGGCTTAATTCACTGAGCCACCCAGGCGCCCTGCTGAGTGATACTTTTAAAAAATATATGCTTGGGCTTCACAGCCATACCAAATTTCTGAAAGGTTTCTAAACTCTTACTCTTGTCTCAAACAAGACCAGTAACAACAGTTTGAAGATTGCCAGTAGTCCACAGACCATACTTCGAATAGCACTGATCTCAAAGACACTTATTCATTTAAGCACTGTCTTTCCCAGGAATTTTCTCTGACTTATCATTTTGGCCCAGCCCTGTGTCTCTCTGGTTCCCAGAATACTTTATTCTGCTTCTTATCAACTTTTTCTTCAATATTTTCTTTCTCTCTAACCTTAATCTCCTTAAAAGTAAGAACCGTGCTTTGGTGGACTTTGAACATAACATAGACCTTAAAACATAGTAAATGCTCAATAAACATTTGTGGAATGAATGTATGGCATACACATGAAATCTGGAGGTTGGACCCAGATAAACAGAGAAAGGACTTATTTTGGGGAAATATGAGGAAAGGATGAAGCTAATGAAACGCAAAGGAACCTAGGGTGGTGTGGTAGATTGCAAAAATGGTATTCCTATCAAAAAGGAAAACTATTTCGTTATCCTTTAAATCTGGGTTGGCCTAGTGACCTGCCTTGATTAATAGAATGTGGTAGAAATTATAGATGAGGTCTTCATTAACACTGAGAAGTCATAGCTTCTATTACCCTTTGCCACCATATGAACAGGGCTGGCTTACGCTCATAGAGAATGAGAGACCTTGCAAAGAGAGGTAACAGCTATCTATCTGAGCCTTCCAGGTATGTGTGTAAGCTCGGTCAAAAACAAGTGAGACCAGATTATTCCAGAAGAGCCACCTGGCTGAGTCCATCCCAAAGTGATAATACACAGAATCATGAGATAAATAAAATGGTCATTATTTTAAGCCACTAGGGGTGGGTGGTTTGTTAGGCAGCAAAAACTAACTGATCCAGACAGGAAATAAAGAATGGGGCATGAACAACTGAACAGTTGTCCTCTGCACCCAGAGCAGAATTGAGATGGGTTCACATTATGATGGGGGTGAATTAGGGCTAAATATCAGAAAACAAATTTTTTTTTTCAGACTGACCAACATTAGAACACTAACATAGCCAGCAAGAGGGTTTAACACAGATGTAATCTGAATCTTTGGTTGTGGATGAGAAAGGTGCTAACTGATCCACATGGAGCTTAAACCCAAAACCTGTCTTTAGAAACAGAGTCAACAGGCAGAAGTTGATATTTGCTCAGTTCATCTCAACTATATAAAAAAAAAATGACAGTGAGTTTGACAGAAATCCACAAAAAGTACTGAAAAGGATAGAAGAAAGCAATAGAGAGACACAGCTCTTGACTCTGATAACTACAATTAAACTTGTGATTCTTCTTCCTCATGATGCATTTGGTCATCTTCCTGATCATCTCTTCTACGAATATGTGCTGTCACCTCCCTTGTTTTGGGCATAGAGCTGCACACTGAAAGTAGACAACAGACCTCACAGATCTTACAGTATGGCAGGAAAGACTCCAATAGGCAACTATTAAGCTTTGAAGCTTAAGATTTTTTGCTTTTTTCAGACACATCAAGCCATACCTTTGTACCTCTGTGATGCCTGACATCATATATAGCTAGCCTCCATCAAGCCTTTGGCATCTGTACCTTTCAGCATGATGCTTAGATTACTTCATGACTAGTGTAAAATCAACTATTTGAAATCCTGCATTGCTAAGTTTTTGATATGGATCATGACTCAATCAAGAAGAGTAGAGTCAGAAGATGTGAGAAAAAAAGTATAACACAGCAGGTGGAGGCTTTTATGGGCTTACAGGTGAGCCTATTTGTACCAAGCTATGGTGTACATTTTAAATTTCTGCTACAAAACATCTGAAGCCTGGGATCACAAATCAGACACATTGTACCCAGCATTAAAAACATCTCATAATTTACCACAGTAAATCAATCAGTGTTTTCCTAGAAATATTGGAACTGAAACAAGAGTTGAGTCAAAACAGAAAAATCTTTAGAGGTTTAGTTTACTTGAGGGTGCTTCTTGAAATATTGAATCCTAAGGGCTAGAACACTGTATTAGAGAGATCCTTGAAAGATGTTTTTACAAGTTATGGGAGAATGGCTTCTACAAAAGTAGTTTATTGTTTGGCAAAAGGAACCCATTTGCTAGATCACTCTTCTGTCATTTGCTAGGTCATGGAAACAGCTCTCTTAACTACATGGGAGCCAATTATTCCATATCTGTGCTTCTTTGATCCTGTGTCCACTTCACAACACATTACCACTACTATCCGAAGGATTGCTAAAGAAGGCAGAGAACATGTAGGTCAGGTCAGCTGGAAATGAGCAGCACACTAGCTATTCTGATTCTTCAAATAGCTTTTTGAGAGACTGGCTTCATCTTTCTAACAAGGTGGTCTGGTATATTTGTGGATTTTATATATTCCACTGTCCTTTTCCATAATGACAATAGTAGGTAGCCATGAGTAGGTGACCAGGATACAGTTTTCTATTTCTCCCATTAGGTTTGTTTATATCTTTCCATTTTGAACATGCTACTCCTCACCCTCCAAAAAAAGAAAAAAAAAGTTATCTGCCCAAAAAAGTCCTCAGCAAGGTAAAGTAGAAAGACTATGTGGCTGGGCATCTGGAAACAGACTTCTACTCTTGGCTCAGAGATCATCTAACTTTTCAATTTTCAGTTTTTGTATCTAAAAAATATACACAAATAGTGCATTCTCTTCCTTGTTGTGGGAAGGAGGGTGTTACACTAATCAATGAGAAGGGAGGTGCCCTTTAGAGGTTAAAACCACTATATAAATGTAATATAACATTTTAAATTCAGAACTCTTGATGCTATGCTCTTTGGAAATTGCTTCTGAAGCAGCTCTCAGTTCTGACCCTGAGTTGTAGAGGACTGGCCATGGAAACTTCCCTTTTACATTTGAAGGTACATCCCCCCTCATCACTGAGGTCTTTCTTCTTGTTTTGGTGTCAGAACTCAGCGGCCTGTCTTTCCTGGGTTGGCAGTTGGCCATTTGCTGTCTCCTGAGAAACTCTAATTGGCCTAACTTTTTAATTCACAGGCATGACATTAAACTTGGGAATTATAAGATTATTTCTTCCAAGTCACAAGTTATTTCTTCCAAGTCACAATATTCACTGTGCACACAGCACATTTTAAGAGTTGAGATCTTAAGAACATTTCATTAAATGTTTCTGCTGTATCAATCCTAAAACCTTAGAGGCATTTTCCTTAATAAGAGGATACTGTTGAGAATTTAAGTCATTGAATTCCTTTAAGTCATTCTCCTTTGATGAAGAAGGCTATATAGACATCATATCTTACCTGTTTAAATGGCAAATGAAAACACACACAGTCGTACAGACTCACATGTACATACTCCAGAAACAGGAAATGCTCCATTATTAAAAATCAAGCTGATTATGTCTACCTATACATAAAATAAATAAGTACATCATATATTTCTTAATGGCTCAAAGTAAAGTACACTTTGCCTTCAAAAACATAGAGAACATTGACAAAGAGGTCAGAAGCACTCATTAGACCACACAGTATAAGGGAAGGGCTCTTGGACTGAGCTCCAGGAGACTTCTGCTATGAACTTGTGACCAGGATAAAACACTTAATTCTCTGAACCTCAGTAAACAGGTGCTGGGCTCAGTAGTAATTATGAGATTTCTTCCAACTTTAATATTTTATTTTGAGACCAAGAGCAATTCTAGACTACTGATTTCTTTGGGTTTCTCCATGTTTATGGTCTAGGATAACTTCTTTCCTTCTCCCTCCCTTCTTCCTGTCCTTCCTTCTGTAAGAATAATTTTAGTTCATATCTATGATGTTTCTAGCACACTGTAGAAATGATAAGATAGCAGTGACAAAGACAGACAAGGTCCCTGCCCTCATGTAGCTTGTATCAGTGAACCCAGAGAATAAATAATGAGTCTGGTAAAGTCTGTGAAGGACGGCTCCTGCTATCTTGGATAGCAAAAGGTGATAGACTATCTTAGGAAAAGCCAAGATAGATCCTTGCCTGGTCGTTTAGGAGGATTTTACTAATTTTATGTCTATACTGGAGAAAGTTTACATATAGAAGCTAGAGCCTGGAAGACAAAGAGTAGAGCATACACTAATGATATTAGTCTCCCAATTTTTTGGTCCTGCAGTCTCTTTTCTAATCTCTATTAGAAAAGCAGTTTGAAAGATCAGGTGTCCTGACCCAGTCACTTGACAATAGGAACCACATTTCCTGTTTGTTAGGGAGAGAACTGACCACCCCTGCTCCCCCTTCCCCTGCAACCACAGGGCCCTACATGGGTGGAGATGATGAACCAGAGAGATGACTTGTATTTTAAACAGCTGCAAAGTATGAAAAATTCATCATGAAAAGAGCTTTTGTCTTCTTTGTTGATATTCAAAAGAGGGTGACGATAAGGTGATTCTAGACATGGTTTGGAGACATTTCCTGAAAAATTGATCTGAAACTAGTGATAATATTTTGCCAAATGAAACTGGCCCAGATTCCTCAATTCAGATGCCATCCAGCACCTTCAGGAATCATTAAAACTCTTTATCTCGCATGAGAGGAGTTGACATTCTACAGATTCTCTGGTCAAACCAAAGATGGGATCGTCATAGACATCAAATATAAGTTCAAGTTCCTCATTTCATAATCCAGCCAGTCATGCTAGTGAAGCAAGGTGCAGTGAGTGAAACATGCTAGTGGAGTGAAGGATTAACTGAGTTAGCAGGCGTAAACAGTTTAGCATCGTACCTGGCACATAATGAATGTGTAGTAAATTGTAGGAATTGATAGATACTTAGGTGATAGGTAAATTCCTGCATCATGTGATGTCACAAAAAATGCTTACATGACTTAACACGGTGGAAATAAACATGGGCTTTATTTTCTTTTTCTTTTTCTTTTTTTTTTTTTTTAGTAGAAGCTACATATTTATTTAATTTTATAATACTAGTCAGGGATACTTAAAAATGCCATTGCTTCCTTTACTTGTTATGGGCCCAGAAATTCATCACTTGAGTTTTAGTTGTAGAGAATGGGGATGAGTTTCAGTTGTAGAGAATGCTTAGTTTTCAAAATTCTTTGGGTGATTCTTTGGGAGAGGGAAAACTTCAGCTTCTTTAGGCTAGCATCTAATGAGACAGTTGGAAAAGCCAAATAAATCAAATAATTTTTGAAAACAACCCTTGGGTACAATTGTGATCCAAGCAGGGCAATGGAAACAGTTAACTATCGAGAGGCTGCTATATATTAGAGCAGTATTAGGCATTTTTACCCAATTTTTTGTTACAGTCTTTTAAGTAAAAGTGGTTATGTCCATTTTATTTATTTTTTAATTAAATTTATTTATTTGTTTTATAATAAACATATAATGTATTTTTATCCCCAGGGGTACAGGTCTGTGAATCGCCAGTTTACACATTTCACAGCACTCATCATAGCACATACCCTCCCCAATGTCCATATCCCCACCACCCTCTCCCGTCCCCCCTCCCCCCAGCAACCCTCAGTCTATTTTTTGAGATTGAGTCTTTTATGGTTTGTCTCCCTCCCAATCCCACCTTCTTTCATTTTTTTTTTCTACCCCCCCCACATTGCATCTCCACTTCTTCATATCAGGGAGATCATATGATGGTTGTCTTTCTCTGGTTGACTTATTTCGCTAAGCATAATACCCTCTAGTTCCATCCATGTCATCGCAAATGGCAAGATTTCATTTCTTTTGATGGCTGCATAGTATTCCATTGTGTATATATAACACATCTTCTTTATCCATTCATCTGTTGATGGACATCTAGGTTCTTTCCATAATTTGCCTATTGTGGGCATGGCTGCTATAAACATTCAGGTGCACATGCTCCTTGGGAGCACCACGTTTGTATTGTTAGGATATATACCCAGTAGTGCAATTTCTGGGTCATAGGGCAGCTCTGTTTTCAGTTTTTTGAGGAACCTCCACACGGTTTTCCAGAGTGGTTGCACCAGCTTGCATTCCCACCAGCAGTGTAGGAGGGTTCCCCTTTCTCCACATCTTCACCAGCATCTGCCGTTTCTTGACTTGTTAATTTTAGCCATTCTTACTGGTGTGAGGTGTTATCTTATTGTGGTTTTGATTTGTATTTCCCTGATGCCGAGTGATGGGGAGCATTTTTTTATGTATATGTTGGCCATCTGGATGTCTTCTTTGCAGAAATGTCTGTTCATGTCCTCTGCCCATTTCTTGATTGGATTATTTGTTCTTTGGGTGTTGAGTTTGCTAAGCTCTTTATAGATTTTGGATACTAGCCCTTTATCTGATATGTCATTTGCAAATATCTTCTCCCATTCTGTCAGTTGTCTTTTGGTTTTGTTAACTGTTTCCTTTGCTGTGCAAAAGCTTTTGATCTTGATGAAATCCCAATAGTTCATTTTTGCCCTTGCTTCTCTTGCCTTTGGCGATGTTCCTAGGAAGATGTTGCTGCGGCTGAGGTCGAAGAGGTTGCTGCCTGTGTTCTCCCCGAGGATTTTGATGGATTCCTTTCTCACATTGAGGTCCTTCATCCATTTTGAGTCCATTTTCGTGTGTGGTGTAAGGAAATGGTCCAATTTCATTTTTCTGCACGTGGCTGTCCAATTTTCCCAACACCATTTATTGAAGAGGCTGTCTTTTTTCCATTGGACATTCTTTCCTGCTTTGTCGAAGATTAGTTGACCATAGAGTTGAGGGTCTATTTCTGGGCTCTCTATTCTGTTCCATTGATCTATGTGTCTGTTTTTGTGCCAATACCATGCTGTCTTGATGATGGCAGCTTTGTAATAGAGCTTGAAGTCCGGAATTGTGCTGCCACAAACTTTGGCTTTCTTTTTCAATATTCCTTTGGCTATTCGAGGTCTTTTCTGGTTCCATATAAATTTTAGGATTATTTGTTCCATTTCTTTGAAAAATATGGATGGTACTTTGATAGGAATTGCATTAAATGTGTAGATTGCTTTAGGTAGCATAGACATTTTTACAATATTTATTCTTCCAATCCAGGAGCATGGAACATTTTTCCATTTCTTTGTGTCTTCCTCAATTTCTTTCATGAGTACTTTATAGTTTTCTGAGTATAGATTCTTAGCCTCTTTGGTTAGGTTTATTCCTAGGTATCTTATGGTTTGGGGTGCAATTGTAAATGGGATTGACTCCTTAATTTCTCTTTCTTCTGTCTTCTTGTTGGTGTAGAGAAATGCAACTGATTTCTTTGCATTGATTTTATATCCTGACACTTTACTGAATTCCTGCACAAGTTCTAGCAGTTTTGGAGTGGAGTCTTTTGAGTTTTCCACATATAGTATCATATCATCTGCGAAGAGTGATAGTTTGACTTCTTCTTTGCCGATTTGGATGCCTTTAATTTCCTTTTGTTGTCTGATTGCTGAGGCTAGGACTTCTAGTACTATGTTGAATAGCACTGGTGATAATGGATATCCCTGCCATGTTCCTGACCTTAGCGGAAAAGCTTTCAGTTCTTCTCCAATGAGAATGATATTTGCGGTGGGTTTTTCATAGATAGCTTTGATGATATTGAGGTATGTGCCCTCTATCCCTACACTTTGAAGAGTTTTGATCAGGAAGGGATGCTGTACTTTGTCAAATGCTTTTTCAGCATCTATTGAGAGTATCATATGGTTCTTGTTCTTTCTTTTATTGATGTGTTGTATCACATTGACTGATTTGCGGATGTTGAAACAACCTTGCAGCCCTGGAATCAATCCCACTTGGTCGTGGTGAATAATCCTTTTAATGTACTGTTGAATCCTATTGGCTAGTATTTTGGTGAGAATTTTCGCATCTATGTTCATCAAGGATATTGGTCTATAGCTCTCTTTTTTGATGGGATCCTTGTCTAGTTTTGGGATCAAGGTGATGCTGGCCTCATAAAATGGGTTTGGAAGTTTTCCTTCCATTTCTATTTTTTGGAACAGTTTCAGGAGAATAGGAATTAGTTCTTTAAATGTTTGGTAGAATTCCCCCGGGAAGCCGTCTGGCCCTGGGCTTTTGTTTGTTTGGAGATTTTTAATGACTATTTCAATCTCCTTACTGGTTATGGGTCTGTTCAGGCTTTCTATTTCTTCCTGGTTCAGTTGTGGTAGTTTATATGTTTCTAGGAATGCATCCATTTCTTCCAAATTGTCAAATTTGTTGGCGTAGAGTTGCTCATAGTATGTTCTTATAATAGTTTTTATTTCTTTGGTGTTAGTTGTGATCTCTCCTCTTTCATTCATGATTTTATTTATTTGGGTCTTTTCTCTTTTCTTTTTGATAAGTCTGGCCAGGGGTTTATCAATTTTATTAATTCTTTCAAAGAACCAGCTCCTAGTTTGGTTGATTTGTTCTATTGTTTTTTTGGTTTCTATTTCATTGATTTCTGCTCTGATCTTTATGATTTATCTTCTCCTGCTGGGCTTAGGGTTTCTTTCTTGTTCTTTCTCCAGCTCCTTTAGGTGTAGGGTTAGGTTGTGTACCTGAGACCTTTCTTGTTTCTTGAGAAAGGCTTGTACCGCTATATATTTTCCTCTCAGGATTGCCTTTGTTGTGTCCCACAGATTTTGAACCGTTGTGTTTTCATTATCATTTGTTTCCATGATTTTTTTCAATTCTTCTTTAATTTCCCGGTTGACCCATTCATTCTTTAGAAGGATGCTGTTTAGTCTCCATGTATTTGGGTTCTTTCCAAACTTCCTCTTGTGGTTGAGTTCTAGCTTCAGAGCATTGTGGTCTGAAAATATGCAGGGAATGATCCCAATCTTTTGATACCGGTTGAGTCCTGATTTAGGACCGAGGATGTTATCTATTCTGGAGAATGTTCCATGTGCACTAGAGAAGAATGTGTATTCTGTTGCTTTGGGATGAAATGTTCTGAATATATCTGTGATGTCCATCTCATCCAGTGTATCATTTAAGGCCTTTATTTCCCTGTTGATCTTTTGCTTGGATGATCTGTCCATTTCAGTGAGGGGAGTGTTAAAGTCCCCTACTATTATTGTATTATTGTTGATGTGTTTCTTTGATTTTGTTATTAATTGGTTTATATAGTTGGCTGCTCCCACGTTGGGGGCATAGATATTTAAAATTGTTAGATCTTCTTGTTGGACAGACCCTTTGAGTATGATATAGTGTCCTTCCTCATCTCTTATTATAGTCTTTGGCTTAAAATCTAATTGATCTGATATAAGGATTGCCACTCCTGCTTTCTTCTGATGTCCATTAGCATGGTAAATTCTTTTCCACCCCCTCACTTTAAATCTGGAGGTGACTTCGGACTTAAAATGAGTTTCTTGGAGGCAACATATAGATGGGTTTTGTTTTTTTATCCATTCTGATACCCTGTGTCTTTAGATTGGGGCATTTATAGCCCATTAACATTCAGGGTAATTATTGAGAGATATGAATTTAGTGCCATTGTATTGCCTGTAAGGTGACTGTTACTGTATATTGTTTCTATTCCTTTCTGATCTACCACTTGTAGGCTCTCTCTTTGCTTAGAGGACCCCTTTCAATATTTCCTGTAGAGATGGTTTGGTGTTTGCAAATTCTTTCAGTTTTTGTTTGTCCTGGAAGCTTTTAATCTCTCCTTCTATTTTCAATGATAGCCTAGCTGGATATAGTATCCTTGGCTGCATGTTTTTCTCGTTTAGTGCTCTGAAAATATTATGCCAGCTCTTTCTGGCCTGCCAGGTCTCTGTGGATAAGTCAGCTGCCAATCTAATATTTTTAGCATTGTATGTTACAGACTTCTTTCTCGGGCTGCTTTCAGGATTTTCTCTTTGTCACTAAGACTTGTAAATTTTACTATTAGGTGACGTGGTGTGGGCCTATTCTTATTGATTTTGAGGGGCGTTCTCTGAACCTCCTGAATTTTGATGCTCGTTCCCTTTGCCATATTGGGGAAATTCTCCCCAATAATTCTCTCCAGTATACCTTTTGCTCCCCTCTCTCTTTCTTCTTCTTCTGGAATCCCAATTATTCTAATGTTGTTTCGTCTTATGGTGTCACTTATCTCTTGAATTCTCCCCTCGTGGTCCAGTAGCTGTTTGTCCCTCTTTTGCTCAGCTTCTTTATTCTCTGTCATTTGGTCTTCTATATCGCTAATTCTTTCTTCTGCCTCATTTATCCTAGCAGTGAGAGCCTCCATTTTTGATTGCACCTCATTAATAGCTTTTTTGATTTCAACTTGGTTAGATTTTAGTTCTTTTATTTCTCCAGAAAGGGCTTTTATATCTCCCGAGAGCGTTTTTCTAATATCTTCTGTGCCTTTTTCGAGCTCGGCTAGAACCTTGAGAATGGTCATTCTGAATTCTAGATCTGACATATTACCAATGTCTGTATTGATTAGGTCCCTAGCCTTCAGTACTGCCTCTTGTTCTTTTTTTTGTGGTGAATTTTTCCGCCTTGTCATTTTGTCCAGATAAGAGTATATGAAGGAGCAAGTAAAATACTAAAAGGGTGGCAACAACCTCAGGAAAATATGCTTTAACCAAATCAGAAGAGATCCCAAATCGTGAGGGGGGAGAAAGGGGATAAAAAGAAGTTCAAAAAAAAAAAAAAAAGGAATTAAAAAAAGAAAACGAATAAAGAAGAGTATAAAAAAGAAAAAATATATATATTAGATAAACTAGTTAAAAACGTTAAAAATGAAAAGGGTAAAAGTTAAAAAAAATTTTAAAAAAATTTAAAAAAATTAAAAAATTAAGCAAAAGAAGAGAAAAAAAAATGAAAAAAAAAATTAACTGCAAGACTAAAAAATCACAGGGAGAAAGCCATGAGTTCCATGCTTTGCTTTCTCCTCCTCTGGAATTCTGTTGCTCTCCTTGGTATTGAACCTCTACTCCTTGGTAGGTGAACTTGGTCTTGGCTGGATTTCTTGTTGATCTTCTGGGGGAGGGGCCTGTTGTATTGATTCTCAAGTGTCTTTGCCCCAGGCGGAATTGCACCACCCTTACCAGGGGCCGGGCTGAGTAACTCGCTCGGGTTTGCTTTCAGGTGCTTTTGTTTCCTGAGCGCTTTCCGTAGAGTTCTGGAGGATGGGAATACAAATGGCCGCCTCCTGGTCTCTGGCCCGGAGGAGCCGAGAGCCCAGGGCCCCATTCCTCAGTGCGCCCTCAGAGAACAGTACCCAGTAACTCCCGTCTGCTTGACCTCCGGCCGAGCTCTGAGCTCACCGAGCCTGCGACCGGTTCAAGGTAACCCCGAACTGCGAGCTTACTGTCAGCTCTGTTTCTGCAGCCGGCTTTCTCGCTCCAATACCCGACACTCAGACACCCCTGATCCTTCTGTGACCCTGCAGGACCTGAGGCCATGCTGAACCCGCGTGGGCTTCGCCCCGGTTTAGCCTCTGGAGCGATGTCCCTCAGCAGAACAGACTTTTAAAAGTCCTGATTTTGTGCTCTGTTGCTCCGCCGCTTGCTGGGAGCCGGCCCCGCCCACCGGGGTCTGTCTTTCTGTCGCTTTGGATTCACTTCTCCGCCAGTCCTACCTTTCAGAAAGTGGTTGTTTTTCTGTTTCTAGAATTGTTGTTCTTCTTCTCTTCAATCTGCTGATGGATTTGCAGGTGTTTGCAATGTTTAGATAAGCTATCTAGCTGATATCCTGCTAGCTGAAGTAGTCTCAGCCTGCTACTTCTCCACCATCTTGACTCCTCCTCTCTCTTTGTTTTCTAATTGCTGTTGCTAGGACTTCTAATACTATGTTGAACAAGAGTGGTGAAAGTGGGCATCCTTGTCTTGTTCCTGATCTCAACGGGAAGGCTGCAAGCTTTTTCCCATTGAGCGTGATATTTGCTGTGGGTCTTTCATAGATAGATTTGATGAGGTTCAGGAATGTTCCCTCTATCCCTATACTTTGAAGTGTTTTAATCAGGAACGGATGCTGGATTTTGTGAAATGCTTTTTCTGCATCAATTGAGAGGACCATGTGGTTCTTCTCTCTTCTCATATTAATTTGTTGTATCACACTGATTGATTTGCGAATGTTGAACCATCCTTGTAGCCCAGGGATGAATCCCACCTGATCATGGTGGATAATCTTTTTAATGTGCTGTTAGATCCTGTTTGCTAGGATCTTGTTGAGAATCTTAGGATCCATATTCATCAGTGATATTGGTCTGAAATTCTCCTAAGAAGAGCATTGTACAGAAATATAGAGACAATCTACAGAAAGAAAGACTTTAAAGGTAACTCAATGTCAATAAAAATGTATATATCAATAATCACTCTCAATGTGAATGACCTAAATGTGCCCATAAAATGGCACAGGGTTGCAGATTGGATAAAACGACAGGACCCATCCGTATGTTGTCTACAAGAGACCCATTTTGAACCTAAAGATACACCCAGACTGAAACTGAAGGGATGGAGAAGCATTTTTCATGCCAATGGGCCTCAAAAGAAGGCTGGGGTAGCGATTCTCATATCAGATAAATTAGATTTTAAACTAAAGATTGTAGTCAGAGATACAGAAGGACACTACATAATCCTTAAAGGAACTATCCACCAAGATTATCTAACAATTGCAAATATCTATGCCCCCAATATGGGAGCAGCCAATTACTTAAGAAAACTGTTAATCAAGATAAAGAGTCATATTGATATGAATACACTAATCATAGGAGATCTTAACACGCCTCTCTCAGAAACAGACAGATCATTGAAGCAGAAAATCAATAAAGAAGCAAGAGCATTGAATGACACATTGGACCGGATGGACCTCATAGATATATACAGAACATTCCACCCTAAAACAACAGAATACTCATTCTTCTCAAGTGCATACGGAACCTTCTCAAGAATAGACCACATACTGGGTCACAAATCAGGACTCAACTGATACCAAAAGACAGATTATTACCTGCGTATTCTCAGATTACAATGCTTTGAAACTGGAGCTCAACCATAAGGAAAAGTTCCGAAGGAACTCAAACACCTGGAAGCTAAAGACCACCTTGCTTAAGAATGCTTGGATCAACCAGGAGATCAAAGAAGAACTGAAATAATTCATGGAAACCAATGAGAATGAAGACACTTCGGTCCAAAACCTATGGGATACAGCAAAGGTGGTCTTAAGGGAGAAATACACAGCCATCCAAGCCTCCCTCAAAAAAATTGAAAAATCTAGAACAAAGCAGCTGTCTCTACACCTTAAAGAACTGGAGAATCAACAACAAATCAAACCAACTCCACATGTAAGAAGGGAAATAATCAAGATTAGAGCTGAGATCAATGAGGTAGAAACCAGAGATACAGTAGAACGTATCAATGAAACTAGAAGCTGGTTTTTTGAAAGAATCAATAAGATTGATAAACCATTGGCCACACTAATCCAAAAGAAAAGAGAGAAAGCCCAAATTCATAAAATTATGAATGAAAAGGGAGAGATCACAACTAACACCAAGGAAGTAGAAATAATCATCAGAAGTTATTCAGTTATATGCCAATAAGCTTAGCAACTTAGATGAAATGGATGCATTCCCAGAAAACTATAAACTCCCAAAATTGAACCAGGAAGAAATCGACAACCTGAATAGACTAATATCTAGTAACAAGATAGAAGCAGTGATCAAAAACCTCCCAAAAAACAAGAGCCCAGGACCTGACGGATTCCCTGGGGAATTCTACCAAACTTTCAAAGAAGAAATAACACCTATTCTCCTGAAGCTGTTTCCAAAAATTGAAGCAGAAGGAAAACTTCCAGACTTTTTCTTTGAAGCCAGCATTACCCTGATCCCCAAACCAGCAAAGACCTTACCAAAAAGGAGAATTGGCTTTCTTTTTCAATATTCCTTTGGCTATTCGAGGTCTTTTCTCATTCCATATAAATTTTAGCATTGTTTGTTCTACTTCTTTGGAAAAAAAAAAGGATGGTATTTTGATAGGGGTTGCATTAAATGTGTAGATTGCTTTAGGTAGAATAGACATTTTCACAATATTTGTTCCTCCAATCCATGACATGGAACATTTTTCCATTTCTTTGTGTCTTCCTCAATTACTTTCATGAGTACTTTATAGTTTTCTGAGTATAGATTCTTTGCCTCTTTGGTTAGTTTTATTCCTAGGTATCTTATGGCTTTGGGTGCAATTGTAAATGGGAATGACTCCTTAATTTCTCTTTCTTCTGTCTTGTTGTTAGTGTAAAGAAATGCAACTGATTTCTGTGCATTGACTTTATATCCTGACATTTTACTGAATTCCTGTACAAGTTCTAGCAGTTTTGGAGTGGAGCCTTTGGGGTTTTCCACATATAGTATCATATCATCTGCAAAGAGTGATGTTTCACTTCTTTGCCGATTTGGATGCCTTTAATTTCTTTTTGTTGTCTGATTGCTGAGGCTAGGACTTCTAGTTCTATGTTGAACAGCAGTGGTGATAACGGAAATCCTCGCCATGTTCCTGACCTTAGTGGAAAAACTATCAGTTTTTCTCCATTGAGAATGATATTTGCAGTGGGTTTCTCATAGATGGCTTTGATAATATTGAGGTATGTGCCCTCTATCCCTACACTTTGAAGAGCTTTGATCAGGAAGGGATGCTGTACTTTGTCAAATGCTTTTTCAGCATCTATTGAGAGTATCATATGGTTCTTATTCTTTCTTTTATTAATGTATTGTATCACATTGATTAATTTGCGGATATTGAACCAACCTTGCAGCCCTGGAATAAATCCCACTTGGTCATGGTGAATAATCCTTTTAATGTACTGCTGGATCCTGTTCGCCAGTATTTTGGTGAGAATTTTTGCATCTGTGTTCATCAAAGATATTGGTCTATAATTCTCTTTTTTGATGGGATCCTTGTCTGGTTTTGGGATCAAGGTGATGATGGCCTCAGAAAATGAGTTTGGAGGTTTTCCTTCCATTTTATTTTTTGGAACAGTTACAGAAGAATAGGAATTAGTTCTTCTTTAAATGTTTGATAGAATTCCCCTGGGAAGCCATCTGGCTCTGGACTTTTGTTTGTTTGGAGAATTTTGATGACTGTTTCAATCCCCTTACTGGTTATGGGTCTGTTCAGGGGTTTTGTCCATTTTAATAAGTGAGGATATTATGGTTCAGAGGACTTAAGTGCTAATATTTAGTGCTTCTATGGTTAGGTGCTAGAATTTAGAATCAGGTTTGCCTAATTTCAAAGTTAAATCCATTTCTCATACTGTCAAAGGTAGGAGGAAGAGTAGAGAATAAGAAAAGGGGTTAGGTTGGAATGGGAAGGCTCCAAAGGTAAAATTTAGCTTTGCTTGGGCAAGGCTTGGGAAAAAACCAGATAAACAGGAGAATATTCTTATCCTTGTCTGCTTGGGCTGCCATACAGAATACCATAGACTGAGTGGCTTAAACAATAGACATTTATTTTCTAATAGTTCTGGAGGCTGAAAGTTTGAAGTCATGGGGTCAGAATGGTTGGTTTCTTGTGAGGCTTCTCTTCCTGGCTTGTTGGCCACCATCAGTGTGTATGCTTATATGACGTAACCCAAGGAGAGAGGAGAGAGAGAGCGAAAGGGTCTAAGATCAAGAGGCAGAGGTAAGCAAGTGAAAGCAAACTCTCTAGTGCCTCTTCTTATAAGAACACTGATCCTATCAGATCAGGGTCCATCCTTATAACCCCATTTAGCCTTTATTACCTCCTTTTAGACCCAGTCTCCAAATACAGTCACACTGGGGTGGGGGGGTTGAGGCTTCAACGTATGAATTGGGGGTGATACAATTCAGTTCATGGCAATACTTTTCTTTGAGTTAATGCTTGTCTATGTCTACTTTATTTTTATATTCCCAATGCTTAATATGGTTCCCATAATAAAACATAATAATTTATTTAGCATGAAATAATAAATAAGTGTATGAATAAAAGCAGTTGGAGGTTCTTGCTGTCTGAAAGGCTA
This sequence comes from Neogale vison, assembly GCF_020171115.1. Classification (NCBI taxonomy): domain Eukaryota; kingdom Metazoa; phylum Chordata; class Mammalia; order Carnivora; family Mustelidae; genus Neogale; species Neogale vison. The sequence continues at coordinate 88,958,868 of NC_058098.1, read as the reverse complement.
TAAAAATTGATGTTAATGTATAATAGGATTGTAAAAGGACCTTTCAGCAACTTAATTTTCTTTCTTTCTTTCTTTTTTTCTCTTCTTCCTTTTTTTAAAGTACTCTGTACACTCAGTGTGGAGCTTGATCTCATGACCCAGAGCTGAGGAGTCTCATGCTCTACCGACTGAGCCAGCCATGTGCCCTGTGGTTTGATTTTCTTTAAAAAATTTCCCAGGAGTTTCCATTACGTAACTTACTAGGTATTTAGTTTTAATCTAGAGCAGGGTTTCTCAACAAAGACATTATAATCATTACAGAGCAGGGCCGTATAGTGCATTGTAGGATGTTTAGAAGCATCCCTGGCCTCTACCTACCAGATTCCAGTAGTGCCCCCTGTGGGGGCACAGTCAAGATGATACAGATTGTGTCCAGACATCACCAAATGCCCCCAGCCAGGGGTGGGGAGGTGGCAAATTCATTTGAGAACCACCAATCTAGTATCTAGATTCTAGACCATCGAGTATTATGGATCTTAAAAAGGCTTTCCAATTTCAAAGCAAAGAATCTGTTTCAACTTCATAGGATGCATGATCTTTTGAGTCTTCCCTGATTTCTCAAGCTGTGGCCACTTTCTTGACTTCATGTACCTCTTATCTTAGTTTTTGCCTTATGTAACTCACACAGATTTCCTACCTCACCCCCACCTTTCTTTACCGCTTGCCCTGTGGCTGTTCTTCTCTTGACAATTCCTAGTCCTAGGAAGTGTCCATCCTGCTCTCAGTAAAGGTCAGTTGAGTAAGCAACAGATGTGGCATCTTTGATGTACTCTTTCCTGGTTCTGCTGTAAAGGCATGCTCTCTAATCTCAGCTAAGCAGTGACCTGCAGTTTGCTTCTCAACTTTCTAGTGAATTCCCCACTCTCAGATTCTATCTTCAGATGAAGCCCATTTCTTTAACTTTACTTGAAAGATCAAGACTCTCCAGTTTGGCTGCTCTTAACATTTATCTCCACTTTAAGGACCTTTTCTTTGTTTGCTCTGAAGGAAAGTCCATTCTACCAAAGCATTCTTGGTCTTCTTTCTTGTTACCTCCTTCATATAATATCCCCCTCCCCAAGTTTCCTTCCCCTCACCTACATCTTCAGTTTCTCCCATTTCAGTTCTTTTCTTCTGTTCCTGAACACTTGTTTAGTTTTGTACACCCTAAATTAAAAACTGAAAATCTCTCTTTCTAATTGAGTGCTTTTCAGTCAGGAGAGATCTAACCCCTACGGGACATTTCACAATATACAGAGACAATTTTGGTTGTCACAACTGAGAGGAAGGATGCCTACTGGTATCTAGTGGGTAGAAACCAAGGTGGTACAAAATTTTCCCCCCAAAATCACAGGACAGTCCACTCCCCTAAACAAAGACTTCCCAGGCTCTGGATTTCGCCTGTTCCTGAGGTTATGAGTGCTCAGCCATATAATTCCTTGGACATACTGCATCATGTCTGCTCTTTCTTTTACTTTTTAACTTCTTAGAATATTCATGCACATCTGCTGTTTTGCTTCCACTCAGTCATACTCACTTAACTTCCTCCCATTGGCCACCAAACCACCCAATCAATGACTCCAGTCTAGCATTTAGCTTCTTAAGCTTCTTTGAAGTAAGTGATGCTTTCTTCCCAGCCAGTAGCTTGGGAAATATGGGAAGGGTCAAGGGATCATGCATCTCAATAAGGCTAAAGCAGAGTCTCTGGAATTGGGAAGTCCTAAGATTCACTGTACTATGATCTAGAAACTAGACTCTAGAGAAGTGGTTCTCAAGTGAATTTGCTACTCTTTCTACAACCAGCTCCCCACCTAGGAACAATTTTTATTGCCAGGATTGGGGCAAGGAGCACTGCTGGCATTTAGTGGGTAGAGGCTAGGCTTGCTACTAAACATCCTCTAGTCTTCTTCATGCTCTTTCAGCTCTGGGCAGCCTTTTTGGCTCTGTTCTGCCTTTATCTTCCTCTAATCAGACATATCTGTTTCCATTATTCCTGCAGTCTTGTTCTTCCTCCTCCTCTTTGTTATCTGCTCTGCAGGTTTGCAATCTCACCAAGAGCATTTTAATCAACCTGGACATATGTAATGCCTTGCAGGGTACCTTGCTTGGAGGATGGCCCAATAAATATTTGTTTGCTTGAATTAGTATTAAACTCCATAGATGTCTATGTATAAGATAAAATAAAACAAACAGCACTCAAATCTCATGAAAAATGCTTGAGCAAAATTTGGAACCTTTATATATTATGTGGTATGCCTTACCTAAATCGTTCTTTGATAATAAAACAAGCCTCTGGGGAGCCACAAGGAGAGGGTGACAGAACTTGAATTTTGTTGCCGACACTATTGCTAAGGAGCTGTGTGACCTTATGAAACTGGGTATTGTTCTTAGGCATATTTACCCATCCTTAAAATAACCCTAGAGAGATAAGCATCAAGATTCTTTCCATCTCCCAATTTCTGTCATCCTAGGTAGAAAGCTCAGATATTGGATTCCTAGAAAAACTGTTTTAATTCAGTAGGGTTTTAAGTAAAAGGACATTCTGAAGTTGACCTCATCAATTAATATCCATCTACATTTTTATGGATCAAATACAGTGTTTAAATATATATGTGTGTGAATCTTTTCAACTTTCCATCATGTAAAACTTGATAAAACAAGGCTTTATTCCTATATCAAGTGTCCCAGAAGAGTTCTAAGTGAGTAAAACAAGTTAATCATAAAAACGTGGATCAGCCTTAACAATTGTGTCAGAGAGGATGACAGTGTAATAGAGGGAATTTAAGTAACAATCAGAAATTGTGTGTGTTCTTTTCCCCACAAAGCTCATGTGAAATTAACTAGCAACCCTTGAAACTGTACATAACTGATGATTATTTTATGTTATCTTGTATTTAAAAAAATGGTTCCAAAATGCTAGATTTATAGCACTGCAGAATCCCACACTGTTGCAATGCTGTCTTCAATTCAGCCACTTCATATTGAAATTTCACACACAATAATTGGCTGACCTTCACAGCTATGGCAGAAACTAATTAAAGCTGTAAGGCTGTGCTAGCAGTGCTTTTGTGTGAAATGTGAAGTTTGGTGATAATGAAATATGGGGTGCAGATGTTATTGTCTTAGATAGACTGTGCCCTTGGTTCACACTAATGAAGAACAGCAATTATTAAACAAAAAATATTTTTTACCCATTAATTATTTTGTGTTATGATAGTGGAAATAAAAACACAGTGGCATCTCTCCTACCAGTTTCTCCCCAAAGTAATTTTATGGAACTTTTCCAGCTGACTTCTGTTTCATTAGACATCCAGTTTCCACTTTTTTCTCCTACTGATCTTAGACCTTTGGGAGCCTCAAGCAAGGACCTGGTTAGGTTCAGAAAACAAAGGGTAAAGGGCAAACTAAAAATGGGCACCCATAAAGATTTTCAGACAGCTGGAAGATTAAATAAATGAAGCTTTTTGGAAATAGCTTCACACGCCAAACAGAGATGTCAGTAGAAATATGATGCCCTCCACACTGTTGGTGTGTGATAGACAAAGGTCACTGCTGCTATTGAGGTGCAAGTGGAGAAATAAAGCAGGCCTGAGCTCTGTTTCTTGGTTGTTAGGCGGCTGAGTTTCTGTTAATAGGTCAGTGTGACTTGCAGGACTTCCACTGGGTCAAATATAACAAATCACAGATTTGCAACAATTGAAGAAAAACACTAGGATAAATAAAAGGCACATTGTGTAGTTAAGTCTTAACTTTTCATGAGCTAATGATCGAGTCTGCTTCTCTTTATCCCTCTCCTCATTGACTTTAGGCCACTCAGTTCTCATTAACAGGGTAGAGATGGGACTGACATGAGTTAAAATCAAATTGGCCAATTTCCCTATTTGGGCAAAGAGTTTCAAATTAGTTTCCAAAAATTCAATTTAACAATACTTGTATAATTTTATTTTTTAAGTGTGTCCCATATTATCTGTATTCTACTACATTGGCATCTTGAAGCATTATCTATGAGGTGTCAGCTACTAAAACACAGCCATGATGAGGGGGAGGAAGTAGCAGAAGAAACAGCAAGGGAAAGTGTGCATCACTGGTCCATGTCACCTTAGATTAGACAAGGGGACAAAGGTTAGTGCTTGGGAGGAAAAGGACTAATGATCATAGAAATACTATGGGGGGAAGGTGTGCTGTAATATATTTAGTCTTTCAATAACAGAATATTCAGTGGGACTATGAATTTGAGGAGTAATTAATAAATACAGTGATGGGTAAAATGACTGTTGAGACAGTGTGTCTTTTCATTTTAAGGAAATGGTAAGAACTTATTCAATTCTATGAAGGATAGCTATATATTGTCAGATGAAAACAGACTTATTTTATGGTTGTAAAGAAATTCACTTGTGTAGAGAAGGCACATATAGTAGCTGAATAGCCAAAGAGATAGCCTATACAAGTTATTAGACTATTGCCTCTCAGCTCCCAATCTAGCCTTCAGTGTGCTGCTTATGGTAATGGAACATTTCTTCTTTGCCAGAGTGCACAATGTTAAGCTGTTTAGTAGAGAGGATACTACAGGGACACTAGATAAGGAAAGGGCTTTTCTTCCTGGTTTCGTGTGCTCTCTAATTTGTTCCTGCAGTGTAAGGGGGCCAGGAGCTCATGGGGCACCAATAGAGTGCTCAGCACAAGCATATTTCACCACTATAACCCCCTTGTGTGGCGTCTCCCTTATCCCAGAGGGTAGCTTGGTTCCACTTGCAGGGTTCCAGTGATGCAGCAAACTTCTCTACTATGCAGTGGGCCATGATCAGCATGCTCTCCAAGAGGGGTCTGGATCTCAGTCCTTGAAGGAAGGAGGTCTTTCTGGGGTCCTCTGCCTCAGCCCTAAAGGTAATGGCTGATCTCTATATCCATTTCTGTAATCTTACCCCCCCCCAATGTAAGAGTTACCTATTCCTAGTAGATAATCCCCTCTTGTAGTCAATAATCTTTTTCATTAAACTTTCATTGTTCAAATTACTGTGTTATTTCTGTCTCCTGATTGGAATCTGACTGATTCAATGATCCTCCCATCTTCAGTTCAGCAACTTATAAAAGAAATAAATGAAGCCCTTTATGATGATGACTGAGTTAACTATGAAAAATGTGCTGGGAAAGGAGGTATTGGTAATAGTAGAAGTAGTAGAATATAGAATGTAATTGAAGCAATTATCAGCTTTCAGAAGAAATAGCCATGAATTACAAAAGATTGTAATCCCATGCAATTTTCAATACAGAGAACAAGGCAAGAATGTACCAACATTTTTAACTTTACCATATGCCAAATAAAATAGTAAGTGAGAGACTGAAAACACAGAAAATGTGACAAGGTGATGAGGCAGGCACATTGTCCCATGTCAAAATTATAGAGCGTTCACTTAGGGATTACAGAAGGTCTCTAATGTTAAAACTTTTGGGCCAAAATACGAAACAACAACTTTGGAGTAGTCCTGGCTTCCAAAGTAGAAGGAAACATTTAATTGTCTTCCTCTTGGGAACTGATTTTGCTCCTTTCACCCACTGTTTATCCAGAATATGTCTCCAATTCATTTATTTGAGACAGACTCCATAGCGTCACTCAATGGTAGATTCACAAGATCCCATACACTGCCCCCTCTTTACAGTGTAATCATCATTTTCTTCAGTGTACCATTACACACAGTGTGCTCTGTAATGGACTGATTGTAGTTAAACAGAGCAGTAAAGAGACCTAGCTGGGCACATTAATGAGATGCAAGGCAAAACAATGGAGGCCTGCCCTTCCCCAAGGAGAGAAATTGCCCCTAGGATGTCAAACCATGTTTCTCCTCAGGCTCCTTGGCACACGGACCTATCAATACCAGTATCCTATCAATACCTGGTATCCTATCAATATCAGGATTGTTGTGATAGTAGAGGTTGTCCGTGAAAGTGGCATCTGGGCCCAGCAGTTCAGGCAAAAAAGGAGAGGTTTTTAACTTGTTCAGTGGGAAATAAGTGAATTATAGTGCTCCTGACCAGGTGTCTTGTCTGATACTTGTATGCTAGGAGTGTCCCTTTGGCTTAGAAAAAATAATGTCAAACTTTGTTTCAAGCCAGAGCCTTGGGGACAGTTAAAACTGGGTTGCTGGGAAGAGCTGCTTTTTAGCCAGAAGCTGAGCCAAGTGCTGCTAATAAAACATTAGATGTCTTTATGGTGGTTTCTTTCAGACCAGGCTGGCTTTTGGAGGATGGGTCTTTGGAATCTACGTGTTTTTAGAAAAGTTTTAACTGTGAGGTCCTGTTTGTATTGGAATCTTATTTGGCCCCATGAGGGTAATACTGCTTTATGCTGGACATAGAGAATGACAATGACTTGTGAAGTCAGTTCTTGTGAGTGTCTCTGGGCTACCCAGGGAGGGCAATTTGCACTCCTTCTACCAACTACCATTAGGAGCATGAGTAAATTGCTACCCTACTCTACTAGTGCTATAAAGCGTACTGCTGGGTATCTCACTCAATCAGTAATTCCTAAATCAGGTGTGCTTTCGGGATGAACCCTACCTCTGGATATTCAGACTGAGTAGGTCTCGGGTGGAGGATAAGCATCTATACTTTGAATCAGTATCCCAGTTAGTTTCCCCACAACTCTTCAGGAACTATTATTTAGCAATCACTACACCTAATTACACAGATTCTTCAAGGACCAAAATGGCCTGATGTGATAAAAAGTTGAAGCTGGAAAAATTGGTGCTCTTTGGGACTTACTGTAAATCAGAAGGATACCTGGCAATTTAGAGAGGTCTGTATTAAACTAGAAAAAAATAAAGTTGTAAGAGTTTAAAGTGGATGTGGTATGGGCAACAGAGTTTTGCCATGAGATCTGGCCCATTCGGAGTCCACTATTCCCAGCACCGCATTATATGTCTTCAGGGGATACATTCTCATTGTGTCCTCTGTCCTCTGATACCCCTTGGAACACAGTTTGAAACTGTGTTTCATCATCAACACATCAGAAGCATTCTCAATGTGGTTCAGTCCTCATGTTTCATCCTTATGGCCTCCAGGTTAGGGAGAGGCGACCACTGTTGACCAAAGGGGATCTACAGCTGAAGGGCTAGGAGGTAAAGATTCTAAGGCTGATGAGGAATAGGGAGAACATTTGGTCTGCATCACTTTGTAGTTTGGAGCGTAAGAGGCAATTTGCTATTCTTAGTTCCTAACCAAGAACTTGCTTATGGATTGTTCTTAGACAGTATCTTTTGTTTCCCCATGATGGGGATTCATTTATGCTATTTTATTTACACTCTTTTACTAGGAACTTAAAAACAGTAGTGCAAAGTTGAGAGAGACAGGTGATTGATATCAGGGCATAGCCCATAATCAGGTAACAGGAGAAAGATTATTGGTTTCTGGAGGGATCACACTTATAATTGCCCTGTCAACAACCAACATGTACTAAAGTCAATTTCATGCATGCAAAATATTTGTTGGCTCATTTTAAGGATAATGTATGTTCCATGTAGATTCACATGAAAATAACATACCCACACTCTACATCAAAATTCTGAGTAATTATTTTGCAGTTACATATTACAAGTCTCCTGCCAGGTAATCTTTTGCAGTTAAAACATCTCGTGCCTCTTTGGAGAACAGTGTGGAGATTCCTCAAGAAATTAAAAATAGAGCTTCCCTACGACCCTGCAATTGCACTCCTGGGTATTTACCCCAAAGATACAGATGTCGTGAAAAGAAGGGCCATCTGTACCCCAATGTTTATAGCAGCAATGGCCACAGTCGCCAAACTATGGAAAGAACCAAGATGCCCTTCAACGGATGAATGGATAAGGAAGATGTGGTCCATATACACTATGGAGTATTATGCCTACATCAGAAAGGACGAATATCCAACTTTTGTAGCAACATGGACGGGACTGGAAGAGATTATGCTGAGTGAAATCAGTCAAGCAGAGAGAGTCAATTATCATATGGTTTCACTCATTTGTGGAGCATAACCAATAGCATGGAGGACAAGGGGCGTTAGAGAGGAGTAGGGAATTTGGGTAAATTGGAAGGGGAGGTGAACCATGAGAGACTATGGACTCTGAAAAACAATCTGAGGGGTTTGAAGTGGCGGGGGGGTGGGAGGTTGGGGTACCAGGTGGTGGGTATTATAGAGGGCACAGCTTGCATGGAGCACTGGGTGTGGTGAAAAAATAATGAATACTGTTTTTCTGAAAATAAATAAATTGGGAAAAAAAATAAAAATAAAAATAAAAAAATAAAAAAAAAACATAAAAAAAAAAAACATCTTGTACCAAGTTGATTAGGTTTCTTCAGTCATTTTCATTAAAACCTGGGTTAAAGGTGACCTTTTTAAGCATTCATTGAATCACACAGTATTACTGTTACTATATGTGTATTTGGATACATCTCAGGCCAAATACAGTTTCCTAGTGAAAAACAATTTAAAAAAGTCAAAACCTGATAGTGATTTCCTTGATTCAAAGCAATCATTTTTAAGATTCATTCTCAAAAAAAAGATTCATTCTCAAATGTTTTGAAGGAATAAAAATATAAAACCTCAAACAAATATACACGTGATTCATGAGTAATGTATTGATTTTAGAAATCTTTAATATGTTTAATGTTACAAGGTAAAAAAAAGAAAAGAAATATATACAGTGGAATATTGTATACAATATATATACACAACGGAATGGTTCTTTTCTTTTTTTATCTTTTAACATTGAATACCACATAAAAAAACTCATGATGTACTATATGTTGCTAATTGAATATAGTAATAAAAAAAGTCAATTGAAAATTTAAAAAAAGAAAAAAAAACACCAAAAGCTCTTGGATCGGAAGAATAAACATTGTTAAAATGTCTATACTTCCTAGAGCAATCTATACTTTTAATGCCATTCTGATCAAAATTCCACCGGTATTCTTCAAAGAGCTGGAGCAAATAATCCAAAAATTTGTATGGAATCAGAAGAGACCCCGAATCACTAAGGAAATGTTGAAAAACAAAAATAAAACTGGGGTCATCACGCTACCTGATTTCAAGCTTTACTACAAAGCTGTGATCATGAAGACAGCATGGTACTGTCATAAAAACAGACACATAGACCAGTGGAACAGAGTAGAGAGCCCAGATATGGACCCTCAACTCTATGGTCAATTAATCTTCGACAAAACAGGAAAAAATATACAGTGGAAAAAGACAGTCTCTTTAATAAATGGTGCTGGGAAAACTGGACAGCTATATGTAGAAGAAGGGATCTCGACCATTCTCTTACACTCAAAATGGATAAAAGACCTCAATGTGAGACAGGAATCCATCAGAATCCTAGAGGAGAACATAGGCAGTAATCTCTTTGATATCAGCCACAGCAACTTCTTTCAAGATACGTCTCCAAAGGCAAAGGAAACAAAAGTGAAAATGAACTTTTGGGACTTCATCAGAATCTAAAGCTTCTGCACAGCAAAGGAAACAGTCAACAAAACAAAGAGGCAACCCACGGAATGGGAGAAGATATTTGCAAATGACAGTACAGACAAAAGGTTGATATCCAGGATCTAATGAACTCCTCAAACTCAACACACACAAAACAGACAATCATATCAAAAAATGGGCAGAAGATATGAACAGACACTTCTCCAATCAAGACATACAAATGGCTATCAGACACATGAAAAAATGTTCATCATCACTAGCCTTCAGGGAGATTCAAATTAAAACCACATTGAGATACCACCTTACACCAGTTAGAATGGCCAAAATTAGCAAGACAGGAAACAACATGTGGGGATGTGGAGGGGATGTGGGGAAAGGGGAACCCTCTTACACTGTTGGTGGGAATGCAAGTTGGTGCAGCCTCTTTGGAGAACAGTGTGGAGATTCCTCAAGAAATTAAAAATAGAACTTCCTTATGACCCTGCAATTGCATTACTGGGTATTTACCCCAAGATACAGATGTAGTGAAAAGAAGGGCCATCTGTACCCCAATGTTTATAGCAGCAATGGCCACGATTGCCAAACTGTGGAAAGAACCAAGATGCCCTTCAATGGACGAATGGATAAGGAAGATGTGGTCCATATACACTATGGAGTATTATGCCTCCATAAGAAAGGACGAATACCCAACTTTTGTAGCAACATGGACGGGACTGGAAGAGATTATGCTGAGTGAAATAAGTCAAGCAGAGAGAGTCAGTTATCATATGGTTTCACTTATTTGTGGAGCATAACAAATAGCATGGAGGACATGAGGAGTTTGAGAGGAGAAGGGAGTTGGGGGAAATTGGAAGGGGAGGTGAACCATGAGAGACTATGGACTCTGAAAAGCAATCTGAGGGGTTTGAAGTGGTGGGGGTTGAGAGGTTGGGGTACCAGGTGGTGGGTATTATAGAGGGCATGTATAGCATGGAGCATTGGGTATGGTGAAAAAATAATGAATACTGTTATGCTGAAAAAAAAAAAGAATGAATGTCTCAAATCCAATGTGATATTGCTATTCATTAGTATTTTAGATTGTTTTATATTAATAGTAACACAAATAATATTATTATTGTCATGAATCTAATATTTGCAGTTAGATGGATAATTGCCTGACTCATTAAATTATAAAAGAAAAAAAAACACACCAAAGCCTGATATTTAAAACTGAAGAAAATGCAAACTATTATGAAAGAAACTCTTCCTATGCCTTGACATTGTGTCATAAAAAGAACTAGGATATTTTGGGGTACAAGATAGTGTCATTCATGAACTTAAATAAATTCTACTATAATTCAACAATAATAATATATTCAGTTTTAAAAGAGGAACATCCAGGGGTGCTTGGGTGGCTCAGTCAGTTAAGCGTTTGCCTTCAGCTCTGGTCATGATCCCAGGGTCCTGGGATTGAGCCCTGCATCAGGCTCCTTCATAGAGCCTGCTTCTCCCTCTCCCTCTACCTGCTGCTCCCACTGCTTCTTCTCTTGCTCTTTGTCAAATGAATAAAGAAATCTTAAAAAAAAAAAAAAAGAGGAACATCCAGAGAATTCTTTAAAATACATATGCCAAAAGCAGGTTTTATCTTTTTAAAATTTATTTATTATGATAATTAAGTTTTCATTTTAATTCCAGTATAGTTAACATGCAGTGTTATATTAGTTTCAGGTGTACAGTTTGATGTTTCAACTATTCCATACATCACTCAGTTACTCATCACAGACAAGTGCACTCCTTAATCCCCATCACCTGTTTCTCCCATCTCCCCACCCACCTCCCCTCTGGAAACCATCAGTTTGTTCTCTACAGTTAAAAGTCTACTATTTGCGGCTCTTGGATGGCTCAGTGGGTTAAGCCTCCACCTTCAACTTGGGTCATGATCTCGGGGTCCTGGGATCGAGTCCTGCATTCTTGTGATCTCTCTCTGTTGAATAAATAAATAAAATCTTTTTTAAAAAGAGTCTATTTTTGGTTTGTCTCTATCTTTTGTTTTCCCTTTTACTCATTTGTTTTCTTCCTTAAATTCCACATGAGTGAAATCATGACTTACTTTGCTTAGCATGATACTCTCTAGCTCCATTCATGTCATTGCAAATGATAAGATTTCATTGTTTTTATAGCTGAATAGTATTCCAGTGTGTGTGTGTGTGTGTGTGTGTGTGTGTGTATACATATACTACATTTTCTTTATCCATTCAACTGTTGATTGATACTTAGGCTGCTTCCATAATTTGGCTGGCTATTATAGATCATGCTATTTATAAACATAGGAGTACATGTATCCCTTTGAATTAGTGTTTTGTATTTTGGGGGTGTATATCTGGTAGTATGATTACTGGATCATAAGGTTGTTCTATTTATAACTTTTTGAGGAACCTCCATACTGCTTTTCACTGTGGCTGCTGCAGTTTGCATTCCTGCCAGCAGTGCAAGAGGATTCCTTTTTCTTTACATCCTCACCACTGCTTGTTGTTTCTTGTGTTTTTGATTTTAGCCATTCTGGCTGGTGTGAGGTAGTATCTCATTGTGGTTTTGATTTGCATCTTTTCATGTGTCTGTTGGCCATCTGTATGTCTTCTTAAGGAGGCTTTTTATCTTGCTTCATACATCTTCATTAAAGATTTCCTGACCATATTTGAAAGATATGTAGATGTGTTTAGCAGGGTCTATGCATAGGGAATGGAGGTATCTCTTAGGAAAAACTGAATGGTAAGAAGAGAGATCCCCAAGGCATAGAAACTTTATCTAATGGCTCCAAAAGATAGCTTTCAGGTCAGCCCACATGAATTTTCACTTGAGTTCTAGGGATTGTGAGCAAATAAAAGCAAACAAAAATAAATTCAGAAGCATCTGTTTGTTTTTGTTTGGTTGATTGGCTGTGTATTTTGTTTGTTTGTTTATTTATTTATTTATTTATTTATTGGTGGCATTTTTTGGTAAATTTATTGAGACACAGCTTATGTAAGAGAGTGTAGCAAAGAGGGCTGGAAGGTCTGACTGGTTAAAGCATATTCAATGCAAATACCAAGACTCCAGCCATAGTAGACTAACCTGCAGCTCATATGTAGAAACAATGGAAGAGGACTTCATGCATTGTTGGTGTCACAGGCTGCAACAAAGGCAGGGACACACTTGGAAGGCATCAGTGGCAATATACTGGATTCACTGAAGCCTTGAATGATCACTAGTGGTAGAGATGTAGCAGCAAATGCATGCCACTTGAAGGCAGCTGTGAAGAAGACATTTCCAGAGAAAGCCAAAACAGGAGAGGAGAGAAATGTTGGATGCCAGATCATAGCCAGGGGCTCATGAGAGACACTCTCAGAAACCTTCCTGAAATTGTGTGTAGCTAGACAAGGGGTAGGTAAGGAAACTGAATTTCTTTCATTTGTGGAGAGAGCCCACAAAGAACATTTTGTTATGGTTTTTAACTTAATTTTAACAGGTTGATCTAGTAAGGTAATCCCAGTTTATAGTTGTAAAAGTATGGGAAAGACATATTGTGTGTTCTAAATGAACTTTCATTTTAATAGCTCACATTAAATAATTCCAAGCAATTAGTGCTCTGTATTTTAAAGAAATCATACAAAATACAATAAATTACTCTGCTATTAAATATGGATAATTTAATCCTGAGTATTACAGAAATATATTATTTTTGTATTGTCTGTTCCTATTATTAATCAAGCAAATTAAGTTAGTCAAGTGATTCCAAATAGAATGTGAAAATTTATTATATACAGCAGTATTAAAAAATCATAGAATCAGACTCTCTGTGGTAAATGCATTTCCAAATTTAAACATCTAAATGATAATAAGTCTTGAGTACTACATATCTGAATAAAGAGCTCACTGCTCAGTAAGATTTTTAAATAACTATTTTTGTTATGATTCAAAATATATTAAAATAAAATGATAAAACAATTTCAGAACTTATGTTCATATCTACATGAGTTCATACACTGTGTGTTTATTTTCTTTAAGTAAGGTACAGTATTAACAGTTCATATCTTGGTAGATTATAAAATACACCTTGTATCTCAGCCTTGATTCCCTTTTCCCTTTCTCTGTGGCATTTATGGTAATTTTAAGACCAATTGGGCAATAAAAATTGAAGAGATAAAAATAAGTAAGTGTGTTTATTTAATAGATGCTGATTTTTAATTAGAATCTTAAACGACATTTAAAAAAAGAAACTTGCTAAAATTTCAACAGGGACAGTTTATAATTTTATAATATGTTCCTGAGATCTGGGGGGATCTCACCTTGTCTTTGTATGTCAAAACCTCTGATACTTCCTTGTTACATGGAGCATTAAGTCAATGCATGTTGCTGTGATATACAAGAAAAATAAAAAAAAAAAAATAAGTTTACTCCTTCTTAATAGTTTAACTTGTTGAAGTCTAATGTGTGTTAAGGCCATACTTTCACATGTGATATTCTTAGGCCCACAAATGAATGAATCAACAAAGATGGAAATGGTTAAGTTTATTGATGACACTCTGAAAAAAAAAGTTCTCGTGTTCTCCACTGGCTAAGACACACACACATAGTGTCGGCTTTTATGTGTGTTTGTATACAAAAGCAAAAACTCTAATTTGATATGAACCCAAAAGGTGCAACAAGTTATACTCATTTAATCTACAGTGAAGTAACAAGGTAACATTAGCATTGCTGTTCAAAGACTGGAATGCATGGGACAGAAATACATGGGGAGGTATTTTTATGAAAATTATTTGGAAGGATTTGTCTTCCTAGCCCTTAGATTATAATAATATAGTATCTAAAAAGACTGTTTTGATTATAACTTTAAAATTCTTTCGGGACGCCTGGGTGGTGCAGTTGGTTAAATGACTGCCTCCGGCTCAGGGCGTGATCCTGGAGTCCGGGGATCGAGTCCCACATCAGGCTCCCAGCTCCATGGGGAGTCTGCTTCTCCCTCTGACCTTCTCCTCGCTCATGCTCTCTCTCACTGTCTCTTTCTCTCAAATAAATAAAATAAAATCTTAAAAAAAAAAATTAAAAAAAAATAAAATTCTTTCATCTTTCTTTCTTTCTTCTTCTTCTTCTTTGTCTTTGTCTTCTCCTTCTCTGTCTTCTGTTCCTCCTCTCCCCTTCCTCCTCCTCACCCTTTCTTTTTTCTTCTTTTTCTTTGTCTTTTTCATCTTCATCATCTTCTTCTTCATCTTCTTCGTCTTCTTCTTCATCTTCTTCTTCGGCTTCGTCTTCTTGTCTTCTTCTTCTTCATCTTCTTCTTCTTCTTTGTCTTCTTCTTCTTCATCTTCTTCTTCTTTGTCTTCTTCTTCTTTGTCTTTGTCTTCTTTGTTGTCATCATCGTCTTCTTCTTCTTCATGCCAATCTCCTGACCTTCAAGTTCCACTGCATATAATCTATACATTTGGAGTTGACTAGGCTGAAGATTTAAGAAATGAAGCCTGACATAGTTTCTTCTTTCCTATAAATTAGAAAATAGAAGTTATGTCTTTCAAAGTATTATATTTTATTAAATAACTAAATGCAAACTTTGCTTCTACCCAGTGTCCCTACTCAGACCAGGGTGTTCTGATTTTGTCTGCAAGGGATGTTTCAACTCTGAGGTCACTAGTGTTTTTCATTGGGTAGACTGCATTGAATCCAAAGGTCTGATTAGATTGAGTAAGTCCACTGAGAAATAGGCATAGTGCAATCCATGCTTAGAAATGTTCTCATTAAACAGAACTTCAGAAATTTGCAAATGTTACTAGATTTAATTTAATTCTGAATATTTTAGGAATATTGCTAAAGTGGCAGCTAAAAATCCTGGGGTGGGGAGAAGGGAAGATGTCAAGGTTGTTGGTTTGAGGAAGTATTTATCAAAACATTACAGTCCCTCTTTCTATGATTTTGTGTTTCACTAAACAGACAGGGATATTAGTAGCTGCACATTAACTCACAAGAAGAAAGCTTTTTAGTGATATGGCCATGTTCATGTAGGGGACAGCTTTTAACCTTGCATGGGCCCTGCTTTTGGTGTTCCGGACCTGTTGATTACCTCCCTTTAGCTTAACTAGTACAAACACTTAATCGCTGAGATTCAAAGACCCTTTTTCTTTAAGCACAGTGACTCTACAAGTCAACTCTATTGTGAAACTGAATTTTGGTAACTGACACCAATAACATAACAGCATTAAATCACGTATATTTTTATAGTGGATACGCTAGTCTGCTTGTAAATATGTTCAAAGATAGCATGTAGGTGGCAGAAGAATTACGCTACAACTTTAACAGCTAATAAATCTTTATTTAAGCAAGGGACCTCTAAAATTTAATTAGGCATATGAAAGCAGAGATCATTCTGAGGGTAAAAATATGCCAGTTCTCACAAGAAAAGACATCTGCTTTGTGGAAAAACTTCAAGTTAAAATTTACTCTTCTGTTACTTTGTCAATAGAAAGGCTTTCTGGTTGAAGAGCAAATATCTAACTTAAAAAAAAATGACAGAAGGAGACAGGAAGCGTTCCTGGCACACCCTGGAGGGGAGAAAGAAAGGCCCATTTGTGAACTCATTGTGCCTTATTTAGCTAATTCAGGTAGACATCCCTCTCTTTTTCTGTCTTCCTCCTTCCTGGGTCATGTAGGGGTAGTTAAGGAACTAGGGCAGATTTAGGAATGCCCATGATAGAGAATTAAATTCGAGAACTTTCAGTGCAGTGCCTGCTCCCTCACTTCTCCCAACCTAAAAATGTCTTCTCCACTCACATCACAAAGTGTGGCTACAGGAAGGTAATACCCCTCTTCCCCAAATTTATAACATATATCTAAATCACAACTGGTCCTTGAGCTCTTTACAGATTAAAAGTGTCTCAGTACCCAACACTGCTCCTTATTAGAAGGCAGAAACCACCAGGGTTGGTTACATTCTAATTCCAAATTCTTTACGTTGGGTTTGTGTTTTCTCTTAATTTCCTTCTCCAGAAGGCTTCGGTCACTGTGGTGTAAAATGATGACCTAGGGAAAGAGTAACACATTTTAATCATCAGTGGTATGCCTTTAGCAGATTTTCTCCTTCTTCAATGAAGAATTTGGTAGGCATTGTGGAGGAAGATAGGTAAGGCCCAGCTTCTACTCTCATAAAACTTGATCAGGTTTAGGAGATGAGACGTAAAAGCTTGAAGCATACAGTAACATTTCAGTTGTAGAAAGTACAGCCCAAGGCAATCTATACATTTGTGCCACAAGATTAGGATAAATAACTCCAGTTTTGTCATTGGCCAAACCTGTCCTGGAGCCAACGAAGCAGTTTTTGTTGTTTGTTTGCTTTTCATTTCTCAGGAGTCCTTCATCTAGGAACAGGGTAATATATTTTAACAAAATTAGCATCGGGAATGCAATCTTTGTTTTTAACTTGTGCTGCTCAGAGATGTGCAAATGAAGCCAAATGCATACCATGAAATCAGAACTAATTTATGATAGGATGTTTTAATTTTTTGTCTGCTACCATTTGATGCATCTTGTAGATGTTCTGATGCTTGCATGGTATTTCCTTCAAGTCACTTATTTTATGCTAAAATGGTAACACTGGTGACTCACTTCAAATGTCAATGAGCATCATAAATAATGAATTCAGAATTGAGCCCATATTGCCCAATTAAGTAGTTCTTTCATCTGATCAGATGCCATTCAGGCTTCTTTGTGCACTTTTCTTTATGTGACTTTAAAGTCATCCTGGTGTTGTTTTTGAAAAATAAGTAAAATAGAGCTCTCTTTTGTGTAAGACTTTAGAACTAGCCTTGAATGGCAACAGAATGCAATTTAATGAAAATAGAAGAAGCTATGATATAAGGAGAAATGCATTTAGGTATCTTTTCCAGAAGGTAGGTAATCCTGTACGAGGTGCCCCCAATGAAAGCTTGGAGACCTTGGGACTGCATCTGAAAGCCAGGTACCTGGCTTGGCCCTACAGCTAGGAGCTGACTGGGGAGACTTAAGCAAGTTTCTCAGTTCTGTAGCCATGATATCTGAGACTTGGACCAGATGAACTCTGAATTTCCTTTCAGTTCTAAAATCTATGAACTGGCCCAACTCCATCAAAAGGCTACTGGATAATGCTTACTATAAACTTGAATCTTGTTTCTATTAATGTGAGAAACTGAAAATTTTGTTAGAATACAAATGTTTTTGATCTTCCCAGAGCTTACATTTGACTAGAGTCTGCAATAGGTTTTTAGCCTATTGGGAAATGGCAGAGACTTACTGGGAACATTTGGGGGTTTCTGAATCATTACATGAAGCAGAACAGTGCTTTACAGAAAGTACAGAAAGTTTCTTTGCAGTATACTCCTTGATGAAGGTTTTGCTGCCAGTTACAATTGCCTTGTCAGTTCAGGAGTTTGTGAGGTAGTCTTTACATTAAATATCTGTCTCTTTTGATCCATAGTTTCCTCAAATGTGAAATAGATACCATACCTACTTCAGAGGGTTGTTCTGAAGATTGACAATATAGTAAAAATCATCTTATATATCAGTTATATACTAAACTATGCCAAATCGTAGTGACCTGACACAACCACCATGTTTTTATTCATGATCATGTCTATTGGAAATGTGGACAGCGATCAGAGGAGTCTGCTCATTTTTGCTCTATGTAATGCTGGCCAGAGCTAAAGTGGCTTGGTGCTTATCCCCATGGCCTCTCCCTCCATGTGGCTTTTATCCTCCAGGGTCTTTCTCTCTCCATTATGACCTGTATGTCCACTGGGGTAGGTTAGACTTTTTAGCATGGCAGTGGGATTCCAGGAGTGAAAACAGGTCTGGATATGGAAGTCCCAGAAAACCATTTCTGTGGCATTCCATTGGTCAAAGCAAGTCACCATCCCAACCCAGATTCAAGGAATGGAGAAACAGACTCCACCTTTAATGGGAAGAACAGCAAAGCCACTTTGCAATTAGCATGGATACAGGGTGGCTTGATTTATTGGGTGCCATTTTAAATTATCAACCACACCTCAAGTAAAGCCTGGCACTTGATGAATGGATAACATCTTACATGTTGCAACTTTTATTAACATTCAACCTCATAAGATAGCCAGCACATATTAGCTCTGTGGTTTGAGGAAACTAAGAAGAAAAGTTGTGTTAGTTGCTCAAATTTATGTAATGAGTGAGTGATAATATTAGGACTTAACAGAATTTTCCTGACTCTGTTTTTTCTACTATGAATTATTGCTTATAAACTGGAAAGAAATTGAAATATGGAAAATGATCAGTGGAAATGCCAATGGCTGGGAATCCTTTTGCTATTTTAGAAAACTGCCTTTCTTTTTTTATGAGCCAAATGTTGGTTGAAAACAATGAAAGAAAAATATTTTTTCAAAAGATATTATTTATTTATTTGGCAGAGAGAGAGAGAGAGAGAGAGAGAGATCACAGACAGGCAGAGAGGCAGGCAGAGAGGAGGAAGTAGGCTCCCTGCTGAGCAGAAAATCCAATGCAGGGCTAGATCCCAGGAGCCTGAAGATCATGACCTGAGGCCAAGGCAGAGGCTTAACCCACTGAGCCACCCAGGCGCCACAAGAAAAATATTTTCTTGACTACATTTCTTAGATATCTTTCTCTAAAATGTAATTATATCTGGAGCAACTTTGTCACTGAGCTCTAGACTTATACTGATTAGCAAATGAATTCTTGGAAATATATCCAAACTTTCACATAGTTTCAGCTTTAACTATGAAGTCTACAGAGAAAACAATAAAGATTTTGGAGTTGAGTCAGGTATGATCTGAAATCTATACCTATCATGATCTCCTGAATTCAATCTCTGTTTATTTTTTTCCTCCTTCAAATTTGGTATGAAAAACTATGACTACTTTGAGCAAGTATGCAGAATAAAGAACAGGAAAAAATATTGGTATTTTTGAAAATATAGAGTACTCATTATAGTACAGGTCATTATATCATGTTTATATAATACTTAACATCAATATAGGAAGCTCTTTATATAAAAGTGTCATACAAAGATTTTTATTCTTTGCATTATATTGTTATTATTGTCATTATTTTGATTGAGTCCCTTGTTGAACTCTGAATTCTATTTGAACCTGAAACGGTAATCAAAATGTGGGCTATTTGATAATCCCCATGAATATGACTGAAAAGTTTTCATGAAAGCCCTACAGACTGAACCCATTGAATTTAGAATAGTTCTTATTCTAGTAGAAAGAAGCAGATGTCCCAAACCAAACACACTTGGTTTAATATACTTTTACATTGGCTTTAATGGACAGATGTTTTGACTATGACATGGCAAGACAAGGATTTGAAATGGTGGATTGGAAAGATTTTGTTCATAAAAGTAATTGCTCTTACATTACAAAGTGCAGGATTTACATGTGGAAAATGTCAGCCTGTTGCAGCATCTCATGATGGATCATGTTACCACAAGCCATGGAATTCACTAGAAATAACCAACTTACTTCTGAGGGGCCCTTTTAATAGGCATTGCATACAGAATGGCAGGGAGGGGGAGACTCAAATCTAGAGTCATTCTAGTTACGTAGTTGATCCTTGATTATACACTTGCAGGATTATCAATGACCCCTCCCCCCAATAGAATTTGGCTTCTGTCTTTGTTATTTTGCAAGCTAAAAGCAATTCTTACATGTCAGGCAGAGTCAAAGAGCTTTACAAGTATAAATAACCCATTTGATCCTCATAAGAACTCCTAAGAACAGGTGAGAAAAATGATGCACAGATAAGCTATATCTCACTTAAGGTCACAGTGCTAGTAAATGACAAAAACAATATCTCAGTAGCTTCAGAGTCCATGCTCTTAACTCAAACTCTATTCTTCTTCTTCTTCTTTTTAATTTCTTCAACAAGTAGATGGTAAGAGCTACATCTAATTACTTCTGCGGTTTAGAAATTTCTTAGGTGAGACTGAGGGAAGTAAAACTATTGCTCCAAAACTTCAGATGCTACCTCCTAATTTATGCAGAAGTTTAGTTCACCAGCAATTTTATTCCTGAATTTGGAAGTCAAAGGGTCTTCCAGTCCCTTAAAGGGTCACAAAGACCTTACACTGATTCCAGGCACTTTTGTCTGGCACTCTTCTTCCTTATGCTTATTTTGACACATGAAATGAGAGGGAGGGACAGAAAATTTAGAAAATATAAACCTATTTTTTCTACTACATAAGAGAATAAAAAACATCATGATAACAGCTTTGCATTATTAGCAAAAGGTTAACTAACATTCACTACCCTTTATTTAGAAAGGAGGGAAAAAGACATATATATTGAAGTCTTTCCTCAAAAATGCTCCAAGTTTTAAACTTCGGTTGCTCTGCAGTCTAAGCTTCTATAATGAGGGATCATATTTGTGGAAACCCTGTTCCCAGCAATGCCAGATAACTAAGTAAAAGACGCATCGTTGTGGGAAGAACACTGGGTGTGCTGGAGACACTCTCCCACTAGCTTGCTGATAAATGATCTGGGCAGGTCATTTATCCTTTCTGTGCCTCAGACTGCTTATGTGCCTCCCTCAAAGAGTTATTGTAAGGATGAAATGAAATAATATATGTGAAAGTGCCTAGTATGTAGTGTGTTCTCAATAAATATTTGTTAAAGAAAAAAGTAGCATTGCATTCCAGTGTCAAAGATGAGTTATTTTTGAATTATGCTTTGGATATTGTTTGTGCAGTAATATGCATGTGAAAATGTGGATAAAGGAACGGAAGTAATTGTCCTGGGATTCTTCAATAATTACACTACCTTCCTTTTGATTTACCCAACTTTTTTTTTTGTCTTTTACCTACTTTGAAGAATATGGCTGTTCAAAGACAGAATCCTTCCCTTTGATAAAACCCAGATGCAGGGGGCAAAATGCATTTCCCGTAGAGATTCATTTGGGGACCAAAGGGTCCAGGCACTCTTCTCTTATAAATCCGCCACCCGTCCATTTTGTTTTCACTTGGCAGGTGGGGATGGAGAGTGTATTATGACAAGAGAATGAGGAAGGATCAAAGAGGTCATCAGCCTCTTCCAAACACAACCCCGGGTCCCAAGTATGACAATCAATGTAATAAACTGTTTTGTAGTTTAAAATAATTTTTAACTTGATGGGGATAGGGTGGTGAGGGCAGAGAGTAGGTAAGATTCAGGATATTAAAAAAATCTGGAAATTTTTTAAAATATAAAAATGTATCTAGTCTCCCTTACTCAACCAAAAATTTAGATGCTTTCTCTGGGATGGAGGTGGGGACATGAATATTTTCTCATATTTTTTCAGGAAATTCTGATACATGAAAATTACTGGTCTAGTATATTAATTACATCTGTCTACAGTTTGACTCACCCCATGGCCAGTATCCTAGGGACCACAGTGAGCTGAAGTTGATCACCAGCTGTTCCCTTTAGGCAGGGCTGACACCCTCAACCTTTCCCTCATAAAGTGTGGCATGTGTATTTTACATTAGGCCTACCAAATCATTTTTGTGATCTGTGTGGCCTTTATTGACCTTCAGACGTGGGCAACAAAGTGACCCTGTCCTAGTGCTGCTCTTTAGTGAACTCTGTCTTAGCCCTGATTCAACCATGCCTCTCTCCATGGGATGAGGAGGCTTTGAGACAAATGGACTTTTCTTGTCAAGCAGCCACCCCTTCTTTTTGTTTGTGTTTTTCTAACTTAAATGTACTTAGGAAGCATCCGGGGATCTTGCTAATGTGCAGATTCTAATTTAGTAGTCCTGGAGCAGATTTGAGATGCTGCATTTCTAATTATCTCCCTGGCGCTCTGAGTAGCAAGGGTCTACATCCTGCTCCAGGTACCCAGGCTCCTGGATTTCCTTGAGCAAATGATGTCAAACCTGCATGTCTTCTTTCCTGGGTCCTAAAGACGGGCTCTGTGGTCACCATGGTACCCAACGCTTGAGAGGTGGTCAAGGGAGTGCTGGGAGGGAGGCTGTGTCTGCGAACACAGTGTAGATGTGTGAAGCACTCGAGGTGCAAAATAGAGCCAGAGGTCAGAAAAGAAGGGGGCAGTCACCGGGTGGATGTACAGATTGGGAATCCAGGCTATGAGCCAACTCTCCCCATATTATCATATCCTAACACAGAATTTCAAGTAGTCCAAGAATTCTAAATTCAATATTGGTCTTCCAGATTGTTAATTCATGTAGGAAAAGAGAACACATTTTGCTTTAGCAGCTTGTTACCTTGACTATATCTATTTTTCAGCATAAAAACATGCAGTATGTGCACCTCTATTTGTATTCTTGCTGCAAGCCCTGAATTGTTAGAAGTTTGCCAGTCACTAGGCACCTGAATTTGTAACCTCCCTTCCCCCCTTATCTAGATCACTCTGGGCATAAACTTGAAGTGACAAAAAGATCAAGGCAAATTATTACTTTCGACTTGGACCTTTCTTTTGCAACTACCTGCATTTATTTCCAATGTCATGTGGATCTGTTTCATTTGCCACATGGGTCTCTTTCATATGAAACTTTTAATATGTATATCGGACTATGGAATACTGAACTGTATGGGGTATAGAGGAGTCACAGTTCCTTTTGGTTAACAGTGTTTGCAAATGTCACTCCAGAGTTTCAGGACAGTGAAACCCACCCAGTTTGAAAGAGAAGGCCATCTTGCAATACTCCGGCTTTTCTTCCTTTTTTAAACCCATCCTCTCATCCCATTACAGTAGCCTACTTTTACAAATCCTGGATTAAGATCAACTCTTAGCCCCACCATTTGTAAGCTCTGTGATTCCAACATTTCTGGGCCTCAATTTCTGTGACCACTAAAATGGAGACTGATAATGTTTACCTCTTAGGGGTATTAAGAGGATCTGAAGAGGTAATACACATGAAATTATTTCAAATTGTGTTTGTATTTGCCTGATAGAGTAATCACTCAAGCAATATTTTTTTATTATTTAATGTTTTCCATTTTTTAACAGTTTTACAGTTTTATTGAGGTATAATTGATATATAAAAAAAATTACACATACTTAACCTCTACATTTTGATGCATTTGGACATATGCATATACCCATGATACCGCTGCTGCAATCAAGATAATACTTTTTGCAGGTTTTACTTCCTTATTGAAGCTGTATAAATGCTTTCTTATACCACTCATTTGTCTCTTATTTGAAGGCCTTCATCTTTGACAATCATTATATAATTCCTTAACTTTTACTTATAGTTCATTGTGTATTATTAGTTTGACATGGTTTTCTAATTATATTATAACATGCTTTAGGTCAAAGGAAATACCTTTATTTATTCTCTGTCTTCCACATCTCAGTGTATAATACCAAACACAAGGAAGACCCTTAAATGTCTTTTGAGTGTTTGATTAATTAATCATAATGGAGTATTTAAGAACAGATAGGGCTGATCTGGTTTGAATGTTTAAGAAAAGTGGCAAGGGAAAATGGCTCAAATAGGAGAGGGGGTTGAAACCACCAAAAAGCAAGGGTTGGAGAAAGGGAATTACTCGATTTGCTGAGCAGAAATAGAGACTGTTCCTGAATGTCACCCCGCAGAATGTGGTGGAAAGGCTGACATGCTTCTCCAACTAGGTGAGGGGGCAGGGTTGCTTGAATTCATGTGGAATAAGACCTCCTACCTCAGAGATAGGCTTATCTCTTTGCTCGGCCTCAGTAAACTCTCTGAACATAACTATTATAAGCCTGCACCCTGAGAACAGTAATTGACACAGGGGTCATTGAGAAAAAATAGAATTAGAGTGCAGGATTTTGCAAAGGCGGTGATGGGTACCCTTGTATCCTGTCTTCTCACTCTGGCCTCTCTGTTGACTCACAGGAAAGCAGTCTCAGGTAAGTCTCCCTTCCTTCCCAGTCAACCTTAATCTCCCCTCTCATTTGCCTAAGACGTCAAGCAGAGCTGGCTTCAGCTAGATAGAGTGTAGGGCTGGTGTAGGGCTGGTTTTAGGCCACAACAGGGGAGTGGAACAACTGAAGGATTTAGCAAAATCCTAATTTGTTTACCCCCTTCTGACAGAACAATGTTTATGTTTATTTCTGAGGCTGCAGTACGATGTGTAGTTCAAGAGTTTTGACACTTCAATACACCATGAGAGGTTAGAAGTCCATTTGTCCTTTATTAATTTGTTGGTGAATATATTTGGGTTTTCATTTCACACCAAAAAATGCAGAGAGGGATGCAGTTTTGACATTGTTTCCTTACCCTTGAGCTCCATGTAAACAGAAGTTGTCTATCTGACAGTCTGGAGCTGTGTGTAAAGCCCCTGTTTACTTAATCTGAACGTCCGTTTCTTTTCTGCTTGGTCTGCAAAATAAATGAAATGAAAAAGTGTGCGGGAACCAGAATCGTGTGAGTCTGAGAAAGACATTTGGATCACTGAGTAACTAAAAGCGCCCTCTGTTTACATGTCTCTGCAGTTTCTGTCACTGCAGCTGTGTTACAGCTTATAACAACTAATCTCTTTTTATTTGTATTTTACTTTATTTTATTTTGTATTAAAGGCGCTTTTAAGTCCTGTCTTCCAAATGTGTTCAAGGTTTCATAACTGTCTTAATAGTGTATACACATTATAGTGATGGCAGTGAATTTCTTCCAGTCTGGATTTTGTTAAGAGTGACTTTAAGAATAGTTTGTGGGACAATTAAAATGTGTTAATCTGTATTTGAAAACTTGATCCAGTTAAAAATCAGCTTTCCATCCACTTATATTTTGCCAGGGTTTCCTATGTCACATAGATGGGTTTTCTTGAGAGGCCAAAATGGGGCTGAGGGGAAAGGAGTGTTCAAGAAAGCCTGGGAGTTAAGCTAGAGTTTAGGCCTCTGGGCTGATGTCCTCTTAACCTAACCCATGTTCTGCTTCAGGAGAAAATGATGCACTGAAGGGTTGGAAATGGGGCTTGAGCAAGCACACTTTTCATGCTCAACAAAGCCTAACGTCATTTCACTATACAATTTGAGTTATGTGTGTGTTTTTAATAAACCAATCCTCACAAAAAATAAATAGATTTGTTCTGCTTAAACTGGCATACAGAGGGCTTGGGGGAAAAAATCTTTAACACCTCTGGGGGATTGGAAGGTAACTTCACACTCCAGCTTCATGTCGGGAACGTGTGATAACAATTTGACAGGAAATAAGTGGATCCTGTCTCAGGCCTTGGGAGGAGACTAGACCCTGGAGCATAATGGTGTGAGTCTGAAGGCCAGAGAGCTTCCCGCCCAGCAGGGGGTAGCCAAGTGCCAGTAAATGGGAAGGAATTGAAGTCCATAGCATCCATTCTGCGCCAGCAGGCAGCAATCTGACTCTGGACGCCTATGTTCTTCTCCAGCGCTTACATTATGTACTCCAAAAACGAGCCACTTACCTGAGGCCTTCACCTGAGAACTTGAACCTCTGTAACAGATTTTTTTGAAAGGGAGCCCGATAGAGGGGTTGAAAGAGTGCATTTATCTGCCCAAGGCTTTGATGGATAATTGGTGGGTTGAGAGGCAAGCTTTACTTTTCCTTCTGATTCTACTTCCTTCTCTCCCATTTGGCAGAATCCCAGAATCCCCTGGGGAAGGATGGACAGAGACCAAGAAGTCAGGCCAGCTACCCTGGCTTTTCAAGTACATGAGGGTGTGTGTGAGTATGAGTGTGTGTGTGTTTTGTGGGGAAGCCAGAGTACAGATTCCCCATAACCTCTACCTCCACCGAGAAAACCTGGGATCCACAGGTGAGCCCCCAGGATGTCCAGTAAAGACTGAGTGGAAGAGAACCTGATAAGCCTCTGGGCTGCTGGGGAGGAAAAGATGCCAAGCTGAGCTACAGGTAGGGAGAAGGTGGAGGAGGTGGGGCACAGGGTAACAAGGTCACTAAAGAAAAAATATTTTGAAGGAAACCTGTGTTCCTTTCGATCTGCTGGAAAAGGAGCTTGAGGCTGTGAGACTGCCTGTGCCAAGTGAGAACAGTCTAGCCCCGGAGTCTCCCAGCCCGCTTTACCTTGTTGCTTCCCACTCAGGCCATTTTCAGTTGATGCTGCTTTTCTTTGTTCTGTTTTCTCCCAGTGCAGTGAACCCTTACATTATGGGTTTCTGTTGTAGTTTTAACCTCTAATACACAACCATTACATCTTATCTCGTCTTCTAAATTACTCTAAAATCCAATTATAAACCCCCCTCTCCTTTAAGAGCACACAACTTGCCACATTACTGAGATGCTGGGCTGCTCTTTTGTTTTTCTAAATTAATAATAACTACCATTTTCCGTCTGCTCTTTGCATGGGAGTCTTTTATATTACCACGCAGCTTTCCAAAATGCATATTATGATTCTTTTCTGCATCTTTGCTGGGCTACAAAAGAGCAAAGGATGATTTTCCAAATATTCATAAAAGATCTGTCAGTTGGTTTTTAATATCAAAACATTTGAAACTTGACAATCCTTAAAAGAGAAAGCATTTTAAAATTTATCAGCTAAAATTTCACTACTGCTTTGCTTTGTTAGGGTGAAATAGAAGTCTGTCACTTTTAAGGTTTTCAAAGGTTAGGATGGATTTTGTTTATTAAAATTTTTATGGGCTGAAAACTCTTAGTTCTACTAAGGTTTCAAAAGCGCAAGTGAATTTTTAAATCCCACACCCATTGTGAGTTTCTTGAATCTGTGGAGGGAGAGGACTACCTTAAAGACAGATTCAACATCTATAAGTTATAGAAATGTCTAAGTGAACACGCTGAGAACATTTTAGGCAAAACTTCAACACTGCCAAGAATATCCATGAATACTTTTTCTGACAAAGGGATGATTGTGATTTATAATAGAAAACTGCTCTTAGGAAAATATGGTAAATTCAAATCTGATAGGAGAAAAAGAAATCTTACTTGTTTTAGTGTTTTATAATCACAGGTATGTAATTGAAGTGCAAGTGCTATTTTAATTTGCAAATTCATTCAGTCTTAGAAAGTATATTTGATATACCTAAGGCATCTGATCACGCAGCAACAAAATATGCTTGACATGTAATTACTAAAAACATATATGTCTAAGCAGCCACCATGCTTTGAACTTCACAAGCTTGGATAATGTTCAGTGGAGCTTCTCAGTTTAAAGTTTGTATATGTGAGTTCTTTCTCATGCTCAAGCTTATGATAAGTATATTATAACATGTTGGGAAAATTGGAGAATTCCTAAGGCACATGCTGAAATTCAGTTGGACATTTAAATAATAATATCTCTAGTTAGATATTTTGTAATATTTTTGTAATTTTATTATATCCTGTAATTAAGCTTTTATCCCCTTAATTATTAAATACATGAGAGGCCAGTTATTTTGCTTTAATAAATTAGGTTTTCAGAGGTCAAAGTGAAGACCAAGGAAAAAGACAGAGTGCAACTAAAGTGGCACCACTTGGAACTTAGGCTAAGAAGGGCATGAATATTACTAAATCACATATTCAGATACAAAATATAGGAACATGATTGCTCTTATTGATAAAATTCAGGGAAAATGGAGATCAGGAAAAAGAAAATCATAAACTATGCAACAAACAAAAATTAGAGTTTTTCATTCTTATAGCAATTATGTATCACATGTACAGTAATTATGCATATGCAAATATATACTATATATTGTATGTTCTTTTTCGTTGTCTTAAACAAACTATCATCTTAACTTAATCATGATGGAAGCATTGTACTATCATTTACTATTTCGACAGCTCTAATTGAGCTTCCTTCCCCCTTCCCTTCACCCTTCCTTCCTTTTCCTCTTTCTTGCTTTTTAAAATTTTCAGTGAAAATAAAACATAGGCAGTATTTTTCCCTTGCACTTCTAAATTCGGAATTTTATAGTTTCAGCACATCCTAAACACCATATATTAGTTTTTTGGGCAGAGGATAGTGCAACTCATACAGTTCTTTAAAGTTTAAATGTTATAAGAATTGACATTATTGACTTTGCTTAGAAAGTAATGTTGTACTTAAGCATTCTTCTAATGTGTTCTTTAAGGCCTTCTGACTTTTTCTCTTATTCCCAATTTTGAATAAGTTTTAAACTATCTGGACAAAGCAGATTCAATTCGCACAATTCAAACATATGGGTAGCCTTTGTAGAATTGATTTTTTTTTTTTGTATCAAAAGTGCATTTCCCCCTACGTATGACGATTGCATAGCAAATTTTTAAAGGAAGGTTTAAATTTATAATTGTATTATTTTGTATACTTTATGGGACTTCATTTTTTACATTTTAAATGAAGATTTTTGGGTTTTGTTGGTAGGTTAAAATATGGACTACTTGATCTCTAAGCTCTTTAGAAAAATCTATCATTTATATCTGCTAAACAAATCAAAAGTGACTATGTCATACGTGTTGTTTCAAAAGTAGTACCTAGAAGATAAACCATATTCTCCTAATTTATAAGCCACCCCTAGCAAGACTTTGAGGTTTCGTGTTGATTTGGAGATAGACCAGGACTTGGGCCACAGGAGCACCATTTGGGGTGACGTAGCAGTAAATTACTCTGTAGTACCCTAGAGGCCCAGCAGAGTTAATGCAGCTTCCAGGAAAATGGAACACCTGGCTAGTAACTCAGACAGGAGGAAGGCCTGATTGAATGTGTCACAAGCATGTCTCAATCATGATTTTTTAAAGAGCAAGATGTGACAGTACAGGGGGGCTTTCCCCCCTCTTCTTTTCAGCTCGATGTTTCTAGGGGACTGAGCCCCTGTGCACCCTCCCCTCCAGCACTGGGAGATGATTATGGTTTTAAAAGTGAAAGCCTGTAATTTAAAGTCATAATTCCACCTTAAAAATGGAGATTGAAATATAGTAATATAAAATACATAAGGCATGAAGATGTAGCAAATGTCTCCTCCCATTAGATTTCTCTATTTATAAGGGGGCAGTAATAACAAGTGCATTTTCCATATGATTGTGGAGGTTCTCTGTTTAAAGTGGCGCAAATGCTCTGCTAGACCCAAATTTCTTTTAATGTCCTACGGAATGAAATTCTCTAGACCTAAAATAAGACAAAATTAAATAAAATTTAAAAGCCCAGGAAAGGTTGCTCTAACTTTTTAATATTTCTTAGAAGATAGTAGCTTGATCAGGTAGATGTAAATGAACATACAGAATATGTTTCCCTTAATATACCAGTAGCTTACCCCAAATTAAATAAATGCCAAGTGAAGAAAGATCACCATTGTCAGTCCTTGACTTTAGAAACAAGGAGCTCAAGACATTTGGCAACTCAAAGCATCCCCTCCCCTGCCTTTAAAAGTCGTGTTTATGTATTTATTTTTTTTTTTTTCAACACTTCAAAGGTTTTTCATGATGCTGTGTACGGATTTGAAAATACCAGTTTTAAATACTAAATAATGGAGAGATAAAATTGTGAATCAGTTTTTCAGCCACATGAGGAGAAAAACTATATGGAAAATGATTCTACTTTCGCAAGGAAGGAAATGTCATGGGCCTCTGAATTGGGGATTAAAAAAAAAATTCTTGCAGTGGTGCCTATTGGAAATTACTCAGAATAAGTATCATTTTTTTTCCTGTGAAATAAAGTTCAAGGTAACATTTAAATGAATAATTATTTACCATTTTGTTAAATGCTGGCGTGTATGGCAGGAATCATCTATTAGTACAAATGCTTTTTCTGCTTAGAATGGCTCATTAGTTTCTTTGTAGGCTGCACTGGTTTTAAGATTCAAATTCAAAATCTCCTCTGATTTTGCTGTTCCATTTCTGGCAGCTGGCCAGCAGCAGATATGCATAATATTTCACTGTTAGACCTTGCAAACATTATATCCTGCTGTGCTAAAGAAAACATTGTGTTTCTTACCACATGAAAATAATCCATCACTTTTCAATCAGCACACAAAAAAAGCTCTACCTGTTTTTTCCATCAGACTCAAGAAAAATTAATGGCCCCAATGTGAAAGGTGGACCCTCCATGCATGATCCATTAAAGTACAAACTAATCAAAATATATCTAGCATCTGATTTGCTAAGCAAGATGGAACAAAAGAGGTGTGATGAAAAAAATAGATCCTTCAAGACCCATACAACCTTGTTCTATCGGTATTAACCTTATTTATTTTAAATGTGGGAGGACATAAATAAAAGATCATGAAGTGGATCCATGGAATTCAATCACTTCAAATAGACACTCTATATTTATCTGCAAGAGATGGCTGAAGGTACCTACTGTGGAATGGAGGAAAATGTTACAAAAGGGAAAAAAATGTTTTGAAAAGTAAAGAAAGACAGTTTTAAGTCCCCCACTGACCCCAGGTTTGTCAGTAAACAGCATAGTATATTAAAGTAAAAGTTTTCTTTGGGAGTAAAAATACTGGTATTTTGTCAACTTGTTCATGCCTTTAAAAATAATTTCATGTCTTTAGCATTGCTGATGTTACAGCTAGTTTTAAGTGAGGCATGAGGACATTTCTTTCCACTGCCATATGACTTTTGCTACAATATTCTAACCAGAAAGATAGCCGTACAAAGAGAGTACCAGTTAAAAATCAACCCATTTTACAACTGTTAATATTTCTATGGAATTGCTTGGATTTCTTTGTACCACCATTGGATTTCTGAAGATTTCTCTCTCTCCCTCTCCCTTCCCTCTCCCTCCTCCTCCTTCTTCTTCTTCTCCCTCTCCCTCCTTCCCTCTCCCTCTCTCTCATTCCTACTCTGCTGGTATAACATGTGTCTTACAGTTTAATGTATTAATGAAAGCGTATCAAGAAAAATGGCAGACAGGAGAATATAATACGAAGAGGGTTTCTGTACTGGTAAATAATTGTACACCTAAAATATGGAGGGTTTTTTTTTGGTATTCTTATAACTTTGTTTAAAATGTGCTGTGTTTTTAACTGGTATTATAGTTTCTTTCTTTCTTCTTTTCTTTCCCTCTTTAGGTTGGTCTTCCTAAAACATAACTGATTATCTCCTTTCCCACATCTTAATTTCCCTTTTTTTTGATCCCCACTGAATGAGGGAATAGAATTTTGGAGTAGAAAGGCTCAAAACTCATCATTTTATATTTAAGGAAAATGATGTTCACAGATTTTAGGTAACTTATCCAAGTACACTTAGTATAGGAATAACACTGGGATCCATAGGAACCCTAATCCAGTGCTTTCTTCACTACACAGGTGGTTCTCCTCTCCCAGAGTAGTGCTTCTCAAACTTTAATGTGTATGCACATGATTTGGGGATCTTGCTAAAATGTGGATTTGAATTAGTAGGTCTGTGGTTGGGCAGAAAAGCTGCATTTCTGATAGATTCCAGAGCATCCTGATGCTCTGTTTGGAGAATACTCTTCGAGTCCTTATGATCAAAGAATTCTGTCATATTCTTAGACTGGCTGTCAAGGTCCTTTGAAGTGTAGTCCTATCTTCTGCTGGTCTATAGGAATGTTTCAGTGTAGTTGTATAGAGTACTTGCTCATTTATTCAATACCCTTTGAGTGTTTTGACTTTGATTTCTTTATTCATTCTTTTTCCTCTCTTTGCTTCTTTGTAATTCTCTACCCTTTTCAAGAATAAACATAAATCTCAACTTTTCTATGAATATTTTCTTGCAATCAAATATAAAATAATCTTTCCTTCTTCTACCCCTATCATTCCTTCCTTCCTCCCTCACTGAGATAATTTTAAACTGTTTTTCTGGTAGTTTTATTATGTAAGCACTCAATACAAGTATTGAGTTCCTAATAAAGAAAAGAATACCATTAAACTAATCACTAGAGACAGATGCATGTAAATTATTATAATCTATTTCATTCTTGATTATTAAAGAGCATTTATGGAAAATATAAATTTAGTAGTAATATATTATAAATATATGTGCATCTGATTTGACAGTTACATGAATATATATCAGTCTACATTATGTTTCAATGGACATCTTTTCCCAAGTTAGTAATTTCTCAGAAACAATCTTTTTTTTTTCTTCCCCAAAACTCTTTCATTATGGACCAAGTTTTAAGGGTTAGGGTATTTTGAAAGAGAATAGTATATTAAAAAATGTAGGGATGTCTTAAATGAATATTCTTGAACTACTCCCCAATACCTCAGCATTGGAAAGGCTACAGAGAAGTTGGAATAATGGTCAAATGAATTTGAGAAGGTCAAAGGTAAACTGTGTGAAGAAAGGACACATTGATAATAAAGCATTGACTCTCCGAAATAAGCCTAGGATTGACAGACTCAGCTATGCTAAGGCATTGTGCTGGGGGACAAGGTAGGGTATTGAAGTTGCATTGTCCAGAAAAATCTCTTCTTATAGGCTTCTCTAAAATTGGAGAGAAAATTATAAGTCCTTAATTTTGCATATGTTACTGGCTGATTATCCAAAACAACTCTAAATAGTGAAGAGTTTACCACAAGCATATTTACTCAGCTATGTTTATATTACCATGGTTGTTTATTAGAGACAAATATTCTCAGTATATTTAACTGTGTCTATATGCGTATGAGAGCATTGTTTCCTTGAGTCCATCTCTTTACATAGGAATAGAAAGCCTTTAAAAGAAAATCACACACACAAACAATACTTGCCAGAGATTAATACACTGTTGTGACTATTTCAGAAAAAAATACATCCCAAGCAGTGGTTCCCATTAGCATAGATACTGTGCTAAAAAAGCTTCAGTTAAGTGATTTCATTTACTTATTTAATTTATTTCTTTATTACACCTTCATTGAGTATAGTTGACATTTAATAAACCATATGTATTTAGTCTGTAATTCGGTAAGTTTTGGCATAAGTATCCACTCTGAAATCATTATCACAATAAGATAATGAGCATATGCATCACACCCAGAAGTTTCCTGATGCCTCTTTGTAATCTGTCTTTCCCCCTGACTAATCTACAGCAACCACAATCTATTCTAAAACCTTTTCTGTCACTGCAGATTACAGTTTGGCCTGGCTTCTTTCACTGAACATAATTGTTTTGGGATTTGTCTTCGTTACTGTGTATATCCATAGCCCATTCTTCTCTCTTGCTGAGTAGTATTCCATTGTAGGATGGCTGCACAATAATCTGTTTATCTGTTTTCCTGTTGAGACATTCTAGTGTCTACATTTTAGCTATTGCAAATGAACTTGTCTTTGTGTGGACATATACTTTCATCACTCAGGTTAATGCTTAGGAACAAGATGCTGGATGTGTGGTAGTTGTGTGTTTAATTTTTCAAGAACATACAGAACGCTTTTCCAAAAAGGTATCATTTCACACTGGTAAAATACAATGTACCAGCAGCATTGTAGGCTGATTTCTGTTCCTTCACAACTTCAGTAACACTTCATATGGTTAGTTTTTTTGTTTTTGTTTTTGTTTTGAAGATTTTATTTACTTATTGGAGAGAGAGAGAGAAAGGGCATGCGTGGGAACACATGTTGGGGGAGGGGCAGAGAGACAAGCAGACTCCCCGCAGAGTGGGGAGTCCAATGCTGGGCTCCATCCCAGGATCCTGAGATCATGACCTGAGCTAAAGTCAGAGGCTTAACTGATGGAGCCACTTAGGCATCTTTTATGTTTTTTCTTTTTTCTTTTCTTCTTCTTTTTTTTTAACGTATTTTTAATGTTGGTTATTCTACTTATTGTGTGGTTATATTTCAGTGGAAATTTAGTTAAGTGGTTTTAAAGACTTCTTTGCTAGAGAAATGGGAAGATAAGAAAATATGTTGTTTGTTTTTTTTTTTGTCCTGTCCTAGATATTTCAGGTTGAGCATCTATTCTAAAACCTTTATCTCTGCTCTACCATGGTCAAAGAAGTTCATTCACGTTTCTCTTTTGACTCTTGCAGACAATTGCAAGCCCTTAAAGAAACTACAGCAAGAATTAGGAGTTCCTTGAAGCAAGGTAAAATTTGGCCCATGTAATCAATCATATCTGCTTCACTGAACTATAATGACCTGTGTACAGGAAAACATCTTCAGTGGGGCACACTTATTTCCAAGAAGTCCTACATTTTTAAATGTAGAACGTTATTTCCACATTTGGTTTCTACCACGCTCAGTCATACCTACTCTTCTCTTCTTGAGCATATAAGTGAATTATATTGGTGTGCAGTTACAGTGACATATCAAAATGTAAGGATAAGTAGATCACCTAGCCTGCTCTTTTTTAAAAATACTGTCATCAATAATTCAAGCTAAGGAACAGGGTCAGTTACATAATATCCCGCATCACAATAGCCATTTGCAAATAGTGGCAAAAAAATAGTGGCAGCTGCCCTGGGTTTCATCAAGAATTATTCCCTCCAAATCAAGTAAAGTAAAAGACTTGGAGATATGTGACTTAGAGAAACAATTTCCAAGAGACACAAAGGAAAGCAATTTACCAGTGTCAGCACTGGGGAAGGTGCTATAATGGTGTATGGACTCATCAAATTATGACAGTGGCCGATAAAACTATTACAAGTCCCAAGTATATCCAGCTTTTATAACAGAAGTCAGTTTATAATTCAGTTTTCTGATTTATATTATTATTGAAGTTCAGGTACACAGTATTTTGTTCAGCTACTGAAGAGCTGAGATTAAGCCATCAAGATACATGACTTTCTTTGTGCATATATCTCGTAAGTCATTCCAAACTACTCTCATACAACATAAAGTAGAAATTGGGGAAAAAAAGTCTAGTCAACCTCCACCCTTTGGAAAATTATTCCTAAATTAGATGTGATATAGTGGACATCATGATCTCTAAGAGTCTAATCTACATCTAATCTAAGTGTCTAATCTTTTTTTTTTTTTTTTGCAACATCCTTTTTTTTTTTTTTAGATTTTATTTTATTTATTTGAGAGAGAGAGACAGTGAGAGAGAGAATGAGCGAGGAGAAGGTCAGAGAGCGAAGCAGACTCCCCATGGAGCTGGGAGCCTAATGTGGGACTCGATCCCGGGACTCCAGGATCACGCCCTGAGCCTGAGGCAGTTGTCCAACCAACTGCGCCACCCAGGCGTCCCTAAGTGTCTAATCTTGACCAAGATTATGGTCTTGATGATAGTGATGATGAAATTGATGATGAAGATGAAGAAGTTAATGATGATGATGGTAAGAATAATCCTCCTAATGATAATGGCAGCTAACATATTCAGAGTGCTTACTCTGGGCCAGCACTTGGCTAAGCGCTTTGCATGAATTGTCTCATTTAATTTTTGTAAAGCCTTGTCAGGTTGGTCCTATTATTATCTTCTTCACAAGGAAGTTCAGTGAAATAAATTACATAGACCATACACCACTCTGTAAGCTCTCGCCATTCTGGTCCTGTCTCTGTTGCTACCAAAAAAAAAAAAAAAAAAAAAAGGGACTTAGCTTTAATAATTATTATTAGTGAAGAAATTGAAGGACAGACAACGTACAATTTCATTGGAGGAAGAGCTCAATAGCTCCCAGCCTGGATAACAATCAGTTAATGGAGGTAGATACCAGGAATAGGGAGAAAGCTCTTCACGCAGGAGATCATTATGCAGCAGCTCAGCATGTTTATTAATCATTGTGCACAATTAAAATGCCATTTCATCCCTCTAATTAAAACAAGTAGTTCCCTGAGGCTAGCACCTGAACTAATGAAGCCTGGTTGCCTAAGGATCTTATTCAGGAAAGGGAATTAAACAGTGGAGGAAGCAGTTTGTTTACCAAGTTGCCCAGACAACAGCAAACTATATATGACATCATGAGGGAGTGGACCAGTTGAGACCATGATTTTAAAGAGCCAAGGATGTTTCTGAGCAAAGGCTGAGTTTAAACTTTGAAAGTATTCTGGTTTTTGAATTGATCAGATCCCATCTTTCATCAGCCTATACACTTAACAATTGATTCTGAATTACTGTCATTCTTGGTATGTGGAATGGGAGACTTAATGTTCAGAAGAAGGGGTTCCAGGGATTGGATGTTAGCATCTAGGTATTTGGGGGCATGTAAGGATATTGGAAATTGGTTGATTCTATAAATAAAAGAGAATACAGATAGGTTGTGAAGCACAATTTAAAACAGTAGAAAAATGAATGGGCTAGGTGAAGGAAAACCCAGCATTGCCATCTCAACTGAGTAACACTGATCAAAGCTCTTACCTTCTTTATTGTAAGATAAGAGGATTGGACTAGGTAATCATCAAGTTTTCTGTTAGCTCTAAAATTCTATGGCTTTTGGAGAAATTGTGATTAACAAAAGCAGCTCAAAGAGTTTTCCTTTTATCCCAATACCTTTACAAATTGGACTGAATCAAGGCTTCCTTCTTCTTCCCCTCTAATTCTTGTTTAGTTTACCATGATATCTTTAGTGTCTGGCGTTACACCTTCCAGACAATGCAGCTATTCACTTAAATATCAATAGAAAACATGAATCAGTTTAATATACAGAACTCAGTAACTCAGTAGTTCCTGAGGTCTGCTTCTAAATATAGAGTTACTCCAAAGAGAAGAACCATCCTACATAGGGTTCTGCATTACTCATCTGGAGAATGGCAAATTTGAGGAGTCTAAGTGTAGCTTTCATTTTGACTGGTGTGTCAACTCAGTTTCCTACAATTCTGTGGTCCCATGTTGCCTCCACTTATACTTGGCAAAAAGCCATGGCTAATTCTTCCTCCGTTTTACCTGTTACTCTTTTGGTCCTTCGTGATGTCCCAGGAAAATATCTATGCCTAGTAGTTTGATGAACTTAGGAGTATTCATTCTTGATGTAACTTTTATGGATCACAGATTTCTGTGAGAATCTACATTTTCTGGACACTTTAACCAGAAAAATTAATAGTACAATTTTGCAAATTCCTGTGGGATGAGAGGTTCTCAGACTTCCAAAAACTCATCTATGGAGCCCACAGTTAGTTAAGAATCCTTATTTTAAAGGATCATGGAAGAGTTTCCTTTAGTCCTTTAGGAGGCCTCTAGCTTTTCTTTAGTAACTACAGAAAGATGTCCAGCTGACCTATGAGTAGATCCTCCTTTCAGTGGCGACAGGACTAGTAGCATATTCAGGCTGATGATGAGTTGTTTTGATGAATTGTTTCAGGCTCCAGAATGAGACATCACAATTTCAGGTATTAACACTTATACCTTCCTTATTTATAAACAGCCAGCTGGCTTCAGTGTTTTTTTTTTTATTTTAATTTTAATTTTTTTATTATGTTCAGTTAGCCACTGTGTAGTACATAATTAGTCCTTGATACAGTGTTCAGTGATTCATTAGTTAAATATAACACCCAGTGCTTATCACAGCACATGCCCTCCTCAATACTCATCACCCTGTTACCCCCTTCCCCTTCCCTCCTCCCCTCCGAAACCCCCAGATTATTTCTTGGAGTCAGTAGTTTCTCATTGTTCATCTCCTTCTCTCATTTCTCCCCCTCTGGATTTCTCTCCCTTTCCTTATAGTCCTCCATGCTATTTCTTATGTTTTAAACAAACAAACAAACAAACAAAAAAAAAAGAAAGAAAGAAAGAAAGAAAAAATAGAAAAGAAAAGAAAAAGAAAAAAAAGAAAGAAACAACCAGATGGCAGTAGCCATACTAGTAGAAAATAGGTCCATTATAGAAAAATCTTGAGGCCTTAATTTTTTCATACTATCTAACTTATTTTTAGGGCTAGGAGGAAATTGGTAACTGAAACTGTAAACTTAGCTCTTAGGATCTAAGAATCTAAGAATTTAATCTTTCTGATTTGGGGCAATTATTCATATGCTGAACCTAAATTTTTCTTTTCAAACCAAAGCTCAGTTTCTTTTGTACATCATAGTGGGAAATATAACTTGGTCAATAAGACATCCAGAAACTAGCAGAAATCAGCTAATAACTCAGATTAAGTGGCATGATAATTGGGTTTCCTAAGCATTTTTTTTTTTTTGGTATTAAAACAAGTTAATCAACCATAAAACACAAACTCATCAGAATCTAAGGTCTTATTCAATTAACTTCTGGCCTCACTTAAGATTTTTTTTTCTTTCTTTCAAATTATTATGTCATATTTTGCCAAGAAAGAAAGGATTTCGAGGGTGGGAAATTCCAGAGATGGAATAAGAGCCAATTCTTTTAAACTGTATCGTTTTATCCATAATTATTATTTTTAGTAAAAAATGAAAACAAATTTTCTTTTTTGCCTAGAAGGGAGATAAAATCTTGAACTTAGAAGTTCAAGCAGAGGGACTGAAGTTGTATAGTGTTTTGTTTGAAGTGACCCTATTATTCCTCTATCATATTTATTCTAAAACATTGGATAAACTAGAAACTTGGGAGCCAAAATAACTATTAATATAATACCACCAACATATGATTTTGTGCCTAGATGTTGTATTTTAAATTGATTTACAACTTCTTAATATTTTTTCTTGGTATTAAGGTCCTAGATTTATAGTTAAACTAGACAAACGTAAACTTTTATTAGCTGTAGCGTGAGTCTGTATGTTGCGAAACTACTATGGTAGAGTTAAAGATCAGAAGAGTTGTTTTGTTTCATTTTTGGTTAGACAAAACTGGATTAAGATTCCATGTTGCGTACTTAGCTATGCGCCTTGAATAAATTATTTAATCTGTGTAAGTCACAGTTTTCAGCTGTATTTGAGAGAAAAAGATTTTTTTTCATAAAGTTCATGATAGGCACCCTCACAGAAAATATCAGTTCCTCCCCAATTCCCTGGATCATCACTACATTTGGATGGCATCACTATAAGTCTAAGGGTAGTAAAAAATGTGCAGTTAACTTTCTCAAGTAGGAAGTAATTTTGACAGTGGGTCAAAATTTTGTTGGGTAACCTGAGGTGAAGACATAAGTAATTGGCTTTCAGAGGATGGATGCTGGTCAAGAATATTGATATTTCAGTCTACAGTCAGCACTGACAAAAGGAAATCCAAGGGGTTGAGCATGATTAGTTAAGTATCAGAGGAAATCTGGCCAACTAGGGAAGGGACAAAAGAGTCAAATATTCATTCATTCATTCATGTACTCGAAACTGTATACTGAGAATCTACACTATTTCTGGTACTAGAGAAGCTGCCAGTCTAACTGGGGAGATAGACGACATACACACCTAAGTTTTAATACTCTGTTATTAGTGTTTGTGAGTTTAGCAGTCTTTTGGGAATCAAGAAAGAACAATTAACATAGGAGGAGTCAAGAAATCTTCCTGGTCCACTAAATGCTTGTGGAATGAGGAAGGAACATTTGATTTGGGTGCTAAAGGATAGTAGAAGTGAAGAAGCAGAATGAGAGCTTTCTATTTTGAGGGAAATGGAATAGATATAGCTTGAAATAGTAGAGATCTGATGTGTGAAGGGAATGATGTAAAGTTTAATGGAATCAAGGAGGTGGGTAGGGAAGGAAATGGCCCAGACTGCCTTTATATGCTGATTCTGTTAATATTATATAGGCAATGGAAAGCTATCAGAGACTTACTAAAGTGTTGGATAACATGACAGATTTGGCATTTATGGAATATAACCCTATTAGCAGATTGAGGATAGATTAGACTTAGAGAAGTCAAGTCAGAAATATCAGGAAGCTCACTGGTTTGATAAATACTTTAATAATTTGTTGATGGGTGGGGAATACTCATATTTAGCATATACATCTACAAATACCTTGAATTTTGGAGCACTCATAGTTTACAAAGCGTTCTTGTACCATTTATTCTCTAAAGAGCTCTATAAAGGAGATATTAATATTAGTAGTAGTCACATTTTATAGATGAAGAAAGTGAAACTGAGAAAATAAAAGACATACCTATCTTCTAGTTACTAAGTGGAATGCTGGTTTAACCCAGGTCTTTGATCTCAAAAATAAATTTTGTCTCTACCAAATAGACACTCAGAAGTCAATTGCATTTTCAGCTGAGCATGAAAATTATATTGTTGCAAAAATAGCTGCAGTAACTCATCTCTCTGAATCAACATACTTGGGTAGTTCCCTCACATCTTGACTCTGTATGTAACTGTTTGACTCCCTCTGGCCAACAGGACAACAGCAAACATTGCCAAACTGGAAACTTGAAGTCTTTGTGCAATGGGGCTTGCCTACTCTTGCTGTTCTTTGAACACTAACTCTGTCATATGAAGAAGTCTTGGCTTGCATTTTGTATAACAAGAGACATGTACCCAAATCATCCCTGTTGTCAAAGCTGACTTTAAGACAACCACAAGACATGTGAGGAACGCCACCCACGGTTATCTGGCCCCAGCTGAGGTGGGCGACTCAGATCAGAAGAATTACCCAAGTGACTCACAGATTTTGCTTATTGTTTTAAGTCATTAAATTTAGGAGCTATGATGCAGCAAATGCAAACCAAAAGTTCAGTACAGGGTATTTCTGCAAATACTTTTTTGTATCTGCTGATATTTTAACAAAGCAACAAAACAATGTATTTATTTCTACCAAATAGAGCAACAGTGTTCAAACTTTATCATATGAAAGAGGTAGCTGGCAACTTCTTAAAAAACAAAAACCCTCTGACTTGGGATCACCCCAGATCTACTAAATTAATATTTCTGCAACAAGAGCCTAGAAAGGCTGTATTTTTAACAAGCTACCTATAATTCTTAGATTCACCAAAATTTAAACCAAACTAGTGTATTAATTTCCATATATTCTCAAATATTCTCACATGATTATCTTTCATTAATTTGATGTTACTGGAAATTATCTTTAAACCACTTTAAAAGAACAAGAGTCACAGAAAGTTTGTTATTTTAATGATGTCGTTCTCTGTAGTCTCTATAGATTAATAGCACAAGAAGAAATACAACACTTAAAAAATGTAGACAGTGGTTGAACTTGTGGGTTACCAAATTGGCAACAAGTGTTTAAGTTAAATGTTTACTTTCATACTGAGTTTAAGTTACTAGTGGAAAAGAGAAATGAAATGAGGAAGATATGAAGGGGGAAATGGTAGATATGAAAGCCCTGTAAGAGAGGAAGGGGAGATTTAATCAATGGGGACTGTGTAGTCTCCCAAAGTAAAGTGCAGACAGAAATAGAGGGGAGGGAACACCTGGGTGGCTCACTCGGTTAAGCATCTGACTTCAGCTCAGGTCATGATCCATGGTCCTGGGATAGAGTCCCACGTCAGGCTCCCTGCTCAGTAGGGAGTCTGCTTCTCTCTCTTCCAATGCGTGCTGCTCTCTCTGCTTGTGCTCTCTCTCTGTCAAATAAATAAACAAAATCTAAAAAAAAAAAAAAAAAAAGAAAGAAAAAGAGAGAGGAGAAGGGTCAATAAGAAAAATGGGATAGACTTTCTAATGTATTACCCCAACATAGTTTAAGATTAATACTTACAGTAGCCATCTCAAGTTTCTTCTGTGAACTTACACAGTATCATAAAGACAAAAAGATTCATGAAGCATAAAAGTACAATACAATACCTACTAAAATACTGGTGTCTTCTGACTAAAGGAAAGGGGAGCTGAGAGCCAACTCCCAGTGAATGAG
Organism: Neogale vison; assembly: GCF_020171115.1. NCBI lineage: Eukaryota > Metazoa > Chordata > Mammalia > Carnivora > Mustelidae > Neogale > Neogale vison. The sequence goes on along the minus strand of NC_058098.1, from coordinate 88,916,963 downwards.
AGGGTCCAGTTACACTATGAGCTCAATTAAGAGAAAATCAACTGGCTCATTATTATACACAAGGACATTCATTCTTCTGAGCAAGGAGAGTGATTACAACTTGAATAGGAAAGCCACAAACCACTAATCAGGGTATCTCAGGTTTGACCTATTCATGCATATTCCAAATTACCCAATTAGCTGGATTGCCAATAAATTCCTTGTAGAAGCTATATTGGCACTGATGATACCATAATCAGTTGTCTTAATCAAGCTTTTGAAAACAAAAATGATGGGCTGAATATACTCATAACAAGGACTGGAAAATTAGAGTCACCAGGTTACCGCTGTTGGGTCACTCACCACTCTGCTTTGGTATCTGCTCTCAGAGGACTGTTTGAGTTTTATTTTGTGTGGCTTTGTATTGCCACTGACCTACCCACCTCCTTAGGCTTTGTTCCTGTTTCTTTTTTTTTTTTTTTTAAAGATTTTTATTTATTTATTTGACAGAGAGAAATCACAAGTAGACAGAGAGGCAGACAGAGAGAGACAGAGAGGGAAGCAGGCTCCCTGCTGAGCAGAGAGCCTGATGCGGGACTCGATCCCAAGGACCCTGAGATCATGACCTGAGCTGAAGGCAGCGGCTTAACCCACTGAGCCACCCAGGCGCCCTGTTCCTGTTTCTTAATGCTCTAGTTTCACTTGAGGTAACACCATTACTACCTAGGTGATCTCTATAGCCCTTTTCCTGGTCCTGAATCCATGGGGCCTCTTTAGCCATATCTTGGTAGCCTGGATTTTAGCCCTCTTGTTGGTTCCCCATCAGCTTGGGCTGGGACTATAATCCATAAACTGCAGATGGTGGGAAATGAAGGACCTTCCCAACCCCAGACTTTTCTGAGGATGACAGAATACTTCATATTTGTTGGGCAGCAACAGTTATTTAAGGGCAGGGACTATTCATCCCTATAGCTTCAGAAAACATGCCATGCATAGCACATATTTACAAATGCTCAATAAGTGAATTAATAAATAAATGGGGAAATGACATTTAAATCAGTCATATCACTGTTCCTATAGAAATAAGACATAGTGTTTATAATAAGTCTGCCACAGCAAACAGAGACCCTATATCAGTCTTACTCATTTTCCCTAGGGCCTAGAATGATAGAGCAGCACTTACACTCAAGAAACATTGTTTTGAATAAATGCATGACTACCAGTCATATTTTTTTTCCCTTTCTGGTGGAAATCAGGCAAAAGGGCTAAGCTGCAGATATGGGTTAAAAGTAGGCTGGATACAAACTGCAGAGCAGGGGACAAGAATTTAGCATTCACTGAAACCTGGAGGTAGAGACCAGAAAATTCTAAACCCACAGACATCAAAGTCATCTTGAGGAGGTCAGTGGTCTTTCTACTGCTTAAGGAATGGGTGTTTGAATTAGTTCAATGAAGAGATTAAGGTACAGAACTAAAACTGGGCCACTGGTTTACCCAGTTAGTTAAAACAATACTTAATATTTGCCATAACAAAGTATAATACTGTTGGAATGAAAAGACTCAATGATTGTTTAACTGTGGCTGAGTCGAGGAAAAATCTAAAGATGTTATATTTAGGCTGGTCTTTTAAAACATTATTTACATATATGGATGCAAAAGTTCAAGACATGGTTTCTGTGTGGTTTGGGTTCCCCTAAAAGCAAACCCTAAGATGAACATTCAATTATGAATGGTTTCTTTGGAAGATGGTACCTGGTAAGAAACCAGATAAGGAAGTGGGGAACTGAATCAGGGAAGGGAAGGTAGCCAGTGCAGTTGTGGTATCTAGTCAGTTACCTGACAGCAACTAAAGGTCAGGCTCTCTAGACAACTGGTAGACATTATAAGACCATTCTCTGTTATTACAACTGAAGTGCCAAGAAGCAGGGGCCATTCTTTCACCAACTATCTGCCATTGGTCAAAGAGCTGCTCTTAGAGACATTAACTCTTTCATGCCTTGTCCTGCAATGGAAGTCAAGCATGATTCCTTGATAAACCACATAGAGTCCACTATGGCCTCTGATTACACTGCAGTAATACTAAGATCAATTCAGCATCAGCATAACTTGATTCTGCTTTTGCATTTGCAACTGCTTTTCTTTTCTCTTCTTCTAGCTGGGTGTCTATAATAACACAAGAGAGTTAAAGAAGGCATTGTCCCTTTTGTTCTTCCTCTACTAAGACCTGAAGCAGAATTGGATTTCTTCCACAGAACAGAGTGGTTGAATTTCCTGAACCAGGCCAGCAGGCAAGATTTCTTTAAGGCAGTAGCCTCATTGATGCCTCTGGCCCCTTTTCTTCTTCCAATTGCCTATACAGAAGGACAAACAGAGTGTTTAGTTCTCTAGTTCTCTAGATCCCTGGATAATTGTTTGATTCTTTTTGGAGTCTTCCGACATTTCTGAAACTGCTTTCATATCCTGGACTCTGGTCTTTCTGTTCAGCTTTCTGGAAACAATGGCATCATACTGTGAACTACTAAAGCACAAAGTCTGATTACTTTGTATCAAGCTTGTATTCTTTCCTGCCTCTAGAATTGCATGCAACTGGAGTCTAAAAGATGCTAAAGAATACTGTTGGGTGGATAGATGGATATATAAAGAATGAGTGAAGAAGTAAATGAATGGTTGACCCTTGTCCCCTATAATATTCTGTTGCCAAATTTGGGGATCAGTTTGCTTCACCATCTTGATCCAAGTTCAGTTATCTCAAGTTATTCTACTTTCCAAAATTAGATGCCTTCTTTTCCCAATATTGCTCAGAACATTGACCCCTGCAGAACTGTGCCTGAAACATCAACTTCAACCCTTCTTTTTCCCACACCTCACCCTCTCAGCTCTTTATTTGCTCATTTGCTTTTCCTGCTGCTTTGTTATACAGGTCCTTTCAGGGAGGTATGTATTGATTTATAATAAGCTCTAGTCAACTAGTAGTCTGCCCTTCTTAAGGAATATTTTCATTGTAAAATACAATGTTAAGATTTACCTAAAAAATGCTATTACCATGTCCTCAAAATAAGTAGGATATCTGTTTTAGAGCTGAAACCCTGACTGTGACCTCTCCTGCAGGCAGAGATTAGGCAAAGAGATGTGGCTTTCCTGTCCTATCAACGTAAATTTTATTTCTCTGTAAGTTTTTTCTCCATAATTATTTTCCTGTTTTATTCCCTCATTTCCTAGTTTGGGGATTTTAGGAACTAGTTTGGGGATTTTAGCTCTCAAGTTAAGTAATGAGGCTTATGGACTATATTTTAAATTATTCTTGACATCAGTTGTCTCTACCTATGTGGAGTTCCTGCCACAGAATACTGTACTATCAAGAAAGCCCCACAGCCCATGGAATAAATCAGAAAGGGTGGTGGATAGGGTACTGAAAAGGCAAGAATCCAGCCAAGGGTACCATATATTAATTGCAAAATGAGTGAAAGTGCCCCCAGTGTTCTGGATACATATATGAAAAGAAAATGAGTAGGGAATAAGCCTGTGGTCTCTAGCAGGAAAATGCAATGTTTTGGGGTCAGAAAGCTTAGGTTTGCAAGGTTTACATTTCCTTTAGAAGTTCCTTTAAAAAAGAACCCACATCTAAATAACTTAAAGATAATGAATAACTTACAGATAATAACTGGACTAAATGGGTCATTCTCACCAAAGGGAGATCTTAGGTAGTGGCAAAAGGTGGTGTGGAGAGGAAGGTAGGGTTCTGAAAAGAAGAGTGAAAAGTTGGCAGAGACAGATTTTCCTATAAAGATGGAGGTGATCTATCTTGACTTTAGTGAACCATTTTATGCAGAGCCTAACAAAATCTTAACTTGCAAAATAAATTAAAATTGTTTGGGTGGCACTGTAGCATGTATCACAATGCGATAACAAATGGAACAGGGCAACGGTATCTGACAACACATCATGGGGAAGAGAGATTTTTTAGTGCAAAATTTGAGAGCCTGGTTTTTGTCTGTTCTTATTAAATATCTTCATTAATGCTCTGCAGAAGGGAGTAAACAATAATGTATTAGTGTGTTAATACATTATTGAAATATGTAAAATTAATTAATGAAATCTGTACATTTAAATGGAAAAAAATTCAGTGAAAGCTGACAAATGATGAAATGGAATACTAAGAAATTAGAAATTGGATCAGAAAATAAAAGTTGGATAGAAAAGATATATATATACATATATACATGTAATATGTATATATGTGTAATATATATACATTATACATATATATTTAAATATATACTATATATACACATATACATATGTGTATATGTGTTCTGAAAATCACTGTAAACAAAGAATTCTTTTAGAAGAAAAAAAAAGAATTCTTTTAGAAGAAAATCTAGAAGGCAACTTATGTAGCAATATTGGAAAAGATTTCTTAAGAACATGGAGCAGGAAGTGACCTTAAGGGGGCAGTTGGTCTGGCATGGCCACGTACAGCAATAAAATATCCATTTGGTAGGAAACCTCAGAAATCTAATTTTTTTGTCCCATCCTTTCAGACTCACATCTCTCTATCTGGCAGACCCATGCTCATACATGCACGCACATACACACATGCATATGAATTTCCTGCAAGGAAAGAGGAATCAGTGTTTTTAAGGGTTAGACATTGTTTATCAACTTACGTTTTTACTGGTTACTGCTACTGTTGGAAAAAACTGATTTTGTTTTTACACTAGATATAGTCTTAAGAGATAAAGACTAGGGAATTTGATTTAAGAGAGAACAAATCAAAATTGAATTTCTCAAATGAACTGAATGCTATGAGACATACTGGATTTTCAATGAATCTTTCCCTTTTTATTTAGACCAGTGTTTCTTACACATTTTTTCTAAGAAAATATTTATTCATTTACTTGAGAGAGAGAGCGCATGTGAGCAGAGGAGGAGCAGAGGGAGAGGGACAAGCAGATTCCATGTGGAGCATGGAGCCTGACCCAGGGCTCAATCCTGCCACCCTGAGATCATGACCTGAGCCAAAACCAAGAGTCAGGTGCTTAACCCACTAAGCGACCCAGGCACCTCTCACACTTTTTGATCATGAGACCCTTTCACTCTTAAAATTATTGAAGACCCCAAAGAACTTTGATTTATGTGGGGTAAAGGTGTCAGTATTTACCATATTAGACATTAAAACTAAGAAAATTTAAAAATATACATTATTTTATTTAAAATAATAAATACAGTATACAATCACATAATGTATTTGATGAAAATAATCATGACAAAAATGCAAAGAGAAGATAATTAATGAAAAATGGCATGGCTTTACATTTTTTAAAATCCCGTTAATATTTGGCTTAATAGATACACATGAGTTCTTATATTGGCTTCTGTATTCAATCTACTGGATATTTTGTCTTGGTTGAAATATAGAGAGAAAATTCAGCCTTGTGGAGATACGTAATTGGAAGAAGAAGGATAATGCAGACCATCTGATCATGTCTTAGGGACTCCAGAGCTGGTGTCCTTATTCCAAACTTTGAGGATCCTACCATAGGTCAAAATAAATTATATCATTTAGGGTCTATATATGCTGAGATGAATCCTCTTGGTAAAGAAATCATATTTTTATGCATGGAAGAACATTTGATAACATAAGATTTGAGTGTGTGGGATATGTGGTGAGGTACTAAAAACATTTATTTATTTACTTATTTATTATTTATTTATTTGAGAGAAAAAGAGAGAGAGCGATAGAGAACATGAACAGGGCAGGAGAGAGGGAGAAGCAGGCTTTCTGCTGAAGAGGTAGCCTGAATGGTTGGGAGGGACTCGATCCCAGGAGCCTGAGATCATGGCCTGGGCATAAGGCAGAGGCTTAACCAACTGAGCCACCCAGGTGCCCCCTAAAAACACTTTATATCTGACATCTACAGTTTAATAAAATTGAGATAAGATCAGAGAGTATTTTTTAAAAAATCAGATATAACTAGAAAAAGCTCTTGGGCTCCAGTTTAGTAGCTTGTATGAAATTGAGTATATTTTGCAAATTCACTTACATAATTATCAGTAGAAGCTCAAATCATTTCCAATGCTGAATGCTTGATTTGGGTTAATAGAAATATGGAGGCTATAAAACTTGAAGGTCACCCAAGGATCATTTCTGGAGCATAAACTACCAAAACTTAAAGATTGAGTTGTGTTACTGAAAGAAGTCCAAAGACAAACAATAATACTATTCTGTAGAATGATAAGCTCAGAGAGATACTTTTAAATTGTTCCAAGTCAGACCATTGGGTCGTTTTTCAGACTGAACTGGCCAGTGAGTTTGGGAAATATTTTTACTGTGCTGATCAGTAGTTTGAATGACTTGACCAAATAGTTGTTTTGGCATTCTCTACAATATTACCAAAGTATTTGACGTGCCTTTCTGATTATGTAACTACCTTGTTGCTCAGGTTTCTTCAAAGACTTCTCTTTGTGGTGTGGTCCAAAAATCACATAGGGTGATTTTTTAAAAATGGAGAATCCCAGTGCCCACCTTAGGCAACTGAGCTGGAGTTTTTGAGAAAGTACATTCTGGGAATACATTTTTTTTTTTTAACTTTCTCTCCAAGTGAGTTTTTTTTGATATTCAGCTTATTAATAAAAATCTAATCTTTATAGGATTAAATACAGAATTCTTCATGATCAGTCCTTAGACACCCCTGTTTAATTTAAAATTAAGGAACAGAATTAACCACTCATATATTACCTATACCAACTAATTACAACTCCCAAAATGTTCCCCATTTTCCCATTTCTCTTTGTCTTTGACTCTGTACTTCCTTAACAAAGTCTTCTTTGTCAACCTCAGTCTTGAGTGCATTTAGTCAGTTTGTATTCTTTCAAAGCCAGATCAATTACCAGCTTTTCTGTGCAGCCTTCCCTGACTTACCCAAAGAGTGTGGTTTCCTCTATGCGCTGCACCTCAACTACAGCATTGTATAATTTATTTCCTTGTAGAATAAGTGTCTGTTTTCTTGATCACATCTCTGCTGAACTGTTGGCTCCCCAATGGCACAAGTTGTATTTTATTTTCACCTATGTATTCCAGATACTTAGCCTGGAGACTAAAACACTATACATGCTAACTAAAATATTATGAAAATGAACAGTGTGGTAGCTCATAGAAAATATATTGATAAGGGGAAAATTCTGAGAGCATACTTTCATACTTTCATAAATTCAATTTTTTCTGTAGTTGTAACAGTAGAAAGTTAAAAACAAAAGGGAAGAGAGGGAGTGGGAGAGAGAGGTCATTGTATAAAAAATTGGCTAATGTAAATCAGCTTTATACAAATAACATATGAAGTTGGAAAAAAGGGGGGGCTGCTACACACCTTTGAGGCAGAAAGTCTCATTAGTATGCAATAGCATATACAATGGATTCCAAATTCAAACTCAAAACAGTAATAAATCAAAGCAATAAGTTGAAAAATGATAGGATCAGCAACAGTAGTGGCTATTAGCATGTGCACCTGCTGTGAGACAAAGCAACCCAGGGAGATGCTTGGGAGAAAATTCCAAAGCTCAGACCAAGAGCAAAGATATAATTTGGAAATGAGTGAGAGATGAGGCAGAGGTTCAGGAAGCTTTGCACATTTTTTTTTTACAAGGTCAGAAGGGAAAACTGAGCTGCCCCAGAACCCCTTTTTTAATGACAAATGAGCTCCAGGTAGTATTTTTAAAGGAAAGTTTGTCAGTATCTTCTGAAGATTTCTAACAGAATCGGTTCACTTAACTACTTCACCTTGGTTTTAATCCTGGATAGTTACGATAATCAAATTACCCAGGAGAAATACAACACTGTTAGCTTGTCCAAAACCTTCTAGATCTGTGGCCAGACAGGTCTGTTTCATTCATACCTAATTGCCATAACAGTATCATTGGATGACCTAATACCATGTGAGGACCTAAAACTGTCATATTTTCTAATTTTAGTGCTACATGCAGAAGTTGGCATGACTTTTTAGAGGGATTTGCTGTTGTTGCTGTTTTTTCCCAAGCTAAAGCAACCAACAGCCACACAAAAAAGTCACTTCTGGTTGCTGCTCATAAGGAAGATAGAAATATTATACATGATCCTTGTATGTTGTTTTTACAAGTCAATCAGACTAATTATGGTTTTTTAAATAGGTAGTTCAACAATTAATCTGATGTTAAAAGAATCAGTTTCTTCAATAAAATGTTGATTATGGTTCTTTAATAAAATGTAAATCATGGTTCTAATAAATATTGTGATATTATTTAAAGCTAAACCTTATTATTAACAAATAGCCTGACTTCAGACATGGCAAAAATATTTCTGAAATATTCTATTTCCCAATACTTCCACACCAAAATCAAGTCAAATTCATTATCCAGCAAAAAAATTTAAAACAGGAAACTATCTAGTAATGAGAGTAGCTTCCTAAATAACAGAAGTGAACATTTTTGCAGTTGATGTAAGTTTTCTCTGAATTCTGGCAACACAATGTTTAGCATATGCTCAGACATAACCATAGCTCACATTTACTAAAGACTGTGCTCAGTGCAGTGGTTTTCCCACCATCCCCAGGTGCATGAAAGAGTCGGGGTAAAGGCATTGCAAAGGCAGTAAGTAGCATGTTTGGAGTTTAAGAGTTTTAAGAAAATAAAGAACATTCATTTGAGGAATGAATCTGATCTACTTTCAAAAAACTTGGAAACATGATTTCCTCATAAAAGCCATTTCTTTGGCTGCTCCTTCCATAAGGAGTGTCAGACTAGGGAGGATGTGTAATTTCTACATTCATTCTTCTCACCAGCTGTTTACTGGTCATTATTGATGCCTTTGTCTGTCCTGAGCAGAGAGTTTCAAAATATCCTGAGATTAATTTCTTTCAATTCTTTATTTTTCCTGTGAACAGCAATTCGAATCTGATCCCAGCCTCACCTCCTTGCCCCTTGCTGCCACTGCTTTGTGACTGACACACTTTCACACTGCCCGCCTTGCAACCACCACCACCACAAGAACATGATGGATTGGCTCAGAATGTACTCTTCAGTTCCAGGCAACTTGCAAGTAACAAAACATAAACAAATATGCAATGAACTGAGTCTCTTCTGCGTGGTGATTAAACTTAGCTGTCAGGGATTTCCTCCATGTTAACCACAGTGCTAGAAAATAAAGTACAGGAGTGGAACATAAATATCAAAAAATTACTTAATGAATCCCGTGAAGAAGCTGAGACATCAGCTGAATCAGGAGAAAGCATTGTAGATTGCAAATCATTAGACTGCTACTCAGCTGAGCAAATTATTATATAAACCATAACTCACAACGGGGAGTACCTGCAGTGCCCCACTCTTGCATTTACACTCAGGAAGTGCTGAAGTTTCAGAGGTGATGTATTACCTGATGAATGTCTACCTGTGGTTAAGCAATGCACATACATACACATGTGTATGCATCGATACGTGCATTTATCCCTATACTTATAAATATTATACTTGTCCCTTAATGAAAAGAACAGTTCAAAGAAAAATCAAGTATTGTTATTTCATGTTTTAAATTGCTAACTGAAGATTTCTGTTTTCATAGCTGATATTTAATTTTGGAAGTAAGACCTCAAAGCCTTAGGTATACAATTAAGGGATCCAGCAATCACTCAATAAGAAAGTTACTCATCTAAATAAATCAATGTGTGAAGAGGAAAGTCTCGCTTTTATTTTAAGTATCAAAATTCTGTTTCTATTTGAGGTTCACCCCATGTTATGACATCTCTATCAGGGGTTCAACTCTTTGCAGGGAAGAAGTGTGTTCTCTGCTGCAACCAAATAGTGAGTGTAAGGGAAAGAACCCTAGGAACCCAGGAGCAGACATCTCATCTAGATCTGCAGCTCACAGGTGAGCATGATGTGAAGTATAGAGCCCATGTTGTCCCTGGACTTCAACGGAACCAGACAATCCCTAATTTTAGGACTCTTGTTCTCCAGGCCTATATGATAGTAACGTTCAGACTAAAGGGCAATGTGTGTGAGGAGTTGCCAGTGGACCAAATACATCAATGCACACACACTGGTATTTAATCAAAACTTAAAGAGCAATTTATTTGGTTAAAATGAAAAAGCAATTCTACATTCCTCCTTGGAAGGAGAATTCCACAAAAGCAGTCACCATACTGGTTCCTACTGGGGAAATGAGAGGTGTATGTTACCAATACTTTTTGGAATTGGACATGTCTGGTGAGGTTTAAATAGGGCCTTGGAAAGAATAGGAATATTTAGACATGTCAAATGGAGCCCCTCTCTTTGCTCCTTTTTATTTTTTATTTTATTTTTTTGCTGGAGAAAAGAAATTGAGCAGATGCTTCAGTGTCAGTCACATACAGGACATGTGCCTGGGAGAAAATCATGGCTGGCAGATGCTGACTGGATTTATTTATTCACGAGAGCCTGTATTTATCAGGTACTCCCTATATATCAGGCACTGTGGTTGATGCTTTACAAGGAATATATCATTTGATCTATATAGCAACACTAGGAAGTATGTACTACTATTATTTCTACTTTTTCTTTCTAAATTTTTAAAATTTAAAAATTTTTAAAATTTTTAAAATTTACTTTTTCTTTTTAAATTTTTTATTTACTTGACAGACAGAGATCACAAGTAGGCAGAGAGGCAGGCAGAGAGAGAGAGAGAGGAGGAAGCAGGCTCCATGCTGAGCAGAGAGCCCAATGCGGGGCTCGATTCCAGGACTCTGGGATTAGGACCTGAGCTGAAGGCAGAGGCTTAACCCACTGAGTAACCCAGGAGGCCCCTATTTCTACTTTTTAAGAATGGAAACGAATCTAGCAAATTGGAAGTGCTGGGGTTCTCCCATAAGCAGGTTGATAATGCAGCCTACTCACATAAGCAAAAAACCACACTGCCTCCTGGATTAATGAGTGGCTATGATCTTTTGGGAGGCAAAAGTGATTTTATCCCTTTGTTAGTTCTTTCAGGCTTCTCCTACTTTCCGCTTTGTGCCTGTAGTCACAGCATTGTTATTTCCTACATATACCATATTCCACCCCCACCTACCATTTAGTTAATTTTACTATTGTTTATCATGATCTCACAGCACTGGTTACACAAGTGGGGAATATGTGTGCACTCAGTTGTCACTGGCCAGGGGACTTAGCAGAGGGAGGTAAGATGGGAAGATCATTTGGAAGAAAAGAAATTGGCGGAATGGAGATTTGCTGCCTTAAAGCAGGAGACAAGAAGATGGACCAAAACCCAGGAATATGTTCTTAAATAAGCAGAGCAGAGAAGGAGCCTGTTAAAAGGAAGGAAGCAGTATGTTCCCAATATAGTTTCAAAGGGTGTAGATCTGTCTGATAATCCATGTGGTGCATATTACTTATAATAATCATAATCTATTATTGAAGCCCAATAAGGATTGGTCTCTCCTGTTCCCTGGAGATAGAGTAATACAGTCTTTTGAAGCAATTTGAATCAATTACATATACATTACATCTCCGTAGAAGGAGAGACAGAAACACAGCATATTCAGTTACTGCATGTATCAATGTGACCATATTATATTCAGACAGGAAAAAAGACGTGTTATAGCAACATTCTTTGAAGGGTGCCTGGGGATGTGATAGTGCTGGAGCTCCTTGTCCCAGAACCCTTTAGGTGGGATCTCAGATCTAGCTCCCAGTAAAAACTGGCTGATGATACACCCTCCATTGGATTCCTTCCCTTTCTCACTTCCCACGCCTCTACTGGTTTTTCCTGTGATCATTTTCAACATAAACTACTCACATTCAGATTCTCATCCAGGGATCTGCTTCTGGGGTTACCAATACAATACCAATATCAGAAATTTTTGTACTTAATATATGTCAGTATATCAATGGATAAAGAAGCCATGGGTATGAAGATAACTTACAAAAAGAACATGAAGTATTAAGAGAAGAAAGTAGAGAGTCTACCTTGAGGAACACCAACATTTCAGTGTTAAGAAGGCAGTGCATCGCCAGCAAAGTCAGAGGGAGTTGCAGAGAGAGAGGTGGAAAAACCAAGGGAGGGGTTCCAAGGGAAGATTCTTTTTTTAAAGACTGAATGGAACTTTTGAACTTGCTTGACTGTTGGTGGAAAGAATGTAATAGAAGAGTTTGAAAATGCAGGTAACTTAAAGGATCAATAGTCAATGTTGTAAGATTCTCAAGAGAAGAAGATGAAATTGGATCCAGATCCTAAGTGATGGGATGCACTTTGCAAGGTATTTGGTAGGTTTGGTTATGAATATAGAGGAAGTTCCTATCTGATATTTTGGATAATTGGGTGTTCATGGACAATAAAATAAACTGACTTTTCCCTCCTAGTTTTATCTGAACATTGAACAAACTAAGGAGTGTTGGCTGGACTGGAACTAAGAGCAAAATGAATTCCATTTTTTTTTTCTTACTAAACTGCCACATTAAAAAACAAATTGGATGGGCATGGAATTGAAGGAGGTTTGTTTTATTTAATATTAACTTAAAAACTCTCTTCCACTATTCATTAACTTGAATTAGAATAGGAGTTCCTGATCAAGGAACTCCAAGTGGGGATATGCTCTAGTGATTCTCATAGGTTTCATATGCTATGTGGGTATAGACAATTTACACATGACTCTCATTGAATTATATTAATTTAAAAAATTCACTAGCTGTCTACCATATTTTGATTGGGACTTTCTTTTGTTCAGCTAAAAATGACATCTGGCTTAAATGACTATGATGAATGCTCTTGTAACTACAGTAGAATTCTAGCTCTCTGGTCACTATTGGAAGTAAAATTACAGTGAATATACAATGATTTGGACCTCTTAGTTCCAAACTTTTCTTAAATATCCAAATCTTTCTGTTAGCCTCATATTCCTTTCTGTTACAGAGACTCTATGTTGAGTAAAATAATTGTAGGGCTACTTAAACTTTGGTCTATTAGCCATGGTCCATTAGTATCCATATTATGGTGCTAGAGGTTAATATGGCTATGATCCTGGCTGAGGAATTAGATTAAAAATTAAATTTTTAATGCAGTATAAAGCACCAAAAATGGTTAAAAGCAATAAAAATAGAAGTTCCCATATATAGGTTAGGAAAATCTGACCTTGACTTTGATCCTATGGCTTAGTAGGCTATAGCAAAATATATACAGGAAGAAAAAAGTGTGGTCACAGTCTCTGTCTCTAACTATAAGATACTTGAGGTAAAGTAATGGGCCTCAGTTACTCTAGTACAACCATTGTGATATTTATAAAGACTGAAGACCTATAATCAAATGTATAAAACAAAACTCTCTGAAATGGCTTGAAATCTCACATAGAAATCTATTAATTATTTTATAAACAGTTTAGTAAAATCAAATAACAGAACACTGCAACAGTTGAATTATAAAGCATTTAAAAGTATTTAGGAAAGTTTCTTTTTTTTTTTCCCTCATGTGAGAATGTGTGTGTGTGTGTGTGTGTGTGTGTGTCTGTATTTAGCACAGTGTTGTTCTACCAAATGGGATCGGATATTTTCTTTGTTCCTGTTAGCTACCCTCTTCCTCTTCTTTCCCACCCTGGAAGATTATGAAAGCAAAAAGGAGGGAGTTGGTGAGGAGGAAATGTGAATTATTTAAACTGTATAAAAACGCTGGGATAAAATGAACATTCAAAACTCCTGTGGTTGAATTTAATCTTTTGTTCAACTCATTCACTGAGAAAATCTGTCTTCAAATGGTTCATATTGCAGAATATGATGACTCCAGTCACCTATTGTAGACTCTATATTTGCTATAAAGACTACTGTGGCATGATGATAGATGAGGAAATTTACTTCTATAGTCTGCAGGGGAGTCAAGTGCCAATAATTTAAGACTTTCGATGATACAGTACTAACTTTATATTCTAAGCAATCACAACCTATATTTATCCACCTGCTGTTTTTATGGCTTAGAAATCACACTATTTGTTTGTGATGGTAATTTTTTATATTATAGAAGAAGATTTTCAAATTATAGACTTGCATTGAGTTAAGGGAAGGAATTAAAATACTTTGCCCCACTCCTTTTCATAAATAAAAATAGTTCATTCAATAGATTGAAGGTTCTCAAGGAAATAGGACTCTTGGTCATTTTTAGAGTTTTCATTTATGAACAAAATCTGTAGGAACATGTTCAAATTTTAGGTGAGAGAATCCTAGAAATTAGCTTTCAGTAAGTGGAGAAGGGTGATATTTATAGTACTTTGCAGGACTTCACTATGTTTAGTATCTTCTCTTTGGCTGTCTAACAACCATTATAATAATATTTCTCTTACTTTACACATTTGACAACCACCTTTATAATTTCTGCCATAGTCTGTGTTACATTTGTATAATTATTTGCATCATTTTTCTTCAAATAAACTACCTTTTTAATTATTTGGTGCAGAAGCCAATACTACTAGTGACATACCTCCCATACTTTGGAACAAACACTGCATCAAAACAGTAATTTTCAGCTATATCCAATGGCAGTGTTCTACCCACATTTAACTATAATTTAATGAGATCCAAAAATGTTTCCTTTTTCTCAGTATTAGTGGGTGATAGTTGGTTTCTACTGAATACTATTTTAAATTGCATTTGAATCATTTTACCCTAATATGGATTCATCCATAATTAAGCTATATATTGCTAATAAATTGTTCCTCATCTTCCCTTAATTTAAATAGTCTTTTATCATTTTGCTCAACTCTATGCCCAATTGCCAGGCATAATTAAATGTCTATGAACAGACATTTTTCTCTTTCAGTGATATTACTTACATAAAAAGAATAGATGGCCCATTTCACAGCTTATAAAAATACTCCTATGTGGGTGGGCATTTCAACTTTTTTGTATTGTTGAAAATTTAACAATAGTAAATAATAAACTCCCAATTGATTGGGAAAATCCCAATTTAAACTTCATGACAACCAAAAAACATGCATCTTTGACTTTGTTCCCAGATTAGTAGTTGAAAGCAAGTGAAATATGCTGTGGCTAAATGAGAATATTACTAAATCTTCTTTATATAGATTTGGGCTCTTAGAGTCTTGGTCTAAGGAAGGTCACAAGTTTCTTGAGGTATTAACTGGTATTGATAAGTCAACATATTTGGTTTATTTCCTCTACCAAGAGTCAGAAGTAAGTAACTTCAGATATTAAAATCATCTTTTAAAGAAATTCATGGTTTTTGTTATAATAAAATTTTCCTGAATTTTAGTGCTGAGAAGGTAAAAAAGTAATATTCAGATTTAGAGAGGATGTTGACTTGAACTATTTTATGAGATCCAGAAGTACATCCCTTTTTGTTCATTCTGTATCAATTTACTTGACATACCGTCTCAAGGAAATATATTTTTTTTTCTTTCTTTTTTTTTTTTTTTTAAAGATTTTATTTATTTATTTGAGAGAGACAGTGAGAGAGAGCATGAGCGAGGAGAAGGTCAGAGAGCGAAGCAGACTCCCCATGGAGCTGGGAGCCTGATGTGGGACTCGATCCCGGGACTCCAGGATCACGCCCTGAGCCGAAGGCAGTCGTCCAACCAACTGCGCCACCCAGGCGTCCCTCAAGGAAATATATTAATATGTTTATTACTTGATTTTTCACCATAATTCCCACTAGTGAAGTTTCATCCAAATACTCATATACAACTGTATATATGGGGACATTAAAAAAAAATTTTGTAGTGATTTTTTGGGCACATTTGTGATGTGGTATGGTATATTATAATATATAGCAAGTAGTTTCCTGAATATAGAATAACACATATGACAGTTCTGTGGTGTGAATAGTCCTCATTATCTTTCAACAAATAATAGTGACTCATAAAATAAAAATTAATGATTTTAATGAGGAATCATTGGAACCTGCTGTTATTAAAGAAAGATGCATTGATTGATGCACATAGTAACATGCCCTGAAATATGACTGCATTAGGTCTTTATTCTTCTCGATTGATATGCAAGCTATAATAAGGCTTTTACTGTTATTCAATATCAACAATGGCATTAGCAATATAATTTGAGTTGCTTGGTGGGGAAGAAGCCAAAACAAAGATCATTGAATATTGTTGTTTGATTTCAAGTTTTAAGATCTTAACTTCATTAAACTTGGTTACATCCAGATTCCTAGAGAAAAGGATCTGAGCAAAGGAAGAAAGGCAGAATATGTGAAATATACTTACATATATGTTTATTCTCACAACAGCTTTTCAAAAATTGTAATCTCGTGTACTTATTTGTGATAGGACAAGCACAAAACATTCTTATGACAAATATTTTAAGTCTAGTGCTAAAATACCATTTAAGTAGGTAGGCCCTACAGCATCTTGGAAAATTAATTTCACATTTTCTTCATTTCAATGATTAATTACAACTGCTATGACTTAAAAAAAAATCACAGTGGCTATTCTTTCTAATGCCCAATAGCTTAAATCAGTGTTGCATAGTGTATATAATTAAACACTGAATTTGTTTTCTAGGACAGCACATCCTTCCTCACCCCTGAAATTTCTGGTCTTTGACCTTTGTTGTAAAGTGATCCATTGTCCACCTGCCTCATGGATTGTGTCATATCTTAAGCTTTTTAAAGTTTCATGGAATTAGCTTAACCCACAGCGTACTGGCATATTTGAACTTCAGCTGACATCCTTGAGGATGGATGATCTCAAGAAAGAATGGTCATGATCAGCCCAGACACACTGAATTTGTCTGTACCTAAGCCATTTGCCTCCAGAATTGTTTTCTTTAATTGAAGTAGTTCAGACCATATAATCTATGGTCATCTACCCGAACATGTTCATTTGTTTACCACAGTTATTTTTACTCCCAGTATAATTTGACATGCACAAATAACTTGGTACTCATGAAGTCAAAGGAATTTTGAGGTAAATAAAAAGCAATATGGTTTACCATGTATACTGATAAATGGTCTTATAACATTTAAAATTCTTATGCCTATTTGAGGACAATATTATAACATATTCCACAGTTGTTTATAGCTTTTCAGAATGACTAGGGAAGTTAGTTGTATCAAATAATGTTATCAAATTGTAGAAGGAAATGGGAAGTTTGGAAAACTGAGAATATTTACCATAGAATTCTAAAGCCATAGAACTGAAAGGGATATTATAGATAAAATTATAATGCCTGGCCCCTCCTCTCTATTCAGTCAACAAACATTTATTAAATTTCTACCATGTTCTGGTTTTTTATGATAAAAAGTCATATTTTATGCTTGAAGGAGTCCAGGACTGAGCAGGAGAGATACATACAGAAGATACAATTAAATAGAGACACTGAGAGGTGCTTTGGGAGAACAGAGAGTGCAAATCTGTTTGAGGGCAAGAAGACACTCCTTCCTCTGAGGTCTTTTTTTTTTTTTTTCCCTTCTCATGATCTCCTCCAAATGTCACTGTGTACTTTATCCTTATGTGACTGTAAGTGGTTGATGATGGCATTGAATGGAAGTTTGCTATTCATAATAAGGGAAGACAAAAATGTTTTATTGTGAGAGAGTTTATATTAAAACATGCATATATGTATTCAATAATTCTTAGTAAAAAAACTCTTGATCAAGAATGTGTCAGGGATAAAAATACTTGTGCTCTCTCCATTTAACTAGATCATTGTTTAGAATTAGATTAATTGTCTTCCATCTTGGTTGCATATTATATTCACCTGCAAAACTTTTAGAAAAGTACATTGTTTGGTTCCTGTCCCTGAGAGTCTGATTTAATTGGTTTGGAATAGACTGAAGGAATCAGTATTTTTAAATAGTTCCCCAGACGATTTTGTCCTGCCAAGAGTTGAGAGTTTTTGATTTAGATTAGTGACCCTTTTCAACCCATTCTCAACTTGATTTGAGGAAATCCTGACACTTTCAAGTACCACATTAGCAGGACTCACTATTTATTTATTAAGATAGAAAATATACACAACACCCTGAATTAACCACCTGTGCTTTTTCTGAAGCCTCAGAAGACTGGGCATTCTCCCTGCTTTATTCTCTTTTCCTTGAAAAGCCTACCATGATGCTAGTATTGCAGTGTACTTCTCTTGTCCTTGGCAAGTAGCCTCATCTAATTTTTGAGAGGCCTTTTTGTTGTGAATTGCTTTCAATTTTCTTCTCTCCCTTTTTTTGGTAATGTTAATTTTATTATAAATTATATGTTTTTATAGAAAAAATTTAAAACATAAAGCAAAAAATTAAGAACAAAGATTATTCCTAATACCATAAGAACAAATAGTACTACTCTTTGGCACATATTTTTCAGCCTTTTTTTTTTTTCCTGTGTTAGTAGATATATTAACATTTTATTTACAAAGTTAGAATCCCACAACATCAAAATACATTTTGTAACCAATATTTCACCTGAAAAATTTTATCTTGAAGAATTTTAATACTTATAACTAATCTTGTAGATCATAATATTTTAAGCATGCTTGGCATTTGATTGAATATATTATAGGTTGTTTTTTTATTAACTAGTCTCCTATTTGGGTCATTTAGGTTGGTACTTTTTTGTTTGTTTCTTACTTCAAAGAGTCTACAATTATACTTTTTTTCTTGATGCCAGGCTAGAATCTTTGGGGACTTTAAATCATTCATGATGATTGTATATTTTTACAAGTTTGGTCTTCTTCTTTGTCATTTCTTGCTCTTCCTCTTGTCAAAAAGCTGCCTTCCCTGCTTTCCTTTTGTTTTCTTGCTCATCATTTGGCCTTCAGTGATTAAAGTGAGTTGGGTTGGATCTATCCTTTGCTTCTGGGTCTCCTTATTCCAGGAAATGCAGGGAATATTCTGCCAGAATCCCTTCCTGCCTTCTCCTGTGCCATATGCTTCCCCACATATGGATCAGAACTGAATTTGCTTCAGTGTAATCTAAATCTTACAGAATTTCTTAGAAGTTTCTAGTATTTGTGTATCAGTATCCTTAGTTCTGACAGCTAATATGTTTTCCTTTAAATACTACCACATCAGTCTCAAGAAGTAGTTCTGCATAGAGGTTTGAGACTCAGCAGGAAGGATCATTAATCAGGCTTCCAGCATTTACTCATTTTATGTGGTCATGTAATAATTTAACTCTCTAAATCTCAGTTTTCTCATGTATCATAGGGAATAGTAATTGTATCTAATTGACAAGATTATTATAGGGATAAAATGAGATAGTACTTATAATGTGTACTAGCTCAAAGTGTGCCATAAAGAAGTGCTTAATAAATGTTAGCTTAAGGAGGAGAAGGAAGCTGATGATGAGGATGAGAATTTTTTTTTAAGATTTTATTTATTCATTTGTCAGACAGAGATCACAAGTAGGCAGAGAGGCAGGCAAAGAGAGAGGAGGAAGCAGGCCCTCCACAGAGCAGAGAGCCCAATGCGGGGCTCGATCCCAGGACCCTGGGAACATGACCGGAGCCGAAGGCAGAGGCTTTAACCCACTGAGCCACCCAGGTGCCCGAAGGATGAGAA
The DNA here is from genome assembly GCF_020171115.1 of Neogale vison. Taxonomy (NCBI): domain Eukaryota; kingdom Metazoa; phylum Chordata; class Mammalia; order Carnivora; family Mustelidae; genus Neogale; species Neogale vison. The sequence goes on along the minus strand of NC_058098.1, from coordinate 88,897,477 downwards.
TTTTAGTAGAAATCTTAGGTTGTCATTGTGCCCAGAAACATATGGTGAAGAATGAGTAAAAATGTACCCAATTCTTTTATTGGATAGGTTATGTTATAAAATCATGTAATCAGTTATTGAAAGAATGTTTTAAAATTGTTTGGTTTAAAGTTGAATCACTCTATATAAAGTTTTTCTTGTTTCATAGAGGTATGTTTCTAACATTTGTAATCCCCAAACTTATGCTACAGTTTAAACTACCTATGGGCTGAATTGCATCCCCCATCCAAATTCACATGTTGAAGTCCTAACTGTTCATATCACAGAATGTGACTGTATATGGAGACAAAATCTTTAAAGATTGATGTTAAAGTATTAGGGTAATGAGATTAAATGAGGTCACTAGGGTGGGCCCTAATCCAACATGACTGATGGCCTTATAAAAAGAGATTAGGGCACAGATACAGAGAAAAGATCATGTAGTAATACAGGAAGATAGCCACTTAGAAGTGAAGAAGAGAGGGCTTAGGAGAAACCAACCCTACCAATACCTTGATCTTGGACTTCCAGTCTCCAGAACTATGAAAAAATAAACATCTGTTATTTAAGCCACCCAGACTGTGGTAGTTTATTATGGCAGCCCTGGAAAACTAGTACAAATTGTATTTAAAATTTTCCCCTTTATAGAATTAAAAATTTTTTTTTGGTTAGAATTTTAAAAAGATATCATCATCATCATGATGCTGTTTTTCAGCAAAATAGCCTTAGTTCTTATAAATATTTCTCATAAATCCCATTTTTCAAGTATTTTGGCAAAAGCTACAAAAGATTTTAAAAGAGAATTTCTTTGTTGTGGATATTTGCTTTCTTAAAAGAAAAGACTATCTTTTTTTTTGTTTGTCTTCATTTTCCACCCTGGTCTTATGGTACAAATTCTAAAACAGTCATATGCTGAAAAGCTTTTTTAAAAAATTAATATATAATATATTATTTGTTTCAGGAGTACAGGTCTGTGATTCATCGTCTTACACAATTCACAGCATTCACCATAGCGCATGTCCTCCCCAGTTTCCATCAACAGTCACCCTATCCTTCCCGCTCCCTCCCCTCCAGCAGCCCTCAGTTTGTTTCCTGGGATTAAGAGTCTCTTGTGGTTTGCCTCCTCCCCGAGTCCCATCTTGTTTCATTTCTCCCTCCCTTCCCCTATGAACCTCTGTTTTGTTTCTCAAATTTGTCCTATCAGTGAGATCATATGATCATTGTCTTTCTCTAATTGACTTATTTTGCTTAGCGTAATACCCTTTAGTTCATGTGTTGAAAAGTTTATTCCAGTATTTTCACTGTTGGTTTACCTTTTTTAGTAGACAACAGATGGTTTCCTGAAGTGCCTATTCATATATATGTATATATCAAATGTAAATATATGTACATACATGTATATATGTGCGTGATATATATGATATACACACATCTCATATATATGAATGCATATCATATATAAAATCTCATATATATATGAATGAATATAATCTCTTACATATATAGAGATAGTATATGTGGGTACTCAATAATAGTTACCGGTTTGAGTGAATGTGGAGAAGATAATCAGTGAATAGGTTGAAGTTGCCTCTGAGTGAGGCCAGCCGAGCCAAACAAGAATTACAGCTGATTGTTCAGAGTTCTGTAATCAATGAAGTTGAATTTTTGTATTTTGCTTAAATTTAACTCAATTAGCAGTTTCTGAAAGATAAGCTACCTTTACTTATTTATCCATATTTCTACATAACATTGAAAAGGAGTCAAGAAAACACTCTCTTTTTTCACTAGAAGAAAGCTCTTTGAGATTTAAAAAATATATGTATATACTACAGCAGCTATCCAGAATTAGAACATGGAGATGTCCATTAGTGGGTTTTGCTGGTTGAGAGATTTGCCAAATATGAAAAGCTATTGTCATGAACAGAAAAAGGGTGGTTATTTTATGGTAATGTCTCTCTTCATTTGAATAATTGTTGATGAAGACTGAAAATCAGAAAGAGAGTATTCTTGGGATACTCATACTTAGTGGTTGTCTATTTATTAATTTATTTATTTTTCATTTTATTTTGTTTCTTTTCAGTGTTCCAGAATTCATTGTTTATGCACCATACCCAGTGCTCCATGCAATATGTGCCCTCCTTAATACCTATCACCAGGCTCACCCAACACCCCATGTCCATCCCCTCCAAAACCCTCCGTTTGTTTCTGAGAGTCCACAGTCTGTCGTGGTTTGTCTCCCCCTCCAATTTCCCTCAACTCACTTCTCTTCTTCATCTCCCAATGTCCTCTGTGTTATTCCTTATGCTCCACAAGTAAGTGTTTTTCTTGCTGTAAATAGATATAAACTTTAAATTAAGTTAAATATTTCATATTTTTAAATATTTTCCAAGAAAAATATTTTAGAAACATAGCATAATTAGATAACTATATGCTATCATGAGAGCCAATTTTGTTCATTTTCTAAGGTTTTAGGGAATATAACCAGACTACTCTGGATGAATTATTATCTTTAAGTTTTTAAAGAACTTTACAGTGATTCTACAACCATACATAAATATATTTTCATTTCATGTCTGTATTTGAATTATGGGAGGAATTAGGGCACATTACATTACGTATTGAGGAATTAGAGCACATTACATTACACATTACATAGAGTCTTAAAAATGTTAGAAAAAGAAATACATTTAGGAGCTGTTGGTTCTATTGAGGAGATCTCATTCTCAAAGTATGGTATATGGTATTTTGTTTTCTTCCTCCTGTGGCCAGCCCCAAAGATAATTATTTTTAATTTGTTTTATGGCATAACAACATTTCTGAATGAAAGTTAGTGTGCCAATTTTAACTACAGTTTCTTATCAATACCATACATCCTTCCCCATCAATTTTATTTTTACCACTGTAGGCTTTGCAGTTGGAATGTACTTTTACCTTATCAAAATTTAACATACTGGTCACCTTTTTAATCATATTAGAAGCTTACAGGGTTCAGAGGTGCTATCATTGCCATGTTTACTAGACGCCTTTCCTATAGTGTAAATTAAGTCACTGAATTCAGTTATAGTCATTTCCTGCCAGAGAGAGACAATTAAACTATGTGGGTCCAAAGCTGGTAATGACTTCACAATTATAGAGCAACCGCAGACCATGGTCTTCCGTATAAACGATCAGAGCAGACTGATGTGGCCTTTCATATGAGAGCCTGCACTTAAAAGATGTGTAGCAAAACTTTGTAGCTAACTATATCATTTTAGCTTATGTCTCTTGACATTGAAATTCTCATTGTTACCAGCAAGTCTTCTCTTCAGTGGAGCAGGATGGAGTATTTTTATTCTAACCACATACTGATTCATCTAATTTCATACTTGAATAGTGATAATTTATTAAATTTATAGAGTTTTAGATGTTTCATTTATGTTGGATTCTATTCCTTTTCCTGAATGGGGTATCCCACTAAAATCTCAGTTAATATCTTCTGACACTGCCACAGGACACTGTGAGCAATAGCTTGAGATGGTTTTGATTTAATCTAGAGAAAGATGAGAGTTGGTGTCCATTTCTTTCAACTCCTCAGCTCTTTCACCAACCATCTTAGTATGCGTGTAGTATCTCAGTTAATAATAGCTATAAAAATAATAGTCTGTGGGTTAAAAGTCGAGAAAAATGTAAAAGACTTCAGGGTGAACTGATAGTAAAGTAACTCATTTAGTGACTTAAATGCTAACCTAGCATGGTCTTGGTGGGATCAGGGGTTATTGGGAGCAAGAAGAATAAATGGAGACATCTCCAAGTAGTTTACTCTTGTTAAAAGAAAAAAGAAAAGATAATAGCGTTACCGAACACACATGCTAGAGGCAATTTTCTTAATTACAGTGCTGACCTACCAGTATACACAGAGTGGTCTTGCTCTTGGCATGAGAGCTTTTACTTTCCAATAATATTAACCCTTCTTGGTATTCTATGTCTTAATTAAGATAACTCCGACAAGTGCTGCCAACATCCACAGTTTTATGTTATGTTGGTGTTTTTATAAGTCATTTGTAAAAGATGTGAGCTTAGAGTCCTGGCACAGAGTCCAGTTCCTATATCCAAGGAACTCTTCCAGTGAACCTCAAGGAAAATCTCACAACATTCTGTTTTATTAGTGAAGCTAGTTAATATCATACTACACAAACTTGAGAGAGAGAGAGAAAGAGATCGTTTTGGTTCCATAAAATCCTCAGGGACAGCAAAACCATGCCACATGATCCATAAAAATAATACATTATTTGATTTTAAGTATAAAATTGGCATTTATAGACTTGAAGCTCAATTTTGGGTATAATTAATTATAATACATTCTTACTTATAGTATATAAAAGTATTAGAGCAATTGCTTGTAGTAATTATACAACAGAAGAATCACTGAAATTTATTTTAACGTCAGAAAAACACTGGACTGATACTTTTAACGTCAGAAAAACACTGGACTGATACAAGTTTTAAATTTTTACCTTTCTTTGCTATTGCAGGGATGTAGGAAGGAACCTTTGAAATTCTTCAGAGAATAACCATAGTTAACTTATGGTTACTTAAAGATTTGTTTTTGAAAAGAAACCTCTGTGATGAATAATGTCTCTCCAAAGTATGTTTTCCTAATTTCTCTAGGTGGAAATGTGAAATGTGTTTTCTCTGAGAGAACTCATGGTTCACTTCAAGAATCACATGCAAGAGAAATGTGAATATTATTTGATGAATCTGAGTTCCTAGAGTATTCTAGATTGGGTGTCTATACATCAATAACTCTTTGGACAATGGCCAAGTCCTTGTATTACTTGACTCTGGTTAGAAAGAAGGATATAATTTTACTATCGGCTGATTAAAGCAACTAGACCTATTCTGCTTCATAAATTTTTACTACAGTTTTTCTTTAAGTTTTATTTACTTGAGAGAGAGAGAGAGAGAAGGTATGCGTGTGTGCATGAGCAAGGGGAGGAGCAGAAGGAGTGGGAGAGAGAACCCTCAAGCAGAGTCCTTGTAGAGTGGGAAGGCCTACACAGGGCTTGATCCCAAGACCCAGAGATCATGACCTGAGCCAAAACCAAGAGCTGGCTGCTGGGAGCGCGTGGGTGGCTCAGTTGGTTAAAAGCCTGCCTTCAGCTCATGATCCCAGAGTCCTGAGATCGAACCCTGCATCAGCTCCCTGCATAACAGGGAGTCTGCTTCTTCCTCTAGCCTTTACCCCACTCAGGTTAACTCTTCCACTCTCTCTCTCTCTCATTCAAACAAATAAATAAAATATTTAAAAAGAGAAACAAACAAACAAAAAAAAAAAGAAAGAAAGAAAGAAAGAAAAACAGGAGTTGGCTGCTTAACTGACTTAGCTACCAGGTAGTCCTACTACAGGTTCTTTAGGTCTCTGTTCTTTTGCGGATTTCTTGTTAGTTACGCTATTTTTAAGTGCAAGCCTATTTTCAAACATTTGTTTAGTTTATAAGTTATGTTCAAACTTTACATACCAAATATATTAGCAGCCCCTTCTTTACAGTCTACATTATGAGGATTATGAGATAATGCAAACACATTTCATTTACACTCTCAAAAAAATTTCTAGGTCCTGACTGGGGCTACTTCTGCCCAGGGTGGTGTGTTGGCAAAACAACACTTAGTTTTGTTTTCATCTTTGCAGATACTCTGCTTGATCAGAAACACAGTGTATCTAGTCAGCCAATCCCAAATGCCACACCAGCTCTGGACTCTTAATACTTCCTTCCTTGTTCCTTCTCACACCAAACAAAGTTGACTGTGTAGCACCAGCCATTCAGACCATTTTCTGTTTCTGTTCCTTATACTTTATCCTATAAAACCTTTCTGCCTTCTGTCCCCTTTTGCAGTTTTCTTTTTTTTTTTCCAATTTATTTATTTTCAGAAAAACAGTATTCATTATTTTTTCACCACACCCAGTGCTCCATGCAAGCCGTGCCCTCTATAATACCCACCACCTGGTACCCCAACCTCCCACCCCCTCACCACTTCAAACCCCTCAGACTGTTTTTCAGAGTCCATAGTCTCTCATGGTTCACCTCCCCTTCCAATTTACCCAAATTCCCTACTCCTCTCTAACGCCCCTTGTCCTCCATGCTATTGGTTATGCTCCACAAATAAGTGAAACCATATGATAATTGACTCTCTCTGCTTGACTTATTTCACTCAGCATAATCTCTTCCAGTCCCGTCCATGTTGCTACAAAAGTTGGGTATTCATCCTTTCTGATGGAGGCATAATACTCCATAGTGTATATGGACCACATCTTCCTTATCCATTCATCCGTTGAAGGGCATCTTGGTTCTTTCCATAAATCAAAAGCTTCTGCACAGCGAAGGAAACAGTCAAAAAAACAAAGAGGCAACCCACGGAATGGGAGAAGATATTTGCAAATGACAGTACAGACAAAAGGTTGATATCCAGGATCTATAATGAACTCCTCAAACTCAACCCACACGAAACAGACAAACACATCAAAAAATGGGCAGAAGATATGAACAGACACTTCTCCAATCAAGACACACAAATGGCTATCAGACACATGAAAAAATGCTCATCATCATTAGCCCTCAGGGAGATTCAAATTAAAACCACATTGAGATATCACCTTACACCAGTTAGAATGGCCAAAATTAACAAAACAGGAAACAACATGTGTTGGAGGGGATGTGGAGAAAGGGGAACCCTCTTACACTGTTGGTGGGAATGCAAGTTGGTGCAGCCTCTTTGGAGAACAGTGTGGAGATTCCTCAAGAAATTAAAAATAGAGCTTCCCTACGACCCTGCTATTGCACTCCTGGGTATTTACCCCAAAGATACAGATGTCGTGAAAAGAAGGGCCATCTGTACCCCCATGTTTATAGCAGCAATGGCCACAGTCGCCAAACTATGGAAAGAACCTTTTGCAGTTTTCTGGAGATGATGTTTCATGAAGTATTAAACAAATTTATTTGTATCACTTAAATTGTCTTCTTTAACAATTTTTAATAATTCTTTTGGTTACTTTATGTACTCAAAATGCCAACTGTAATACAATGTATTTTTTTCAATTTCATAAAAAATGTTTTTCCCTTTGTACTTGTTTCTGTGGAGGTGGTTAGGTTCTATTATTGTCTCATGAGTCTTCCTTTAGGAGTTCCTTCTTTCAAGAGTTTATTTGCTGCCTCTGACTCTCTCAGAACTTTTACAAATGACATTAGAACCTTTGGAGAACTGTATTGGCACTTAATTGTATAATGTGCTCAGTAGCTGGCAATGGTTATCGATTTTGGTAACTGAAAGATGATGATGAAAACTTTTCCTTTAGTGTAAATATTTTCACTTAAAAAGAAACCCAAATAAATACATCATAACTAATAAAGATAGTTTCTTTATTGTTTTTTAGACTGATATTTTTACATATTCTAGAAAAATCTTCATAGTGTAGTTTATATTATATATAGAAAAAAATCAATGAAGTTGATTTATTTCTTAAAATCCAAATAAAATGAACAGTGTAGCTGTTAACCACACTCTATCATAACTTTTGAAGATCAATCAGTGTTAACACTTACATCTACCTGACTTTTTTTCTCTTATTGAAGTGTGGAGTATTATAGCATCTTACAACATCAGAATTCCAAAGAGGAAAACCGCTCTTAGTAGAGGTGGGAAGGAAGAACCTAAGCAGATGTGATTTATCAGTACAATTTTTAAAGTGAATGCTATCATAATGTCTTAAGAACAAAAACAATGCCAGGTATCTTCAAAGAAGATGATAAATTAATTTAGGGCCTTGGGGACTATTTGAACAATAGCAAAAATAAAATCTTATTTCCATCTCATAAGATAGCAATTTAAATTACAGGGACAGAATATTTCATTGAAATATGATGATCTGAGGGGGATGAAATTTTAGTGAATGGGATGAGCTATAAGATAGGGTCAAATGTAAGAATGAAGGATTAGAAATATTAGAAATATTAAAAAGTTGTAGCTACTGATGAATTTTGCAATGTAGTAAAAGTTACCTTTCTCTATCTTAATTATTTATTCTTTTATTCATTTATTCAGCAAGAACCTAAAGAAATCCCGTTACATGTCTCACTTTTATACATTTGGGGGAAATTCCTTCATGTTTATAATGGACAGGATCTCAGGATTTCTAAATATTTGGACATATAATGGATAGGACAGGATTTCTAAAATATTAAGATGGAAAAGAACAAATAGAGATTGTAACAATAAAAAATATGGAGAACAGTCCAAGTTAATCAATTTATTAAATGTGTGTTCTTGAGCAAGTAATAATTTATCTGAATCTATATTTTCCCTCTCTAAAGTGAAGCTGAAATGGCTGAACTTTACTATCCATTTAAGCTCCATTTGTCAACTAGGAGATGAGGTGGACTTGTGGGCAGACTGGCACACTTTCTGGAACTTGCTAACTCTTCTTTTTCTTGGCCAAGTTTTATCTCAGCCTATCTACAGCTCCATGAAGCTATCAGGATAGCCACAATCACAAACTTTAAAATAACATCCAAAACTCTTAACCAGAAAGTGTACCTTTAAGCTTAGTCTTCCCTTGCTAAAATGTAGTGTGCCAATGATAAGCTTAGACTCATCCTGACTCAGCAAAGGAACACAAGGTCTTGTCAGTTTTCTTTTCATCCAGAGAAACTGGGAGACACTGTGGGTCTCTAAATGTGTGAGAGTGGGAAGGGGACAGATAACCTTCTTTTTCTGGCTTCATATTGGAGGAAGACAGGGAATCTTGACAAAATGACACTGGGGACTAGCATACCCTCAATTATGGGAAACTGGAAAAGTTTACAAAATGAATTTATTATGACTGTACTATAAATGAGCTTGTTAAGGTTAGATTAATTTTGAGAAGACTTAGACCTACTGAGGGACCCTAGATTTTTCTAATCAAAATTATAATCAAAATGTGACTTGCTATGAATGATATGGTTTCATACCAGAACATTGTGTCTGACAAAATTCTCTTGATGGAACTATATTTAGGTCTATGAATAAAAGGTAATGAAAATCTTTTTTTTTTTTTGTGATATGCCCAGGTTTCTGCAGTTCTTCCTTATGATTATGTTTTTTATCTCTGTAGTCACTATTTTTCTGGTGGACTTCAGAAAAATTCCTTTACATCCTTTAGTTGAGATTTTCTGCCTCTTCTGTGGAAAACCTTTCAGAGACATTGAGAGGATGAGTGCAAGACTGTTCTGCGTTGTTTATCAATGAGCATTTCTTGAATGCAGACCATGTGCTTAGTGACAGGGGCTGATGTGGAAGAGTGGACCTCATCCATAGATCTCAAGAGATAGAGATGAAATAAGCAGCAAACGGCCACATCTAACTTCCTCTCCCATCATACTTCTAATCTGCCCACTTGACATGAAGATAAGAAGACCTTGATCTGATTTCCCCTACTCCAAGCCTTGCCCCTCCCCAAAAGTGTTCTATTGCAGTTAGTAACTCATTAGAATCCTCTTAAACAAGAGGACTTAAAAGGACAATAGAAATGACATTTTACAGAAGCTGGGGAAGGGAACTGATCAGCTGGTGTTAGAGAGCTAGTTGTTGGAAAACTCATAACTAAAACTCAGGTTTCTTCTCTAGCTCAGTCACAGCTACTCATACTCAGCCTCTCTGACATCAGGTAACTTCCAGAAAATTCTGTAACTCCTCATAACCTTTTAGGGCTGCTATAACAAACTACTACACACTCTGTGGCTTGATACAGAAGAGATAACTTTGCTCACAGTGCTGGAGGCTAGAAGTCCAAAATCAAGGTGTTAATAAATCCATGTTCCTCTGTTCCTCCAAAGGAACAAAGCCTTTAGGTAGACTCCTTCCTTATCTCTTTGTAGATTTTTGTGGTGTTCTTGGCATTTCTTATCTTATAGATACATCATTCCAATCTCTGCCTCTGCTTTCACATGATCTTCCCTGTGTCTGTCTTTACATCATCTTCCCTCTCCTTATAAGGACACCAATCATATTAGATTAAGGGCCCACCCTATTCCAGTATGACCTTATCTAACTAATTACTTCTGCAATAACTTTACTTCCAAATACAGTTGACCCTGGTACAACACAGGTTTGAACTGTGTGGGTTTGCTTATACACAAGAGTTTGTCCAATAAATACAGTGTAGCACTGTAAATGTACTTTCTCTTCTTTATGACTTTCTTAATAATATTTTCTTTTCTCTAGCTTACTTTGCTGTAAGCATATAGTCTATAATACAAAATATCTAGATACAAATACAATACTAATACAAATATCTAGATACAATAGTCTAGATACAAAATATCTGTCAATTGTTTATGTTATTGGTGAGGCTTCCAGTTTATTAGTAGTTAGGTTTGGGGGGGGAGTGTCAAAATTATATGGGAATTTTTTACTGTATCATAAGGTGTTGGTTTCCCTAACCCCTATGTTGTTCGAGAGTCAACTTTAAGTTCATATTAATAGACACGAGGGCTTAGGAGTTCAGCATCATTTTGGTGGGGGAAAGTGTACACAGTTCAATTCACAACATACCCCATAACATGTAGGCTGGGGCCTACAGAGATCAAGAGGGAGAGTGGAGAAGTCAGTCTCCCTCAGTTGTTTCTGCTGGTGTCATTTGACACTCAACTTCTGTCCCACTAGAAGGAGCTTTGCAAGCAACAAAATAGAGGGAGTTCTTACCACTGTTCGTCTCTTTGTCTCTTCGCTCTTTCCAAAGCACTTCATAGTTTCCCTTTGGAGAAGCATGGCCCTCCCTCTACTCCTTACCCACTGCTTCCTGTCTCTCCATCAGGGACTGTAAGCCTCACTTGCCTGGCCTGGTACATAGTCATTACTCGCTGACCTGGCAGAGAGCATCACAATGGCTAATGGAAACTTTCTCCTCAGCATAAACCATGCAGTTCTCTAATTTGTTTAGCTAAACTGCATTAGTCATACTGAAAGTTTTATTATCAGAGTCAAATACAGGAAGCTGGAGCGGACATGCTGTATTTTAAAAAATTAAAGCATTTTTAAAAATAAGCTTGGCATATTGATTAGCTAATTTTCTAAACAAGAGGCTCATTCCTTTTAATCCTTGGCATTACTGTAAATTCTATTTCCGCCTATAGGTCATACTGTTCAAAATGGGATTAAAAAAAAACTCCAACAACAACACACTCATATTTCATGTTAGGTTTTGCTTGAAGATCACCTTTGCTAAGATATTATTGAATTGGGTGAGAGAGGTATGGCCCTGATTTCTACAAAACCTTGCTTCTGTAAATTTAGAAGGATGAGCAGAGAGTCTTTGCCCAAGTTGAAACTTACAGTTTATACTCATAAATGTGATTTTTATATGTTTTCCCAGTCATCCAAGAGAAGTAGTTGTGGGCAATTATTCTGTCATTTCTATGGAGGTCAGTTCTTTTGACGTTTTTTTTATTTCTTTTAGCCTTTTCTAGGAGTAAAACCTTAAGAATGTCTTTTCTCACTCTCAGTATTTGTTGTCATGGTTGTTTGTCTATAACAGATAGGGAACAAATGGCCTTTGTCAAGGACTCAATCAGTGCTGCTGGGTAAGTCTTATTATTATTGTGTCAGACATATTTCTGTGAGCTAGATCTTGGTAGGTGAGCGAACCTTTTCATCATAGTGCCTAATGTTTTATAGGGACTATTACTTAGATTTCAAGTGTGTTATCATATACTCAGCTCACTAGAAATTTTCCCTCCCAAATAAGCCTGATTGATGGCAACTTCCATTTTGTTAGATTCTCTATTATTATTTTCACTGCTGATCAAGGGGCTCATAGTATAGTCAGGCTCAGTAATCTGTTGCATAGCAATAAAGAACAGATGATTATTTCTTAATCTAAGTTTAAAAACAGAATTTCTTATTCTTGGTCCTGAACTCAGTCACTTCTACAGTGAAGGTTTTACTAGACCCCTATATTGATGAAAATGCCTCATATTACAAGAGCAGAGGGCAAGTCTGTGATTTGAAAATTCTCAGATTAATCATCCTACAGGTAAATGTTTTAGATTTGGTGGATTGAGTATGTGCTAAAGAGGAAAAAATTAACTTGAAAGAAAATGGTGGAAAGGTTTATGTATTTTCCTCCAAAGTTTAACTCAAATAATTAAATTAGAAAACCAATCACTTTATGTTTGCTCCTGGAGTTTATTTGGGATAAGCAATTTATTTAGTAGATTCTGCAGTTGCCAAGTTAATTTTTTAATGACATTTGCAAATGGATCAGACAGTGTAACATTACCTCCTTCTGCCTGCAAAAAGAAAAAAAAAAAAACCAGCACCAAAAATAAATGTTGTAGGCATAGCTCTCACATAATTCAAATGACCCAATTCAGTGTTTGAAGCCAATCTAAATGGCTTTACCCATCCCTACCTCTGTCCTCCCACGCTGGAAATATGCCCCCCTGTAAGATGTCTTCATGATGAATGAGCTAATGTTTATGAAGCACTTAGAGATCCTTGGGCAAGACACTATCTAATTACAAAGTATAGTTCTCATTATTAAATGGAAGCTATTTTCCCCCTGTGTTTTTTGTTATCCATACCATTTCCATGCCATACATTCCTGATGGTTTCCATTGCAAAGTGGAATCAGCTTCTTAAAAATAAGGGGTGGGGGTCATGAGAGCTCAATAATTTTAAGTCACAGTGCATTGCACATGCCCAGAAAAGCCTAGATCACTTCCAAATTCAAGGACTAATAAAAATTGGAAGCACTCCAGTAATTTTAAATTGCTTTGCACATTGAAGAGTGATTTAAAATCATTGAAGTGATTCAATTTTTTTTATATATGCACTTCAATTTAGAAGTGAGTCACACAGACAGCCTCATAGTGTAGAATAGAAGTCCAAGACATTGAATTACTGTTTAAAAAGTTAGGAATTAGACTAAAATGTAACTGGAGGAACTAAAATCAAACAATTACTAGAGCCAATTGGACCTTTAAGTTGAAGGACCATGGTCAATTTCTGGACACATTTTCCAAGGCCTGTCTTTACCTTGTATGTGGCCATCTCTTTTCCTTTTGAACAAACAGTATTTATAGTCCTATTGCTAATTTGTAAATTAGTCTATGTATATGCCTTTTAACACTTTTTTCAGCTTTGATTTTGAATACTGCTATTTATTTTGTCTGGTCATTTAATTTTCATGTGAATGAAAATTTATGTAGAAATATAATATGAGTTACAAATGTAATTAATATTATGTAATTTAAAATTTTCTGAGGCCACATTTAAAAAAGAAAAATGTGAAATTAATCTTAATAGTATATTTTATTTAATCTATCTAAAATATGGCATTTTAATGCATTATTAATAAGCAAAATTATTGAGATATTTCTTATTCTTTTCCTTTCTTTCTTTCCTTTTTTTTGGTCTTTGAAATTGGGTATGTATTTTACACTTACAGCACATCTCAATTTAGAGTGGCTGTACTTCAAATGCTCAATAGCCACGTGTTGCCTATGGCTACCATATTAGACAGTCCAACTATAGTACTATAAGTAAGTACTGTAAGTCCAACTGTAAGTACCTTGAAGTTATGAACTGTGTTCTCTACTTTGCAAACCCAGTTATACTTTGGTTTTACGCTTTTAATTACTTTTGCCATCTCACTTTACTTTGTGACTGTAATAGCTGACAGTGCAGGTTTATTAGCATAAAAAGAAAAGAAAACAAGGGAAAACCAAACAATCCAGCGATCATTCTTCAGGCCCCACGCAGTTTGACAACACATTTACCTGAACTACGTATAGGATTGAAACAGAAAGCTGATATATGGAGTTTCCTGAAGGCTGAAGGCTGAGTTTTAGCATCTGTGCATTTATGCATAAGAGTCAAACATGGCCAAGGAAAAGACCTATTAACTATGACAGAAAGAAATAGGAAATACAAGAACAATTTTTGGCTATCAAATTGAGTAAGAGTTTATTCACAGCTACAGAGAAAAGGAGCACCATTTTCCCAGTAAAGACTCTGGCCAATGATTGGTTCCTATCTCAAGTCTCTGCTGGAAAAGGCATTCTATGCCCAGGGGACAGATTTTTCAGAGCCTCCCAGGGCAGCCGTGGATATGAGTAAATGTAAAAAAGATGGCACCACACAGTGGATGTATTGTCAGGAAAGCAAATGACTTTACATGACTCAGAGCAAAGAAAGGATGTATAAGGCCACAAATGACAGTTTGATGGATAGAGGTGGATGGCCAAAAAAGAAACCTCACCTAACATTCTTTCCTTGAAAAATCCTCCACTGAAGAATTTCATACAACTACACTGCATTCCCCCCCCGCCTTTTTTGGCCATTTAATTATTTATTTGCCTAATTCTAAGAGCAGTGTATGTTCTTTACAGCAATGTTGAAAGTACAAGAAAGAAAAAATAATAAGGAAAGATGGCCTTCCTTTCCACCAGGCAGGGGAAATCATTGTCACCATTTTGATTTATTTCCTTCCAGTCTTTTTTTTTTATGGATTTTCATGTAGTTGACATACTACTGTGCTTTCTTCATTTTGCATTTTACTGTGAGCATTTTCCTATGTAATTAAAAACCTCTTAGACCACAATTGACTTTGTTATTCCAATAACACATTTCCATTATAAATGATGCTATGATGAACATCTTTTCACCTAAATCCTTTTCTGCATTTCAAGTTATTTGCTTAAAATAGATTGCAAAGAGAAATTACTGGGTCAAAAAACATAAGCTTTCATGAGAGTTTTAAAATCATGTTGCTGCACTCTCTTCAAAAAAGGCTACATTTTCCTATTTCTACCGTGTTGGCACACAATATAGAACCAGGTCGCCTTGAGACATTTAGTTTTAGTTTTGTTCCCCAAATCGTTGTTTTAATTGTTCTTATGTAGATTTGTTCATAATACTCCATAAGTTGTTTTCAATAACTTGGTGAAATAACCCCATACCAACAGCAACATGCCTTTAGCATCTACTCAAGCTATTGTGAACAGACATGGAAGAGAGCCTTTGGAAATATTTAGTTCCATTAAAATGTATTACTGCCTTAATTTCCACAGATAGATTATGGGAAAAAGACTTTGGGGAAAGATTCCATTCCATGTATTCTAAGAAAGCACCATTTGATTACCGTCACTTCCGTTGCCTGGTGAACTAATTATCTTTTCAGGTTTGTAATAACATACATTTATTGAGAATTTGCTATATTCCAGACACTTTATATCTTTGATTTTGTCATTTTGTCCTAACAATAACTGCATGAGAAAGACACCATTATCAGTGCCTTTTTAATTAAGGGACTTCAGCCTTAGAGACTGAGAATAAGTAACTTACTCATATTACGATTCTGTTAAATATCAGAGTCAAAATTCAAACCCAGAATTGAGAAAGTCTGTTTTGAGAATAATTGCCTCTTCTTAACTATCTACTGCCATAATGCTATCAAACCTCACATTTGTTTAGATCTTCCTTCCCCCATATCCCCAGGATCTCCTGTACATTCCGTTTGCTTTGTACTGTAATTCTTCCTTGTGCATGTCTGTTTACTAGCTGACTAAGTTTCTGGAGAGCAAGTTGCTGCTCTGCTTGTCCTCATATCTCTACTGGCACCTTATAGGTGCTCAAGAAACATTTGTTGAATAAATGTTGAGAATCATAATTCTTGAAAGAGAGACATAAGATGATATTTTGTGACATAATTCTTTAAAAAAATTTTTTTTATTATGTTATGTTTAGTCACCATACAGTGCATTTTTAGTTTGAGGTAGCGTTACAAAAAGTATGCAATCTTTCCAGGGTAGATGATCTTGCTCTTATGAGTGAAAATAATCACCCAAAGAAGAGAAACTGAATAGTTTAGTAATTTGAGAATTTGGGGTGCTAAAATGACACTTAGGGTACTCTGGATTGTATTTGGCCTATAATACAAAGCAAAAAAATACAAAGCCCCCCCCCCAAAAAAAGCCAACACTTTTTCACAGATTTCCTCACTATGGTAAACCAAAACCCCATCTTTCTTTTAATAAGTCTAAATTGATGTATAGTAACTTAGAGGTTATGTTTTCATGACTTCACGATTTCTGTTGTTTTACTTTGTTTTTTTTTGTTTTTTGTTTTTTTTTTAAGTACAGCTAAGCGATGTGAACCCACACAAACAAAACAAAAAAGGGGTTTGCATACTTTGGAAATGGTGAAGCATAATACTCACGGCTTTATTCAGCAACTCAAGGGGGCCAGTATATCCAGCGTTGCAACCTACCACATTAAGAGAAATGAGGACCCCTTAGGCAGTTGGAATGTTTAAAAACTGAGTAGCAAGGAAACCATTTAATGACTCTTGTACATGTTTATGACTTCCGTGTGATTTTTTTAAAATAAGGGTGGATGTGTTCTTTGCAGAGGAAAGATTTGGGAAACACCAAATGCTCGGGTTAAGACCCAAGAATGACAAAATGTCTTCCTCGCAAAGAATTCCTATGTTTAAAAAAATGGTTTTAAGTACAATGACCAAGAAACAGGCTTCCACTTGTCTGCATCGTGCAGTTTTGGAAGGAATGATGCATCTTTAGAATATCTCAAGGTCATATTTAGAAATAGGCCTACCTTAACTCTTGCTGTTTATTCAGTATTTATAGATAAAGGACCACTTTGGAGCTTTTGCACACACTGTCTTTGATTTTATGTCTATTTTGTGGGCAGTGGAGTTTGGCATTATTATTTATACTTAGTTTCTTTCCTTTACATTACTGCATTGCTATACCTAAGTGAAATTAATGTGGGGAAAATGCAGTTGAACATAAAAAACCATGTAGGAGTATGGTTAGGGTTAGGAACTTTGTATATATATTCCCAGAATCACATTATTTATACATATGTGGGTATTCTTATATATATATGCATATATGCTTATTTTGTGTATATATGTATATGTATATCTATATCTTTGACATTCTTATAAGCATACATATGGGGATTTTCTAAAATATCTCTTTGTAGAATTTCCCCCTTTCTCTTTTATATTCCCACAGTGTTCTATGCCTTCTGCTTTCCAAAGTATACAGAAACTAATTTCAAAGTATACTTAGACAAAGAATAATTTTTTCTCATATCATTTATTCATGGGTTATCAATATGTTTACAATGAGAGGCACCAGTTTTTGTGGAAATCTGAACATTTTCCTAATCATTAATCACAAGAATGATCCCCAGTGATGTCATTTGAATGCTTGGGTGGTTCAATGTGGGGTCAGTGCAGAGATGGGGAGTGTACTGGGTGAGTCCTAGAAAAAGGTGAGTGGTCAGCAGAAACAATCTGTGACTAAGTAGCAACATTCTGAAAAGAGTGACAACTGATATCAAAAGTAGACGAACTGGCATCAAGATGATGTTCTGAGAATTGCAGTTAAATAACGGATTGAAATTAAAGGGTAAAAATCTTGATGAGATACCATGGAACTGACTTCAAATACTTCATAAAAAATTTTTCCTAATAACTTTCTTTGCTTGCACCATTTGTGTCCAGATTTCACTACTCTGTATTGGCTTAAGCGTATTACTCATGTTCTAGTTGAACCTCAGGGTAAGATCTCTACAAATCTACAGGTATTTAAGTTCTGCTTTGGTGCCACCAGAAGTCTAGTCCAATTCAAGTCAGGCTAATGTGGATGAGGAAACTGATTTTTAATAGAGACATGTTTTGAGTAAAGTGGGGACAAAATACTATTAGCAAAGCAAAAATTTGAGATTCAAAACCATGGGGGGAACAATGGTGGAGCAAATGGCTTTTAGGTGTCAACCGTTACTTTCCCAGGATAGACAGATGAACTATAATGGTCCAGTTAAACTTGCTCTTCCACCTGACGAGGCCTTGCTTATAAATAGTAAATATTTCACCAGAATTCACCTGTGAAGTGAGTCAGGACCGTCAACTTACCTTGATAAATTCCAGACCAGATCTGGAATTTCTCATAGGTACTTCAGGGAATACTATAGTAAGGGGTAGGCTAGGGCGGGAAGGAGAATGATCAAAAAGAAGTGTTTTCTTCCTACTTCAGCCAGAGTATTCTACATGGTATTTCACTTCAATAAAGAAAGGGCTTTAGCATTGAAAGTACTCTAAAGACCTCTGCTTTAGATAATTATTTACATACACACTGAAGTAGTGCCCACCTACTTCACTGAAAATAAAAGTTCACATACTTCACAGATAATAAAAAACCATCAGCACTGATTACTGAATTGGGGCATAAGAGTTGCTTTTTTTTAAAAAAAAAAATAGAAGAACTCTATGTTGAATAATAAAGATCTGTGCCTCCTGTGGTAGTTAGGCAAAACTGTCCCAATATCTTTTGTTGGACTTTGATATCTTTTTATAAACCGCTCTGACACAATCAAGGTTAACCTGAAGTACTAATGCAGGTTATAGTAGGAGGCAGTAGTCATTGAATACCATAATTGTTGAGGGAGTCATAGGTATTGGAAAGGATACACTGAGGCCTAGAGATAATGTAAGCATACTGGGTAGTGCTAGGTGTTCAATTTTGGTGGTTATAGCAATCTTAGAACACTGGACTAGTTTGAGGAAGCTCTCTGGTTTTCAATAGCCTGGAGATGTGCTCTAGGAACTTGATTTAGAAAAAATTCACATTCTTCAAACTGCTTACATTTGGAATGTGTTGATGCAGATTCTCTGAATAAATTGGAAGTGTGAGGCTAGGCTATAAAATAGGCCAAGATATTACATTGGAATATAGTATTGTCTCTCCTCAGGAATAAAGAAAACTGTTCCAGAACTTCTGAAAGGGGATGGAATCACAAGATACTTATATTACCTCTGTAATATCAATGTATACACAGTAAGTTTGTGGGTCATCCAGTGGATATCTAGTCCATGTGTGTTGGATCATTAACGTAATATGAAACTGTGCCTCTAAGAGGCTAATCAAACTGAGTCAGAAATTTTTGTTGTCATACTCCAGAGGCATAAATTTGTTTTGAATTTGGTGATCAGTATCTTGACAGACTGGTCAAAAAAAAAAGCCCAAACCATTGCAGACCAAGTCTTGGTTTGGATTTCAGAGGTTGATCATTTTGTATATCACCATTAAGTGTATAATGAAAAGCATGGAAACATTTTATATTATTGATGGGTAATTTTAGTGTTCATATTTTCATTTTCCAAAATGTCTTGCCATGACTTTGAATTACATTTACGATCAGAAAGATAATGAAAACATTAAAGTTTTTAATCTCTCCTACTGGCTCAGGTTTTAAATAGAACTTGGTTCTTATCTAAATGTTACAAGAAAGCAAGGGCACTCCAGTATCAATTAATTGAATGAGAAGACTAAAGGAGAGGTTTTGGACAATTCTCATAAAAAACTCTTCAGATACTCCAGAGATGGAGCAAAGGCATGGCTCGGTTATGAAGATCTTATTCTTCTTTTTTCTTTTTTAAATTAACATATGATGTATTATTAGCCCCAGGGGTACAGGTCTGTGAATCATCAGGCTTACACACTTCACAGCACTCACCATAGCACATACCCTCCCCATGTCCATAACCCAATAACCCTCTCCCTACCCTCCCATCCACCCTCCTGCAACCCTCTGTTTGTTTGTGAGATGAAGAGTCCCTTATGGTTTGTCTCCCTCCCAATCCTATCTTGTTTCATTTTTTCCTTCCCTAACCCCCAGCTCCCCACTTTGCCTCTCAAATTCCTCATATCAGGGAGATCATATGATAATTGTCTTTCTCTGATTGACTTATTTCGCTCAGCATAATACCCTATGGTTCCATTCACATCATTGCAAATGGCAAGATTTCATTTCTTTTGATGGCTACATAGTATTCCTTTGTGTATATATACCATATCTTCTTTATCCATTCATCTGTTGATGGATATCTAGGTTCTTTCCATAGTTTGGCTATTGTGGACATTGCTGCTGTAAACATTCAGGTGCACGTGTCCCTTTGGATCACTACATTTGTATCTTTAAGGTAAATACCCAGTAGTGTGATTGCTGGGTCATGGGGTAGCTTTATTTTCAACTTTTTGAGGGACCTCCATGCTGTTTTCCAGAGTAGCTACACCAGCTTGCATTCCCACTAACAGTGTAGGAGGGCTCCCCTTTCTCTGCATCCTTGCCAGCATCTGTTGTTTCCTGACTTTTCAATTTTAGCCATTCTGACTGGTATGAGGTGGTATCTCATTGAGGTTTTGATTGATTTGTATTTCCCTGATGCTGAGGGATGTGGAGCACTTTTTCATGTGTCTGTTGGCCATTGGGATGTCTTCTTTGCAGAAATGTCTGTTTATGTCCTCTGCCCATTTCTTGATTGGATTATTTAGAATTTACTCTTCTGAGGCAGAAGTTGTACCTGTTAGCTATAGTCCAGATTCTTGGCAAAAAAAAAAAAAACAAAAAAACGGAGCAATTATTTGCAAAGTAATAAAAAATATTATACCTAACTGGGCAGACTTTGGTAGAATTATGTCATGTTCCATGTGATGCAGGAAGTGGAAGGAAAAAAAGTATGGTGGCGTATTTAGCCAATACTACATAATTCAGTAATGTTTGAGATACTTTCAATAATCTCTCACCAGCAATAAACAGATACATTTTGTGAGCTAAAAAAACACAGCTAGACAGCAAGTGGGAAGTTAGTACTGAGTCCATTAAAGGAATTTCTGAAATCTAGGGCAAAGAAGCTGTTCAGGTCAATGAGAGGACTATATTCAACTATCAGTAAATGAACACCTGGTTTCTTTCCAGGAATATCTTGAAATTTTTCTTTTCTTTATTTTTTTTTTAATTTCTTTTCAGTGTAACAGTATTCATTGTTTTTGCACCACACCCAGTGCTCCATGCAATCCGTGCCCTCTATAATACTCACCACCTGGTTCCCCCAACCTCCCACCCCCACCCCTTTAAAACCCTCAGGTTGTTTTTCAGAGTCCATAGTCTCTCATGGTTCACCTCCCCTTCCAATTTCCCTCAACTCCCTTCTCCTCTCCATCTCCCCATGTCCTCCACGTTATTTGTTATGCCCCACAAATAAGTGAAACCATATGATAATTGACTCTCTCTGCTTGACTTATTTCACTCAGCATAATCTCTTCCAGTCCCGTCCATGTTGATAGAAAAGTTGTGTATTCATTCTTTCTGATGGATGCGTAATACTCCATAGTGTATATGGACCATATCTTCCTTATCCATTCGTCCGTTGAAGGGCATCTTGGTTCTTTCCACAGTTTGGCGACCGTGGCCATTGCTACTATAAACATTGGGGTACAGATGGCCCTTCTTTTCACTACATCTGTATCTTGGGGTAAATAGGGCATTCAGCAATAATATTGAAGCAGAAATTGATTACTCTGAATTAAAAGCAGCAACAACAATAGCAGCACAATTAACTTCAACTCCGAATGACCAAAGTACTCCATCTTGAGTTAATTGCGATTTCACTTTATTTGGCATCATAGGAACTGTAAGTTATCTGTGAACTAAATGCAAGCTTTTGGAGTAAAATAAAGGAGATGACTCTGAAGTCAGTGGGTACTACAGTAAGCTGCTCAAAGCTTTCTTTTCTTTTTTTTTTAATAGATATAAATATTATAATGTCAAAACACAAAACTCCTTTTTCAATTCAGGGATCTTTACCTTAACAAGTTCTTTAGTGTTCTTTAGTGCTATTGTGTCTTCATATGCAAAACTCCTATTGCTCAATATATTGCTAAGATAAGACTTTATAGAGATTAGGTGACGTTTTAAACTTTGTAACATAAATAAGCAAACTGTCTTTTAGACATTTACTGATGCTATGTCATGTTATTTAGATTCCTATTTAATAGTTCACTAATTTATTTTATTTTTGAATTTTTTTCAGCTGAATTAACTATTCAATAACAAAAGTCTTGCACATAAATGTTTATTTATCATCACCACTCTCTACACAATAAATATTTGAAAAAACCTAACCAATTTGACCAGCATCTTTAAAATAATGAGAATATGCTCCTAAAGTCTACAAAATGATCTGCTATTCAAATATCCTAAAGTTTCAGACATGTTTGACAGAAGATAATATAAAACTTGAAAAAAAAAAGCTCTAAGTTTTCTGAGATTTGTCAGTATGAACTCACCTTGTGATGTTATTTCAATTTTATCTTCTGAATTTAAGATCTGTTATTTTGTGTTCATCTCTCATTAGTTCTTGCTATTCCTATGGTTGCTTGTCATTCTTATCAAATAGCATAGATTTATGCTTAGATTTTTGGCAGTGTGAACAATGAGCAAGGGATTTATTTACTTTTAAATGATCATCTATACTGAGTTGCACAAAGAATCACTTTCATGTTAGTTGTATATGAGCCCCTGCATTTTACATTCCCTGTACAGATCTGCTTTGAATTACAGTGGGGTTACATTCCAATAAAGCCATCATAAGTTTAAACTGTCATAAGTTGAAAATGTATTTAATCCACCTAACCTACCAAAAGCCATAGCTTAGCTCAGCCTACTTCAGATGTGTTCAGAGCGCTTACATTAGCCTATAGTTGGGCAAAACCGTTTTACACACCATTTACACAAAGCTTATTTTAAAAGATACATTAAAAGATGTTCAACATCACTCATCATCAGGGAAATAAAGATCAAGACTACAATGAGATACCACCTCACCCTTATCAGAATGGCTAAAATTAACAACATAGGAAACAACAGATATTGGCAAAAATTTTAATAAAGGGGAACTCTCTCAAACTGTTGGTGGGACTACAAACTGGTTCATCCACTCTGGGAAACAGTATGGAGTTTCCGCAAAAAGTTAAAAATAGAACTACTCTATGATCCAGCAATTGCACTGCTAGATATTTACACAAAGGATACAAAAATACTTATTCAAGGGGACATATGCACCCTAATATTTATAGCAGCATTATCAACAATAGCCAAGTTATGGAAAGAGCCCCAAGTACATCAACTGATGAATGGATAAAGAAGATATGTTTTATATATATGTATATATTTCATATATCATATAAATTATTATATATAATATACAAAATATAATATATTATATATTTTATATATTCATATGTAATTATTATATTATATATTAAATATTGTGTATTATATATTATATATATATATTAGTCATGAAAAAGAATGAAATCTTGCCATTTGCAGCAACTTGGATAGAGCTAGAGAGTATTATGTTAAGTTAAATAAGTCAGTCACAGAAAGACAAATACCATATGATTTCACTCATATGTGGAATTTTAGAAACAAAACAGATGAACATTGGGGGAGAAAAGAAAGGCAAACCATAAAACGGACTCTTAATTATAAAGAACAAACGAGAGTTGTTGGAGAAAAGGTGGTTGGGGGAAGTGCTAAATGGATGATGGGTATTAAAGAGGGCACTTTTTGTGATAAGCATTGGATATTATATGTAAGTGATGAGTCTTATGAAACCAGTATTAGACTATATGTTAACTAACTGGAATTTAAATAAAAACTTGAAACAAAATAACACAAGGCCTATTTTATGGTAATGTGTCAAATACTTCATGTAATTTATTGAATACTCTAGTAAAAGTGAAAAAGCAGAATGGTTGTGTGGGCAGGTTATAAGTGTATCATGTGGCTGACTAAGAGCTACAGTTCCTTGCCACTACCCAGCATCATGAGAAAATATTGTGTCACTAGCCCAGGAAGAGATCAGATTCAAAATTCAAAGTGTAGTTTTGACCAATGCATATTGCTTTTGCAGCTTTGGAAGTTGGGGACAATCCGTGATTCTAATACTAATTCTAATTTTATTCAGGGAGGAGGAAGAATGAAGAATAAAATCTTTAAAAATAGAAAATATGAATCTTCCTAAGACTCTCTCCTTGTAAGAAATATGCAGACATTACATAAGCCACTGGATAATCTTCCTTGGGAAACTGGGTCAGGGAATATATGTCCCATTCCAAAAAGAAACACTTAAATTTGGAGAGAAGGATGATTTTGCAAAAATTAACATGAAACCTCTTTCAAAATGTTTGATTATCTGCCAGCAGAGAACAGTATTAGGAGGGTCAATTGAAGAAAAAAGAGTAAAGAAATTTACTTTTTACATCAAATGCCACATTTAAAGCATATTCTAGGCAGAATATGCAATTCAAATCACAAGTTTGTCTTAGAAAACAATGGTGGTTTCCTGAATCTATACTCTATATAATCTTCTTAAAAACCCCATAAGATCAACAGAAATACAAATAAAACCACATGGGACTCAGGCCACCAGCATTATTACTAGGAAATTGACAAATTAGGAGCTTTGCATAGAATAGAGAAAGGGGGTGACCCTTGAAAATGTGGTAGTTGAAGATAAAAAAACAAAGTAGGATAAAAGTTAAGGACCCTGATGAAAAAACAGAACTTTAAGATACAACAATCTCTCCCTTCTACCCAACCAACAAAAACCCATTTAAAAATTGCATTTTATTATTCTGACAGAAGAGGGAGCTTTTGTTGAGGACCTCTATTTAACCACCTAGACATAAAAGCCAATCGTATGTAA
The DNA here is from genome assembly GCF_020171115.1 of Neogale vison. NCBI lineage: Eukaryota > Metazoa > Chordata > Mammalia > Carnivora > Mustelidae > Neogale > Neogale vison. The sequence continues at coordinate 88,872,861 of NC_058098.1, read as the reverse complement.
AACTACTTTAAGAAGAAAAACAGAAAATAAGAATTGCAATATTTCAAATGATAAAAATTTCACCCTCTAAAATCATGAAACAGAAGTGACCCGCTGTAACATAATACTCCCAGTGCATGGTCTTATTGTAATATACACATACCACACCTATAATCAGAAATTCAAATATTAGGAACAGAACTGGAGAATAATAAAATGACAATAAATGTAATGAGAATTGATAGGACTCAAGAAAGAAATTAAAGAAACAAAATTATCTCATAATTTAAAAATGAAGACCAAATTGCAAGGTGACCAATGGTGAGTAAGTTCAAATAAAAATTTCATAAGGGGCACTGAAGAATAGCAGGAAAACTACAAAGATAATGAAAATGAAATAAAAATAAGAAGTAAAAAAGGTCACAGAAAAACTAGTTGAAATGGAAGATATAAAAAGAAGAAATTAAATGTCTATAAATGAGACCTGGAAAAAGAAAAATGAATATCCTCAGGGCCTTTAGGAAAATTAACAAATTATTTAAAAGGCTGAAAACTTGGACTGGTTCAGATTACTCAAGAGTAACATACAAAGCAGAGCAGCAATAGAATAGCATTTAAGAAACTCAAGTAAAAAAATTTAACTCAAGGATTTTATATATCACACCAAGCTGACTAAAGTATCAAGTGTTATAGAAAAATTGTTTTAAACATGCAAGAATTCAGGGAATAATTTATTCATAAACCTTACCTAACAAATTTGTTAAAGGCAAACCTTTATCTGACCAAGAGATGACTGGACAAACTTAGGCAAAAGAACTAAAGGTGAGTATTTCATATATATCATTATAGATGTAATCATAAAATAAAAGTGGGAAAATGGGTGGGATAATGGCATGTTAATGCCATATGCTGAAAAATAGAAAGAATAAAACTTTCAAAATGTGAAGAAAATGAATAGAGAAGGAAAAAAGTAAATAAAGATTATTCAATCTATTATAGGATAGATAGGTGGGAGTCAAAACAATTTAAAGCCTGACAAACCATTCAGAAAAAAGGTTAAGGAAAGAGGGGGTTTAAAGGCAGTATAAAAGTCGCCCCTTTGTTTTTCCATCTGTAAAACTAAGGTAATCGCATCCTTTTTACCTGGTTCTGGTAAGGCTCAAATAAGAAAATGTATTAAAGAGAATTTTTTTGTCAATAATAAATCATGTTACAAATACAATTAAAAAAAAAAGTCACAAATACAAAGGTAACCACCAGAATAAAAATAAAAACTATTTATTTATTTTTACTTAAGATATAATTGACATATAACATTGTATTAGTTTTAGGTGTACAACATATATGTATGTATTGTGAAGTGATCACAATAAGTTTGGTTAACATCTGCAACTTCCAAATGTACAATATAGTATTGTTAATTATACAAACCTTTCTTCATAACAAAAGAAAGAAAAAAAAGAGCAAAAAGTCATACTGTATAGAGAAAAAAACCACATTAAAAATAACACTATATGCAGAGAAATTATGACACAAAATATTATGACAGTTTAAATGAAATATAACAGTGATATAAAGAAATAAAATGAGCTGAGTTAACCTAAAAGAAAAAGACATTCACATTGGTTCATACAGCAAAACCTAACGCTATGCTGACACGTACTAAAATAGAATGATTCAGAATATATCACAGAATGTATTATATGTATATTATATATACACACACATATGTATATATAATACAAAAGCAGAGCTTGTAATCCTGACATCAGACAAAGAGAATTCAGGCTAAAAAGCATTAAGCAAGACATACCTGTATTTGTAAAGTTGTAATTTATAATGTAGATTTAAATTATGACTATCTGAGTCAGACAAAAAGAAACACTGACGATAAAATGTTTTGGCACCACATATGTAGTATGAAACAGGTCAACTTAATTAAAAAATAAGGATTTAGCAGAATTAAACAACATAATCAGTAATAAGCTCTTACAGAGGTGTATCAAATGTAACACTCCAATAATGGAGAATGTACCTTCTTGTCAAGTGCATGTAGAATATTCACAAGAATTGATCACACAATAAGTTACTGAAACAATTGCATAAATTATAGTGTACTTAAATAATAAAGGAAACTTTCTCTGATTACAATAGAATAAAGCTAAAAATTTTTTTAAAAAAGCTTATTTTACTTGGAAATGTTAAAAAAAATCTTCACTCTTAGCCAAAAGGGAAAATGTGAAGAGAATTAAAATATTTCTGAAAAATAATTATAGGGAATACTATATACTTGAATTTATGTTATTCATTTAAAGTAGCAATCAGAAAACTTCAGTTTTAAGCACATATATCAATATTAATAACATAATAAAAGTAAATGAATTCAATTTCCAACTCAGATATCTAAAGAAAGAAAAACAAAGTGAACAAAAAAGAAGCACAAGGAAAGAATCAATAAAAATAAAAACAGCAATTAATGAGGTACAACATAGTAGAACAGTAGGTCAATTTAATATACCAAAGTTCTCTCTCTTTGAAAAAAAAATAAACACACAGGCACTATTTAATCAAGAAATAAGAAAATGCACAAATATACAAAACAAGAAATGACAAGGAACAAATAACTATTGATTCAGAGGAAATATTTAAAAACCCTAAGAAATTACTTAGCATACCTCCATGCAAGTAAACTTGAAAAGCTAAATAAAATCTATGGTTTCCATGGAAAATAGAATTTATCGAAGTTAACCCGTGGAGAGATTTTTTAAAAGGAGGAAATTAACAGGGAACTACTCAGCAAAAAGGGCCTATGCCCAAATATCCCATAATTTTTCTAAGCCTTTAGGGACTGGCTAGTTCCAATGCTATTGTTTTTTAATTTAAAGTAAACTTATTCCTCAAATTATACAAAATAACCAACTCTAAATGGATTAAATTTTTAAATGTAAAAGTTAAAATGTACAAATAGAAGAATAAAGTGTAGGGTCACCTGGGTGGCTCAGTGGGTTAAGCCTCTGCCTTCGGCTCAGGTCATGGTCCCAGGGTCCTGGGATTGAGCCCCACATCGGACTCTTTGCTTGCTGAGGAGCCTGCTTCCTCCTCTCTCTCTCTCTCTCTCTGCCTGCCTCTCTGTCTACTTGTGATCTCTGTCTGTCAAATAAATAAATAAAATCTTAAAAAAAAAAAGAAAAAAGAAGAATAAAGTGTAGCATAAATGTAGAGGAAAGCTTCAGAACTATGACTCAAAATATAGAAACAATAAAAGCTTTATACATTTTACTACATAAAAAAGCATTTGCATGCATTTTTCTAAAGACACATGGCAAATTCAGAAATAGTATTTGCACAATATGTCTTATTTAAAAGGATAATGTTTTATTCTACAAAGAACCTTTAAAGATTGAGGGGAAAAAAGCAAAAACTTCAAAATGAGCAAAGCATCTAAACAGACAATTTTAAAAACAATATTAAAATGGTCCTCAAATCTTTGAAAAGGTGTTCAACTTTATTCATAAAGGAATGTTGTTCATAAATTCAACCCTGCACTCTATTATTTCTCACCAGTTAGGAAAAATTTCAAGAGATTGACAATATACTGTTGGAAAACAGGTTTTCTCATTCATTACTGGTGGCAATGTAAAATGGAACAACCCTTTTTGAAGGAGAATCTGCCAGTGTTTAACAAAATTATAAATGCATTTGGTGCAGAAATTCCACTTCTAGGAATTTAGCCCGAAGGTATACCTCTAACAAGCATCATTTATAGTTAAAAACTACAGGCAATTTTAAATTGCCAAAACAAAGAATATTGACTGAATTGACCCTAGAACATGCACACAGTGGAGAACTGTGCAACTATAATAAAGAATGAGAAAGATCTTTATGGACTGATAGAGATTAATTTCCAATATATATTGATAAGGGAAGGAAAGCAAAGTATAAGAGAATCTTTATAGCGTGCTACCCTATATGCAAAAAAGGAGAAATAAGAAACATGCTTATTTTTGTAAAAAGAAACACAGGAAAGGATAAACTAGAAACTTATGGGACTGATTCTTCAGGGGTAGGGGAAGTTATAAGGAAGAGAGTAATTTTCTTTGGTATGATGTTTTGTATAATTTTGACATTTGGAAAAATAAATACTCCTTTTTTAAAGATATATTTATTTATTTGAGAGAGGGAGAGCTTGGGGAGAAGGGACAGAGGGAGAGGGAGGAAAAGTCTTTGCTTAGCAGACTCCATGCTGAGTGTAGAGCCTGACGTGGGGCTTGATTTCACAACCCTAAGATCACAGCCTGAGCTGAAACCAAGAGTGGAATACTTAATTGACTGTGCCACCCAGGTGCCTCAAGGAATCATAATTATTCTGCATATTCAAAAAATAAAATAAAACTAACAAGGGTGTGGGACTCTAAAGCAAAATGCAAGGAGAAATCATAAATATTCTGCATATTCAAAGAATAAAATAAAACTAAAAAGGGTGTGGGACTCTAAAACTAAATGCAAGGAGAAATAACTTATTTCAAACAAAATATTTAGAATTAGGGGGAAAAACAAGTGACTTTCAAATGCAATATATTGATTGTATACTGTTAGTCTTAAAAAGAAGAGGAGGAAGAAGAGAGGGTAGAAAGGAGGAAGAGGAAAAGCAGGAGAAGGAAAAGGAAGGAAAAAAGCACTGCAGACAAATCTTGAACTTTTGGTAGTAGTGATATTTCCTGCAGTGGTACCTCAACCAGGGAATCAAAATCAATGTCGCTAATAAAGGGTGCACAGACATCATATCCCTTCTGATGTAATAATCTGGTGGGAAACTTTGCTTATGTGGTATTCTAGCCCAAACTGACAACCTGAACCTAAGGAAACCTCAGAAAACAAAACAAAATAAACCAAAAAAAAAATCAAATAATGAGATTTTGTATAAAATGGTTGACCTGTATTTTTCACTATTTTTTCATGACAAACCCAAGAAAGACAAAGTCTGATAAACTGTTCCAGATTAAAGGATACTAAAGAGATCCTAGCTTGCATCCTGTATTGGAAAATAGTCTTATAAAGGGCACTACTGGAATAATCAAAGAAACTGAAATATGGGCTGTATGTTAGATAACAGCATTATATCAGCAGTCAGTTTTCTGAATTCAAACACTTGCTTTTAGGAACTAAATACCCAAATATTAAGGGTTAAAGAGCATAATGTATGCAACTATTCTCATATAGTTTGGGGGAAAATACAAATATCTACAGACAGAATGATAAAGCACTGTGGCAAAGTGTTAAAACTTGGTGAATCTGGGTAAGAATATTCAGAAGTTCTGCACGTTATTCTAATTTCTCTGAATTTGAAATTATTTTGAAAATAAGTTTTTTGGTTTTGGTTTTGGTGTGTGTGTGTGTGTGTGTGTGTGTGTGTGTGTGTTTTAAAGCACAGAAAATAAATAGTATTTGGAATCCTCACCCTGGCAATATTTTCAATAGTATTGTTACATTTGGTCAAGAGTATTACTTACTAAAAAAAATAAAAATAAAAAAAAAAGAGTATTACTTACTAGATGGAGAAAAGTATAAGCTTTTCAAAATCATCCCAAAACCCCTATTTCCTATACTGTGATATGGATGTTTTAAACAGTTGACCTAAAAATTATCCTTTAGGCACCTGGGTGGCTCATGATTTTTTGGCTCAGGTCATGATCTCAGAGTGTTGAGACTGAGCTTCTCTGGGGCTCAGCACAGAGTCTGCTTGAAATTCTCTCTCTCCTTCACCATCTTCCCTTTCTCTTGCTCAAGTCCTTGCTCTTTCTCTTCAACTGTCTCTCTCTCAAATAAATAAATAAAATCTAAAAATGACTTTATTTTCTACCTATGTTAGTACTCCTTGTGTGGGGTTCCTCATAGGTCTTTTATCAGCAGTGGTGAAGTTTTTTTTTGTAAGTTTCCACAGGCATAGTATGAAATTGTGAAACAATTTTAAAGGTATTTTTAAAAAATTATCTATGTAGGTGTTCCTCTACTTGTAGATGTAAAAGATATTCTATTTAGAAAACTTGGAAACATAGCTGAGTGGTGAAGGAGATAGACTAAAAAACTTAGAAAATATATAAAAGCATACAAAGTAGAAAAAACAATCATTGAGTAATGATTTAATGAAGAATAGAGTTTAAAATGTTTTTTCAGTATTTGGTTGAAGGGTTATAATCATTTTCAAAAAGGGGGCATATATAGGAAAGATAACAGGAAATAAAAATGTTGACTTACTAATAAAAATAAATCTACCATATTCTAAAAATAGGAAATTTGCACTTGAATTTACTAAATTTTCCTTCCAGAAAGTGATCTCCTTTATAAAAAAAAATGAAAAACAATTTGCTGATACTCAGTTTCATTAGGTAGATAAATCAATAACTACATAAAGCCTGAGTAGCTTGTTGGCACAAACTTGCATGACCTTATTTTCACTTAAATGTATCAAGATATGTTCTGGCATTTAAAATGAAACACTTCTAAGTTGTCAACCAAAAAAATCTATACAAACAAGTGAATAATCGAATTATTAACATTTTATCTGTATAATGGTAGAAGGAAGAGGGAGAGAAGAAAAAGAAGGAAAGACATAGATGAGAGGTTTTCAGGGAGCTGTTCCAAGTTGAAGAAGATAGTCACTGAGAAACAACCACAGCACTATGTAAAGATCCTAAAACATGCCTCATCCTGAATCAGGCCTATGGCCAATTATGGATTTAAAAGTAGAGGACAGCCGGGTCACTTTCCCTTGAGCTCCTTTACCATCAGCCCTTTCCCTGGTGTTCGTGTTTTTACTGCCTCTGGATGAACTAGAAAGGGGTCCAGGACTTCCCTGCCCAGGGTCTCCCAAGCCATATGTACATGGGTCACAGATCATGTTACAACACAGAAATGTTTGGTTTTGATCCTATTCATTTCAAATGGCAGGCAGTTATTATTAGAATGAAAAATTAAGTCATTATATCATCAAAGCCTTGCTGAATCTATCAAACTTATGGAGTTAATGCAAAATTATCTTTTATGGCTAATACAAACAGCTGTATATAGACAGCTGGCCTTCTTTTCAATAGGAAGAAATAAAATGACAGCCATGTTGGGATGCCGCACACCAAGATGGAGGCATCACTGGTGATTGCTGGTTTGGCAACACGTGAAAAGATACACCATACATGGAAGGCACTCTACTCCCAGAGAGGGTTTTATTTTTATTAGTCTTTTTGTAGGAAGGAAACAAAAACTGTACCTTCACATTTTCTAAAATTAAGCCTTTCTACTCCTTAAGTGGCATTGTTATTTATAGGTCTGCCATTTTTCTGTTATTTAGCGAATGTTTCAATTAACATTTACGCTGTAAAAATATTCATGTAGCAATTACAACTTTTCAGAAACCAATGAATTGCAAGTATAGCTACTTCCTATTTATAAAGCACTTTTGTAATATCTTTAGGAGCCGCTCATCTCTTGTGAAAGATTCGAGTCATAAAAAATGCAAAGCATAGTAAGTACTGATGTGGTGCTTTTCATTCCAAGTGGTTTATGGTGATAACTTATTCAGGCCACCTCTGTAAAGGTCACATTGATGACAGTACCCACTAGACCAGAACAGTATTGCCTCCCTGGGGGGGTCCAGGTCTCTAGGGCACGCTTGACTGAACCAATGCATTAACACCTGGGTATTTTTCATACCAAATTCTTGAATCTTTTCTTGCCACATGCAATAATACCTAAATGCCAACAAGAGTAGTATTTTAAAGACTATCCTAAAGACTTAGATCAAGTGTGTCATAGATTCTCTGTAATATCTGTGTTTGTACTATATATGAATGACTATTTTATTTTATTATTTGTTGAGTTTTTTGAGCTGTTTTATTTTCTTTCTTGTTCATGAGAATTATTTTATTATAACATAGCTTGCCTTGGTAATCAGAAGCTTGCTTTGCTTTTTGGAGAGAATATCTAAGTTCTGCTTTGTCAAGGTTGTGCATACGAATGACCATTTTTGACCTTATCACTAAGGTTAGAATTAGAAGGTAAACACATTGATGCAATTAAACTAGATCCTCATGCAAATCAACCTGGCCTACCTCTTCTTTCTTCTTAAAGGTGTAGTAGGTTTGGCTAAACAAGAATAATATTGTTGAAGTTCAGGGCCCTTGAGGAGGAAGGTTTTTTTGGTGTTTTGTGATTTTTTTGTTTTTTATTTTGTTTTTTGTTACCGTCGAAGATATACTTGCCATCAAAAAAGGAACAAATGTATTGGTCTTAGAGGCAATGGAAACGGTTTTTAATAATAAGAATATGTATCAGTTATGGGATTTTCTTATGTGCCACATATAACTCTTCATATTCCACATATTACTTCATTTCATTGCATCATGACCATTTCACAGACGAAGAAACTAAGGCATTCATTACAATTACTTGTCAATACTATGCAGATAGGTAGTAAGTGACTGACTGAAATTCATATCCAAGCAGTCTGTTTCCAGAGACCTCATCTCTAAACACAGTATGGAACTGCTTCCCCACCAAAGGGAACCTATTGAATGAAGCCCATGCCTTGGTATTGTCAGTTGGTGGTCCAAGGTCTAAGCCAGAACAATAGGCTGTCTCTCATAAGAGCACTGGCCCCAGAGGCTCCACCTTTGTTTCTCTCCTTGCTCACTCTGCTTCCTCCATCAGTCTCGGGGCAGGTGTGGCCCTGAAGCACTACAGGAGCATTTCTATGGCTCTTGTTTTAGCTGGAGCATGTTAAACTTTAGACTTGTAGCAGCTTCTCTGCCCTGGAGGTCATGCCTGATTCAACACTTTATAATAATATCACCACTGCATCATTTCACTCCCTATGGGCTTGCAAACCTCATAGTAATTGTAAAAGTGCTAAGGTCAGTAAATAAAGAAGTGATAATGTCAAAAGCATTCTCTTTATCAGAAATTGTATATTTGACAATTACCCTTGATATGGTGAAGAGATCTGTAGATGTCATAGAATAGTTAAAATCTATTGTAAGATTTTAAGGCTCATTTTTTTTCTTAGAGATTTGGATTCTGGTCATGCCATATTCTAGATGCATGACTTTAGGTGAATTATTTAACTTCTCTAAGACTTAATCTTATCATCTATGAAAATGATATAATAACTGCATAGAGTTTTTGTGAGGGTTAAGAGAAAAAGATAGTATATAACTTTCAAAATAACCTCTGATACAAAAGAGATGGTAAGGTAAATATTAATCCTTTCCCCTCAAATAACCCTCAAATGAATACATATATTTAAAAAGAACATAGACAAGAGAAGGAGAATATTAAATCTAGACTCATGTTCTCAGTGATTGTATATTATTTTTAGATATAGGGTAAACATTAGGATTGCTGGCAAGAGTAATATTTCAGGTTTGAGCTAAGCATTCCACCAAACAATTGATTTTTTTGTGTGTGAATTAAAAAGGACCTCTCCATTAAGAATGGGAAGACATTATGGAATAAGTAGGAACAAGGGGGTCATTTACATGACTCTGAAGTTTTTATTCAAGCTAGAAAAAATTCCAATTTAGAGTTTTAATCTTGGTTTTCATTCTTTTTTATGGCTGAATAGTACTCCATTATGTACATATAGCACGTTCTTCTCATTATATTCAGTTAGCCAACATATAGTACATCATAAGTTTTTGTTGTAGTGTTCAATGATTCATTAGTTGTGTATAACACCCAGTGCGCATCCCAATGCATGCCCTCCTTAATACCCATCACCTGGTCACCCCATCCCCCCTCCCTCCTCCCTTCTGTAACCTTCAGTTTGTTTCCCAGAGTCCAGAGCCTCTCATGGCTTATCTCCCTCTCTGATTTATCCATTCATTTCTTGATGGAAACTTTGGCTGCTTCCATAATTTGACTATTGTAGATAATGCTGCTATGAACATATGGGTGCATCAATCCCTTTGAGCAATTTGAGTTTTAAAAACTGAAATAATGGGGGCACCTAGGTGGCTCAGTGCGTTGAGCTTCTGCCTTCGGCTCGGGTCATGATCCCAGAGTCCTGGGATCGAGCCCCACATCAGGCTCTCTGCTCAGCAGGGAGCCTGCTTCCCCCTTTCTCTCTGCCTGCCTCTCTGCCTGCTTGTGATCCCTGTCTGTCAAATAAATAAATAAAAATCTTTAAAAAAAAAAACTGAAATAATGTCACCCATAGGTAGTAGTTATTTTTACTTCCAGTGAGACATGATGTGATTAAAACTAACATTTTTAAAAAATTTATTTATTTGACAGATAGAGATCACAAGAAGGCAGAGAGGCAGGCAGAGAGAGAGAGGGAAGCAGGCTCCCTGCTGAGCAGAGAGCCTGATGTGGGGCTTGATCCCAGGACTCTGAGATCATGACCTGAGCCGAAGGCAGAGGCTTACCCACTGAACCACCCAGGAGCCCCCAAACTAACATTTTTTTAAAGAACTTATTTATTTGAGAGAGAGGGAACACATGACAGAGCACAAATAGGGAGAGTAGCAGAGGGAGAGGGAGAAGCAGGCTCCTCACTGAGCAGGGAGCCCAACACCGGGCTCAATCCCAGGACCATCAGGACTGGAGCCAAAGGCAGAAACTTAACCAACTGAGCCACCCAAGTTCCCCCAAAACTAACATTTTGTTTTTCAATAAGTATTGATTGGTATGAATGAGAACAAACTATCTCAGTAAATAATAATTTTACACTTAAAATTACAATGATATATTTATCCTATGTGTAATGGATAATGGTAATAAAAAGTGATCTATTACTTTTTAAAATAAGATATAGAAGGAGTTAACATGAAAAGGGACAACACTATACTTAACTAACGTTCTATGTATTCCTAAAAGATACTTAGACTAAAAACTACAATGTTTTTAATTTTCTGTTTTCAAGTAACTAAAATGTACATACATAAGCATAGGGACTGCACATCTCCATGAATTAAAAATTAGGTCAATTCCCACAACAACAACAAAAATAATGCAAGAACATAGATGTATATAAAAATATGTTGGAAGAAACTTGGAATTTTAATGCTAAAGGATGTATTGTACAAAATGGTTCCATTTCCAAAGACAAAATTGACTAATTTCAGTTTGAAAACCAGTTTAATTTAAAAAGCCAAACTTTGATTATTTATGTACTGCCAAGAGCTGGTGTGACCAAACTTTCTACTTGTCAACTTTATTTTGTATTTATTCTGCATGTGTGTGTATATTCATAAGCATATATATATATATATATATATATACATACATATATATACATATATATGTGCATGTCTGTCTCTGTGCCTACATATATGGGCATGTGTGAGCAGAGCCACTGTTTTGGTCTATACATTCATACTATCCAAAGTAAACAGTGATCCTTGCTAATAACAAGCATCAGCAGAAAGTGATTTAAGATGGGGGCTAACATGAGAAAAGCTTGAGCCTATAGCAGAATTTTAACATGAGTCTTTGGTTGCACTGTGGAAACGTGTGGCTTTGTTTCCATGCAGACTATACTGAGAAATTCCATCTGGTCAGCAACGCTCATATGCATGCTTTGGAAGTTTTGTTCAAGTTTCATAAATCTTGTCATATATCAGATTATTCTCAATTTGGCCAAAGTAAATAATCTGCAGCCAGAAGAGTGAAAGATCATTTGTGCCCTAATTGCAGAACAACATTCTCTCTCAGCCAGTGCTGCGGCTCTCCTTTCATTAATCAGGCCTTTGGTGACTAACATCTATTGATGTCTGAAGGAGTTTTCTGTGAACAAGTTTTGGAATATAAACCGGTCTGGAACTAGGATATTTAATTGTTTGAGTGACAGTCAAAATAACCCTCTTGCGACTTTTTCTTTTTAATAATTGCAATATTGAGAAACAAGAGAAACCCAAGAAACTTCTGAGAGGAATGTCAATCTTAAGAACTTGGAAACACACATAAATCCTCTTAACCTGGCTCAACATGATGCAGCTTCACGCTCTAGCTTGATGTGCTCCTCCACCCACCATTTTCAGCCATTAATCTATTGTGCTTCTTGGTCTTGATGCTAAACTACTAAAATTAACAAAACATTACTCAGACTCTAGAAACACAGAATCTTTGTGTTTTTGTGTGAAAGCTGCTTTTATCTAGACATTTCCTTTACATGCCTGTAAAACTGAGATAGAATTATGACCTCCTGTTGGACTGCTTTCGGGCTCTTATGTCTTCTGTGACTCTTGAAGTGCCTGTAACAACACACTGGCTTGACATTTCAACTGCATGTCCTGCTTGTACTTGGGATATAATTAGTGTTACCTACAACCCAGGCAGGACACTTGCTTTTGCTCCTGTGCCAGCTTCTTTCTCATTTCCCTTATCTAGGACATGTGTTCCTCTTTTGCTATTTCTAGTTTCTTGAATTCCTAAGAAAAGCTTGCTCATTCCACATGGCCTGTCTTACCGTGTTTAAACAAAATTCACTTAAGTACTAAGATGCTAAGAGTAAACAAGCCTGCTGTAAAGGGTCGTCCTACAAAAAAAAGAAAAAAAAAAAAAAGAAAAAACCAACCATATCTAAGATTCTCAACTCTTCTTTCTTTCTCTCTTCCTCCCTCCCTCCCTCCCTCTCTTTTTCTTTCCTCCTTTCTTTCTTTCTTTCTTTCTTTCTTTCTTTCTTTCTTTCTTTCTTTTCCTTCCTCCCTCCCTCCTTCCTTCTTTCCTTTCCTTTCCCTTCCTTCCATCCTACAAATATATATTGGGTGGCCATCACACACCAGCACTGATGTGATGATGACTAAGAAAGAATCACCATTCTCCTAGAACTCATATTCTAGGGGGTGATGACAGATAATAAACAAATATACAAATAACATAGTTTCTGATGTCATTTTCCATGAAGAAAATAAAAAAGAGTGCGACCATTGAGAAAAATGGTTTGGGGAGAAGCAGTCGATATTAGATAGAATGTTTGGGGAGGATGACGCTGAGAATGTTGCATTTGAGCGGAATGAGAAGAAAGAGCTAGGTGTATGAGGGTATAGGGACATTGTAGTCAGAGGGAACAGCAGGTGCCAAGACCTGGAGTCAGGAAAAGAGTATAGGAAAAACCTGTATCCAAGCCACTCTAGCTTTTGCACCATGAACATACACTTTCTTGATGGCAGCTTTGGCATTTTCATTCATCAAGACTTTTGATGGGGAGCCTGTGGACATATCTTTGTTTTGAAAGAACTATCTAGACTTTTTGACCTCTAACTCTGTTTCTTAGAGTGGCTATCATCCAGCTGAGCCAGGTGCTTGGATATTGGATTTCTCTGATTACTTCCCTGTATCTGACACAAGAACTGATCATCAAGAAAACAACCCAAGATCCAGACTCTTTCTTTTTCTTTTAAATCTTGCATTTCTTTTTTTCTTTTTTATTGTGTCATGTTAGTCACCATTTCTTTTTTTTTTTTAAAGATTTTATTAATTTATTTGACAGAGAGAGATCACAAGTAGGCAGAGAGGCAGGCAGAGAGAGAGGAGGAAGCAGGCTCCCTGCTGAGCAGAGAGCCGGATGCGGGACTCGATCCCGGGACTCGATCCCGGGACTCGAGATCATGACCTGAGCTGAAGGCAGCGGCTTAACCCACTGAGCCACCCAGGTGCCCCTAGTCACCATATTCTTAATCTAGAGAGAAACTGCTGCTTACCAGAAGGAGGCAGGTGGGGGGAGGGGTTGAAATAGGTCATGGGGATAAAGGGGGACACTTGTCAGGATGAGCACTGGGTGTTGTATGGAAGTATGGAATCACTATACTGTCCATCTGAAACTTATACTACTCTGTATGCTAGCTAATTGGAATTTGAATAAAACTTTGAAAACTTAAAAAATAAAAAAAATTAAAAGAAAAGAAAGCTAAAATAAAAACTGAGCTTCTCTGAGATAAAATCTATGAGTTAGAAGTAAATGGTTTATTTTTCTCATGGAGTAAATGACTAATACTTGGTGGGAAGAAAGGGAACTGGTTTCCTGGTAGCAGTTTTTCTTCCAGTCCTTTTTTCCATTCCATTCCATCTTACCTCTTCCCTTAACTCCCTGCCTTCTAATAATTTGGGGAGTTTTGATCATAATTCCCTTTATTCCCTTGATCCCTTGATCATAATTCCCTATGATTATGATCATAATATCATCATAATTCCCTTTAGATGCTGCTTTTCATGTTTATTCCCAACATTTACTTCTACAAAATGATTGAATTAATAAAATTATAAGGTTATTTTTTTGGGGGGGGTTCTTTGACACTCCTACTTTTGGTCCCTAATTTGGGAACGTGGAAACTACTTCTGTTAACCCAATCTTTAACTAAAATTAACAAAGAATTGTTTTTTTTAAAATTAACATTGCTTTATTTATCCATTCATTAGGGTCTTCCAGAGTTTCAAGCTCCGGGCTGTGTGGAGATATGAACACACTATGGTCTTCACCTTTATGGCCCCCATAGTATACGGGGGATAGACACACAAAAAGTGACTCTATGATAGTATAAAGAGGCATGTGTGAATTCTTTAAAGATTTTATTTATTTGTCAGAGAGAGAGAGGGAGAGAGAGCGAGCACAGGCAGACAGAATGGCAGGCAGAGGCAGAGGGAGAAGCAGGCTCCCCGCCAAGCAAGGAGCCCGATGTGGGACTCGATTCCAGGACGCTGGGATCATGACCTGAGCCGAAGGCAGCTGCTTAACCAACTGAGCCACCCAGGCGTCCCGCATGTATGAATTCTTAGGCCAGTCAGAAGTCAAGGCATTGACCCTGGAGAGATCACAAGCCAGGTTTGTGAACATAAGTCAGAGAGTTGCTGATATAGGTGTCTTGACTGCCACTCCTCAGACATTGCCCATTCTAGCTCACTGCCAGGAGTGTAATATCAAATTCATTCTAACCTTGCAAGCTTCTGGGGAAGACTTTGTTTTTTGGTATTTACCTTTAATCTAATCAGATTCATAATTGCTGTCCCTGTCCCACTGAATGAGCTATGGCTGTAGCTTCTCAATTATTATTTTCAATACAACTAATAACAATACTTTATAATCCCACAGTCCTTCAGCATGAAGCCTGGCAAATTGATGTTGCAAGTTTTATTATCTTTGCTTTCTGACTAAACAGTCAAGGACAGGTGAGGAAAGACTCCTCAAGATTTAGTTGATGTTTATGATGGGCAACTGAAACATGGGTGCTGGAAAATAAAAAAAGCAATTATAGACAAGGTTTCTACAGGCCCAATGTGGAAAAGAAGCCAGGAATTCACTTAAATCCTTCTCTTTCAATACCTATTTTCAGCTGAGGGGTTCATTTGAGGAATGAGAGGAGTTTTCATCTGATTAGTGCAGACCTTGTTCAGCGTCTCTAAATATCACAGTGTTAATAATTTTGAATCAAGAAAATAGAAAGACAATGTATCAATACATTTAGGGCTTGCAATTTTGCCAGCACTCCCCCACCGTCCCACACACATACACACAGAACAGCTGAAGAAAAAGTCATTTTCAAAGCTTTTTACCAAAACACTGTATTATGTTCAATGTGTTAGTAGCTAGTACAAGCAGTGAATAATAAAACCTGTCTTTGTGTGTAGATGCAGCCATAGAAAGTAAACAACAACACAGAACATTTGTGGAAAAATGGTAGGCTAAAAAACATGTACTTCTAGAACGTGTCTTTTCATCCAAGAATTCTACTTATGAGAATGTATCCCTTGGCAGGGAAGGTGGAAGTATGTGGGATAGAGTTAGCCATAAGAATGTTTATAGAAGCACTATTAGCAATAGGAAAAAATGAAAATCTAAATGTCTAATAAAAGAGGATCAGTTAATAAATTTCCACATAATGGAAAACTATGCAAAAATTATAGTAATTTATTATGGAAAGATATTTATGATATTATTTTTAAAGGGAAAATAAACACTGAAAAATAGGATGTGTTGTTTGACCCATATGAAATTGTTTTATAGGTAAAAAGTGGTTGAAAATTAGTAGTTTATTAATAAACTAAATTATGATACTTTTTTTAAATAATAGAAGTAAAATGATTCTTGAATATATGCATTATGTGTACATAAAGACTCTAAAAATATATTTGCCAAGGTTTACAATAGCTGTCTTTCAGATAATAGGCTTAAGATGTTTGTTATAGTTATTATAATTATTACTTATTACTTATTTTATAAGAGTAATTTTTACTCTTCCATATTTTTAGACTCTTCTTTTAAAAAGAATAGCCTTTCATAATGAGGGAAAACAATGAAATATATTTCACTCTGAAAAAACAAACAAAGAAAAGAATTGGATGCCATAAATTTGTATTCTTTTCATTTAGTGATAACTGCTTTTGCTATTATCCTGTATTCAAACTTGATTTCTCTTCTTTTGATCGTAGTAAAAGAACACATCCTTCATTCTAAAGTATGTATACTAAAAGATAGTTAGCAAAATGTGAGCAAAGAAGGAAAAACACATGATATGACACCTAGTTAACTGACTGACCCCTCCAATTAACCAAAATGTTCTCTTCTCAAAACAATATGAAGAATTTGTCTAACACACACATACACTCACATACCTGGTTGAGTTCATGTTTTGAATCATTTTAAAATAGTTCCTAGTTGGTATAGTGCATGGCAGTGCTAGCTATCTGTTAGGAACAACCCTGAGAAAAAAGATCTATTTATATTCCAAATTAGTGCACACTTGGGCTCATTGCCCACTTGCAATGAAGCTCTCTGTTTTCATATTCTTTTCTTCCACCTAGTAACATAACATGACTGCTTTTGGGCTTGGACATTTTAGCAGAAGCTCATTCCAGCCCCATTCACATCCTCTGTGTCTACAAAAATCCAGACTTCAGTTCACCTAACACTTTTAATACCCATTCTCAGCTTCCTGAGGCCATTTGTTCTCTGAGAATACTATAGATATAATACACATTTAGTCCAATATTTTATGATATTTATACCAACTGTTATTATCATTGGAAGATATAAAATGATGATCACAATTATGGCTTTGAGAAAGTACAAGATCCTCAGTCAGCAAAGAAAACTGAGTTTCTCTTCACTTGACTCTCATTCATAACAAAATAGTAGATTCATAATAGAGGAAATTTTTTTGAAACAAAACATGAATGAAAATTTTTTTTCCTGTAATTTCTATGACAGTTATTTTTCTACCACACAGGCTGATTCAGAACTCAATTATTTCACTGATTTCCACAAGAAACCCTTTTCCATCTAGCATTTGATAATTTGACTCATCTTTATTGAAGATGTATGCACATTGTACCAGTATACCTCTTTGTTATCCCCAAATTCCCACCTGATATCTCTGGTTTTTTTTTTTTTTTTTAATTTATTTATTGACACAGAAAGAGAGAGAGAGATCACAAGTAGGCAGAGAGGCAGGCAGAAAGAGGAGGAAGCAGGCTCCCTGCTGGGCAGAGAGCCTGATGCAGAGCTCGATCCCAGGACCCTGAGATCATGACCTGAGCCGAAGGCAGAGGCTTATCCCGCTGAACTACTCAGGCACCCCTGATATCTCTGTTTTTCTGACTGCAGTGGTTTTTTAACTTCTTTTTTGATGTATGATAATCACCTGTGAAGTTTGTTGAAAATGAAGATTAAGAAGCTTCATGTCTTGAGATTTTGATCAAGTAGGTCTGGGATAAGTTGAAAACTTTCATTTTGTCAGGCACCTCAGAGATTTTGATGCATTGTCATATTGGGAAAAGAATGCTTTTAGGGGACGCCTGGGTGGCTCAGTTGGTTAAGCAGCTGCCTTCGGCTCAGGTCATGATCCCAGCGTCCTGGGATCGAGTCCCACATCAGGCTCCTTGCTCAGCAGGGAGCCTGCTTCTCCCCCTGCCTCTGCCTGTGCTTGCTCTCTCTCCCTCTCTCTCTGACAAATAAATAAATAAAATCTTTAAAAAAAAAAAAAAGAATGCTTTTAGTCTTTCCTTTACCAAATGGTCCAATGAGATTTTTTTTTTCTCATCTTTTACCCTTCCTCCAAGTGCCCAATCTTCCTGGATCATTTAGAATGTGAGATATCCGTCCCTACCCCCAATACTAAATTCTTCATGATTTTATTATGGAGGACGGTTTCATGATTATCTTTGCTTATCTGAATGTTTCTTTGGGAAATTTGCCACTGTCCCAAGAAATTTTAGCGGCAAATCTTTTCTCAAAATAATGTTTTAAACTTCTTATCTGAAGTTAAAAACCTTTGCTAATCAAAAAATTCAATGAATCATTAATGTTTTGGCTTTTTTTTTTAATCTCAAGGCTAATTTTAGTGAGGCCCTCTAATATCTTGAATACATCTAAGTCTTAGGAGCCAGATTATTTTCATGGATTTAATATATACATTTTTGGTGAGTATTTAGTCCAAGATTTAAAAAAAGCTAATATAAGAAATCTAAACTCTCTCCTTAAGATTTTTTTTAAATGCATTTCAGGAAGTAATAGCTGTGACATTTTTATCCCTGATGCTACTGCTTGATGAAAAATTTTGCTCCATTGGTAAAAAAAATTCAGAACATGGTGTCTACCTGCTTCCACCCCAGAGCCAGAGGGCCCTCTATATGAAAGTTGAGCTACAGAGTTCTCTGTTTCTCAGGAATCAGAGATCACTGGTCCAGCTGTGATGTGCAGTCTCAAAACACAAAACATCTGGAGAGATGATATGAATAGTTCATCTTTCCTTATTTATGTTTGAAAGCTGAGGCAGTGTTTATGGAATGAAAAATTTGTTTAAATGAACGTCTGAACATTATGAATTCCTTGTCACACTTTATATGGCTTCATAATTGATGTGGTGAACAAAGATCTCTCCATACATATACTCATATACATAGGCATGTGGCCATAGAGCTATATATCCATATTACATGTATATATGTATGTACTTATCTCTATATCTATTTATCTATACATAGAGAGATAGCTATTTTTCTGTGCATACTTAGGGAAATCCCTGAACCTACTGTAAGGCCATTGTATTTATTTTTCTAAGATTTAAGAGTAGACTGGAAGAATGGAATATAAGTATAACATGAAGTAATATTTATCACAAAACCATGGCTATTAAGAAGCTTGCATTTTTTGATATAATGTACAATTTGAAATTAAAGTCCTATAACTGAATAATCTTCTTCTTACAAGAAGAATGTTCTCATAAATCAATTACCCGAAATGTTTTTGAAAGACAATTCACCATTTTTATCAACTTTTAAGTCATAATTGTAAGGAAAACTCTGTGCAGAGCAGTTTGGAATAAATATGGATGAAAATATAAATAACTATTATCATGTTACTAGAAAATTTGGGACAGACAGCTTTGACCTGATTATTTTCTTGACCTTTCTCAATCTGATTTATCAAAGACAACTAAAAGTTCCTTGCAAACTATATTCTTAGCCTCTGAATAAATCACAATTACTTATTTAGAAAAATATTCTGCAATCCCAACTGTAGCCTGACTGAAATTTAAACCATGAGGGGCTTCATAGCTTCAGTGGTTTGGGTTCTCAGTGGTTTCTGCTGCGCTTTCCCTTAGTGCGATATTTAGATGGTGGGAGGTTTATAATTGACTAGCCATTGACTGACTTTGGGCCAGTGAACTGCCTCTTATAGTGGTCCGGGAGTTGTCTATAAAGGGACAAATTCTTAGCTCTCAAAGCCATTAAGCAGTGTCAAAAGATTATTTTTTTGAGAGTGTCATCTAAATTAGTGTCATCTAATTTGCATTTCTTTTCACTTGATTTAAAAAACAACTAGGGACACCTAGATGGGCTCAGTTGGTTAAGCATCTGCCTTCAGCTCAAGTCATGATCCCGGAGTCCTGGGATAGAGCCCCACATCAGGATCCCTGCTGTACATGGAGCCTGCTTCTCCCTTTCCCTCTGATGCTCCCCCTCCTTGTGCTCTCTCTTGCTATCTCTCTCTCTCTCTCTCTCTCAAATAAAGAAAATCTTTAAAAAATTTGAAATAGTTCTAAGACGTCTTTAATTTTGATTTACTAAAAAACAGACAAAAACTAAGCTAAAAAATTTCCTAAACACTGCTAATCCTCCATAGATATTCAGTATCTTCCTGTGACATTGAGAGCTTCAATAACCAATTCTTTTTGTGACTTCTATTTGTGTATCTTTGTTCTCCTGTTTAACTCTAAATTAACATATTTGTGTGTATCTGTTTGTATCTATGCATGTGTGCACACATTTGTTTGAGTTCACAAATGATTACTTGGATGAATGTTAATTTATATCAATGAAACTGAAATAACATTAGGAGAATCTCATTTTGTTTTTCCATTTAAGGCTTTATTTTTAGTACTAGTTACTGAATATGTTTGTGCATTAATTTATTCCACATTTGTATATTTTATTTTGTCTCAGTGATCTTTGTTACCTTAAGGCTAAAACAATATTGGAGGCAATTTTTATGTTATAAAAATAAATTAATTAGCAGGAAAAATGAAGGCTATACCTTATAAGATTCTTTGTGTCTTGTAAGTCTTTAATTTTGCTCTAGGAAGTTCAAGTTAGGGAAACAATTTGATTTTGATTTATTGGTGGCTCTATTAATACCTACAAATAACAAAAGTTTGCTTTGACAACTGAAGTGCAAGCATTTTTACAAATATTTTACTTTTATATATTTTTAGGCATTTAAGTGGCTTTTAATATTATTAGTATACATAGTTTTGTTACATTTATATCCATACCCCTGTTAATTATGATTTAAAAAAATTTTTTTTAAAAATAATTTTTAAAAATTAGCTCATAAAAATCTACACAAATAGGGACCAAGAGTTCCACATTTGTAACCCTCACATTGCTTCCTATATGCCTTATACACAGATGTTATTGAAGGAATGTCTGTTGGATTGCTCCTGCCATGGCTGGAAAGTTCAGTCAGTAGTCTTAGAGAATATATGAAGAATTCAGTAGACAGTAAGATATATTATCAAGATAAAATATTAATTGCATAATAGAAATTTTGCTTCCAGCAATGGTAGACTAGTTCATTTTAGACCAAAATTCCTTATAGCAATAGAAATAGTGCAAAACAAATTACTTAAAAAAATCTAATTGAGGGTATCAGAAAGGTACCAAGGCAGGATGGGTTTGCTAACAACCAGGAGAGTTAATCCCTGAGTTTGCTTTTAGCTGGGAAGGAACCCTGATTTCAGACTCCTATTTCTGAACATGATGGAGTAATAAAGACCAGGTTTACCGATCCACCTTAAACAATCAAAATATAGGAAATAAACTATGTGGTGATTTTCAAGATACTGAATACCAGGCAAAACAGGTCAGTAATCCCTGAGCAATGAGAAACACACAAAGTGAGCCCATAATTCCCTAACATACTGTCTTGAGAGACTTTCCAGGCTGGAATGAGAACTGAGACAATGCTTGGTAGACTTCTTGGATTAAAGGGCTAGAGCTGAGAGTATAGGGAGACCAAAGCAGCTAGGGTTCAGAGAAAATGGGAGAGAAGAAATCTGCAAAGTGGGAAAAACATAAATAAATGAAAATATATTCCATGTTCATGGATTGGAAGACTTAATATTGTTAGGATATTACTAGTACCTAAAGTGATCTACAAATTCAGTGCAATCCCTATCAAAATCCCAATGATATGTTCTGCAGAAAAGGGCCCTGAATAGCCAAAATGATCAAAACTAGAGGACTCATACTTTCTGACTTAAAATTTTACTACAAAGCTAAAGTAATCAAACAGTGTGATATTGACATAGAGACAGACATGTAAACCAATATAATAGAATAGAAAGCCCAAAATTAAACCCTCATAAATGTGGTAAAATGATTTTTGACAAGGGTGCTAAGATGTTGCCACAGAGAAAGGACAGCCTTCCCATAAATATCTGGAAGAAACAGATATCCATAAGCAAAAGAATCAAGTTGGACCCTTACCTAAATCCATATACAACAATTAACTCAAAGTGGATCAAAGATCTAAATGTAAAACCTTGAAAAATAAAACTCTTAGAAAAAGAAGGAGAGAAAAATCATGACATTGGATTTGACAATGATTTATTAGATATGACATCAAAGGCACAGACAACAAAACAAAGAGTAGATAAATGAGACTTCATGAAAATTTAAAATTTTTGTGAATCAAAAGACATTACTAACAGAGTAAATGGTAACCCATAGAGTGGGAGAAAATATTTGCAAATTATGAATCTGTTCAGACAATATCCAGAATACATGATATAATTATATATATATATAAATACACACACACACACACACATACACGTACATACATAGGTACTCTGGATATTATTATGTATTACATATATCATACACATATATAATAATATAACTTTATTATGTGTAATATATAATATAATAATTCTAACATAATAGCAACAATATATGTTTATTAATACTTACAGTATGTAGAGAACTACCAAAATAAAAAACAATAGAATAAGCAACTTGAATAAAAAATTAGTCAAAGACTTAAATAGATATTTCTCCAAAGAAGATATACAAAAGACCAGCAAACACATGAAGATATGGCCACCACTAATTATTCAATAAATGCAAGTCAAAACTGCAGTGTGATACCACCTCACACCCATTAGGATAGCTAATATCAAAACCAAAATGAAACAGAAAATAACAGGTGTTGGTGAGGATGTGGCGAAACTGGAACCCTGTGCCCTGTTGATGGGAATGTAAAATGGTAAAGTCACTATAGCAAACAAGATGACAGTCTTTAAAAAGTTAAAAATAAAATTACCATATGATCCAGCAATTCAACTCTTGGGTATATACCCAGAAGAATTAAAAGCATGGTGTCAAAGAGATATTTGTATCCCATATTCAAGCAGCATTATTCACAATAGCTTTTGAGCTATTCCAAATGTTTGGAAGCAACCAAACATTTATCAGTGGATGAATAGATAAGCAAAAGTGGTATATACAAAAAATAGAATATTATATAGCCTTAAAGGGAAATTCTGACATATGCCACAGCATGGAGGAAACTTGAGGACAGTATGCTAAGTTAAATAAGTCAGTCACAACCCCCGCCCCCAAATATTGTTTATGTGAGATGTTTAGAATAGTCAAAATCATAGATAGAAAATAGAATGGTGGTTTCTGGAACTAGGGAGAGGTAAGAATGGGAATTACTGTTTAATGGATTTGGAGTTTTAAAGATTTTAAAATATGAGAGAGCTAGGAAATGGACAATGGTGATAACTGCACATTATAAATGAATTTAGTAACACTGAACTGTATACTTAATAATGAAGAATATGGTAAATTTTACATTATCTGTATTTCACCACAATAAAAATATTAAACACACACACAAATCATTTAATTTAATTTGCCATTTTTATATGGGTAATAAAAACATATAATTTATCTCACCAGACAAAAATATCTTTTGAAAAAATCCAACAACTATTCTTAATAAAAACTCTCAGCAAAATAAAAAGAGAAACTTAACCTGATAAAAGAGATCTCAGAAAAATTGGTAGGAAATATCATCAGGCATAATGATAAAAGACAATGATTTTGCCCTAAGATTAGGAATAAAAAAAAAAATAAGGATTATCACTATGACCACTACTCAGCACTATTCTGGAGCATTTGTCTTGTGTCTTCATACCCTTATTAGTTTTTTCAAAAAGTACTCTTTTAAAATTTGGTAAATTCAGTGTATCGATTTGCTTTTAATGGATTGTGATTTTTATGCCGTATCTAAAAAGTGTTGCCTATCTAAAGATCAGTATTCTTTTACTTTTTAAAAAAAGACTTAAACTTTAAAGTTTTATATTTATAAACATACAACTAAAATCCATTTTGAGTTTAATTTTGTTTATAATGAGAAATAGAGATAAAGGTTAATTTTCTTATAAGTTTATATGTAATTGTCCTGTCATAATTTAGTTAAAAGGCTATTATTTCTCTCCTTTCTACCTTTTTCAATATAATATGATTTTCTTTTTCTTATTTTTATTTGAGTATAGTTGACACACCATGTTACATTAGTTTCAGATTTACAAGTTAGTGATGTTACAAATTTACACATTATGGTTTGTTCACCACAAATATAGCTATTATCTATATTAGCTACATCATTATTACAGTACAATTGACTGTATTCCTTTTGCTCTGCTTTTTACTTCCATGACTTACTCATTCCACAGGGGGAGACCTGTACCCCCTTTTCATTTTACTTATTTTACCCAACCCTCAAATCCGTACCCTCTGGCAACCTTTAGTTTGTTCTCTGGATTTATAGTTCTGAGTCTGCTTTTTGTTTGTTTATTTTTTAGATTCCATTTATGAGTGGAATCATATGGTATTTGTCTTTCTAAGTCTGACTTATTTCACTTAGAATAATAGCCTATAGATACAACCAAGTTGTCTCAAATGGTACAGCCGCATCCATTTTTATGACTGTATAATATTCCTGTGTGTGTGTGTGTGTGTGTGTGCGCGCGCGCGGCACTTTTTCCTTACCTATTTATCTAATGATGGACACTTTGGTTACTTCCGTGTTTTGGCTATTTTAAATAAGGCTACAGGAATGCATAGGGGTTTATTTTCTCTGGGTAAATACCTAATATTGGAATTATTGGACCATATGGTATTTTTATTTTTAATTTTTTGAGGAAACTCCACACTGTTTTTCACAGTGGCTGAACTAGTTTGCATTTTTACCAATAGTGCACAAGGGTTACTTTTTCTCACCATCCCTACCAACATTTGTTGTTTCTTGTCTTTTTTATTTTAGCCATTCTAACAAGTACAAGATGATATTGCATTATGGTTTTGATTTGCATTTCCCTGATGATTAGTAACATTTAGCATCTTTTCATGTGTCTCTTGGCACTCTGTGTATTTCCTTTGGAAAAATGTCTATTTAATTCTCTGCCTATTTTTTAATTGGATTGTTTGGTTTTTTGTTTTTCATTTTTTGATATTTTTTGATATGAGGTATATGAGTTCTTTTGTGTACTCAGCCCTTATTGGATATGTCATTTGCAAATATCTTCTCCAATTCAGTAGGTTATCCTTTGTTTTCTTAATTTTTTTCCTTTCCTGTTCAAAATCTTTTTTTAAAAAATGCAGTCCCAATAGTTCTTTTGCTTTTGTTTCCCTTGCCATAGGAAACATATCTAGAAAAATATTACTGTGGCCAACATCTTAGAAATCATTTCTTGTGTTGTATTCTGCTATTTTTATGGTTTCAGGTCTCACTTGTGGGTGTTTAATCCATTTTGAATTTATTTGTGTGTATGGTGTTAGGAAGTAGTCCAGTTTCATTCTTTTGTATATAGCCATCCAGTTTTCCCAGCACCATTTATTGAAAAGACTGTCGTTCCCCATTGTATATTCTTGCCTCCTTTGTCATAGATTAATTGACCATATAAATATGGGTTTATTTCTGGGATCTCTATTCTGTTTTGTTGATCTATGCATCTGTTTTTGTGCCAGTACCATACTGTTTTTGTTACTACAGCTTTGTAGTATCTCTTAAAATCTGAAATTGTGATATCTCCAGTTTTGTTCTTCTTTCTCAGGTTATTTTGGCTATTGGAGGTCTTCTCTGGTTTCATACAAATTATGGTATTATTTGTTCAAGTTTTGTGAAAAATGCTGTTGGTGTTTTCATAAGGAATAGATTGAATCCGTAGATTGCTTTGGGTAATATGGATATTTTGATAGTATTATTTCTTCCATTCCAGGAGCATTGGGGTATCTGTCCATTTGTTTGTGTCATCCTCAATTTCTATCATCAATGTTTTATAGTTTTCTGAGTATAAGTCATTCAACTCTTTGGTTAACTTTATTCCTAGGTACTTTATTCTTCTTGGTGCACTTATAAATGGCATTGTTTTTTCTAAAATTTCTCTTTCTATAACTTTGTTGTTAATATATATAAACACTATATTGGATTCACTTATTACTCTACTAGCTTTTTGGTGCATTCTTTAGGATTTTCTGTATATAGTATCATGTTGTCTGCAAATGGTGGCAGTTTAACTTATTCTTTATCAATATGTATTCCTCATTCTTTTTCTTGTCTGATTGCTGTGGCTAGGACTTTCAGTACTATGTTGAATAAAAGTGGTAAGAGTGGACATCCTAGTTTTATTTTATCTTAGAGGGAAAACTCAGTTTTCTATCGTTAAGGATGATGTTAGCTGCGGGTTTTTCATATGACCTAGTATGTTGAGGTATATTCCTTCTAACTCCCATTTTGTTGAGGGTAGAATAAATGTTGAATGTTGTGAAATGCTTTTTCTGCATTTATTGAAATAATCATATGATTTTTATCCTTTTTTTTTATGGTAGTGTATGACATTGATTTGCAAATATGGAACCATCCTTGCATCCTGGAAGTTTAAGTCTTTCGTATCTTTTGTCGTATTTATACGTAACTTTTCCATATATTTACATTTTAGATAAGTGGTATAGTTTTTAATTTTAATTTCTGATTGTCATTGATGGTGCATAGAAATATAATTGATTTTTGTATTCTGATTTTGTGTCCTCCAACATGGCTAAACTCATTTGTTCTGTTAGCCTTTTTGTATACTTAATGAAATTTTCAAAAAATTTTGTTTGCAAATAGAGTTTTACTTCTTAATTTCCAATGTAGAGGTCTTTTATTTCTTTTCCTTCACTTTTTGCACTGGCTAGACCCTCCAATAAACATTGACTAGATAGAAGTGGTAAGTAAGAGTGCATATTCTTGTCTTCTTCTTATTATTAAAATAATATTTTTAGCCTTTTATACTTACATATGAAGCTAGTTCTCATTGATGCCTTGGTCATGTTGAAGAAATTGTTGGATTTTGTCAAATGCTCTTCCTGAATTGACTGAGATGATAATAATGGGTTTTTTAACTTATTTTTTTTAATATAATGAATTATAATAATTGACTTTTGAATACTAAACCAACCTTGAATTCTTGGGATAAACTTTATTTTGTCATGTTAGATTGTTTCTTAAAAAGTTAAACATACACCTACCACACAATCAAGCTACTCTACTATTAGATATTTACCCAGGTGAAATGAATGCCTGTGTCAATAGAAATCACGTTTTTGACAACAGACTTTATCTAGATTTTTTTTTAATTCTCAAGATTCAACAATAAAATAAACACTACTTAAAAATGAGTAATGGATCTGAGTAGACACTTCATATACAGATGACAATTAAATATGTTAGAAGACCTTTAACTGGGGCACCATTAACTGGCTCAGTTGGTTAGGTGTCTGCCTTCAGCTCAGGTCATGATCCCAGGGTCCTGGAATTGAGTCCTGCATCAGGCTCCCTGCTCAACCAGGAGTCTGCCTCTCCTTCTCCTTCTGCCTTTGCCTTCCCCCACCACCTATGTTCTCTTTCTCTCTCCAAAAATAATAAATAATATCTTTTAAAAAAAGATCCTTAACCATTAGAAAATGCAAATTAAAAACACAATGAGATAACACTATACAATTATTAGAATTGCAAAAAAGCAAAGAGAAACATGTAATATCAAGTCATGATAAGGATGTAAAACCATAAGAAATTTTATAAATAGCTTGTGGGAGTATAATATCTATAGGAAAATGCATAGTATGTATAAGTGTACAGTATACAATGTACTATGAAAAGTCGGCAATTTTTTATGAAGTTAAATATAGATATATAATATTAATCTAGGAGTTTTGCTTATAGTTGATTACCCAGGAGAAAAAATAGCTTATGTTCACAAAAATATCTGAATGTTAATGATTAGCTATAATTGCCAAAAATTGGAAACAACTCATATGGCTTTTAACTGGTAAATGGATAAAGACCCTGTTGTGTAGACATACAATTGAATACTAACTATTTAGCAAGAAAATGCAACAAAATGTTGATTCACACAACCCTGGACGATTCTCGAGTTTAATAAGTGAAAGAAGTGAAATGTTATAAATAATATAATTCTATTTGTATGGCATTCTGGAAAAGGAAAAACTATAGTAAATTACAGAACAGTGGTTTCTGGGAGTTGGGTGTTTCAGGAACAAGTTAGCTACAAAAAAGTAGTTGGAGGAAATAATAGGATATCTGGACATAGATATAGATAGAATATAGAACTATAGATAGATATGGATAGATATAGATATCTATATATAGAATATATGTTCTATATATAGAATATAGAACTATAGATATAGATAGATTTTATATATAGATGGATGGATAGATAGATAAAGAAAATATAGAACTATTCTATATCAATATGGTATTGAATAAAAGTTTATGCATTTATCAAATATGTAGAACCATCACAGTTTTCCAAATGACTACATCATTTTACATTCCCACCAACAGTGTATGAAGTTTCTGATTTCCTGACATCCTCATCCGTGCTTACTATCTGACTTCTTGATTATAGCTATACCAATGAATATGAATTGGTATTTCATTGTGGTTTTGATTTGCATTTTCTTGATGAGTAATGATGTTGGAAATCTTTTTATGTGTTTATTGTCATTTGTAACCCATAAGATGTATGTGTTCTCGAGTGACTAATAACAGATCTTACTGTCTTCCCTATGAATATACTGTACCAACTATCATTATATTAATGACTTAGTAAGAAAAAAACCCAAATATTCATTCTGATCACCATATTCTTCCAAAAAGTTATTGGATAAGGTTTCAAGATTAAAGCCTATTTGGGGAAACTGTATATAAAAGCATCCAATCACATAAAAAAATGGAGAAAGCCTTTTTTTTTTTAAGATTTTATTTATTTATTTGACAGACAGAGATCACAAGTAGGCAGAGAGAGAGGAGGAAGCAGGCTCCCCACTGAGCAGAGAGTCCAACATGGGGCTCGATCCCAGGACCCTGGAATCATGACCCAAGCCGAAGGCAGAGGCTTTAACCCACTGAGCCACCCAGGGGTCCTCGGAGAGAGCCTTTAAAAGAGAGCATTTAGCATTCGGAACTTTATATTAAAACACAAACTGTAATGATTGAAAATATGGAAGGAATTTAAATTATCAAAGACACTTTTTTCAAATGTTGATCATTCATCCTTGTAATAATATTTAATAGTTTATAAGAATATGTGGACTAGCTGAGATCTCAATTTTTGTTGAAATTTGAATGGATTTATTATGTGGACAAAGGTTAACAGACGTGAACTTCATGTTTGTTAAGAGCTTATTTGCATATTGTGCATTTCCTAATAATGTCTCTTATTGACAGCAGAATTTTTTCTCAAAGCAACATTTAGGAACTGTATCTTCAGCTTTTAATAGACAGGAAAAAATCAATAAGCCACTCAAGTCATTTAATATTCTCAGTCCTCCCAATTCAGACCAAAGGATGAAAGGAAAACCAAATAATACCGTAAAAAGTTCTTATCAAATTCTTATTTCCCTTGTGTAAAAATAAAGTTCAAGTCACACAGAGAGAAGGTTCTACTGTAGACAGATTCTAATGTAAGCAGGTCACTCTTCTGGCTGCTTAAAGGAACAAATCATTCTGAAAAATGGAGGTCAGATTATGTAAGTAAAAAATGATATAAAACATATACTGAGGTGTCTGGTGAGATAAATTTTTTCTTTGAAAAAAGAAAAAGCAGGTAGAAGGTTGTTTAAGGTTAATAGTTTATCAATAGGATGTTTTCTGGACTCATGATAATGAATGCTTTATCACTATTTGGGACTAGAATAAGTGTACTCTAAGAAATTCCACAATGCCTTATGGGTATTTTTGAGTTGGAAACTTTCATTTTTCTGAGTATATATTGCAAGCAAGTGTTAAGACCAGGGTTCTCTCAGCTGCCTCCAAAGTTCAAACAGGCTTACTTTGTGCTGGCATAAGTCTTTCATAATCTACAAATATCTCCTGGAAATCAGTAGACATCTAAATGAATGAGGATGCTCGTAAGATGTGTACTGCTGAAGCATCTTTGGATAACAAATAGCAAAGATTTCTCTAATTTACCTTAGAACCTATCTGTATACCTTTTGGTACTGGAGCTAATGTCCACTGAGAGTATAAACCAGTTGAAATAGTTCTTTTAAGGTCAGGAAAAGAATTTCATTGAAGAAGGAAAAAAGACAAATAAACAGACCCTCTTTCATTAAATAGGAATATTTCTCTCAAAGTTTTAAGTACTTTATTTAGAAATATAGCAATTAAAATAGATTAATTCATTCATTATTTTTCAACAATGTTACTCATTGCTTACTATGATTCAGGCATTATTCTAAGTGTTGTGGATACACTGTTAAACAAATTCAAAGCCTCTACCCTCACAGGGTTTATGTTTTAACAAGGGAAAAACAAAAGTTATGGTGTCATGTAGTGGTAGATGTTGGGGCTACATAGTCTCTCACCATAAATATTTACTTATTGTTTAATCCCAGTCTTTCTAAAACTATCCACAAAACCGTGATTTTACATGTTGACATAGTCCACAGGTGAATAGTAAAGGTAATATAATCGTTTATTTTTAAAAGCATTTGCTGAACATGTCCAGATTTAATTATTGTTTATGTGTCTAAAGTTTGTCAGCCAATAACTACTAGACTTTTGTCCAAGAGAGATGAAAGCTAGATGCCAGGTAGCTAGTGAATAACCTTTATGATGCTTACTGTGGGTTTTTTTTTTTTTTTCCTATTTTGATAAAGTAAAAAGAATGGTAGTTTTTTCCCAAATAGTTTAGTTTGCATGGTTTTCTTTTAAATTATTTTTTCAAAGATCTTTAAAATTTATTCATTTGACAGAGAGACAGATAGTAAAAAGGGGAACACAAGCAGGGGGAGTGTGAGAGGGAGAAGCAGGCTTCCTGCAGAGCAGGGAGCCCAGTGTGGGCTCAATCCCAGGACCCTGGGATCATGACCTGAGCTGAAGGCAGATGCTTAATGGCTGAGCTACCCAGGAATCCTTTAAATTATTTTTATTGTGAAATATAACAGAGAGAAACATCTTTAGAGCATAAATATTGATCTTAAATTTTAAAAAGAAAATACCCTTCAAAACAATGAGGTAAAGAAATAGATTGCTAGCCTCCCAGAATTTCCCTGTGTACCACAACCCCTTTCATCCTTGAGTTAACTGACTTATATGATTTCCTTACATAGTGAAAATTCCTGTTATCATAGAATTAGTTTGCCTTAGTGTTATCAGTGGTTTTAAAATTTGCCATTCTGACAACTGTGTAAAGGATTGCATTAAATCTATAGAGCAATTTGAGGAGAATTGTTATCATTATACTATTGAATCTCTAGGCCATAAATCTCACATGTTTCTCATATTGTTTCAACTTCTTTTATATCTCTCAATAGAATTTTGAAGTTATCTTCATAGACATTTTACACATCTTATGTTGGGCTTATTTCAAGGTACTTTATATTCTTGATACTGTTACAATTAGCATTCTCTTATTTGGAGTCCTCTAATTGTTGCCAGTATATAAAAAGGAAATTTATTTTTGTACATTATTGTCATACCCAGAAAACGTGTAGAAATTTCTTATAAATGTTATGTTTTATTTTTAGAATCTTTTGGATTTTCTATATACAAATAATATCAGTGGTGAAAGTCTCTTTGTTCTTTTAATCCTTTGCTATTTATGAAGTATGTCTGTCTGTCTGTATGTATTGTCTTACTGCATTGGCTAGAACATCTAGTGCAGTTTTGCATAGAGTAGTAATAAATGCATCCTTTGCTTATTCTCAGTTTCAAAGGGACAGCTTTCAATATTTACCATTAAACTGTTACAGATTTATCAATAATAATCATCAGATTTTCTTTTTCTTCTACTCTGCTAAGGGTTTTATTTTTAGTACATAGTGAATTTTATCATTTGCTTTGTCAAACTCTATGGGAACATGGCTTTTTAGGCTTTAATTATTTATATTTAATTACTTTGCTTTTTTATGTTAGAAAGCTTGCATTCATATGAAAAAATAATTTGATATTGATATTATCCCTTTTAGATATTCCTGGACTAAAATTGCTAGTTTAGTTTATTAGTGATAGAGACTTCTCACATTTCTTTTTAGCATTGTTTGGGGTTTTGATATCAAGATTATTATAGCCTCATAAAATGTGTTGGGGTGGGGTGCCTAGGTGGCTCAGTGGGTTAAAGCCTCTGCCTTCGGCTCAGGTCATGATCCCGGGGTCCTGGGATCGAGCCCCGCATCAGGCTCTCTGCTCCGCAGGGAGCCTGCTTCCTCCCCCCTCTCTCTCTCTGCCTGCCTCTCTGCCTACTTGTGATTTCTCTCTCTCTGTCAAATAAATAAAATCTTTAAAAAAAATGTGTTGGGGAGTATATCTTCATTTACTATAACATTGGAAATATTTTTCCATATGTATTAGGTAGTAATAACTGATGAAACCATCTGGGTCTGCAGTTTTTTTAGTAGTAAGTAATTTTATTAATTAATAATAAAATTTATTTCATACTGATAGGACAAATAAGGTGTTCTATTTTTTCTTGTGTCACTTTTAGTAAGTTGTATGTTTCTAGGAATTTGTTAATTTCATCTAGATTATCATATATTTGGCATAAAATTTGCAATATTTATTCATCAATTTTTTAATGCCTGAAGTATCTGTTATAATGTTTTCCTTTCATTCTTTTTAAAAAAATTTGTTATAATTATATGTGTTTCTGTGGTGTTAATTCTCCTCTTTCATTAGTGATTTTGTTATTTGGGTCCTCTCTCTTTGTTCTCTTGCTGAGTCTGCCTAAAGGTTTATCAATTTTGTTGATCATTGTAAAGAACCAGCTCCTGATCTCATTTGTCTTTTCTATTGTTTTTTTAGGTTTTTTTCCAAAGATTTTATTTATTTGACAGAGAGAGACATAGCGAGAGAGGGAACACAAGCAGGGGACGTGTGAGAGGAAGAAGCAGGCTTCCCGCCAAGCAGGGAGCCCCATGCGGGCCTCGATCCCAGGACCCCAGGATTATGACCTGAGCCGAAGGCAGATGCTTAATGACTGAGCAACCCAGGCGCCCCTTTTTTCTTAGTTTTTTTTCTTTTTAAGTTTTCATTTTAAGTCCTGTTTCATTTGTATCCAGTTAACATACAGTGTTATATTAGTTTCAGGTGTACAATATAGTAATTCAACAATTCCATACATCCCTTTTGGTCATCAGGACAAGGGCAGTCCTTAATCCCCATCACTTATTTAACCTGTTGCCCTACCCGCCTCTTCTCTGGTAACCATCAGTTTGTTCTCTGTAATTAAGAGTTTGTTTCTTGGGGCGCCTGGGTGGCTCAGTGGGTTAAGCCGCTGCCTTCGGCTCAGGTCATGATCTTGGGGTCCTGGGATCGAGTTCCGCATCGGGCTCTCTGCTCGGCGGGGAGCCTGCTTCCTCCTCTCTCTCTCTCTCTGCCTGCCTCTCTGCCTGCTTGTGATCTCTATCTGTCAAATAAATAAATAAAATCTTTAAAAAAAAAAAAAGAGTTTGTTTCTTGATTTGCTGGCTCAGTGCAAATTTTGTTAGAACAGTGCCTGTGCCACTACCAGCCACTAGTAATAGCTGCTGCACTGCACTATGCCCTGTACCCTTCTCCCATCCCACCCACCAGCTGCCTTCATTTGCTCCCAGTCCACTAAGAGAGACTGAGAGTAGTGACATCCAGCTAGCAGTTACTCAGCTATTGGTTACTCTTTACCATTCTCCATTAGAAATAGAACTCCTTAGAAAAGTGGCTGATTCCAGGGCTTAGGTAGGGAAAAACAAGATGAACATGCTCCTTGTCACAGAGCTAGTAAGTATCATATTCAGGCCATAAACCCAAATTTGCCTGATTTCAGAATCCGGATTCTTAGCCAGTACATACAGTTTTCCATTTCTGATCTTAGGACTTTCAAACCAGATGACCTCCTGGACTGATGTCTGGCATTCTCTGAAAGTTTGGCAACCAGTCTGGTAGTTGTAATCACATAATGAAGCCCTGAGTCCAGTAGCTATCCTTACAGCTAAAACCACTTTTTATCTTTTTCTGAAACTTTCCTTAACCTCTACTCTGCACAAATCCCCAGCTTCTGACACAATTGTGAGTGAGTGAGCATTCAAACTCATTAAATTTTCCTGTGTCAGTTTTTGACTTTAGGGATTAGAATTACTGTTGATGTGATTTTTAAAAAGCTCAGGTAAACAAAACCTTTTTTTTTTTTTTTTGAGAGGACTCAGTTTAGCAGACGCAAATCCATACCCTACTGTCACTTGACTCTGAAAGAGTAAAACTAGCCAGCAACTCAGATGACAGAGTATATTTTGCCAACAGACCCTCAGCTAGCTTTGTACAAGATACCAGATGCCAGCCAAATGCAACCTTTCCTCCTGTCTCTTATGCTAGAACTTTCCTTTCTAATTACAGTAAAAGTTTTGCAGGCACTGAAAATTTAAAAATAAAATCAGGCTTGTTCAGAACAGGTTCACTCTTGAAATAGGGCAAATTAGATGTAGTCAGGCTTTTTAATACCATTTGACTGGCTGGCTAGCTAAGAATTGGCTCCCGCACAGTCCAATAGCACAGAGATTTAAGAAAAGGTCTTTTACAAGATGGGATTGGGAGGGAGACAAATCATAAGTGACTCTTTTTTTTTTCCAATTTATTTATTTTCAGAAAAACAGTATTCATTATTTTTTCACCACACCCAGTGCTCCATGCAAGTCGTGCCCTCTATAATACCCACCACCTGGTACCCCAACCTCCCACCCCCCCACCACTGTGAAGTGACTCTTAATCTCACAAAACAAACTGAGGGTTGCTGCGGGGATGGGGGGTTGGGAGAAGGGGGGTGGGGTTATGGACATTGGGGAGGGTATGTGCTTTGTTGAGTGCTGTGAAGTGTGTAAACCTGGCGATTCACAGACCTGTACCCCTGGGGATAAAAATATATGTTTATAAAAAATAAAAAATTAAAAATAAAAGAAAAAGTCTTTTAGTTTCACCACATGATCTTATAACCACCAGTTGACATATAGCCACATGCCCTCCTCCATGCCATAACTTAGCACTAGCCTCTATTGTGTGCTCTGAAATATTGGAATTCTAAGCCAAATATGTGAGAGAATTAGTCATGGTCTTTGTTTCTCTTTGACTTCATACATTAAAGGTAAGTTTATGAATGCTAATAATTACAATTATGGGTTGTGGAGCACAACACTAATGATACTGTATCATATGCCTACTTTCGTCACATTATAAGCTAGAGTTCTCAGCCAAAACCCATCAGGACTGGGTTAAGAACCTGTGGGGGATGAAGACACATAGGAATTTACCAACGTCCCTTTCTTCTGTCCCTCTTTTCAGTTACTTCAGGATTATCCTTGAAGGAAATAGTTATTATATTTATTTATGATTACTCACAGTGAAAAAGCAAAATAATTACAATGCAAGGAAAGTGTAAATCACAAATCAAATACAATGCTTCCACAAAAGGTCCTATTTGAACATGAGTGATGCATAAATTAGAATGTACTGTTTCTTTATGGGTTACATAGAAACCTTTGACTTTTAATCTGAACCTGAATACTAGAAAGTAGCTGCCTTAAATAAGTGTGACTTGTAAATTGAAGTGATGTTCCTTCTTCAAACCTAATGGGCAAGTTGGAGATAAGAGTCCTAGGTGATGATTTCTATCTCTTTTGTTTCTGTTTATCTCCTGAGAGGATGCTTTCCTATGCCAAATAGGAATCCTTACCCTGCAAGTGTTTCTTATCTGTAACCACAGCAATGCTCTTCCTTAATTAGGTGTTTTAGCCCCATTTCTATCTCAGCTGTCACAGCCACCATCACCTTCAACATTATCATCAATTAATATTGAGTGCTCATTGAATGATAAATACCAAGTTAAACCAAAGCATTCCACGTGTAAACAAAATGACAGCAGAATGTCTCAGAAAGTCAGAGAAATAGGGATTTTTAAGTCCCCCCAAAAGATTTTTATAAATTATGTAGTCTAAATCTTTTTTTGCTGCAACTTACTCATGTCTTCATCTAGATTTTATGTGAAATCTAACATCACCCTACTAATATCTCTGAGGATTTTTGACAGAGGGTCCTATTTTTCCTTGTCTTCTTTCACTGAGCTTTCCTGTTTCCGTTTCATTGTTGCTCACCATCCTGCCTCCTCCTATTTCCTGCTTATCCTTTCCCTTGTATTGTTACATTGCACCTTGGTAGACCTTACTTCAAGCTCAGTCTGTTATTTGCTCCGAAGTTCCTCAAGATCAAGACAGATCCTTACTTAACAGTAGGTTAAGTATGTGTGTTGAGAGATGTTCAGCACATAAAAACAATTTAAAATTAAATATTATTAGGCTTGTGAATTCATAAAACTTTCTTGACAGTATCTTCCACTAGGAATGTCCTGTAACCTGCCCCTTCTTAGACCCTGGTCTCCTACTATTTCTGCTTTCCTTTTCCTTTCTCACCTCTTCTCATCTCTCCGGCTTCTTACCATAATCCCTAATTGCCCTTACCTTCCTAGGCAGCCAAACACTCAAAATTTGCATTTATTATAGGGAGTTATTTTGTTGTTGTTGTTGTTATTTCCCTATATATTCCAGACTATATCGTTTGGCATATTTTTAACAATTTTTTATTGTGGTAAAATACATATAACATTTCTATATTAACTATTTTTAAGTGTACACTTTAGTAATACTAAACATATTCATATTGTTGTACAACCATGGCCAGTGTTTTTTAACAACCAAATGACCAAAAGGTGATTCTGTTAAGCAAAAACAAACAAAAATTATTCGTTCTCAGTTTATTTATTTATTTTTATTTTATACCCATACTAATTTTTTTTGTTGTAGGTGCATTATATTTATTTTTCATGAAATTTTTCCTGATTATGAGATTACTGTATATAATTTAAGAGAGCATAGACAAAGCAAAAGGGAAAACCATACTTAAAATGCGTACCTCATTCCTAGCCCCGAGGCTATCACTAAGAACTTCTTTTTTTCTTTCTTTTCTTAAAAATTATTTTTAGTAACATATAGTGTATTATTTGTCCCAGGGGTACAGGTCTGTGGATCATCAGGCTTACACATTTCACAGCATTCACCATAGCACATACCCTCCCCAGTGTCCATCACCCAGCCACCTTATCCCTCCTCCCACCACTCCCAGCAACCCTCAGTTTGTTTTGTGAGATTAAGAGTCTGGTTTGTTTCCCTCTGGATTCCATCTTGTTTAATTTTTACCTTCCCTACCCCTCACAATTCCCTACCCTGTCTCTCAGATTCCTCATGTCAGAGAGATGATATGATAATTGTCTTTCTCTGATTGATTTATTTTGCTCAGCATAATACCCTCTAGTTCCATCCATGTTATTGCAAATGGCAAGATTTCATTTTTTGATGGCTGCATAGTATTGTGTGTGTGTGTGTGTGTGTATCTATATAGACAGATAGAAGAAGATGTGGTATATATACCACATCTGGTATATATACCACACATCTGGTATCTATACCACATCTTCTTTATTCATTCATTCATCTGTTAATGGGCATCTAAGTTATTTCCATAGTTAGGCTATTGTGGACATTGCTGTCATAAACATTCAGGTGTATGTGCCCCTTCAGATCACTACATTTGTATTTTTAGGGTAAATACCCACTAATGTGATTGCTGGGTCATAGGGTAGTTCTATTTTCAACTTTCTGAGGAACATCCATGCTGTTTTCCAGAGTGGCTGCACCTTCTTGCATTCCGACCAACAGTGGAGGAGGGTTCCTCTTTCTCTGCATCCTTGCCAACGTCTGTCATTTCCCGACTTGTTAATTTTAGCCATTCTGACTGGTATGAGGTGGTATCTCATTGAGGTTTTGATTTGCATTTCCCTGATGCCGAGTGATGTTGAGCACTTTTTCATGTGTCTGTTGGCCATTGGGATGTCTTCTTTGCAGAAATGTCTGTTTGTGTCTTCTGCCAATTTCTTGATTGGATTATTTGTTCTTTGGGTATTGAGTTTGATAAATTCTTTATAGACTTTGGATACTAGCCCTTTATCTGATATGTCATTTGCAAATATCTTCTCCTATTCTGTCAGTCATCAGACAGGTTTTTTTAAAAGATTTATTTACTTGAGAGAGACAGAGAGCAGGTACTCAAGCAGAGGGAAGGACAGAAGGAGAGGAAGAGGAGAGAGAGAATGTCAAGTAGATTCCCTGCTGAGCACAGAGCCCAACAGAGACTTGAGCCCACAACCATGAGATCATGACTTGAGCTGAAATCAACAGTTAGACGCTTAACTGACTAAGCCATCCAGGCACCCCCTTAAACAGTTTTTATATGAGATTCTAAAATAATTATTATATTTATATATACATGAAAGAATATATACATGTCTCTATACACAACTCACACACAAACCCCCTTAACAAAGGTACACATTTTTCTTTGAAACGCAACAGGACCTCCTTAGATTGGCCTGCTTATCGCTTAGAAACAACTAGACAAATTTTATAGATTGTTATATCCTCTCTCAAAAAAGAATTCGTCATGTAAATCATGACCAGTAATGTACATTATATATATGTATGTGTATATATATATACACACACACAGACAAGTTTTTGTGGACAAAGGAACAATGGAAAGGAAAGTCTATATTGCATATTACATACTATATTTCTGCTCAGATTGTCTAAATACCTTCTTTCACCAACATTTAAATTTGTATGTCAAATGCTACCTTCTTTCTAAAGATTTTATTTATTTATTTGACAGACAGAGATCACAAGTAGGCAGAGAAGCAGGCAGAGAGAGAGAGCAAGGGAAGCAGGCTCCCTGCTGAGCAGAGAGCCCGATGCGGGGCTCCATCCCAGGACCCTGAGACCATGACCTGAGCCGAAGGCAGAGGCTTAACACTAAGCCACCCAGGTGCCCTGCTACCTCCTTTCTAGTTTCTTCAACTTATTCTCTCTTCTCTCTGTGTTAGTCTCTTTGGGTTCTCTCCCCTTTCCTGTTGTCTATTGTGTTCTTCTTCTCTTCCTCTACATAGGATCTGATCTTTTTTCTAAGTTTTCCTATCACTTTTATGCTGACCAGTTTAATGTACTAATGTACTCTGGGTTTTTTCAGTTTGAGTCACCACCATCACCATGTTCAGCATAATAAGGGACCTTTATTTTTCAAAGTTAGTTGCAAGGGATTATAAATTATGACATTATTTTTTAGATTTAACATTTATTATTTTATTGCATCAAAATTTCAAATGCCAATAACCTTTGTCTTAGCCATTACCTTAGGAATTTATTTGTAAATACATTTGCCCACGTGATGTATGTGTAAAGTCTTTACTGCAGCATTATTTTTTAATAGATAATGATGGGGGAAAACATGACAACCCATTAAAAATGACAGTTTAATGATGTACATTTATACACTGGAATACCATGCAAGTGTCATAAAAGATTCAGAAAAAAATTATATAGAAATGATAAGGTCTCCAAGGTATACTATTAAGTGAGCAATCACAGCACAGAAGAAGAGTTTACAGAGTATACTACCATTTGAAAATTTGTGTGTATGTGTTTGTGTGTGTATCAATTTTTGCTTTTATTTACACAAAAAGTTCTCTGGAACAGTAAGCAAGAAACAACAATGGGTTAGAGATGAAAGCTTGCTGGACCCTTTTTGGGATGGATCAGATTCATATGTATTAAACTCTATGCCCTACAAACAGAGAAAACACATTTGAGTTTCCTCCAATACTGATGGAAAAAGTGACTATGGGATAGCATTTAAAGATAATGAAAATTAATGCATCCAAACTTTTTATGAAGCCAATATATCACATCAAAGCCTAAAAATGCAAAAAAGAATAGTGCACATTGATCTCCCTTATGAATATCAAAGTAAATCCTAAATAATATATTATTAGGAAGAATCTAACAGAATATGAAAAGAATATATTCTCCTGACCAAGTAGGGTTTATTCCAGGGATGCAAAAATAGTGCTCCATGTTAGTAGATTAAAAGGAAAAAAAGTCAGATAAGCATCTTTATAGGTGCTGATAAGGCATTTGACAGAATTTTACATCAACTTGACTTAAAAAAAAAAGTCAGACTCAGTCAGTTAAGATGCTGACTCTTAATCTCAGCTGAAGTCTTGATCTTGGGGTTATGAGTTCAAGCCCTGCACTGGGCTCCATGCTGGGCATGGAGCCTAATTAAAAAAAAAAAAAGAAAAGAAAGAGGGTGCCTGGGTGGCTCGGTTGGTTGGGTGACTGCCTTCGGCTTAGGTCATGATCTTGGAGTCCTGGGATTGAGTCCTGCATTGGACTCACTGCTCAGCACAGAGTCTGCTTCTCCCTCTGACCCTCCCCCTTCTCATGCTCTCTCTCTCTCTCTCTCACTCTCTCTCGAATAAATAAATTTAAAAAATAATAAGTACATAAATAAATAAATAAAGCCAGAGATAAGAAAAGAAATACACAAATATTTTAAGTAAAATAGGAAATATGAGTACTTCCTAACAAAATAGGAATCGGCACATAATATAATTCAACTCTAAGGTCAATATCTTGCCTATCAGAAAAACACTAGATGCATGACCAGTAAATTCCAGAACACCTACACGTCAAATGTTGCTACTGTTATTTATCACTTTTCTAGTAATAATAGCCATTGTAATGAGGGGGAGAATAGAAGTAAAAATCATTTAAATTGGGAAATAGAATGTGAAATTTTCTTTCTTTCTTTTTTTCTTTTCTTTTTTTTTTTTTTTTAGAGGGAGAGAGAGGCAGTGGGAGAGGGGCAGAAGGAAAGGAAGAGAGACTCTTAAGCAGGCTCCATGCCCAGTGCAGAGCCAGCTCAGGGCTCAGTGTTACAAACCTGAGATCATGACCTGAGCTGAAATCAAGAGTCAGACGCTTAACCAACTGACCCCCCCAGGTACCCCTAAAATTATCATTTTTAATGTTCTGATTGTACATACAAAAGATCCTAAAGATTCAACTGAATGATATATTCCAAACAATAAGATAATACAGAAATGCGGAGGAATGAAAAACTAATATCCCAAATCTAGGATTTTCCTATATAGAGACAGCAACAAGTTACAAAATATCATGGAAGAAAAACATACCAATTACAATAGCAAAATAGTAACAATAAAAGATAATAGGGAAAAAACAAGCAAATGGAATCTATAATTTTATGTAGTACAAGAAGAAAAAATTAACATTGAGGAGCAAAAGAAAAGGGTTTAACAATTGGAAAAGATGATTTACTCAATAATGTATGTCAAGGCTACTGAAAAAGCATTTGAAAAAATTAGATTCCTAACTTGTACCATTTCCCAAAATAAATGTCAACTGCATGAAAGATTTTATCGTAAAAATGAACAGAAAAGCAATAAAAAGAAAACATGGAAGTTTTAAAAATCCAATTAAAAAATCTAAAATATATATCATAGGCAATATAAGAAATTCTTATCAATATAAGGAACTCCTATGATTCAATAAGAAAAAAAAAGAAGCCAATAGAAAACTAGGTAAGGAGCATAAAGAGAAAAACAAATGTCTGTTAAAGATTGATTGATTGAGAGGAAGAGTGGGGAAGGGATGTTGAAAATTAGGAGGAAGGCTTAGACACCAATTAAAATCACATTACTGAATAGTGGGCATGTGATCCCTTGGAAAATATTTACTATTGTGGAGAAAGTCCATGTGTTGTGAGTCTTTCTGGCCAAGTGGATACAGATCATTTCACTCTTGCACAGTCTCTGGTGTCCTACACCTGAGGAGAACTATGGTCTCAAATACTCTCTTTAGTAGACATTTGCCTTCCATACTTATTCAGTCATTGTATAAATCCTCTTCATCCTTGGATTTTCTTATCAAATCCTTCACTCACCCTGTGCTCTGACTGATACCCCTGTTCCCAGACCACCTTGGAAGTAGAAAATAGACCTCAAAATTTTTATTAAGTCAACTCTTCAGAAAACCAGAACACATTATTCAATACTATGAATAAAATGAAAAGGTGTTAGTGATTGTTGTGTTACAGGTACAGTCAGACCAAGTCAGAGCCAATGAGAAGCAACAATAGATATGGAGGGGGAAAAAAGTGAAACACATGCTCTACATGCAAGAACATGCAGAGAAGGACTTTCTCTCGATTGTATCTCATTTATTACCAAAACCAATCTACTATTGGGTATTACTTTTCTGTTTTAACTCTTTCAGAAGTCTTTTTTTTTTTTTTAAAGATTTTATTTATTTGTCAGAGAGAGAGGGAGAGCGAGCACAGGCAGACAGAGAGGCAGGCAGAGGCAGAGGGAGAAGCAGGCTCCCCGCCGAGCAAGGAGCCCGATGTGGGACTCGATCCCAGGACGCCGGGATCATGACCTGAGCCGAAGGCAGCTGCCTAACCAACTGAGCCACCCAGGCATCTTTCAGAAGTCTTAAACCCCTTTCACTTCTAGCAGAATCCCCCAAGAAAAAGATGTGAACTTAAAACAATTTTCTTTTTAAAGATTTTATTTATTTATTTGAGAGAGAGAGAGAGAGAGTGAATGAGAGAGAGAGAGAGAGAGAGAGAGAACAAGCCAGTGGAGAGGCAGAGGGAGAAGCAGACTCCCCACTGATCAGGGAGCCAAATGTGGGTCACAATCCCAGGACCCTGAGATCATGACCTGAGCCGAAGGTAGACACTTAACCGATTGAGCCACCCAGGTGCCCCTAAATCAGCTTTCTTATATCCAATCACTTTCTGAATTTATCCATTAAGTTTTATTACATCACATAAGTCCAAAGTATCCAACAAGTTTGTTTCTGCTCCCATTGACCCCAAAGACTCACATTCCCTATAAAGATGGTTTTCTTTTTTTACTGGTGCTCTAATGTCCCAAGATAGAAAACCTTTATTTAAGTAAGTAACTTAATGCAAAGGTGTCTGATGTTACTGTAAATTAAGAATCCTTCTAAATATTATGTAATTTTATCTCCTTTGAGATTTGGCAAACATTTATTCCTTATTCACAATGCCAAACATTGGAGAAAAAAAACTTTGAAAAAAAAAATCCTAAGCCTGGCTGTTTCCTGGTACCTCAATATTTGATATTATATATAAAAAATTAAAAAAAAAACTTTTGTCTGACACTTTTTTTATTTGAATTTTAAATTGTTGACCCTACCTTCTTATGGGGGTGCATCAGATGGTCCCTTGAAGGTAGACGGATGATATTACTAATCGCTTCTACTATGGAATGGTTAAGTCAATGAAAGAAATGACTAGAATCTCTCTCCTGAACTAGAGGCTTGAATGTCCACTGTCTTTAAGATATTTTAACCTAGTTGTCCTCTAGGGGTTGTGACTCCATGGGTCTTCCTCAGAATCCAGTTCCTTCTCCTGTCACATCCCACTCAAGGACTGACATCTGTTTTGTACCTCGGGCCAGAAAACCTTGTTTCAGTTTTCACTCTTTACTTAAATCCAATAAATCCAGGAAATCACCACTCTTGTTAGAAAAATTGTAAAACACACACATACACACACACACACACACACACACACACACTCACAACCAGAGAGTCAGACAATGAGCTCTTAAATGAATTAACCATTTAATTTCTCTCTTAAACTCATTTTGTCTCCTCTAAATTATTCTCAACACTGCAAACAGTCATCTCTTTCAATAAAAAAGAAAGAAAGAAAGAAAGAAACCATGACTTATCTACATTGCAAATCTGATCATGTAACTACTCACCTTAGAATTTGTAATACAAGGGCGCCTGGGTGGCTCAGTGGGTTAAACCGCTGCCTTCGGCTCGGGTCATGATCCCGGGGTCCTGGGATCGAGTCCCGCATCGGGCTCTCTGCTGAGCGGAGAGCCTGCTTTCCTCTCTCTCTCTCTCTCTCTCTCTCTGCCTGCCTCTCTCCCTACTTGTGATCTCTGTCTGTCAAATAAATAAATAAAAAATCTTTAAAAAAAAAAAAAAGAATTTGTAATACAACACACTGGCCTCAAGAGCTAAGTGGAAATTCTAGCAGCTCTAAG
This sequence comes from Neogale vison, assembly GCF_020171115.1. Classification (NCBI taxonomy): domain Eukaryota; kingdom Metazoa; phylum Chordata; class Mammalia; order Carnivora; family Mustelidae; genus Neogale; species Neogale vison. The sequence continues at coordinate 88,828,792 of NC_058098.1, read as the reverse complement.
CCTGGCCATGGAAAAGACCCCTGCTTACAATTCTAGCTTCATGCTTTCTCTGAGTTCCAGCCGTACCGAATCACCTAGGGTCCTCTCAGTACTCTGAGTACTCTTTTCTGCCTCCAACCCTTTGTAGACACACATACACCTGTTTAACTATCTGTTCAGCCCCAGCTCAGAATTCAGATCTTCCAAGGTTTGGTCAGACCCTCCTCAGCCTCACACCTCTGCCAAGACTGGGTCAATGGGTCCATGTCTGATCTACAGCTTCTGTAATCTCCTGTTTCCTCATGTCACATGAGGCATTATCTATATTTAAAATGCCCCTTTCTTACGCTGTATCACTTAGTAAATACTCAAAAACTTGGCATTGAGATGGCCCTAAACCCAGCAGAATTCTTAGCACATGGTGGGCATTTAGAAAATGTTTGTTGCATGATTGGTTAAGTGAGTGTGTGAATAAAGGAATCCTAATACCCCATACCCTCAAGTTGAAATCAGTATTTCAATACAAGCCCATGTCCCAGTCAAAGGACCTGAAGATCCTGGGCAGTAAGAAACCCAGAGGAACAACTATCTTCTTCTCACTGACAGCCACAATCTTGGTAGCAACCTTTACCGAGGAAAATATCTGTTCACTGGTGCCAGACAGCTGTGTGGACAGTAAACTCTGATTCCTAGGTGCCATAGTGGATCTTTCCCAGTATATCTGGACCTGCAGCACCACAGGTCTGTGTGCAAAGAATAGAAGACGATCAGTGGGTCTCCCTGTTAGAAAGACCATTTCCAATAAAGACTGGAAAGAATAAGTGGATATTTCTCTCTTCCTTCCTCCCCTTTTTCTTCATTCTTTCCTTCCCTTCTTCACAGAGTTAGGGTTCCAACCCACACACATACATGCACACACAAAGACCCACACTTACAAACTGCCATTGCATCTTCTTGTCGTAGAACAGCAGGGAAAGTACACAGACAGGCAGTGTTTCACAAATATCTAATGTGAGCTCTCAGTTACATTAAATATTTATCAGCCAGTGTCTTTCCATTGAGTACTTAGGTATATTTAATTTTCTTAGTGTTATTTTGTGTCTGGAATTAAAACAATGGCCTTGGCCAAAGATAGAAGGGATTTGTAATGCAGATGTAGATAGCAGAGCATCCTGGAAGCACCTGTCTTCATTGGTGGTCTTGACGTAAGATTAGGAGGGCACACCTACACTCAGAAACATTCTGTCTGTTTCACTTTGCATCAGGGGAAAGGAAAAGATATGGAAGGAAGAATTGGTAATTGTGGTATAAATTCTTTGGTCTTAAGGGCTATTTCACCCCAAAAGAGAAAAGGAATCAGCCTTAGGCCAGTCTGACTAGGGGAACGTCAAGTTTATGGATACTGCTAACTGGAAGGGGGCCTGGGAAGGGCTTGAGAGGGTGTCTGGCTCCTCATTTTCCTAGGGCAGCTAGAGCCCCTAAATGTGACACTGATAATAAGATGATATACTTTCAGTCAACAGCATGTGTAGTTTTCCTCACCTCCCCCAGCTATTAAAGCTGTATTCAGTGGGAGACACATAGTAATTTGTTGAAAATCACTATTTGCTAAGAAACTCTCACAAAACCCCAAGAGCCCATTATATTAACAGAAGTGACAAGAAAATAAATGTTTTTGACAAGGAAGTGCTCCTATCCTGGGAAGATGGCTGCAACATTGGTGATTATTCAGCGAATCAAACTTATTTAAACACACTGTCTCTGATACTTAATAAATGTTATAGTGTGGCTTTTTGTGGCTAATAAAACTTGGTTTACATTCCACCCCATGTCTTCTATGATTCGCCTCCCTGGGCTCACTTAAAGTGCATTAAGAAGCAGCAAGCAAGATCAGGACGATTTGCTGCAAAACTTAAATAATTCATTTATGCACCACTGCTTTCAGACTGTGTTTTTACAAATGCTGTAATGAGACAAGCTGTGAAATGTTTTACATGGGGAAGAAGGCAGAGAAATCACTGAAAGAAAACCCCCTTTCCATGCTATATTTCCTTGAGGTTCAGGACTAAAACAGGGAAAGCATGTCTTACAAAAACATTTGTGCTACTTACCTCCTTCCCTTGCATATGATATCTACTAGATCTCATTTATACTTTTCCATTAACTAGAATTAAATTCATGTCATATTTGGAAAACTTGATTCCTGAGTTAATTTATAAAGCTGATCTATGTTTAATCATGTTCCCAAAAAGAAATTTGGGTTGAAAGAATTTACAAAACTATTGCAAAGTTTATCAGAATAAATAACTGAGCAATAATAGCCAACAAATGCTGTGAAATAAAAAAAGATGTGCACTTGACCTGTTAGACAATAAAGTGTATGATAGGAATACCTAGGTGGCTCTGTCAGTTAAGTGTCTGCCTTTGTCTCAGGTCATGATCCCAGGCCTGGGTTCGAGCCCTACATTGGGCTCCTTGCTCAGCAGAGAGCCTGCTTCTCCCTCTGCCTGCTGCTGCCCCTGCTTGTCCTCTTTCTCCAACAAAATAAATAAATTCTTTAAAAAAGATAAAGCATATTATAAAACCATGATATTTAAACGACTGTGGCACTAACCATGGAATAAGTAGGCAATCAATGGAACAGTCGAAAAAGAACTATGTGAAATAGGTAAAAACATTCTAGAAACAAGAGAAGAATATTTACATATTCAATATTCAATAAAAGCAGCACTGCAAACGAATGAGGGAAGAATATATATATATTTTTGGAAAAATTCAAAAATAGTTATTTGAAAAAGAGATTGTATTCAAGGAATTTACCAACTGAAATTCCAAATAAAAGGATGACTTCAATATCAAAAGTGGGATTTAAAAAGCTATGAAAGATTTATAAAAGATCTAGAAAAAATTTAAACATTTATATAATTTTGGAGAGGGGAAGATCATTCTAAGCATAACACAAATATAAACTGCAAATAAAGAGATTATTATATTTTATTACTGAAAAATATGAAAATTGGCACTTGTATATAAAAATACTATTAACATAAAAGATAAAAAATGAATTGGAAAAAATATGTTAAGTGTTTAGAACATGGGATTACTATTACATAGATTTTTTATGAATAAGAAAGAATGAAAATTTTTTGAAAATGAGTAAAGAATATTAGATGAGACAGAAATGATGAGATATATAAAATAAGACACTTTATTTATATTGAAGTATAATTGACACAGGTTACATTAGTTTCCAGTGTACAATGTAGTGATTTAACAAGTCTATACATTATGCTATGCTCACTCTAAGTGTAGCTAGCATCTGTCACCATACATCACTATTACAGTATCATTGATTATATTACTATGCTGTGCTTTTTATCCCTGTGACTTACTCATTTCATAACCAGAAGCCCATATCTCTCACTCTCTTTTACCTCTTTTGGCCTGTTCACCTGTCCCCTCCCTCTGGCAACTATCAGTTTGTTCTTTATTTATGTGTCTGTTCTCTTTGTTTTGGTTTTTAGATTCCACTTATAAGGGAAATCCTGTGGTATTTGTCTTCATTTGATTTATTTTACTTAACATAATACCCACTAATTCCTTCCATGTTGTCACAAATGGCAAGATCTCATTCTTTTTTATGGCTGAGTAATATCCCATTGTATATACACAGCACATCTACTTTATGCATTAATGTATGGGCAGACATTTAGGCTGCTTACATATCTTGGGTATTAAAAATAGCGCTGCAGTAAACATTGGGTGCATGTATCTTTTCAAGTTAGCATTTTTATTTTCTTTGAGTAGATACTCAGTAGTGGAATTACTGGATCGTGTGGTATTTCTATTTTTAATTTTTTGAGAAACCTCCAAACTATTTTCCCCAGTGGCTAAACCAGTTTGCATTCCTACCAACAGTGCATGCAGGTCCATTTTTCTCCACATCCTCACCAACACTTGATGTTTCTTGTGTTTTTGATACTAGTCATTCTGACAGTTATAAGATGATATCTCCTTGTGGTTTTGATTTGCATTTGCCTGATGATTAGTGATATTAGCATCATTTCATGTGTCCGTTGGCCATCTTTATATCTTCTTTGAAAAAATGTCTGTGCAGGTCCTCTGCCTATTTTTCGTCAGATTATTTATCTTTCTGGTGTTCAGTTGTATAAGTTCTTTATATACTTTAGATAATAACCCCTTATTTGATATATCATTTATAATAGCTTCTCTGATTCCTAGGTTGCCTTGTTGTTTCATTGATGATTTCCTTTGCTGTGCAAAAGCTTTTTATTTTGGTATATAAAGCAGTTTATTTTTGCTTTTGTCTCCCTTGCCTCAGGAGGCATATCTAGAAAAATGTTGCTAAAGGTGATGTCAAAGAGATCACTGCCTAGGCTTTATTCTAGGAGTTTTATAGTTTGAAGTCTCATATTTAGATCTTTTATTTATTTTGAGTTTATTTTTATGTATTGTGTAAGAAAGTGATCCAGTTTCATTCTTTTGCATGTAGCTATCCAGTTTTCCCAGCACTGGTATTAGAGAGACTATCATTTTCCCATTGTATATTCTTATCTCTTTTATCATAGATTAATTGACCATAGGAGCATGGCTTAATTTCTGGGCTTTCTAGTCTGTTCCATTAGTCTATGTGTTTGGTTTTTTGTACTGTACCATACTGTTTTGATTACTGCAGCTTTGTAGTATATCTGAGACTGTGATACTTGCAGCTTTGTTCTTTAACAAGATTGTTTTGGCTAGTCAGGATCTTTTGTGGTAATATACAAATTTAGTATTATTCTAGTTCTGTGAAAAAAAAATGCTATTGGCGTTTTGGTAGGGATTACACTGAGCCTATAGATTACTTTGGGTAGTATGGACATTTTAACCATATTAATTCTTCCAAACTGTGAGCATGGAAAATCTTTCCATTTGTTACAGATAACCATTTGAGGGTGCCTGGGTGGCTCAGTTGGTTAAACATCTGCCTTCAGCTTAGGTCACGATCCTGGAGTCCTGGGATCATGCTCCACATCAGGCTCCCTGCTCAGTGAGGAGCCTGCTTATCCCTCTCTTGCTCCTCCTGCTTGTGTGCTCTCCCTTTTTCTCTCCCCACCCTTGTCAAATAAATAAATAAACAAGCAAGCAAATAAAGACAACCATTTGTTTTTTTCTCATCACGACATCAAGGATAAAAGATTAACTCCTAACGTTGGTAAGGGTATAGGAAAATAGTCACTATGTTAAAATTCTGATGAAACTGTTAGTTCAATATATTCTCAAATGACTGTCTCAAATATTTTAAAAAATTCATCTTTTAAGCAGAAATTTCTCTTCTAGGAATTTATATAATGAAATAATCAGAGAATTTACAAAGATGTAGTATAGGGAAGCTTATTACAAGGTTATTTTTGTAATAGTAAAAACATGAGGAAAAAAATATTCTCAAAGCAGAGTACTTACATATTGTGGAATACTATGTAGCTATTAATAAAAATTTTTGGAAGGAATATTTACATAAGGAAACAGTCCTGATTTTTTTAAGCAACAAAATAGAATGTAAAATATGCCACTGATCTATTTAAAACATATATATGAATACACATACACATACACATACACATACATACTGAAACAGATCAAATATATCAGGACACAGAAAGAATGAAAGTACTAACCAAAATAAATCTGATATAGTTGTATTAATATTGGGCAAATTAGTTTTTAAGGGGAAAGGATCACTGGAGATGGAAAAGGAAGGAAAGGAAAAGAAAAGAAAGGAAAGGGAAGGAAGGAAGTCAGTCCCTCCAGATAATGTTCAAAGCATCAGGAAATTTGGGAGGTTTATAATATATGTCCTCAGTAAATTATTCATAAGGAAACAAAACAATTAATAAATATATAGAATATTTCAGAATATAGTAAACAAGCTTTTCTAATAGGCATAAATAGAAAATTTCCTTTTCTTCTCCCCTACCCCTGACTGGAAAATTACATTAATTCCAAGCACAGTGGTATTTATAATAATTGATCTTTTGTTGGCTTTAAAGTAAGTCTAAGTAATTTTCAAAGGGCAGGTATCATAGAAAACACATTCTCTGAAGACAGTGTAATTCATTTATGTACCGATAAAAATATCACTTTGGAATATCTATATACTTGTAAATTATGAAAAAATATTTTATGTGCTTTATAAGTAAAAGAAAAATTATAATAGGAATCAGAAGTACTCAAAACTGAATAATAAGAAAATACTACTAACCAAAATGAATTGAATGCAGCTAAAACAATATTTAGAGGGAAATGTGTAACCTTAAATGCATGCACTAGAAAAGAAGAAAGACTGGAAATAAAGGAGCTAAACATTCAACTTTAAAAAGTTATAATCCAAACTGAATAGACTCAAAAGAAGTATAATAGTGACAAAAAATATGAAGTCAGAAATTAATAAACTAGAAACCAAAGACAACAAGGATTAAAAGATTAATTAAAAAATAATAAATTTGATCAACCTCAGGAAAGAATGATTAGGAAAAAAAGATGTAACAGTGATCTCAGAAGATAGCAAAAGAATGGTAAGAATGACTTTATGCCAGTGAATTTTTAAGTTTAATTAAAATTAACAAATTTGAAGAAAGTTATCAATATTAAAGCTATCTCAAAAATAATTAAACAAGCTTTTTAAGAATTATTAAAAGAGAGATTAAATAATCTCTAAGGGAAATGATCTAATAGCTAAAATCTTCCCATGATGAAAAAAGTAGGTTTATATTAAGGAACAGATAATTATAAGTGTCACATAAATTTTTTCAGAAAACAGAAAATGAGGAAATGCTCCCCTACTTTCATATGGATAACTGCAATAAGATACAAAAATTATAAAACTATAGGCCAATATCATTCATGAACCTAGATGCCAAAATCCTAAATAAATGTATTAGCAAACATAACTTAGAAGTGTATGAAAATAACCAAGTTGATAGACCCAGTTATGCGAGGTGAGTTTAAAGTTGAAAAATAACAAGTGTAATTTACTGCATATGTATTAAACATATTAATGAAGACAAACCATATAACCACCTTAATATGAAGCACAAAGAGTGTTTGATAAATACAACATTCATTCATGCATTAGAAAAAAACTCTTGATAAACTAGGAGTAGAAGGGAATTGCCCTATTCTGATGATGGGTAATTATGAAGAAATCCCACAGCAAACATCATTTTAGTGGTGAGAAATTAAAAACATTACTTTTAAAATAAGAAACCTGGGCAAAAGCAATGGCCACGGTCGCCAAACTCTGGAAAGAACCAAGATGCCCTTCAGTGGATGAATGAATAAGGAAGATGTGGTCCATATACACTATGGAGTATTATGCCTCCATCAGAAAGGATGAACACCCAACTTTTGTAGCAACATGGACAGGATTAGAAGAGATTATGCTGAGTGAAATACATCAAGCAGAGAGAGTCAATTATCATATGGTTTCACTTATTTGTGGAGCATAACAAATAGCATGGAGGACATGGGGAGATAGAGAGGAGAAGGGAGTTGAGGGAAATTGGAAGGGGAAGTGAACCATGAGAGACTATGGACTCTAATAAACAATCTGAGGGGTTTGAATTGGCGGGTGGGTGGGAGGTTGGGGTACCAGCTGTTGGGTATTATAGAGGGCATGGATTGCTTGCAGCACTGGGTGTGGTGAAAAAATAATGAATATTGTTATGCCAAAAATAAATAAAAAAATTAAAATGATAAAAAGAAGTGCCTTCTATCATCACTTTTGCTTACCAATATAATTATAGTTTCAGATAGCACAATAGGACAAGAAAAAGACAAAATTACAATGATTGCAAAAAAAAGAAAACTTCCCTTATTTATAGGTAATAGTGTTGCTTATATGAAATCCCAAAAGAATCTATAGGAAAATTATTAGAATTAACCCTTTAATATATAATCAAGATACAAAATTAAATGTATTTCAATACACCGACCATACACTTTTAGAAAAAAAAATGTGAAGAATATACACTAGGGAATCAAAATGAGAGTTTTGGGGGGGGGTATGGGTATGGGTGAGCCCAGTGATGGGTATTAAGGAGAGCATGTATTGCATGGAGTGCTGGATGTTATATGGAAACATGAATCATAGAACACTACATAAAAAACTAATGATGTACTGTATGGTGACTGACATAATATAATAAAAATTATAAAAAAATAAAGAATATATATCATATATAATCACAAAAAGAAAGGCATCTAGGAACAGTTTTTAAAAATATATACAAGACCTTTATGAAGAAGATTATGAATTTTTATTGAAAGGCAATAAGGAAAACCTAAGTAGATTTAGAAAATTACCATATTCATTGATAGGAATAGTCAGTATTATAAAGACATCAAATATTCCCTCATGTCAAGATTTGATATAATCAAAACTCATGTCAAGATTTGATATAATCTTTACTAAAATTCTAGTATCTCTGTGTAGAGTGTGTGTGTGTGTGTGTGTGTGTGTGTAATTTGACAAGACAATTCTAGAGCAAAGTGTAAAGAACAGCCAAGAAACTACCGAAAAAATATACCAAGGTGTTGGGGGCAAGGAGAGGAGAACTTAACTTACTAAATGTCGGGACTTACTTAGGAGAACATGGGGTGAGAAACAGTCTCACTTATACAATACAACTTGACATAGGTCAGAGCTAAGTAAGACTGAAGAGGAATGATGGATGCAAGGACTGGGTGATAATTCACACAATATATGGAAACTATCCAAATGGATTTAGGACTTAGAAGGTAAAATTTTTAAACCATTGGAGGAGAAAACATACAGGAGAATATCCTTATGATGTTAGAGTAAGGAAGTGTTTTTAAAACAAGACCAAGGGCACCTGAGTGGCTCAGTTGGTTAAGTGACTGCCTTTGGCTCAGTTCATGATCCTGGAGTCCCAGGATCAAGTCCCACATTGGGCTCCCTGCTCAATGGGGAGTCTGCTTCTCCCTCTGATCTCTCCCCTCTCATGCTTTCTCTCTCTCTCTCTCTCTCTCTGAAATAAATAAATAATTAAAAAAAAAAAAAAGCAAACTAACAACACAAAAAAAAGACTCTTAAACGTAAGACTTCTGCTCATCCAAACAGCAACTCCCCTCCCGCAACACATACACATCCTACAGAAAGACTAAAGACAAACACAAATTGGGAGCAGATGTCTACAATACTTGTAACTGTCGAAGTCTTATTAGAATGTAAGGAGCTCTTTGAGGAAGAGGAGGAGAAGGAAGAGGAGGCGGGGAAGGAAGAGGAAAAGAAGGAAACAGCTAAAAGACAAAAGGTCAAAAGTCATGATCAGGCATTTCACACACACAAAAGTAAACCCAACAAATAATGAATATTCAATCTCCTTATTAATCCAGAGAATGGAAATGAAAATAAAATATTAGGTTAACATTTCACATTTACTAGATTATCAGATATGTAAAAGTATGATGGTATTAAGTGTTGATGAAACTGAAACTGTAGGAACTCTGGAACAACCATGCTGATCTAAGCTATTTCCACTTTTATCCTGGATAAATTATAGCATGTGTGTATCAGGAGACATGTACATAAGAGACATAGTAGCCTTGTTCATAATAACACAAGTTAAGACTCAAATGTCTAACAACAGTAATATAGACCAATAAATTCTAATATACTCCTATAAAAAGAAACACCATGCAGTGATAAAAAGGGAATAAAGCCCAACTACATGACACAGTGTGGCAGTTCTTAATATCACAGTACTGAGTGGAAAAAGGCAAGTCAAGAATACACAAGGAATCTCTATATCCAAAGAAAGATAAAACAGCAGGAAAATGAGTAATGTATGGCTTGAAGACATGCATATATATATATGATAAAATATATAGAAAGGCAATGAATGATGCACACAACATTCAGTATATATTTGCTTTCTGGAGTTTGGAAGTTTGGTGTGGTCAGGAAGGAGCACATGGGGGCTTTGAAAATACAAGACAAACTCTAAGAAGCTGGACAAATATGTTTTAAACTGCATAAACTCCTACATGCATATTTTATAAAATCTTAATTCAGAAAAATGCCTGAGACATAATGATTATTTTACAGACTTGATAGGCGATTTTACAGACTTTTCTATTTTGCTTATTTGAATTTTCTAATTATGTCAACAATGAACACAACATACTTGTATTATAAATTTTAAAACATTTGTGGAAAGAGACATAGTTTTTTTTTTATATCTGTATTAATGGACATGTCTAGTCAGCTCAGCAACTTTAGTACCTAATTGATCTGACATCAAAAGGGTTATCCATGTGATGACAGTCTGTTCATTCATGGGCCAAGGGATTCTGCAACAACTTTTTTCACTAGCGAATATGAATACAGAAATGTTAGTGCTTATAAAGAACTTATAAACAGTATTAATTTTCATCTAAAGAGAGAAAATTTTTCCAAAATCTTGCTTACATATCTAAGACCGTTTTAAAAGTTCAATACTTCTAAAAAGTACTTAAAATGCTTCTAAAAAGTACTTAAAATTTAAAGTAATTTTTACCTATCTTATCTACCTATCCATATGATAATATAGCCACAATTGAAGAACATTTAAAAAAATAGATAAAAGAGAAATTGCCACTCTTGATTCTACCATCCTAAGATAGCCATAGTTAGCACCTAGTTGTTTTTCCTTTCAACAGATATCCTTACACATAGATATTTTCCTTCAAAGATTTAATTCTAGTGGAGACTCATGTCCCTATGCTCCTTTTTGAAGTCTTAATATTATATCAAAACCTATCTTGATATAGCTTTAAAAATCCCCCAAAATTATTTGAAAAGATGTAAAATATTCTATTAAGTGGACTTACCATAATTTACTTAATAATGTTCCTATCATTCTTTTGTTTCAAGGATTCCAAAGAAGTTTACAAAAACTAGTTTAATCCATAATCCTTTTTTTTTCAAAGATTTTATTTATTTATTTGACAGACAAGTAGGCAGAGAGGCAGGAAGAGAGAGGGAAGCAGGCTCCCTGCTGAGCAGAAAGCCCAATGTGGGGCTCGATCCCAGGACTCTGGGATCATGACCTGAGCTGAAGGCAGAGGCTTTACCCCACTGAGCCACCCAGGTGCCCCAATCCATAATCCTTAAAATTAGCAGTGTTCCCTTAGTGCCCAAGTGCTAGAAATATTGCCTGGCCCAATACTTTCTCTGCCTCTCTTGCAGCCTGAGTCACTACTCTGAATCCTCAGAATTGTGATGCTACAGGACCCCAGGAGCTTGTGACTAACCGTGGGGTTCTTCATTTTGTCGCAACAATGAGTCCCAGAAACCCAACCTGAGACCCTTCTCTCTAGACCACTACTTCTGAACCAACTGTCTTTATTTAGGGTTTCCCCCAGGAAGAGCCTGAGATAAGAACTTGGCCTGGGTCATTGGAGAGCATGAGATAGGAACATTGAGCTATGGATGGCACAGATGTGGGCAAGAAATGTGATTTGTACCCGGACCTCTGAGAATAATAGAGAACTGGAGGGATAGGAGGCTTGGTCACTTATCTGCTGCTTCCATCTCCTATTGGCTGAGGTTTTCCTCTGAAAGTATAAACCTTCCTCCACTTTCGGGCTGTTCTGTGTCTTGGCCAAGTGTGTGGCTTTAGAGAAGACTAAGGTAGACAGACAAGTGGCACATTCTAGGAAGGGATGTTGGTACTTCAAGTAAGGTGGCTCTCACAGAACGTTCCAGTGCAACTACAGCTGCAGTCTATATAGGGCTGAGGGAGTATGATGCTGGACTTCAAAGGGGCCTGCTGCACTAATACTAAAGAACTTGAACTTTCCTCTTCGAGAGAGGTTAATAGAATCTATTAAAAAGCTTAATGAGTGAGGCTCTGTTTTGTATAGCTACTTAGAAATACTTGGTGGGGCGCCTGGGTGGCTCAGTGGGTTAAAGCCTCTGCCTTCAACTCAGGTCATGGTCCCGGGGTCCTGGGATCGAGCCCCGCATTGGGCTCTGCTCGGCAGGGAGCCTGCTTCCTCCTCTCTCTCTCTCTGCATGCTTCTCTGCCTACTTGTGATCTCTGTCTGTCAAATAAATTTAAAAAAAAAAAATACTTGGTAATACTTTGTAGTAAATAATTAAGAAAAATTATGGGAAATAGAGAAATAGTTTTAGTTTGGAAGTTGTGATTTAAGATTTCTGTGAGACATCATCAAACTTCAAATATTCATTTGAAAGATGAAAATATTCTTTCAGCTAAGGGGAAAGGCCTAAGTTAAGGAAAATCCAGAGGGAGGAGCAAGATGGCAGAGGAGTAGGAGACCTAAATTTCATCTGATTCCAGGAATTTTGCTAGATAGTTATCAAACCATTCTGGCACCTACAAACTCAACAGGAGATTGTAGAAAAAAGAAGCAGCAATTCTATGAACAGGAAAGTGACCACTTTCTGGAAGGTAGAACATGCAGAGAAGTGAATCCGAGGCAATATTTGGGAAGAGAGAATGCTGGGGGGAGGAAGTCTCCATCAGCCACCTACCAGCAAGTGATAGAATGTCAGAGCACAAAATCAGAGCATTTAAAAGTATACTCCGCTGAGGGATATTGCCCAGTGGCTAAGTGGAGGGTGGAACACTCACTGGGTCAGTGTGGTCTCAGGACCATTGCGGTCACAGAAAGACCAGTGGTGCCTGAGTGTGGCAGAGCTCCCAAGTATCAGAGCAGGGAAGTCGCCTGCAAAGATGGAGCCAAGGAGTGGGCTCTTAGCTTGGGGTTGCCATAAACAAGGATCCACAGCATGGTCAGACCACTACTCTTTGAGCAGGGGCCCAAAAGGGGGCAGAACTGGGGATACTCGCCTTCCTCCCCCCAGAGGAGTGGTACAGGAGTGCACCACAAGAATCTGCTGGGTTTGGAGACTCCAAACGGGTTCCTGTGCCAGAGATAGAAATGCTCAGTCACAGGCCAGCTGAGCACTGAGTGTAGCCCAAGACCAGGGAGACAGGAGTGACTGACTGCTACTGAGTACAAGGGATGTCCCGAGCTCTGGGGGCCCCCTCTGGGGCCAGAGATGGAGAGGCCACCATTTTCATTCTCATCCTCTAACACCATGCAGAAAGCCTTCAGGGAACAAAAACTGCAGAGAGCAAACCCGATTGCTTAGCCTGGTCCCTGGCAAGGGCAGTGCAATTCTACCTGGGGGAAAGACATTTAAGAATCAATAACAGGCCCCTCCCCTAGAAGAACATCCAGCCAAGACCAAGTTTACAGATCAATGAGAACTGCAAAACTCCAGCACTAGGGGAATGCAGTACATAGAATTCATGATTTTTTTTCCAAACCTTTTCAAAGTTAATTTTTTAAAATTTTCTTTATGTTTTTCTTTTTCTATTTTTAAAATTTTCTTCTTTCCTTTTTCAGCCAACATCTTATCAATTCTTTCTTTAAAATCTTTTTTATTTTTCATTTTTACAGTCATATTCTATACCTTCATTGTATTTAACCTTGTTTTTTTGTATATATGCAAGTTTTTCTTTCTTTCAAATTTTGGGGAATTTCAAAGAGAATTATCATATGGTTTCACTTTATATATGAAATATAAAGAATAGTGCAGAGGACAATAGGGGAAGGGAGGAAAAACTGAATGGGAAGAAGTCAGAGAGGAAGACAAACCATGAGAGACTCTTGACTCCAGGAAACAAACTGAGGGTGGTGGAAGGGAGGGGTGTGGGGGGATAGGGTAACTGGGTGCTGGGCATTAAAGGAGGGCATGTGATGTGATGAGCACTGAGTGTTATATGCAACTAATGAATCTTTGAACATTATATCAAAAACTAGTGATGCACTATATATTGGCTAATTGAAATAAAAAAAAAGAAGGCTCTCTAGAAAACTAGTTTAAGGGGTGAGCAGAGGAAGAAGAGTCAACAAAGCAGATGGGCAGAAATAATAAGAAGGTAGGAAATAACCAGGGAAAATGGGCTCAAGACCTAGGAGTGGAGACTTTTATGAAAAGAGTAGCCAATAGAATCAAAGGCTGAAGAGAGGCTTTGATGATGAGAATTGAAAAGAATTCATTAGATTTTATAGCTGAGGGATAATTGACAGCTTGGATAAAAATAATTTCAGGAGAGGGGTCAGGATAAAAGCCTATGGGGACCCCAGTGAAGTATAAATCTGAAATAAGGAAACACTAGCTCTAGTGTATTAAGGCTTAGAGATGAACCAGGAGGTTGTGGGAGTCTAGACAATAAATTAAGAAAAGTTAAAAAAAGAAAAAATTGAGAAAACCTGTACTAAAATGGCGGCAGTGGGAAAGCATGGATTGTCAAATTTTAAGGGACAAATCTGAGGTAGCAACAAAATGATTTGATAAGTGACTAGATTGTAGGTCATAAGGCCAGAGAGAGCCAAGGAGAGAAAAAAGTTGAAGGTGTCTTTGAGGCTTCCATCTAGTTTGGGAGATTAGGAAATATAGGAGGCATTAAGCAGAGTTTTGAATATGTGAGATGGAATAGTTTTGGGGGAAATATCATGAATTCCATCTGGCGCATGCAATGTGTAACATGGCTGATATGTGATAGTCTATTAGTAATATCTAGAAGGCACTTAGATTTACAGATCTTCAACTTATGAGAGAGATAAAGATGAAAATACAGATTTGTTATTTATCTGCATGTAGAAAGATAAAGTTATATGACCAAAATAGTATATAAGGCTTTCTATCCAGAAAAATCCTTAGAGCTAAAACAAGAGACTACAAGAGAAAAAATCCAGTTATGAAACATGATGGTAAAGGAATTAGGGAGGATATACAATGCAGAAAATAAACTACCCAACTGGGGTGCCTGGGTGGCTCAGTCTGTTAAGCAACTGCCTTCAGCTCAGGTCATGGTCCCAGGGTTCTGGGATTGAGCCCTGCATGAATCCTGCTTCCCCTCTCTCAGCTGCTCATGCTCGCTCTCTCTCTCTCTCCCTTCCTCTCTCTCAAATTAATAAAATCTTTAAAAAATTAATAAATTAATTTTTAAGGTTTGTTTATTTGAGAGATAGAGAGAAAGAGAGAGAGAAAATGTGAGTGGGGAAGGGGCAGGGAGAGAGGGAGACCAGCAGACTCTCCACTGAGCCGAAACTGAGTCCATTGCTTAACCGACAACCACCCAGGCACCCCAAGAACTCAATTTCCTATAAAAGACATGTTTCTGTTCTTACACAGATAACAATCTAAAAATCCTCTGTCTTCTTTCAAAGTAGAATGGAGATATTTATAAGGAAAGTGGAAAATCTCTGACTTGAAAGTATTCCTATAGATCCCAAATCCATAGCTATAAATGAACTGCAATATAGAGCCAGACTTGTGTTTTGTAAACAAGAAATGGCTCACAGACTGAAAACTTGCATTTGGCTCTAAAGTTGAAATTCATGGAGTTTGATAAATCACATTGTTTTACCTATTCCATGGTATCTGGCTTTCTCTACTTTTCTTAATTTTTTCTTTCAAGATTTATTTAAATTCAGGTTCACATATAGTGTAGTATTTGTTTCAGAGGTAGAATTTAGTGATTCATTAGTTGCATATAACACCAGTGCTCATTCCATTAAGTGCCCTTCTTAATGTCCATCACCCAGTTACCCATCCCCCCACCCACCTCCTCTCCAGCAATCCTCAGTGTGTTCTCTATATTTCAGAGTCTCTTATAGTTTTCCTCCCTCTCTGTCTTTATTTTCCTTTACTTTTCTTTCCCTTCCTCATGTTCATTTGTTTTGTTTCTTAAATTCCACATATGAGTGAAATTATATTTAGTATTTGTTTTTCTCTAACTGATTTATTTCACTTAGCATAATCCTAATTTCCATACAGTTCCATCCACATTGTTGCAAATGGTAAGATTTCATTCTTTTTGATGACTGAGTAATATTCCATTTTGTGGGCTTGTGTGTGTGTGTACATATATACATACTGCATTTTCTTTATCCATTCATCAGCTGATGGACTTTTGGACTCTTTCCATGTTTTGGTTACTGTGGATATATATTGCTGCTATAAACATTGAGGAGCATGTGTCCCTTTAAATCACTGTTTTTGGATAAATACCTAGTAGTGCAGTCTCCACTTTTCTTGTTTTCTCTGACTAGAGCATTACATTAAATGATTTTTATACCCCACCTCCCTCACCTGTGCCACCTCTCTTGAGCCCTTAGTTCATTTCTACTATCTCTTCATTAAAACAGATTGAAATGTGATTTTTCTGGTTCTGCTCCTCTGATGGAAGAAAGTAGCCTAATTGAATCAGGCACTGGATCCATTGTGATGGAACTTATATTCTTTTGCTGAGGCTGCCATAACAAAATACCATAGAGAGCGTGGCTTAAACATCAGACATGTATTTTTCTCACAGTTTTAGAGTCTAGAAGTCCATAATCACATTCCAACAGAGTTGGTTTCTGGTGAGAGCTCTCTTCCAGGTTTCTAGGCAGCTGCCTTCTAGCTGTGTCCTCATATGGCTTTTCCTCTGTGGTGCATGGAGGGTGAGGTAGACAGGGAAAGAGGGAGAAAAAGAGAGGGAGAGGAAGAAAGGGAGAAAGAGATGACTGGCTGCCTGGTATCTCTTCTTGTTAGGACAGTAATTTCACCAGATCAGGGCCCCACCTTTATAGCCTCATTTAGCCTAATTATCTACTGATATTCTTCTCTCCAAGTACAGTCACATTGGGACATAAGTCTTCAACACAGGAATTTGGGGGAGGATACAAATCGGTCCTTAGGAGGGCTTATCTTGCTGAGATAGTTCAAGAAGCACAGTAATCCAGAGCCAGGAGACTGTGAATCTTCAATACCTGTATAAACAGTCAAAAGGATTCTAGAGAATCTCATGAGAATGGAAGATTGCTGGTTGAGTTAGTTGATAATTAAAAGTTGGCTTTTGTAGACACTTCAAAATTACAATATATTTTTTAGTTAATGTGAATAAAATTTATTATTTACTGATATAAATAATTAACTTATACTGTAAATTTATGTAGGGCTGAGCATCACTCAATCATGACAAATGCTAAATAACATAGAACCCTTGTAAATAATATTTATATGCAAGAATGCAGGAATAACAGTATTATAAAATCACTTGAAAATTAGGTATATTACCTTGAGAAGGTTCTTGAAGCTTATGGCTCATCCCCACAGAAGATCCCATAAAACCATATAATAACTTCTTGGACATCCTACCATTGGGAATGTGAAGGCCATTAGACTAAGAGGACTAACTGATACTGGCCATAGCTATATTGGCCATAGGCCTAGCCTTGGCCTTGTTACTTGAATTTTGTCCCAACTCCACAAAAAGCTGAAAGATAGAAATAATGAAAGGCAGTTGCCTCTAGGAGTACTAAGAGGCTGGGGGCACATAGCTCTCCTTTGGTGCTTCAACAAGAAAGATGAAAATGTCAGTAGGAAGAGGTTTCTCTCTTTGCCTCCACACAGGAGATAAGAGAGGCAAGTCTGCTGTGATTATACTAGTGTTGCTGCGGTTATGAGAGAAACAGAAATGTATCCATAGCCACCAGTGACAGGCAGTGGCAGAGACCAGGAGTAATGAGGGACAGCAGCTAAGGGAGCTCATTGAAGTCTTTGAAATTTCTCAAAAGAGATCCCAGAAACACTTGGAACCTAAGAGAAGAGTCGGTACAGCTGATGTTTTTACTATGTCTCCAGTGGGCTATACATGCCTTTGATTACTGTTAATATAATATGTAATTTTCAACTTTCTTCCTTAGGATGGTGAGGACAGGGATCTAAGTATACAGTTGCTTGTGGGTCTTCATATAACTGACTGCAATGTTGGTGCTAGCTCTAGAGAATAATTCTCAAGAAGATAGGCTGTATTGGTTAACTGTCCATCTAAGGTGCCTAAAAAGTTCACCTCCTGGACACAGCGGGTAGATGAGGCAAGATAACCCTTGGGTAGCCTCGGCTCATTAGTGGTGGGGGGCTGGGACTCTTGAAGGCCACAGAAAGAAGGGTGTGATTCAGCAGCTGGAGCACAAAAAAAGGTTTTGCTATTCATATGAAGTCAGTGGTCTTACACACTCACTCGCCCTCCCCCCATGAGTTTATTCTTCCCCTTACTGTATCTCTCACCTACTCACTCACCCCTGAGAGTCACTGACCCCTGCGAGGCACACACAGCTGTGGTTGGAAATCATCTTTATTCTTTCAAAGTTAACTTAAATTTTTTACTCTAGCCTCACTTCACTTGGAAGTTTATGTGAGGGTAAGGAGAAATCCTCACATGCATTGGAGACGGTCAAGGAAGAAACTGGGTCACAGTATTACGTGCTCCAGTCCTAACACCTCACTCCCACTCTCCCTACTCCCAAGGAAGGATGTATTTTCATGCAGACAAAACGTTGCCTAAACCTTCCAAGTGTGGATTCAAATTGGTTTCCACTGTAGGAGAAGAGGTAACGCCTGTGGGTTCATTCTGAGCATGAGAGGGAGAACGCAATAGAAAATAAACATACAGACATCTCTCCGTGTGCTAGGCTAAAAATGGTCTTGACCGAAGCCCAGCCTGAAAGCTGTATCAGCTGCTTTACCTCAACTCTTTGCCCTTTTTCCAACATGCACATATTTATAACCTGGGTTTCCCAAACAGATTATTCTGTATTTCCGCCATCTGGTTTATGGATTTTTTTTTTTTTTGACGTGCTACAGGCTGCCAAATGGTAAAGCTAGTAAGATTCTTGTTTGAGGAAAAGCAACTCTGGCAGAGTGTTGTAAAATAACAGCACATTAGCTACTTGGAAGCGGCAGCACAGAGCCAGAGACTTCGAGATCGCAGGAAGGCTTTGAGAGGCTTTAATCAGGAGGCAACTGGACTGCATGATAAGTTTTGGCAAAATACTGAAATGTTTTCTTCCATAAGTAAAGAGGGGCTCTTACCAAAAGAGTAAAATGTGAAATGTTTTAATTTTGCCTTCATTTTATGACGCTCTTCCCTGTAGAAAAATGGTGTGGCTTCATGTATGCAGAGACATAGCTATCTTTTTTGTTGCTTCCATTTCTATCATGAAACAGAATCAAGACAATGTTAAAGCAGGCCTCCCTTGTTCAATGGAAGGTCCCATAAAGTTCATGTCACAGCAACATTTTTGTTAAGTGAATCCTATTACACTGTTCAATTCCATTATAAATGTCAGAGATTCAGTCTACGGGAAAAGCAGCTGGCCCTGAATAAAATGAAATCACAGGTCAGAATGTGGAAAATGTCCCTCAAACTCTTATTTAAAGGAACAAATCGTATCTGTCAGAAAAATGTTGCCATTCAAGATATGGTTAAAAGTATTCTACACTCAAATAATAAAAACCGGAGAAATAAAAATATGGGTGTGGGAAATCCTGGCAGCATCATCTTCTGACTCATCCTGATTAATACACATCAGCTAATGTTAAGAAAGCAATTCCTAATGATCGGAACATTTTGGCAGGATGTTTTATTTTGTTTTAATTATCTTCAATGACCTTGAAGTTTCTGATTTGATATTCTAGGTAACTGTGGGGGGGGGAAATGGGGATGAGTTGGAATGCACCTTTTCTGGACTTTCTCAGTAGTCTCTCTGGATAGATCTGTATTATCTGTATCCTTACAGTTGGGGATCAAAGAGATCAGTGTCAAATGCAATACCCACAGTGTGCATTTCTTGTTTCAGTGGGGAGTTGTGCTCTGGTGTTTACAGAAACATATTTAGCAAATGGTTTTGTGGCATTAATCAGGCAATGGCCATGCATTTTGTGACTGTTCTGGTCTTTAGTTTGCTTCATGTAACAGATAGCATTTTTCTTATTAGGGCTGTTGGTATATGAATTGTTATTTCTGGAGTTTAGAAAAAATTTGAACAGTGACTAGATGGATTTATTCATTCCCTCCTCTGTTTATTCATTAATACAGACATCAGACACAAGTTTACTGTCCTAAAGATGCCCATAATGCCAGAAGACTTTAGTGTCTCTATGATGTTAAACAGAGAGCGTGTGGTCTTCATTTAACCATTTATCCTTGAAATCCAGGAATTTTATTTTCACTTTGATAATGTGTAAACTGAGGGTCAGAGGGGATATGCCGTTTGCCCAAGGTTATACTGGTATTAAGAGACAGAGTCAAGACTTCAACTCAGGGATCTCTGATGCAGGATTTCATATGACTCTTAGTACAATGCCACGCCAACTCTTAGCAGTTTAAGAGTAGGGCAATGATGATAAAATGGGAGTGAATGCTCCCTGCATGAATATCTGTTTAATTCATGAATTCATTAAATTTCGAAGTCTAGGAGGCAACTATTCTAAAAGGGGGAGGAATACCTGTGCTATTTAAAATACATTTCCAGCAGTGAGTAACCCCTTGATAATATAGTTACTGATAGTTGGTGATCTTGCTGACATTATTTTTATGGGATAAAGTCTACCATCATGAGACCCATCACGTTGTTGCCATCTGCACAAATTTGGAGGGCAAAGAGAGGATGGGAGGAAGATAGCCAGCCTGAAATCTCTCTGGTGGCCAGTCTCAGTGCAGGGGAGATGGGGGAAGGGAATGCAACACTTCAAGGTTTTTCTGTTCCTCCCTCAGTCTGGACCAATTCTAGTCCCCACACTTTAGAAGGGAGAGGAGAAGCATTCAGCAGGTAGAGAGGAAGAGAAGGAAGAAAAGTAGAGTTTGTACATAAAAACCAGGGTGGGAAAACTTACAGAAAATGTTTTCAATGCACTCAGAAGTAGGGGAATGACATGAACCCTCATAAATGCCTAGAACACTATTTCATGTTTCTTCAATGAATTTTGAAGTCTTAGGTGGGGGGATATTTCTTCTCTAACATGAGTACCGTAGACACAAAAGTATGTGAAGTATAGAGGGTCTCCAGTGAGTCAACTTGCTATATTCACGGTGGCCTCTGGGGAATTAGAATCAGGAGTCTTCAAAGATAGTTTAATAGTGACCTGATGTCAACTCTTCTTTATGTGCTTTTATAATATATTTTAATTGAAATATATTTGATATATAACATGTGAATTTAAGATGTTAATTTCATACTTTTGTAGATTATGGTTGCCATGGTAGCAGTAACTAGCAGCTTTATCATTAATCTTTCTTTTCAGTGGTTGACAGAATTAAGTCCTAGGCTCTTGGCAAGTTTGATGTTTACAGTACAATATCTTTGTATATATCCTTACATTGTGCATTAGATCTCTTGGGTTTATTTACTGCTAGTTACTAGTTTGTGTCCTTAAATAACATCTGTTCCAGACCTCCACCTTCCTCCCCTGGAAACCACTTTTTTACTTTCTGTTTTTATGAGTTTAGCTTTTCTCAAATTCCACATGTAAGTGACATCTCATGATACTTGTCTTCATCTGACTGACATCAACTATTCCAAGTCTCTGGTTGCGCCTAGCCCGTGGTCTCTAAAATGCTTAAAGCGACCCAGGTAAACTGGTTTAATTTGTAAACCCATCATACCTTCTCACTCATTCTGACATGGAATGCGATTTGCCCTCTGTCATGATGAGGAAAGACAAAGTGAGCTAAGCAAACTTAGTAAATATTCGGCAAACTATTAGAGTGAATTTCCAGAATAATATCATGCACATCTCTTTATTATGATGCTGAGAATTGCTGAAGGAGAATGAATTTACTTGTTTGCTTTAGCCTTGGGGAGGGGATCTTCGGAGGTAATCTGTGGAGATGGTTATTGGTTGGGTGTGAGGCTTGTGAGTACAGGGCACAGACATATGGGCAGGAGATGAGAAGACTGAAGACCAATTTAATCAAATGCCTCAAAGTGATACCTAATCATCATGAAAATGTTGTTTTTCTGTTTCAAGTCAGTTCAAGTAGTTGGCTATTTTAAGTGTCAATAAAGCCTGAGCATAGTTCTAGGCATCATCGGAGAGAAGGGTGTGAGTCAGTTCCTTCCTACCCTTTCCTCTCAGTCTTTGTTTCCCCAGGTTTATTGAGATATAATTGACATAGACACTGTATCAGTTTAAGGTATACAGCATAATGATTTGTCTACATATACTGTGAAATGATTGCCACAGTAAGTTAACATCTCAAACGGATCAAAAAGGGAAAAAAAGGAAAGTATTTTTGTTGTTGTTGTTTTGCTTGTGAGGAGAACTTTTGGGATTCTACTCTCTTAACATTCTCACATACCATACAGCAGTGGTAAGTATAGTCATCAGGTTATACATTGCATCCCCAGTACTTATTTGTCTTATAATTGGAGGTTTAAACTTTTGAATGCCTTCTTCTGAATCCTAACTTTGTGCCAAAATGAATACTGAATACAGATAAGCACTAGGCGAGAACCAGGAGACACAGAGAAGCAATATGTAGGATAACTCTGGGAAGATGTTTTATAGAGCAAAGAACATTTATCAGTGGGACAGGGTTTGGCCACTGTTCACCGAAATGCACATTCTTCTCTTCTTTCTAAGCACACAGACACAGCCATGTTTTCCAGCCTTCCCTATGGCTCGAGTCACCATGGGACAGAGTCCCAGGCAATGCCAAGGCATGGTCTATAGAAATCTCCCACACATGCTTCTCCACGCTCTTCTGGATGGCTATGGGGGCAAAAACCACAGAGGCTTTAGAGAAATTGTGTTGAAAATGACAGATCCTTAGTCACCCTGGGTTATTGAACCACCATGTGGCTCCTCAGATAGGGGCGAATCACAATCATGAGCAAAGAACGCCTGCCTTGTCTATTATGTGAGCAAGAAATAATCTTCTAGTACATTTCACTTGTTCTGCATTTCAGGTTCCATTTGTTTCAGTAGCTGTTTCCCTACTTGTCAGTGAAGACAATTTCGTGAGAGAATATATGTGTAATATGTAATTACACCTTGTAATTGCAAAACAAACAAATAAACTGTTAAAAGCCCCTTCTCTACAGGTCTCTAACATTTCTTTCCTGTGTTTGGACTTATTGAAAAGGAGGCCTTGAGAAAGAGGAGAGGAATGGTGCACATATTCTCCCAGGTTCCCGTCATGCCACAATTCCATGATCCCATGATAGTCGGGGCCATAGCATAAATTGTTTAGATTTCTAAAATGGATCTGGAAAATGTATGCCTTTCCTGTTGGGGAAATTCTCTTGATTTATGATCACCATGTTTATATGTACTAAATCCTACTGAAGTATATTAAATATTTTGTTTTTCAGTTTTGGTTGAGCAGTGTGCTGGTCATCCAAATTAATGACTATTCATGTGTGACATAAATTCCAAGAGGCATTTACAGTGGGTGTGCCTTATTTGAATGGCAGAGGCAGATTGATGGCCTCTGCATCCCACGTGAGTGTCAGGCAGTCCAGCAACTGCTCAATGTGCTCACTTTATGACCATAAACTTGAGTTGTTATGATTGTTGGTAACAGTTGTGCTTTAAGCCATGAAGAAGAGTTATTTTAAAATGATGATACATGTTGTTCCTTAATCACTGTCTTTAAAGGCCTTGATGCTTCTACGATGTCATTGTTAGAGCCAACGCATGCCCATGTAACTGATGGAAATGCTTTGATGCCACATTAATATCTATCTGCATAACTATCAGGGTAAATTCATTTATTATTTGAATATCTTTGCTGTCACCTAGTTAAAAATAACTGTTTACTTTTCTTTTTGAAAAATATTATTCTAAGGTTGCCATTGCATTGTTTTCACACAAGTGAGAGGCCCTCTGCAATTACTTATCAGTTAAAATACTCTTTATCAATTAGCAGGTTTACTTTACTTTCAGGACCATGTTAGGTACCAGCAGTGTGAGGAAGAGGGAAAGATACATAGCAGGGTTTCTATAGTCTTAAGAGAAACACATTTAACAATGTAAGAAACATGTACAAAGAGAGGTAGGTTTCGTATTAGATTTGCTCAAGAGGACCTGGATTTGAATCATGTACCTGGTGCTTTCTGGCTGTATCATACTCAACAAGTCATTTAACCCATGGAGGCTCAGTTTTCTCATCTTCAAAATGATCATGTTACTACCCACCTCCCAACACTGTGTCAGATTAAGTAGTTGAGCACATCATATAGTTCTAACACTAATACTGGGAATACCCATCATCAGCCAATTAAACCAACAGTGGGAAAGGGCTTCTCAAAGGCAAAGAAAAGCTTAAAAAGCAGCATATTATCAAGGAGGATTAAGAGGCAAGAGATAGGAACTCTAAACCTGCGATGCAGGTAAGGGTCAACCAGTCTAATTATGTAGGGTTAAGAAAAGAGAAGTGTGGCATTTGAATATGATTCTCCAGTATGTTTTTTGTCTGATGGAGGTATCTCTTACATCAGCTGTGGCCCCAGGACAAAAGTATTCAGCTCATCTCTGGATTAGGAAGATACTCATGAATTGGCCACTGATTGCTATTTCTCGTGAATTGAGTTTCCCTTTTAAGATCACCAGATTTGTCAAGGTCCTTACTATCACTTGATTTACTTATTTCTTTATTGTATATAATCTCCATTGGGTTGTAAACTCCATGAGAACAAGAACATATTGTTTTTTCACTAATAAATTTTTTAACTGATAAATTCCTAGTGCTAAGAACTGGAAAAGTATAGGCACTTTATATACATTTTGAATAAATGAATGAATTAAATAAATAATTGAGTATCCATTATGGACAAATCATAGTGTTTGGGCCTGAGGCACCTACAAAACATGATTAAGACAGGTCCCTGCCATTGAGAGATGGGCTCTGTTGGGTCTAAGCCAATTATGCAATGTTTTGCTTGTAATTGGCTTAGAGATGGGCTGAGAAGACAATATTGGCCAGTATAACAAATGAATCCATCTTCCAGAAGCTTTTGAAGAAAAAAATTCTGGGTTCTTAAGAGAAATCTAAACCTTCCCCCACCCTTGTCATCTGTCTCTCTCTGCTCCTTTACACTACCTCAGCCCTTCCTGCCCAAAGTCATCTTGAAATGGCAAGACAAAGCTAGCAGCCCAGGAAACAAGGAAGAGCTGAGAGAATGGGAGAGAGATAAAGGCACCTCACTTGACGCCCAACCCATTTTCGGACACCCAGTTTTGTGGGTCCTTGGGAGTTCTTGATTAAGCCACTGGAAGCCATTTTTTAGCCAAAGCCTGGCACTTCATACCAAAGATTGTTAAAATTCCTTCCAGAGTCTTAAATAAAAAATATATGTGGTCATCAAGGACCTGCCAAATAGTCTTTCATAATCTTTCAAAATACTTTACATCAAGAAGCAGTATCTGATGCTTATCCAGATAGAGGAAGACAGTGACAAAGCCCAGACTGATCTAATTAAGAGCAGAACCTAAATCTTGCTACTTTTACCAAGAAGCAAAGAAGAAACAAACAAACACAAACAGCTATTGTAAATTTTTTTTTTTTTTAAGATTTTATTTATTTATCAGAGAGAGAGAGGGCGAGAGAGCAAGGCAGACAGAATGGCAGGCAGAGGCAGAGGGAGAAGCAGGCTCCCTGCCGAGCAAGGTGCCCGATGCGGGACTCAATCCCAGGACACCAGGATCACGACCTGAGCCGAAGGCAGCTGCTTAACCAACTGAGCCACCCAGGTGTCCCACAGCTATTGTAAAGAAAAGGGAATAGGAGTATCCTGCATCCCTTGAGACTCTTAGTAACTGACATGTGGGTGGTATCACGAATGTTTTCATCCATGCCCAGTTATCAGTTCTGTCACTAAGAGGTGCTATGATGAGTTGTGAAATAGGCCAACCTGATCATTCTACAGTATAATCTTGGTTTTTCTGGCCTGTTGGCCATTCTGCAACTCTGTCCATGCACACGTAGGTAAGGGCACAGCAAAGAGATGAGATTCAAATCAATCACTTCTAGTTCTAGCTATTGTCATGGCTCATAGGTGTATGGGAGAAATTTTAGTATTGACTACTGGGAAGTATTTAAAATTTAAAGAACATATATACCTCACTCATCTTCCACACTCACCTCACCACTTTCCAGACCCTTGCCTGCTTGTTTTCTCCAGAGCGTTTATTGTCTTGATATACTATGTCCTGGAGTTACTTCACCTGTATCCCCCACTACACGCTTGCTCCACCAGGGCAGAGACTGTCAGTGTCCAGTTTGTTGACGGCCAGCATCTATAAGAGTTTCTGATACATCGTAGCTAAATGATCAATACTTTTTGAAAAAAAAATGAGTAAAATTTTTTTTCATTTGTACAAGCATAAAGCAGTTGAAACATTTTATAAACTTGGTTTGTAATTACAAACCTAAGCTTAAAAGGACATCTCTGGTATTTTTTAAGTTAATAACCAGTTTTTAAACATAAAGTTACTTCATTTAAAACTTGGGTCCATTCAAAGCATGTTTCACTCAGGAAGGAATATATTAAGGAAATGTAGATTCTCTCAATCAGGGAACGCAGAGAGAATTTGGAGACTGTGGGAGCACTGACTTACTTTACGTAACTTCAAATTATAAAGATGTATTATTTTCACATGCACTGTTAACTATAGATGAACCATCCTATATTGAAATGAAGATCACATATAAATTAATTTTGAAAGTGCCTCAATTAAAAAAAAAATGGCCAGTCCTTTCAAACTTTTCCCTGGAAGAAATATGAGCCAGAGATATTGAGTTAAAATGTGAAAGTTTGCCCTAATTTTTGTTCTGCTCTCTAGATGGTTCTTTTTTTGCCCAAGAAGGTTGCATTCCCTTCCCTGGACTGCCGCAAGTTCCTTGAGTCCTCATCCTTCCCACTCCCCTTACCCATCCACCCCCAGCCCCCACTATTTGAGAAGATGTCATGGTTCGGTGATCTGCAG
Organism: Neogale vison; assembly: GCF_020171115.1. Classification (NCBI taxonomy): domain Eukaryota; kingdom Metazoa; phylum Chordata; class Mammalia; order Carnivora; family Mustelidae; genus Neogale; species Neogale vison. Next base: position 88,801,950 of record NC_058098.1, on the reverse strand, counting down.
AAAGTTAACAAGTGCTGAACAAGTGTGCAATCCATATGATCCCCTCAGTCCATTCGTTCCCCTAGACCTAAATAGCCAGTTTCTTTCAGTAAGTACCATCAACTCCTTGTTTGAGGAGATGCCCGTGAGTAAAACTCACTACTGCATGCCTCAAAATCAAAGGGGGCTTGTTAAACAGGTCTTTGGAGGGCTTCCCAGCAATAGGTGGCTAGAGTGCCATATTTCCTCCCCAGAAGCAGGTAGTCAACCAGGGTGTTTATTCACTGAAGGTCAGGCTTTTGTATTATGAAACTTCTAGCAGATGTGATAAGCAGTAAATTGCGAATCTATCACTTTTTTTTTTCTTTTTGCCCCAGAAAGTGCGTGTGTATGAAATCAGCAGAATACTGCTTCTCTGTGATTTATGGCCCACTTTTGACCACCCCTTATCAGGTTCCCACAAGCGCTTTTCTGATGCAGCTCATGTCTGAATGACAATAGACAAACCAGTGCCATTATGCACCAAAATCTCTCTCTGCATTCTAGACACCAAGATTACATCTAGGGTATTGATTTATTGCTGCCTCCCCCCCACCCAACAGGGACCAGTTTGTTCAGCCTGAACAAGATCGACTATTATTAAACAGAGCCACAACTCTATGTGAACTTGGTAAAAAAATAATCATTTGCTCCTACCTTTCTAACAACCTGGGCATATAAGGAAACGCCTGAGTTTAAATATTTTGACTGTTTATTTGTCTCTGCTTGTCTCTTCTTTAAGTATGCAAAATAAGATAAAACTGGCCTTTGAAAGAAGGAATCTTTGTAGTTTCTCAGATGTTGAAACACAATGTGCTTCTTTTTATGAACCACACTGAAATGATTACAAATCTCTGCTTTGGTGTGTATTTCTGAAACACCTACTGTATCTGTAGCAATGAGGTTTTATGACAGCTTTAACAGTTTCTGCAAAATTTATATGTTCTACCAGTAGATCATTTTGGGGAGCGATATAAATTTTACAGCACATCAGAGTTTTATATCACTACAAACGCCTGATGTAGGATTCACATTAAGCAGGCCCCACATCCACCCACAGTTTTCTATTCTTCAGGGTATTTATGTTTGCCAGGCAAAAGGGCCCTTCAACACTTTTCTCTTTACAAATGATCATTCCTCCTCCCTCGTTACCTTTCAGTTTAACATCATTCGGTCTGACTATTTGTCTATGGGAGATTCACTCCTGCTCTCATCAATTTACATAGTAGACAATCTCTGCACTATCTCTGCCCTCTAAGTCCTCTGTGTTGGGGTGTTGCTGGAGTTCCTGGAGCCCCTGACGACCTGAGTGAGCTAAATGAAAACTAAAAAAGGAAATCTTTTCATATGGGGCCCTTATTTTTCTGAACCCGTGCTGGTTCCTGTGGTCTGACATACGTCAGTGAACTTACAAGTGGGCCTGGAACAGAATATTTACAACCCTAACTGCCGTGAGAAATCTGGGCATGCTGTTGCTAGGTCTGTGGGAAAATTCTAGGGCCGTGACCCCAAGATTTTGATACAATGAAATTAGGAAAGAATAGAATCAAAATCAGAATCAACATTGTAGTTTGTCCTTCTGTTGAGGTTCTTATCAGAATGCCATTTTTGGAAAAAATTCTATCACCTCTGTTCACTGGGTCAGGAACTCCTGTCTTTAATGTTTCTTATTTGCATGAGCCCTATTTTTGGTGCCTGGACACCCGGAAGTTTGTTATGTAGATATGGAATTTTAATGAATGAATAAAAGCATATATGTTGAGAGGCAGTGGACATATATAGTTTGTCCTTTTCTCTCGGGAACTGTCCTTTACCCCCTGCCCTGCCTCCACATCCACTCAAAAAAAATATATATATATATATATATATCCTGCTTGACCCATATAGTTTGAGTAAAAGTGAGCCTAAAACTTCAACCCAAGGTGATAGATTTGTGACTCAGGGCTACCAATCAAAGAAGGTTTTTTTTGTGTGTCTATGGAATCATGATCTAAGCAAATGCTGTAGGCTCAGAGCCACCAGTAGCCCTCTCGGTGCTACATGGTGAAGACCTGTCCGAGACTGAAATGAAATAGATGCAAGCAGAGCCCAGAGATGGGAGATAAAGTTCTAAGACCTGTCCTGTACCTCCTAACATGGCTCTGCCTAAACTCTGTTCTTCTCAGACTCTTCGTTTAGGGTAACTTACACACACACACACACACACACACACATTAACTTATGGTAATATAAGGGGAAGGGTAGACACCAATATATGAGGAAACAATTCAGATAAGCCATGTTATACTTTGGGTACCTCATGGTCTATACTTTTTACGCAACAAATAAGGTCATTTTTCTCTTTAAGACGTGCTTTAGACATTTGTAAGTTACGACATCATGGAACAAGAAGTTAAAAAGCACAGTCTTACTAAAACAAATAGTCGCTTCACCCTGGAGCCAGTTCCAGTTTTCACTGGCCCAACAGACCAGTAGGGACAAGGAGGACAAGACCAGAGGCATCGGGATTTAATCTCCAAGGAATAGGGAGCCAAGATATGTGTTTGAGCAAAAGAGTAACAACTACAGATTTGCTCTCTATGAAGCTTAGACTGGCAACTATGTGAAGAAGGGCTGGCCATGGGGAGAGGTTGGCAGAAGGGATAGCTTTTTTTTTTTTTTTCCAATTTATTTATTTTCAGAAAAACAATTCATTATTTTTTCACCACACCCAGTGCTCCATGCAAGCCGTGCCCTCTATAATACCCACCACGGCTTTTAATCCAATTAGAAAGGTGGTATTAGCCTCAGCTGAGGCAGTGACAGCAAAGGCTGAAAGAAAGGATCTGCTTGGGGAAAGTTCCCGATGTTAAACTGACAGAACTCAACGACTGAACTCGTGCATCTGAGAATGAAAGTGTCAGAATTCCAGTAAAGAGGCAAATGGTGATGATGTTGCTGATAACAGGAAGAAAAGGAAGCATGTATCGAGCAGGTGGACAGATAAGGGATAGTAGTTTCCCATGGTAGTTTCAATGTCAGTTGTAGCTTTACTGGCTTTACTTAGGATAACTGGGTGAATTTCAAGGTATAGAGAGGAGAGGAATTAAGGCTGAAAACATTAATAGTAGGAGACTTTACATATGATGGGTAGTCATGAGGATGAATGCATTGATTTGTGGAAAATATACATGTAGAGACAAAGGAGAAAGAAAGGCAGACCTGCAGGACAGCAACATTCAAGGGCCACGTGGATTCATTCTGAAGAAGGGAAGGAAACTGATGAAGAAGTCAGAAGTGAAGCAGGTAACCAGGAGAGAGGAGGTCTTGGTGCTTGGAATGGAGAGCATTTTTACAACGTAAGGAATAGTCTACAACTGCCTAATTTATGAATCGGTTTACTGAGAAAATCACTGAACTTCTCAATTTATTTATAGATGAGGTGAAAAGAATCACTCACTCAACAGCTCTGGTGAGATATGGCATTGCCACAGCACTTTTTTTTTTTTTTTAAAGGAAAAATGTCCTTATCTAGCAACAAAGCTGAGAGTTCATTCAACATCAGCCAGCAAAATTTTTCATGTCACTCCAATTTTAGAATGTTCCTTTTCCTTTCCATTCAAATGTGATCCACCAATGGACCACGCTTAACTTCTAACAACCTATTATATATTCTTTTTCTCATACCTATACATTTGTCCTCTTTGGACCACTAACACCACTGGAATATGAATAGTGGCACTCATTTACATGGCAGGCATGTTCTAAGCACACAGCATATATATTTATTAATACTCCCCAAAACTCTGTGATACCACATCATTATTTCCGTTTTATATCTGAAGGCACTGAGATGGTGAGGTGTTAAGTAACTTTTCCAAGTTCATAAAACTTGAAATTGCCAGGGCCAGAATTTCAACCTGGGCCATCTGGCTATTTTAGTCCATTGATCACATATCTGTGTTCTGTTTTGTGCGTGTGTGTGTGTGTGTGTGTGTGTGTATGTTATAGTGACTTTCCAAATAGCTTTCAGATATTTTGATAATAATGCCAAGATCTACTTACTTGAATTCTTTGAATTCATTGATAGTAACTAATGCTTATTTAAGTACTTACTAGATTTTCAGTACTGTGCTAAGTACACACATTTCATTTTTTTAGTTAACTCTAAAGATGTGAATGGAGGTCATTATTATTTTGCTTTTGCAGATAGGAAATTTGAAGCTTGAGAAGATTAAATAACTTTCTTAAAGTCACCCATTTAGTGGGTGGTACAGGTAGGATTTACACTTGCATGAGCACTAACCTCTTGACTATATCCCTTCACACAGAGTTGCTTCTACGAGTAAGCTCAATAAATGGAGAACTTACTGATTGACTCTAATCATGCATGAGACTGCAGGGGTGGAAACTCACTCTCCTAATGCAGTCCTGCTTGCTGGCCATGTCCCACTTCCCATATATTTTCCGTCTTATGGGGAACTTCTGAACAGGGCTACCACTGAGCATTAGTTTCAAAACTATATTGGGAGTTCAATTATCCGAACAAATCAGAGCTCAAAAGTGTTCAGGCATGTAGTGAGTTTGACTAATACAGTTTGAAGATTAAAAAAAAAAAAAAAGGAACAATGAGAGAAATTTTCAATTTCAGTGTGTCAGGGCATAAAAGGTGAAGGAAATTGGCTTTAGGGAGTCATTTGAATAATGGGACAGTTCAAATAAAGGATGTTCGGATTACTGAGTTTGCGCTGGTACTTAATCTACCATAGAGAGCTGCACTCTAGAGCATCTGCTTCAGCACTAGGCTCCCTCTCTCAAAATTCAATTCAGCCATGCTCCCTTCCTCAGCTTGTTAGACCTCATTTTCAGCCCTTTAAAAGTCTTGCATATTTTTAAATCACTTTTCAGATGAGCGAAACTACTGAGTTTTTTTTTTTTTTTAATAACTTGTTAAGTTATACAATGGCCAAACATAAAGTCCCTCTCAGCTGATCTCCTTCTCCAGGTTGAGACCGCATTGTTATTCTTCTTCCAACAGATGCCCTAGAAATAGTAAAAGCAAGAATAATTGAAGGTTCGCCTCCCAAGTCCCCTCTCAACACCTTAGTGTCCTATTGCATGATATGCCTGAAGCACAGTCCAGAGGCTTGGACTTACCCAGGTCTATCAAGGACTGATCAAGAGGTCCTCCTGCTTTCCTGATGTGGAAGTCCAGGATTTTATTTATCCCTGCTGTGTACCGCCCTACTTCCAGGGCCTGGCCTATATCATATTTAGGGTAACAGAAGAGGGCTTTTGATCAGTCTTCTGTTGGAGGACTATGTGGACTATATAGATTCTCTTCTAGCATAAAATTATTTGTCAGAGTATAATCTCTGATTCTTTCTCTTTTTTTTAAATGGGACTTCCATTTTATTCCATTTTTTTTAAAGATTTTATTTATTTATTTGAGAGAGAGACAGTGAGAGAGCGCATGAGCAAGGAGGAGGTCAAGAGGGAGAAGCAGACTCCCCGTGGACCTGGGAGCCCAATGCGGGACTTGATCCTGGAACTCCGGGATCATGACCTGAGCTAAAGGCAGTCGTCCAACCAACTGAGCCACCCAGGCATCACAATCTCTGATTCTCTTATAAATGCTCCAGCTGCAGGTTCTGAATGTTTCCACCCAAATGAAATGAAATGACTGAAACCTAGAATAAGAACAAACCCTGGAAGAGAAAAAGAAAAAAAAAATGTTCTAAAAGGAGCTGAAAAGCTAGAGGTTGGTGGTTGGGTTGGAAGTTTCCGAAGAAAAAGGGATAGTTCTTTTCTGATCTCAGCAATTTTGGCTATATGGGGTTTCCTGGAAAAGAGGCCATAAAGTTCAACCTCAGACACCAAGAAACAAGAGGGGCCAGTTCAAGAGAAGCCATTTTCATTCCTTCACTTCTGCCTTTCTTCCTATAGAGTCTGTGTCTTAGAAGACATGAGAAAAGAAGGGAAGAGAACAGAAGGAAAGGAAAGGGAAGGGAAAAGAAAAAAGAAAGGAGAAAAGAAAAAGAAATAGACTCTGGAGTCTTCTTTGCACAAAGATAAAATGCATTTTCTACTTCTTCCATTTAGAGAGATTATTCAGAATTTGTTCTAAGATATTCAAAGCCCTTAAAGAAAAAAAAAATGTCATTCTAAAGCTTCTCTTAATTCTTTGTATTACTAAAGTGGTATTTTGAGCATAGCCTGCCCTTTGATTTAGGAAAGCTTGTTAACAGTCTTTTTAATTATGAAGAACTGTGCGTAGTAAACGAATAGGAATTGGAGAATTCTCTCTGAAGAATACAAGAGAAATAAGGTGGGATCCCTTGGTTTTAAAAACATGAGAAGAGATGGAAAAGAAATATGAACAGCCTCATCTTTGCGATGTGTCAGCCAGCTAGTTCCTAAGAGAAATGAGCAGCCATGGGAAAAATAGTTGATTAACTTTAGAAATAGTGATGTCTGCTCTTGTCCCACATACCATGAAAGAAACCCCCTTTGTTATGCTCAACCCCTTATTGAAAAAAAAATTTTTTTACAGTGGCCTGTGTTCGACAGTGGGGTTGGTGGAGTTGATGGGTGTGGAGTGCTCATTCCTGGGATGGGACAAGGAAGGGAAATGTAGCTTCCACACATCACTCTGCTTTGAGACTAGCAATGTGCCAGCATTATCACTTTGAGGGAAAGCAGCAGTCTTGCATTTCCTTGGGGCGCCTAGCAGTCAAAGTCTCTGAAAACCAGGGCAACCCGTCAGGGACCATTGGGAGTCAGTGAGAACAGAGCACAGGTCGTATGTGAACTGACTCCATGAGGAGATGCAAAATAAACTCTACTTTCCCTAAATATAAAGGCAGATGGGATAATGGAATGGGGGAGCAGTAGGCTAGATCCTGCTAATATGTGGCTTCGGACAAACCAGATGGCAGATAATTGAGTTATAATTCATCCAATAAGTGTTTATTGAGCACCTGTTACATGGCAGGCACTGTGCCAGGTGCTAGGGATATAAAATCCAATTACACAGACAGTATCCTCAAGAAGTGTACATCTAAAGAAGAAGACACACACATGGGTCGACAATTACCCAACAGTGAGTTGAGTAGGAAGATGACTATAACATTGATGACAGCTATCAGTTACTGGTATTTGCTGTGTACTCGACATTGAGCCAAGTGCCTTTCACGTTCTACAACACTAACCTTCCCAACGATTCAATGTGGAAAGTCTTTTTAGTAGCCCCATCTTGCGGATGAGGAAGCTGAGACTTAGGGAATAGAACTTTTCTTGGTCCAAGTTTATGATGCTTTTATATTTCCTAATTAGAGTGTGAAACCTCATGATCTAATCCCAGAGTCTGTACTCTTCACAGGGTGCTATGGGAGCCTGGGGTGGGGGGGAGAAGCAGATGCTTCAATCAGTCATGGATGCTTTAAAGCAAGGGAAGAGACAATATTTGATTGATATTAAAACATAAGTATTTCTTCATTAAAGATGTTGAGGGGTAAGGAGTGGGGAAAGAACATGTATGTAAGTTGTAGGAAAAGAGAGTGGCATGCACTGCTTCAGGTAGATGTGAAACACCAAGCTATGCTGGCAGGTGCTTGGTGGGAGGCAGGGGGAAGAGAGGGGACCCATGGTACATGAGCCTAGAGAGGTACGTGGGTTCTATTCATGGAGGGTATGGTATGCCAAGCTAAGGAGTTTGAAATATCCTGGAATGGCTTCAAATCCATGTAAGCATCTTAAGGATTAGGCTAGTCTAATCAGATTGTGATGGCAGAGGCCACTGTGGCAACACTAAGAGGAATGGGAGTTGGTGGAAAGGGAAGAGCGAAAGAGCCTAGTTAGGAAGGTGATGCTCCCTTTGATTTGACCTATGTGGTCACACCCAAGAAGCGAGATAGAAGGCAATGTATGAGAAAGTAAGAAAATAGAACAAGAGGACAGTTGTTCTAGAAAGTGATTTACAGAAAGCCCCAAGGTACATAAGTGCATTCATACCCCTTGCACCGCTCCCAGGACCATGTCAACAAGGTCCTAGGGTATTATAGAGTTGGGTATCATCCTTGAAGCACACTGTGGGACCCAGCTTACTTCCTAGCCTATCTCCTCATTGTTTCAACAGACTGAATCTGGAGACCAGGGAAGAAAAATGAACACACTTGCCTGCAGTGCAGAAGTCAAAAGCTCATGTTCTCGGTCACACTTCTTACCTTTAAATCCTATCCCTGCTCCTCACTGTGTACTCGCAGAGTTGTTTTTGTTTTGGGGTTTTTTCTTTCTTTCTTTCTTTTTAACCTTCCTGTGTTTTAGTTTTCTTATCTATAAAATGGGGTAATAATCATAACAATAGCACTTCATAAGATGGGTAAGCGTTTCATGAAATAATAAATACAAAGCACTCGGATATTGCCTGGTGGATGGAAAAAGTTAGCAATTATTTTCCAGATAACTACAGACCTGATTTCTGGGGGTTCTCCTTTTCCTGCCAAGCAGGAAAGTGGCTGTCTGAGTCTGAAGCCAAGGCATTTTGGCTTGAGGAAACATTTTCCAGGGGTTCTTCAAGCTCTCCAGCTCTCTTACGGAGGCCTCCGCACTCTTCCTGTAGAACAGGAGGCTGTCCCTTGGCCCCAGTGTGCTCAGTATTCGGGATGACTTTTCACCACCAATGAATCCCAGGCTCCTTGTCAAGCTTCACAGAAACTCATTTTTCTAGGAAGCTTAATAGTCAGGCTAAATAAAGCTAATTCTGATTTTTTTTTAATTTTTTTTTTTTTTTTTTTAGAGAAGGCAGATGGAAGCCTGTATTTTAGACATGTCTTGAGCAATGAGAAATTATTGTCTGGGCCGTGAAATTCTCTGCTGCCTTCCTTTGGTTAATAATAAAAATCAAAGAAGACCACTAATCTGAAGAACCCACCCTATTTCGTGACCTAATACATTCAACAGCTTAGGGTTTTCCCTCATCCACCATTCAGAAAGTCCTGGACTGAATATGTCAAACAGAGATGAGTGTATAGACAGGAAGGGGGAATTTTAGAGGGTGTGGATTGTTGTAGTCTCCAGGAATCCAGCAATCTGGAATGGAAATCCCTCAGTATGATTAAATTTATCCACAGATACGTGGAGTTCATCAGGCCTTCTGTTTCTCTGCACCAATTTCCAGTCTTCTCAAGGGGATGTGCAATGTGAAGCTGGGGCTGGGGCACCTCATCCTTTAAGGTCCAGGTCTCCCTCAAACCTCCTCCAGCTCAATCTTACATATCTGCGATCTCCAGCACTACTATGGGCCGCTGTTTCGCTGGAGGATTTTTTTTTTCCAATTTATTTATTTTCAGAAAAACAGTATTCATTATTTTTTCACCACACCCAGTGCTCCATGCAAGCCGTGCCCTCTATAATACCCACCACCTGGTACCCCAACCTCCCACCCCCCCCGCCACTTCAAACCCCTCAGACTGTTTTTCAGAGTCCATAGTCTCTCATGGTTCACCTCCCCTTCCAATTTACCCAAATTCCCTACTCCTCTCTAATGCCCCTTGTCCTCCATGCTATCGCTGGAGGATTTTGACGGGCACAACTCAGCTCTCTACCTGTTTTCCCAAGATCTGGGTTCTTTCAGAAATCACTGACATTATTTATCATTTATAGTTAATGAAGCTTGAATTGACAAAAATTAGGGAGAAAATTCACTTTTTCATAGAACGCAACTCACCTGAGCAGACGAGCCTCACTCTGAAGGTAGAAGTAGCTGGGCCCAAATTAGAAGCTAAGCCTATACCAGGTGAAGTGAGCATGCACTTGAAATGCTATCACCTCCATTATCTCTACTTTTGCATTTTCTGTAATTTAAGCAGCAGAAACAGGGGGAAGAAGCCTGGACACAGGCTGCCCCATCTCAGACACCATGCCAAAAACTTTGACAGTAACACAAAATAGCTGAAGCTAACTAAGCCAAACTTGAATTGGCAGCAGGCAGATGTCTATTTTCTTCAGTGTCTAAGTTCCCGAACTCCCAGGAGACATTCACTGTACCAAAGTGACTCTTCGCCTAGCAGGAGATGCCTGGACTCCTTTGTAAATTATCCCCAGCTGTGTGCTGCAGTTTATTCAAGTCTCAAAATGTTCTTCAGGATCTTCATATGCCCCACATTTCACCAGTCACCTTTAATATTGGCTTCCAGAACATGAATTAGCCTGGAAGCCCTAAAGATCACTACTTATCACCAGCTAGCACTTGTTTGACCCCATCACCACAATATGGACATGTTCCCTCCTGCATCCGGGATCCCTTTTGTGGGGGAAGAGGCATTCATTGTTCATCTTGTGCCTGGAATTGGTGGTTCCATTTCTTTTGCTGTCATAACTCTGCTTACTAAAAAATTCTTTCATCTCTAAGCCTCCTCAGCCCCTACCCTCTAACTATAGCCCATGTCCTATTCCAGCTCTGAAACTACTTTTAAATTCTGTACAGCTGTATCCACCCTTATACTGCTTATCACACAGAGGAGAAATTCATGATAGGAATGAGCATATCAACAGCCCCTAGGCAGGAATTTCCATTTCTGAATACCGTGTAGCCAGAACTTGCCCATGCATATGGCCACTGTGGACTGATCATACATATTACCATGATCTGTTCAAAGGACTCTGCTTCACAGCTTCCTTCCATCTTCACTTTCTCTGAGATCCCAAGGCCACTGCCATCTCAGCAGTACCCTAATTGGAGAAGCCACAAGCCTCTCAAGAAGGCCTACATGATAGTCTTCAATATACAATAGAAGAGTATAAAGGTATGGCAGCTAGCCTGGAATACTTGGAAGTGACTTCCAAGTGAGTACATGTACACACATCACTGGCCTCTACTAAGAGACAGATTGTGGACCCCAAAATAAACAAGTAAACAAACAAAACACAAAAATTCATCCTTAGCTGCCATCTGTTGTCCCTAATCTAAACCAACTGTGTCATTTTACAAATTAGTGTAAAAAGTTATGGTACTTTCCTTAAGTATTCTAGATGATAATTATCACATTGACTTTTTTCCCAGCTTTACTGAGGTATAACTGAAAAGTTAAAATTGTATATATTTAAGGTATGCAATGTGATGTTTGCTTTATATCCACCACAGTCAAGCTAATTAACTTACACGTCACCTCACAGAGTCACCATTTTTTTTAGCAAGAACAGTTGAGATCTACTCTTTTAGCAAATTTTGAGTATACAGTACAGCATTATTAATTATAGTTACAGTGCTATGCATTTGCTCTCTGCTTCTATGGATTTAACTTTTTTTTGGATTCTACATATAAGTGAGATCACACAGTATTTGATTTTATTCGTTTTATTTCACTGAGCATAAGGTCCTCCACTTTCATCTAAATTGTTGAAAATGGCAGGGCTTCCTTCTTTTTTAAGGATGAATAATATTTTATTGTATATATATTCCATATCACACACACACACACATGCACACCCACCCCCACCCCCCACATTTTCTTTATTCATCTGTCAACAGATACGTTGTTTCCTTGGCTTGGCTATTGTAAGTAATGGTTGCAGTAAATTTGGAAATGTAGATATCTCCTCAAGACATTGATTTCATTTCCTTTATGTATATACCCAGAAGTAGTAAGCACATTGACTTTTAAAGTTAAAAAGCAGCGTGTAACACCTACATGGAAATACAATGACTACAGTGACAACTTCTCCTCCTCCCCCCTCTTCCCCTTCTTGTTATGGCAGTTACTCTTTCAACAAATATTTGCTGAGTGTCAGATTCTGGTGCAGAAGGACATCACCATTCATCTTGAGAAACTCAACACCCTAACTGGAAAGACATGATCCACTTTGATATGAGCTTCATAAAAGAACAGATGAAGCTGTGGAAAATTTTGTGCTCACATAGGGGAGTCAGTGGGAAAACCGCATGTTCTGTACCTACCAGTGCAAGTAGATGGTCACCAGATAGTTAAGGGCATTCCAGGAAGAGAGAATGGTAGAAACAAAGATAGGGAGACAGGAAAGAGGAAGGTATATATTAGTTAGGGTATAAAGCTAAGCTACTGTAATAAAAGAGACTGATATATAGAGTGACTCAAAAAGATAGCAGTGTATTTATTTCTCTGTTCAGATGTAGGCGGGCAGTCTGGAGCCAGTAGACAGCTCTGCTCCGTGAGGTCAGCAGAGTTTCAGATTCCTTTTCTCTTTGTTTGCCATTTGCTGGTGATCACCAACACGAGGGCTGTGTTCCAGCCCATAGGAAAAGATGAGAAGTGGAACATAAGCAGTTTCCTCTTTATACAACATGACCAAGAGGTTGTCCATATAACTTCCACTCACATCCCATTTGCTGAACTTAGTAACATCAAATTTCAGGGAAGCCTGGGAAATGTAGTTTCTAACTGGGCCACCACAGCCAGCTAAAACTCAAGGGGTTTTATTATGGAAAAGAGAGAGGGAAGCATGTATAGTTAGGGACAATTATAATTAGCATCTGCTGCAGTGTTTGCGAAATCCTGTGTAAGTGGCCTGGTGTATGGCAGAATAGCAGAAAATGCGGTTTTCTTGGACATCTGATCTTCTGTAATCCAAACAAAGGGAACAGAATATGCAAAAAAAAAAAAAGATAGCATTGTGCAACTTAAAAATGTGTACAACAATTTATTGGTATTATTGTTAGGTCAATATTGCATGAACTTTTGATGCAATGGCTTCATGGCATCGAAGGTATGTTTGTGCTAGGAATCAAACCAGAGTTATATTTTATTTTATTTTTTATATTATTTTTTTATGATTTTATTTATTTATTTGACAGAAAGAGAGAGATCACAAGTAGGCAGAGGCAGGCAGAGAGAGAGAGGAGGAAGCAAGCTCCCCGCCGAGCAGAAAGCCCGATGCAGGGCTTGATCCCAGTACCCTGGGATCATGACCTGCAGAGGCTTTAACCCACTGAGCCACCCAGGCGCCCCACCAGAGTTATATTTTAAATACAGTTGGCCTAGAGAGATTATCAGCTCTTTGTTCTTATATTATATTCTATCAAAGTAATTGTTCATGAAAGAGGTCGGATTAGAATGGTTTATGTAAATTCCTATGAAGTAAAGGGAAGCCCCATCTTCGTCAAAAATAAACGAGGGATTCATTATATGATACGCTTCATGATATGTGTTGGTCATTAAGAGAAGGCAAAGCTCTTAATTATAGTACACAAATTCTGTGTTCTATTTCAGTCATCAGTTGGGTCACATTGGGCTGGGAGAACTGTATCATGAAATTGCAGGAGAGAAAGCCAAAAGCAGGAAAAAGTGATTAGGAGGGTGAGATGTAGAATGTATAAAGTGTGTGTCATGTTAAGGTAATTTTCTGTTTCCCTGCAGCACACATAGATCTTATCCCATATTACATCCAAGTTTAAACTAATTTAAACCTAGAAAATGCAACTCTTTTCAAAAGCCAAAATTATGGGTCCGCAAAGGCAAGTCATTACTTTGGAGGTCTCCACTTTTCTCTTGTTTGATAAGAGCATGACTTCTGGAGTTTCTCTAGTAACTGGATGGTACATCCTTGTAAATGAGACAAGAGCTAAGAAAATCAGATCAATGCTCATGGTGATCACTGTACAGGTATATCTCCACCGTCAGAGTAACAATCCTCTTGGTGGCCGAAGACATTTCTGGACATCACGATGCCCAGGAATGATGTATGAACTTTCCCACCCCACCTCCCTCCCGTTAAGTTAGGACCTACTGGAACATTAGTTAGTGGGTGACAATTGGGAAGTACTAGTGACAGATTTTTAGCTTTATATTCACAAGACCAGCTGCTCCATGGTGACCCTGCTTTGGCAGGCTCCACTGGCAGCTGGTTAAATGTGTTGCTCTTGGCAAGTACCCACCAGCTGTTCCCACCTGTGGTCATATGCAGGATCTGTCACTTATGCTTATTAGATCTGTAAATCCGAGAGATAATCCGACCTGTTACAAAGAGCCTCGTGCGTGGTATATGGGTACCAAATACAGTGAATTTCTTTTTAGTATGTGATTATTTTACACATGGCTTTTCAGTCTTTTTCTCTCAAACCCACACAACCACTCAGTGCTTGATTAAGAAACTGATTAATTGGGAAGTCATTCTGCAGTAAGGTAACAAATACATAAGATAGCAGAACTTGAACCACTACCAGGAATGTGTCCCTGCTCAAACCCATTGATTTAAGAACCCATTACTTTCACTCCCTTCTTACCTTCTCCTTTTGCATGGCAGCTTAGCCATATAATTTGCCATCTGAAAGAGTTACATAAGGCACAGAGCATGAAATACTCCCAAGAAGTCACACTATTAATTAGACTCTTACATCATAGGATCATAAACATTAGAAGAATAGAGGATCTGCAGCATGAAATCATTTTTTTTGGCCCATTTTTCTCTTCTCTGCCTGCTGCCCAAGAAATGGTATTATTTCTTGTTGTATTTACTAGTTCTTTGTCCGCTTAAACAGGAAATAGATTAAATAATGCGCTTTCTCAGTGGTCCATCCAGTGTTATCAAAAAGGTCCCAAAGTAATTGACACTACCTTCCTTGAATCTGTGTGATGAATCCTTACTCAGTGGCCTTTCTGCTATAAATACAGCACCCGTCCCGGCTGACATGCTTGTATTATTGGACAGACTTTAATCTCAGCATTATACAGGCCCACATTTTTCCTCCGCCAAACACTATTTGCAGTTCTGTCCCAGATGTAACAACCTAATCAAAACAGAATTTCATAGAGCACTACGCAGAGGATTGGTTTCTAGGGGACTGTGCAACAGGTATCTCTATGTTTACTGCCTTCTTTTATGAAACTTGATACAATGCAATTGGCAGATTGCATGTTGAATACTGGGACAGGACTCATAAGAAATGAATTGTAAATAATAAGGTTTAGCAGCAGCCAAAAACATTTTCAAGTATTCATAATGCCAGCATTGTCAACTATAACATCACTGATGTCAAATTAACACAGAGCATTTCTATCTTTTTTACGTTGTCTTTCTCGGGGACTCATATTATCAACTGAATTGTATCCTTGACAATGGATGCTGCCATGTTTAGAGTGGAGAAGAGAAAACTTTCAAAGACTGACAGAAGCAAGAAAGCCTTTCAGAGCACTCTGTCAAAAATTATGGTCAAAGGACAAAAGAATCTGTTAGAAATGACAGAAATATAGAAATTTTGAGTGAAGGAGTTTTTGGAAACCACCTACTTAGAAAACATGCATTCGGAATCTGCTTTATAATTAGAAAAAACAATATTACCTAAAAAATTAAAAAAAAAAAAAAGAAGACGAAGAAGAAGAAGAGTGCCTAGATTTCAATCCTTGGCTGTCACCTACTAGTGGTATGAATGCATGGAAATATCCTGATGCTTTTCAACCTCATTATCCTCATTCATCATACTGGGGTTTCTTTTCTTTTCTTTTTAAAAGATTTTTATTTATTTATTGGACAGAGAGATCACAAGTAGGCAGAGAGGGAGGCAGAGAGAGAGGAGGAAGCAGGCTCCCCGCTGAGCAGAGAGCCCGATGCGGGGCTCCATCCCAGCACCCTGGGATCATGACCTGAGCTGAAAGCAGAGGCTTTAACCCACTGAGCCACCCAGGTGCCCCCAGACTGGGGTTTCTAAGACCTACCTTCAATGCATACCTTTTTAGGTGGCTTTTAAAATAATGAATTTAAATATTGTAACCAAGAGAAAAGCTTTTAAATAACAAAAACCTAAATAAATGTACATTATTAATATTCTTACCAGTATCAGCCTCTAATCCCACTTCTTCATTTTATTAAATGAGGAAACTGAGGCTCAAAGATACTAGAAAATTCATTCAAGACAGCAGATGGTACACATTAAAGCTAAGCCAATAACCAAAGTCTGTCATTGCCCACTGGGTACACTTCCCTTTACTTAACAAAGATTCAAAGAAGATTTGCAAAATTCAGATTCTCTTGGAGGTAAGTGCTAGGCTAAAGTGTGACATACTCTTCCAAGAAAAAAAAAAAAAAAAAAAATCCAACCTTGCTCATGCACCCTGCTGCCTCCACCATTTTAGCATTTCTATAATATATTATACTTGCAAACTGGGATATAACAATTAGTTAATTGAATCTTTGTAGCAGATGGCGGAAGTTTATGAATTGAATCAATTAATGAATAAATAAAAATAAACTGTTGCTCTCATTAGTGTCCCTAAAAAATATGTAAATAGCATACATTTATTTTCATAGTTCACAGATGGAGATTTTGAGGCCCATAGAGATTCCATTTGCTTCTGAGTAGGTGAGTAATAGACCCTCAGTTTGAAAAGAAATTTCAACAGGCTATCATTAGTCCTTTTTTCTTTCTTATCCAGAACACAGCTTAGTAGAGGCAATTTGCAGTCTTTTCTTCCTGTCTCCTTATCTACCATTTCGTAATCCAATCTGGCCTTGGCGCAGGACACCTAGTTGCACAAGCTGCAAGTGGCGTGGGTATCAGTCAAGCCTTTGTCCTGTTCCTTATGAAAGGTCTCAAATCCAGAGGGCCAGAGACAAAGGGAGACTGGAAGCCTTGGAACAAGGCTGAGAGGCAACAGTGGAATCTTCCATCATATTAAGCATTAGTAATAGTCTAGAGCTTTCCATTTCTGATAGAATTTCTATGCGAGAAAAAAAAAGGAGAAGAAGAAGAAATAGGTTGCTGAGCTGTTCATGGCTTGGCATTTCTAACAATCCTAACATCTGGAGGATCTCTGCTTCTGTCGAAGAGTAGCCCTAGAAATATCCCCCCACAGCCACACCTATCCCTTAGACCACTTTGGTGGAACCCATGATGAATCAGAACCTCCAAAACATTTTGTCAGGCAGTCTAGTGCTATGCAGCATTTCACTGATGGTTAGCACCACATTAAAATGTCATTTCAGGCAATTAATATTTTATTTATAAACACTTATAAATATTTATTATAAATGACTATTTAAATAGCAGCTCATGAGAAAACAAATCTATTACGTTTGTATTAAAACATCTTCAGATGCTTAATTATAGGAATATTTAGACAAACCATTAAAAATTTATGCCAACTTTCTTGAGAAGTCTGGGACAAACCCAGTTAGACTTTCCCATTTAGCTGAGAGGGCAGATTTGATAGGATGACACAAAAACAAGGGAAAAAAAAGCCATTTCCAATTCCCCTTTCTAGTAGTTGGACAGATTCCGCCTTCATGCCAGGGAAGCTAAAAAGCATCTTCTCTTTTAAGAAAAATATTTTAAAAAATTGTCAGTAAAGATGGACTCATTCCAGAAAAATGTCCCAGGCATACTTGGAATCAAAATGTGTTACGTGTGTAAATGGATCTGATTAAGCATCTTCAGCTTCTTCAGCTGTTTTAATCAGTTCCCAAACATGCAATTGGCAGTCCTATTTTTCAACCAGAAAGAAAAATGGTGATTGCCTGCATTGATCTGTTGTAGAGTACATCACCTTACCCTACTCAGTTCTGAAAATATAATTAAAGCATTCTATTTTCATACCGGTGGCTCACCAAAGTGTAAGAATCTAGGTGCACATTTTGCTTTTTTTACGGCTCTTAAGTTTAGGATGAAAACAAAGTAAATGAGACCGAATCCCCTTACCTGGCTGGAACTTATTTATTTCTGTTGAAATGCACTGTAATTTCCATACATCATGTATTTTCACTTCAATTACTACACTATTTGATTGGACTTTATTTAGCTTTATTCATGTATTTGCATCATAGCTATTATAAAATTACCCTATCAAACTTGCATACATCTGGAGCTTTAAAAGTACAGTGAGCAATTTGATAGGGAAGTTGCAGTTCCTCCATATATTTCCAAGAATTGCTCTTTGGAACATTCTGTTGTTGTCACAACATGTCTCTCAGTTACATTTAATTTAATTGCTCTTGGCTTTTGGTATAAGACAAGTTCTCTCTAATACCTTACCAAGTGTTTTGAAATAGCATTGTAATGCATACGGGTCATCTTACGAATTTTAAGACCATCCAACCCCTTTAGCTGCTTTTAATGATCTGAAATTTATTTTTGAAAACAGGCATTATTCTTTGTAGTGGAGAATATCACATAACATAAAAAATATGGACTAGATACTTTGCGTAATCAAATCAAAATAGAGATGGGAAAGCATTGTGGAATAGAAATGAGGTATCTGGAAAGACATGCTGGATGGCAGTATCTGATAGGAGCCGCTTCGAAATAAAATCCTAATAACCTGAGGAAATCATTTTAAAGACCTTCAGAAAAACTCAGACATACTGGAACAGCTAGTTCTTTGCCTGGCATTTTTTTTCCCCAAAGCCATAGTAAACAATCTTGAGTGCACTTAAAATGTTGACAACGTTGTTTTGAAATATTTGCCATAAGGTCGTATGCCATAGTGAATTGTCCACTGGAAGTGAGCAAGCTGATATTATTAAAATGCACAACTTCTACGTGCCTAATTCCAATTAACCACTTGTAACCTGGTTTACAAATACAAACATGAATCACTTGTTCAGTGTTCTTTTTTTTTTTTTTCTCATACAGGCAAAACCATGATCCAGTATCATTGTGTTTTACTTCGATAACATAAACTGCTGTAATTCTCAGAGCAGTGACCTATCGACCTCTTCCAAAAACATCTAGCCACTATCCCATGAAGATTGTGATGTTTTGTTTATTTGTTTGGGAGTCTGCTCTTTTCTTCCAGGAGCACTGGCTATTTTTAGAATTCAACTTTTTCTTCTTCCTTTAATCACACCCAGAATGCAATGCTTGTAAACTGTACCAATGTGTCACCTATCCTCTATTTATTACATCTTATGCTTTAAATATCACCTCTGACAAACAAAAGAAAAGCAAATGTCCCTAAATTTCCTGAAGGGCTGAAACATCAAGCCCGGATTATTATTGTTTATGTCTCAGCTTTAGCAGCTCCAGTGTCTCCATGGTCTGCTGTGTGCCGTGCTGGCAATGATGGATGGCCATTACGGCAGCTTATTGGAAATGGCTTGATTTATAACCTGTTCTCCTGCCTCAGTCTAATGGCTTCATTTCTTTCCTCCAGTGCGTGATGCCACAGCCAAGGTCATTGCGCCAATGGCCTTTTGTTGTTAGTCTGCTGATGACCAGTGTGCCCAGGAGTCAGCATGGGGAGGGGTGGAGGGGGGTAGGGAACGGGGAGGAGGGGAACAAAGGGGAGGGGAAGCTCCAACCTTTACATTTTAATTTTTTTTTCATCTCAGTCCCTGATAACTGCAGTAGAACAGTAGATTAAATGCTGTCTTCTATTTGCTTCCCGTGCTTGCCAGACAAGGAGCTGCTTTATGATCCTCCGTGGGGAAGTCTATTACTCACCTCTACTTTAAATGACCAACATCAAATATATACAGCTCCCATTAAAGCTGAGATCAATAAAAATGCCATTAAGATAGTAAAAGTTGCTGATATTAGTGAAGCCCCCAAACAAAATATTTGATTTTCTTTCAGGTTGTTAGTGAGATGGAATACGAACATATAAGTGAAAGGAGAACTAGCCATGCCTATGGTCAATAATTTATCTCAGAGATTCATTCAGCCTCTCACCCAATATTTCCCTCCTGTCTATTGATTCCTCATCATTATTTGTCATAAGCTGTCCTAACTCAAGGAGAAAATATGCCCTGCTGGTCCAAGGGGAGTCATACCTGGAGAAATAGAAAGGAATTTCATTAAAAGCAAGAAAGAAGTGCTGTGGCTTTGAGAAACTCTGAAAGCAAGTTGCCAAGACTTTTGTTAGAGACTTAAAGCAAGTTATAAGCTCAGCAGCCTTGTACACAGACATCATGAAACCTAGACTGGGGTGGTTGTGATTGTGGTTCAAGAAAAATCAGAGGCCTACTCGGGGGAGATTTCAGCTTTCAAAAATTGTGTGTGTGTGTGTGTGTGTGTGACTGTGTGTGTGTGCACGCACGCGCGCGCACACATGTTCTCCCTGTGTTTTTGCCTTTCACTATAATGTTCCATCTTCATTTTTCCAGCTGGGCTCCTGTGGGTCCTGGAGTGAAGTCAACAGTTTTAGAGATACATTAGTAAAGAGTATTCAAGATTATGCCAATGTTATTAGGTCCAACTGAAATTCCAAAAGGAAAGGCATGACTTTGGAAATGGGATTAATTTTTTAAAAAACACGACTGTTTGCTTAAGGGCCATTTTAAATAAGCGGACCCTATTTTATTTTAATGGATGCAAGTTTGTGATGTGGCATTCAGTTATAATCTTTGAAATTGGTTTTGAAAAATGGCTTGAAGGCTTCCTATATGCACCTCTGAAAGTCAATGATAGAGAATATTTCTAAGTTAAATCTGCTTGGAGTTGACTAATTCTCCCCAATAGGTGATCTTATTTAAATTTTCTCAAATCTTAAATCAGTTTAATCTGAAACATAAATTCATAGCATTTTAAAACTGAATTCCTTTGTTTAGTAATAGTAAGGATGCTACCATTACTACTAATAGTTAATATTCACCTAAAGCTTACTCTGTGCTAGGCATTATACTAAGCAACTTATCTCCTCAAGACATCTTTATGAAGTGAGCAGTATTTCCATTTTTTACAAGTGTGGGAGAGTTAGGTAGTCCTCCCCAAATCATATAGCTCATAGTGTTGCCTTTAGGATTCACACATAGCTTTGTCAGATTTCATAGCTAATTGTAAGTGGAATTTAAAACTTAAAATAAGTGACTTAAAATCAACTTAGAAGAGCCTGATCAGCTCACCTAAACTCAACAATAGGATGCCCCAAAGACTATTTCGAGGTAGTGCAGGTAATTTTGAGAATACTTGCATTATGCGATTCAATAAAGAGGATTTTTTTCCCAGATTATCCTTAAAAATGAAAAATAGTCACATGTTGGCAGTTCTAGAAATATCTTCCTTTCATTTCCTTGAAAATAAAAGAAAAACGTCAGTACCCATAACGCCAAGTGTCAACACCTACAGTATGCCCATGGATGTGAAGTGCTATTAAGGAAATGAAAATTATAACTTTCTTGGATATTTGCTAGCATCTACATTTGATTTTGTTATGTTAATTAATAAATGGGAAATTATATATAATGCCTATTTCTTTCAGTGATTAAACTTATAGCCAATGAAGCTGTATCTTTAAATTTATGGCTTCAGACATAGTCTGAATAAACCTCTCAAATCTCCCTTTTAATTCTTGAGCAAAACTTACTTCTAAAGTAAAAGTAAACATGGGCTCCTTTGAATTCATATCATCAGGAAATGGGGCTCTCTCAGGGGAAAGAGGAGGAAAGGCCCAGGCTATATATACGGAACCAGTTTCACCACTCTAAGTAAACTAATGAGTTGTTAATTATCCACTAACCAGTTAGTTAGACGGTATTTACCTCAATTTAGTGAGTAACAAACTTTAATGATTTCTCAATTTAGTCATATTGTCCATGTGACTCTATTGAGTAGTTAACAAA
The DNA here is from genome assembly GCF_020171115.1 of Neogale vison. Taxonomy (NCBI): domain Eukaryota; kingdom Metazoa; phylum Chordata; class Mammalia; order Carnivora; family Mustelidae; genus Neogale; species Neogale vison. The sequence continues at coordinate 88,780,428 of NC_058098.1, read as the reverse complement.
TAATTGTCAAATACCCACTCTGGACCAGAGGAGCTGACAATCGGGTGAGAAAAGCCATACATCTAGACCTCATTTACTATGCCACTTCATTCCCAGCACAAGTCTATGTCCAACATGGTAGTACACAGATAGGAAGACCAGTTAGGAGATGAATGCAGGCCTCAGATTCAAGACCTGCAGACCTTCCTGACTGAGGCTCTGCACTCAAGCCACACATATCCTGTAGACATCAAGAAGGAGCCAGAGAGAGTCAACAGTCTCTGCCCTCATGTTCAGTCTGCTTCTATGACCTCATCATTTCTGAGAGACTTTGCTTTCCTAGAGAATTTTAGGTGGCTTGACTACTTAAAATTGACTCCTCCCTGTTTTGTTTTTGGATACTGTTTTTTGTTTTTTTTTTTTAAACGTTGCAACTATTTTTAAGTGTGTAGTTCAGTGGCATTAAGTATGTTCACACTGTGGTGCAACAGATCTCTAGAACTTTCTCTTCTTGCAAACCTGAAACTCTATACCCATTAAAAATTCCCTCCTTCCCCCAGCCCCTGGTAACTACCATTCTATTTTCTTTTTCCCTGAATTTGACTATTCTAAGTACTTTATATCAGACGAATCACACAGAATGTTTTCATGTGGTTAGTTTATTTCAGTTAGGATAATGTCCACAAAATTAATTCCTGTGGTGGCATGTGACAAAATTTCCTTCCTTTTTAAGGCTGAACAATATTCTTTTTTATGTAGGTACTACATTTTGTTTATCCAGTCATCCATTGAAGGCTGTTGTAAATAATGCTACCATGAACACAGCTATGCAAATATCTCCTTCAGACCCTGCTTCCCATTCTTTAGTATATACACACACACATATATACATATATATATATATATATATATATATATATATATATATATAAATGTGGGTTTTCTGGATCATATCATTTTTCTGTTTTTAATTTTTTGCAGTATGGTCATACTGTTTTCCATAGCATCTGCACCAGTTTAATTTCTACTAAAAGTGCATAGGGGTTCCAATTTCTCCACATCCTCTCCAGTTCTTATTTTCTGCATACTTTATGTTCCTGTTTTGGATGTAGCCATCCTAAAGGGTGTGAGGTAGTGTTATATTGTAGTTTGGTTTGCATTTCTGAAATGGTTAGTGATATTGAACATCTTTTCATATACTTGTTGACTATCTGTATGTCTGTATGTATTCTTTGGAGAAATCTCTATCCAAATCTTCACTCAGTTTTAATTAGGTTATTTGCTATTTTGTTGTTGAGTGATAGGAACACTTTATATGTTTTAGATATTAACCCGTGATTGGACATGTGATTTGCAACTATTTTCACAGATTCCACAGGTTATCTTTTCACTCTCTTGATGGTGTCCTTTGATGCATAGAAATTTTGACATTCATTGTAGTTCTATTTGTTGAATTTTGCTTTAATTGCTTGTGCTTTTAAAATCATTGTCACATCCAGTGCTATTATGCTTTTCTCCTGTTCTCTTCTAAGAGTCTTATAGTTTTGGATTTTATGTTTAGATCTTTAGTCTATTTGGGGTTAATATTTTGGATATGCTATAAGATAAAGGCCCAACTTCATTCTTTTGCATGTGGATATTTAGTTTGCCCAGTGTCATCCTGCAGGATTACTGGCAAATTCAAACTCAGGATTATGTAGGGTGGGGGAACTCTTCTCTTAAATCCTGGAAATAGATGTCAGCGTCCAAAATGGGAAAACGGCTGTCTTGTCTTCAGCCCGCATAGTAACCACAGTATTCTCCCTGTACAGCACATAATGGCCCTTAAAGGCAAGAGCTTCTGTTGATTTTCTGCCAAACTTGTCCATGGGGCTCTCTATTAATTTTGAACATAAATAATAGTAGTTGCTATTTACAGAGGGCTTACTATGAGCTCGGCATTGTTTTAAGTGTCTTTCATGAATTAATTCATTTTATCCTCACCTGTACTCTATACAATGATTTTATTATTGTTGTTGTTTTATACATAAGAAAACTGAGCACAGAGAACAGGGCCCAGTAGTTCCATAGTGGTGGTTTGGGATTTTAATCAAGACATATTGGCTTTAGATTTCATGCTGTTCATCACAGTACTAATTTCCTTCACTAAAGCACTTCATTTCCTCCAAAGGAAGAAAGTCTAGAGATGCGGCCACCGAGAGTGGTACCACTAGAGAATGAGACGTAGGTCCCACTTCTCACACCAAGTATCTACCTTTCAACGTGGGCCAGAATGGGGGCAGGGTCTCCATTGCTTTCCTGATGTTCATCTCCCTCTTTTTCACTGCATAATAGCCACAAACAGTTTAGAAGTGGTAGAAAACCAAAGACGGAGTACGAGTTTTCTTAGAGCAACTTCTGCTCCCTGCTGGTAACACAAATGCTCCCGAGTCAGCTGAGCAGAAAGGCCCAACTACCTGCTTAAAACGGGAAGAAAGAAGAACGTATCCAAGGACAAGAGTCAAACAGTCAGCCTGGTGCATTTTTCTGCCAGCTCATTACACATCCTTCCCACTGAGGGCCTTTGCAGATGTCCCGTCAAATCTGGGACTGGCCCCTTCTGTTTGTTTATCCATAAAAGACAACATATAATTCTTCCCAGTCACAGACTTCTAGAAACATTACACAGAATGGGCAGCACTGGAGTTTTCCCACGATTTGTAAAACACTAATGGGAGAATGGTCCTGGCTGAGTCAGGTCAGAGTGGAGATTCCGCTCCAACAGTGGGAGGCTGGATCCTACTATGTGACATCAGGATACTAGTCTTTGGGGTGCAGTGCCTCACCTGCTGAGCCTGCCACCTGTATTGTGCTAGTTCTTGTGAAATGCAAGTGTACGTGGTTTGAAGGTAAGTAGCAGGGAGGCCCCAAACGCCGTGGAGTCAAGGGATGAATGTGTGCACGGTTGAGAAATAGGGTTGTCAAGGCCAAAACAAGCTTGGTCCCTGTTTTCCCTGTTTTCTTTTTCCACATCCTTCTTCATTAATCACCCACACATTCATCAAACTTGTTAAAAAATACCTCCAGAAAATTTGAACCAAATTCTTAAGCTCTAAAGAGTAACATTTAAATGTTATGTTTTTTAACATTTAACATTTAACATGTTAAACATAACATTTATTAAATAAGCATAAATATGTTTCAAACAAGTCACTGGTCAGAGTTTGTTTGACTAAGGGGGGATTTCAACAAGATTGTTTTGCCTTGCCATGGAAGCTGCCACTTTATACATGGGATGAGGAGAATTTTCAAAGCAAATGCAGGGCATGGATCTATGATCTCGAGGGTTTTTGTAAGTCTCTACTTGTCACCTTTTCAATGACAATGACATATCTTGCCACTTTATGGTAAAGGCAAACTTGATGAGGTAATGCACACTCTTAATTAATGAGCCTTTAATGAATAAAGCATTGGCAATACAAGGCTGGTGGAAAAATGGGTTTGAAATAACAAGTATAAACCATTTACTGAGCTGGGATTATGAGAATTAGACATAGCATGTTTTTGGAGAATAAATGGAATACCGCTGATGCAACTACCCAGAAAAATGAAGCTGAACAAAAGTCTGTTTTGAGAGGTACAGAATCTTAAAGAGGCAGCAGTCTCTCTAATAAAATCCACAAAATCCTGAACAAAGAACAGGTGACTGCCATCATTTTGGATTTGGTGCCTGGGTGTACATTTCCCCTTTACCTAGAGGTCGAGACAGTTGAGATGTAAGGGTTGTATTCGACAGCACATTCTAAAGACAAAATCCCTTGCCATTTTTTTTAAAGTAACATATAATGTATTCTTTGTTTCAGGGGTACAGGTCTGTGATTCATCAGTCTTACACAATTCACAGCACTCACCATAGCACATACCCTCCCCAGTGTCCATCACACAGTCACCCCATCCTTCCCACCACCCTTTACTCCAACAACCCCCTGTTTCCTGAGATTAAGAGTCTCTTATAGTTTGCCTTTCTCTCTGGTTTCATCTTATTTCATTTTTCCCTCCCTTCTCCTGTGATCCTCTGTCTTATTTCTCAAATTCCTTGCATCAGTGAGATCATATGATAATTGTCTTTCTCTGATTGACTTATTCTGCTTAGCATAATACCCTCTAGTTCCGTCCATGTCAGTGCAAATGGCACGACTTCATTTTTGATTCGATTGTATGTGTGTGTGTGTGTGTGTGTGTGTGTGTGTATACACACCACCTCTTCTTTATCCATTCATCTGTTGATGGACATCTAGGGTCTTTCCATAGTTTGGCTATTGTGAACATTGCTACTTAAACATTGGGGTGCATGTGCCCCTGTGGATAACTACATTTATATCTTTAAGGTAAATACCCAGTAGTATGATTGCTGGGTCATAGGTTAGCTCTATTCTCAACGTTTTGAGGAACATGTGTATTGTTTTCCAGAGGGGCTGCACCAGCTTGCATTCCCACCAACAGCATAGGAGAGTTCCCCTTTCTCCACATCCTCGCCAACACCCGTCGTTTCCTGACTCCCCTTGCCTTGTATATTCTGATACTGATTGGTGAGTTTCAGCTAGTAGTTTTATGTTCTTTCTGGTCAGCAAATGAACGGCATGCTCTGTAGAAGAATAACACGTTTAGATGCGTAGTCTTGATCCTTATAGCACCTGTCGCATAAAAAGCATTTGAGGACTTAGGAAGTGAGTCATCAAGCATTGAACATGGTTGGTAAACATAGTTCAGTGACCTTGGTAAACAGAGAGTGACAGCAAAGCCATGCTCCCTCACTCAGGTTATTGAAAATGTTCTGTGGGTGTGACAAAGTTGGGCTTCCCCCTGCTCCTGGGGGGAAAACAAGGTTAGAGAGGCTTCACAGTTCCTAGCCTCTCTGAAGGTGCAGACGTGCGTGACTGATATTGAATCTTCCTGTAATCGTGGCTCCGGAAATGTGAAATCTTCTACTTGCTCATGAGCCGCGAAAGACTGGGAGGCGGCCGGAATTATCTTGAGTCATTTCAGTTTCCCTATGGGTAAGTCAGTTAACTGTTATATGTATGTATGTGTACACACACACACACACACACACACACACATATATAATTTGTTAACATATATAAATAATTTGCACTCTGAATTTATTCCTTTTCGTGCTTATTACTGACGGGATGCTGTTTTAAGGAGCAAAATGCTATGTGGTCCACGGCAGCCCTCACAAGGGCAGTGCTGGGGATATAGAGAATTCCGAGACCACATTCCACAGGAGAGCTGCCTTTGGAAAGAAATGCTGGAGGAAGCAGCAGCTGCGGCCGCAGGGTTATAACCTATCCATTCTGTCCTCTGGGTGCTTCATAAGGAAGAGAGAGTACCTCTTTCTCTAGGCTTCTGCTTAACTGGCCTATTTCATGGCTGGACAAACATAGGCTCCTCGGCCTGTTTTATATCCTTGACTGAACTGTAAGTGTCCAACAGTGTGACATAAAGTGGAGTCGGAATGCCACCGCCGGTGCTGTGCTGGAAAAGGAGATTGCCTCCCAGACAGGTTGGCCTCAGCCTTGGGGAGACCAGCTGGAGAGCAGAGCGGCAGGTCTCCCTGGGCCCGAGAGGGCTGCTGCTGACAGGGCACCTCCCAGATGCCATTCCAGCTCTTCCCGAGGTTGAATGTCGAGCCCCAAGTATAGTCCGGTCAGTGGGAGTTGCTGCCGAGACAGGCATTTCTGTGGAGCCAGTGGTCCCCCAGATATCCTTTCCATTCCTTGACAAAGCCGAAAGTCCTGTGAATCTTTTCAGGTCCAGAGAATGCTACTACTAAGGAAGGAATCTGTGTGGAGCTGCTCTGCTGCCTGCCAGCCCTGGTAGAGGCCGAAAATCAAGCAACAGGCGTCTGAAAGACTGTGGAGCCTGACGATCTCTGAGCGGAGTGCTGCTACTGCGGGGCGCATCTCTATGGGGCTACAGCTTCCCCGATGTCCTGCTTCACCCTTGGTGAGAAACAAAGTCCAGGAAATCTCCTCACGTCTGGAGAGAGCGGTCATCGTGCGGTATATTTCTGCCTTCTATGGGTCCTTCTCAGTCTTCATGAGGTTTAGAGGACAGCAGGTCTCAGGTTCAGAAAGCTCTGATCTTGAGGGGTAGACTTAAGTGAGGCCTAGACGTCTCCAAATCATCCTCCCAAGTCTTTGTTAGGCTTGAAGTCAAGCACCACATCTTTTCAGGCTGCGAGAGCCTTCATACTGAAGAGGAGATTCTCAAAATCTGGTGCCCTTCTAGTCCTTGTGGGTCAGGAGGCTGAAGACAAGCAAGGCATTTCCTCAGGTTCAGGGATGCATGTGAGAAGTGGAGTGGTTCCGAAGAGCAGCTGCCTCTCAGACACCTTTCCTAGCTTTTGAGGAAGCCTGGACACCAGCCAGAAATCTCAGTGTCCGACCTTCTCTCCTGAAAAGGAGAAGTCTGAGGAGCAGCTCTCCCATGTGTGGAGAAACCCCAAAGCTCAGCTACAGGTTCCTTCAGCTTCCACGAGGGCTACTGCCAAGGGAAGAATTTCTGACGTCAGTGCTGGAAGCTGGTCTCCCTGAAAAAGCCCCGCTTCTCTCAGCCTAGAGAACCCAGCTGGGGCTAAGGCTCCAAAAACCTTAGTAAGAGGAGCCCAACCCTTGCTATCACACCTGTGAAGATTCTATATCTCTGGCCTGGCAAAGATCCATTTCGAAGATCTCTAATTGTGAAGAGGTGCTCAACAGGAGAAATTACCCCATAGCCATAAAGCCGAGGATTGTTTGGTAGAGTAATCACAGAAATTGTCCTAGAAAATGGTAAACTGAATGAATCCAACCAAAGAAACCCTGAGGTAACTGAGAGTGACGATAGAAATAAAAGTTATTTTTAAAAATAAATAAATAAATAAAAGCTATTCAAGTGCTCCAGTCTATGTGCCTGAAACTGAAACTCTTGGAGTCTGAGAAGAATCCCTTCCTAGAAAAAGCACAAAAGGAAGAAACCAGATGATTTTACTGCCTTTGTGCCCAACTTGATCATCTGTAGTTAGAGATGGGCAAGTCAGAAGTCAGAAGAAGCACTGTCAGGGGCTCCTAGGCATCCCAAAGAAGCTCACCACAATTGTCTATTTTGGCAGAGAAGCAGCTAGTCTGGACCCAATCTGCATCTGTGGCCAAGAAGCAACCTGCTTTCAGGAAAAGATGATGCCATCCTAGAGTGAGAGGATGACCATGATAAGACAGTCCTCAGTGGGAATTCTGCTGTGCCAGGCCAGGCTTCCCCTAATGCCTCACACACCACGCTCATGACTTTCGCCCTGCTTTCACTTAAGGTAGAGAGTGACTGTCTCATTTCTTTCACCCTCACCAAATTTTAACTAAGTGTATCTCAAGTTCTTCTTCCTCCAAGGAAACTTCCCAGATGTTTAAGTCAGTGGTTCTTAATTTTTTAACACGCATCAGTACCACCCAGAGGGCTTTTTAAAAGACAGATTGCTGGACCTCACCTCCAGAGTTTCTGATTTAGGTCTGGGGTAGAGGCCCAAGTGTGAACATTTCTAGTAAGTTTCCAATGGATGCTACCCTCCTGATTCAGGGACGACACTTTGAGAACTACCGCCTTAAACCAACATCAGTTTCACCACTTCCTGGCTAAGAATTGCAGTTATTATGTTAATTGTTCCTCAATACACAGTTTATGGACCGTCAGCATCAGAATCATATGTACACTTTTGAGAAGAAGTAAATTCCTAGTCCCCACTCAAGACCTACTGAAACAAACTCCTAGTGAGGGATGAAGCCTAGGAATTTGAATTTTTAGCAATTTCTTTTCAGTTATTCTGATGCACTATAAAATTTGAGAATTACTGATATGCCTTAAATGTTAGATTAAGATATTATTTTGTATCATTATTCCATGTAACAGATACTGACAATATGGGCAAGAAACAGTTTTCTTTGAAGTTTTCCAGGGGAATATCCCATTTGTTATTGGGAGGGATGGTTCCAAAGCCATATCAGAGAAGAATACTATCACAGGTGAGCGATGGCTCACAGTTAAAGAAATCAAGTGTTTGAGGTGAAAGGAATCCTCTTGCCTAATATTCTTTCAGAAATATGTTGAGTGGATGTGTAGTTAGGCAGAGATCTAAAGGAAACTGAACACTTTTCACCCTGTCTCTTTCCTGTGGATTTGGAATTTTGTATCACTGAGGATGCTTTTGTTGCAAGTAATAGACCAAGAATGCCAAAATAGAAAAAGGAGTTATTATTTCATGATATAGGAAATCTGGGGTCAGGAGAGTTACGGGAAATTCAGTAGGTCAACATTCACAAGGATACAAATGTTATCCGTCTGTCTACTCTGCCATCTCAAGGCACTGGACAGTTCTCCCTTCCTGGTTATAGGCTGGCTGCAGTGTCCCAGTCATTATGTTTAGACAATGTCATATCCAGAAGAGAAAAGCATTTGCTCATGTATATAGTTTTGTTAACAACAACAACAAAATATTTTCCAGAAGCTCCTTAGCATATTTCCCTTCTGGTGCCATTGACCAGGAAGGGGTCACACATCAACTTCATTAATAGGCTACAAAGAAAACCATTTCCCTGCACATACATATGACTGGGCAGAGACACCCTAACAACGGGAGTCTTCCAGCAAGGAATAAATGAGATCATGGGAATGGCAATTAGGTGACTAATAGTGTCTGCCATATTGGTCTTCAGATGTCCTAGGTCTAAAATATTGAACTTAAACTTTGAATTTGGTATTTGAAGCAGTCTCATAAACCGTCTCTTTAAAATTTAGCAGCACTATCTCTAAGTAAAGGTGAGCAACTCACCTTTGGGCCTTCGTGTTCTTAGTCTATGAAATGATGATAAATACAAAAGCAGCAATCCCAACACTTAATGACATATAATGACTCACACTGTGGGCCAGGGACTGTGCGCTCTGTCATTGGGTGCTTACAAAAGGGCTATGAGACAGAGACTGTGGAAACCTTTATTTTACAAAGGAGGCACTGACCTTTAGAGAGATTTCAACACTTTCCCAAAGTGTCTGGAGACTCAGGCTAGAAACCACAAGTGTGTCCTCCAGAGGAAGTCTCTATAGTTATCTCTGGCTCTAGACAGGATTGGAAACAGGAAAATAGGCTGCAGTATGTTTAGTAGAAGTCTGAAATGACAGGGATTTAGATGGAATCCAGAAATCATAGGATTAAGAAATAAAAAGGGAAGAGGTAGATATTTATAATATTATTAAATTTCCAGATTAAAAATATGAGATACCCAGTGAAATATGAACATCAGCTAAACAAAAAATAATGTTTTGGTAAAACTAAGTCCTAAATATTGCCTGGGACTTACTCAATACTAAAAAATAAATTAATTAATTAACTAATTAATTAAACTATTTGTGATTATCTAAGATTCAAATATCACTGGGTGTCCTGTATTTTTATTGTTGAATCTGGCTATCTTAGATGGAATGAATAATGGCTGGAGTGGATGGGTGGGCAGATGGGGGAGACGGATGAACAGTTTGGGGACAGAACTCTTAGGAGTGTGTGCATGTTTGTGTATGGGTGGGCAGGTGTGGGTATGTGTATGGAAGTTGAGTGATGTGCATGTGTTTTAGAATGGCAAGGGAAGGCAGGGCATATGGTGAGAGTTTATGGGAGAGAATCCGGCCTATAGAACAAAACATTTGCTGCCCAGGGAATGAGAAAATGAGCATTTGCCTTGTAGTTACACCAGTGACTCACTGTGTGCTCTTTGATGAATCACACAACTTCTCTGTTATGCAGGGTTCCTTGTTCATATAGACAAGATAACAATATTGGCTTTTTTCCCACTGCACATGAAAACAAAGTCACTTGAGCATTGTTTGTAAATTCCAGAGTTGAAAGAGGGGCAAGGGAAGGGTATTTTTGTTATATTGTATCAATGAGAAGAAAGAATATAGAAAGCTCAGGTAGGTTCGGGATTTTTTCTAATTTCTCTGGAAAGCACTCTCTAAGTAATGATTCCAGCCTGATATAGAGTGCACTGATCACAGCCTACACTTTGTTTCCAAGCCTTAATTCACGTACCTGAATGTTTCCCTCGTTAGCTGTGCGCATCAACCTCTAACTGAATCAGCGGAAATTAGCAAATTCAGACATCAGCTGTTTCTTTCCTGTGTTTAACAGGAAGCCTATTGCAACCCAGTGATTCCTCAGGATTTATTTTTTCACAAGTGCCAAAGCAGCACAACACCAGCAGGATCTGAGCTGGGAGAATGTGCCCATAAAAGCTGGTTTCTTTTTGTGGTCGCATTTGTATTGAATCGGCAAATGAACGGGGCTCTAATTATCTTGGAGGTAGAAGTCCATTACATTTCACGGGGCCTGTGTTATTTTGCTAATAAAACTAATACAGCCCAAGAAACCAGAACGGTGGAGGGCGGCGGGGTTCGTGCTTTCGGTGATCCTCCCAGAGGCTCTGAAGCACCTCTCAGGAGTAATCAAACTGCCACATGGTGCCAGTGTGAGTGAAAGCAGGGGAGAAACACCCCAAAGGGCATGGATGGAGAAGAGTCCAGCCAGGTGACCAAACAGTGGGAGAAGGTGTGAACTTAGTGATCCAGATTGGAGATCTGTCACCCCACATCATTCCCTAATGTGGGACAGCATACCGTCGGTGGAGTGAGAATCACGAGATAATCAGGCCTCCTGGGTCATGCAAAGGACTTCCACACGTGGTGAGCAGTTCAATTCAACCTCATGGAATCCATGAGGAAATTGAAACTCATCAAGACAAGATGACTTACTATAATGCACACGAGAGGCACTATTCAACATCAGATCTCCCAGAAGCAGGGCCAGGACTTCCTCCCCTAAACCCAGCAGTATTTTCCGAGTGTTGTAAATTAATACCAGCCAAAATATGGCCTTCTTCCTCATATCTACAGCTATTGAAATTCTCACCACTGGCATCCCCTTGAGGATTAGGGAAAGAAACAGGATTGGAAAGAGACATGGATTGTATAACCCAGGTTACATAGTAGCAGGGAAAAGAAAAAGGGACCGATTCTTTCTGGTTATTTCATCCTGGTTGTTATCTTGAAAAGCCATTTTGGAAAGCATATTTATTGACATCTATCATTCATTCATTCATCCATTCATTCACAAATTCATTCAAAAATGTAAGTTATACTTCTATAGGCCAGGTAATATGCTAGATACCATGTGGGGTGAGTGGGGAATAAAAGACGAGTGGGGAATAAAAGACAAGTGGTACTTGCCCTCATGGGACTAATGACCCTTTCGGGGAGACCAACATGAAACAAGGAAACAAAGGCTAAGGACTGAATGACTGGTTGTGAAAATGCCGTGGAGGATAACAATAGGGTGTTTTGAGAATAAAACACAGGTGGCTTCTCCAGTTTATGTAGGGTGGTGACCTGAACAATGAGAAGAGACCCTGCAGGGGAAGAGTAGAGAGAAATAATTTGAGTGGAGGCCCCGGTAAGGAGCTGCCCTTTCCAGCAGCTGAAAGAAGGCTCCTGGAGCTGGAATGAGGGAAGGGCAAGGGGGCCATGGTGGGCAGGAGTGCAAAAGACCAGGCTGGGCTTCCCTGTGCAAATAGGGGGGGCCTGCCTTGGAGTGGGGAGGGCAACTACCAGAAGGGCAGGAGACACCAAAGGACTGAGGTGAACTTCAACTTCAGCCAGTTCCCAGGTATGCAATCCCAGGTATACACGGTGGGCCTGACACTTTCATAGGTAATTTATCCCCCACTTGGGAATTCTATATCTGCCGCTGACTCCACACATGGTAATTTATCCCACCTCCATATCTACATTGTGGAAAATGACCTTTAGTTCCACATGGGAAACAGGACAAAAACATGACTAAGCTGCCCCTAGGTTTGTCCAAAATATTTTCCCAAGCTCTAAATGGAGACTGTCCCGTAAACTGAAAGGTTTCTGATCAAGTCATGGCCACCACCTGCTAGAGCTCTTTCTCTGGTGCCAGTTCCACTTTCTCTGGCTGTCTTGTTTGCTGTTTGTGGCTGAGTAAACACCCAGTTTCAGTGCTGGGCAGCAGGTCGTTAGGAGTAACTGATTAACAGCTCCTGCTGTAGAAGTTCTAGAGTTTTGTTTTGTGCAACCTGAAAGGGTGCTTGCTTTATGATTTTTTAATTAGAGTGTAAATATTGCAGCCCCATAAACCTCTTGATTTATTGCTGACAGGTGTGAAAGTTTGCACTTGCTGTAAAGGGCCCCAAGTCTTCTGTTATCTCCAGCCTCTGTTTTCTCAGGCTCTCCGGGCAGCTGGCCATTTGGGGTGCTTTCTCTGGCTGGGTTTACACACAAGGGCAGCACATAGCAGAATTGCCAAATGGAGAGCTTATTCTCTGATTTCCTCACTATCTCTTTGGGGCCTTCTCCTTTCCGTCATTTCTCCCCTCTTCTTCTTTCCAAAACCACTGTGTGATCTCAGTGGTTCCTCTGTTCTACGTCATGCCCATGTTTCTGATTTTCCTTCTGATAGTACCACATGTTCTATCGTCCTAGTCCCTTTAACTGCCAAGAAACAGAAATTAATTTAAATACTTACTTATGAATTCATTCTGGCAACAAGTAGTATTGAGTGTGACTACAGTACACACATTTTTCTGGGTGCCAGAGAGATAGCGTCAAGCACAGTGAAATCCTTGCCATCAAAAGTATGCATTCTAGAAGGGTGACATAGAAAATATGCACATGACTAAGTTAAAAAGATAAATCCCAAAACTCACAAGTGCTATGGAGATGATAAAAATTGGGACACATGCAAGAGAGGAATTAGGAAGCTGGTTTGGCCAGAAGGGCAGGAGATTAGGTTATTTTCTCCATCTTTCCTGCATGTGGCCCCACACTTCTGTTTCTTTTGGAAGAACTGCTCTTTGGAAGACCAGTTGTATTCCTCTTGCTCTCATCCCATATTGCCTTCTCCATCCACATGACCAAACATGACCAGCCCATCTCTCTTTACATATTGATTTAGTACAGGGCATCAACAAAGACCTGGGTCCTCACTCCTAAATGGTAGAATCTGATTGATCCAGCTTGGGTCAGGGTGCATCTCAGGAACGATCAGTCTTGATTCTCAGGAAAAATCAGCCGTGGGCAATCAACCTATGTTATCTGTGCATCTGACTTAAATCCCTATTGCTTTGGGCAAATGGAGTATTTATTCTAGAGAAGAAGGGGAATATGGGATGGGAATACATACAAATAGATTCTTGCCATCTCAAGATAATTAGTTATGGGAGAGAAGAGAAACTCATAAATGCATAAATATAAAATGTGGTCCTTATCTTCAAGGTGCTTACACTTTCAGAACTTAAGATATGCATGCATGAAAATACTGCTCAAATATAATGAAATAGTAAGAGGTGCTTCTAATTTACATCAAGGACATTAATATCAGAGCTCAGGAAGTAGACAGTAATGTTTTAATGGATCAGTGAGGTGGTTGGAAAATGCTTCAGATAGAAGGTAGGTTTTAAAAACCCAGGAATGAAGGGAAGGGCAAAAACTAAGAAGATTTGTTCATGGTTTTTAAATGCTTGTTTTTTAAAGAACCAGAGGACATGTGGAGTGGTTATCAGAGAGGTAACCAGCTAGTTATCTTGTTTACACATAGCTGTGGTTATTGTCTTGTAAACCTTTCCCTTCCTACAGACAGACAGTAATCCAGGAAAGAAATGATGGAGTCTTAAACTGAGGAGGTTGAATAAGCGCCATAAAGAAACAATGGGATTTTTAGAACCAACGTGTTCTAATAAACTGAGCTAAATAATACATAAATTATCAACTTAACATCAGAATTCAAAATCTGGCCATATAGAGAAAACATCTGACATAAACCCACAGATATTCAATGTAGTCTCAAGATCCTCCAGGGAAGTAAGCCAAATTGCTTTTCAAAATACTTTTAATTTTAAGACTTCTCGGTTCCTATAGTCACAAATTACTTCGTATGTAGGGCAATTGCTCTGATGTTGGGTAACAAAATTTACCTGGATAATAGTGTTTTACACACACATGTTGTGATTACTAATAGTACATTTTTCACTTGGGCTAGGTACAAGTTTGGATAATAAATTTAAAGTTATACTCCTGGGGCTCCTGGGTGGCTCAGTCAGTTAAGCATCCGACTCTTGATTTTGGCTCAGGTCATAATCTCAGGGTCCTGGGATCAAGCCCCACCTTGGGCTCTGCACTCCACGGGGAGTGTGCTTGAGGTTTCTCTTTCTCCCCTTCTGCCCTTCCCCGCTGCTCATGCTTTCTCTTTCTAAAATAAATAAATAGACCTTTATTTTAAAAAAGTTATCATACTCCTAGGGCAGATGGATGAAAAAAATCATGTCTATTATTATTTCAAATATCAAGAAATAAGACAGAACAACGCAAAAAATCCATCTGAGGTAAAAGTTTCTAGAAGACTTGGAATTTGAGATTCTAAGTCACTTGGAAGTTTCTAGGTGACTATGACAACTTCTTATAGACTTTCAAGGCATTACAAAATTCCTCTTGCATTACTGTGCTTTCTCTGATTGTAATACTGGCAGGCAAATGGCCTGATCTTAATTCTTAAGGTTATATTCCCATAGTTAAAAAGCAAACGAGAATATACCATGGCTTTTTGGTAAAATGACAGTTATTACTATCTTTGGCCAGAAGAAACATATTTTTGACAGCAAACTAAAGATTGAGCAGGGTATTATCAGCTTTTCAAACACTAAAGTGAAGAAAATAAATGAGTAAAGGATTTGTATGTCATTCAACAGAGTTTTAGTGTCAGTCATAACAGTTCTTAGTGGAAAAATGTTTAATACCTTCTACTTAATCAAAACTAAATTCCTCATAAATGACTATTTGATAAAAAGAAACGCCTAGTAGTAACTTATCCTACAATGTAGAATTGCCCCTCCAATCCCAAAGAATAAAGCAAAGCTGATTGAGGAATATTCTAAGTACAGTTTTAGGGTTCTGACAAACAATAAAATCTCAAATACCAAATTGCTCAGCCAGAAACACAATTGGATAACCTTGGACAAGTTGATCCCCACTGATTATTTTTCCCCAGAAGCTTAAAGTGTGAATAAAATGTTCTGGTATTTCACTCTCTCATCAGTTTTTACATACTGGGTTTTCAAGTTCCTCATATCCTTCTATTCTATTATCCTCCTTTATCTTTCTTGGAGTCTATTCCGGGAATTACTCATGCATAAAGATTATGTGAGGGGCCTTCATCTCTAGTGCTTTTTCCTAATTGTCAAATTTACAGTAAAAGGGATAATAACTATTGAGTACTGATTGATCCAAGTTTTCATAAATGCGATGGCAATTTCTAGACCCAGAGAGTAATCGCAACACAGTTTGCAGTAGACTGCCTTAATTAACCACCAGATGATTTCTAAATTTTGCCAAATAAAATAAAATCAGAACATAGCTAATTCCCTTAAATTTGATAACAGAGGGCAGGAAAAATGCGCCTCATTGAAAATGCAAAGCTCGTCTTCAACCGACACAATTTCTTTATTCTCTTCATTGATTTAAACTTTGTCTCCTTTTTTATGTCACAGGCCAATCCTGAGGTTAGAGGTGATAGCATAGATTAATGGTTAAGAATACGTGAGTTAAAGTCACACTGCCTAGGTTCCAAATCCCAGCTCTGCTACTTGCCAACTGGGAAGCTTGGATAGGTTTCTTAACATCTGTTAGAACCAGTTTTTTATTTATAGAATAAGATATCAGTAGTGCCCATCCTAGTGAGTTAAATACACATTAAGCATCAACACAGAGCCAGGCATAGAGAATAACATTAATAAAATGTAATCTTATTACATGACAAAAATAACTATACGATAAACAAAAGAGTGTGGATAATCAGCTCCTGAATAATCATGGACTATGCATTTCTCCTCCAGCAGATCTTGGTATCTGCTGACATCCTCTCTTTAATTCATGATACATTCTCTAGCTACAAGCTTAAAGTTCTCTATCTTTTTGGCACAGACTGAACACCATTCCCTGAGGAGGCTGTTAATTCATTCAGGCCAATGGTAGGCAATCATTATAAGCAATTCAAAGTTCCCTTTGGACTTCCTCTGGGATGAGGATACAACTGCTTCTTTATTATTTCTTAGAGAAAGGGTGACATCAACCTTCATAATATATTAGGGTTGACCCCAAACTAGGAGGAGGTATTTTCACTGAGTTACATTTCTGACCACTGTTGTCAAGTCAGGATGATTTCGGACACAATTCTTTCTGGTTTACTTTACCATGTATCTACCAGACAAGACTGGTTCATGTACAATGTTTCTTCAAGTCCTGCATTCCAGGATTACCTTCTGGAAGGCATTCTTTTGATTAATTCACATGCCTTTGCTAACTCAGTTATACACAGCTAACTAATTTTTTAATGCAAGTTTGTTTATAGCAGTTTTAATAATAATTAGCAAATAATGAAAAAAAGCATGTAATCCATTAACAGAAAAATGGGAGATCAAAATGTGGTATAATAAAAAGAATAAAATATTTGTGAATGGAACAACCTAGATGAATCTTTTTTTAAAGAGAGAGGGAAGGAACACAAGTAAGGAGGCAGAGAGAAAGGAAGAGAGAGTCTCAAGCAGACTCCATGCTAAGCACAGAGCTGATCTCAAGACCCTGAGATCACAACCTGAACTAAAACCAAGAATCGGACACAACCAACTGTACCAACCACATGCTCCACAACCTAGATAAATCTTAAAAGCTTTCTGCTGATTGAAAGAAGCCTGATAGAAAGGGATATGTATTGTGTAATTCTATTTATATGATGTTCCAGAACAGACAAAATAGCTTGTAGTCTTTTTTTTTTTCATTTGAATATAGTTATACACAATGTTACATTAGTTTCAGGTGTAAAACACAATGTTTCAGCTTCTCTCCATGTTATGCTGTGCTCACCAGCTTAGCTACCCTACTGTCTATCCCCACACAACACCTAAGACACAGGTAACCACTTTTATCTTCAATTAAGGATGAGGGCACACAAATCTTGATCTATTTACAATGATACTCAAGCAAGCAATTCTTTCCCAGTGTGGAATCCACAAAATTCTGTTTGTTTTTTTAATAAGTATTTCAAGGTTCAAAGCACTTTTATTCTTAGAATTCTTCAAATTTTGCTCCAACTACCAAGAATGCCAGTCACTGTTCTGAGTATATATATTCTTCTTTAGATACAACAGCTACTGAAATCTAAGCCTAATTCATGCTTATTTTAACTTATGGCATAACAGGGCAGTGCCTGGGTACATAACCTACGTAGTTTGGGCATGTAGCACGTAAGAATATTCCCTTATTATAAGTGCTCGTCTCTAAAACCCCATTGAATGCCTCTTTGAACAGCCAGATATTCATGTTCCTCATGGGGAAGCTCAGTTTTATAGGTAAATCGGGAAAGGCCTCAGAGGTAATGTGATGTGATCAAAGTACCTATTTGTTTTTCTTTTTGACAAAGCCTACCAAAATGTCCTTCAAAATCATGGCTTCCCATTTTGTCTAGTTTGCGACAAGTCTCTTTCCTAAGGGATTTTTCCAAAGGGGCTCTAGCTACTAACACAAATACTATTTTCCCCCTACTCTAATTCTATTCTACAAAACCAAAATTTTGGACTGGAACATGAACTAATACATCTAAAAAGATAAGTTGTAAGATTCCCTCCATGATTATCCCTCACACTTTGGGATCATTGAGAGAACATATGGAAGATACTGTTTTTAATATGTCATTGTTTCATAAGGAAAGGAGATAGCTGTAAAGTGACCAAGTATTTCTATTCCATTTTCATGAAATCATTGGTAAAAAGAGACGGGAAACATTAGAGCAAGCCTCTCGGGACTTTCTAAGTGAAAAGAAAGTTTTTTTACTATTATTTTTTAAATCTTGCTGCTGGCTTCCAGAAAAGCCACTTGATAGGGTACAATTGCTACCAGTAATAAAATTGT
Source organism: Neogale vison (assembly GCF_020171115.1). NCBI lineage: Eukaryota > Metazoa > Chordata > Mammalia > Carnivora > Mustelidae > Neogale > Neogale vison. The sequence goes on along the minus strand of NC_058098.1, from coordinate 88,762,413 downwards.
GCATGAGAAACCTCCTCTTTGGCACCACACTAAAGAAGAGAGTAGAGCAAGGGGAAAAAAGTCACCTTTGTCAGACAGAAGGTTAGAGGAATTAAAATAAACTCTTAATGGAGCCAAAGTGAAGACCTGTATCATGTCCAGAATTTCTGGTGGGAAAGTTTCAACAGCAATGAACTATTTCCTAAATGGGATAATTAATGAGCAATGCAGTATTTCACAATAGAAGCAATGCAGTTTGGGTAGACCCAGAAAGACATGGGAATATTTTTCACACCAACTCAAAGTAGTCAAGGTTTGTATTTGTCTGCTTTAAATACTCAGTCCACTCTATCAACCTGGAGTGTCCTAGGAAGAAAATGAGGCAGGGCTGAGCAGTTAAGTAAGTACAATGGGTAAGGTTGCTTCAATATCTTAAATTGAATTTATCAGAAGTCATGTCTTTTCCTTTTCCTTTTTTTTTTAACTTGACTACCAGCCATGAAAAATACCCTAACTCATTGGATTGTTTCCATTTATTACTCTGAAATAAACTAAAACCACTTGTTATTCCTGCCTCTTTGCTTCTCATTCATTGGGCAAATCCCTTGCATTTATTTTCAGTCCCTAACACTGGTTCGAATTTCCCCCTGTCAAGGTTATCAGCCTCATCTATGTGGCGGCCAAAAGAAGGGGTAACCTTTCAGTTCTAATCCTAGCCTACCTCCCTGAGGCATTCAACACATTTGATCATCTCTTCCTTGTGTCAACCTGTGTCCTTTTGTCTTGTCGGACTCTACTTTCTCCCGGTTTCCATTCAGTTCATTAGATTGCTCTAACAAGCTCCTTTTCTGGCTCCTCCTTCTCCTCTACCTTCTTCTGAGTAGTTCAATGGCTCAGGACCAATCTTGGCCACCATTTCTTCTTTATCTACCCTAAGTCCCTATGCAAATTCATCCAATTCCATGTCTTTATCTATGTGCTATTTACCCTCAACTTTAGTTTACAGACCTAACCACTCCCTTGAGTACCAGTCTCATATATCCAACTGCTTCCTTGACCTCTTCAGTTTTATGTTAGTAAGGATCTCATCTTCGACATTTTTTAAAACATATCTTGATCCCTTCCCTCCAAGTCATCATTTTACACACATTCACACCTTACTTCTCCAAACATGTTTTTGTCCTCAGTCTTCCCCATTTCAGTGAAGAGTGTACCGTTCATTCAGGTGGCTCAAATCAAAGCCTTATGAGTCATATTTAATTCTTAGCACTTCCTCCTCAATGATTTGGCCCAGTGATCTTAATGCAAACCAGCATCGTGTCTTTTCTAACTTTCTAATTTCCAATAGCCTATTAAATGGTTTCCTTGCTTTTAATCTTACTCTGTACACAACATCCAAGGTGATCTATTTTAATGTAATTCAAATAACATTAATTCTCTGCTTAAAATCTTGCTGTGCTTCTGGTCACACTTAGAATAAAATCCAAACAATTCATTGTGGCCTACAGATCTTTGCATGATCTGGCCCATGTCTAACTCTCCTCTTTCATTTCATGCTGTGTCCTACACCATTTGTTCTGTTATAGTCATAGTTATTTTCCCTTTTCTTTGAACACAAAGAGATCACTCCTGCCCCAGGGCCTTTGTACTCGCACTTTCCTTTGCCTCTTTCAATGACTGCTTCTTGCTTCTTCAGATCTTATTATGAACATTATTTTGTAATGTAGTCAAGTCCACTCCATTCCCTCTGTCACAATCAGAATAGTGATTTCCTCTTAGAAGGTGAGAGCACATGGGGCGCCTGGGTGGCTCAGTGAATTGAGCCACTGCCTTCGGCTCAGGTCATGATCTCAGGGTCCTGGGATCGAGTCCCGCATCGGGCTCTCTGCTCAGCAGGGAGCCTGCTTCCTCCTCTCTCTCTGCCTGCCTCTCTGCCTACTTGTGACCTCTCTCTGTCAAATAAATAAATAAAATCTTAAAAAAAAAAAAAGGTGAGAGCACAGATTGTCTAGAAAGGTGAGTGAGGGAACTTTACAGGTAATGAGCCCACATCACCAACCTTGTACCTTTGTCAGCTCTCAGTGAAAATTTGTATATTTCATTGAATGTAAATTTAATTTCAAAAGGAAAATATAAGTAAGTTTGTAACTCTGGTTATTGCTATAAATACTGAAGTGTTTAGGGGGCGCCTGGGTGGCTCAGTGGGTTAAGCCGCTGCCTTCGGCTCAGGTCATGATCTCAGGGTCCTGGGATCGAGTCCCACATTGGGCTCTCTGCTCAGCAGGGAGCCTGCTTCCCTTCCTCTCTCTCTGTCTGCCTCTCTGCCTACTTGTGATCTCTGTCTGTCAAATAAATAAATAAAATCTTTAAAAAAAAATACTGAAGTGTTTAGGAGAAGATGTACTGATGTCTGCAGTTTACTCAGATACACTTCAAAATCTACAGTATATTGATATATAGAAAAGGACTGTATAGATGAAAAATATATCTGATAAAGCAGACATAGTACACCATTAATTGTAGACTCTAGATGGTAAATATATAAATTTTAACTGTAAAATTCATCTTTGCCAAATGTTTAAAAATTTAATAATAAAATCTTAGAAAATATTTTTTTCAAAAAAATCTAAAGATGACTAAAAATGATTGTCTCTGATAACATAGTTCAAAAGGTACTAGATACTGCATAAATATACCAAAAGAACTATCCTATATCCCAGAAAAATAACTAGAAAATGTAATGGAAAATTAAGATTCAATTCATAATAGCAAAACAGCTCTTAAGACTCAAGTTATTGAAGCAACAAAATCTGTAAGACTCAATTCATAATAGTAACAAAAGCTATAATATACATAGGAATACATTTGATGATGTGTGAGAACAATATGAAAAAAATTTATAAAACTTCCTGAACTGCATAAAACCTGACCTGGTATCTCATATGTCTCAGTGTAAAATGAGTGATATAATAAATATTATAGGATGTAAATGTAAGCTAAACTACTATAAATTCAATGCAATTTCAATGTATAAAACATAATGGAAACATTACTAACATGAAAAATTGATCCCAAAGTGTATTTTAAGAAGCAAACAGGTAAGAACAGTAAAAAAAAAAAAAAATTTGGAATTAAAAAAAATTTTTTTAATTGGAATAAAAACTAAAATTAGAGGGAGAACATTTTCAGGTGTTAAAATAAATCATAGGATTTTCATAATTAAAACAATATTGATTAACCAACAGATCAATGGGACAAAATAGGGGACCCAGAATATGGTAATTTAATATGTCATAGGAGTCATTTTAAATCAGGAGGTATAGGATTTAATGAAATATTGTCACAGTGGCATATAATAATGTTTAATCTCTGTAATGCATTCTGGGTGTAATAAATTTCTGATAAACATAGTATAAAATATTAAATTTGCCAGAAGAAAATAAAGATTTTACATTACTGTGGTAGATTATATCTTCCTCAAGATATAATTCCATCATGATCATAAGCCATAAAAGATGAAGTTGGCAGACTAGACCATGTACAAAGTAAAAATCTCTATTTAAAAATATACATTATAAACAAACTGAGGGTTGCTGGGGGGAGGGGGTTGGGAGAAGGGGTTGGGGTTATGGACATTGGGGAGGGTATGTGCTATGGTGAGTGCTGTGAAGTGTGTAAACCTGGCGATTCACAGACCTGTACCCCTGGGAATAAAAATATATTATATGTTTATAAAAAAAATTAAAAAATATATACATTATAAATAAAGAATAAAAACAAATTATAGGGACGCCTGGGTAACTCAGTGGGATAAGTGTCTGCCTTCAGCTCGGGTCATGATCCCGGGGTCCTGAGATCCAAGTCCCACATTGGGTTCCCTCCTCAGCTGGGAGACTGCTTCTCCCTCTGCCTGCTCCTCCCCCTGCTTGTGTTCTCTCTCTCTTTCTGAAAAATAAGTAAAATCTTAAAAAAATAAACTGTAAAAACAAAGTATAGAGTGAGAGAACGATTTGTGACATAAGTAGTGTATAGATGGATAAAGCACAGGAATAAAACTATTTATTACATTTATAGCCCAGTTTAATCCCTGATATCTTAAAGAGTTTTTAAGAAATGAGTGATGAACAGGAAAAGAAGCTAAATTTCATTGGAGACTCAGAAAAATAAATATCGGGACAATAGATGATCTCTCTTTTGTTAGTTTTAGTCTGTAAATGATGAAAAAAAATTTAAATGGGATTTGATAACATAGTTTTAGGAAAAGTGTGTGATGGGGAAGCTTTCCTACATTGGTGGTTGGAGTACACAAGAATCTAGAAATATATTTTGTGGATCTATTAAATTTTAAAATACTCTTTTAATCATACACTCCAAATTTAGTCATGCATCTTTATATACACGCAAGTACATAAAGATTAATGTCCAAGTGTATTTATTGCAGTGTCTAATAATACCAAAAATTGAAAACAATCTATGTTAGCAACTGTCAGAAATGGTTAAATAAATGGTACATTCACAATATGAAATACTATGTACAAATTAAATGTTTATATACTGACATGGAGACAAATCCATAATTTATTATTGAGTGAAAAATAAATAAATTGTGAAACAATATGTATCTAGTTGTTTATATCTGTTTCAAAAATGTTATAATTTTTAAATGTATAGAACATGACCCAGAAATATAAAAACTAAAGTCTTAAAAGGGATTTCCTATAGGAAGGATGTGTATTGCGGGAGCGTAAAGGGAGTGAATATACGTTTATATGTTCCCTTTTGGACTTTGTTTATTACCCACCCCCCCCAACACACACACATACAGATTTTAAGAAACCATGTGCTATGTACTTCTGAGAAAATTTACTTAAAAAAGAAATTTCAATGCAAAAAGGAAGAAAGGAAAAGGGAAGGGAGAAAAAAAGGAAAAGAAGAAAAACACAGAGAGAGAAGGAACACAGTGCATTGTGGAGAGGAGAACTAAGAGAAATGAGAAAGATTTGGAGCAGGAGAGATAAGGCAGCAGAGACAGTGAATAATGAGGTGCGAGGAGGGCCAAACCGTCCTAGATAGTATGCTGGGTCCCTGGAAAGAGGGCCCTGAACTCCACTCTTTAGAGGGGCCTGCATATTATAAACACACACATGTAAATATGTTCAGGAGCTCAGGAGCCTTCTGTCACTCTGGATCTGATGTCCAGTATGAGCTCAGCATGATCCTAAACATCACTGCTCTAACCACCACAGTTAAAGCCCCAGGGGCAGAAACGCTTCTCCGTATCTATCTTCTTATGTCTTTAAAACAAAAGGCAGCTTCATCTGAATGCTAAGAAGGCTTGTGGGTGGTGCTGTTGCTGACTTCAGAGACAGACACTGCATCGGGTGCAAGGACTATTTAAGCAACTAAAGCATTTAGTGAGAGAAGAGACAAATTAATTAACTTGTCAAATCCTTCCTCCAAGATAGCATAAATGCAATAGATTCTTGCATAACAAAGTATTATTTCCATGTATCCATTTTTTTGCTTCTCTTTGTTTTCCAATTTCCAATTCCTCCAACTTAGGTTTGGGAAAAATAGTGCAGTATTTGCAAGAATTGTGCATGATGGCTGTGGGAACATTTTGCAGCATGAAACAATTCATAATTTTTTTAAGTGTATGTGTATGTGTGTGTCTCTATGTATGTGTACGTATATGTAACTGCATGTTATATGCATGAAATATAATATAAATTCCTTCTATTAGTGTATAAATCTAGATGTTATTTTAAGAGGTGGTAAAATTGTAATGTAATTTAATAACTTATATGAAGAAGCTAAAATAATTTATAATGATCTTTTTATAATGCTAATTTATCATAAGCAGTTCATTTAAATATTCAAACATGATATATAAAATTCTTCTACGTGTTGATTCAAGAATTTTATTGGCAATTCAAGATGTTACTACTACAGCAGAGTGAAATTTCTAAAACTGAAATGAATAGAAGGCTCTAATAACTACAGTGAGACAAGAATTTGTCAAATTTGGCATTATTGTCAGTAGCACATAAATTATGCAAAAATCTTGATGTAGTAACACAATCAGTGATTTTGCTGAGATGAAGGTAAGAAATATATTTTATGGAAAATATGTAATAATTTATGAATCATTTATTCCTTAGTTTTATTAATCATCCAACATCATTGTCCCATCATTAGAATATGAAGACACGTGCAATAATTGAATGCAGTAGTCTTTCATATTTTGCCAACTTTCAATGATATAAAAACCCTAACCTTATTCTTTATTTTTTGTTATTATAAATGAACATATGTCAAGGTTTGAGAGGTTTGAGAAGGAAATATAGCTTATTTAACAGTTAGTTAACTTGATTTAAATCCTTTAAATATTTGCTTATAAGTCTACAGTCCTCCATTTGTATTCTTACCCCGGCCTGGAAATTTTAGGTGTGGACCTGTTGCTATTTTCTTCACCATTTAAGCCCTCTTTGCTCCCTGACCCTCTACACTGGGAAACATTGCACGTAGTCCACCAACCTATAAATCTTCTAGTACAGAACTCCTCTCTCCTCTTTGCAGATTGGGCCCTTGCTTTCTCTCTGGTTTTAGCCTCCTAACCTCTTCTAGGTAGGAGAATCCCACATGGAGATCCTGGAGCTCTTTAGCGTCTGTAGGATACATGACCTCCTAGGGAGGGCACTTGAAATGTTTTTGTTTTCCAAGCACACTACCTGCTGCCATGATGGGAGTACAGACAAGCGGTCCACAGAGAGCAAGGGTGGGAGTATGATGATGAGGTTCTTGTTTCCTTACCTATCTCTGTGAATACATGTAACTTTCATGCTGCTGGAATAAGCAATGAATTGGGAGTCAGACTCATATTTAGTAGATTCAAGCATCGGTTCTAGTCTAGGTGTTATTATCCCTAGAAAGACCTGTTGTCTTAGGTTTTCCATTTGTAAAGTGAAGGGGGGAGGAAATTGGATGATTTCTCCTTAACCCAACTTATTGTGGAACAGTATGTCAATTCACTACCTCTGCTAGGAAGTAATTGGGAGACAAATTGGGACCGTACCACTATCACTGAGAGAGGGGTGAGGAAGTTAGGCATTTGGGAGACATTGGAGTGAATGATTTACAATTCGAGCTCCTAAGGTTACCATATTAACTGCTGAAATGAGCAGGCATGACAAGATAGTGACATTAAAGGCAGATGAAATCCTTTGAGAAAATAACTGGGGCTCCTCTTCTGGCTATAGATTTACTGCAGAAGAAATTGAGCTATTTTCCCCTTTAGCTTCCCAAAAGATCAATAGGAATTTGTACCCTGGATACCTGGAATTTTCCCTGAGAAAAAAATTAATATGCTGTTATTTTTAAGGCCTAGCATCACCTTTAAAAACCTGTTTTCCAAGGTGACCACCTCTTCCAAGCTCTCCTGCAATATGATTGCTTTCGTTATCCAATGTGGCGGAGGTGATACTGTGCCATTTCCAACGTAGCCCTTAACTGGCCAGGCAACTGATTCACTCGTCAGTCTCCTGCCTCTTGGAATATTCGGTCCTAGAATACTCTCTCTTCAAACAAAGTTGCCATGCTTTAAGGCAAGACTTAATGGGGTATAAAAAATTAAAGAAATGTAATATTATCTACACCTGAATATTATGATGAATTTAAACATGGAAATAGACATGTATGTGTTTTCTCACACAACTTGTGTATGTAGTTTATATACAGTTTTATCAGGATATGCTTTTGGATAAATTCATAGATGAAAATTCTATAATGAACTGAGAAAAATCCATGTTCAAAATTTTAGATTGTTTTCTAAAAGTAATCATAATTTTTCACAACTTATTACTGAGAATCCAAAAGAATCTATCTAAGATGGGACCAATTCAATCTTTCTTCCCCAAATTACGTGCCTTGCTCACATGCTGTTGCTAGTCTCAAGTGAATTTGAGCCTTCTAGTTCTCTTGTTTGTCTCCCAAATTAATTTTTAATGAAAATGGTGGTTCTTTTATCTCTAGGTCTACCTCTCAAAACTGCTCTATTGAGCAAATTTTTGTCTTACAAAAAATTGATGGAATAAAGCATCTAGACAAATACAATGTTAGTCTCAAAAAGGCAGTGGGCTTTTTATCAGCACAATTAATGGGAATAGAAAGTCCAGGCTGGTGATTGCTGAAAATGGGTAAGGTGGTGCTCAAAGCGACCAAGAACACTTCAGTTGCAGAATGAGCCTTTGTTTTCACTTGCTAAAGGCAGAGCCTGGGATAGTTTGGTCTGGCCCCTGCTTCCTGTCTGCCCCACAGTTTTGCCAAAGGCACAGCTTACTGGGAGGGAAACTGGCTGAAACCCACAATGGAAAAAGATGAAAAAGAATGAGAGTTCATCACATGGGAATGTACCTGTATCCTTGTCATTCAAGGATAATTAGACCTTGGTGAGATGAATGAAAGGCAGTATCCTTATCAGAGAGCTGTGGGGTTTTTGTTGTTTTGTTTTGTTTTTGCTTTGTTTTGTTTTGTTTTTTTTTTTTTTCAGTAGAATTTGGTTCAGGGGGAAAATGTGACCTCTTAAAACTAATACCACCTATGCTAACATCTCTTTCAAATACATAAATACCAAAACTAAGAGGAAAGACCCCAGGGTAGAAAAAATGCATGCCATGTCCTAGGGGATTATTTCCTTTTCATTTGTAAGAGGTCAGACATGATTAATATCAGTTCTAACCCAAAAGGAAGAGTGTTAAGTTAGGGCTTTCCTAATTCTTCTGGTCTCACCTGAGCTAAACAACTCCTCTGATGGGCCCTGATAATGCCAAAATAACATTTCCCTGGAATGTGAACCATTTTTGCTCAGAGCTAAAAACTGTATGAAATATGGCATAAGTGGAAGAACAGTATATCCTTTAAGATGATGACAAGGTTAGGTTTACGTTAGGGTCTCATACTGTTGCCTGAGGGGAAGAATGGGAAGAAAGAGATGATATGGGAAATTTATCTGATTCCACTGAGGCCTTAACTAAAAATTCAATTCTTCGGATTTTTTAATATGTGCTTACTTTTGTTCTCTGGATATTGGAATGTGCTCGACATTGTACGAACATTCTTTGATGTTTCATGAAATCATGGTGACCTGGGACTCGTCCCAATCTCTATTCATTTGCAAGGCTAGCAGGGCACTTTATTGTGAAAATGTTCTCTTACTTTTATTATTCTCGTGGCTATATCTTTTTATGGACTAGAGAATTTTATTTTATCTTCACCTTTCCATATGCACGCACGCACACACAGAATCAACCCTGGTAAGGTCTGTGGAATAGCCCAAGAACTGCCCGTGAAAGTGAGAAATCTCTGGGAAGAAAGATACTGCAGTATACGGATATGAACAACAGTAGGATATGTAATGAAAATAGTTTCAAAAGCAAGTGTTACCTCTCTTGTCCCTTGTATTTGTGCAGACGTTATATCATTCTTGGGTAGTAATTAGTGCTGGCGACTTTGTCTAATTGACTCCTGCCATCTAGGCTGCCATAGCTTAAAACTGATCTATTGAGCTAAGTGGTAGATACAAAGACGTCTTGGTCCTAGACTGAGGAATTTCAAGATCACTATTATTTATCTAATAGTAATAAGAACTCTTTAAGTTATAAGAGAGTTATTTACTTTTAAGGTATTTTATAATATACTAAATCACACTATATAGAATCAGCTTGGAACCATACTCAGATGGTACAAGATATATAACCTTGAGCAAAATATTTAACCTGTCTGTGTATCAGTTTTCTCACCTGGAAACTGGGGATAATGATAACAGTTTTAACCTCATGGTTCTGTTATATACATTAAAATAATTAATATATGTTAAGCATTTGGAACTGTGTCTGGCATGTACCCAGTACTTTGTAAATGTTTGGGAGATTAAAATTGTACCTACCTAATAGAATTAGAGAAAAATACTCTTATAAGTGCTCAAAACAGTGCCTGGCATATAGTAAGTACTACACATACTCACCAACATTACACAAATCAGAAAACACATCTTCCACTAGCCACACATGGCATTGATATTAGGAGAGGGAGGATATAAAGAGTGAGTAAGGACAGGAGATTGACGTTTATTTTGCACTAGAACCAAATAGGTGTAACTACTGCAATTTTACATAAGAGAAGGTAAGACTCAGAAAGTCAGGCAGAGAAAATGAGGCCCAGAGAACTCAGGTTTGTCAGACACCAAAAATCAAACTTACTCAGCTAGATTTCACTATCGTTCCTAGTTTAGGCTCTCAAGGAGCTAACAGTTAAGTGGATAGATAAATACACATAAGTAATTATGGGCATAGAGGAAGGTGACAGATACTGGAACAAAAAATATAAGGAGGATGTGAGTGCAGCACAGCAAGAGACATCCGGTTGGAGAAGATGGAGGGAGGGCCGTAGAAAAAAGATTGTATTTGTGCTCAACACCTGGGAAAAGAGAACATTCCTCCAAGAACAATGACCACTGGCTACTGAGCATGCCCAGCTTTGAGCACTACACCTCACAAAGAAAGGAATGTAGCGGGAAACGTGGGTGGAGTAAACACTAGCCTAGGTGGGGTGGGGGGCATGACAAGGAGAGTATTCACTGTGGAAAATATCGCCAATAACATTGTTGCCTTAGAATCTTTCCATATGAATATATTTTAAGCCTTAGAGATGTGTGCAGAGCTCACTGCCCATTTCTCTAAAGAGGTGTTAACTTTCCTCTCCGCCCCCTGTACCTTCGATGACTTTGCTGGGCTCCCCAAATTGGTGATAGTCTCAGTCGAAGTCCCAAGAAAGCATGGCCTCTCCCTCACATGCCAAGCCCTATCAGTGCTGAGACACCTCCCCACTTCTAAACTTGGATGAAATACTACATTGAGAGGCTGGGGATTTGGCTGGTTGTGTCCTAGGTTGTGAAGGATACAATCCAGAAGTGTGGGGAGGTAACTTTCCAGTGTAAACTTTGATCAGTGAATAAAAGAAAACTGTGGGGGAGCTCGGCAAGTAGGTTCCCTTTATTTTCTTCCCTCCAGGGTCTCTTCTGACGTTCAGTTTCTTTGAGTGCCTAGGAGACATGCTGAAGAACCTGCTGTGTCTCAGTGCAGTTCACTGGGAAGCAGATGTCAACTCAGTTACTCATAGCATTGCATTGCTGTGCATCTATCCTTGCTTTGCTTCTCTTTTTCCCTCTCCTTCACCATGAGCTTCTGCCTCTCATATATATGGGATAAGCACTTTAATCCTTGCCTCGGGCTCTGCTTTCTAAAGGGCTAGGGATAAGGCAAAAACAATGTGTTTTCTTAAATGTCTGTACACGTATCTATCCTTCGTTCTCTGGCAACTTCTTACCAAACCCCTTGAAAATCCTGAAAAATTTTATGAAGAGTCTACTAAAAGTCAATACTTGAGACCAAGCCACAGAATTCTCTGGAGTTTTCATGTACTGTTTGATTCAAAAGTCTGGTTAAAGATCTAGAGTTCTTTAACTAGAGGATGCTAGTACCATTCCTTTTTGTTTGTTGTTTATTTAAATTCAATTTAAATTCCATTATTTTGTATTCTATTGCATTATTAGTTTTAGAAGTAGAACTTAGTGATTTATCAGCTGCATGTAATACCCAGTGCTCATTACATCAAGTGCCTTCCTTAATGTCCATCACCCAATTACCCTGTCTTCCCATGTACCTCACCTCCAGCAGCCCTCAGGTTGTTTCCTAGAGTTCAGCATCTCTTGTGATTTGCCTCCCTATTTTTATCTTATCTTACTTCTCCTTCCCTTCCCCGTGTTCATCTGTTTTGTTTCTTAAATTCCACATGTATCTAAGATCATATGGTATTTATTTTTGATGGACTTATTTCACTTAGCATAACCCACTAGCTCCATTCACATCATTGCAAATAGCGAGATTTCATTCTTTTTGACAGTTGAGTAATATTCCATCATATATATTACATATATTAAATATATGTGTTACATAAATATATGTATCACATCTTCTTTATCCACTCATCTGTCCATGGACATCTGGACTCTTTCCATATTTTGGTTATTATGGCCATTGCTGCTATTAACACTGGGGTGCACGTGCCCCTTTGAATCACTACGTTTGTATCCTTTGGAGGAATACCTAATAGTGCAATTGCTGGATTGTAAGCACTACCATTCTTTTTTTTTTTTTTAAGATTATTTATTTATTCATTTGATAGAGAGAGAAATCACAAGTAGGCAGAAGTAGGCAGAGAGGCAGACAGATAGAGAGGGAAAAGCAGGCTCCCTGCTGGGCAGAGAGCCCAATGTGGGGCTCTATCCCAAGACCCTGGGATCATGACCTGAGCTGAAGGCAGAGGCTTAACCCACTGAACCACCCAGGTGCCCCAGCACTACCATTCTTGAGAAGAATCATAGTTAACCATAGTTAACCCTCTGTTATTAGTTTTGTTAGTGCTTCCAATAGTTGCTTGTTCGATAATACACATAAATTCACAGATTTATTCACTCATTGGTTAAATTCTTTTTTTTTTTAAAAGATTTTATTTATTTATTTGAGAGAGAGACAGTGAGAGAGAGCTTGAAAGGGGAGAAGGTCAGAGGGAGAAGCAGACTCCCTGTGGAGCTGGGATCCTGATGCGGGACTGGATCCTGGGACTCCAGGATCATGCATGACTCAAGCTGAAGGCAATTGCTTAACCAACTGAGCCACCCAGGTGCCCATTCATTGGTTAAATTCTTAGCAAGTTCTATAACTATACTAGGTATTGAAATAAATACGTGTGTGTGTGTGTGTGTGTGTATGTGTACATGCTTACTCATATGCCAACCTGAGGGAATTCATAATCAGACAAAGACTGAAAACAGCATCACCCTCAAAATCTACATTTGGACCATGTAAACACAATTTGTTGATCACAACCTTAGCTTTTATATTTGCTTAAATGATAGTTAAAACACATGACAGTCAAGTTATTGGTTTAATTTCTAACCTTTGTATTGACTGATGAGTATGAACTTGTTCAGAGTCTTTTGTCAATATATATACTTACAGTTTTTTTCTGTTTGTTTGTTTTTTTGTTTTTTCTGTTTTCCCCTTTTTGGAATATAACTTAATCCCCTTGTCTTGCCTCTCTTGATTGCTGCTAAGTCTTTTCTGGAATTGATAAAATCAGATTATTTGCTTTATTTTTTCTAGGTATTGCTAGCTTCCTGGCTTGATTAGCCGTGGATACTCTGATAATGCCATTGGTCAGGTTATTACATTTATAGTGATTTTGCTGGAGGAGGAAAATACTGGTGATCTTATAAGAGGAGTAGAAATGGAAAAGAATAGCTTTGTTTCTTTTTCAGGTGAGATGTGGGTTTCAAATCAGCTGAAAGGCAAAGTTGTAAAGCAGTCTCCTGAAAAAAATTATCTCGTCCATTTCAGATTGCACTCTTCTTTCCTTGTGTGAATCCCCCTCGGCCTTGATGGAAGGGCTTGGACCTAACAAGAGGCAAAAGAAACATCAAAACATGTCCATCATCCATGTAAAACAATAAAATATGAAATGGAACTACCTGAGAACATATGCCATTGTCCACTGTAGGGCTTCTCAGAGCATGTCTGGGAACTGTTTCTTATCAGGTGTGATTAGTTAAGGTGCTTGTGTCAGAAAACAAATCAACTGTGTCACCAAGCATTTAGTTTAGCTGACGTCTTTCTCATGGTAAGAATTTCTGGAAGTGAGTAGTGTACTGATTTACATTCTAACATAAGCATCTTATTTCATCAAGTAAGATGGCTTGAAGAGCTCTGATCTAGTGCAGGAGTTAAGATTGTCTTTGTAACACTCCAGAGAGAGCAACCCCCCTATCTCAGTGGCTTCACCCAACCCAACCACAATTTCTCAGTTACACAACTCACCCCAAGCAGGTGGACAGTGCTCAGCTCCAAGCAGACACGTAGGATCAGGGCTGTTGGGAGACTCCAACATCTTATAGCTAAACTTCCTGAAATTTTTGGTTTCTTCAATTACCACGACAGGAGAAAAGAGACAACTGAAAATCTGGAAGGTCTTAGCTATAGAAGTAACACATGCCACTTCCACTTCCATTTCATTGGCAAGAACGAACCACAAAGCCGCAGTTACCAGCAAGGAGAAGGAAGAGTAGAGGGAGAAGATGGAATGGCTGGTGATCACGAGGATCTTTGCCATATGCCCCATGCCAAATCAGGTGGCTCTAAACTATGTATTTATCTGTCATAACTTTCACTTCCTCATGTTTGACCGTAGCACTCAGCATGATTAGAGAGGTGCCTATGTTATGGGAATTCCTAAATATTCTCCTTTCTTCTTTTCAATATCAAAAGGGTAGCATTACATCCTACAATTCTTAACGGCTTTGTTATAAATAAATAATTTCATTATTGTCTTAAAATTTGAATCAGCACTAACACAATCATGTCTTTTGATGTAACTGAATTCCCCAAGAGGGAAAATCTTCCTTGACCTCTTTTCTTCCCCAAGATTTTTCTGGGCCTCGGCTACATCAGGGAAACACCTTGAGTCTCGGCAGGGCAGCTCTGTCGTCGCTGGACTCTTCTCTTCTAATGTAGTTTTGATAGGCTTAGCATCACTGGGCAAGGCACCCGCCACCTCTGCCTTGTGCAGAATTTGCATTATCTAAAGATCACTCTGTAAGCTATGGTCCATTCGCCTTGGCAAATACTGTTTAAATATAGCATCCATAAATAAATGTTAAATAATTCATGAACATAATTTTGTAAATTCTGCTAGGCCACACCTCTCTGGGGGCATATTTATGAACATGCGTCAGCCCGGAATCAATGTGTCTGCCAAGCTCCTTGCCTCTGAGGCAGAATTCCCACATCTAGCCCAAAATGCTGCAAACGGCTCCGATTCCCCTTCAGTAGTCATCCATCATACTGTCACTTTAATTCAGATGCTGCTACTTGTTTTAATAACATACATCTTACACAAAGAATATTGCTAACACAAGAATCTTGGGGTAGATTTTTACAACCTCATAAAATGGTATTAACCCTCTGATCCCTGATGTTCTTTCCATGCAGCAGAAGCCTCAGGACGCTTTCCCTGCCCCCTCCGCTCCCTCCGATCTTCCTGATGCTTATCAATAACCTCCGTTCACAGGGGCTGTATAGCACCAGGACCTGTCATCAATCACTGCAGTAAAAATATTATTCCCCCAGCATTGCCCTGAAGAAGTATGGAAAGAATAAAAGTGTTATTGCCAGAATTATTTAGCAAACAATAGATGGATAAAATGTATTATGGTAAGTGTTAAATTATATCACCTCATTACAGCGAGCTGACTTCAGATAGCAGGAAAGTGGCTTGCTGCCTTTTCTAAGTAGTTCCGAAGAACAATGGGAAAGACCACAAAAGATTTCAAAAAAAGGAAACACCAGTCTATCAGGACGAGGATAGACTCTATTGAAGAGATATTTGTCTGGGGGAATGATATGGAATAAAAACTTCTCCCTGGCCTGTTTTGAATATTAAGCTGGAATTTACAGAAGAGCAATGAGGGTTTATATTTAGTTGTTGAATATTGGATGCTATTCTAGGAAAGAGAGTCTTAAAAAAAGAAAGTAGATGTGTGGTCTAACCACTCCCCTGCCACACACCCCCTCCTCATACCCCATACACACTCTTTTAAGCAGGGGTAGGGGAACCGTTTTCGTTGGTGAGGAAAGTATACATCTTGCAACACTTAGGTTTCAGTCAGTTCTAGAAAAGTATATTATGCCAATATTTGTAGCTTCAGCCTGCGTTGGAAAACAGTGTTCCTGAAATGTCAGATTAAGGCAATTACTAAAATCAGGCTTGCATTTTAAATACTATTAAAGATACCTAAACAAGGTTGGAAACCATGTTATATATATATTTTTTAACCAAGTAGTCTTTTATCAGTTAATGTAGATTTTTTTTTAAGGCATAATGTTACACTGGGCTCCTGGGATTCATTTGATCAACATGATTAAATTATTTCCTTACTCAGCTAGAAGGAAATTACTAGTTACCAGACATTATGTGTCTGTTAATTATGTGCAATAAGGCTCTCTCCTATCACACCAGCTCCTGCATTCATGTTCTGTGCATTTTAAAGGCATTATCATTAAAAAAATTTAAATATTGAAAAGGGACAGCTATAATTTTGTTTCATCTATTTAATAAATAAGTAATCTGTGAAATCAGGGGTACAAAGTATCTCTTTGCTCTTTGTATCAGCATAGACATTCTTAAGAAGAACATACTGAAAGATCCTTTTGATTTCTCTCTTCACAAAAGAATATTTGCCCATCAGCTTTCTAGGGCAGCAACCAGGTCCTTCATTACTGAATGGAGTGAATATGAGCATTGCCAAAAAAAGAAATCTATGATTGTGCAACTTTTCAGTGTAGAGTCTGCTCACCTGGAATGGATGGTGGTGCCAAATTTACATTTCCTCTTGTGGCTCAAATCTACAATCTAAGGTTTCAAAGATTTTTTTTCTTTTTTCTTTCCTATTTTTTTT
The DNA here is from genome assembly GCF_020171115.1 of Neogale vison. Lineage (NCBI taxonomy): Eukaryota > Metazoa > Chordata > Mammalia > Carnivora > Mustelidae > Neogale > Neogale vison. Next base: position 88,745,867 of record NC_058098.1, on the reverse strand, counting down.
TCCTTGCAAAAGAAGAGACAACATATGGTAGCTGAGAGGCCTTATTTTGTCTCCTAATGAAATGATGTGCTTCTGTTTCATATTAAAGTGTTAATCGGTCTGAAATTAGGTCTCACAAAAAGAATAGTGCTTTTAAAATGCTTAATATGATTCATTTTCTGCAGTCAAAACCAGATGACTTTTATTTTTGTATCAAAAAGAGAAAGTGGAAAGCCAGCTCTTCCTCCCCTGACGCCCCCACACTTCCCCCATCTGCCCAGGCTTGGGACCCAGATCCAATAACCGGTTTATAGAACAGAAAGCTCTTTAGAGCCGGAGCTTGCACCGAAGCCTAGAAGGTTTTGTTTGAGTTCGAGAATTTTCATAGGTTTAGGAAATCTCAACAAATATTTCAAAGAAGGAAGTTTCACATTTGAAGTAGGTGATCCTATTAGGCGCTGAGAGACGGCGCCTTTGTTGTGGGCCCGGGCATCATTTTATGTAAGATAGAGCCGTGTCCCACTAATATGCCAAGACATCACTTTCATGCCAGAAACAGATAGGGCTGAACTTGTTTCATGCACTTTGGCTTTCATTGTTAATAATGAATGACAAAAGTTCAGAGGAGAGGAGCTAAGTGGATACTCGGCTTTAAAAGAATGAATTTTAACTAGCAACATGCCAAACTAGTCAGAAACCACTGAGATGGTCAGGAAAGAGAGCACAGAGAAAAGCTCAGCCTGGAAGTGTGTCCACAGCCATCAATTCCTGAGAAGCCCATAGTGGTGAGACTTGTGAGTCTCCTTCTGGAAGATCCCAGTGGCTAGGGCATGATGTGACCGGTGCACCTCAGAGGTCTGGATTTTGCACCAGAAGGTACAAAATGGGGATCTCTTATTCTCTTTTCAGAGAAGGACATGGAGATAGAAACAGGGATAAGAAAGCTGATTAATGTAATTTTAGATCTCAATGGACACAAATATTAATTAAATGAATTAGTGCCTCTTTTAAGTCAAATCAACACTTGAGATCCCAGAATTTTTTAATTTCTCCGTTTTTTTTTTCTTCTTACTTTTTTACCTTTTCCTTCCTAATTCTTTCTTTCCATTCTTTTGCCTTCCTTCTTTTTTTGGTTTCTCCTTTTCCTCCTTCCTGCCTCTTTTCTCTTCCTTCCTTCCTCTCTTTTTTCCATTATTTTACTTGACTTTCTGGAGAAAGACCTCAATAACAAGCAACAACACTCCAAAGATCATGCATAGAGTATTTATTTTTTCATTCAACCAACATTCAATGAGTACTTCTCTCCTGTCAGACATCTAGTAGGTACCTAGGATAGAAGAACAGTGAACAAAGCAAATCTAGCCCCTTCTCTTTTACAGCAAAGAACCTAAGAATCCTCAAATGTAAGCTACAGGGTTCAGTGTGTTTTTCAGCTCAATTTCCTGCATCATCTTTAAACTGCAACTTAGGATGATAAGAACAGATTATCTGTTCCATCAGTATGATCATCAAAGATTCTAATACAATCATTAGACCTGACAACTAAAACAAGAAAATGGACATACTACAAAGAGTTTTAAAAAGATTTTCAGCAATAAAGAATAAAACCAAATGATTTGGGAGTTTAAACAGTAATTTGAATTATCCAGAATGTCAAATTTTCTGAAAAACACATATGAGGTTTTCTTTTTATTATTATTATTCTTATTGTTAGTCATCATACAATACATCATTAGCTTTTGATGTAGTGCTCCGTGATTCATTGTTTGTGTATAGCACCCAGTGCTCCATGCAATAAGTGCCCTCCTTAATACCCATGACCAGGTTTCTTATCCAGGGTAGAAGAGAAAGGTCTTGCTCTGGTAATCAGGACATGGCAACTATAGCCTGACACCACTGTGTATTCTAAAAGACCCTGACCACTTCGTGTGCATGACTGATTATTGCCTCATCCACTTTAATGGGGGTTTTATCACCTATTTTCTGTATGTCATTGAGTATAGAAATCAATAAAAGTACTATACAAATAAAATTAATTATGCCAGCATCTTTTGTTAATCAGGAGCCCTGCAAAGTTAAGTTTTGTGCCTTCAAACCCAGCTTTTAGAAAAGAGCTCTTTGATCTTTGATCCCATACAAATGAGCACATTCTCAATTTAGAAGAATGCCCTAATTTTAGGCACTTCCCTAAGATACTAAAACTGTTACTTTATCATTCAAATCAAAGTATTCTTGATAGCAAAATTGACTGGGAAGGCAGATTCCATTTTAGTTGCCAGAATTTGTTTTAGAATATTCTCCCAGCCCCATCCAGACCACCACAAACCAGCCTTACTAATAGTCCCACTCTCCACAGCTCTTAAAACTGTGATATGAGGGGCACCTGGGTGGCTCAGTTGGTTGACCGACTGCCTTTGGCAAAGGTCATGATCCTGGAGTCCCGGGATCGAGTCCCGCATGGGGCTCGCTGCCCAGGAGGGAGTCTGTTCCTCCCTCTGACACTCCCACTTCTCATGCTCTCTCTCTCTAATTCTCTCTCTCTCAAATAAATAAATAAATGTTTAAAAAAAAAAACTGTGATATGATACTGAGTTTTTCGTTTTACCACCTTCAAAAATCAGGTTGGTACACCTAGATTATTAACTTGTATTAATACTGAGTATTAACTTGTGTTTGTTGCAAGGCTGTAAAATGTAGATAGTAAGCCAGTTTGGCTTTGTTTTCCTATTAATCAAATTGACCCATTGCCTCAGTGCCACATCATAGATTTGCCCTACATGCCTTGACAGTTGTGCTTTTTACCTGTAAACCTACTTCCATTTGCACAGTTTGATGGCTGAACGTCTTTCCACATCTGAAGCTAGCCATAGAGTTATAGTTTTTAGAGGGCAGGGCTAGATATACACATTCACGTTGCCTGGCACAGAGTTGTTCTTCTGTTTGGAATGACTTGCTTCCCAGCATTCCCCACCTCACATATCTTTTTTTTTTTTAACTTAAAAAAATTTATATATTTTTAAAATTTCTTTTTAGTGTTCCAGAATTCATTGTTTATGCACCACACCCAGTGCTCCATGCAATACATGCCCTCCACCATACCCACCACCAGGCTTACCCCACCTCCCACCCCCTCGCCTCCAAAACCCTCAGTTAGTTCCTCAGAGTCCACAGTCTCTCATGGTTCCTCTCCCCCTCCAATTTCCCCCAACTCCCTTCTTCTCCTCTCCATCTTCCCATGTCCTCCATGTTATTTCTAATGCTCCACAAATAAACAAAACCATGTGATAATTGACTCTCTCTGCTGGACTTATTTCACTCAGCATAATCTCTTCCAGTGCCGTCTATATTGATACAAAAGTTGGGTATTCATCCTTTCTGATGGAGGCATAAAACCCCATTGTATATACGGACCATATCTTCTTTATCCATTCGTCCATTGAAGGGCATCTTGCTTTTCACTGTTTGATGACTGTGACCAGTGCTGCTATGAACATTGGGGTATAGATGGCCCTTCTTTTCACTACATCTGTTTCTTTGGGGTAAATACCCAGTAGTGCAATTGCAGGATCATAGGGAAGCTCTGTTTTTAATTTCTTAAGGAATCTCCACCCTTTTTTCCAAAGTGACTGCACCAATTTGCATTCCCACCAACAGTTTAAGAGGGTTCCCCTTTCTCCACATCCTTTCCAACACTTATTGTTTACTGCCCACCTCACATATGTTAACAACCAGTCCTAGAAAGTCTTTTTCCCTGGTGCATGTATTTCTTGTTGTGTTTTGAATTTGGGATCCCATGGTCCTCCCTGTCCTCTGGAGATTTATCTCAAGACATCTAATTGGAAAGTCCCTTTATTTCCCTTACTGGCACATAATCAGATCTCTGTTCTCTTTAGAGTGTTTCTCCCATTTTGAAACCTTAACTATACCCTTGGATTTTAGCCTGACAATCTGTTGAAAAATCTATCTTCCCTGTTAATCAGCACTACTGGTAATCCTTTTACTTTCCCTCTGCTTATTGGTACCTAGAAAACTCCCTCAAATTAAACTAGTCCTTAGTTAAGGATTTTTATTCATTTATTTTTAAGAGACTAAAAAGCCCCAGGTGGGTGAGGGGGTGGGGGAGAGATAACCCCTTGCACTCTGGTGAGGTGTATATTGCACAAACTTTTGTATAGTCAATCTCACAATACACATTAAACCTGAAAAACCACACAGCCCCTTGGCCCAAGTGGTTTCATTTTTAGCATTATCCAAAGGAAATGTTTCCTCGAGTGTTCAGAGATATATAACCTGTTCAAAGCAACATTGTTTAAAATAACAAAAATGTGACATTAAGCTGTTTATCAAAGGTTGATAAAATAAAGCTTTCTATATTAATATGACAGAATGGTAACTAGCATTAATGATATACTAGAGAAGAGTATTTACTGATATTGAATATAACCATGATATATTAAGTAGAAGATTGCAAAACACTCTTTCATGTTCAGTCAGTCTACTGTCTATTTACCTACCTGCAGGATCTCTACCTTATTCAGTTAGAACAAATATTGATTGCTTATGAGTGTGGACATATGGGTATATTTTGTTTTTTATGCATAGGTACACTTCCTGATTTTCTCAAGTGAATATGTGTTGCTTTTGTAACTTAAAAAAAAAAAAAAAAAGGCAAAAAATGCTCAAGGAAAATGAGAAGACCCCTGGCCAGTGCAGGTCTCACAGGCAGTGGGGCAAACAATCACATCAAGTTTTGACCCACTGGGCACTGAAAGTGGCTTCCACCTAGTTCCCACCATTATCTTCTCAGGTACTAGGTACTCTGCATACCATGTGTACTTTTACTTTTTGATTTGTGCATTATAATATGGAAGAGGTACTCCATGAATTGTTATGGAGTAAAATGAAATTCTTTCTCTAGTGTACTTTGTACCTCTATGCCACATAAATTCTTATAAAGAATGCATCATTAAGTGAATGTTATAACTTAGGTCATTAATACATATGGTAGTTGAATTATGGCTTCCAGTCTCTACCACTCCTGCATCCACATTCTCTGCCACATGACTGCACTGTTCCTCTTCCGGAGGCAGAGTGTGCACTTCTCTACCCGTTGAGCTTGAACTTGACCTATATGTATTGCCTATGGGATATTAGCAAACATCATCTACAACCATGCAGTATATGAGCAGAGACTTGAAATGGGTTGCACAGTTCAATTTTCTTGCTTGAACTTCTGTCATTACCATGAGAAGATAGCCCCTTGGCTAGTTCACCAGTCCAAGGAGGATGAGAAACACATGGTGAAGATTTGAACCCAATCTATAATTTGGAGCCATGCCCAGCTGAGCACTGACTGGTTCAGTCAATAAACCACCTCGACTCCCTGCCAGCCCAACAGCAGATGCATGAATGGGAATAAATGATTGTTATTTCAATCTACTAAGTTCTGGGATGGTTTGTTACACAATATCATTATGAAATTAGCTGACCAATACATTGACTAGATGTTACATTTTATTATATTAATAATAGGTATGAGGTATTAATGAAACTTGTTAAAATGCATAATTCCAAGCAGAACAATGATCTCATCATAAGTTTGCATGGGAAGTCAATTTATAACTACGTATTTCTGGAAATTTGACAAATCAAGTCTATAGTTTAAGAACAAAAAGGAACTGAGGAGCCTCCTAAAATTCAATTCCAGCAAGGTGAGTCATCCAGTTAAATTTAATCATCAGAGGTAAGGATTGATTATTTATTTATTTATTTATTCAAGAGAGAGTGAGGCAAGTGTGGGCTAAGTGTAGGTGGAGGGAGGGACAGAGGAAGAGAGAAATCTTAAGTAGGCTCATGACCTGAGCCAAAAATCAAGACTCAGACACTTAACCAACTGAGCTACCCGGGTACCTCATGAAGATCAATTCAAAGCAGGATATAGTGTCTAAAAATTCTCACCGTTTGTCAGAGTTGGGTTCCTGTGAGAGAAGAAGGTGGAAGCAGTAGCAGTGCCTAGTAATAGACTGATGGGACTCCAGGAGAAGCAGCGGTAGTGACCAATAATAACTGACCATGATAATGAGTGAAGATATGAGACACCCTTAAGATTTCTCCGAATTTTGAGACAGAGAACATTGTAGAAGATGTGCCTTCATAAAAATGATGGCAGGACCCAGTTCAAAATGTGGTTTATTACTATTTTACATGACCCCATTTAGGATGACTCCATTTGTTCTCAGGGCCTAGTGAGGTATCAGGAAACTCAGGTTAAATGGGTGTCGTTTCACAACAACAAGTGGAGACAAGACTTTGTCATGTTGCTGCCAAATGGGGTGTCCCACTCAAGTTTATAACAGGTTCAAAATACCGGAACAGCCATTCGGGAAGTTTGAGCAAATGAAATTCTCTTTTAACGTTTTTTTTGTTTTTTGTTTTTTGTTTTTAAACTTTGCAATAGAAATTGCTGTTCAGGAGACCATAGTGACTCAAAACATGGGGAGAAGCATAGGTTAGCCAGAGAGAGAAATCAAAGTGTCACTTAAGGTGTTCCACATCTGAGAGAGATCAAGCTAAAAACGGAAGAAAATAGCTGTTACTTTATTCCATAAATTAAAAACAGAGCTGCTCTTCTCTTTATTTTGAAACACTTTTTATACAATAGTGGCAGTAGAGTGATTTAACATGCTCTAGTAATTTCTATTGAACTCCCACTTAAAAAAAAAAAAAATTCTGTTTGCTCTTGGTAAGATTTGAATAGGCCCTAAATATGTGGACACCAAAAATTAAAAAGCTACCTAAACTTTGACCAATTGTTTTAATATATATCAATGTGAATTAATCCTTTTATAGTCTTTTTGACCTACCCTGTCTGCATCTTAATCATTTTCTTGTTGTGCCAATATTGTTTGCATAACAGTAGGTTTATAATTTATGTTTTTTATTAAAAGGTGTCTGTGGGAAAGAGATTTACCATGACTCTTCAGAAAATTATATTTTTAATCAGCTGTAGAAATTCATAGTATTTTCTACATATGGGGCACCTTATTACAATGATCCAAACAGTCCAAAGTCAACAAATAATCTTGTCTGTCTATTGTTAATTCTTAGAAGAACAAACATATGTTTTGAACATCGTTACTGCTAAATTAGCACAAGCAATCAGGCATTCTAGGAGAATAAAATAAAAATGCAGAACACTATAGTATAATTACTATTTGCATTTAAATTGTGTGCTATTCTTTTCTAACACCATGTAGTAATAGTAAAGTCTAACATTTACTGAGTTCTTTTTGTGTCAGTAAATAAGAAGATTATCTCAGTTAATCTTCACAACAACCCTGTGATATAGATACTATTATTATAGTATAATATTTTGCATATGAAGAAACTGAGGCTTGACAGGGCAAAATTCCATGCCCAGAGTTGCAGAACTACTCAGTAGAAGCAGATTCAAGCCTGGCATGTTTGACTTTATAACTAATGTTTTATAGTATGCTCTTATTATTAATTAGCTAACAGTAGGTTTAAATGTTGAATCTGACATAACAGAATTCAACTATAGCACTAACAGGAAAAAAAAAAAAAAGTCCCACCAGTTTGAAGGAGATAACTCTTCAGTAAGTACTTCATGACTGGATTGTAAAGAGAGGAGCAAAGGATTTATCCAAAACAAAACATCATTCACCAAAATAATGATCATGAATACCCATAGTGGCACCCCAAAGGTTACTCTTTCTTTAGTAATTTAAAACAAAAACAGTTCCACTAGAATTTAAATAAAAACTTGAAAAAAATTAAGACAGAAACAATTCTAAGAGGCAAGTACCATAATTTATTAGCGTTTACATTTCCAGAACATGAAGTGCTTGATTGATGAGAAAAATGCATGGAATGAGGGTAGATGTATAAACTGGAGATCACATGCTAAGGTCACAAAGCCTGAAATGCATACATGCATGCATTCCGTCTGTGGATATTGATTGAGCACCTACAACGTGCTTTCTCAGACAATGAACAAGTCAGACAAAACCCTGCCCTCATGGAGCTTACATTCTAAGTCGGGAGATAGGAAAACAAAGAAACATTCAAGTTCTTACAGTGTAAGTACCATGATGTAGAATAATGGAGGTGAAGATAGAGTGCTAAAGGACACAAGACGGCAGCTTTCGCAGGTGCAAAAGGCTGCGATGTCAGTTTCTAGTTAGATTAAAGCTGTAAGAAGCAGAGCAGTGCAGCATCTGGTTGGTACGGCCCTTACCCAAGGTAGTGTAGGTGTCTTCGTTGATTGCTGAACCACATGAACCGATTTCTCCCTGTGAATGAGTTAACTACTAATAGAATTCACAAGTCCTCCTCACACAAAGTTTACTAACGAATTAGAAGAAGTGGGATACACACATGCTAACAGGAAAACGGGGAGGAAAGAGCGAGTCTGTTGCACTGGTCTTGACAATGAAATTCGACCATTGGTGGAGAAAAGAGGATACCCAGAGACTGGAGTAAAGGTGGAACAAAACAGGCTTCCTGGGGGAGGAGAATGTGGAGTCTGGACTCTAAGCGTGGGTCGAGTTTGGTTAGGCAGGGATGTGTTGTCTGTCCCAGAAGATTGTGAGCCTCCTGAGCACAGATATTTGTCTTCTTCCTGTCCTCTGTTCATATCTATATTCCAGCAATTATATTGTCCTGGTGAGCTGTTTGTAATGGTTTACAGAGTGCTTAGGGCTGGCAGAGATATAAGAAATGTGATGAGACAGAGTCTGAGACTGAGGGTAAAATGTGGGGTTTAGGTTCCTTACTTCCATGAGCCTATTTCCTCATTTGAAGAAATGGCACAATAATCATTGCTCTGCCTCCTTCTCAGGATTACTATTGGGTTTAAGTGGGAAAAAGGGAAGCTAGGGGAATGTTCTGGGTGACTGTAAAATGTAGCCATTAGGGGCTCACAGGCACAATTCCCTAAGACTAGGCCACACAAAGCAGACATGTCTTACAGGGGGTTTAAAAGTCACCTCATCCAATTCCCAAATTTTACAGATTAGGGAAACTGAGTCTCGGGGAGGTTAAGAGACATCTGTGAGATCACACTACTAGTTAGTGGAAGAACCTAATTCTTAAGTCTCTAGACTACCAGTGCCCTGCCTCCCAAATCCTGTTGGTTGAACCATTGCGATGACACTTGAAGAAATGCCTACTAGGTTCACTTCAGACATACAGTTAGTTTTGTGGTCCCAGCTGAAGCCCTGTATCCTGTTCGCTCTGGAGGTAGTATTTTAGCCAGCACCTGGGAGGTGTCACTACCTCCCACCCCAAGCACTTTCCATGTGGCAAGACAGTAAGACTTATAGCAGACTAAACTGAGAGAGTGTTACCTACTTAAACTGTTTTTCTGACTTAATAAGAATTTTTCATCTACAGCAAGCCATTTTAAAATATTGTCTATACACAAACAGTCACTCTGAATAATAGGTCTGCACACAGTAAATGTCACCTCTCTAAATCACACGAGACCTCGGCGGCACCGCAGAGGAGTCTCCGTAAGGGTTTAAACTTCAGCCTCCCATTTATTATGGATGTGTTTATAAATCTCAGAGGGCACTCTTCCGCCCCCTGGGAAATCCAAAAACGGGGCCGTTGTTTGTCAGGGTGACTTGTCCAGGATGTTGAGGGCCTAGCTGTCCTTCTTACATCCAGATCCCATTTGCTTCCAAAGTGGGTCAGCCAAGGTTGTTGTCAAAGTGCCATTTTCTCATCATTAATGACAAGAAAAGTCAGTTCCAAAAAAAGTAGAGGGGATTTGAAAACTGGGGTTTAGACAATGAATGTAGGGGTTTGTTTGCCGCCTTCCTTCCTGCCTTCGTTCATTCCTTCCTTTTTTTTCTTTACCTTGAATAAATGATCTTCTCTACAAAAGTGCTTTGAGTTTCTCACATGAGGGAAGCAAAAGACAGCTTACACAGCAATGGCATTGAAAAACTCCTTAGCCGCTCCCATCTGTCTTGGTTAGTATGAATACTTTAGCATTAAGTGGAGAAAAGGAGAATCCATCAATAGTTAATAACTGACCTTAAGATGGGAATTCAAAGTTCACCACAATTACACCCAAGTGTCAGAGAACACACATGGGACATTATCAATATATTTGACTACGAGAGCCTGGGATGGCAAATTTAAATACCATCAGAGGAAGAACTAGGCATTATTTTTAATGAGAAAATATTGTTACCATGTCCAGCAGCCCACACTAAGATACTCAAAACCAAAATTCTCAGTTAGCTGTGATTGTGGAAAGGTAAGCATAATCTAAGAGAGCAAGTAAGAGTCAGGCTGAAATTGTATCACGTGTCCAGGTTGTAAACAAGACTTTGATAGATTCAAAGGGAGACTGTATTTAAAAGTGAAAATAAGCTGAGACAAAAGATGAGAAGAAAATGTGTTTGTGCAGAATAGCACAATATGGATTGTCATCAAAGAAGTGCAGCTTAAAACCACAATGATTTACCCCTGCACTAGAATGACTAAAATTTAAAAGACAGACAACACCAAATGCAGGACAACTGGAATTCTTTCATACACTGCTGGTGGGAGTGTAAAATGGTACAAACACTATGGAGAGCCATTTGTCAATTTCTTATAGAGTTAAACACACACTTACCTTATGACTCAGCTATTTCATTTCTGGGTACTTATTTTGGAAAAAAAATATGTGTTCATAGCAGTTTCATTCATAATAGCAAAATTTTAGAGATAACCCAGAATTCCATCAAAAGGAGGAGTGATAAACATTATGTCCTAGACACAGAATGGAATAGTACTCAGTAATACAAAAGAGTGAATCACAGATACTGAAAAGTACATGGATGACTCTCATAAACATTATGTTGAGCAAAATAAACTGCACAAAAATTAAATAACATATGGCTCCACTTACGTGAAGCTCAAGAACAGGCAAAAGCAGTCTGTGGGGATAGAAATCAGAACAGTGGTTCCTTCTCAGAGCAGAGGAGGGCAAAGGAGAGACATGAGGAAGCTTTCTAAGGAGAGAGTGAAGCTTGGTGTTGGTTGCTAGTTACACTGGTTCGTGTACACAAATTAAACTTTAGACTAATTTCTACTCATTTTAATATATGTAATTATACTTCAATTATAACAAAAATATATACGTAGAATAAGAACCGTGAGGCTAATTGTCTCCCTGATGTTCGCAGTTATAAAGCCTTACTACTCAAAGGGTGGTCTGCAGGACAGGCTCATCACCGGGATGATACAGGAATGCAGAATCTCAGGCCCCAGCCCAGACCTCTGCAGTCCGACTGTGCAACTGTGCAAATAACATGAAGCCCCGAATACTACTCTACACACGAAAGTCCAAGAAGTATCCTTACAGCGGTTGTCCGTCTCTCTGTTGTTGTTTTTAAGAAAACCACAATCCATTCGTCCTATCTTTCCCTGAAACAGGAAAAACAGGAAGAATCCTTTAGGGGGATTACCTCCCCTCTCCTCGGATAGTCCTGAACTTGCTGCTAATCAAAGGACCCGCCCACGAAGGAGTATCCCTCCGCGGCCAATCAGATTGTCTGTCCTGGAATGCAGGAAGCAAATGTTGAAAACCCCAGAGGCTCCAGCATTCAGTGACAGCCGCAGAGCAAACTGTTCATGGCTCCTGCTGCCGTCATCTCTTCACTTGCCATGAATTTCTCTATTTGGGGGCCTGGTTCTCCACTCCTGCTTCACGTTCTGTGATCTACCTGGCATCTCCCCAGTAAATTCATGGTTGATTACATTATCTAGGTTTGGATTCTCTTGTTTGCAACCCAGATCCCCAACGGATGTTCTGTATCGACTCACCCAAAACAAGGAATCTAAATGCAGTTTTCACTGCATGACCAAAACCTTTCTGTGCTTTTGTTTTCTAAAGGCTGGGGAAAACTGATTCATGGGACATGAAGGACCAATACAGAAGATCACATTCAAATCTACTTCCCTATTGTCAGAAACCTTGAGCCAGAAAGTCTATCCTCCATAAAGTAACTGCCCTGGGTGAGACCATTCGCATTTACTGCTCTTTGTACCCAAAAATGACAAGTGGGAAGACCAGTAGGAATCCTTAAAAAGTCAACTGCCAAGAAGTAAAGTTAATTTGGAATCAATAGACTGGCAAGCTATTATCTGAGTGGCCTGCTCACATTATAAAATAGTCCTTCTGAGGAAAGTATGACATTGGCTAGATTTGGCAAGACAAAAATTCATCTTCTGACAGAAGACTGAGCAGTGTTTGATAGACCACAGATGCTTTTTGATTTTTTTTTATTGCATGCATAGACAATAGGAATCTTTATGTATAAAAAATAAAAACTCATTAATGAATTTTTTTCACTCAGATGAATATTGGCAGATAGGAAAATAATTCTTCTGTTATTTTACTTCAGTGAAATTAGTTATGGGAAAATTAATCAGTGTTTACAAATACAGATGATTTTAAAAGAATGACTAGACTTTTTGAACTTACTGATTTGTAATTACATATGACTCTCCTGTTAAGTCTGTATTAAGAAAGACACCAATTATCCTTTTCTTTTCACTTTAGTGTCCTCTACAAGTGAGAATTATTTTTCAAAACTTACCTGATTTTTAAAATTTGCATTGTGATAGACTAGACGGCAGAGGGCCTCCCGCTTGATTTTCAAGAAGTAGTATCAGAGGGAATAGGACTTGACACATCCTTGTTAGCATAGGACTCAACACAGACATGGTTATAAAATGAAATAAATTCTTTCTTTCTTTCTTTCTTTCTTTTTCTTTCTTTTTTTTTTTTTTTTTAAGATTTTATTTATTTATTTGACAGAGAGAGAGAGAGACCGCAAGAGAGGGAACACAAGCACAGGGACTGGGAGAGAGAGAAGCAGGCTTCCCACAGAGCAAGGAGCCCAATGTGGGGCTCAGTCCCAGGACCCTGGGATCATGACCTGAGCTGAAGGCAGATGCCTAATGACTGAGCCAGCCAGGCGCCCCTGAAATAAATTATTTCTATATGTTGGACAGTCTTTTCTAGGACCGAGGAGCATGGCACAAAAATAGTTTAAGTGACAGAGAAAGGATTACATGGCAGCTACTGCCAGTGCCTATCTGAATCCATTATTTCCTTTCTTACTAATAAAAGAACTCGAGTTCATTCTGGGCTGTGATGTATCAGCTAAAATACTGCGCCTCTCAGTCTCTCTCACAACCACTAATGCCAATGAAATAGAAACAGAATTAATTATGTGGTGATTCCTGGACAGCTCCATAGAAGTGCTAACTATGTTGGTGTTTCACCCTTGTCTCCAACCCATGTTTCTCTTTCTGTGCAGAATGTAGATGTGATGGCCCGAGTACCAACTGCCATCTTGAATGATGAATAGTCTTTGAGGCTGGAAGCCCTTTGAGGACTGCTAATCCTGCACAGATAGGGATCTATTCTGCATGGGGCTGCTCTGTTAGGTACAACTTAATCTAATTTTAAGCGATATAGGGTGGCTAGATGTTAGTGACTATTTAGATAGATTTATAGGTGTTCAACATTTCTTTATGTCACATCTCCTGGTTTGGTGGTTTGGCCCTTCGTATCATAAAATTTTAGAGCTGAAAGGGAAATCCTCATATTATAAGTAAGACAAGGCCCAGAGAGTTCCAGTGATTTGCCCTAGACCCTGCCAGGAGTAACTTATCAAGTATCCATTATTATCAGCATTTATCAGGTACACATTGTTATGCTTGTCAATGAGACACTTTGCAGTACCCAAGAGGTCAGTCTTCTTTCCAGGATACCTCATGTGCCTCTCAATTCATTGCCTTTCCCCCTTCAAATCCATAAAGAAGTGTAGATCTAATATATACTTTACTAACAAGAATACTAGGGAGAGAAGCTTGTCTTTTTAAGCTCTACCATAACCTCCCATAAAAAATAGGGGCTGACAGTCAATGATCATTTTGATTCCATTGGGGTGTGCATGTGTATGTGTGTGCACACGTGCTTCAAGGATAGATAGTGATAGTGTGAAAGCCATTTTTAGAGAAAGCATCTCAAACTGCTGGAGGAGAATGATGCCTGACAAGCATTTCTTTTATTGAATAATCCAGTTTACAAATGCTTCCAGACAGACTGAGGAGACCTGACTAGGTTAAAAATATGACAACTACAGTCAAAGCCCAGATGGAAAGTGTGCTGGGAATTATAAAGGTAGACATGAGAGGGTTTCTCCTCAATGAACTCTGCTATTTTAGTAGATCCTCTGGTCTAGATATATAACCATTCTCCTTTATAGCAAAATCCCACTCAGGATAAAAGGAGAGAGTTAAATTGCTCTTAGTACTTTGTAAGATCTGCTGCTCATGCGTATTTGGAAGATTATGAAGCACTGAAGCCTGGGTACAGACAGACAGCTGAAAGTAAATCAAGGGAGCAGTTGGGGAAAAGGCACTTGAGTAGCCAACTTGCCTGTTTCATAGATCCTTATAGAGAATATAGGCATGCTGGGGCATTTTTGTCTTAGCAATTACTACTGAGATTCACCATTGCAGTGATCCACGGGGACTTGCTGAAAAGGTTAATGGCATCTATCAGATTTACAGGGTACAACAAGGAAGTTGGCACATTCCCTTGGTACGAGGTGTAATGTCACCTGTGTGGGCTGAGCAGTCCACATTCATTTCCATTCATTGGCCAAAGGGCCTGGGTTTCAACCAGCGCTAGAATGTAATCCGTCAACAGTTGAGCATTCATAGCAAGAAAAGTAGCAAAGGAGATTTGTAGAGAGAAGACAGCACAGCTGGCATATTGTGGTATCAGCTGATGGACCTTCCAAGAAAGGTAGGAGAGATCAGTGCCTGCGGTGAAAAGGTGTGAGTGTAAGACCAAGGTGGAAATAAATACCCAGACCCTGTAGCGCAACTCTTTAAAAAATAACTGCATTAACACACCCACAGGCATCCCACTATAGCTATGTGTAAAGGCGTTGTTCTCATCCACTTATTCTTGCACAGGGTTTTCAAAAAGCTGTTCAGATTTGTGTAAATATGTAACTATAATTGGCTTTCCAATTTCACAGCTTATCAAAGGCAGAAAGGAGGCTCACCAACATTTCAAAGACAATAAGCACATTTGATGCAATGGTCTATGATTCTTCCCAATGTTTTGAACCTGCGATTGTAGAAACAGATGGTTAGATTTTCTAGGAAGCTTAAAACAGAAGCTGAGCTAATATAAAACTGCTCAGCTATCAGACGGGGCAAATCCATTCTGTCGCTTTATTTCCCCCCCAAATCACAACCCATCAGAGGAAGGATTTAGCTTCACAAAAAGATATTTACCAGGAAGCTTTCTGCAGAAGAGAAGGGCATGCTTTGTTAAACCAGATGCATTTTATTTTTCCTGGAACCAAGATTTATGAAAGCAGTATGCTCATATTTCTCCATATACAGTAATTGGAACTCATTATGCTAATTGTATTTCCATTATCACTAATTAACAATCAGAGTGACCTGGCCCACAGTCTAATTTGTCTTTAATCTGTTTTTGTATAGGGAGTTTTACCCTGTAATTTCAAGGTGATAATTCTATTCAGTGCAACTTTATGAATTGCAGAAGGTAACACATTGGATGCTTGCTGTTATCCTCTTGCCACTGTTTGGGGGTAAAATGGGGAAGCAAATGGATATGCTTGCATGTGCCCTCTCACTGATGAAATAGGTGCTTGACCTGTGACCTCATAAGAGTATATATCCTTCATAATTCTTACTCAGATTGAACACCCGATCAAAGCAATGGAACAGTTGCTCATACTGTTCAAACTCCAGCTCTCAATCTAAAATACGTAGTACTTAGTCTAAGAAGCAGTTGACATTTGCTGTCATCAAGAAAGAAAATGGGTGTTTCAAGTACTTTCTAATGATTAGTTAACACCTTATAAATATTTCCATGTGACAAATCTCTTGTAAAGAAAGAAATGACAGGTTTGGATCATCAAGGAACTTGCTTCTCGTAAAAATGAGGTATCGAAGTAAGAGATGAGATACATTCATGGTCTTCTCTCTCAGAGGATATGTTTATTATTTATTGGGCAAACTTATAGCAGAAGGATGTCATAAGGGGGAGGGAGCTGGATTTGGAGTCCAAGCTCCAAATGAGGTCACGTCCAGTTGTGTTGCTGAATAGAAATCATCCCTCTCGGGGCGCCTGGGTGGCTCAGTGGTTTAAGCCTCTGCCTTCAGCTCAGGTCATGATCTCAGGGTCCTGGGATCGAGTCCTGCATCGGGCTCTCTGCTCAGCGGGGAGCCTGCTTCCCCCTCTCTCTCTGCCTGCCTCTCTGCCTACTTGTGATCTCTCTCTGTCAAGTAAATAAATAAAAATATTAAAAAAAAAAAGAAATCATCCCTCTCTCTGAACTATTTATTCTCATCTTAAACACCGAAATTATACATTTGAGATAAATTATTGAGGCAGCACTGAGCAGTGGTTAATGCTGTGAGGACTTGGGAATCCGAGTGAGTTAAAATTTGGACTCCACCACATATTTGTTGATGGCCTTAGGGAAATTGTTGGTTTCCTAAATATATTTTTAAATGGACATAATAATCTTTCCTCTTCATAGAGCTGTTTTGAGATTAAACTAAAAAAAAAAAAAAGAAAATATGTAAAATGCTTTGCCCCATTCTTGCTACATGGTAAGCACATAACAAAGGCTAGCTCTGATATAGGAGGGGCAGTCGTGCGATATAGTGCTTGGTAAACAAGAACATCTCCTCTATTGTGACAGGGTTGTGATGATCGCCAGTCCGTAAGGTGTGTTGTTTCATTCTGGAGGTCGAAGTGAATCATTGTAAAGAAACTGCTTCTGTTAAAAAGGACTAAAAATCATATTGGGAGAGAGAGGAATAAGAGAGAGAGAGCACTAAGAAAACTGAACCCGAGAAATTTACTTTAGAAAATAGCCTCTACTTAGCCTAAGAAACCTGGGAAATTTCAGATCCACCTTCCCACATACTGAGTCTAATCCGAGCAAGCAATGTTCCAAATGGCCTCTGTGCATTTCATCAGATCCATCTTCTTAGCCTGATTGACTTGTTTTCCCATTCTGGTCTTTTAGAGTGCCACAAACGGTTGGCAACTTTGAGGACTTCTTGAAAAAAAGGAAGCCCTTCTGTGATAGCCTACTCCCCCCGCTACCTGGCCCTCTGCCATACTTGCAAAGCAGTTGGACCACCATGCCTCTTCTCCACAGAAGAGAGCCTTTTCATGTTCTCAGGGGGGTCCTGTTTCTTACTTTGGCCTCTTCTGCTTGACAAAGAGTTTTTCTGAATCCCAGGGTCAGATATAATTGTAGCTCTATACCATACCCTGGCTTCACACACTCATGAAAAAAGTATTTGGTTTTCCTTGTCCATGGCATAAATCACAGGATATCACCTAATCGACAAAATAATCTTAATCAATGCTTCACCGTCTGGCTTTCCACAACAATTCCAACTCCCCGTTGATGTTTTCCATCTTCCCTTCTGTTAGACCAGATGGTGCATGTTCTAGCCTCTTTATTATCTTTTTCTGACCATAGTACTCTGTCCAAAGATCATTGTAGGAAACCCGACAGCAGCCCTGGCCCTGTCCGGCCTGTTAAACCTCACCATGATTTAGACAGCCTTTGCTAATGACTGTCCTTTTCTAAACCTGAGCTTTCCTCCAAAGTCACTGACAGGCTAGTCCATAATTACCGGATACCACAACAATTCCAGTCTTCACACAACCAGTGTGAGCTTTCTTTTCCAGGTAGATGCAGACTCCAACTGGAGACTTTCCCATTTGGCATGACATACTCTCACAAGGAGAGTCCGCGATCAGCATCTACCAATAATGGTGGTATCTCCTATCCTATTGTGCTAAAAAAGAGAAACATCATCACCCCTCCACGCTAGGGTGGAAGAAGCTGGACCATAATGTTTTTCTCACATACAAAATCCTGGCTTAATTATATTCATCTTCATTGACAACTGTTTTCCACTTACCTTTCTATACAAGCCCATAATACACATTAAAAAAAAAAAAAACTTAAAATAACTGACATATCTGAACATCAGTGGCACTGTGACATGAAAAAAGACAATTGGGAGTCAATTAAAGCTGTGGATCATTTTAAACAGTGATCATCAAACCTATCTTTTTGCTGCTGCTGCTGCTGCTGTGTGTGTGTGTGTGTGTGTGTGTGTGTGTGTGTGTGAAACAATCAGCACCAAATTCATTCCAAAGTAACAATATATTCTTTATAGAAATCATTTTAAAAATCATATCCTCAAACAGGCTGGTTTTCTGGACTTCAGTCCAGATCAGTCCAGTCTGATCTCCCCAAAACAAATTCACATAATACAGTCAGTAGAAAATGTAACAGATACACAGAGTTGAAAGAAAGCATCGGTATCTAAATTCCAAAGAATATGCATCAGTTGCTGAGTGAATAGATAGGCTAACTTGGCACCATTTTTCTATGGTATCTGACAGAACTGAAAATCACAGCTCAGAGAGATTTTTATCACAAAGGATTTTCAATTTGTTGTTTAGGAAGATAGATCTGCAAGTATCCTCTTTATCCCTAATGACTATAGAATGTAAATAATCTTGTTATAACCATATTTCATGTAAATTTTATCTCTGGATGAAGTAGATTTCCTTCCAGGCAATTTCTTTTTTTTTCCCCCACTCTGACCAGAAAGCACAGTATGTGCTTGGGCCCTGGCTAAAATAGAGCTCAGTAAGCTCGAAGCTTTGCTCATTGTGGGCCATCTTGCCATGGGGACACATCAGCTCGATGGTCTTATTAGAACAAGGGTGTCTCACGTAATTCTTGCTTTACTGGTGAGGTTTCTAGGATTTAGGACACATTTAGCTCCTCCTTTTCTTTCTGTTCAATTGGAGGAATAGAAATGGTGTGTCTTTTTTTTTTCCTGCAATTGCTGAATGTATTCTGTTCTTCATTTGCATACTGTCTGATGATTTGTGTTGGGGGGGCAGCCAAAAGGTCTCAGAATAATTTCCTTATAAAGCCATTTCCTTGCTGATAAGGCTTCCCATAAGCATGGCTGAGGAAAATGGGTCAGACTGGATTTCCGAAACAGTTTAAGGAAGCATCTTCCAGATTGAGCAGTACACTCTAGGCTTTAATGAAACATCTGAAGAGCTCAAGTTTTCCTCAAGTCATGCACCGGAGAAGCTCCAGATATCTTGCCTTTCTCCCACCAGTATCTGAACATGGCCTTCATCCTACATATACTCTGTGATCTTATTCCTCATTAGAATTTACTTTCTATAGCCAGATAAATATTATTAGGTATCACCTCTCTCTCTCTCTCTCTCTCTCTCTCTCTTTTTCTCTCTCTTTTAAATTACAGATTTTTAAAATATTACTTTCAATGTCATTCTTACTCCACGTAGAGCAAAAAAGTCTATTAATTTAGCCAAGACCTCAGAAGGTCTTTTAGACAGGGTCTCCAGGTTTGTTTTATAATTCCAGATGTTTTACACTTTTTATGATTTCATTCCTACCCAAAGTAGAAAGCAAAACTGACTTAAGTAATTTATCCAGGACATTTATTTATTTATTTTTCAAATCCTGCAGAGAGTCCTCATGTTTTATTTAATACATCCCTTTGACATCTTGCTTCTTGGGAAGATGCCTCCCCACCTTACTCTCTGCGGTGCTCACACACTGGCTAGGAAGGCTGAGCCTCCAGATTGGAAAGCAGGGTAGATGTCAGGATCCCCAGTGTGAATCTCATGGGATGTTGTGTGATATGTTCCTAGTAAAGATGGTTGATTTCAACTTCATTCAAGATTAGTTGGTAATCTAACCTATCTGCACCTGGTGAATGTAGATGTTCATTTCCTTCTCTCATTCATTAATCCATTCATTGGCTTGATATTTATAAGTCTCCATGTGATAATCCCCTTGAGGCTCTTAGGACATAGGTTGATGAAAATACAGATACAGACCCCATGGAGCACATAGTTTAAATGAAGAAATCATATCTAAATGACTAACTATGAATTTATGAGAGCTGAGACTTTGTTAGTCTTCACAAACAGCTGTCATGGTGCCCAGAAGTACCTGACACAGCCATGGTGCTTGGTGAATATTTGTTGAATAGACCAGTGACTAATAGGTCATAATAATGACAGAGACTTAGTCTGTCTTTTCACTGTTCCCTCCCCAGTTCCTAGAATAGTGCTTGGTTCATAAAAGGCATTCAAAAAACATTTAGCACCAGCAGTGTGACTGTGTATGAGGATGATACTAATAATTAAAACAATAATAAAGAGAACATAGTGACACTTTCTTTGTGCCATTTCACGTCTGAAAAAAAAATTAATCTGCATAGCAATCCTCTGAGTTAAGAACTGTTACTATCCCCATTTTCAGATGAGGAAAAGTTAAGTAACTCACAGAAGGCACACAGCTCATACTTACAGAACTGAGATTTGAAAGCAATGGCCTGCTTCAGAAACACCCTCTTAAAATACTTTGCTAACCTATTCAATGTGTGTTTGCTCAATTGACTTGAGCTCAACTTCAGCCAGACTTTTTTTGAAAGTTTTGAATAACAGGCTTACTGGTTTAAATATTATTATCTTTTTCCCCCTTATTATGGATCCCAATACTCATATTTCTCCTTAACATAGATCACTCCATAGATTCCTCATTCAGCAAATGCTTTTGAGATAATTGTAGAAGGATGACTCCATCTGTGGTTTGTAAGAGATATCAAAAAGGGAAGAACTAAAAGGAAGAGAGCAAGTAAGAGCTGGAGAAATAGGAATAATAGGGATTTCCTTGAGCCAAGTGATATGAGAGGAAATAATATGCTCAATCACAAAGATTGTCTAGCTATGGATAATAAAGCATGGAAAGATCATGCCAATGGTTTAAGCACTGCTGACTAAGGGACTGGAGGTACTGCTGATTGAAATTTTAAAAAATTGTTCCAGAATATACAGTTTTGGGGTGCACAATGTAAGTACAGCTTTTGAAGTGTTGGCTCAAAAGCAGGAGTCCTGAACTATAATCCATGGGCCAGATCAGGTCCATTACTTATTTTGGTAAATAAAGTTTTGTTGGAACACGGCCACATCCATTGGCTTGCACATTGTCTATGGGTATGGCTTCTTGTCAGGTACAATAGTGGTGTTTAGTGGTTGGAATAGAGACCATATGACTGAAGTGAAGACCAATAGTCTTCACTATTACCTTTGCTTAAAAGTAATGATTAAATTCCAACAGACTGTTAGAAATACTTTATGGAATCCCATGTGCATGTCCTTGACCAGTTTTTGGAAGTGTACAAGTATGTTTCTAAATGTTCAGTTAATCAAACAATGTTGTTCAACTCTGAAACCAAGATCCACACTTTCAAAACAGGTCCCCTTGATACAAAACTTTATGTGTAAATCAGCCTAACCCTGGCAGGGTCCCAAGACAGGCACTTATAATTGCATCCGTTTAGTTCATTACAACTCACAAATATGTATATAACACGTATTTAGGGTTAAATGGGCAGTGATGAGTGCAGGGAAAAGTGGTAGATGGAAGAGAAAAAATAAAGTTACAACCTCACTGAGATGTCAAAGTGGCCAGAGCAAGGAATACCACTGAATAGAGCCCATTTTCCTTTGCCTGTTATATTCTGAAGTTTCTTCTACTCTTTGCTCTTTGACCTACCCCTAAGGCCATCTTCAGGACCCTTTCCCTCCACTGAGTAAGGTGAAGTGAAAAAATCACTTCTGTGGGAAGCCAGAGACTTACATCCTGACCTCTCTTTTATCACATCCTGGGTGATCATGCTTGTTGAATCATTTTGCTTTGCTGACATTCATTGCTTTTTCTAAGTGATGGTAATTTCCTATACGTTGAATGGCCAAAGAATGCTTACAGTATCTCCAGAGATCTTGTCCAGGTCTAAGAGCTTTGTTCTTGAGGCTCTAGCCTTACGTGGACATCTCACCACACTGACTCCTTTGGAAATGTCATATGTACATTGATGCTTTATGTAGTGGGTTGAATACTTTCTTGAAAAGATATGTAGATGTGATCTTACTTGGAATAAGAGTCTTTGCAGATGTAATTAAAGATCTCAAGAGAGATCATCCTAGATTAGTGTGGAGTCTAAATTCAATGACAGTGTCCATAAAAGAAGCAGAGAGGGAAAAGACTCCAACAGACCCTATAGATACATATAGTTATGTATCTATAAGCTAAGACAGCTAGAAGCATGGAACAGATTCTCCTTTAAAGCCTCTAACAGGAACCAACCTGGTAATGATTTGCTTTGACTTCTGGTCTCCAGAACAGGGAAAAAATAAAATTTTGTGATTTTAACCCATCAAAAATGTATGGTAATTTGTTAAAACAATACTTGTTAAATAATTTTAATGCACTGTATTAAATGTTTGTTTTTTTAATTCTCTGTGTCACTAAAAATGGAGTTTTGCTATCTGCTTTACTTTTTCCTGCCTTATAGATTACTCTAATATTTTGGTATGATTTGTTAAATAATAAGTCACAGACCTTGAGAAAACCCTATTCCCCTCAAGGATTCTTCCTTAAAAATAGTAAATGTTTTCTAGCATTTTCTAGAAAATACATTTTTCTCAACTAAAAATATCTTTTGGAAAACACATCGAAAAGTTTCTATTGGAGCCATTTAGACCTACCTGCCAAAAAGTTAGCTGTAGCTATAACTGTTTTTTTTTCCCAAAATCTCATTCTAGTGTATTAGACACACACTTTTCAATGTAGACAATGCCATCTGCTTTGTTTCTGGACTCTAAAACCCAATGATTTGTGTATTCAGAAAGTTTTCCTCCTTGGAATGAGGGTTTTAAAATAAGGTGTCTTCCTTTAAACAAAAAAAAAAAGAAAGAAAGAAATGGGGGGGTTGCTGAGTGACTGGTTTTATTTTGGAATTTAAAATGCCCAGCATTTATGGATGTTAACTCACATTTATTAGCAAGATTTCATCAATTATGTAATAGATTGCTAAATGTCACTCCTGTGCTTCACTCCCAAAGTAACTGCATGCTATATGCTTAGGAAAATATCATATAATTATAAAGTAATTCTGTGTTCTAGTAGATTACTTAGTAATTATACTTAATACTGTAGTTCCAATAGTGATTACTATGAAAGCTCATTATAAAAGGCAGAAATAGTCACATATGTATTCTTAATTATATCTGCCACAATAGAAGTTAATGTTAATTGAAATGATTTATAGTTATTATAGTAACTCAATTAAAAGTATATAGTAGTAGTGATAACCAACCTTCACAAGAACAAAGTGTCAAATTATTGTCAGAAACTTGAAGAGTCACTATCGACAAATTCTGTTTGGTTTTCTTTACTCAGGAAATGTTTCCACCATTCTCTTCCTCTGAGCTTATTATTCATCATTGTCTCCCCAGTGCTAGAGGAGTATTTGACATCTTGAAGTACCCCACAAATGTGTACTAAAATGAATAAGGAACTTGTAATATTTATTTTGATCCACCTAAAATAATTTTTAAATGGATTGTAAGATTCCAAATCAATGCTTTTAATATTTGAGGGTCATTGGACTTTTGAGAGTATGATATAAAAGTTCCTGCTTTTCCTCAGTAAATTGTTTGTAAACATAGGTTTTATAAACATTTGCAGAATGTTCAGGAACCCCCTGAAGTCCATTCATGGAGTTCAAGTTAAGAACAAAGGCTCTTGAGAAAAGCAGCAGTTTTTCTTAAAGATTTATATATTTATTTTGGAGAGAGAGCATGCACACACAGTGGGGAGGGTCAGAGGGAGAAGGAGAGAGGGAATCTTGAGCAGGCTCCAGGCCCAACCCAGAGCCCAATGTGGGGCTCAATCTAACAACTCTGAGATCATGACCTGAGCCAAAATCAAGAGTGAGACGCTTACCTGACTGAGCCATGAAGGTACCCCAAAGAGCTTCATTTTCTGAACCTTATTTTCTATACCACCAGAGGCTTGGGGCTAGATATATTCCCAAGGGAACTTATAATAGGTTTCTTTCCTGGTTTTTCCTTTCCCCACTACTTAAAAAAATATGTGGAAAATTAAATCGTGATTTCACTCATGATTTATTTTGCTTCACATCCATCTTTAAATTGTCCAGGATCGGAATTTATAAAAAAAAATGCATTCCTTTGATAGGAAAGGACAAATAGCCTACATTTCTAAACACAAATATACAACCCTTTCAGAAGGTGAGTGTGAGATGTAGTTTCAGGTTCACAGGAAATATTTGGTTGCATTATTGGAATCTTGTTCTTCATACATTCCTAAGTGCAGATAACAGCAAGATGTCACTAGTGTCATATCACCCAAAGTGATAGATTTACTTGTGTGGGAGTGGTCTACGTAGTCAAAATTGGGTGAACCCTGAAAGTGCCAGACAGAGGAAATTCCCTTAAAAAGCTTTCTATCCCATTGAAGAAACAGTGGCAATGCTCAAGAAATAACAACACCAAAGTGCACAATTATAAATGCTACTGAATCCAGAGGAAAGGCATTTTGAAGGTGAGAATAGATGGTCAAACTTCAGAGTCAAGGTTGCAAAGAAACATTCTCCACTTTATATTAGCCAACTTTTTATCAATGTAGACATGAGTGTTAACATGGACAAAATGAAGTTATTATAAAGGTCCAACTGAGATCTGAGTTACAAAAGCCTAAGACAAAAGTCTAAGAAGATACAATATGCTCTCAGGAGGTCTGAATGTCATATATATTTGGCAGTACCTCTGAGGATTCAAGTAGCTGCTACCTCAAACCATTTCTCATGACATTTCCCCATCTTTGCCTGTGATGGGATGGGGCCTAAATGCGAGTTCTGAGAGAGTTAACATAGAAGAGAACACAACTTTCATGATATTTACTCTATCAACAGGGGATTTATTCCCAGTCCCCATTCCTTAGCGGTACAGAGCATCTTTCCTAATCTACATAATCACTTGTCAAGATGAGTGATTTCTATCCACTTGTCAATGTTGCTGTTTTTTTTTTAACATTACCTGAGAAATTGGTTTAACATATATTAACTGACATATTTTACTATGCAACTGGATACCGTGGATAGATACATTTCATAGCCTTTGCTTTCTCCCTGACCCCCCAAATGAGTTCAGTACTTACGAAATGAGCTGAATATCTCGAATTAAATTCATTACATTCTCTGGTGCCTGGGTGGTTCAGTTGGTTAAGTGTCTGCCTTTGGCTCAGGTCATGATACCAGGGTCCTGGGATAAAATCCTGCATCAGGGTCCCAGCTCATGCCTGTGCATGTGCTTTCTTGTGCACATGCAAAAATAAATAAATTAAACATTTTTAAATTCATTACATTCTTGCCTCACAGATATGTGTGATACCCGAATATACAGATATCTCAACTCAGCCCATCATACCAAGATATGGGATATACAGATATCCCAACTCAAAGCCCATTATACTATTCTGAAAGGGAGAGAGAAGTCTGTTCCTATGGATGGGTGTACTGCTTAAGATGTCTCTTCATCCCAAAGTATAATGTTTTATAAAATCCTTCAGTTACACAACACCAAAAAATCAGAGCAAATAGTTGTATGAGCTAATTCTCTTTAATATGTTTAAGTCATCTCAAGGCCCAGTGATGAATCATAAAGGCTCTGAGCTTAAAAGTCAGATTCAAAGGTACTTTCTTGGCATTTCAAAGTGAGAGAGATTTGTGAGTTATAGTAACAGACTCTTACTAGAATTGGAATTGTAGAACACTTCCAAATATATTTATCTCCCTTCTACTGTCTATTCTCATGTCAGAAATCCTATGGCTGTTTTATTTTCTGAATTAGTTCTAATTTCATATTATGCTATATTCAGATCAAATTCCCAAGGACATGAAGAATACACACAAAATTGCTCAAATATTAACTTAAAAAAAAAAAAGCAAAATATCTCCATGTAGGGGGAAAAAACCATTTAGTAGAATCAAGCTTTCTTCACTTCTTCCTCCCCCAAGATAGAGTCATCATTTCTCCCAATCATATAGCCTTTTTTTGCTCCTCATACAAGGCACATTTAAAGGAATCCAGAAAAAACATGCAAGTAGGTGGAAATCAGATTTGGGGGTTTTAGTGGGTCCTGGATAGTCAGACAATATTTTCTAAGGCTGACTCATAGAGTAACATTTGATTTCTGAGTGGATGAGAAAGATTTTATGTTTTTAGGCTAAAAACTGCTGTCAAATTGAAGTGGACATTTCATTTAAAAAATAAATCTTTCTCATTCTTCTTTAACCCAATGTTCACCACTAACATCATTTACATAGTGGTAGATGTTTCCTAAATTCAATCATTCAACAGACTCTTTTAGCCCTTAGTTGGTATCAGGCTGAGTTCTAGGGAACATAATAGAGAGAGCTAAGTCTAAGGAGGGAAAACCATCTGTCCAACAAGACCATTTCAGCAACTCCCAGAAAAGCCCATGTTCTTGGTTTCCAGGTCAAAGAAGATACAACTTCTTGGGGCACTTTTGTCAAACTAGAAGTCTTAGATGAAGTGGCTTTGTTGTATATCTTTCTCTGAGAAAGCCTATGTTAATATGCACATCATCAGTTCTTTTTGGCTTCATGACTTAAATATTTTTTAATTTAACCTTAAGTAAGTAATACTTTCACATGATTCAAAATAAATATTTAATCAAATGCTTTCCTTCCACACTATCCATTCAACGCTTCCCTATTCAACTAAAGTATGTTATCCATCTTCCACTGTGTAACCACCTTTTAGAATTTCATGATCCATATACAACTAAATACAAATATATAATCATGGTATATAGATAGTTTTTCTATATTTTTTTTTTACAGAGAAAAATTAGCATTCATACATACTGTTTTCACTTAACAGTAAATCTTGGAATCTTTTTATGCTGATACATAGAGAATTGCTTCATTGTTTCTTTTTTTTTTCAATTTATTTATTTTCAGAAAAACAGTACTCATTATTTTTTCACCACACCCAGTGCTCCATGCAATCCGTACCCTCTACAATACCCACCACCCGGTACCCCAACCTCCCACCCCCCTGCCACTTCAAATCCCTCAGATTGTTTTTCAGAGTCCATAGTCTCTCATGGTTCACCTCCCCTTCCAATTTACCCCAACTCCCTTCTCCTCTCTAACACCCCTTGTCCTCCATGCTATTTGTTATGCTCCACAAATAAGTGAAACCATATGATAATTGACTCTCTCTGCTTGACTTATTTCACTCAGCATAATCTCTTCCAGTCCCGTCCATGTTGCTACAAAAGTTGGGTATTCATCCTTTCTGATGGAGGCATAATACTCCATAGTGTATATGGACCACATCTTCCTTATCCATTCATCCGTTGAAGGGCATCTTGGTTCTTTCCATAGTTTGGCGACCGTGGCCATTGCTGCTATAAACATTGGGGTACAGATGGCCCTTCTTTTCACTACATCTGTGTCTTTGGGGTAAATACCCAGGAGTGCAATTGCAGGGTCATAGGGAAGCTCTATTTTTAATTTCTTGAGGAATCTCCACACTGTTCTCCAAAGAGGCTGCACCAACTTGCACTCCCACCAACAGTGTAAGAGGGTTCCCCTTTCTCCACATCCTCTCCAACACATGTTGTTTCCTGTTTTGTTAATTTGGGCCATTCTAACTGGTGTAAGGTGATATCTCAATGTGGTTTTAATTTGAATCTCCCTGAGGGCTAATGATGATGAGCATTTTTTCATGTGTCTGATAGCCATTTGTATGTCTTGATTGGAGAAGTGTCTGTTCATATCTTCTGCCCATTTTTTGACATGTTTGCCTGTTTCGTGTGGGTTGAGTTTGAGGAGTTCATTATAGATCCTGGATATCAACCTTTTGTCTGTACTGTCATTTGCAAATATCTTCTCCCATTCCGTGGGTTGCCTCTTTGTTTTGTTGACTGTTTCCTTTGCTGTGCAGAAGCTTTTGATTTTGATGAAGTCCCAAAAGTTTATTTTCGCTTTTGTTTCCTTTGCCTTTGGAGACAGATCTTGAAAGAAGTTGCTGTGGCTAATATCGAAGAGATTACTGCCTATGTTCTCCTCTAGGATTCTGATGGATTCCTGTCTCACATTGAGGTCTTTTATCCATTTTGAGTTTATCTTTGTGTACGGTGTAAGAGAATGGTCGAGTTTCATTCTTCTGCATATAGCTGTCCAGTTTTCCCAGCACCATTTATTGAAGAGACTGTCTTTTTTCCACTGTATATTTTTTCCTGTTTTGTCGAAGATTAATTGACCATAGAGTTGAGGGTCCCTATCTGGGCTCTCTACTCTGTTCCACTGGTCTATGCGTCTGTTTTTATGCCAGTACCATGCTGTCTTGGTGATCACAGCTTTGTAATAAAGCTTGAAATCAGGTAAGGTGATGCCGCCAGCTTTATTTTTGTTTTTCAACATTTCCTTAGTGATTCGGGGTCTCTTCTGATTCCATACAAATTTTAGGATTATTTGCTCCAGCTCTTTGAAGAATGCCGGTGGAATTTTGATCGGAATGGCATTAAAAGTATAGATTGCTCTAGGCAGTATAGACATTTTAACATTGTTTATTCTTCCGATCCAAGAGCATGCTTCATTGTTTCTTAAAGCTACATAGTAAGTCATTACATGGATGTACCATAAATAATAATTGTCCATCTCATATTGATGGAGTTTAGTTTTTTTTATAGTCTTTTGCTATTAAAAACATCACTGACATGAATAAACTTGTGCAAATGTCATTTCTTATGTATGTAAGGATATCTGTAAGGTAGATTACTGTAAGTGAAATTTCTGGGTCAGTGTGTATATTCATTTGTATTTTTGATAGATATTGATAGATTATCCTTCATTGAGTTATACCAGTTTACAAACATACCATCATGTTGCTACACAGCCTTAATAAAGAGTATGCCATCAAGCTTTTTGATTTCTGTCTTCTGGAGGGCAAAAACTTTACAACAGGATAGTTTTTAATGTGTGTTTTTCTTTTTATGAGAGTAGTTAAATGTCTATTCAGGTGTTTAAGAGATATTTGTGTTTAGCTGTGGAGGAACTTTCTGTTTTATTTTTTATCAATTTTCCTTTTGCCATTTTCCTATTGGATGTGTGAACATTCTCTTCACTTTTAGGAGCCCTTAAAATTAGGAAAATTAATCCTTTGTTGATCACATGAGTCGCAGATTTTTTTTTCTGAGATTGTCATCTGTCTTTTAATTTTTCTTTTTTCTTTTTTAAATTAACTCTTTAATTTAGGTAATTATACATTTCCCGTATACCTCATATACCTATATCAAGTTTCCCTTATTATTAATATCTCACATTGTCATGGTACATTTGTTACAATAAATGAACCAATATTGATACATTACTGTTAACTCCATAATTTATGCTAATTTTGTTTTGTTATTGTTGAAAAAATTTAGGTAACATAACATTAACCTTATTTTTTTTTTGCTTTTGAATATGATTGAACATGCTTAATTTTTTTAATTTATTTTTTATTTTCAGCATAACAGTATTCATTATTTTTGCACCACACCCAGTGCTCCATGCAATCCATGCCCTCTATAATACCCACCACCTGGTACCCCGACCTCCCACTCCCCGCCCCTTCAAAACCCTCAGATTGTTTTTCAGAGTCCATAACCTTTTTTTTTCTTTCAAGATATTATTTGTTTATTTGACACAGAGAGACACGGTGAGAGAGGGAACACAAGCAGGGGGCAGTGGGAGAGGGAGAAGTGGACTTCCCACAGAGCGGAGAGCCCAGGGTGGGATTCCATTCTAGGACCCAGGATCATGACCTGAGCGGAAGGCAGACACTTAATGACTGAGTCACCCAGGCACCCAACGTTAACCATTTTAAAGTGTACAACACCGTGTTGTGCAACCATCACCTCTATTTAGTTCCAAACATTTTTATCAACTCAAAAGATAAACCCCATACTTATTATGCAGTCTCTTCCTTTTCCCCTGTCCTTCTAGTCCCTGGCAACCACCAGCTGCTTTGTGTATCTACAGGGTTTTTTTTTTTTTTTTTTTTTAATTTTTTACCTTTTTTTTCTTTCAATTTATTTATTTTCAGAAAAACAGTATTCATTATTTTTTCACCACACCCAGTGCTCCATGCAAGCTGTGCCCTCTATAATACTCACCACCTGTGTGTATCTACAGGTTTATCTTTTCTGGGCATTTCACATAAATGGATTTTTACATAATATAATGATTGTGTCTGGATTCTCTTAATTAGATAATTTTTTTTCTTTTTTTTAAGTTAGCATAATGTTTTTGAGGTTCATCCATTTTGTAGTCTCAGTACTTCATTCCTTTTTATGGCTGAGGAATATTCTATGTATATACACAATTTTGTTACCCATTAATTCATGGATGGACATTTTAGTTGGATCATATGGCAATTATATGTTTAAGTACCTGAGGAACTGCCAAGCTGTTTTCCACATTTTACACTCCCACCAGCAATGTATGACAGTTTTAATTTCTCCATATGCCTCAGCAACACTTACTATTTTCCATTTTTCTGTTTGCTTTGTTTTTTTTTTTAGCCATGCTAGTGGGTATGTAGTAGTATTTTATTGTGGTTTTGATTTGCATTTCCCTAATAACTAATGATGTTGATCATCTTTTCTTGTGCTTTTTGGTTATTTATATATCTTTTTTGAAGAAATGCTTATCTAAGTCCCTTGGCCATTTTTCTTGGGTTGTTTGTCTTTTTTGCTGTTGAGTTGTAAGAGGTCTTTATGTCTTCCAGAGTTCTTTTATGTGTTATATATATATAAGTATATATATATATATATATATATACATTTGCAGACTATATATAGTCTGCAAATAGTTTCTGTAATTCTGCAGAACCACACTGTTTCTATTATTATAGCTTTGTACTAGGTGTTGAAATTGAGAAGTACAAGTCCTCCAACTTTGATCTTATTTTTCAATATTATTTTGGTTATTCAGGGCCCCTTGTAATTAACTCTGTATGAATTTGAGGATCGCTTTTTCCATTTCTGCAAAAAAGGCCACTGGAATCTTAGTAGGGATTCTATTGTATCTGTAGATCATTTTGAGGAATATTACCAACTTAAAAATATTAAGCCCTCCAATTCATAAATATAAAATATCTTCCCATTTTATTTAGGTTTTCTTTAACTTTTTTTTTTAACTAATGTTTCCTGGGGTTCAGTATATAAGGCTTGCACCTCCTTTGTTAAATTTGATCCAAAGTATTTATTCCTAAATCAACTTCTTTGTATATTACATGACCAAAACTGCCAGTATCTTTTACGGTTTGGGATTTTGATTCATAGTTATATATAGCTTTTCTCTTTTGAGATTATAAAAGAACTTCCCTGTTTCTTTCCAGAACTTTTATATCTTCATTATTATCATTTAAATCTTCAATCCATTTGGAATTCATTTGGATGTAAAGTGCAAGGTATAGGTATAGGTTATTTTTCTCGTCTAGCTTTCTAATTTCCCTAACATCATTTATTGCATTGTCCTTCTTTTCCTCGCCAATACCTTTAATCAGATATTAAGTTCTATATATGTTTAGGGGTGCCTGGGTGGCTCAGTTGGTTAAGCGGCTACCTTCAGCTCTGGTCATGATCCCAGAGTGCTGGGACCGAGCCCCACGTTGGGCTCCTTGTTTACTGAGGAGTCTTCTCCTCTCCCTGCTGCTCCCCCTGCTTGTGCTCTTTTGCTCACTTTTTTTTCTCTCAAATAAATAAATAAAATCTTTTTAAAAAATTCTATATATGTTTGGACTTTTTACTGGACTTTCTATTTGGCTTATTGGTTTGTCTACTTACACTCCACTCCACTGTTAGGATTTTTTTAGCTTGTTTTAATATCTGCTAGGGCTAGTCTACCCTCATGTTTCTTCTTTCTCATGGTTTTACTATTACTCTTTTTTTTTTTTTTCTTTTTTGGTTTTGTTGTTACTCTTGTTCTTTCTTCACAGGAACTTCAGAGTCAACTTATTAGATTAAATCAGAACTTTGTTTCATTTAAATTTAGAAATTAGGGAAAATTTACATGTTTATGATGTTGAGTCTTTCTGTTCAAGATTATGCTATACCTTTTTGTTTGTTCGTGTCTTCTATTGAGGTTGTTAGTAGTATTTAAAATGTGTCTTCCTATAGGACTGAATCATTTCTTGTTATATTTTTTCCTTGATATTTTATCTTATACATTACTCTTATAAATGGACATTTTCTTTCATTGTAACTTTCATTTATTTATTTATTTTAGAGAGGGAAAGAGAAGGAGGCAGGGGGAGTGGAGGCAGGATAGGGAGAGAGAGAATCTTAAGCAGGCTTCACACCCAGGGTGGAGCCCAATGGGGGACTCAATCTTACAACTCTGAGATCATGACCTGAGCCAAAATCAAGAGTCAGACATTTAACCAACTGAGCCATCCAGGCACCCCATTCTTTCATTGTATCTTCTAACAGCTTTTTATTTGAAATTGGTCTAATTCATGAGAGCTGCAACAAGTGTTTATTTTCAAGAGATGGTTGGCAAATAACTGATAACTCATCTAGCTTTACCCAAAAGATGTATCTTAAATTACATTTTTTTAAAGCCAGTATACTATATGTTGGCTAATTGAATATAATTTTTTAAAATAAATAAATCCAATACAAAACTTATATTTTATTGTAATCATAATTTATGCTCTTGATTTGAAATAAGAAAGGTTTAAAAATTGTAGCAATAACATTCTCTACTATCTTAATATTGTATATCATTTAACTTTGACATTAATGTATGTGTTTAATTTATCTACATATGAATATACAAAACCTACACATGTATTTCCTGACCGAAAATATCATTGATGTTGCCTTAGTTTTTGCTGGTAGTTATATGTCACTTCAAAATTACATTTGCAGTGCGAAGACTACGAAATAACTTTGAAACCTGAAACATGAGGACTTTCCTCAGCTGTATATTTTATCACTAATTGTTTCTTATTTCTGCATTAGCTCATGGTATAAACTAGGTGCTTTCTGACTTTCAGAGAAATGCTGATTCCTGTCACTGATCCCCATAGTCTGCCTGGAAAATTTTGTTGATTCTCTTTCTGTTATTGTCAGCATTCCTTTTTATTCTTCTTCAAAATAAGATTCTTCTTTTTTTCAAAAAAATTTTTTTACTTATTCATCTGAGAGAGAGAGAGAGAGAGAGAGAGAGAACAAGCAAGGGGGATGTTCAGAGGGAGAGAGAGCAGCAGAGTCCCCAATGAGTGGGGAGCCCAATGTGGGGCTCTATCCCAGGACCCCAGGATCATGATCTGAGGTGAAGGCAGATGCTTAACTAACTGAGCCACACAGGCTCCCCCCAAAATAAGACTCTTCTAAACAATGAGGAAATAGGCAAAGTAATTACTAGCACTTATATTTTAGAACAGATTTTCTTGCCATTTTTGTCATATCACATGAAATATTTGGAACTTAGAAACTCAGGATGGCTATCCAACAAAGACAGCTTTTTAAATAATTAATTAATTCGTTAACTTGTTTATTTATTTCTATTCATCCAACCAGCTCATAGACTATAAAATGCATCTATCTATCTATCTTCCTGAAAGATATAAGCAATTAAAAAAATTAAACAGAATCATGTGTAACTCAAATAGGCATGAAATAAATATTTGGTAGAAAAGTGAATAAATGAATTAATAATTGAGTAAAAAGATGGGCTTTCACAATTCATTTTTGATATTTTAACTTGGGATTTATCACCAGAAGTAAGAACTTTTCTCTGCTTCTGCTATTAAAATCTAGGAGGACGGAAGCTTTGCCATTAACCAATGTTAGCCTTTTAGGGATTCTATATATCATCCTCTTCCCACTTCTGTTGTCCACTACAATGAATGATACTTCCATTTGGTGCTACTCTTTTTGATGTCATGTATCCTGCAATACTTAAGGAGAAGTTCTCAAATTCCAGAGGAGGTAGGAGCAACAATTCAATAGAGGAGCATTTGGGATGGTGGATTGGATCAAGGTAGTGGAAATCTAAGAATAGTCACCGAACTTTCACAGGGAAGGAATATGGTATGGCCCTGGATTGCCAAGCATACAGTAATGTTCAAGCCCACCATCATGAAACTGTACAGGGAGAATATAAGCCAGACATTTTACTCAAAAGAAGTATCATAAATCTCTGCTTCACATTTTGTCTCTAAGAAGGAGTCAAGGAATGAAGGGAATCATGACATTTGATCCCAAAAGTTCAGATCTAATTAGGAAAACTGTGACTAATAGACATAAAGTAACAAAAGAGCTACAGAAAAAATATATATATAATTTTTAAAAGGTGGTACCAACCCATAGTTATCCAGAGGTAGAAAGAACATTACTCAGACACTGAAAGGTAAACATACATCAGGCACTGATTTTCATGGCATGGTTATAACTGAATGCCTGAGAGCCCTGGGATTCATGGGTTCTGATAGTCCTTCTAAGAACAGCTGGTATCCCTTCAAAGTCTTGAGGTCAGAGCATTATCCAACATCTGGGGAGCACTTACTATCCACAACACACTGCACCAAACATGTAATATACATCTCTCATTTAACCTGAAAACAGCCATATGAAATACTTCCTCTCTCTGTCCTTATTTTCTAAATGAGGAAATAGAGGCAAAGAAAGACTCAGAATCTTGGACACCAGTAAACTGTTGATCTAGGATTTGAATCTCAACCCTCTGCTCCAAGATCCAAACTCTTTAATTATTATGCTTCCCCCCTTCCCCGGCCCTGGAATGAGGTTGAGGACTTTTAAACAAGATGAACAAAGAGGGGACTTTAATTTGAGTACAAGTTTTTCTTCTTTTTTCTCACACTCTGCTGAAACTCTTAACATCTTCCCTACCTCCTCCCCCATTCCCAAAGTCCTAACACAAAATTCAGCAAAACTATATTATTACCACAACCTGTAGAGCCTATAGGTTGATTTTTCTGCAGGCCTGCTCTAAGCATGCACACAATTGTGGCCTATGAAAGAGGGGATCAGCTTCCCTGGGGCAGCTATAAGGGTGCTGCATGCCAGGGCCTAGAGGTCAACAGAAAGGCTGTCCCTGAAAAGCACAGATGACGGATGGCCTGAATGCACAAGGGGCTCTGGAATGCTCTTTTATCTTAAGTCACAGCACTCCCCCCACCAGCCCCCAGCCCTCCATTCCTCCCATACCTTGTTTCCCATCCCTCATGCCAATGGATTTACTCTTCTTCCTGGCTTTGATTAGCCTGCCCCACAACCAACCTCCACCCTGCTTTCCTGTCCTCCCTAAGAGCCAAGAGCCCTCCAACATGAGGGAAACACTCCATCATCATGATGGGAAGTGTCAGGTGCACAAGATAAATGCAAATTTCATGGCACCGCTGCCTCATTCAGCCAAGTTTTATGAGACTGAGAAAACTTGGAACCTTATGCTGTGGGGCCATTTGGTTGGCAGGGAGCAAAACAGACTTTATCCAACACCGTCTGTTGGCAGCTCTGGTGCTAGATTTATAGAGAGAGGTGGAGATGGCTCTGGCTATCGAGCCTGCTGCTCAGCCAGCTGGGGGCCTCTCAAGTGATAGAAGAATAATGGCGTGAATCCTGTGAGAGAGCATTCTACCTAAGCTCTCCCAATGGCATCTTCAGGATCCTCCCTCAGGATGGAGAGGCATGCACCAGTGAGACTGGCCTCATGCACAGAGGTTGAACATTCCCGAAAATTCTAGCTACTCTTTGTCAGTGCCCACAATACTCATGAAACCTGGCATCCACACCAGGCTGAAGCTGGAAAAAGATTTCTCTGATGAGCGATGAAGTCTGTTTTGTTACTTGTTCTCCTTTGAGTTTGTGGTTTTCTTTTATAGAGGACATTGCTCCATCTGCCTCCAAATCTATTATCCTGAGGGGTAATAGATTATCCTGAGGGGGTGTCTGCCTGTGAGGAAACGTTTGACACAGGCTCTGATAGAATGGCAACAACAACAACAACAACAAACAAAAATAAAAACAAAAACCAAACAAACAAACTAAACTCTGTAGCCAGACTGCCTAAGTCTGAATCCAGCATGCCTCCCTCACCAGTTCTGTATGAACTTGGGCAACTTTTTAATTTCTTAATTTTTAATTTCTTTCCATCTAAGTTCTCTTTCTATAAAGAAACCATAATCATGACATCACTTACCTCATAATGTTAGTTGGTCAGATTGAGTGAGAAAATAAAATACAAAAATGCAGAGCAGTTAGCACAGGGCCTGAGCACTGGTAGCTTCTCCATGAAACTTGGCAGCTGATACTGGGGCAAATGCACTTTCTGACTTTTTGCACAGTTTGGTTTTCCAACGGATGGGAATCAGTCTGAAGACCTCTGATCACAATGAGAAGTTTCAAAAGGGCTTCTCAGCACTGCCTGGAGATTTGACTTGATTATCAGAGAGCACACTGAGGAGGGTAGCTCCAGATTCTAAACTCTTTGATGGCAGGACTGAAGAGAGGAAGGAAATGTGAGTAGCTCTGTAATCTTGTTTGAGAATAGCCATCTCCTCTTCACAGAGGGAGTAGACCTATGATTGAAGGCTAAGGAAGAAATTATCTTTTCTGGTCCTCTGATATACAGTAGTAGCCGAAACCCAGAACAATGCTTTGTAAATAGAGTCAAGTTCTGTGTGGAGAAAATTCTGGATCTTAAGGACTTTGGCATTTTGGGGGAGGGGGCAAATGAGGAAATTGAGGTCCAAAATGAACATGTTTTCTGGTCCCCCAGCCAGACAAAAGAAGAGTTAAGGGTAGAACTCCAACTCCCAACTCCTAAGTCAGTGTCCCTGTATCGTTCAGGTCACTGAACCATTCCTTCAGGTCACTCTTCTCTAGGTACTATATCCGCAAAGTACTGGGTCAGTAATTAGGAGAGAAATTTGGGGAGCCTATTAATATCCATATGTCAGACACTGAGCTAGACATTTTGAGATGCTGCGGAAGAGTACCATCATCTCTGTTCTCAAACACCTTATAAGAGAATTGGTCAGACACCATGGAAGGGCCAGTGGAGCAGAGTGGGATGGGAAAGGGTCACAACAGAGGCCTATCCAGAGTGGGAGTAGGAAGGCTGTGTGAGCAGACTGGACCCATGTTTAGCCTTCTAGGTAATTTAACATAACCTATGGAATTATTGCTTTAATCCCTCATAAGCACTTCCTTAAGGGGAGCTCTGTTATGTTTTTTCACCCTATATATTTAGAAAAGAATCCTCAGCAAGGCTCTTCACTTCCCCACCACAAAGACTGTTTTAGCTCTCTGACTTAAATAATAATAGTAACAATAATAGCAATCAGGGTAGTTATCATTGTTTGCACACTAAGTATGAGCGAGACCCATGGGTAAGAACCGTGAGCTAACAGATGATCCATTATGTTGCAAAAGTTCAGAGACAGCCCTGCCTTTCATGAGTTTTAGAGTTCCATGCAGGGAGGTCTCTTGTTTAGCCTTTTCTGAACTTCCAACTGAGGAGGGGGCTTGCCTCAGGAGTCCCAAATGAGTGATACAAAGCACAATTCATAAGCTTGTCCTACAACTTCCTGAGGAAAGAGCCTTGCAGAACTCACACACCAAACAAAATAGTTAAGGGGAAAATGAGAAAAAGGGTTTTTTTTTTTTAATCAATTATACTTTTAAATTATTTTCTTCACAGGATTTATTAGAACAAGAAGAAAACCCCCTAAAGTTCTGAAGAAATATTAACATAACATGCCTGTAACTCATGCTGTGTTTAATGAGA
The DNA here is from genome assembly GCF_020171115.1 of Neogale vison. Classification (NCBI taxonomy): domain Eukaryota; kingdom Metazoa; phylum Chordata; class Mammalia; order Carnivora; family Mustelidae; genus Neogale; species Neogale vison. The sequence continues at coordinate 88,708,007 of NC_058098.1, read as the reverse complement.
GGTGCTGTTTTTCCTGCCATGGGGGCCATAGCCCAATGAGTGATGGCTCTGAAAAGGGTCACATACATATTCATCAAATTCGACATGCACATGTAAACTGGTTTTAATAGGCCATGACAGCAGAAGTTGTGTCGGGCAAATAGCTGCACATGTGCTCCTTCCCTCAACTGGCATATTTAGCCATTAACGCTCTGGTATCCATGGATGAAATATTAGCTTGTTAACTTATGACCATCGGTTGTTGTTGATTCTCAGTGGCAACCAAGGGAAGAGATCCTCTCAGCTACTTTATTAGGGGTGAAGCTTGAACTTCAAGATGCTCGTTTAACTTTAATGGTGCCATTAATACCATTCTGCTCCCTGAAACTGCAGTCCAGAAGACGCATGCACAGTGTTCTAACCAAAATGGATATTGCACCCAGTCCAAAATGAAGATGACTCTTGTGGCTCCTACTGTGTCACCATCACAGATGGCCTGGGTTTAAAACCTTTTCTTAATATATCTCAGTGTAAGATTCGTTTTCTGTGTCAGCCAGTCTGAGGGTTGTTGAGGCATGCATGGTTGGTTAAGCAGACATGAGTTGCAAATATGAACTCTTCTAACACTCTCTCCTTGGTTATCTGATGAATACATCATCATGCTCACGAGTAAATTAAATTAACAGAAGTAACTGAAACTATGATTGAGCCTTAAAAAAATTTTGTCTTATAGAGGATACCATACAAGAACAGGACCCCCAAGTCCATTAAGACACTCGGGCCCCAAGTTGGGGTTGATAAATTGCTTTGTTGTAACCATCTGGAGGACTCTAGCTACCTCAACCATCAACCTCTGGATACCTATATTTGTTTAAACACAAGTATCTTTAATGAACCATGAACATTTGTCCTCATCCATCAGACAAGATTCTTCTTGGATTGAATTGGTGTCTACTTTCTATAAAACAAACACCAGTGGATTTGCATTGCCTAAAGATTTGGTCTAACTTAAGTGAATGGAGCTATGGATGTCTTTAAGTAACATGTTGAAGAGGAGCTTATAATAGCCTAAAATTTATTCTATCATTCATAATCAATCACGTTTTATTATCCCTATCTTGCCTCCCTCATCCCTTTCTTTTTCCATGTCTTCTCCAAATCAATGATTGATCTTTGGAAAACAATTTTCTGAACTATTACCTAAGAAAGTCCTAGATCTTCACCAGCTTAAAACCAGATCCACATTATGGGGTGCCTAAATAGCTCAGTGGGTTAAGCCTCTGCCTTTGGCTCAGGTCATGATCTCAGGGTCCTGGGATCAAGCCCCACATCGGGCTCTCTGCTCATCAGGGAGCCTGTTTTCCCCTCTCTGCCTGCATCTCTGCCTACTTGTGATCTCTCTCTCTGTGAAATAAATACATAAAATCTTTTAAAAAAAATCGGATCCACTTTAGCTGCCGAGAGAGTAACCAACATAAAATGAAACTGTATGGTCAGAAAATATGTTCAAAGAAAAATTAGTTGAATAAATTCACTGGCTGATTAGTTCTTCCTCATGAAGATATTTTCCTGAGCACAAGGAATCATATGCATAACATCCTTCTCTTGACTTCCCCGTAGTCAGTTATGAATGGTCCCAATTCTATGAGTTTTGTACAGGCAATAATTTTCTCAAAAAAAAAAAAAGTATCGAGTATTGTACTTTCTGAGGTAGACATGTCAAATCTATTCTTGGCTTTTCAAAAGGGATGTATTGGACTTCATTCTCAGACTTAATGTCTTGGGATAAGGTAATTTAGGAGAGAATATAATAATATGGGCCAGCTCTTCATTGTAATATATTAGAGGACTCAAATTTATTTGGCTACTGCATTATAATACAATGGTTTTTATGCCCTACATCACATATGTTAAGGAGTTTTTACTGATTTTATGTGTTTTTTTGATAGTCTCAGTTTGGAAGATCATCTCCATGTGTATAGGTGATGTGATATGTGTTCATTATTTTTCCAGTTCTGGCTTAGGCTCCTTAGTCCACTGTAACCAAAGAACACAGGACAATTTGCTTGATTTCTGCTTTTGGGGGGGGGGGGGAAGAACTTCCTTGCTAACTACTCTGATTACATCTCAGTGCAATTAAGAAATTCATCCCTAGAAAGCAGTGTTGCTTTCGATGACCAGCGGGCTGAGGAAGCAGAGGGCCAGCTCGTCTCTGGCACTACTGCCCATCACCAAGAGTCAGGAATGACTGGTTGCCCTTGGCTGATTCAGAAAAATGCCATCTGGGATAGATTTCCTTTCAACTCATTGGGAGGAATTCAGGATCATGGGCAATAATTGAAAGCTGTTGTCTTTTGGGTGGTATTTTATTTAGCTCTTTTTTTCTAGTTAGCTTCTGGAAATCAGGCTGTCTGGGCTAACACACATCTACTTATTCTACCTGTACTCAGCCTCTTGACAAATGCCCCTTAAGCGAAGAGTGCGCACCCATAAATAATGTGTGGTTTGCATTTATTCTCCTCCGAAGTGCTGTAAACATCAAGGCCTACTTATCAGAGGTGTATGCCTGGTAACAGAGGGTCACTGAGAACTAGAACCAAATGAATTGAAGTAAGCAGAATGAATGGCGAAGCTGGTCATAACTGAACGCCGGGTCTGAATTGAGGCCACTCAAAGTAGAGCACAAATGACTTTAATCCACCGCTCTGCCCTGCTTTCTTGGGGGGATAAATCTGTCTCCAGTTTTTATTTACATATTATCATTTTCCCATATGTCACTGTCCTAGTTTCAGACTTGAGTAAATCCACATTTAAATAGTGATTTGTCTCCTTTTGATAGTAAATATTCTCCTAAGTGGTGGTTAGGATTAAAGGGAATTTGTCGACAATAGGTAAAGGGGGCTATTTAGGATTAAATGAAATTATACACTCAACCAAGAGAGCCTTCACTGGGAAGCTCAGGCCAGCAGGTGCCGGTTGTCCCACAAATTCCCCCTTTGAAAGTACAGTGATAATTCCCTGAAAGGAGCAAAAGAAAGGGAGGGCGTGGAGAAACAACACACACAAATGTTCTCAGCTCTCCAGACACCTCGGGAGGGGGCAAATCCTGCCCTAAACAGCCCTCAAGACGCCACCACTTAAAGGTTAGCAAAGAGTTCTTTTGAGGTGACATTTAAACCTTTAATAGCTCCCAGCCAGTTTAGGCAGGAATAATTTCCCCTCACTGGAGGCCCGGAGCCGGGCACTGCTCAGTTACCTGTCTACAGAGGATGTGAGGGTGTGGATGAAACTCAAGCAGGGTGATTTGAGAATGGGGGTTGGGGGGGGCGGGGAGCCCGCCAGTGTCTGCAGCCCTTGCCCTCCCGCCCTAATTGCACCAAAGGCCGAAAAAGCTTCAGGTTGCACATTAGGCCCTTGCTGAGATTAGTAATTATAATATCAGTTTCCCCCAAACAGGACTGACAGAATGGCTGGGGGAGCAGAGGTGACTCAAAGTTTAGTAAGTCGTAGGGAAAGTTTACTGGCTCCTGCTGTTTTCTGGCTCACAAATTTGGCCTTTCTACTACCCAGCCCTGGCCACAAACAGTAGGAATCCTTTTCAATCACTATTAGCAACACTTCATTTCTGTCATATTTGACCCCTGGCAAACTGCAACTCAGCGAAGAACATTCCTTCCAGAAAGGAACCAGACATCATTCAGCTAGAGACGATTTACTGTGGGACATGGAGCTGATTTGCTTTTGTTGTCCCCCTGGAGCTACTCAGCCGGTTAAAATGAATTGTCTCTTCGTGCTGCAGTGCTTGTGGGAGGGTCTTTCCTGAGAGACAGAGAAAGGGGTGAAGGCCAGTGCTGGACCATCCTGACTTGTCATTCTGCCCTTTGTTCTGAGCCAGGGTCTTTGGAGAATCCTCTCTGTTCAACTAGAATATTTTGTAACTTTCCTTGAAAGCAAGGCATGGATTACATCGTTGAGAACGGCCACTTTCTCCTTCATGTCAGGGCCTCTGTGGTGTCTTTCTCTGGTCTCTGCTCACACTTAATTTGTCTAAACATGAAGGCAAAAATAAAAGCAAATGACCCAAACATGAGAAGTTTGAAGGCTGAAGGCATGTACCCCCACCCTTCCTTTACACACTGCAAGAGAAAGCATGGGGGACTTTCGGACTACTGTTTCCTTCCTGCCTATTTGTCTATCAAGGGGATTCCTAAGCAGTGCCAAGAGGACTGCGACTCAGTCACCTCAACTGCCCTTGGGTATCTCTCATTGTTAATAACAGTCATCGTATTTGGGGAAAAGGGGGTTATTGTTTCATGGTAAGAGCCTTCTCGGGGATGATGATAAAGTTTTGAATAATGTTGGTGGTGATGGTTCTACAACATTGTAAATGTGCTTAATGCCACTGAACTGGACACTTACAGATAGTTACAATGCTAAATAGTATGTTTGCATATTTACCACAATAAAATATTAATCTGATTTTTAAATAATTAATATCAATTGCAAAGCATACTCACTGAGATGTCTGACCTGTGCTCTCTATCTTCACGTCTTCTAGAAGATCTCCTTCGCCAGGTCATATTGAGGAATGTTGATTCCAGCACCAAAGCACCAATCCTACCCCATTTCAGATAGAGTTGGAAGCAAAGGTGGGTTAGCAAGAGTTAGAGCATGTGTGACCAGGCAGAAACTTGGATAACCCACTAAAGACATCAATTTATGGGTTTGAGATACTCAGATAGTTTGTTGGGCTGCAACTTAGGAATGAGATGGGCTCAGGTAAAAATTATGGGAACTGTCTTCTCACAATTACCCACAGACATTTCAAGAGGTAGAAGATATGGATTTCTAGAAAACCACACATATTTGGGGGAAAATCGGGGTCATTCTCCAGAGGCTTTGATCCGTTAGCTGGCATTTCACAGAAGGCAGCCAGACTGTGTTGGTTCGACAACAGCAGTGCAAGCTGGGACCAATTAATTTACACGGCTTCTTGTGGGATAGACAGCGAGGCCTGATGTGTCCATTGCTAGCCTTAACAAAAGTAACTGTGAAGTGTTAAAATAGTTTGTAAATATATAAAATCAACACATGATTTGATCTTTTGTAAGCATCAACACCCATTGAGTAAGTATTTGTGAATTTCATTGGTTAGTCTTTGTGACCCCAGATCGTAGGCACCAGGGTGAGGGTAAAATTTGAAATCCACATCATAATATTTTTCCATATAAGAATCTAAACACTGGGCTTATTGAGGCTTTAAATGTTCGTTGATTCTAGAGTCAATCATTACTATTTGGTTTCATGGGCATGGTTGGGCACTAACTTAGACCTTCTAGGAGAGTTGTTAATTGTTTGAAACTCATCACCTGGAGCTATAAATGTGATTTTAAAATGTGGCCCCATCTGAGCAAAGCTTTCCATGGCCACTTCAGCCTAGACTTCATTCTTTTCCTCTCTTCCAACATTTGTTGGGTTTGGGCCATTCACTGGCAATTAATCTGCTGAATCCAGGGGACATTCTGAGGTAGCCGCAGAACATATTGGAGAGGGACAACCTGGGTTACCCAAGGCAGCAGTGAGCTTAAAGGTCATGCCTAGAAGCCACATGCCCTCAAGCTTCATTGTTCTAAGAGTTCAAGAAATTGCCTTTTCCTACTCAAGATAGAGGAATAAACTAAATATAAAGTGGAACATGACTTTCAGGGGATGCTATGTAAAAACACAGGACCACAGTGGTAGCAAATACACTTTATTTAAGAAGAACATTCTGTTTCCACATACTTTAATCCCTCGTTTTCCATAGCCCAAAGGTAACTGGGAAGGAAGCTGGACTGGAGTCTCCCTGCCTCGATCTTCACCGAGACACGTGTTAGGTAAGATAGTAAAGATTAGATAGAAAAGCAAGAGATAGACCCCCACTCATGTACAGACTCATAAGGAGAATGACCCCAGAAACTGCCCCAGGACTTTGATTCTTTGGAGATAAAAGGGAGCATATGCAAAAGAGAATTTTTGTGAAGAAAGGAGTGAGGAGGATTTTTATTTGTTTGTTTTTTGAAGGAGTTTCCTGTGTTGTCATTTCTCCTTCTCTCTCCTTGGATGAGGGAATTGGGATGCCCCTCATCATACAAACCAAATGGTTGGGGTGCGGGGCGGGGGGAGGGTATGTAGGAAACTACTTACAGATTGGCCTGTGTCCCCTGACTAGTGCCTAATTCTTGGGGTAGTGAACCGGGGTCTGACTCCAGCCTCAGGACCCTAGAACGCTGGGAAGGCTGGCTGTCTGTTTTGATGGTAAAAGAGAAGAGAGGAGCCCACACACCCTGAGTCGGCAGGACAAGATATGAGGGTGCTTCCCAAGGATCATAGAAGGGATACATGGATGGGAGGGTTGGTGTTATGGCAAGAAAGTGCCCCCAAGGGAAAGACTCGGTTTAACAATCTTTCAGGCCCAGAGGGCATAATACTTCCCAACTGAGTAACATCTGTCCTATCTTTTTACCTCTTCTCATTCTCTGTCGCCCCCACCTTCAACCCTTGGATAGAGAGAAAAATCACAGTTGGAGAGTGGAGGAAGCTGAGCTATGGCAGGACAGACAGCAGAGAGACACACTGCCCCCACACTGCCTTTCCACTGCAGGCTTTCAGTTTGAAGCAGAGAGAGCCAGAGTTGAAAAGCGCTTTAAAGCTAAGTCAAGGGGGAGCCTGGGTGGCTCAGCTGGTTAAGCATCTGCCTTCAGCTCAGGTCATGATCTCAGGGTCCTGGTAACCAGCCCTGCATCAGGTTCCCTGCTCAGCTCTTGGACCCTCCCTGCATTGTGCTCCCCACCCTTTTTCCCTCTATCTCTCAAGTAAATAAAGTCTTTTAAAAAAAAAACAAAAAACAAAGCTAAGCCAAGCTTTGGAGTTTGGATGGAATTCCATCTTTTAGTTCTTTTGTGACTTGACTTTATTGACTTAATGACTTGAAGTGAGTCAAGGGTCTTTATTATTAGAGGATGACCAGAATTGTTACAGGTGGACCAAATTTTTATCCAGGGCAGAGAAAGTGAAATAAAATTTAACAGAAACTGCCATTCCATTTCAGTAGGCCCATTGCTCTACCAATGGCAGGACTATTAACAACGATATCCTTCCTAATGGGGATGGTAGGGTTTAAGAAGCTAAGTCAGGGTATGATAAATGTCTAATTATTAGTAAATTGGTGGATAAGCCTATTTAAATATGTTTGGGTCATTTTCTTTTTCTTTTTCTTTTTCTTTTTAAAGATTTTATTTATTTATTTGACAGAGAGAGATCACAAGCAGACGGAGAGGTAGGCAGAGAGGGAGATAGAGGGAAGCAGGCTCCCTGCTGAGCAGAGAGCCCGATGTGGGACTCGATCCCAGGACCCCGAGATCATGACCTGAGCCGAAGGCAGCGGCTTAACCCACTGAGCCGCCCAGGCGCCCTGTTTGGGTCATTTTCAAATAGTTTCTGCTTTTTTGAAGTGGCAGTTATGTAATTCCATTCAAGTTTTGCCAAAATTGAAATAACATAAATGACAGCAGTTTAGCAAATTCCCTAGTGCTGGACTTGACCCAATAGTCAACCTGCCTGATCCAGGTAATAATGAAGACTTAGAGGTAATGTCTTATACATGTATCTAGTTATTCTAACTCCTTCATATGCTTTGTAAGACAATAAATCATACTTTATCTTTTGACATTTAATAAATATTTATTAAATAAATGAATGAATAAAATAGGTAGCCAATTATGTATATGATTTTGATTTCCATCCTCCAACAAATAGAATCTTGCTTTTGCCCAGATTGTCCAAATAATTGCCCCATTTTACTACCTGTCTAGTAGAACACTGGCTGTAGAAATGCTGTTATTTGAAATTGATTTATTTGCCAATTGTCAACTTTGGTATGCTACTTCCTGTCTTTATTAATAAATCCCATTGAAATAAACCCAAGCCACAGGGCCATATGAAATGAACTATGAGCAAATCTGGTAGAAATACGTAGCTGATTCTTATATAGAAAAGAAAAGTGTTAACTGGGCTGTAAAAACTATAACTAAACATTTTTTGTTTTGGAATTTCTGTGCCAATTTGGAATTTCATCTAGAACTGTAGTGATGGGAAATAATTCACATTTACAAGTGACAAAGTCACCGCCCAGCCCTAAGAAACAAATAAGAGATCTGTTTTTCTATTCTTTGGACTAACTAGCCTCCCAGGGGCTAGGGAAACCAGAGTACCAATTGTCCCCCAACCAACAGAACTATCATCAGAAGATCTAGTGGCTAATTTTGCATTTTTAGTGGAGGAGGAATGTTTGTACTCTATTTGGCTTTCCCTGGTGGGATCTTCCTTATATAGACAGGGAACATCTATCTTTTTCCAGTATAGGCCTTTCCAGAAACAAAATATTAAAGCAAAGAATGAAAACTGCCAAATGTACTTCCTGGAAAATCCTTTTAGTGTCAGAGAATTGTTTTTCTCTCTTGATCTTTCTCGATTGTACCATTATGGTTTTGTCAAAAGCAGCACTGCTAGAAACTGTAAGAATCCTTTGGGTCTCCATTAGCAACACTTTCTTCCCACCAAGCCTGACCACAGCAGGCTGTAGCCCCACACTCAACATTCCTTTCAGAAAACAACCCAACATTCAACTGCCACAGATTTATGGTGGAAAAATGACATTTTCAAGGACCTTTGAAAATGTTAAAAATGAACATGGCTTTGCTATTACTTTCCACAGCAGGCATTTAAATTTATAAATACTATTTCTAATCAATTTAGGAACTGCCCGTGGAGCTAAAGAAAAAAAAAAAAGACTCCCATGAACATTCTTCAGTTATCATTATATATCACAACTGACTTTTCACATTTAATCCTTACCACTATAAATGTATATCTTTCCACACACTTTTGTTTTGAACTCCCCAAAGATTCTGTTGCCATCCTATGGCTAAGAGCTAACATTTGTGTCCAGGATAGAAGGCTCTTTATCTTCCTCAAAGCAATTTTTGTTGCTATGTTGTACGAGTGTAGATGGTGTTTTGATTGGTTATTGAAAGCCAAGAAATATGTTTTAAAGCAATTTGTTTCTTAGAACATTTTGTCCATCTTATTATAGTGATGTCTATTTATGCTCTGTTTGCAATACTTAGAGAATTTATATTCTGTTAGTACCTTTATCGTTTTCAACCCTCTATTACCAATGTAGGTCAAACATTTGGCACTTAAAATGTTTAGCACTTAAAATTCCAGATAGAATAATGATAACGTGACTTAAACACAGACTTTTTTTCTAAAAAGAACTTAAAGGAAAAGGGAAAACTTTAAAGTTTCAGCAGCACTTCATAGACATGAAATTGATCCCCAGTCCAAACAACTCTATGCTCCATTATCATAGAGTAAATTTCAGAGCTATTTAGGTAGAGCATAAAGTTCAGGGAGTCATGTGACCAAAACCTCCAAAAGTAAGTAAATGCATCAGGGGTCAAAGGGCACAGAGCTGAGAGAAACATCTGGATTCCATCTTTTAAACTTTTAATGGAAACACTGATCACTTGGTGCACATCTGGGGGTTTTGTCAAGAAGGAAAGGTTTTTTTTTTTGTTTTTTTTTTTTTTTTTAATGGGAGGCTTGCTCTAGTTTACTATCCTTCACTTTGTTGGGTATACTCTCTTCACTTAATGTTAGTTTAATATTTGAGCGATCTTAGAATATTACTAAAATTATGTTGCTCAATTTTTCGAGCTTTAATGAAGTAGAGTTTTGCTTTTTCAGTTTCTTTTTTTTTTAAGTTTGGCTTTAAAAGGAATATCCCAGGAAAAAGTTAGGGCACCCGCTTAGCTGCACAGACTACACTTTCCCTGGGGAAGCCATTATTATCCCCAGCAGGGAGAACCATTTTTAAAATCACCAAACAGTTACCAAGGAAAAGGCCTGTAGCATTTGGCCAAGCTGGCTCACTGCCTACACCCCAAATTAACTCCCTGAGACATCTGCATATGAAAAATGTCACTGCAAAGCCTTGAAGGGCCTTTATAGCAAATGAGCTAGAGTTTACCACAGTTTTCCTGGTTGAAAAATGTGTCTCAAGCACAAATAAAAATAATGCAAATCTCTTTACTGGAGACTTGCAAGGTATAGCTTCAGATCTACTACTAATTGGGACTCTGTGAGCAAGTCCCTTAAATTCTTGGACCCATGTTTTCTCATAAAATGACAGTCCTAGATTATTTTTTTACACCAGTTTGTGTTCAGCAATGATATTTTATATGTGTTGATCACTGTCCCAGGTGTAGCACCTTAAAATCATCTTTAAAATCTTATTTTTTTAAGATTGTATTTGTTTATTTGACAGAGAAACAGAAAGAGCACAAGCAGGGAGAGCAGCAGGCACAGGGAGAGGGAGAAGCAGGCTCTCCACCCAGTAGGGAGCCCGATTCGGGACTCAATCCCAGCGTCCTGGGATCATAGCCTGAGTCGAAGGCAGATGCTTAACCGACTGAGCCACCCAGGCGCCCCTCTTTAAAATCTTGATTGTTTACAATGTACTTTTCAGCCCACCCACATGTCATTTCTCTTTACCTTGTGAGGTGGGTGTGGCAATTATTCTCCCCATTTTGAAACGAGGTTACGAGGCTCAGAGAGGTCAGGTTCTTCCTTAGTGACCGCAGAAAGGCTGTACGTTTTCTCTGACTGAAGCAGTCCTTCCTGAACATCAGGAGACTCTCATTCTCTGTCATAATTCTGTAAAAATGATGTTCCTCAATCAACAAGAGCCATACCACCAAAAACAACAAAAAAAACAAAAAACCCTGATCAATGGCATGTATAATAAAACAGAGACACTTTCCCAAGATTCAAAGCAATGGGGACAGTGGCTACTCCTTAAGAAGGAACTAGACAAATGAACAAGAGTAATAATAAAGCTGTAATGGGACATTTTTCTAAGATGGAAAAAGGCCAAGTTTTCAGTTAAATAAAAGCATACCATGTAACAAATCTAACAATAAAAAAATGAACAAATAAACATCTAAACATGTTGTAGATTTTTTTTTCTTTCATTTCAGAAATAAAAAATCCTACATATTTACAGGTACCAAAATAAAAATATAAAAATAAGGGTCAAGAGCTCAGGGTTTTGTATTAGAAACATCACTCTGCCACTTTCTCACAAATTCTTCAACATTGCTCCTTCTCATTTTCTCATCAATACAATGAGAATAACAATTAATTAATAGATTTATTGGCAGAATTAAATAACATTCCTATATAGAAATATATATGAAGTTCTTAATACATGGTAAAAATTACTGTTATTACTATATCACAAAGAAACAAAAATCATATTGAGCTCCTACCTCACAAGAATACTGAATTCTAGAGATAAAAGCTTAAGTGATTCAATACATCTGTCATAGCCATGCTACTTTTCAAATATGCAAGTGCCCAGGAAGCATAATATTAATATACCTTACCTCAAAATACAAAAAATTCTAAAGTATCCCAACCAACAGAAATATGGATTAACATAAAGAACTTAAAAATGGCTAAGGAGTATTGTACAAGGACTTGTGTGGAATACCGAATCTATTAAACACACGTCTAATTCATATAGGTGGTATATATGTTCACAAAAGTTAATTTAAATGTTCTAAATTATTTTTTAAATGTAAGATAGATAATGCAGAAAATTATTTAATAATAATAAGCTATATCTGAGTCCACATATCCCAACAAATATTGGAATATGAAAAGAAAAGGCATTGTAAGAATTAAAGTTCTAGTACATTCCTTATCTTAATAAATGGAAGTCTGTAGGTTTTTTTTCTTATTGTGAATAAATTTATTGTTTTCAGAATAAATTAAATAAGAACTTGAGGATAACTACTAGTACAGTTTAAAATAAACAAGGCTTATAACACCATTAGAAAAAAAATTTTAAATAATGGGAAACACAGATCAAAGGGCAAAAAAAAAGAACAAACATGTCAAGACAATAACTGTAAATTAATATTTCCTAATTTTTAAATTCTTTGAATGAATCAAAAGATGAAGTTCAACCTTATTCTGAATATAAAAGAAGTGTCAAAGCCAAAACTATAAATAAAATGACCAAACCATATTTGGCCTGGGGCGCCTGGGTGGCTCACTGGGTTAAGCTTCTGCCTTCGGCTCAGGTCATGATCTCAGGGTCTTGGGATCGAGTCCCACATCAGGCTCTCTGGTCAGCAGGGAGCCTGCTTCCTCCTCTCTCTCTCTTTCTGCTTGCCTCTCTACCTACTTGTGATCTCTCACTGTCAAATAAATAAATAAAATCTTTTAAAAAAATAAAAAATTAAAAAATTTTTTAAAAACATCAAAAAAGAGAAATAAATGCACACAATATAAACACATATAAATAAATATACATATATATTCTTATCAAAATACTGTCAAATAGGACAAAGAGGAGGTATGCTATCTATGGAGAGAAACATATTATAAATATGTAAAATTCCAAAAATATTGTCAATAATAGAGCATTGATTAGTAAATAAGATATGTTAGGAAGAAATCTCTCTCTTGTGGACAGGAAGACAATTTGGAAGTATAAACTTAATAGATACATGTGTAACTTCTTATAAAACAGAGTATGTAGTTTTCATGCACTAACAAAGCTGACAGAAATTAATCAGTTATTGGCCACAATGAAACTGATTGGTATTAATTATAATGAAACTTCAATAAATTCTAAAAAGGCAGAAAATATTTCGTTTATATTCTATCACCATAATGTAACAAAACTGGCAATTAATAGTAAAAGTACAAATAAACCTTTGAGCAACTGAAATGTATAAACACTTGTTAAAATAAAAGAGAAATCAGAATTTCAGTTACAGAATATTAAATTTAAAAGCAATAAAATAAGACTATTGTAATACAAAACAAAAGGACTGCAACCAAAACTTCCTCAGACACAAATTTATTATTTTGAATTCTCTTGTTATTAAATAAAGTCAAAGAATAAAATATATGAACAAATCATTAAACTCAATAAAATAAAAAACTAAGTATAAAAAAGTACTCCTAAAAAACACAAGATAAAAATAATAGAAAGAATAAAAATTAATGAATTAGGAAAAACAGAGTATTCAATAAGTAAATCAAAAGTTATCAAATAATTATCCTCAAGATATCCTCAAGATAAAGACCATTTGGTTTTATGGGTAAATTCTTCCATGTGTCCAAAGAAAAGATCATTTCAGCGTTCTTTATTTATCTTTTTTCTATTTTTCAGATTACATATAATTAACATGTGATAAGACACAAATAAGTAAAATGTATTTCACAAACCATTAAGAGAAAGATATCCGTATCAACAGAAAAATGACAAAGAATATGAAGAAGCAGTTTACTAATGATAATGATAGCATTAACAAGTAGGGATTAGTATAGACTATTCGACAGATATTTCCAAAGGCACACATACATATCTTATGTATATATAACTAAATATGTATATAACATACACAATATTATATGTATTATATATTATGTGATTGTAAGATATACTTCTATATTATATGTAATTAAATCTCATAAAGAGCCCTATGGATTAGGTACCATTATTAGCTCTGATTTAAGATGCATAAACTGAGGCACAGAGAAATTCAGTATCAGTACAAGTATCCCTCACCTTTCCTTCTTCCCAAGGCAATCAGAATTTCCCTTCTTCTAGCATTCCAGAGCACTTGGTAGAAATCTCTAGCATCTCTCATCAACTCCTGACTATTTGAGGACTATTCCATTGCTGGACTAAAAGCAACCTTATTATATTCCTTTGTCTATTCATAATCACTAGGAAGGGCCCGTGATTCCCCAAGCAGAGAGTTCAGCAAGTCTCTTGGATAAAGTGAGTGTTTATGTTTGTGAAGAGGAACAAATTGCTGCACAGATGCTCTGAACCAAGGGCTCTGTGACAAGGTTGGCAGTGAGGGTCAAAGGCGTTATCTCAGAAAAAGAGAAGACCAATGCTCTACAGTGAGATTTGGGCTGCTCTTGTAGTTTAGGATTCCAGAAGCACTTTTAAAGACTCAAAATGTCTATCAGAACATTTTGTTAAGAGAGGAGTCTTAAATGGAATTATAAAAAATAAGAAAAAGAAAAAGAAGTCTTTTCTGACTCAGAAGAGCTTCAGAAGACCAGTGACTCCTTGTTACTCATTTATGCATTCATCAGTTGTTTCCCATGCATCTGCTCTCTGTCAGGCACTGTCTAAGACTGGGGGTCACCTCCACCCCAGCACCCTTCCACTGCTAGGACCCTGATGGGGTGATCCGTCTCAATGTCTCACATTGAGATATATGACTCTAGAGGACACGTAAATCAACTTTTATTTGCAATTTATGTTGGAATTAAGTGATCAAGTGACTTATTCAGAGATCACAATTTGTGGAAGAATTGGAAATTTATCCGTGTCCCCAAGTAACTGTGTGTGCATGTGTGTGTGTATGTGCGCGTGCGCGCATGTGTGTCTGTGTTTTCCAGGTGACTCAACTTTTTACAGTTACATGGAGCAGAGCTCCCCACGGCTGCAGTGGAAGCTGTAAGACAAAAGCCACGGGGAGGGAAAGCAAGGAAGGAATAAAGTAAAATCAGAGGCAGAGTTGCCGCACCTCCCTTCTCAACGTCTCACAAATGTGCATTTAGCTCGCGTTTATTTTTACATACTTCACCAGAAAATAGCAACTGTGAGCCTCCTGCCTGATGGTAGCTTCAGGCAAAGAGGAGGCATAAAATAAGGTAGATGCACAGTAAACAAACAAGCAACAAGCCCCTTGCATGCAATGCAGACTTCAGAACCCTTACCCCAGTTCCCAGCCTCAGAAGCCCAAAGGACTTGCAGCCTGCTCCAGCTGAATGCTAATGCTTTTTCCTGAATATCAAGTATGAGTTAGGATAAATTTATGGTCACTTAACTATGAAAATGTGGTTTTGTTCCCAAACCTAAAAATATATATATTTTTTTACACTACATTCATTAGGAAGTCTTCCATCCTGGGGTAAGTCTTTGTTTCCAACACCCCATTGATTTGGCTTAATCAATTACTGACTTTGCTTTATTAGATTATTAGGAATAATCCACCTCCCACCCCTGACACACGCGCACTTAACAAATAACAAAACCGAAGCATATATCATGAATGGGTAGATACATTTTGCCTGATTCCAGCTACCAGGCGTCCCTCTCAAATTTTCATTCTAGATTATTTCTTTAAACAGGCAAGACTTGTAAATGCTATTTGACAGCTTCTCTTGGTATCTCAAAGGCATGTCAAGATCAAAATGTATAAAGCTAATCACACGATGCACACTTCCAACCCACCGATACCAGAGAATGTTCCCGGTTCAGTGAGTAAGCCACTAGCCTTCCATCTCTAGAAAACCAGGGGGCACCCCTTGTTCCTCCACAAGCTCACTCCTTCATACTGATTTTACCTTCTAACAAATTCTCACATCTATCCATTTCTCCCCTCTTCCACCATGATTACTGACAGAGCTCCTAGTCGGTCTCACATCCATTCTTATTTATATCCAACCCATTCTCCCTACAGCAGTAAACCAATTATTTCCAAAATGGAAATCAGATCCTATTGCTCCTCTATTTAAACACTATGTAGTTTTGTTTTGTTTTGTTGTTAATAATAAATGGGCACTCTGGGGGAGTTCGCCCAAAAGATGATTAGAACTCTAACATGACACTGGTCTGGGCTCTCCAACCTAACCTGTTCTCCGCGGCCTTACTACTCTTGCTTTTTTCCAGCCCCTTGAATAAGATGCTGCCTCCTGCCACAGGGCCTTTTCACCAGCTGGCTACTCAGACTGGAAAGCTAATTCCACCTTCAATTCTTTTGGCCTTATTAAAACCTTCCTATCTTTTTTGATTAATTATCCTTTATTTAGGGGAAATCTTTGACTTCCAGAGATGTGATCAAATATCCCTACCATAGGCTTTGAACATTTGATATACCTCTCTTTGGTAGTTCGTGCTACAATTGTAAGGAAGTAAAATTTATTGTCTTATTTGGGTGATGTTGGACTCCTTTACTACCTGAGGGAGGTCTCATATAAACTTTTGTTTGTCCTTATATCACTATGGTCTAGCACTATTCCTGGTATAAGAGATATTTCAGTAAATATTCACTGAATGAATGAATGAATGAACAAAAGATTTGGGAGTAGTAAATAGGCACTGTGACAAAAAGGTAATCCAAAATTATTCCAATAATTTTTTACCTTACAATATCTGTGTAGGCAGACAAATCCATGTTACAGAAGTAGAACCTGTGAAGACAGAACATATGGCTTCATGTTGGTGTTTCCTCTTGGTCACTCAGTGACCTTGTGCAAGGCCCTTAAAGTGCCTGAGTATCAGTTTCTTCATCAATAAAACCAGGGGAAAATCTACTCACTGCGGTAATGTGAGAATTGTATGATATCTGTTTGAAAAGGCTTTGAGGACTCTAAACCCCAGTAAATCTAGATTAAAAGCTGAAAGGACTACAGAGACCTATAGGAGACTTCAGAGAGGAAGGTGAATACAGCCTTGACTCCTCACAAAGGGCCAATGAATTTTCTCCAGAGTTTTCTGGCACACAGCCACACTCCTTCACAACATACTGTCTGTGACTGCTTTCACACTACAGCGGAGTAAGTAGTTGTGACGGAGACCATGTGGCCCACAAAATCTAAACTATTTACTGTCTGGCCCTTCACAGAAGAAGTCTGCCAACTCCTGCTCTAGAATATTGTTATTATTACTGTCTCAGGGACTAGCAGTCTGTGCGGTTACATAAGCCAGAAACAAGAGGGTCAGCTTGACCCCTGCATCTACCTCACCACCAGGATCTAATCTCTACTACCTGTCACCTGGCGCCTTTGCTGGGGTCCCTTGGATTTTGTTTTCTAACCAAAAATCCTTGATCCCACACAATTCTTTCCTTTTCAACACATCATGTCATGCAGTCACACACCGTGTTGTGTTTTATTCCAACTTCTTCAGGAAGTAGGAAGAATAGAGGTGATCACCGCTATCATACAGCCATGCCCTCCACCAGGAAGATGTGATCTGTGTGCAAGATAAATGCAAGATGAGCCAAAACTTCATTTTCTCTCTTAGGTACTTACTTTCTATATGCCACACTTTGTAAAGAAGAGAAAGTGAAAGAACACACATTCCATGATGTTGTGAGGATAAAATTGGTAATACATAAGAAAGACTTAGCCCAGTGCCTGGCCCACGGTAAGCATTTATTAGCTATTACTATTATTATTATCCATGTAATTGAGAAAATCATAAAATACATAATTTTAAATAAAATTCATGAAAATGGCCTTTTAAAATAAATACATCATATAGGTGCTGAGTTCTAAAATGCCCCCAAGAAGAAATAGTACATATATATATAGTGTGTATGTGTATATGTAGTATATATTTATAAGTATATAAATATATTTAATCTATAGCCTACTTTTAAAAGAGAGAATATGAAACACCCTATTTGGAAAGAAATATGGTACAACAAATATACAAGGGGAGTAAAAGTAATTACAGAAAAAAATTTCTACAGTAAAAGCTTTAACTTCACACTAAAGACTTTAAAAAGTCTTACAAAAGTCCTGTATTCTGGGTGCCTGGGTGGCTCAGTAGGTTAAGCCGCTGCCTTCGGCTCAGGTCATGATCTCGGGGTCCTGGGATCGAGTCTTGAATTGGGCTCTCTGCTCAGCAGGGAGCCCGCTTCCTTCTCTCTCTGCCTGCCTTTCTGCCTACTTGTGATCTCTCTCTGTCAAATAAATAAATAAAATCTTTAAAAAAAAAAAAAACTAAGTCCTATATTCTTTTTGTTCACAGCTATAGAGCTTGGACACAAATTGGTTTTCAAAAAATTTCTGTGGAAAAACCCATCTTTCAACATCATGTTCATTTTCTTGCTCTAGTTCTCCATAGAACTCTATAAACTGGACTTACTGTATAGCCTGTATTTTTATAAGACATCTTGGATACTCTTTGGATTGAGGTAGCAGATGAGTAAGTTAATTAATTTTATCCTATGAGTGCATATGAGCGATTGAACCTGATAGTGTCACTTGCTTTCTTAACCCATCAAAAGTCTACCCAATGCATAGGCATGGTGATTATACAATACCATGAATGTACTTCATGCCACTGACTTGTACACTTAAAAGTGGTTAAATTGGTAAATTTCATGTTGGTATATTTTACTGCAATAACAAAAGTTCTATCAACCTTCAGGCTTGATTAAATAATACTAGGTCTATAAGACCCCACATAAATCCCCCAAGTCAGAATTAGTTGGCCCTCCCTGTAGACTCAGGTGCTTGTTTGGTCTTCCATGCTAGAGCTTACTTCACTCTCTAATATCATCATTATGTCCCCCTATGTCTTATCCCGCAGGTTCTATGTTTCTTGAGGGTAGGCACCAACCAATCATCTCTGTATCTTTCTCCACTACTGAGCACCCACCAACTGCTTTATCAGTATTTGCTGAAGGTGGGCAGAAAGGAATGGAGGAGAGTAAAGGGGCTCCAAAGTCATTAAGGACACAGCAGAAAGAGTGGGGTTCCTTGAATTCCATTAGACAACACTGTCCTCTTAAGATACTCCAAACAACTGCTCCCCACTCAATTTTGCTTTCATCTGAAAAGACAAGGTGCTAATATACAAGTACCCCCTTCTCAACAAATAAACAAACTTGAGCTCTAAAAGCAGAGAAGGCCAGAGAGTGACTGTGACACATTAGATGTCATGGGCTTTCGAGAGGGTAGTCTCTGTGTCACTCTAGCCACTAGCCATTCTGGATAGAGACCCAATGTTGCCAGAGCTTCTGATTTTATGTAAGCTGGAAATTAGCTCAAAAATTTTAGAACAGTATTGCAGGCCAAGCAAAACATATCTTTGGGAAGCTTGTGACCGGATTCCAACCCTTCACATACTATCACAAATACTTTCGAGAACAGCTATTTTACAAATTCCAGGAAACAGCCTTTTGAATGAGGAGAATAATGAGTACCTAATACAAGAGGTTATTTTTAGGGTTAAATGAGATAACATGTAAAAGTGCCTAGCAAAGTAAGTATTCCTGTATGGATGCTCGATAAATATTAATTTCTTCTCTTTCCTCTTTCCCACCTTTTTAATTGAGAAAAAAGAATTTACTAGGAAAACATGTAGAAAGGAAAAACTGCATTATTTTGAATAAAAGATGCCACTTTCTCATATCAAACACCTCACTAAGTCAGTATATTCCCCACCCCAAGACCCTTCACTGGTAGAGATCTCTGGAGACTTGCCTAAACCTCAGATAAGGCTGACTTATAATTGGTAGATTTTTAAAAAATTTTTTAAAAGATTTTATTTATTTATTTGACAGAGATCACAAGTAGGCAGAGAGGCAGGCAGAGAGAAAGGGGGAAGCAGACTCCCTGCTGAGCAGAGACCCTGATGCGGGGCTCAATCCCAGGACCCTGGGATCATGACCTGAGCTGAAGGCAGAGGCTTTAACCCACTGAGCCACCCAGGTGCCCTGGTAGTTAGATTTTTATATGAGAACTATATATCAAACAAGTTAAAGAATGCTTGAGTACAGATTTTTCTCTTTTATGATTTAAAAATCTTTCTCATGCTTTATTGTACCATTACCTTATTTATAAATAGTTTGTTGGACAACATAAAGTTCTGACTGGATTACCTTGAATTTGGCATCCATTTCTATACAGTTGCATGCCATCTTCTATATTCTCTGAAGCAGCAAAAACCCACATATTCCCAAGACCTGTCCTTTCCCAAGTCATGAACAGTTCTCTTGTAGGTCATCAGTCATGGTCTCTGGGGCAGCATAACCGAAGAGAGATACCATTGGACTTGGGGCATACAACTCAAGCTCAAGATTATTTCTTGGGCACCTGGGTAGCTCAGTGGGTTAAAGCCTCTGCCTTCGGCTCAGGTCATGTTCCCAGGGTCCTGGGATGGAGCCCTGCATTGGGCTCTCTACTCAGTAGGGAGCCTGCTTCCCCCTCTCTCTCTGCCTGCCTCTCTGCCTACTTGTGATCTCTGTCTGTCAAATAAATAAATAAAATCTTAAAAAAAAAAAGATTATTTCTTTTTAAGATCTGGTTAAATGGGAGCAGATTATTTAAATCCTAAGTAATTCTTTCTCATCTGTGAAATGGAGCAGGTAAGTACTGCTCTCACAGTGTTATTGTGAAGGTCAAATGAGATAAAGTTTGCAAAATTGTCATACAAACTGCAAAGGGTTGAACCATACATATACTGCTTTGAGTGGAAAGGACAGCACATAATTGGGATGGGGGCCCCAACATGGCTTTTTTGGTGGTAGTGTCTTGACATGAGGGTGAGACTCACTGTTTCATCCTCCAAGTGTCATAGATTCCCTTGTCCCATAACTTCATCCCTTACATCTGCACAATATGAAGAATCAAAAGTAGAAGGGAAAATGGTGGTTAATGTTATTGACAGGAGCACAATAGTAATATCATGTTTATTGAGCATTTCCTATATTTTAGGCATGAAGCTAAGCACTAGACACAATCAAATCAATCTGTTTATATTTAGAACATCCCTATGTAGTAGGTAGTATAATCTCCAATTTACAAATGAAGAAACTGGAGATCATCAATGGATAGTATCTTGACCAAGTATTGGTCATGTATTACCTAATACATGTTTGAGGGAGGACTCCAGCCTTGGCAACCCCAAGGCAAAACCTTGGGCAGCAGAATGGAACACAGTGTTCCCCAGAAGACAGTTTTCCAGAAAAGTGAAACGAATGCTTCAAGAGCCAAAGTGCATCTGGCTCTGGTCCTAAAGAGTATGCCTTTGACTAAACACCACTCACACCTTAGGCTGTGCTGTTTATAATCTTCAATGAGCTAGGAAACAAGGTAACTCTCTAAGAATGGGTGTCAAGTACTTTCTGAGCAAGGACCTAAGAACTCTTATGGGTGTAGTGCAGAAGATTTTGTGAATAGATGGGACCTCCATTTTGGCTTTCCCGGTGGCTATCAGCTGTATCTTGAATAATTGAATTTGTCAGAGCAATGAATGCCGTATAAGTGAGGAGTGGATACTTCTAGAGATACACATCTCAAAGAGAGGGCATAAGTCAGACTTCCAAATGAATCTATTCCCTCTTCCAGGTCCCCCGTAGAGATCCTTAGAGCTAGCCAACTCTACCTGCTTTCTTTACATTAGTCTTCCTTGTCTTTTTTGTAAGCATACTCAAATCATCCTTTACCCTTTTACTTCAGCTGTCATTTTCCAGCTGGAAAACAGCAAATTTGATCATTCGAACAGAAACAGCGTCTGTTGCTAACCCCTCAAGCTGGTGTGCTGGTTTCATTTCTTGCAGCCAAACATTCAGTAACATGTGTTTATATGTATATCTTTTCCTTTATATTAGTAATAAGTGGGTCATTAAGGGCTGTATAATGAGAGAATGCAGTTTTCTGGCCTGATAAGTCCCAGGGCTTCATTACCAAATTCATCTTACATGTCAGCCATTAAATAGCATGGCA
Organism: Neogale vison; assembly: GCF_020171115.1. Taxonomy (NCBI): domain Eukaryota; kingdom Metazoa; phylum Chordata; class Mammalia; order Carnivora; family Mustelidae; genus Neogale; species Neogale vison. Next base: position 88,686,419 of record NC_058098.1, on the reverse strand, counting down.
TTTTCGTCTCTCATCCATGCGGTATCATTTAATTTCATCTAAATGGAGTTTTCTCTATGGCCGTAATCATCATCATCTTCATCACCACTACCATCAAGAAACATTTATTACCTGCTGCAATGCATATGGTGCTATATTTGGTATGGTTCTACACAGCTCCATCATCATGGCTTTCAACCATCAGAAGCTACAAAGTACAAGGGTATTATTGAAAATAATGAGATTTGAGTTCAAGTCCAGATCCCATCAGTGATAGCTGGGCTCATCAGAACACAGCATCTCTCTGCTCTGGGGTATGCCTCATCTGAAAATAAGACGGATGAATTACATCACTCTGAGATCTGTCAAACTGTCATGTCAGGTCCTCTTCCAGAGTCAGCTACAGCCATTTTAGGCAGGAAGAAAACCAGCAAAGGAGAGAAATTGTCTGGAACTTTAAACAGGTGGCTATATCCAGAAAACTAATTAACCTCTGGGTCTCTGTTCAGAGTTGTCTATGCCAGTGTTGTTTCTCTGCCTGGTGTCAGCGTGGTTTCTGTACAGTCTGAATACCTTCTGCCTCCCTTATTCCACTCACCTTTCTGACCTTGGCTCTTTCCATTTTCTCAAACTCCTGGCCTTCTTATCCAGGTGACAGCCCATACCAGGCCCTCAGCCTCTGTTCTTTTACTTTTCCCAGCCACGCACAGGAGCTTTAGCCTTGAAGCTTTCTAAAAGGGAAATTCTGAGCCCCTGATTTTCGAATCAGAAGACTATCTGTGTCTGCTCCCCTTAAAAGAGAGCTGGGGTCGAGCCAATGAGTGTCTTGAAAACTGAGGATTAAGGTTCATCATACAGGGAATTAACCTAGGCAAAGAACTAGAGGGAATAGGAAGAAGAACCCAAAATGATTTCAAAGAGAATAACAGATGAGACCCAGAGAAATGCAGACAAGTCCAGATGGTGATCACAGAGACAGAAATAAAAGCAGAAACCTGAACATCATGACAGGGCTGGGCTAGATACACATAGGAACAAAGGAGAAGTGGGCAGTAGGAGAGAGGGGCAAGTTCTGTGATTTATGATCCGAAATGTGCCTCTGGGTCAGAGGAGGCATCACGTCTCCTCCCAGCTGTGTATTAATTAGACTGAGTCAAAAGGCATAAAATCAAATAGGTGGGATTGATCCATAAGCAGTAACCAAATAACAATCTAACATAGTTCTTTATATTGGCTGTTCATGACTTTGTGTTAAGTGCTTGATAATGCAGATTTTCTCATGGAACCCTCCAAACTATGGTTGTATGGTAAAATACACATACCACCAAAATTTTCTCTTTTAGTCATATTTAAGGGTAGGATTCAGTGACATTAAGCACATTTACAACCTTGTGCCACTAACACGACTATCCATCTCCAAAACTTTTTTTATCACCGCACATAGAAACTCTGTACCCATGCAATAATAACTCCCCATCCTCCCTCCCACCCCTGGTAACCACTCTTCTACACTTTCTGTTTCAATGACCCAGCTACCTTTAAAGAGTAACCATAAAAGTGGAGTTATAGCTTACTGGGCGGTGGAGGGGGTGGGGTGAAGTTTTAAAATCAACATATAAGACAAAAAAAACCTAGTCTACATTCTCATTGAAAACACCTAGGGAAGAAAGGTAGTCTTAGTGATGAATGCACCACCTCGCAGTGAGTATGACCCTGCTGATTGTACCTCCTTCACTGTTCATTTGAGGCCCAAAGAAAGTAGCAGCTTATATATTTAGGACCCTATTGTACGAAAGTGTGTAGTAACACACAAGGATTATTTTTTTGTTGTTACGTTCTTTTTATTTTAATTCCAATATAGTTAGCATACAGTGTTATGTTAGTTTCAGTTGTACAATATAGTGATTCCACAATTCTGTGCATTTCTCAGTACTTACCACTGAAAGTGTCCTCTTAATCTCCTTCACCTATTTCACCCCCCACCCCCGACATCCCCTCGGGTATGTCAGTTTGTTCTCTATAGTTAGGAGTCTGTTTTTTGGTTTGTCTCTTTTTCCTTTGTTCATTTGTTTTGTTTTTTAAACTTCACATATGAGTGAAATCATATAGTGTTTGTTTTTCTTTGACTTATTTATTACATTTAACATAATACCCTTTGGCTCCGTCATGTTGTTGCAGATGGTAAGATTTCATTCTTCTTATGGCTGAATAGTATTCCTGTGTGTGTGTGTGTGTGTGTAGATATATATCACCTCTTCTTCTTTTTTTTTTTAAAGATTTTATTTATTTATTTGACAGAGAGAGAAATCACAAATAAACAGAGAGGAGGCAGGCAGACAGAGTGGGGAAGCAGGCTCCATGCTGAGCAGAGAGCCTGATGCAGGGCTTGATCCCAGGACCCTGAGATCATGACCTGAGCCAAAGGCAGAGGCCTTAACCCACTGAGCCACCCAGGTGCCCCATCACCTGTTCTTTATCCATTCATCTACTGATGGACACAGCCTGCTTCCGTAGTTTGACTGTTGCAAATAATGCTGCATAGGGGTGCATATATCTTTTTGAATTAGCATTTTCTTATACTTTCAGTAAATATCTAGTAGTATAATTACTGGATTATATGGTAATTCTATCTTTAATTTTTTGAGGAGCCTCTATAAACTGTTCCTCTAAACTGTTTTTCATAGTGGTTGCACCAGTTTTTACTCCCACCAACAGTGCAAGAGATTTCCTTTTTCTCCACATCCTCTCCAACACTTGTTTATTGTGTTTTGGATTTCAGCCATTCTGACAGGTGTGAGGTGATTTCTCATTGTAGTTTTGATTAGCACTTCCCTGATCATCAGAGATATTGAGCATCTTTTCATGTTTCTGTTGGCTATATGTAGGTCTTCTTTGGAAAATGTCTCCTGCCCATTTTTTCAATTGAATTGATTATTTATTTATTTATTTTGGTGTTGAATTGTATCAGTTCCTTATATACTCTGCATACTAACCCTTTATTGGACAGTTCATTTGCAAAAATCTTCTCCCATTCAGTAGGTTGTCTTTTTGTTTTGTTGGTTGTTTTCTTTGCTCTGAAGAAGGTTTTTATTTTGATGTAGTCCCAATAGTTTATTTTTGCTTTTATTTCTCTTGCCTCAGGAGACCCATCTAGAAAAGTGTTGCTATGGCCAATGTCAGAAAAATTACTGCCTGTGCTTTCCTCAAGGATTTTTATGGTTTCAGGTCTCACGTTTAGGTTCTTTAATCCATTTTGAGTTTATTTTTGTATATGGTATAAGAAAATGGTCCAGTTTCCTTCTTTTGAATGCGGCTGCCCAGTTTTCCCAATACCGTTTGTCAAAAAGACTTTTTCCCATTGCATATTCTTGCTTCTTGTGTCATAAATTAATTGACCATATAATCATGGGTTTATCCCTGGGTTCTCTGTTCTGTTCCATTGATCTATGTATCTATTTTTGTGCTACTACTATAGTGTTTTGATTATTACAACTTTGTAGTGTAACTTGAGATCTGGGATTGTGATGCCTCCAGTTTCGTTCTTCTTTATCAAAATTGCTTTGGCTATCCAGGGTCTTTTGTTGTTACATACAAATTTTAGGATTATCTGTTCAAGTTCTATGAAAGAAGATGTTGGTATTTTGATAGAGATTGCATCACATTAGGATTGTTGAGATGCTCACATCATAAGAGGACCTCAGAAATTAAGACCAAATCAAGAAAAAACAGATCCATACCTCCCATTTAGCTGGAGAAATAGTCATTGAGTGGAATAGCAGATGGAATTATTTTTTGCAATTTGAAATATTTTTCTCTTCCTTTCCTTTTTAAAAAAAAATGCAAGGTTGAATTCTTATATGCTGAATGTGTATGACATAATTTCTTCTTATTATTACCCTCTTTATAAGGATGCAGCACAAGAGAACTTACGGAATTTTCTCAAATTCCATAAAGCTTTATAAATAATTGAACTTGTGCCTTTAAATCCTACCCAATGACTGCCAGTCAAGTGGTATTTCTTTCAAGCAAATTAGACTTTTTTCAATACTAATGTGTTTCCTTTAAAAAAAAAAATAATAATCAGGTGGTGGGGGAGGGGTGGGCCTTTGACCAGGAAAGCTCTTAAGTGGCATTGTTGAGAGTTATTCTAAAATTTCGCATCCATTTTTTTAAACTACACAATATGTAAATCTCTGTACTCTAGGGGCCAATTGTAAGTTGGTTTCAAATACCATGGAGCACATAAATCTTCCTTCTTCCTTCTTTATCCCCCATAACCCATAATCTATTCACTCTTTGACCTCCCCACAAGAAGCATGACTGCCTTAAATTTAGAGTTTTCCTTTCCATTAAACAATGCACATTTTTAACCCTAATCATATTTCAGAGATGGAGTCAATCAGCTTTCTTAGTGAGTTTGCTTACTGCCTCAGGTGAGAAGCAGCCTGCAAGAACATAAAATGCCAGGGAGACACCATTGATTGGAAGTTGGGAGGCAGAACTTTCAGGAATGATTTAAGAATGCAAAACAGTTCTACTTATTTGAACTAGCAAAGGGGAAGGTCAGGCCAAAGCCATGAAAAAAAATTCTAGATAAGGAAATATTTTTGAAGAAATATTGTTTTACAACTCCCAAATACCAATGACAATTTAAGTTTGTCTCAGAGTTTATCCATTCATCCTATTGCTGACTAAAAGCTCTTAGGGACCTGCTCTGGGGAATAGATGAGACTAGTCTCTAATTAGCATAACTATTATAAATAAATGTAGGTTATTCAAGTGCTTGAAAACAACTTTTTTCTAAGTAATCATGTTTACACCACTAATTTGTATTTCTTGTAAAAAAGAGTATGCTGAGTAAGGTAAATTTTAGCCAAAAGTAATACAGTTTCCTCTCTGCATCATAATTAACTTTAGCCCTCTGTAGATTAGCCTTGATCCAAGTTAAAATTGCTTTATGGCCAAAGTAATACAAATAAACATGATTAATTTAATAGCGAAATTCACTTCCATAAAATAAGGAATTTTTTTTTTTTCTGGAGGAAAATAAAACAAGAGAAAGGTGATTCAAGCTTGGTAGTATATAAAACACATGGAATAAGTGATTAAAAAAATAAAATCTCTCATCTCCAAAAGAAGAATCTATCATAAGTCAAAATGAGAACAATATAGGAAGGCTTAAGCATATTTGGAGAAGTCCTCTTTTTCATATTATTTATTCTGTTTTCAATGGCATGCTCCAAACGCCAATGTGATTTTCACTGATGTTCTTTAACTGTGTCAGGCTACCCAACCCCCACCCCTTCCTTTGCTTCCTAAATTTAATTAAAACCAGCATTCGTCCATACTGGAGAGAAACCCTATTTATGTAACACAAAGAAAAACAATTTTTAAAAGCCCACATTAATCATGAGCTTTAGAGAAAGTCACCATAAATAGGATGTATCTAGCCAAGCGAGCGACAAGCTCCAGCCACTTAAGAAAAATACGTCCTTCCAGTGGCAAGGATACCAGTGTTACTGAAGAACATAGCCTTTTTGTTCCACAAATTCCTCATTATCATGGGGAATTACCATGATTTGCCTACCCTACTATAGAATAATGCATATTCAAAGTTGTCTCATCTACCCATTTAATCTAATGGAAGCTGAGTTTTATTTTATAGTATTGCTAGGAGCAGAGGAAGGAAAATTGAGTATTACTATGGGTCAAGCAAAATATTCAGCACTCTGAAGACATTTATTCCTTTACTACTCCTGACAGCTGCATGAAGTTGTCCAAGTCTACTGACCTACAGCTTAAACTTCTAACCCAGAGGTCCCAGAGCTTCCTACTTTCTTGCCCACAGAGATGCAAGAACAAATTTAAGGACATCAGACACCTACTGTCTCCTTCTGTATTATGCACATAACTTCTGCTATGGTTGTTTCATTTCAGCCATTCCTTAGACAGGATTTTGATCAAAAAGAATAGAAAAGTATAGAAAGATCACCAATAGCAGAAACTTCAAATGAGTGGCCCAAATGGAAAGAAGAGTACAGATTAATCAAGATCGTCACAGAAGGTTGACTGATGAGCAAAGTGCAGGATTATTTGTAGTCAAAGAATTCATCTAATAACTCTGCCTCAGTTTACCCAAAATGTTAAAAGATAATAACTATACTGGCCTATAGTGTCCCCCCAAAATATAAGGAGAGTTACATAATTGTCATAAACAACTATGTTAATCAAAGATAAGAGAAAACCATAAATTATTAAATTTTTATTATAAGTCAGGCCCTTGTAGAAGATTCTGTGTGTATTTTCTTACCTAATCTCCACCACAAATAGGTGCGATGGGTATTGACATACTCATTTTACAGATAAAGAATTTAAAACAAAGAGAGTTTAATTCTTTGGCCAAGGTTACACAGCTCATAGAGCCAAGATTTTAATCCATATTTGCCTGATTGTATTTCTCTACCTACACCTACCCTTCCTCTCTGATCAGAGGTAGTCCCGAATAGAATGGCTATAGCCATATCATCATCACAAGATGTACCACATACAGTGGAGGAGTTGGCCTGGATTTTGTTGTCAACCCTCACCTCTGATTCACATTTACTCTGTCTCCTGAAATGCCATGAATATCCTGTCAGCTTCTCTGACACCTCGCAAGATGTAAACTCCAAATAGACAGGGTTTGTTTGTTTGTTTGTTTTAAATGATTTTATTTATTATTTGAGAGAGAGTATGAATTAGGGGGAGGGGAAGAAAGAAGGAGAGAGAAAGAATGTCAAGCAGAGTCCATGCTGAGCTTGGAACCTGATGCAGGGCTTGATCCCCAGATCCTGAGATCATGACCTAAGCCAAAGTCAAGGATCTGATGCTTAACCAGCTGAGCCATGCAGGCACCTTATTTATTTAATATGTTTATTTATTTATTTATATTTATTTAGTGTTCATTTTCTTTACTGATGTATCCCTGTGTATCACTGTGTATCCCTGTATCCCTGTGAACAGTGTCTGGCATGTGGTACATGCTCAGTAAACTTCCTTTGAAGGGATGTAGTGAATGAAGTCCTGCTTTGGCCTGAGCTCCATGAGAGTTGCTGTTTCTGATGACTCAGCTACACTTACGGTGGCCTTGCTCCTTCCTAGAAATGATGTGGGCTCTTACTTAGAGTGATGTCTCTCTATGGCCTTGGTGACCAGGTGAGTGGGAAAATACCTGTGATTACTATTGCATGGAAAATAGAGAAACACCAAAGGGTGAAAATAAATAGGGAGAGGCTCCCACTAAAATTACACAAAATCACTCAAGCTGAAGACTAGGCTGCTTGCCTTGACATGTCCCTCTGCTCAGACTTCATGGATGTATAAGATTTCTTCATGACCTTTCAGGGACACTGGCTAGGTAGATGGCATAAGTATGTCAACCAGACCACTTAGCTTGCTTTCCTACTTCATCTTGGCCAGTTCCAATCCTGAGTCCAATACTGACTCTTTCTCACTTTGGATATAGATGTCTAAAGCAAGTTGTACTCTGCCAGAAGTTCTCAATTTTGCATTTCCAAAGCCTATTCCTGTAGGGGCAAAACCCCATAGGTTCCCCGGGGCAGCTTCTGAGTTGTTCTGTCATTGTTTTTAGAAGGCCATTTTAACCTTCTTTAATGATTGAAAATCAATAGAAAGTCAGTTTCTGAATAGACAGTCTTGCGAAGTGACGAGTTCCAGAGTCACAGAATTACAGCCCACTGACTGTTGAGATTTAAACAGTTACCTGACAGACTGGGATGCCAGCTCTAGCTATACTGGACTGAAAAAAGAGGGAAAAAGAAAATGGTTCCTTGCCAGGGTTGTTTTTTTCTTTTCTCCTTTGCTTTAGTGATTTGCCCTAGAGATGTGTCATTACTGAGAACCCCAAAACCAAGGCCTTTCATTGGCCTTGCACCTTACTCTGAACAGTGCTATAAACCAGAATCAGTTTTTGCTATTTCCTATAATAACTATGTTAAAATTATTGAAAAATCTCTTATTTGATACAGGCCTAAATCATATTCATAACTTAGTCGTTACATCTGTGATGATTTGGGTTCTTGATTTCTGAATTAGATAAGCTTTTCTTCATTAGCTTCCCACTCTCCCTCTCTCTAACCTTCCCTAAGAATTCCATCAACCTTGTTCTGAGTTTTTAAAATGGTTGAGATTCCATATTCAAGACTGTACTTGTTAATATTCATCAGAAGCCTTTGGGGACCAAGTTTATGGTGGGGTACAAGCTTCCGAAGTTTCATGTATATCAAAGATTTACATATATAGGTTAAGGGCCCAGATGCTGCTTTGGGTAACATCACACACGTTCTGCCTTATATAAGCATCACATAAGTTATTTGGGGTCCTAGGATACCCTAAACCTAAATTCCTTCTCTTATGAATCCTAAACCATTAAATTAAATCATAATTGACAAATTTTGTCTTCTTTGGAAAGCAGGTAAATAAGCTGAACGAAACCTGAACCTCCCTGAGCCTTTCCTTACCACTTAGCCCCTTGTTTCTTATTCTAGCCAGCCCCTTATTGATCTCTCATTTTCCTTCTCCCAGCCATCAGTCAGCCAACCGTAAAGTCTCAACCCTGCCAGGCATGAAATTTCTCCTATCTGTCTTATGAGAAGGTCCCTTGTCACTTTTTTCAGTCATACACTTTGTATTTGGTTTTCCCACATTTATCAGTTCTCCAAAAATACGTATGTTGGTGACGAACACTGGAGGTAAAAATATCAAAACTAAGGGAGTTCAAGAGAGGCTGATCTGACACAGATAAACCATTGCTCAGAGTTTTTCCCATCAATGAACCATGTCGACTTAACACTTTCAGTTTGAGAAGCACAATTTATAAACAAAAGCACGTGAAGAGCTGGTGCTTATCATTGAGCTTGTCACATAATTGAGCACTGACTGTGTGCTCAATAAATGCTCAATTCATGAATTTGTGAATGTCAAAATGTTTGACCAATTTTGCAGCCCACTAGGACCAAAGTACCTGCTATATTTGTCCAAAGAACTGGTCTCCCAAGTTTTTTTTATTTTTTTAATTATTTATTTAACAGACAGAGGTCACAAGCAGACAGAGAGGCAGGCAGAGAGAGAGGAAAGGAAGCAGGCCCCCTGCTGAGCAGAGAGCCTGATGCAGGGCTCGATCCCAGGACCCTGGGATCATGACCTGAGCTGAAGGCAGAGTCTTCAACCCACTGAGCCACCCAGGCACTCCTGGTCTCCCAAGTTTTTGATTGGACCCTTAACCCATACATTATTTGAGTATGCAGCTCTGTGTATGTCTGTACATAATATATATTATGTTCTTTATAAAGCATATGCAGAATAATAGAAATAGAATGATTTTTTAAAATATATAAATAGAAGTTCTAATATTGAGCCAATATGTTAATTTTCTTAAATAGATGGGAATTTCACACCAATGGTATAGCCTCAAAATTGGAGATTTCTGGAATTTCCAAGTCAGTAGAAGAGAAACATACTGGAAATCCAAAGTATCAAATTGACTAAACATGTCAGAATTCATTTGGAACTGTTTTAAAGCTGTCATTTATATTATAAGGATCCTAGAGTTCTAGGAATTCACCTCAAACTAAATAATAAATCAAACAAAATAATAAAATAATATTGTGAAATCTTAATTTAGGCAGGATGATTCAGTATTTTCCTAGTATAAGTCAAACTAGTTTTTAATTTTCCTTGAAGTAGGACAGAGTTCACTGACAGCAGGAATACAGAGAGGAAGTCAGATGTGAAAAGGGGAGGAAACTGACACACTGTCACGAATCAGAGGGCTGTTGACTGTCAATCAGTTAAAAAGCCAAACCCTTCAGGGAGTCATTGGCTGCAATAGTTCAGAACTTTGCAAACCCTTCAGCATCCTCTGGTCCAACACCCCCTTTCTGCAGACAGAAGGACCAAATTCCCAAACAGTTAGTGGGAGCACTTAGTGGTAGAACTAAGACTAGAACTCACAGAGTGGATTCTCAGTCTAATTCACTATAACATGCTGCCTAAGCAGTGAGTTGCTAGAAAAAATTATCTGTAATTACAATTTTTAAAAAGATTATTTATTTATTTATTTGATAGAGTAGGCAGAGAGGCAGGCAGAGAGAGAGGGGGAAGCAGGCTCCCTTCCAAGCAGAGAGCCCAGCACAGGGCTCAATCCCAGGACCCTGAGATCATGACCTGAGCCAAAGGTAGAGGCTTTAACCTACTGAGCCACCCAGGCACCCCTGTAATTACAATTTTTTTTTTTAAGTGCCAGGCACTTTTCCAAATGCCTCATGAGTTTGAGTTCACTTATCCCAACAACTCTATTTGGTTATATTATTTTTTTCCTTTGCAATGAGTATGTATTTCTTTTATTTTTTCTGCTTTGTTGAGGTATAATTGACAAATAAGGTTGTATGATACTTAAACTGTACAATATGATGATGGGGTATGTGTACACATTCTGAAAGGATTCCTGCCATTGAGTTAATTAGCATATCCATCAAATTATATACTATTATTCCCTCTTGTAGGAATAGTTGGAGAGGTTGTTGGAGAGGTTAAGTAACTTGTCTAACAATGAAAGAGACTGGATATTTACTACTTATCTCCTCACTTCACTCTCCGAGAAAGAAAGGAAAAATTCCAAATTATGACCAAGTCAAAATAATATAAAACTGGGTTATCAGAATAGCTGTTTTCATTGGCGAAGATATTACAGAGTTCCTGCTATTCCTTTCTGACAAAGTTCTGACAGTGTCCGAATAATTTCATTCTTCAGTTATTCAGCAAACATTTCCGGAGGCCTTTGCACGCCTTTGCACGCCAGTGACTGTGCCAGGAGCTGTGCTGTGAAGGAGTCCTCCTTTGGTGGCAGAAGCTGAAAAGGACATCGTCACCACAAGGGTGATCAGGCACGCTGGAAAATCACAAGCACAGTGCGGTGGAGTGCTGTGTGGGCTGATCGGGCTTTGTTACATGGAGCTAGGAGTCCAGAGCAAACCAGTACCATCAGACAATAGTAAGACCCTTTCCCTCTTCATCGTGGCCAGGAAAAGCTTTATCGGTATTAGAGCAAGCGCAGGTAGGATGTCAGTATCACCACAGATATTCAGACAGACATCTGTTTACCACCATCATGGTCGCCTCTAGCAAAACTGCCTCTGATCTACTCTGTCTGATAGCAAGGGTTTAGGATTGCCTTACCTCAAAGAAATCTTCCACTTGTGGATCAGTGCCAGAAATTCTATCCTTAGCTTTTACCTATTAACCTTAAGGCTTGGTATAAGTATTTGAGGTGAGGTGAGGGTTTGAGGGTTCCCTTTTCAACTATTCATTTATTCCTTAATTTGAATTTAAGAAGTGTGAAACTATTGCACAGAAGGACGTGAACTTTCCCTTGATCCCCAGGAGGCTGGAGCGAGAAGAAATTGGGGACATAAGTGTATGGAGCAGAGAAAACAAGACATCAGTGACTGTCATGGCTCACAAAAAATCTGGCCCATGGTTGCTTACAGTATCAGTGCAAAGGAAGTTATCTGTAGCCAGAGAAAGACCATGTATTTCAGACAATATCTGTCCCAACAGAGCAGCACAGCAGAGCACCTTTCAAAATTTGGCATCTCCAGTAGTTGGCTGTTTCTGAAGTTGTTGGCTTTGTGTAATGGTTGTTCTTGTTCTTCTCCTAAGACAACTACATAGGGGACCAAACAATTTGAGTATTGATTAAGGCCTTAATTATTATTCCATCTTATAGTTGATAGGTTATCATATTATAGTTGATAAATGGAGAACTCATGGGCATTGAGTGACTCACCTGTCTTCAGGCTCTGGATCCAGTGCTTTTCCATGGCATCAGGCTACCTTCCATAAAATCAGCCATGTAGGGGCACCTGGGTGGTTCAGTGGGTTAAGCCTCTGCTTTTGGCTCAGGTCATGATCTCAGGGTCCTGGGATCGAGCCCCACACTGGGCTCTGCTCAGCAGGGAGCCTGCTTCCCCCCCCCCCACCTGCCTCTCTCTGTCTACTTGTGATCTCTCTCTCGGTCATATAAATAAATAAAATCTTAAAAAAAAATTAGCCATGTAACCAGCATGTTTGGCTTTGAGTGAGGTGGGCATGGAGCATCGAGAAAGGTCCTTCCATTCACTGTTTTTCTCAAGACCCAGGAAAAGGAATTAGAATTTTCCTCTCACTGTTGAGGATCTTGAGGTCAGAGGGATTTAGTAATTGTGCACATTCACAGTGCAGCCAATAAGTGGTAGAGCTGAGAAGAATTTGAACTTGGAAGGCCATCACTAACCTAGTAATAGTTGATGCTCAGTCGACTCTGCCATACTGCTTCTGATGGTGTCCCTTGGGTTTTCCCATCAGACATTAATGTGGAACATATTTTCCTTCCTCAATCCCCTCTTTAGTTAGAGTTAAATGGAAATTATTTCTTATTTTATTTTATCATAATTATCCAATAGATTTAATACCTATTTTTGAGAGACTTGTTTAAAGCACTTATGTATGTTTTATCTGTCCTTCTCAACAAACCAAGAAGTTTAAAACATTTTTTTTAAATATTTTTAAATGCCTCTGTTACTTTCCTGCTTACCGATGACCCTGCTGAAGGCAGTCATTCCCTCTGCCTGACTGCACTGTTGACTGGAACTGCCCGTAATGAGGAAAGACATTCTTCGGAAGTATCCTGACATGTGTGGTGCAGAGAAAATGACTCAGGGCTCTAGGACGCTATCCATCATCACCACTTTTGAAACCAAAGTTGCAAAATCTAAGGATGACACTATCACCGAAACTCCACCCGTTCCCCTCCCAATGTCATGCCTGCCTGTATGACCCCATCAGCCAAGATGGATGTCACAACCAGGCTCTGAGCAATAGCGTAGTATAAACGTGATCTTTGCTATCTAGTAGATTCAGAAAGATTAAGGAACAGCATCGAGATAACTCCACCATATCCCCTTACCTTCTGCAAATCATTTAGCATGTGGAAAGAACGCCAATTCATCATTTATTTCACATGGATTTCATAAGAAACCACACCAAGGATACTAAGAAACAAGGTTCCAATCTGTGAGGAGCACTTGTCCAAACATCTTCTCATATCGGTATGGGATCAACCTTTTCTCAGAGTTTAATGCAAAAGAATACTGAAAAATAAACTCAGTTCCATTTCCCTCAATCAACTAGAAAAGCTAAGTGGAGGCAGTTTCAGGTTCCCAGCACTGATGACAGTGCTTGGCGATCCCTGGGAGGAAGCTGAAGGAAGGACTGTGGGCATCCTAGCACCCCAAAGAGACCAGCTTCATCTGCATTTGTATTTGATGTTATATGTAAAGCTTCCTTTCAAAAATGAGTATGTAGGAAAGGAGGGATGAATAGGTAGAGCACAGATGGTTTTTAAGGGTAGTGAGACTATCCTGCGTGATACCATAATGGTGGCTATATGTCACCATTCATTTGACCAAACCCATAGAATGTAAGACACCAAGAGGCAACTCGAATGTAAAAGATAAACTTTGGGTGGTACTGATGTGTCAACAAAGGTAACAATGTAGGTTCATCAATTACAGCACTGCTGGGGGAAGTTGAAAATGAGGGAGGCTAAAAGTGTGTGGGGGTAAGAGGCATCTGGGAAATCTCAGTATTTGCCCTTCAATTTTGCTATGAACCTGTAACTGCTCTGAAAAATAAAATCTATGGATTTAAAAAAAAAAAAAAAAACCATGAACATGAAAACTCCTAACAGTGCTTTGGAGTCTTTGCCCCCTCCCCCCAAAAGCAGTTAAATTGTACTTTCCTCGTGCCTGAGTCTCATCTTGAATGCACTTAGCACTGTCCTATATTCATGCCCCTTACGAGGAAGCAGATGTTGGGCTGGCATATGGTATCTACACATAAATTTCTCTAACCTTTCCCTGGTGTATAAGTCACAGGCAATGATGGGTTCCGGTGACCGGCCTTCTTAGCTCTCCCCAAGGAGCTCTGGAGCACTGGTCCCATTTGTTCACCTCGGGTGGGTGAGCCAGTGCTGTGGGCATCCATCCACTGACAGCAGGCCCAGATGGAGGCAGCAAGAGGCCAGCAGGCTGGATCAGGCTCTAAGAGCTGCACCCAGCATCCCACCTGAGAAAGCCAGGGCTGCAGGAGCTTTTGGTCCTCTGCAGCCTGCAGGTGGCGATTGCAGAGGCTGAGCCAAAAATTTCAGCTGCGTGGGGCATTCAGCGCTGAGTTGCACTAGCAAAGGGGGCTGAATGCCTAAATGGGAGGTTCTGATTAGTAGCTCCTGATGCAAGCTTTTGCAGGTTAGATTACAGAATACCCAGAGGTGTTTATGAAGGTCAAAGGAAGGGAGACTTCTGAAGTCTCCTGACTTAAAAATAACTGTATACTTACCCATCCTTTTCTTTCTAAGAATTACAACAGCGCAAAGAGTCTGATGACATACGACCTGTGTATGTATGTATTTTACTTTAGCTGATTTGCTTTAGTCTTGTCTCCTGATCATACTGCAATCAGTTTGAGAATACAAACCGTGTCTCCTCCTTTCTAAACTACCTAGCACAAACCTGGACACAGATTATGGACTGTTAATTATTTATGGGTTAAATGACAGACTTAAGGCCACCGTCATTGACTTTTCCTACATCAGTAGCAACTCCTACTGATGTTACACTCTGTTTTGCTTCTACAGTCACGATAGATAACGTGCTTTCATGTGTATCGCATCATTTGATAGATTATTATGTCTATTTTACAGAAAATAGCGGAACCATTGTTTAAAAGATTTGTCTAAAGCCATAAGGATTTCGAATATAAAAGAAAGAGAATTCACATTTCCTGACTCATCCCTTAGTTGTACCTGGAGTTAGCTGGAACTTCAATTCTAGAATAAGATCGTTAACTTGAATTTTAATTCTAGAATAAGATAGTTGTTTTTCCTTTAAAAGGGAATTTCAGGCAGATAAGAAGTCATATTTATGTATTTTAAAGCTAGGGTAGTGTGATAAGTACTCTTGAAATGATGTTCAGCTCTGAACATGGAGCCCTACTGATGCTTCTGTGTTTCCACTCATCAAACCCATGATGTGCCTCTTCTGTGCTGTCAGCTGACCCTGTGCCTTCCCATGCGAAGCCTGTCTAACAGCAGACAGCTGAGAGATATATACTTAAATATAATAAATGTGTTACATGCTAGAATAGTCTGTACAATCCGGGAGATCATGAGGGAAGATGCCTTCATCCTTCTCTGAATAACCAGTGGGGAAAAGGCTTCACAGGTGAATGACCATTAGGCCAAATCTGCAAGATATGGAGAAGGAGCATGAAATAGAACTGCAGGCAAAAGAACAGTATAAGCAAGAGTCAGAGCCTAAAAGAACATCATAATTTCACTTAACTGTAGCTTCATTTCCATTCTTCACTTTGATCTTCTCCTTCTTTGCCTGTCAATTCTTCCTAAAATTTAGTAAGTCAGCAAATATTTATTGGACATTACTTCATGCCAGATATGGCCAATCCTTTATTTCCTGTCCTAATTTCTTGTTACTTCATACCTGAGTACTTGTAACTGCCCTTCTGCCGTAGACCACAGCCTCTGGTCATTCAACCCTGAATTCAGTGAGTACATGCTGAGGCGTTCTTATCCAAGAGGTAGGATATTGGGTGCTATGCAAGGTATAAAACTGCATAAAGCAATAACTCCATCTTCAAGGAGTTTGAATTCTTGTAGGGGAGACAAGACAGGTGTGAAAATAACTATAATGTATGGAATAATATGAATGGTACATAAGAAGTGTAAAAATAAATTATGGGTACTTATGTAGTATAGTAGAACTCATGATGACATGGTTCATTAGTACATGCATTTGGGTATACTATATACTATATATTAGCTCTAGGCACAAATAGATGTGATGAGTGAATCAATTAAGAGGAAGGATCCCCCAACCCCAATGAAGTCTAGATGGAAGGTTTCAAGTTTAGAATCATCTCTAATGGCTTCATAGCTCTCCTCAAGATGCGAGATGGTGGGATTGTGGCAGCTGGCCCTGAAGAAGGAGCTGAGATGGCAGGGTGAAAATCTAGCAAGCCATTATCAAAGGCAGGGTCAAAGTAATATGTGGAGTTTTCCTATCATGTAACCCATGGAAAATGGGAGGAAAACTGCAGAACCAGACCACCAGTTAGGACTAGGGAAAGTGAGGGAGTGCTGAGCTGCAGAGGACCTAGGACTTTGCCAGTCAAAGTCATTCCAATGCCCCCCTTACATCTCCTCCTTCATGCTCATGGCTTCAGTTACCTTCTTCATATAACCTACCCTGACTTCTTCTCCAAGACATGGCTTTATAGATCTGCTTGCTCAACCTTTCCCCTGGATATATATTTCAATATTCCCAAGGCTAGAGCCATCCTCCATCCCTCTAAACCCACTCTCTTGTGTTTTCTCTTCCCTCATCCACTACTCTCTAGTTGTAGAGTGAGAAACCCAAGAGGCATTCTTGTCACTGCCTTCTCCTCTTCCATCATGGCCAAACTCTCACCAAATAATGTAAATTTGTCTCTGAGTTATCTTTGATTCCATCTACTACATTTTCCATCCTGTCGTCACCCCTGTGGTCTCGGAGGACTAAACTAACAGCCTTCTGACTATTCTTCCACAGTCTATTTCCCGTGTTGTGTTCAGAGCGAACTTTGCAAGATGGATATAGAGTTATGTTACTCCCCTGGTTACGACATTTCTATTGTTTGCCTTTGCTCTGAGATTAAAACCAAAATTATCAGTATGACCTCAAGAGTCTTGCTTTATCTATCCTGACCTGCCTCACTAATCTCTTTACCCATTTTTCTCCCCAAGCTTCCTGCAATCCAAGCACAGTGGCCTTCACTTGTTATCAAATATGCCATGCTCCCTCCTCCTGCAGGACACTGGCTCACTCTGTCACTTCAAGCTGGAAGGGTCACCTCTTCCTTCCTGTGGCTACTTCCCATGTCTTCACCCAGACCCATCTTTGACATTTTAGCTCAAGTCTCACTTCCCTAGAAATGCTTCCCTGACCTCTATCTTCACTCCTCATCTTCCATCAAGGGTGGATTCTTTGAATTCATGTTCTCCCAGGACTGTGTTTCTTCTTTAGCATACTAATCTCGGTTCATAATTAAACATTTATCAATATGATTATTTTGTTACCATCTGTCTTTCTCTGCAGACTGTAATCTCTATGAGAACAAGAGTCACATCTGCTTTTTCTTTCCATTTTATCTGCAGTGACAATCATAGTACTCTGGCATGTCATAGATGCCCAGTTCATAAACATCAAATGAATAATTGAAGCACAAGTAAATGCAAGCCCAAGAAAGAGAAAAATAGAATACAGGTCAGGCAGGGTAGAGTACAGATATGAATGTGTCCAGGAAAGGATGTGCAACTATAAGCTTCTTTTATTTTATTTTTTTTTAAGATTTTTATTTATTCGACACACAGAGAGAGAAATCACAAGTAGGCAGAGAGGCAGGCACAGAGAGAGGAGGAAGCAGGCTCCCTGCTGAGCAGAGAGCCCAGCGCGGGACTCAATCCCACGACCCTGAGATCATGACCTGAGCCGAAGGCAGAGGCCCAACCCACTGAGCCACCCAGGCATCCCTATAGGCTTCTTTTAAAAGAGGTACTGGCTTTCTTCTTACAGTGCCATCATCTTCCAGAAAGATTATTTTGAGAGTGGACTCCTCACAGTCACATTGTATCAGGCATTTCAATATATGTAATTATGCACCATGGTTATGATCGTATCCAAGGTTTGCAAAACCTAGTGATGCAGAGTCGTAGGTTCTGGTACTTAAAAGGGAGAATAGAAACAGTGGAGGCACATGCTGCTAACATCCCATTTACTACCTCCTCACCTGAACTCCTGGGATCTGAAAAGATACTTTTTCTGCAACAGCTTACTGCTCTATATAAAAATGATACATGTTGACTACATGTAATTCAAATAATAGAATAAATAAAATAATAAACAGGAATAAATAAAATAAAAATAATAAACAGGAGGAGAGGTGCCTGGGTGGTTCAGATGGTTAAGTTCTGCCTTTGGCTTGAGTCATGATCCTGGGCCCCTAAGATCGAGTCCCACACAGAGCTCCCTGCTCAGTGGGGAGCCTGCTTCTCCCTCTCCTGCTCCTTTTACTTGTGTTCTCTCTCTCTCTGCCAAATAAATAAATAAATTTTTTTAAAATAATAATAATGATAATAATAATAAACAGGGGAAAAAATCTCACATGCCCAGGGATACCACTAGTACAGTTTTGTTAAACATTCTCTCTTAGGATATATGTAATTTTTTTATCACATAAAAGAAATCATATTTTATATCAAACCATCACCCTCACAAATGGAACTGATTGGTTTTACCAAGAGATGTAATGGAAACAGTTACTGACATTGTCCTGATGTCATACACACGAACATGGCTGAGGTAACAGTCTTAGCCAAACAAGGAAGCCATAGATTTTCTGATGATTCTGATTGAAACCCTCCACATAGTACAACTTCTAAGCAGACCCAAACTCTTAAAAATGGAAACCTGCTGGAGGGGTAGAAGAGATCACAGAAAGGTAGGGAGATTCTGGATGTCACCATGACTGGTCTTCTGTTAACACCTAGATTGGAAGACCAAGGGTGGCAAAAGAGTGTGTGTGTGTGTGGGGGGGGGTGGTAAGGAAGATACAGACCAGAACGAAGTTTTGTGTGCATATTCAATTTGAACATTCCCCATGATCACTGCAGAATTTCAAGGCGAGATGCTCAAAGGAGAATTAGCAATTCATTAATGGCCAAGTTTGGAAAGTCACTATAGTCACTGTCTAATGAGGCTTTACGGTCTAAATCTCCAAGAAAGAAACAAAACATCTCCATTAGCTGGTGACAAACACCCCTGTGCAGTTCTGGAACCGAGGTTTTGTTGATTGCTGACACTTGAGAGAGGGTAGTGATTCATATTATGAAAAGAACTAGATTTTTTTTCTAAAGAGATGCAACTTGGTAACTAATTTTTGTCTCTCCCTGCCAGTGTAACCGTTTGAATGTTAATTTAATTTTACAGAATATCATTTATGTAAATGTAATTAGAAGGGAAACATGATCTGGAGATGCACAGCACCAAAGAAAATTTATTACTCCAAGGGGTATTGCTCTAATCATTCAACTGCAATATTGAGTTTCCCCAGATTTAATCTAAAAGCAATAAATTACAAAAAGGCTAATGCCCTGCCCAACAACAAGCTGTCATGAACCCAAGTTTCAGGGAGGGAAACTAGAAAGAGGGAGAGGGAAAAAAAGCCTGAACTTTATTTCAGCAACAGGCTATCATCAGCTTCCTATTTCCTGACATAAAATTCAGTAGAGACAACATAGCTAGGGAAAAATAAAAGGCCTCATTTCCTAAACAAGAAGAAAATGGTGACTTCCAACCTCCTATGACTTTTCCTTTTAGAAATCTGACCAGAGCTCTGTACTTGTTGCTAAACCTTATTATAAATGTTTGAAATTCAGGGCTCGGTGCTCCCCAACAACAGAGAGAGAGAGAGAGAGGAATCCAGCCAAGATAAAACAGCCCTGTCTCTTCACCGTATGGCTGGGCTGTTCTTTCGCAGAGAAGAGGAAAACACATAGCCTGATTAATGTCAAGGTCCATATTGCGTTCCGTTGCGTGCCTGCCGGAAAGCCAGTTCTCCCAGGGAAACTTGCCAACACAGAGAAGCCACGCCTGTTAACAGGGAATGCCCTCCAGCCTCCACCTTTCCTCTCCATGCTGAGTGAGAGGCTGTGGCTGGAAGAACTTGGGGTTGTAGGTGGTCTCCCTGTTGCTTAACCCTCATACCTGAACTTAAAATTGGCAAAGGCTACCTGGTCCTTTAATTGCTATGATGGGGGAAAGAAAAAAATCAACAGCCTGGCTCCATAAAATAAACCCTCGGTAAGATGTTTGAAAATGCCATTGCCTGGGTTTAAATTGGGATTAAATTGGGATTTCTGTGGTTAGGATTCAGGTGTAGGCATATTTTAAAAGCTCCCTCCATCTTGGTGATTTTAATGTGCAGCCCACAGTGAGAATGACAGTTCTGGGTAAAGGTTGATAACATGCAATGGACTGCCTGTGTTCAGTAGGTCACCGTGTCACACGATCGTTCTAGTGGATCAGGATTGCTTGGACAGGACAAAGGTGAAGGAGAAATGTACCCATTCATAGAGAACAGAGAGACAGTTGCAGCTGGCCAGGTAGGCAGCAGTAATTATCAAGTAAAACCATATTGTTTCAATGTGAATTTAAAACTTAAATAATAAAAAACCTTATGTTGCTCTTACTAATTGCTTTATCAAACAAAGAACATATTAAATGGCATGGTGTTCCTCATCTTTCTCAAGTCATGGAGTTTGAGCATTATAATCAGAATGCCTTTCTGGGGAGTGCTGGGGAAAGTCAACTTCCAAAATAAATTCTGCATTTGTCTCATTATCCAGAAACATCTTGGCTCTCTTTGTTTAGTTTAGGTTTTTTATTTTTGTTAGTTGGTTGGTACTGGAATTCTGTGCATTGCTCGGGCTCTTGATTTTTTTTATTTTTTATATTTTTAGATCTTTGTTTATTTATTTGTCTGAGAGTGAGAGAGAGCGCGCAAGAGCGAGATAGCACAAGAAGGGGAGAAACAGGCAAGGGAGAGGGAGAAGCAGACTCCCAGCTGAGCAAGGAGTCCAACATGGGGCTTGATTTTAGACCCTGGGATCATGACCTGAAACAAACGTAGACGCTTAACTGACTGAGCCACCCAGGCATCCCTGCTTGGAGTTTTTAATTCAGAGAAGGGTATACTGTCCAAAGCAAATGAGTATTTTCAGTTCGAAGGTAGAACTCTATTAGCACTTCCCAAATGACAAGTGCAATTAATGGTATCTGAAAGATTTTTTATTTTAGTTGTTTTGTATTTATTCTACTGTTTAGTCAAAAAAAAATTAAGGAGCATTTTGAACCTGTGCTTTGATGGAAATTATCTTGTAGTGTGGATTTGACTTCTAGAGTAAAACTTGACTTAAACCAGCTTCATGAAGCATAGGGTTCTTTAGTATGGGTTGTAAAATTCATGAAAATAGCACATGGATAAAATTTGTCTATATATGCACTAATTAAATAACAGGAGAAAAATTAATTATAAGTCAAGCAATTAAGCATTCGGGGTGTTCATTCTGTTTCTCTTCCACCCACACACTGCCCACCACAGACCTGTAAGCATGCAGTTGTCTATTTGAATGGATTTGACTTTGCCTTTATATATATATATATAAATTTATATATATATATATATATAAACAGTGGAAAAGGATAATACGTTTATGCCCACTGGGTCCAGCACTGACCTCACAAAAGAACCGGCTCCTGACCTCCATGAGTGACACCGACTGTCAGAATCAATAACTTTTGGCCACCGGAAGAGACGGACTAGAGTGAGAGACTGGGGAAATGCTCATTTCTGACTGTTTCTCAGAACTATGTTTTTGCCGATTCTGTCACCCTTTAATTACACTTGCTAAACAAAGCATGCTGATAGGCCAGAGAATCAACTTACCCACATAAGCTAGGTAGAAAAGCATCGCTCTTCACCTGTTCTGAGGAGGCTATGCTCTAAGTTTCTTCTCCACTAGCGAATTCCCTTTTTCCATCTTAAGACCATTTATTATATCTCATTTCTCACCAAGCTTTTTCTTCCAAAGCAAACATCTCAAGAGTGTTAAGTGATTCATTACCGCAGCCCCCCTGTATTATATTACAAATTTAATCAGCTAATTATTTTTTTACATTGCAGATATTTAATTATTAGCTAGTTCCTCTCTTAGGAGTCAACCAGACTGTGCAGAGACACAGTTTAGTACAACCCATTTCTTCCTTTCTGTTTCAAAAGGTACTAAATAATTTCACTGAAAATCACCAAAAACAAAGCAAAATAAACAGTAAAAATGGTTTTGGCAGTCATATGATGAGGCATGTAAAAAGTTTTCAGCAGCGTGTTCGGGTTGTCACAACTCATTGGGAAGAATTTAGAGTTATTCATAGTTATTTGGTTCCCATATCAGGTCATGGCAAAAATAGAGTGTTCTCAACATCACCAACAATGACACCAGCCAGTATCACCAACCAAAGACCAACAAATCCATTTCCATTGAAACACAATCCAGAAGTCACTCATTTCTAGCAATAGTTACACATTGGATTTTCAAATGAACCTGCACAAATATTACCAATTCTTACATGTTCATAAGTGATTATATAGCTGAGATAAAATGAAATAATGAGCAATTATTTAGAAAATAAAGCAATACAAACCTTCCCATCTGGAAAATATGGCCATATTTTCACTCCCCCCCCTTTTATTTTCAGTTGCAGTTCTTTGTCTAGACCATCTAAACTTTGGTCTCAAAACCTCAATTCATTAAGCCCATTGAGATACATCCTTTGCTTAGTGATATATAAATTCTCACTCTCAACTTAGAAAGATGAGAAACAAATGGTTGTGGCCTAATAATAAAATGTGATGAAAAGTAAACCAACAACAACAACAAAACACCTAGATCAGTCCTAAAATCAAATTAGGACAATTGAGACCTAAAAGAAGATACATCATGACACTGCAAATAGAAAACACCTGAATAGCCTAAATAGGCATGGTTGCCTTAAATCCTTTTTAGAGATGAAGGATGAACATGAATATATCCATGCATACTTATAAACATGCAGAGAGATTTGGCTAAGTTGCCCAAGTTTGCACAACTAATTAGTAATGGATCTGGGATTTGAAACCAAAGAAATTCTCCCTCCCAAAACCCAAAAGTAATTGAAAACTTTGAATGACTGATCACAGAAGTGGTATTTGGTCAGATCCTTACATGAAAGGCCAGGCAGATGAAGATCCAGGGGGAAACAACATTTTCAGTAAAGGGAGATTCCAGTGGAAGAACCTGGGGTCGAAGAGTCTGGAAGGGAAGGTAAAGAGAAGCCAGCTGGGCTGGAGCAAGCCCCATTTATCAGTGCCATTGTTGTCCACTTGCATTATCGTACCAGAGATTGGTAATGACCACAACCTCCAAAAAGCACAGGTGACCACTCTTCATTCCAAAGGAAAGGCCTTTTGATTCTTTTGGCATTTCGATCGTTAGTGTGTAAGGTAATTACTAACTGGCTAACATTTGAGCAGGACTGATAGATTCCATTTAGGTCAATGTGTAGCTTATGCTTTCCCACCCCAGGAAATTTGCCAAGGTCAGTAGGTTATAGGGCAAATAAATGCCACGATATGTCAGAAATTTTTATTCTTCTTGCATGCCTCTGGCCTTCTTGTTTCAGTACCAGAGCCAACCTGGAGACCTGATGGTGTAAGACCCAGCCCAGTGCCACACATATAAACCCTTATTAATATTCCATGACTGGGTCAAGTTAATAGCAGTATTTGAGGGATCAACACGTAATTTACTACCATAAATGAAAATAAAATGTACCCAAAAAACCCCTGTCTATTTTATAAATTCTATTATCCTTTTTGTTGTTCCTTTTTTACTGAATTATTCTTGACACACACACAAAAAGCTGTAGCACATTGAATGCATACATCTTGATGAATTTGAAGATAAGTGTACATCCATGAAGCTGTCACCATCTACAATGCCATAAACTTAACCATTACCTCTGAAAGTTTCCTCCCTTTTATCTTTGATAACCATATGTGAATTTGTTGTCTTTTAAAAAGGTAGAATTAATAAAACAACGTGCGTTTGGGGAGACGGGGCTGGATGGGGTTTCTGAGGACCCAGATCGCCATTTGGGTTTGTCTCTGACTTCGATAAAGTATACGCATTTTGATGCCCTATAGATATAACCTTAGATCTCAAAATATGGGGGAAAAAGCGACATAGAAAATGTTTTATTTCAGAGTTGATATAAGCAATGTGTTCTATTCAGATCTACAAGCAAGTTTATTCAAAGCTATCTGCAACCTAAAACCTAAAAACTCTGCCTGGGTTTCTAGAGCTCATTTTGCCTGAGCTCAAGAAGCCCACATCTAATAGAAAGTTAAAATACATCTGAAATTCAAGAAAAATTGTTAGAGTCTGATCAGTCTTTGTGACATAATGAATATAGCCAAGTGGAATGGATTTGATCCAGGTGTAATGGTTATTTCCTAAAGCTTGGGACAAACATTCCATATACATTATCCAGCTGCCTTCCTATGGTGTAGCTATTTATTATAATTTCTTCATTATTTGTTCCAGAAAGGTTTATAATTAGAAGCCCAGCACTAATGATGAAGCAATATGTGATTGCTTAGTAATCTCATTTTTTATCTGATGTTAATTAATGCCCACTTATAAATTGTTATTTAACAATAAAAATCCACTTGGTCCTTGAATTTAACATTTTACAGTCATTGAAAAACTAGAAGAACCTGCTCTCCAGCACCCAGGTAGGTCCACTGTGCTGGTTTTATTAACGTTCAAACATACAACAGAGCTATTTCTTGATATGAACTATATGGATTCACTCCATGAGTAGTATTTGGAACATGGCAATCAGCATAGAGTTTGAAGGGGGAGGGGGATAAGTCTCATCCTTTTCTTCACTCTAAGAGGCAGCTCTCTGTCAAGATTTCAACATTTTTAAATGTTGACAAGCATGTACATTCTAAGATGCATTTTTTTGCCTGGCTCATTATGTAAATTATATTCATGTAATGCATCGCTTGGGTATTCAGGTGCAAGCCCATGGTGTCTAATACATGTCCTCCTTGTCAGGAGCAACAGCACTGTACATTTTCAGTAAAGATAACCGATCAGGGAAAAGAAAAAATAACTGCTATTTTCAATCAGAACTATAGAAAGTACCCTTAGTCCAGAAAAGATGTGATGCCAGGCTAAGGCTGTAAAATACATCTCTGACCTTATTATCCAGGCTTCTGTGTTAAATATAGTGGCTATAATAGAATTTGTATGCCCTAGTTTCTGACAGGTGGAATGTTGCTTAGTGATCCAGGAGTGGAAAATGGCTGTCTGCATTCAAAGGAGATCATAGATTACAGATATTTCCTGGGCATTGCAACCACAGGATGCTGTTACAATGGCTCACAAAAAGAGAGACAGCCTCCTAATGCCTGTAATTGGAAGGGCTCTGTATTTATTATCTATTACTGTGTTATGAATTGCTCCCAAACTATTTCTTTATCTCAAAACTATTTATCTGTGGGTCGGGAATCTGGGATGCCTTAGCTGGTTCCTCTGCTTTGGGGGTCTCTCACAGACCATGGGCAAGGGGTCAGCCTGGACTGGGGTTAGCACAAGGCTCAGCAGGGAGTCTCATTGCTTGCCGTAGAAACAAGTCATTAGGCTTACTTCACCAAGGGCACTGGAGTGTACAAGGGTGTGAATACCAGGAGGCATTGGGAGCCATTTTAGAAGTCTTGCTACCAAAAGAACAGGGGTTTCTTAGGTACCCATATATTCCTCCCCTACGATGACATGCTTATCACAGCACCTAGTGAAACTTACAAACCAGAACAATGAAATGGTAATGCCTTGGATCACTTCCTATGCCATGATGACTGGCAGGTCATTTAATGCTATTATTCACGGGAAGTACTTGACAAAGTGCTAGAAGGGAACTTATTTTTCAATTCCAAATACAAACAGAACACCATTCCTCATGGGGAAACATAGGTTTTAATGTCCTTTTCCTTCATGTCTCCAGTATATACAAAGCCTCTTCCAAAAGTCCGGAAGAGAACCTTAATCTTGCAATGCAGAAGGCGGGCACAGCAGGGTAGCTGAGGGAACTGGGGAGCAGCCACAATCTGGAGCCAGCCATAGCCAGCATTGCACAGAAGCATAAGGGACAGAAGTGAAGCCTTCAATGAAAATCACTTGACAAACAAGCTGATGACTCTACTCTTGCCAAGGGCATAAGCGGTCCTTAACAGTAAGGCCGTTGAAATCAGGAGCAGACTTTACCCAAGCAAGAGGCACAAATGATGTGTGACAGGAGCCATGTTTGGCAAACAGAAGGAGGCTGTCTCTCTTTTTGTGAGCCATTGTAACAGCATCCCGTGGTTATCACTAATCTTAAATAGTAAGGAACTAAAGATCGTCTCTTATGTCCACTGTGTATTTTGTTATATTTCATAAAGAGATGAGTAGGGTTTTCCTGTGAATGGCCTTAGAGGCCTCTCTGGCTTGTGTGACGATGACCCAGCTGTTGCTGATGGCTTCCTTCTTTGGAGGAAGGTGTGTGAGCCTGTAATTTTCCATGGGTGCACAAGAGACTACACCCAAATCACTTCCCCAGTGACCCAAACCTCTAAGATTTCCAGATACTGAGCATCTGTATTTCCTCAGAACAGTCCTAAAAATTTTGGTTCTAAGCTAAGACTTTTCAGAAAAAAGTAAGCCTAATATACTTATCCCCCTTCAAGTCTCCCCTACTATTGGCTTATTTTTAAAAAAGGGATATGAGCAGGGGTCAAAGTTCCTTCAAAGGAAAAGAGCCTCATCATGTATCCAGTGGCTGCCTGCCTGCCCTCATACTGTCCTGAAGGATGAGCAGAGAACCGGAGACCCCCATGTCTGCTGATCCTTCCACCCCCGAATTCCATCTGTACCACGTGATGTTCTGGTGCCCACCCTGAGAAGTTTGCCCTAAATAGCTAGATGATCAATACTTCCAGAAAATTCCATATTATTTTCATTATAGTCAGTCTTACTCATTTTGTTATTGTTATTGTTATTTTCATTTTGTACAGCCCAAATATAAAGAACCATCTATGCATCATAATAGAGAAGTACATGGGCCCGTGTCAAAACTAGGAGAACAAATGTTCCAGTGCCCAGAATGGACAACATCTGGTAAGTCGCACATTTCATAAAATGCCTTCTTACCTGGGTTTATTTCAGCCTGGGTGTCTTGTGTATATAATACTGAAATTTTATCATCAGTAATTTATTGTTTTAGTTCTTTTTTGAGTCATTAAAGCTTAGAGGTTGTCTAGGCCTGGATTCTACAAGGAGCATAATCTGAAAAATGGCTCTATGTGAGTAGTTTCTTTGGAAACATGAGGCCAGGCAACTAGAGTGAAACAAGAAGGAGGGAGAGTCCGTGCAAGGACATCACTCTAGGTGACTGGTTGCACAGTCCTGTGGGATCATCTGAGAAGCAGAATGAAATGCACGTCAACATGTTCTAGGGTAGGAAAGGGGTAGAAGCATTTCTACCCATTGACACATTTACCCACTGATTCTCAGTTCTCATTGGTGAACATTTCTCCCACCCTGGAATCAATTCTTCCTACTTCTAGGTTTCACATTATTCTGCTACCGGTTGTGTTCTTAAGATCCCCATTGCCGTGATGCCGAAAAAGAAGTTTCGTGTCTGTTAGAGGCAAGAGGTCTCTCGCATTGGCTGGAAGTGAGGCTGTATTTACTGGAAACTGTCTGGAGCTTGCGCAGAACTATTGTTTGCAATGGGGGTGACATAGAAGGTAGAGGTGGTTTAGAAGATGGCAGTGGTGCTTAAGAGTTCTCTAATAATAAGGTTTCAGATAGAAAACCCTTGTGGAGAAGCCATCAAGCCTCCAAATGTTAACAATTCACTGCTTAGTAACTTACCTT
The DNA here is from genome assembly GCF_020171115.1 of Neogale vison. Taxonomy (NCBI): domain Eukaryota; kingdom Metazoa; phylum Chordata; class Mammalia; order Carnivora; family Mustelidae; genus Neogale; species Neogale vison. Next base: position 88,658,710 of record NC_058098.1, on the reverse strand, counting down.
AGTGGAAGCTTAAGAGGAAGCACTGACGCTATGAGACCCAAGAAATCATCTTCTGAAGGGCAAGTTTGTCTGGTCACTGTCACTGGGCACCATATTAAGTGTGTCTTTGTAACAGAGGGATATTCTGGGCCCCTGAGATACCTTCTACGTTCTTTGGTAGGATGCCTTTTAAAATGGTACCTCAAACTCCCACCTCCTGGAATTCATGCCCTTGTGTAATCTCTCTTTGTTTATGTGCCAGACCTAGTGGCCTTCTTCTAATACGAAAGAAGAATCATAGAACACTGAAAGCCAAAATTATTTCATTGACAATTTTTTTTAATTTTGCCATAGGTTTGGCACATAAAAGATGCCCAATCAGCATTTGTCAAATGAATACAATTGAGTAAGGGAGGTGGAGAGTGAATAAGAGATGATCAGTGTTTAAATCGAGGAAAGACCAAGCCTAATTGATTTTGAGTGGTAGCCTGAGTAACCGGGCTTTCTCCCAATAACTAGAGCGAGAAGGTAGAACTTCCCACGTGGCCCTGGAAAGATCATGGGACAAGCATTGAGAAAACTACTAGCCACTTTGCTAAAACGCCCCGAGCCCTATTCTCTTTTTCTCCCTGATGCTCATAATCAGGATCTTACAAAATCACTGGGAGAAACTAGTTGTCTACATAAAAGTGCTTTACAAGTCCACAAACCCTGAACAATGTTTGTTACCAGCTGTCCCCCACTGACACGGCAGTCACCTGTGACTAGTGCTAGAGCCATAGGGGAAATTCCAAAGTCCCAGGAACCATTTCTGGGTTTGCTTCACCTTCCAAATGAAATAGCTTGGCCTTGCTCCTAAACCAAGGTGAAAGCAAGGTAGAAACGGAGAAAAGAACAAAGGGGGAGGAACTTGGATGGAGCAAGTACAACTTGCCATGAGGACTTAGGAAGATTTAAACTTTGCCAAGTTTATTTTTTCATGTGGCCCATTTACTGGTTAATTTCTTTCTGGTGTGGTTTGATGGAGCCCGGGAGGGAATATGAGAACCTTTAACCCACACTTTGGAATGGCCAATATTGCTCTGGACTTCACATTCCTCTGTTGATTCTCATTGAATCAGCTCCAGATTTGGATGTTTTCCCGCCGGTTTTCACCAAAATCATACCTGAAAGAAGGAAAACAGGCCTGGGGGATTGAAGTGCTTATAGGGCCGTCAGCTCAGTGTCTTGGAGGGAGGCTCTGAACAGCAGTAGCAGGAAGGCAGCTCATTTTGGAGAATAGAGAAGAGAGTTGGGAATCCAAGCTAGGGAAGGACTGGAGAAAGGCCAATGAGTCCTGTCGTTCATAGACGCTCAGCTCTGGATGGTAGGATGGCATCTGCCGTTCAGTTATTGAAACACGGCTGTACCATCTGGGGAGTACGTGCTACCATCTGAGGGTCTACCTCCTGCCCTGTACACGTGGGCCTTCCCCCAAAAGTCTACCCCACCACGCAGCCCACAAGCCAGCAGTCAGAAGGATAATGCCTTGCTCAGCATGGCCCCTCTGGACCCTGCCCTAGGGATGGGCTGTCTGTGAACTTCTACCAGTTGCTCACACTGCACGACATCTACGTGGAAGCTGCCTAAGTTCTCTGCTTCCTCCCTCCCCTAGCTCCCACTCTCTAAATGTAGGTGCACACACACACATGTATATGTGCACACATATGCACACATGCCATGTGCATGCATGTACACACAAAATCCGCATGCACATGCACGGGTGTGTAAATGCACACACAGCCACCTATGGATACATGCACAAACACACACGCCTGCAATGTACACATGCACAGACACACACACATCTACACTCGCTTTGCCCCAGCTTCACCACTTCCCCTCTGCTTTCCTTCCGTTAGCTTCTGCCCCGACACTGGAGCTCAGCTTCTGAGCCTCACCTTTGGTGTCATGATGGCAGAGGCTGCAAAGGATGACTCACTCCACTGGCGCGTTTCCTCCCCGTGGATGTCCTGTTCCAAATTACTCCAATACTCCTGGAAGAACTTAACGTTTACAAATTGTTTCCTTTAAGCCAAACTATATGTAAACCTTAGTTTTCTCAAATGAAAAATGATACTAATCCTATCTAGCTCACACATTTGTTCAGAAGAATGCATAAGGCAATGTATGTAAAGGATTAGCCCAGCGCCTGGATGTACCAATTACAATAATTGGTAGCTGTTGCTATCCCGGCATTTATTATTAATATTTTTATCATTAGGTTTGTTGTGTTCTTTTTATCATTAGGTTGAGTTTTGAATTTCCATATCCCTTCCGTTAACTCATCACTATTTCAAAATGATGTTATAGTAAAGGACAAAGAATATAAGAAGATGCTTCTCCACTTCTTTTGTTTCTTCTTTTTGCCTTAATTCAAAAAGAAAAGGAGACCCTGGGTGGCTCAGTGGGTTAAGCCGCTGCCTTCGGCTCAGGTCATGATCTCAGTGTCCTGGGATCGGGTCCCGCATCGGGCTCTCTGCTCGGCAGGGAGCCTGCTTCCTCCTCTCTCTCTCTGCCTGCCTCTCTGCCTGCTTGTGATCTCTCTCTGTCAAATAAATAAAGTCTTTAAAAAAAAAAAAAAAGAAAAGGAGAGAGGCAAGGATGCCTAGAAGCTTTGGGTTAAATTTAAATTAACTTAGCAGCTGACGTTCATAGACGACCAAAATAAGCTAAGAGTCTTTAAAATAGATCCCTTCGCAATGTCAAATTTCAATTAAATCTCAACTAACAATTAAAATAATCTCGAGAGTTTCAGTTAAGGAGGAGAGAGATTCAAGATACAACCTCCTTTCTGGAAGGTCACTACAGATTTTTCTTGCACCTCTTTGTGCAGCACCAGGGGCATTTAATATACCCATTACACTTCCAGGAAAGACATTAGGAAAGTCTAAACTATATCCAAAGTGTACTTTACTCCTAATAATTACAACTAGATGAACAGCTAGAAAAAAAAATATGAACCTGTTCAAACTAAATCGGTTCAGCACTAACTGCTCTAACGCAGTTTTCCAAAGAATAATTGATATTATATAATCGTAACTGCCAGTTTATGTCACGAAAGTGACATTTGACACCTTCCTGCTAACCAGCCTAACATCATCAATTAAAACATCGCTTGTGTAATGACATTTCACCAGTCAGCTTAACATCATAAATTATGACATCACCTCTTTTATGAAACCAGAAGATTGAAGAAAAGCAAACGGGAAGACAGTCTACTGAAAACTAGCATTCTTCTTTGATTTGTGCTTTCAGAATCTTTCATGCTCTAGTCATGTTGCCAGAGTGATTATTAGTTAGTAAATTAATTGATTAATATTTACATAATTAAAAAATACTATAAAATCATAGTGGAAGCTACGTAAGAACAAAATGTACATTTTCTAGTTTCCGTTAGTTATGGTTCAACATCCCTGGATGGTGATAACAGGATTTTATTTCACAACTGAACTGTGAAATGGCTATTCTTGGAAATCCTTGGAAGATGGGAAACAGGAAAGAAAACCTTTGAGTTTGGGCTTGGATTTGGAATAGTATATTCATGTCTCACCAAATCCATCTAAAAACAATTTATCTGTCAGGAAGTCTGCATATTACCCATAGGATTTCCAAAGGCTGACTACTTGTTTTTCACCTGAGGCTCATAAGCATGTGCTGTAGAAAATGTGACAGGAAATAGATCTCATAGGAGGGAAGGGCCTGATCTCATAAAAAGAACATTCATTTTTGTCCATCTAAAATGTTGGGTTTTAAGGCAGAAAAGAGTTGTTTCCCAAACTGTTTATTGAGCACCTGCTAGGACAATTGCTCCAAGAAGAAGGACACTAAGGGGTGCCTGGGTGGCTCAGTATGTTAAGCATCTATTTTTGATTTAGGTCATGATCCTAAGGTCCTGGGATCGAGTTCTGCATTGGGCTCCTTGCTCAGCAGGGAGCCTGCTTCTCCCTCTGCTGCTGCTCTCACTGCTTGTGCTCTCTCTCTGCCAAATAAATAAAAAAATCTTAAAAAAAAAAAAAAAAGAATAAGGAAACCAAGGGGTGCCTGCGTGCCTCAGTCAGTTAAGCATCTGCCTTCTGCTCAGGTTATGATTCCAGGGTCCTGGAATGGAGTCCCTGCTTAGCAGGGAGCCTGCTTCTTCCTCTCCCTCTGCTACCCCCCACCCCCACTCTCTCTCTCTCTCAAATAAATAAATAAATAAATAGATAAAATCTTTTTTAAAAAATAAGGAAACTGAGTGCAAGAGAAAGGGGAAAAATTGGCCTCTTCTTTAGTCCTATGGTCTTGCTATGATCAAGCATGAAAATGCTGGGCATGGTGCCTCATTTATGATAACTACTAAACAGGTGTATGCTGCCTTCCGATCCCCACCCCCTTTTTTTGTTTTTCACCAGAAGGATAAAGGTAACTTTTCAATGTTTTAATCCATAGTTTTCAAGAAGGTAGTCAGATGAACTACTTCAAAGTCATTTATGTAATTAGGTATATGAATATCATAAGAATTTGTGAAAAGATTTTTTTTTCTTTTTATACCATGTATCTGAGCCAGGAAAACTGTAAAGAATAAGGTAGACATTCTTGATTTCCATTAACATTTAGTTTGGGACATACTGGTCACATATCTTCTTCCAGGCTAACCTATTTGTAAAATAGGTTATACACCTATTTGGTGTAAATACACCAAATCGGTCACATTAGAATTCTCACAGTTCTACTTGGTAGTTGGGCTTTTAGTTTTTTAGCCCAGTGTTTGAAATCATGGGATTAGTAGAGTTTCCTATATCAGCCAACATTAAAACAAACAAAGACACAATTCAACAAAAATAAAGGGGAAACAAGAATATTGAATATTGACTATTTTAACTACTTTGATTGCACAGAATTAACAAATCTGCTTTATCTTGAATTGTACTAACTATAACGGGCAAGTTTCAGCCTTGACTGGCACTGGGCAAAGTCATGGGTACTTGGATTGTTCGTTGGTTGAATGCCAAAATGTACCAAAAGTTCAGGTTTATCTTAAGATAGTTCTTGATGGGTGCTTCATTCTGACAAGGGAAATTTTTAGTAGTTTTCTCAAGGCTTGAGAAGATAAAGTACATGACTTTGTGTCATAAAAGTTCTCCCTTTTATTTACAGCCTTTGAAATTTTAGTCACATTTTTATTTGTTGACTTGTGAGGGAAAGGTAACCTGGAGAACATCTGTGGTTGAATAAGATAAGAATTAAGTCTGATATCTGTGATAAAGAGAAAAGTTACATTATTACTAATGACTGGTTGCCATTTACAATAAACACTCCTCATATATACACACATATTTTGGATTGGGGAGCAGAGTTATTATTGGCTTTGCAGAATTCATAATTTATAGAATGCACTGGAAGTGATGCTTGAGCATTGCTTAGCCAGTTTTGATAATGAATTAATTCAACAACAGACTTCAAAGTATAGTACAAATTCCAGGTCTCCAAATAACTTTATGGAAGTTGGCTGATTGGAACATGAATAAATCTTTTAAAGGTGTGTCACAAGGAGTAAGAGGAATTTGAAAGGCTCCAAGTCCTTTTGCTTTCTTCTTCAATGAGCAAAGTGTGAATGAGGTATCCAAACACTGGTCTGGGGATGTGTTCATTGCCATGAAAAGAGTTTTTAAAAGCAGAGTAAAATTTTCAGCAAATCCATATAACCTGGGGTGCCTGGGTGGCTCAGTCAGTTAAGCGGCTGCCTTCAGCTCAGGTCATGATCTCAGGGTCCTGGGATCGAGCCCCATGTCGGGCTCTCTGCTCAGCTGTGAGCCTGTTTTTCCCTCTCTCTCTGCCTACTTGTGTTCTGTCTGTCAAATAAATAAATAAAATCATTAAAAAAAAAAAAATCCATGTAGCCTGTCAGAGCATATCTTAGTCATCTCTGTAAGGGGCCTGTGATTTACTTTGTCTCGTTTTTTGACCTTTTCCCCCCAAAATTTTTGCTATGAATATGTATGCCTAGACTTCATTCACTGACTGAATTTCCACTCTGTTGGAATTATGCATCCCCATAGTGCACCCGAGAAAGGTGAGCAGTTAGAGGTGAGGAAAGAGATTTCCTGACCTTTTACAAATAGCAAGCTACAGCAGATTAAGTACAGCCTGAGTGAGGTTATTTGTGGATTGGTAGAGTGTAATTACCTCAAAATTATCTCAGTGAAACAATTAGTGTGCAGTAGATTTGGTGCCAGCTCTGTCGTTGTTCTGAGCTTCTGTTAGAGCATCTCACTCCATCCCCAAGTTGGGGAAGTCATTTTTGACTTGTTTATGACTGTTGTGGTAGGTGCCAATGAGGGACTCCGCATACAGCTACTGCTGAGTGCAGACTCGTTTACAGCTGCACTTGCCAAGTGAGTTGTAAATGCGGAGGTGCTAGACTTCATGTGATGGGAGGGTTTCCTTGGTGGTGAAGCGTTCACTAGACGAGTTTCCCGAGCCCGTCAGATACAGAGGCAACCATGAAGCCCACTTTCATTATGGTCGTCAAGTGTTCACGTTGAAGGTGTTGGACTTTCAGCTCTCAGTCCCACAGCCAGTTCTTTTTAAAACTGAACTTTGGGCAGAAGGAAGTCAAGTTTGAACACAGTGCAAAAGTGGACATTTGGGGAAGTCATTTCAGTTTTCTCTTGGCATTTTTATGTAACTGCCTCAAGTAAATGAGACCATTCGATTTCTTCTCAGTTATGTTTCTGATGAAATGTAGAAGGTATTTCTTAGTCTAACCTACCACCTCAACCACAAGGATGGGTTAGTCATCAGGCAGATGGGTTAGTCATGGGAGCAGGACAGCTGCCATGGCTGTTGTTTAAAGGAAACATTCAATTTTTTTCCTTTACAGAAGCATCTAAGAAGCTATTTTTTAAAAGAGTTAATAAGTTAAAAATATGTGAGAAATCACAGTCAAGTGGGATTAATTTTTCACAATTATTTTTTCTAAATCGATTATTTATTATGTAGACTGAAGGTGGTATTGGTATAATAGGGTAAAGGGAAGGTATAAAATGAAGTTATATTTACTTTGTATGAGCAACTGTTTCTTTTACTCAATAAAAGGAAATAGTATTTGTCTTAAGTAGTAAATAGATGCATACTGCTATATAAACAAAAACAACTTATTCTGCAACTTAAGTGGAAATCAAGTAATACCAAAAACAAAAAAAGATCACCCAAAAGTGTGTTTGAAAGATGGTAAATGTTTAGAGTTCTTGAATAAAAAGGAACATAACATTATAAAATACATTTTTATTTGTTTTGCTATCTGTAACAATATAGTGAATAAAACAACTGGGATAGACCACAAAGTAAATAAGGCTAGGGAAGAAAAATGGCTAAGATGAGCCTTATTTTATTGGGAAAGCCATTTATTGATATTCACTAAGTATCAAGTACTGTGTAAAGACTTCATGTATCTTCAGTAAGTCGTTTATTTTACATAACCATCTTTTCAAGTGAGCACTGTCACCCTAACGCTAGAAGAGACATCTCAGCGTCAGAAAACTTAAGAAAGTGGGAAATGCCCCACAGCCTATCAATAATAACGCTACAGTATGAACTCAGGTCCAATTCCAACTTCTTTTTACCATTTAATTTAGTGAGTAGCTTTCTAACATGGGGAATACTGACAGAGAAAGAGAGAGGGTTCTGTTACCATTGATTATGGGGGTGCTACACATTTAAACCTATAGCAAATACAAAAATGGAAGAAATTGATGTAACGTAAGGGTTATTCATGAGAAGGAGCTGATCATATGCTTTGGGGGGAAAATGGTCACATTTCTATGCTCAATTAATCTTAATGTTTAATTTATTAATTATGAAAACTATCTGAACATGATTCAAGCATTAGTCTTATAGCAGCCTTTTCCATTTCTTCTTTGCTTTTATGCAAGACTGCCTTGAGTGGAGGGTGCAGTTTTATTTATCTTGTTTTTGTTTCTGAAGAGATTTAAACAGGATTTCTCAGACTAAGCTACTATCCAGTGAAACTCAGAGATCAATGGCATTCTGATATGCAGTTGCAATCTTCATACCTTTTTTGTTGTTATTGTTAGAATATGCCTTTGGCTTGTATTTAAAAGCTATGATTTTTGTCATAAATTTCCCTGGGGTGTGTGTGTGTGTGTGTGAGTGTGTAGCAAGTCGGTGGTGTAGTAGGAAGTATGTTGAACTTGAAGCAAAAGATTCTGTTTGCCCTGGTTCATACCCTTTCAGGGGTGCTGTTTCAAGCTGGGTTGGTCTCTTTATGGATCCAGACCTCCCTTCCCTCATCTGCCTGCAGGATGATCTAGAAAGCTTCACTCAACCCTAAGCTCTTTCACCATTAGAAAGTTTTACTTTTGGAAAATTTATTTGTGTGATTATATAGTTCAAAATATTTTCTTAAAGTATTAATGAAAGCCTAACCACCTAAGGCTAAACTCTTTTTTATTATGCAGAGCCCATGGCTATTCATTTTTATTCTTTAATGAGCTTTAATGGGAGGTACTACTTAAATTCAGCCCTAGTTATCTGGATGTGATTTTTAGAATGATTCTTATTTAGAGACACTGAATTAGAACTATCCACTCAGCACTATTTTCTTCTGTAACAAGCATTTAAAAAATAATAATAAGTCCAAGGTGTTTGTAAGGTAGGCAAGCTTGCTACATTGATAGTATAAGTTCTACCTACGTGAGGAACTAGAGCTCACATTCCCAATATGAGATGTTGAAATTTCTACCCCTCTGAACTTCAGATTTCATTTTGTATACACTCAGTTTCTAGTGATCTCACTCAGTCTCATTTATACTGTTTATAATGCTGATGATCCCACATTTTTGTCTCTAGACCAGACTTCTCCCCTGACTTTAGACGATCTCATTGACATATAACTGTCCATTAGACTGCTTTACCTGAATGTTGTTATGGGTTAAATCACCCTCCCAAAAAGATATGTTGAAGTCCTAACCTCCAGTGCCTCAGGATGTGAACTTTTGTGGAAGTAATCAAGTTAAAATGAGGTCCTTAGGGTGGACTTTTAATCCAATATGTCCTTATGAAAAGGGAAAATTTAGACACAGAGAGAGACAGGCACACACAGAGAAGATGATGTGAAGACACATAGGGGAAAACAGCCATGTGATGGAAAGGCTGCATCTACAAGCCAAGGAATACCAAGGGTTGTTGGCAAACACCAGAAGCTAGAAGAGGCAATAAAGGATTCCCTCCTACTAGAGTATTCACAGAAAGTAGGTCAGCACCTTGATTTCAGAATTCTAGCCTCCAGATTTTTGAAACAATAAATTTGTTTGTTTTAAGCCATCCAGTCGTTGGCACTTTATACAGCAGCCTTAGAAAACAAACTGATGCCGAGTAAGTATCTCAAGACTAATGTGCCCAACAGAGGTCTCCTGCCCAGCCCCCAGATCCCCACCTCCTGCTGCTCCTCTCCTTTTCTCCTTCAATGGGAACTCTGTTTTGCCAGATGATCAGACGAAACCCTTTGGAGTCATCACTGATTCCTATTATCCCCTCATTCTCCTCATGAAATCTTCCCTCAAAATATTGTTTTTTATGGAATCTAAGATATCTAAGATGTCAATCTGAGGTACATGACTATAGTATTCATCCCTAAGAAAGAAAGAAAAAAATCTAGCTATCTTACAACTCAATGGTATTGCTTAGAATTTGTATTCTATAAGATCTCCAAACTTATGTAGACATAATTTTTAACCATATATCATCCTTGTTCGTATAGCACAGGAAAAATGTGTATGAAAGAAGTTGGTTAGGGTTTCCAAAAATATTATCAACTTCAAAATCCATTTTCTTGATTGCTTTGACTTAGAGGCACACAAGTACATGTTTGCCCACAAAACATCATTCATGGGGCCAGGAAGAGTAGTAGCAAAGCAGTATTGGCTTCCTTTAGATGTTAAACAGAAGCTACAAAACTTCCATTCACCTATGACTCAACTGAGCAAGAATCAAAGCTCCAAATCAGGTGTGTGCATATGCAGATAAATGGCACCTATCAGTAGTAATGGTAAAAAGCCATCAATTACAAGTTGGATCCCAATTTCAGAGGTATTAAAATGTTTAAAAAAATCTTAGAACCACAGTGTATCTATTCTTTGCCACTACCCTCTTGATTCAAGCTATCATCATCTTTTACCAGCCTGCTCCTTGCGTGCTAATTAGTTTTCCTATTTTTCTACTGCCCCTCTATAGTCTGTTTTCCACATAGCAGTCTGTGTGATTCTTTCACATTGTGAATTCAATTTCGTTGAGCACACCAATCATAATTGTAATTCAGGGCCTTTGTAGTTGTTGGTTCTTCTTCCTGAAATGCTCTTGTACCAGATATCCATCCATATGTCTCACCTCCTCATCTGTTTTAAGTCACTGCTCAAATGTTGCCTTCTCACTGAGGATTTTCCTGGCCAACTGCTTAAAAATTTCTCCATCCACACACTCTCTTTCCTTGCTTTAGTTTTCCCCATAGCACTTTTTATATAAATACTTAAGTAAATGTTTATATGTTGTTATATATTATATATTGTATTATATTGCATTGTTTTCTACTTCACCAATAACCATAGGTATAGAGATAGATAGATAGATAGATAGATTTCTCTTTCCACTATAGAGTAAGCTCCAAGAGACAAAGATGCTGTCTTTTTGTTCCTCAGGCCCAAAACAATGATTTCCTCATAAACAGTACATAGTAAACATCTGTTGAATGAAAAATGTGATAGAAATGGGTCAAATGTAGTGAAATAAATAACAAAATTGCCATGGAACCTGAGGAGTATGGCCAAAAGCACTGGATATCTTTCCCTGTGTATAAACTCTATTCTAACTGTGATCTTGCTATAGACTCAGTGCTGGAGGAATAAATAGGATGGCCATAAAAACAAACCCAACACCACTTGCTCTTCCCTGTTACGGATTATTATTAAGACTCCAAAAAGAAGAACATAGAGGAAAAACAGAAATGAATGCCACTATTTCTGGATCTACTGCACTACTCACATGATATTCACAATGAATGAGTGCTGGGGTGTCAGCATTCAGAGTCCTTCCAGCCACTGGAATGCTATCAGCCCTCCAGGACATGCCAGGTGTCAGCTTTTCCGTGGTCTTCCATGCTCACCTTCCCCCTCCCCTTTTTTTATTCCCAATGGTTACAGAATAATGCCCACTTGATTCTATTACTTCTCTGCATGTAAATCTTTTTCTTCATCAGCACAGTACATTTCTGATGAGCAGAAACCTCATCTCCCATCTATAGAGTGTCCTTAACAGCCTCTAGCACAGGGATACATCCTTTTGGAAATGGATAAAGTTGCAGAGAAAAGTGGAACGTGTTAACATTTAATAAGGGTGTCAGGGAGAGAGTCTTCCCAGGGTCAGCCTTAGACAGGGTGTTCAGAAAGTTAACTCGCCATGAATCTCATTGGATTGGAGGTCATAAGCACTAGAGAAAGTAGTGAATATCAATCAAATCGCTTGGTGGAGATTTAAGTCTGTCCACATTTCTCTCTCATTTAGGGAATTGAACAGGAGTAAAAGAACCTATCTTCGGTTTACTTACACTCAGAGGTACTTTTTAGGAGATTGTAGTTTATAGTTATGGAATGAAGCTAGGCAAGTATACAATGAAACTTTATTTTTTGTTTTTGTTTTGCTTATAGCTGATTGTTCATCATAGGTAGAGTTAGTTTTGTCCAGACAACACTATCAACCTTAATTCTAGCTCTACTGAAGGTCCTTTTTGCCTTCAGACTATATACTTAGAGAAATTTCCTAAAATCCTTCCTGGAAGAAGCTTCTTTTGGCAGCTGCTTACCTTGAAGGCAATTTGAGTCATTATCAAAATGAATCTTAAATGACCTATGCTATTTTATTTCCATTTTCCTCTTTTAGGTTGTTGGTTTGTTGTTTTTTTTTTTTTTTGTCTTGCTATTCTGCCTTTTATCCAGAATAAAAATAAAATAAAAGCCATCTTGAAATTTTAGAAATCATAAACAAAAAATGAAATAGAGGAGTTTTGAGAGTCTTTTTCTGGCTGGAACCTTCACACACAATTTCATCTTTTATTAAGCAACCATACATTTACCTGATGTTCATTGGTTGTACTGAACAGAGATCATCAATTTAAATAATTCATATGCTTATAAAAGGATTGGATGATTTGCAATATGAAAAGACAACGTTGTGTCAATGGTTCAGCTGTGCTGTGACTGGATGCAGAATAAATGTGATCTTTGAAAAGGTAGAGTGGCCCATAAAGCTGTTGTTTCATTCCATTTAAAAACTTTAGAACTCAGTGTATCATCTTTGCAAGGTGGGCAGTATCACTGTCGCACATGTCAGGGAGCATTGTTCCCACTTATTGTATGCAAACAGAATTCCTAGAAGTGTTGCCTCCCAACATTTAAATAGAGCACAATTTTGAATGGGCGCCTCTTGAAGTCCTTCAGCTCTGAGGAAGGCTGAGGTGGGTTCAAAGAATCAAGTCAAGAGAACTGGAGGGGGTAATCTTCAGGCATCCTGGTTAGTTCTATGGAGAGTTCTCACAGATGCTACCCTCAAGTCCATGATTCTTGCTGCCATTTTAAACTAAAGATAAACACAAATAATAAAATCATTAGATTCAAGCTTGAATGGACACGATAAAAGCTCTCTTAAATGAAAACTTTAAAAAAATGTTTATCCTGCCACGTTGCTGAATTGCTCATACAGCAAGAACCAAGATGCCCTTCAACGGACAAATGGATAAGGAAGATGTGGCCCATATACACTATGGAGTATTATGCCTCCATCAGATAGGATGAATACCCAACTTTTGTAGCAACATGCTCATACAACAATTCAGCAACGCGGCAAGATACAAAGGCAATGTACAGAAATCAGTAGCTTTCTTATACACTAACAATGAAAATACAGAAAGGGAAATCAGAGAATCGATTCCATTTACTATAGCACCAAGAACCATAAGATATCTGGGAATAAACCTTACCAAAGAGGTAAAGGAACTGTACTCAAGGAACTACAGAACACTCATGAAAGAAATTAAAGAAGACACAAAAAGATGGAAGACCATTCCATGCTCTTGGATTGGAAGAATAAACATTGTTAAAATGTCTCTACTGTCTAGAACAATCTATACTTTTAACGCCATTCCAATCAAAATACCACCAGTATTTTTCAAAGAGCTGGAGCAAATAATCCTAAAATTTGTATGGAATCAGAAGAGACCCCAAATTGTTAAGGAAATGTTGAAAAACAAAAATAAAGCTGGGGGCATCACGTTACCTGATTTCAAGCTTTACTACAAAGCTGTGATCACCAAGACAGCATGGTACTGGCATAAAAACAGACACATAGACCAGTGGAACAGAGTAGAGAGCCCAGATATGGACCCTCAACTCTATGGTCAAATAATATTCGACAAAACAGGAAAAAATATACAGTGGAACAAAGACAGTCTCTTCAATAAATGGTGCTGGGAAAACTGGACAGCTATCAGTAGAAGAATGAAACTCGACCATTCTCTTACACCATACACAAAGATAAACTGAAAATGGATAAAAGACCTCAACATGAGACAGGAATCCATCAGAATCCTAGAGGAGAACATAGGCAGTAATCTCTTCGATATCAGCCACAGCAACTTCTTTCAAGATCTGTCTCCAAAGGCAAAGGAAACAAAAGCAAAAATGAATTTTTGGGACTTCATCAAGATCAAAAGCTTCTGCACAGCAAAGGAAACAGTCAAGAAAACAAAGAGGCAACCCACAGAATGGGAGAAGATATTTGCAAATGACAGTACAGACAAAAGGTTGATATCCAGGATCTATAAAGAACTCCTCAAACTCAACACACACAAAACAGACAATCATATTAAAAAAAAAAAAAAAAAACGGGCAGAAGATATGAACAGACACTTCTCCAATGAAGACATACAAATGGTTATCAGACACATGAAAAATGTTCATCATCACTAGCCATCAGGGAGATTCAAATTAAAACCACATTGAGATACCACCTTACACCAGTTAGAATGGTCAAAATTAGCAAGACAGGAAACAACATGTGTTGGAGGAGATGTGGAGAAAGGGGATCCCTCTTACACTGTTTGTGGAATGCAGGTTGGTGCAGCCTCTTTGGAGAACAGTGTGGAGATTCCTCAAGAAATTAAAAATAGAACTTTCCTATGACCCTGCAATTGCACTCCTGGGTATTTATCCCAAAGATACAGATGTCGTGAAAAGAAGGGCCATCTGTACCCCAATGTTTATAGCAGCAATGGCCACGGTCGCCAAACTATGGAAAGAACCAAGATGCCCTTCAACAGACGAATGGATAAGGAAAATGTGGTCCATAAAAACTATGGAGTATTATGCCTCCATCAGAAAGGATGAATACCCAACTTTTGTAGCAACATGGATGGGACTGGAAGAGATTATGCTGAGTGAAATAAGTCAAGCAGAGAGAGTCAATTATCATATGGTTTCACTTATTTGTGGAGCATAACAAATAGCATGGAGGACAAGGGGAGATGGAGAGAAGGGAGTTGAGGGAAATTGGAAGGGGAGGTGAACCATGAGAGACTATGGACTCTAAAAAACAATCTGAGGGTTTTGAAGAGGCGGGGTGGGAGGTTGGGGGAACCAGGTGGTGGGTATTAGAGAGGGCACAGATTGCATGGAGCACTGGGTGTAGTGCAAAAACAATGAATACTGTTATATTGAAAAGAAATAAAAGATTAAAAAAATGTTTAAGTAGATAATAAAAAAAACTAAGTGGCATTAGATAAAAAGTAAAAAAAAAAAAAGAAGAAGAAAAGAAAAGAAAAAAAGTCCACTTAATAAAATGGCAAAGTGAAAGTGAATAACGAATAGTGAAAAAAAGAACAAGTAGCAAAATCATAAAATGATAAATGAATGAACGAATGAATGAATGACTAGATAAATAAAATAGAACACGAGCCAACAGTTCTAGGAAATCTGTAGATAGGGGACTAAAGGCCAGAAGATGTGGCCTCTGCCCAGAAAGTCCTGGCACATGTGGTTTCCTTTTCCTGTCCTCTCCATCCTTTTCCCTCCTCAGCAAATCAGGAGAGGTCAGGAGGGTTGAGGAAGCAGTGAGCATGCCCACAAAATCTATTTTATATGTACATAAATTCTTCAGATGACTGTGAAACTCAAAAGCCTAGAATTCAAAAAGAAAAAAGTATCTGACAAAGCTATATTTATAGGAACATGTGCCTATATGACAATCCCCTCAATAAACTAAAAATAGAAAGGAACTTCCTCAAAATAAAAAAAAAAAAAAAAAGGAAGGGAACTTCCTCAATCTGATAAAGGGAATTTGTCAAAAATCTATAACAAACAACATATTGAACACTGAAACACTAGGTGCTTTTCCCTTTAAGATCAGGGAAAAGACAGAAATGTCCACTCTCACCACTAATACTTAACATAATATTAGAGGCTCTAGCCAGTTAAATAAAGGCAAGAGAAAAAAACAAGAGGCAGCCATATTGGAAAGGAAGAAATAAAATTCTCCTTATTAAAAGCAGATGACACAATAGTCTAAGTACAAAATCCTATGAAATCTCTTAAAGAGCCACCAAAATTAATAAGTTTAACAAGTTTGCAGTTTACAAAACAAAAATCAATTACATTTCTGTGGACTAACAATGAACAATCACAAACTGAATTTTAAAAATCAATATCATTATATAAGCATTAAAGTATGAAATACCCAATGATCAATTTGAAAAAAATATGCAAAACCTTTACACTAAAATGTACAAGATATTGCTGAGATAAAGAAGACTTAAGTACATGGAGAGAGATACCATGCTCATGTATTGAAAGACTCTCAATGCTATTGAGGGGTCAAGTATCCACAAAATTTATCTATTGATTGAATACAAGTCAAATCCAGCATGATTTTATAGAAATTGGCCAACAGATTCTCAAATTTATATATAAATGCAAAAAACCTAAACAGCCCAACTTTGAAAAAAGTGAGGGGCGCCTGGGTGGCTCAGTGGGTTAAAGCCTCTGCCTTCGGCTCAGGTCATGATCCCGGGGTCCTGGGATCGAGCCCCACATCGGGCTCTCTGCTCGGTGGAGAGCCTGCTTCCTCCTCTCTCTCTGTCTGCCTCTCTGCCTACTTGTGATCTCTGTCTGTCAAATAAATAAATAAAATATTTAAAAAAAAAAAAAAAAAAAAAAAGCTCCAGTGAGGGACATCTACCTTTGGCTCTGGGTCATGATCTCAGGGTCCTGGGATTAAGCCCTGTGTCAGGTTCCCTGCTCAGCTGGGAGTCTACTTCTCCCTCTGCCTTTCCCCCTCTGCTCATTTCTCACATTCTCTCTCTCAATGAATGAATGAAATATATTTTTTTAAAGCTACAGTATTTGTGGCATTGACATCAATAGAGACAAACAGATCATTGGAACAGAACTGAGAAACCAGAAAATAGATCCATACACATGGTCAATTTATTTTTAACAAAGATACAAAGGCAATAATAGGGAAGGGTAATCTTTTCAATGGTGCCAGAATGATTGGATATCCATTTGAAAACAAAAGCCAAAACCTTGATCAATATCATTTATTATATACAAATATTAACTCAAAGTCAATCATAGACCTAAATGTAAGACCTAAACCTTCTGGGAAAAATATAGGAGAAAATCTTTGTGAACTTGTGTGAGGTCATTTGTGTCAGATGTCTTAGCTATAACACCAAAAAACAAACTCTACTAAACAAAAATTGGATAAATTGGACTTCACCAAAATGAAGAAATTCTGCTTTTTGGAAGGCATTGTGAATGAAAAGGAAGACACAAAGTAGGACAAAATATTTGCAAATCACATATCTGATAAAGAACTTTTGTTTATAGTATAAAAAGAATTCTAATTCAATAATTTAAAAAATTCAATAAAAATGATTAGCAAATTTGAACAGATACTTCAGCAAAGAAGATATATGGATAAAAGAAACACATGAAAACACTCAACAATATTAACCATTAGAGAAATGCAAATTCAAGCCACAGTGAGATACTACTATGCTTTTTAGGAGGGCTAATATTAGAAGAACAGATCATATCAAGTGTTGGCAAGAATGTAGAGCAATAGGAATTTTCGTATGCAGTTGGTGAGAATGTAAAATGAAACAATCACTTTAGAAAACAGTTTGCCAGTGGCTCAAAAAGCTAAGCATATACCTACCACATGATTCAGCATTTACCCAAGAGAAATGAAAACACATGTCTAGATGAAGACTTATATGTGAATGTTCATAGCTGTTTTATTTATAATATCTAAAAACTGGCAACTTACATGTCTGTCATCAAGTGAATGAATCACCAAATTGTATATTCATGCAGTGGAACAATACTGAGTAATGAAAAGTAATGATGCATACAATAATATGGACAAATCTCAAAATAATTATAATGAGTGAGAGAAGCTAGAGGGCAAAAAAAGAGTATATGCACTGTGTGAGTCCATTTATATAAACTATGCTAAATACAAACTAATCTATAATGCCAGAGACCATATCAGTGGTTTTCTGATAATTGGTGGGGGAGAGACCTGGACGGGGGGGAAATGAGAATTTAGGAAGGACCATGAAGAAACTTCTGGGATTGATGGATACATTCATTGTCTTGATTATGGTAATGATTTCACAGGTGAATATATGTCAGTAATTATTCCATTGTACACTTTCAATGTGTACAGTTTATTTTGTCATTTATGCTTCAACGAAGTTGTTGAAACTTTATAAAAAGTGTTCAATTCGAGAAACCATTTGTTGAATTCATTCAGTAAACCTGATCAGATTCTAGCTTGGTTGGAGTTTTTTAAAGGTGAAATTTAGAAATGCTATCTCGACTGGTTATAAGCCAGATGAATTTCAAGTTGAAGAAACTAAAAAGAGAGTAACTCAGAGAGAAGGCATAGGTTCTGGAATTAGAGAGACCTACCCTCAGACCCACGATCTTCTACTTAACACCCTCATGACCTTTGGAATGTTAACCATCCTCTGATCTTCAATCACTTTATCTGCAGGAGGAGAAAGCACCTATCCTACAGTCATGCAGAGTTTAGAAATCATGCGTATTAAGTATTTTGCAAAAGCAGTCACTCCATATGGAAGAGTAAATAGGAGCCAGATGAAGGACCTTCTATCATTCTCCTGCTTTCTGACCTCCCCCTGGTGCCTCTATGACAGAGCCTAGCAGCAAGCTAGCTGGCAAGCAAGCCCCAGAAAATAAGTTTGCTAACTCCCAGTCCTGGCAGCACAAAACAAGAATGGAAAAGTGCAGGACTATGAGGCTACAGGTAAACAGCCAGCACAGTATCCACAGGAGTAACTGCAGAGAGAGAACAGAGAAGGTGGAAATTGACACAATGGAGAAAGGTAAGTGCCCCAGAAGTCCAATGAAGACAATTCAAAAAGACAATGCCTTCAGTGGTGTCCAGTCCTAGAGTGAGAGCCAGGTCTAAAAGAGAGCCACTGGATTTGACAACTAGCAGTCCTGATGACCTTGAAAACCTAGAAATAGCTTTTCAACTATTGTAGGCGCAGATGCCAGATTTCAGAAAACCTTATATTTCAGGATATAAGATGGTGGTCATAAAACTATTCATTGCTGAAGTTTAACAGAAAATGGAGCAATCGACTGACTTTTACACCTTTCTCAGAAACTGGACCTTCATAGGGTGAACAATTCATTCCCATTTCCCAGGATGTTCCTAGTTAAAGCTCGGAAAGACCCTGCTCCCAGAACCCCTTATTTCCAGGCAAGCTAAGAGGCCAGTCACTGTGACCCTGGTTGTCTTAGAGAATGTTCTGTACAAATGAGCTATATTCAGACTTCAACAAAGGATACAAAAGATTTTGTTACTTGAAAGTACTAACATATCTCCAGAATAACCCTTGATATGCTCCCCAGCTCACTAATAGTACCGTCATTCCACTTGATTTTAAATGTGATTCTTCTCCATCCAGGTCTCACCCTCTTTAGTCCATCTGTTGGCTGCAACGACATCCCAAGAGAAGTATTCTCCTACTTGGCTTTTCAAGCTCAACCTTTTCACGACACCCCAGTTAATTAATATCTGCCCTGGGTCAGCCTGGAGGAAAACGCATTGAGCTTGGAGATTTCCATTTTAACATTGAACCCCAGGAAGGAGCAAGGCAAATTTATACCAGTGGGTCTAATTGCTAGAAAGGTAATTCTGCAAAGATGGAAATCAGCTGAAAGATTAACACTGCTATACCAGCTTGAGTGCCCTGGCTAACAGAGAGAAAATAATGTTTCAATTAAATGAAAGGATACTGAATTAGGTAGATTACTCAGGAGACTGGTAATGGAATACAGAGCCTTTCACCTCCAGGTCACCATTACTAATATGGTCCAGGGCAGTTCTAGACCATAGTTTTGAGGGGCTGATGGCTCACCCCAGCCCTTGCTGTCTGCAGTACTTGATGAACTGATCTCCCAAAGCACCTGCATCAGCCTCAAAGGTCACTGTGGTTCACCGAAGATGTAAGAGGAAGCAAAACCCCCTATTTGGAGAGGAGGGGCTGACCATGAGGATAGCCAAGGGCTAAGGCAGACAACAGAAACTGCTACAGGGAGATTGGGATGGGGGGAAATGATTCGAACTGGGGAGCCATGCAGAGAAGGGAAATCACATTTGACTCACATATGAGGGAGTTAACTGAGTTAACCTGAATTTAGAGTTGGTCTGGAAGTGAAAGTGGTGATTAAGGGTTTGTTCTTTGTGTGTATTGGGAGGGGATGGCTAGGGAGGAGCTGATCTGCATTAGAAGTCAAAAGTTGGAGGTCAGAACTCGATGAGCAAAACTGAGTCATGAAATCACTTGTTATCACCCACGTTTGAATATGTCCCAGCGCTTATCTTACTCCACAAAATATTACCACAGGCGGATAAAGTCTGATATAAGGAGATTAACTTAATTCACCATGCCAGTGTAACAAAAATCCTCCCCCATAATGGAACCCATATGTCAGCTGAGGTCTCCCTGCCCAGATAAGATTGTCTCAAACTTTACATTCCACACCTTGTGGGAGTCTAAAGGAGACCCCAGGATTTCTGCAAATGTTCAGGGCTCCTCATGGTTACCTCCGGATCTCAATTCCCCCTTTTCCTGAGTAACTTCAGTGTATAGGTTATCTTGCCATTCTGGGCCTGCTGTGTGTCCAAGAGGCTCTAAATGAGAAAATCAGCTGCTTCCTCCATCTCCACAATCACTGTATTATTCCAAGATATTTATGCTCACAGAGATTCCATTCAAAATGGGACATGAAGCATGGAAGGGAGGAAGATGCTTCTATCACAGCAACACGGGCCAAAATGGGGTCAGTCCCGATCTTAAAAGTCTCAGAGCACTCCCTCACTGAGGACATTTTTCCCCCCTTTACTTCATTCTGTACGTCTGCCGGTTACTATCCACTGCCTCTCTCCTTCCCCTTGACCTTCAAGATTGCCTCAGAAATCCCACATACGTCTTACTTCCTTTGCAACTCTCCCTTAAGCCGTCTTAAGATCAATTCACTGAGCCTCCCGGCAAAGGAAAAATGCCTCCAGGCTAGGAATCCACCTTCTCAAAGAAGGCGCCTGGATTTTACAAATTGTTTTTCTCCCCACTACAGTTGTTAAATGAAGAACCATTTCAACAACAGCCCCCGCCAAAAAAGAACTTCCCTGTTGAGTTCATTTCTTAGATTATAAAATAGAAATATGGGTCTGTAGTAGCGTTCAAATACGTATTTGCAGATTGACTCCCCCCAAGTAGAAGGTGTAACTAGAATTTTGGCACCTTGATGAAGAATCAGAGCATGGAATACTGACAGAGCTGGGATGGGCTATGGCCATGCTAATAAACATGAACAGCCCCGCAGTAATCCTAATCGATGAACCAAACCTTTAATGAAGACAGTTTGGGGAAACTGGGGACTGCTTAAGGTCTGTGTGCCTTGGGATGTGTTTCTGATGGTAGCGGGGAAAAGATTTGTTATCTCCCTGTAGATAGCAGGTTTAGCATCACCAGCTGCTGGAACAATCTATAGGCTTCAAAATTGTTTTCTAGAAATGTAACTGTGATCATGACCTGAGTCGAAGGCAGAGGCTTAACCTACTGAGCCACCCAGATGCCCCTAGAGATGTAATTGTGATAAGTTTACAGTTTTTCACATTTCTATTAAATGTTATAGAAATGTACCCTTTAAACATAAGATGTATCTTACCTAATTACCTAAGTTCTTACCTAATTCAAACCTTCGTTTTACAGATAAGGAAACTGAGGCCCTCAGAGGTTGGTGGCCACAGAGCAGGAAAGGGCTGCTCTTCTCCTCATCTGCCCTTGTTATCATCCCCTGGGTCTCATGCATTAATGCCTTGCAGATTTATAAGAGCAAAAATGATTTATGCATTCTGGGGAATGACAACAAGGAGAATTTTTTAAACATATGTTTAAGTATTCTATGGCCTTGATTTGATGGGGGCTGTAAGAGAGCAGGAGAAAGTTGACCTATAGATCATCAGAATAATCCAGCTGGGCAAATAAGACAGCTTTTCATTAGCTGGGTAGTTTGGAGTAGCTGGGATATTTTTATTCTGGTAATGGAGAGATAGATTTGGCCTCTGGGAACAGTTCTTGGAAACTGTACTTTCTCCAGATGCTCAGTTTGGGTGTGGGACAGATTGGCTTCAAGGCCAAGAGCAACAAACATTTCCACAAGCCCACTGGTCAGAAAGCTGAGGATCTTCAAAGATCTGGAGGCTTGCCACAAGACCCTTGAGTTTTTGTCATCAGTCTCTACGGCAACCTTACAAATTTGGGGACACAATAGTCATCAAAGTTGATGGCCAAGAGAGCCAGCTCAGGTGGGAGTAAACCATTGCTGGTGAGCTCTGGTAGTTAGTGTCTCTCTGGACAATTACCCCATCAGGCTGCAAGACAGGCATTTAGTGAGAGGTCAGTCATTTCCCTGGTGGCTTCCTGGCACTCAGTGGGAGATAATAAAATTCCTTCTGCCCCAGGGTTCCAGCATTTACTGGCAGAAACTGGCTGAATAGACAATGCCTGGGAGTATTTTTAAGTAAACAATTTGGCCCTGATAACTGATTATCTCCATAAAGCCATCACATAGTAATTTTTATTGAACAAATATTTTCAAAAGCACACTTGGATATCTCAAGTTTGGAGGTAGGGAGTGTAAGTCAAGACATCAGAAATGTATTATTGGCAAATATAACTATCAGTATCAGCATAAGAGTTTACACACTGGAAATACAGACATGGTATGAAGAATGTAGACAGTGCCTAACCACATCTGTATGGCCAGTCGACAGGAGACAAACTATAGGCAAGTTCATAAGAAATAGACACTGCGCAGCAAAATGTCATTCTAGTGTCAGAAAATGCTAGTAGTTAACTGCCCTCTTTCTTGCCTGACTTTGATATACATCAAAGCACATACATCATAAGCACTTGCCTTAGTTTGAGACAATCTGAATTCCAGAATTTGTTGGAAAAAAATATGCTTTAAACATATACTTAACTGTGTATTTCAGTAAACTCACTTATAATCTGAATTTAAAAAGTAAGTGGCTCCTTTTAAAATATTTATTTATTTGACTCTGTTTTACCATTTTTTAAAATATTTTATTTATTTGACAGAGAGAGAGAGAGATCACAAGTAGGTAGAGAGGCAGGCGGGGGGGGGGAAGCAGACTCCCCACTGAGCAGAGAGCCCGATGCGGGGCTCGATCCCAGGACCCTGAGATCATGACCTGAGCCGAAGGCAGAGGTTTAACCCACTGAGCCACCCAGGTGCCCCCTGTTTTACCATTTTAAAATCTAAATTAAACTCTTTTATTTTATTATTATTTTTTTTTGTTATGTTCAATTGGCCAACATACAATACCAGCCATCAGGGATGTACAAATAAAAAGTCACAATGAGATACCACCTTACACCAGTTAGAATGGCAAAAATTAACAAGACAGGAAACAAGTGTTAGCAAGGATGTGGAGAAAGGGGAAACCTCTTACATTGTTGGTGGAAATCTACCTTAAACTCTTAATTTACTTCTCATTCATGTAAAAATAGGTCTCAGCCCATCTCCTAACCAAAGAGATATCCGTTTTCTGAGTTTTCTATGTTCCTTCATTACTTTCATTGTACTTCTAAATGGTTTTTATCTTTCCACTAGACTTATTTTTTCTTTTCTTTCTTTCTCCTTCTTCTTCTTCTTCTTCTTCTTCTTCTTCTTCTCCTTCTCCTCCTCCTCCTCCTCCTTCTTCTTTTTCCTCTTCTTCTTTTTCTTGTTTCTCTATTAGTTTTGTTTTTTGAGGCAGATCTTAAAGCTGAGTTGAGTTAAGAATGTCAAAGCCAGTTATGGATTGACTGGAAATGACAATTGAAGATATGATAGAAAAGATGTCATAGGAGTCTGCCCTCACAAAAAGCATGTGTTTTTTCCAATTGTTCCAATTATGAAGACAGCATAAATTTTATATACTTTACTTAATTTATAGGCAGGACTATAAGCAACACCAAAGAACTATCTGCCTTCGTCAGTGTCAAGTCACCACATATGTTCTCCTGCTGAATTAGTTTGAAAGAGGGGCTGGCCTGTGATTAGCACTTGGTTTCATATGATGGCTGAGTGTAGTAAATGCTGGGACCCAGTCTTTTGGAGCAGTGAATTC
Organism: Neogale vison; assembly: GCF_020171115.1. Lineage (NCBI taxonomy): Eukaryota > Metazoa > Chordata > Mammalia > Carnivora > Mustelidae > Neogale > Neogale vison. Next base: position 88,634,905 of record NC_058098.1, on the reverse strand, counting down.
CAAACAAATGAAAAGGTTGCATTAATACTCTTAGGCCGTTTACTGGATTCCATCACTTACCAGAAGCCTGGGGAGAAAGGACCACTAACTGCTAAAGATTATAAAAGCCCACGTGTGTGTGCACATGTGACCAACCCATTTTGGTGAATGGGTTTGCCTAGAACAGAGCTTCTGTTTCGTGTGCATAGAATTTGTTTCATTCATCTCAAAGTTCAGAGGTGTTGGAAAAAGTGCGCAGCTCAGACTCTCCCATCTGGCCCTGCCAAGGGCTAGTTGTGTGGCCCTCGGTTGGGTAGAGGAGTCATCTCCAGGACTAGTCTCCATGACACTACTGGGAAAGGGATGGTGTTGGTTCCTGGGAGGGAGAAGCTTTTGATTTCCTTTCTGCCTCTTGGTTTGTCAAAAAGAGATGTTCATCATCCTGAACCCTCCATGTGCCTGTTTCTTTCTCAATTTTGCTACCCTCAGATCCTTTCTTTGCTATCTATAAACACAGATTTCTAAAGTGATAGGCTTTCAGGATATATTGCACTAATACATCATCAGCATTGTCATGATGATGTATTAACACAATGCATCATCATAGACCTGTCAGGACCATGATTTATGACTCAGAAATGTGTTGTAGTATAGCGAGGCATCGGGGACCCCATTGACTGAATGCTTGTTTATTTTTACACTTAAGGGCTTTGAAAGTAAGCTTCAGACTACTTTTCCTCAAAGAAGAACTAGGGGAAGACTTTGAAAGGAGGACTCTATTTCAAAACACTGGAGGGGCCAGAGGGTCACTTAAGACATAAAGGTTTATGTTTTCCCAGACCACTTTAAGTTCAGAATCAAACTTCCACACTCCAAGTCATTTGGCTCCCGCTGGAAGAATTTGGCCTTTTCCATGTCTTTCCACCCCTCTATTTAGAACTCCCTTAATAGTTAAGTGTGCGAGGTGTGGTAGGAAAGGTATACATTAGAGGCTTTCTTTTACTGCCAAAAGTAATAAGGATAGTGTTATATTTTATGAGAGTAATAAATGTGATTATGCAAGGAAAATTTGCTTGCAAGGTAACCAGGTACTGGCATTACACATTTTCTCTTTCTGAGCATTAAGTTCTTTCATAATGTCCTCAACAGTACTAAGCACATAATTGCACGAATAGTATTGAGTACGGTGCCAAGAGTAAGACAAAAGATGCAGAGCCATTGTAGAGAATTGAAGCAAGCTAAAAAAGCAACATTGTATCATTCAAATAGGATCCCCATGGAAATGACTGAGATGGGAGAAGATTCATCAGGAAAGGCTTCTGGAAAAGATGAATCATGAAGTAAAGTTGGAAAGACGAATGTTAGGAAAGAGATGAAAATGACACTCACTGCTCCCCACGTCCTGAATAACAGTTCTCTCCAGAATACACTTTCCCTCACTTGTTCATCAGAACCTAGTTTCTTAAGAACTGAGGCAATACTAAATTTGGAGTGTACAAACTGGTACTGACTCGGGTTCTCAGAGCTTCTCTGCAGAGTCCACCTCCACCTTTCAATTTGTCTAGCCGGCAGCATTATCACTTACCTAAATGACAAAGTCTGCAATGATACGAAAGATAGAAAGTGCCTTTGGCCAAACATTCTCTTATTACCCGATCCAAGGACCTGGAGCACAGTCCCAAGCTTGGCAGGTCAGAGCTAATATCACCTTAAGGATATCTGTACACTATGACACACTTTTCCTTATTGCAAAAAATGCTTAATGTAATTACAGCCAAACCTGATTCTCCCAGACTTAATTCATCCCCATGTCTGGGGAGCCGGAAATGTAACTAGCAAAGAATTCACTAACAGGAGAGGCAGGGACTTTGCCAAGAGTTTGTTAATCTGAAGGTTTATTTTTTTATCCAGATATAAAGCGAGTTTGCAAACTGGTTCAGATTAACCAGGTCAAGTTGTATATTTTATTAACTTTAAAACATTAAAAAAATCGTTTTCACATTTAAAAAAAAAGTACACAGAGTTAGACAGGGGTTGTGAGGGTGAAAGGAGGTTGTCTGCTTAATAAAAGTTATAAGGAGAGATGTGTCAGCTGCTTAATTTCCACTTTCTGGTTTTGGCCAGAAACAGCTGCAAAATGTCTACTCTAACTCAAGTCTTTTTATGACTTCTACTAACTTCTTACTCAAAAATGCCTTTTACTGATTTTTCTAAAGTGTCTCACCAAAGAGATCCCCATGGAGAGAAGAAAGAACATACTTGAACACATTATGGCTCATTCACCACCACAGATGAGTCAACATTTTCATGATAATTTTGTTATTGGCTTCGTACATTTCTGTTAGCCTATTACATTTTCCAGAAAAGCAAAATTACTTTGTTTCCCCGTATATAACACAATATAATCATTGAAATTCCTGCCATAATTAAAATCCACCAGTGGAGTACTACTGTCCCCAAGATAACACTTAAGCTCCCTGGCATACATTCAAGTATCTTCAAGAACTAGCCTTCCTCTACCTCTCCGCCTGTATCCCCCACTATTTTCACAACTTAAATTCTAAGTTCTTTCCAGAATCAACTCTTGACTGTGCCATACCTGTCCAGCCTCTCTCTCTCATCTCCAGACTTTGCATATGCATATACCCTCTGTCCTCCTTACCCTCGCTTCCCCAAAGTTTGCCTGACTCACACCCCATTCTCTAGGGCTCAACTTGGGCATCACCAAGGATGTTTCTTCATTAACTCAAGACAAGGAGTGGCTGCACCATCTGTTCACTGTCATGTCAAAACTTGCCCAAATGAATAATTTTTCACAATATGATCGCACTGTAGTGGGATGATCATATTTGTACACATGTCCCTGACCAGACCATTGGCCCTTGAGGTTTAGACTGTATCTGAATTTCAGTTATATCTCCAAGAACCTAGCATGGTTCTTGGAATATTCATCCCCCCATATAGATACTTGTTGACTAATTGAGCACAAATAAGTGAATGATATAATATATATATCAATACCATGTCATGCTGCAAACCTCCCCTTAATTTACATGGCTTTGTAAATGTATGAAGTTATTTTAAGCCTTTACACATTAGCGAGACCCCTTATCTTAAGATCACCCCAGCCCAAAACCTTTGACACAGTAAGTGCTCAATAAGTACTAGATCATTGATTAATAAATAGAAGCTCTGTGGACAGGACGGAATATATGACATATTTGTTATGCAGAATCAGAGACCATGTCTAGCCTAGGCCACCATATTGCTGCCACTCATGTCATGCTAGAACTCTTTATTGCTGAAACACTGATATTTCATTGATATTTCAGTGTTTATTACTGAAACACTTTATTACTGAAATGCTGTTTTATTTTTTTTCCAGTTAAGCCAATTTAGGCTCCTTGGGCATTTACTGGTTTGATCAAGTAAATGGTTCATAATGAGGAAGACTTTGGTCTAGCGCAGGGTATATCTTGAGACCCCCCAAAAGACCCAGTTGTCCTTGATTACCCCTCTTAAACTTACTGGCCTGAAATGTCTTATCAGCTTTTTACCATTTGAGCTTAGGACTCTGAACTCCATAAAGATGTTGATAGCCTTGGCACAGAAGTCTACTTAGTCACCAGGACCCAGCCACTAGCAACATTACCCCAACGTCTCTTGAATGCTCTTAGGTGGATTTGTATCTTGATTAAGACATTCAGTTCATAACAAATAGCATGGAGGACAAGGGGTGTTAGAGAGGAGAAGGGAGTTGGGGTAAATTGGATGGGGAGGTGAACCACGAGAGACTATGGACTCTGAAAAACAATCTGAGGGGTTTGAAGTGGCGGGGGGGTGGGAGGTTGGGGTACCAGGTGGTGGGTATTATAGAGGGCATGGATTGCATGGAGCACTGGGTGTGGTGAAAAAATAATGAATACTGTTTTTCTAAAAATAAATAAATTGGAAAAAAAAAAAACAAACATTCGGTTCCCTGAAACACTAGTCAACTAATCCAGTAGCAGGCAGTGGTATCTCTGAAGCCATGGCTACACACCACCATATGGTAGAGAGCAGAATCTAGGGAAATGAGATTTGGAGTGGGTAAGATTTGACAGGGGGAGGATTCTTGAAGAATGCTAGGATGATCGTCCTGACTGACTATGGTCCTGTAGAAACCTGTGAGCACGTAATGAGCATTCTGGGCCTACAGATTCCTGGATTGAGCTGGACCTTCAATGGTGCAGAAAATGAAGAAAGGAAAGAGACAGAATTCTCTTCACAATTTTTTCTTCCAATTAGGCCTTGAGCAGAAGTGGCCTTTGGGAAATACAGTAATGCCAACCCTGGTAATCGCCTTCAGCTACCTAAGGGTAGCTTAGTATCTCAGTGGAAAGAGTGAGGATGTTGGAATCAGAATAATTCAGGCTCCCTTTAGTAGTTACATGATCTTGGACAGGTCATTTCCAAGACTCAGTTTTTACATCTATAAAATGGGAATTGTAATTACTTATCTTGTAAGACATTCTGAGGATTAGAAGTAATATATGCCTGTCATATAGAAAGTGCTTGGTAAGTTTCTTTCCCCTCCAGCCAGATTGCAATGCCTTTTAAGCTTTGCAATTTAGGCCTGAGCTGTCACCACCACTGACCAGTAGAATGTTAGCAGAAACTTTTTCATATATCAGAAGAGGAGAAATAGAGCATTTCCATGATGGAGCCCTTTTAGATTTAGAGATGCCTGTTGTCAATAGTATAAAGTCAGTTCCATCTTTCTTATGTCAAAACCATTGGAAGAAAAATGTGAAAATTCAGCCAATTAGTTGTATGTTCTATCTCCAAATATCCAGATATTTAGCTATGTGAGAGAAACAAGGTATGACTTGATGACTTTTTCATTTGTCTTCCATATGGCTTGACCTTTTAGAGGTAGGATCATCAATATAGACAACAATGTCATTTTGAGTCTTCGGGTTTTCTGTCCCCATCCATCTAGATCATGGGCCAAATTACTGACTCACTCTGCTCCCCAAGGAGGTCCAAGTATATCCCTTTGTTCATATCCTCATTAGTCTCTTTTGTTCTATTTCAGAAATAGATAATTTTAGAAAAGACAGTTTTAAATAAACTTAAATTTTGTGAAGCAGCAATTAATCTATTTTGTTAACTTCAGTTGGACTATTTTAAAATCTTCTGAGTGATGAAATTTTTCATTAATATCCTTGTTTTAAAATTCGTCTTACATTTTCTCAGTGTGCTTGAGATGTCTCCTGCCAAATCAAATATAGAATTGCCAACAGCCAAACAGTTTTTTTAAGAGGTGAGTCAGAAAGAGGGAACTCTAAGATTTTCAAAGCTGAAAGGACTTGAGATTATCTGGCCCATTCCTTCGTTTTACAGATGAAGTTGAGACCAAGAAGGACTAAGTGATTTGTCCAAGGCAACACAAATAGGTTATGGCAAAACTGGGCTAGAACCTGGTTTTTCCAAATTCAGTTTCCTTCCTCCTAAAATAAAACAAGAACTCAGAAAGAAACAATAGCTAGTATAGTCGTGATGGACTAGTGAGGAGAACTTGGACACGAAGTGCATAAGGCAACCATTGACAGTAGTTTCAAAGAAGATAAGTGAATTGTTTATTAATAAGTAACAGTGGAGGGGCACCTGGGTGGCTCAGTAGGTTAAACCTCTGCCTTCAGTCGTGATCCCAGGGTCCTGGGATCGAGCCCCACATCGGGCTTTCTGCTCAGCGGGAAGCCTGCTTCCCCACCTCTCTCTGCCTGCCTCTCTGCCTACTTGTGATCTCTCTCTGTGTCAAATGGATAAATAAAATTTTAAAAACAAAAATAAGTAACAGTGGACTAGAAGAAGGAACACATCTGACAATTCTAGAATTCTTATGATATCTTACACTTATGCAGTGGTTCACAATCAGGGATGAATTTCTTCCCCAGGGAATATTTGGCAATGGCTTGCAAAATTTCTGGTTGTCAAAACTGGGGTGGAAGGGATGCTGCTGATATCTAGTGAGTGGAGGAAAAAGATGTTGTCCAAGATCCAACAGTGCATAGGACTGATCCCTACAACAGATAGTAATCTGGCCATAGTGTCCATGTTGCCAAGGTCGAGAACCCCGGGCTGATACTTCCCAGTTTTATCAGAACCAACATCTACTTGTTATAACCCCCTTTACAATCATAAAAAGAAATCCATACGAATTACTACTGGCATCCATAATTGAATATAAAGGAGAAATAAAAGTAAAATAGATTTGAAAATCATCTATAGTTCAGTATGTAAAATTCAGAGACAAATACACTAGAAGGTGCTTGTACCTATTCACTGAATCATCACTAAGGCTGGTGGTGGCACAGATACTACAGAAGATTCTGCTGCCCATGATATGACTTCCTGAAATGGTGGACACATCTGGATAAAGCTTTGAACAAAATAAAATAAAATAAAATAAAATCACTCACTCATTTTAGTGTCATTTTATGTTAAAACCGTGCCAAAGATACTTTGTGCTTATTTGTAAAACAGAGGAGTTATCTAGTGGGACTTTCAGAAGTCATGGGAAATTACTGATTCTGCAGGGCTCTCTAGCACTTTGGAGGGCAGGTGGCATCCCAGGCCTCCATCCCCAGATTACCAATAACACCCCCAAATATTTTAAGAATCTGTTTAGAGTCACACACACACACACACACACACACATTTCTACAATGCCTTCCCCCTTTGAGCACCACCAATTTAGACAATAATATAAATGTCTGTTTAGTATAAATTAATAATCAACTTGAATATAAAGTAGCTTCTCAAAGACCACCTTTTATTTAGAAGAAATGGAAGTTGCTGTACATTCCCTTAGACTATAATTAGAATTCCTTTGGTTATCCCTTTGTTGGATTAAAAAAAAAAATCAATTCCTAAAACTTCCCTTTTCTCTAAAAAAGAACAAAAAAATAAACGAAATAAAGAAACACATGGTGCCTATTTCACAATAATAAAAAATGGCGGTTTCTCTAGTGATCTTATTTCCAAATATTAGTCCTCTAAAATTTTTATTTTTAAATAAGAGAACTTCATATTTTATTTTTTGTTAAGTCCACAATGCTTAGTTATAGATATGATCAGCAAACAAAACAAATTACAAAAACAAAACCACGTATTTTCTGAAAAACCATTCCTTAATTGAGTGATAAACACAGTAATTTCTCTCCCATTAGAATGGATGTGTGCGTATATTCTAATAGTGCAGGGAAGAGCAATATTTCCATGCCATAATACGGTTTTACAACAGAGTCACCTCAGCAGCTGATTAGCTTCTGTTTTGCAAGCCAAGATGTTATTTAAAAACAACAAATTGTTACTGATTCTCAAATTCTTTAACTGATGTACAAATTGGAAAATTTAAGTGGTCATCTCATAATATTTAAAGCTATGTGGAGGAAAATATTTTCTAGGTCTTTTACTCATTTTTGACCAGACGGATTTAAATCTTACTAAAAATAAATAATTGACACCACCTTAAAGCATGGCCTAACATGTGTTGTGTGGTCTGAGGTAGAGAGTGAGGATGGGAAAGTAGACAAGCTCATGGGGTTTTCAGGTTATTTCTACTCATAATTCTTCACCTAGAGCCACATCAATTTTATCTGCTTTACTTGTATGCTTCCACAAGATTTTGTTCCAACAAAGGATTTCCCCCTCTAAAAAATTTGAAAACCACAGCCCTAAGGGAAATTAGGCAGCAGACATAAAGAAATATAATATAGGTCAAATTTCATCACAACAAATATTATTGTGACAAAAATCTCTATACAGCAAAAGATTTCTGAGCCCTAGGCAATAACCCATTTGTCTTCAGAAATATGCAATACAACAAAATAAAAGAATCTGGACAATCTTTTTATTATAATGGCCTTTGACCTGTATTCCTTGCTTGGTGGAAGAATGAATCTTTAAGTTAGAATTCAGTGTTGCTAGTTTCCTCTAGGTACAGCCATTTCCTTTTCAATCTGCCTGAAGTCTGCCAAATGTTTATAGTGAAATAAAAGACCTGAGTGATTCAAGGCTTCACCTAGAAATGTGCTCCATAAACCCCAAATGATTACTATTCAACTTTGATTCAAAGAAGAGGAGGAACAATAATTACAAAACAATACTAGGTCCCTGTACGGTAGATTCAGCGGGTTGCTGTCCAACATCCAGTCTCTCCTTCTTTTTTCGTATTTGAAACCTGACTTTCACCTACATGCATTGACATAGGACATATAGTTCACATTCCCCAGCCTTGCTTGATCTTAAATGTGGCTAATAAAATATAAAAATATCATGGGGGTCTATAGAGAAAGTCACTTAGAGTGAACAGTATTAGCGGAGAGGAGCTGCCATCTTCCTGTTTCTAAAAGTCAGTAATAATGGCTAGATCCTCTGCTGCTATCTGGGAAGATTAGTCATTCTTAAGGACAGAGTCCATGTGTTGTGAAGCAGGAAAAAAACAGAATAATCTTGAGTTCCTAATGCTTTTGGAGAGTCACCAGAAAGCCCTGGATCACCTATCTCTGAACTACTATTGCACAAATGAATGAACACTGAGTGACTTATTCACTGTGGTTGGGATGCTGCTACTATCAGCCAAATATAATTGATATAACATCCTATTGAGAATATATCATCCTCAATATATACATTGAGATTATATTGCCTCCATTTGTCTTTTCACTTAAATAATACTATATACATTTACTATGTATGAGATATATGAGGGCCTGTCCTGAGACTTAAGGTTTCAGAAATTGAGATAAATAAGATTTCCTTCATGGAAATCTCCTTAATTCCAGTCATTCTAATAGACAACATGATATCCTTAATGGAACTTATAGGGCCACACTAAAAAATGACTTTAAATTCTAATACAGCGTCTCGTGTGTTAGATTTTTTTTAATAATTTTTTTTCAGGTTTATTGGAGTATCATTGATAAATAAACTGCACATTTTCAAGGCATGATTTGGTAAGGTTTCAAATATATGAAACCATCAGCACAATCAAGATAGTAATATAGCCATTATCCCTAAATGTTTCCTGGGTCCTTACAAATCTTTCCCATCTAACTTTCCCACCTCTAACCCCATCCTCAGGCAACTATTAGTCAGCTTCGTGTCACTATATATTAGCTTGCATTTCATTTTCAAGTTTTGTGTAAATATGCTGGTTTCTTTACCAACAATTCTATTGGAAAAGCACATGACTGTGTACTCTCATGTTTTACTCAGTCTAGAGACCTAATCTGTTTCCCAGATTTCTAAGATGACAGGCTAGTCTGTTATTGTTTGTTTTTCCATAATTTATAGGGCTTTATCTGAGGTCAGTTACATACAGATAAGAAAGGAGTCCTTGATGTTCACTCTTTCCATTATATGCTAAAATCAATGACACATATTTTTATCTCTAAGTATGGATGGATAGCAAGATACTTAGACATATTGCAAAATTGCTGGAAAAAAAAAAGAAGTTGCTACCAAGGATTCCCATTTAATTCAGTTTTTTTTACTGACTTCTAGACTCTATATGCATCTTCAGGCATAAAGACGGCACAGGCGCACACACACACATGCACTCATACAACACATTAGCTTTTTTTAAGAATTTCAAATGTTGTAAGTATAAAGTTTTCATGATATCATATATTTTTACTTACTGGTCCCAACTGGTGTCTTTGACATACAAACTAGTTCTTGGTTCAAATGATAAGAAGCCAAACACTTCATAGGAATAACGGGATACAATCTTCCAAGACATCTTTGAGAAAGGTTCCTTTTTGGGGGGAGGCCATATCTAAGGAATCCTTTATACCACATACTAAGGCTCTAGAAATTGAAAGTCATCCAATTCCTACAGGTTTCTCGCTCTGGAGAACTTGAACAAGTGCCAGATTTAAAAACCCTATCTGAATGGATTTGACTTAAACTTATAAAAGATCCTATCCCATGTAATGGGGAAAACTATTTAAGAAAACCTCCTTGTTAGTGGCCATTGACCATCATGGGTGACCCCTAACTCCATCCCCACTTCCCGCCTCTTCCAGGTCATTAGCCACTGATGACTGCTACTGATGACTAGACCATGCCAAAGACAGTGGACAGGGGAACATAAACTTTAGGAGTCCCTGTGCACAAATATATTTCCCTTCCTACTATTGGACCCCATGTTGAATTCCTCTAAGCGATATTATTTAGATATTTGGATTAGAGTCCCATTTTGCCAACAGTGCATCTGTTTTCTCCCTCCACTAAAGAACTCAAGTGTAGGTTGGAAACAGTTCATTGACTGTAAGAAGATAGGTCCCTGCAAACTGAGGCAGAGCCAAAACTATTAAGCCATTAGGTTTTGTGTTCTCATGTTTTATGGCACTCTTATTCACCAACCGCGGTGGGAGGCTTTCTGACGTGCTTCTGACCTCTCATGGATAAGTAACTGGCACCTAAAAAGCTCTGTGTAGCAAACACACAGGCTCTTTGTTCATTGCCTGACCCTGTGGTCTGAGCTCATGTAGGAAACAACTTAGATGGTGTGATTTGAGGGGTACTGGGAAATTCTCTCCCTCCTCCCCTGCTCCCCACCACCCAGCCACCACCTCAACTACTTCAAATATATCCCAGATCACTGCTACCTGATCACCAAGTCATCTTAAGCTATCTGCAATGGGAATGTTGACCGTTAAATTAAGGGGATGCTATCTGATTAAATGAAAATTCACAGGTCAGAGAATGCAAACCGTACCTCTTCGAGCTGTTGGCAGTCCCTAGAGGATCATCCATCACCACTTCTTTGATCCTTTCACAGTGCCTTGCTTTTGGAAGGTGCTCAATAATTATTTATTTACTTACCAAAAAAGGATGTAGAAAGAATGCATAAAACAATGACTGGCAAGCTCTCACTCAGTCTGCTAGACACACAGATACTCAAACACGTCCTGACTGAGTGAGTATGGAGTGTGATATCTGACCGAGTTGGATGTAAATTCTCTTTCAGAAATTCTAGCCTTAACTCTCTTAGGGTGCCTCATAGAGTTCTAAACAAATATCTCTGAATGTCTCTGGACCCACATGAGCAAAATAATCGGATTCCTCTTTGGAAAAGAGAGCAGGGTCCAGGTCACTGGAGAAAAGACAATAGTGGAGTAGCAGGAGGGGCAGTGGGGTGGGAGTGGGGATTTGGAGAGCAGTCTGGGCCCTGCTGTCACTGATGACACTCCTGGTGACAGCCACACAACTTACTGGTCCAACGGGATACTTTTCAGTATGAAACAAAGATGCTGGTGTGACTGGGTGGCTCAGTGGGTTAAGCCTCTGCTTTCCGCTCAGGTCATGATCTCAGGGTCCTGGGATCAAGCCCCAAATAGGGCTCTCTGCTCAGCAGGGAGCCTGCTTCCCCCTCTCTGCCTGCCTCTCCGCCTACTTGTGATCTCTCTGTCAAATAAATAAATAAAATCTAAAAAAATAATTTAAAAAAAAGATGCTATTAAGAGAGAGCAACAACCAATCAAGCTCACCCTACAAATCTGGGCAAACCAATTTCTCTCTGGGACCTCAGTTTCATCATCTATAAAACTGAGAGTAAGCAAGAACAAGCCGTGTGGTTTCTCTTGCTCTCAAGCATTTAGTTGAGAGCCAATCCATATTTCTTTTTTGTTAATTCTCATCACATTTAAGATGGGAATGCCTCCTCTCTCTATTTATTCACTTCTCTTACAGCTCTAGTCAGTGGAAATTTCTGGTCACACAAAATCCCCTTGGAGATCCGTTTCAGGGGAGTCGGCCTTTCTAATGGTCTGTTTCTTGATGTGCAGCAGCTTTCAGTGCTTTGGCAGAAGTGCGGCTGTCCAGAGGGAAGTGTAGACCACAGTTTCCAGGCATTCTTAAGTGAATGTGATTTTCCTTTTAATGAGGGTAGGAAGAGAGGGATAGGGGCAGTCATGGGAAGACAGATTCCGGATATGTATTCTTCATAGCTGCACCCTTGCCCTTGGACTCCAGTTTTCTAGAGGTGCCTCATTCCTATTCATCTGCGATTCTTCAGCCACAAGGCTTGCGCAACTTTATTCTGAAATAGCCAGTAGTTTACATATGACCCTTTTCCCCAGTCAACAAGAGTAACAGTTTATTACTTACACATGTATTTCACTTGGTCCTCACCTCCACTCCGTGTGAGAATTATGTTAGATGACTCAGAGATTACAAGTGACTTGTCTAAAAAAACAGCAAACAGCAGAGAGAACCAAAGCCCAATTTTATTATGCCATGCTATGTCTCAGAAAATCCTATGATTAATGAGGTGAAAAGACTCAGAGTACTTAGTAACTTTTGTTCTGTAAAATAATAGACTATTTTTTAAATACCAGAAATATTATAGTAGAAATGGGGAAAAAAAAAAAGGTATGGTCACTTGGGGGTCCTGTAGGAATCTTATTCGGCATTTAATGGTTCCTTCAACATGACTGTCCTTTATCCCTAGCTAAGGGGATGTCGGAGGTAACTCTTTCCCAGCAAAGATTTTGGAAGATATTGAAGCCAACACTTACATAGAACATTCAGTGGTTTTGTATCCTGATTTAAACAAACAAACAAATAAAACACCTTACTCATTGACCCACATGTAAATGGATGGAATGGTAAAGGGTATTCATTGTTATAACTGCAGATTTTAAAAGGGATATCTGCACTAAAGCTTTCAATCTGTGAACTTTAAAGGGCATGTTAAATATCTCCTTTTAAAAATGCAGAATATCTTAAGGGCTTTTGCGTGCTCATTAAGAAAAAAAAAAGCTTAATGAATCCAAAGACTCACTGGAAGAAATCACTGGGCAATTCGGAAGTATCCCCTTGTTCCTTCTTACAACTGCCAAGGAAACCAAGTTAAACCACCTCCCAGAAAGACTTGGGATTGGATTTCAAAATTTAGGTGCTCTAAATAATCACTAAGTGTGCTCAAATCCATGTTAAACGCTGAAGTATTTATAAATATTTCTTTTAAATACACAAATTTTTAAGTTCATCCAGACAGGTGCAGGGATATATCATGTGCCAACAAACTGTCAAAACTTTTGACAAAGAGTCAACAAATTGTGGCAATGTTTTTAGAAGAGCACAGGTCTTTGTGTGACATAAAATCCAATGCCAAGGAAAATCACCAGCTCCATCTGCAGTAACTCATTAAAAAAAAGAGAGAGAGATTAAAAAAGAATTCCCATCTTTCTGCAGATGTCATTTGCTTTGCCAAGAAATTTAGTCATGTAAACCATTACTATGCCTGACTTAGCCTTAAAAGCCTCTGGACCTAATAAGTGATCAAGGTGTGGGAACACAACCTCAATTCTAGCTCTCAAAGCTGAGTTAAGAGACTATGACGAATTCAACTAATCTTTGCCAAAGAACGGTGAAGCCACAAGAGATTGGAGTCAGAAGAGGGAACACACTAATTCTTTCTCGAAGAGTGACAACTTAACACAGGAAACTACTAAAGTGTTACTGGAACATTAATTCATTACACACTGGGAAGTAATCCCTCTCATAAGGTATATTTGGTTCTTGTTTTGTACTTTTTTTAGCTCTAAGTAATAGGTTACCAGGATCAGAAAATGATATGCCCAAAGATCATGGATGAGTTTCGTACTGATCAGTCAGCTACTTTTACCATAGACTCAGTAAAGGCAAGGTTCTCTACTAGGAATCAGAGGATTTTTAATCACATGACACATTAGCAACGGCAACAATAATTGTGTGACCTCTGCCCTCAGTGTCTACCTGCTGGCTGGGGGAGGTCAGATATCAACACCTACCATGATGGCTCACAAAGACAAGGTAATAAGACTAAGAACACAATGGAACAGATGCATGGTAACCATTAGAGGAGTTTAGATAAGGGATAGGTCACTTCAGGAAGAAGTGACCAGGGAAATCTTTGAATAAGAGAAAGGAATAAAACTGTGTTCTGAAAATTGGTTGAGCATTTAAATCAAGAAGCAAGGGGTAGAATTTTTGGCAAGGGAAACAGCTGGGGTAAATGAACAGAGGTGAATAACACGTGGGTGAGTGGAGAGTGGCAGATGAGTTTGAAAATAGAGACAGAGAAGATGAGAGTTTTCCATGCAGGTTAAGTAGTTTGGGCTTATATCTATAGCATTAAAATCAGTGAGGATTTTTCAGCAGGAATATATATATATATATATACTCACAGATTTTTTTGAGCACACATATATTTTTCTGAGTAGGAATGTGTGTGTGTGTGTGTGTGTGTGTGTGTATCTGTATTTAATTAGGCTGTGAGGTTCCTGTTAGATTGAAGAATATAAAAATTAAGACTTGAGGGTGCCAGGTAGGAGTTTATTCTGAGTCCTAGTTTGAAGTTATAATTCAAAAGTCAAAATTATTCAACCTCTGTGATGTCTGAAACATCATTGCAGATGCTACAGGACACAGATAATTAAATAACAAATCACTTGCCTTTGAAAAATAGAAAAAAAATTGCCCTGAAATATCAAAAGACAGAAAATATTTGGTTATTTCAGTGAAGTGTTATGTTTGAGCACAAGAAGACATAAAATAAAATAGACAAAAATGAAAAACTAGAGCAGTGGAAAGAAACAATAAGGACAATATGAAGGAAATTAAAAATATTATGGCAAGATAAAAGAAAAAACATTTTAAAATATCAGAATTATTAAAAATAAAAAGTGAAATCCATGAAAGGGAGGACAAATTTTAAAACTTAAATTATTTAAGAGAAAATATATAACAGAGAGAGTAAAACTCCAGTAATAATCTCAATTGGTAACTCCAGATTTTATTAATAGAAACCAAAATTTAAAAATTGGGGAGATGTGGGAAGAAATAAAAGCCTGATAAATGTTCCCTCCTATATAGAAAAAGGTTAAAAACTATGGTTTTATACTCAAAAATTAAAACCAAATATGTTAAAGAATGCTTTTGAAAAACTGAAAGGTAACCAATAGTTGAATTTAAAGAAAATAGACAGTTCTTAATATACTAGAAGGGACTATAGCAAAGAAAGCATGGCTTTTAGTCTAAATTTTAGAAAACAAATAATGAGAAAGCATGACTAACAGAATTATAGAAAGTGACAGAAATAAGGCCAGCCATATCAGCTATAACAAGAAATACAAAAGGTAAACATTCCCCCCCCAAAAAAAGTAAACATTCCTTTCTTAAAAAACACTTGGTTTGAAGCAACTTTGTAAAACTAAGACTACTTCGGTTAACAAGAACATGTAGAAAAGAAAGCAGCACAAATTAGTAAACAGTAAACGGCTGCAAAAAGACAAAACTTTATAAATAAGAAGAAATGAAAGGGTTGCAATAATAATGTCAGATATAAAAAGGCACAAACATGGAAAAGAATTCATACTGACACAAGATACAATTCACTAATAATATATATTGCTTTACTTTCTGTTAAGACAATGTTATTATATCAAAATGCAATATAACACATAAAACGTAAAACAAACACATAAAATATTCAAGAATAAATTTTTAAAAGCCAATAGAAGATAATTAAAACAAACGTTTTTGATGAATCAAATAGCCAAAATGAAGATCCAAGGAAAAATATGATAAAATAAATATACTTAGTTTAATAACTGTATCAGGCTTTGTATCCTCCAGTGAAAGAATGCAAATACACCTTGCTTTTGTTGTTGTTTATATTTGGTTTGGTTTTGTTTTTGCAATGCCCCTGCAATAATTCCGAATTTGATCATTTAATTGATTATACCAGTACACACATACTCACACACACACACACACACAACCAATCTTGGTAATTATTGCAGCTATAGCTCCCTCCCAGAAAAGCATAGTCTCAGCAGGAGATTAGCATTTAGGGGGTTCAACATCTATGGAAGGGAAGGAAAGGAGGCAGGATTGGGCTGAGGCAGTAGCAGAGCTGTGATTTGGGGAATATAGATCTGGGATTGAATGTGGGCAAGCCAGGGAAGGGAGTATCACGTTGGGTGGGGCTGTGCTTCAGTAGGAGCAATTCCCTAGGGATTCTGGTTACTGAGGTCAATCTACCTGCAGCAGTCCCAGCAGGAATAAGTATGTCTTTCTTTCCTGAAAGAAAATCTGAGCTGTATATCACAATGTCCATCATGGAAAGTTTAAAAAATAAGCAGTAATAAAGGTTATATTTTCCAATAGAAAAAACATAAAAATGAAAATAAAATTTATTCTTAAAACTTGCAAAATAAAAAAATCTTGTTCCTAAATAAATTTTTATTCAATGAGAAAACCAAAAGTACAATTACTGTATTTTAATTAATAAAGAAAAGAATAATCTACATACCTACATAAAAGATGTGGCTAAATAGATATAAAATGAGATAAATATTCTTAAATGTTCCTTTTAAAACTTAATTATTATACCATAATACTAAGAGAATGAATGAACAAAATGAAGCCAGGGAAGAAATATTTGCAAAACATATATCCAGAAAGGATTTGTATCCACAATATGTAAAGAGTTCATGCAAATCAATAGCAAAAACATTTTTTTTAAACGGGCAAAAGAAATTTGAAAAGACACTTCACAAAAGAAGCATTAATGGCAAAAAAAAAAAAAAGCACCTGAAAAGATGTTTTATATTAATAGACATCAAAAAAATGAAAATTAAAATCACAACGACATACCATCACACACTGACTGGATTGGTAAAATGAAAAAGATTGATGATATCAAATGTTAGTGAGGATGTGGATCAGATAGAATTCACATACATTGCTAGTAGGAGTGTAAAATTTACAACTTCTGGAGAAGTGGCAATTTCTGACAGTCAAACTGATTACTTACTATATGACCCCTAAGTTCTATTATTACATATTTACCCAAGAGGAGTAAAAACAGGTAGCCAGGTGAAAACTTGTGTAAGAATGTTCAAAGTGATTTTTACCTATAGGGACCTAAAACTGGGAAGAACTAAATGTTCATCAGCAGAGAAATTGATAAATTAAGTGGGGTATATTCATACAATGGACTATGACTTGGCAACACAAAGTAATGAACTGTGGATCTACGTAGCAACATGCATCTCCGATGTATGATTTTATCTATATGTAGTCTGAGAACAGGCAGGTGATGAAAACCAAAGCACTCCCCTCTGGAATGTGAGGGGGAGCTATCTGGAGAAGCCTCCTGGGATGCTGGAGGTGTTCTATATCTGGATTGGGGTGTGAATTACATGAGTAGATGCATCTGAGAGCACTAATTGAACTATACACAAAGGATCAAAAGATCGGTGCATCTCACTCTTTGCTGATAATATCTCAATAGAAAGAGCAACAACAAAGTGTTTTCAAAACTTCAAGAATATTATTTCTTTGTTATTTCAGCAATTTCAGAGCATCAAAAATATAGGGATCTCTCTAATTCATTTTCCAAAGCTCCCATATCCCTGATTATAAAACCTAGTATTGGTAAGACATAGGAGGAGTAAATAGAACATATATATTACGTGTGAAAGAACACACACAAGTCCCACCAAAATGAATCTAACATTATGCTAAAAGAATAATAAATCATGAGCAAATTACCTTTATTTCTGGAAAATGAGTATAATGTATCACAACAAACAATGTATAATGTATCACAATATTAACGTATAATGTATCACAACAAAATCAAAGTATTAAAAAAACTATCCTTTGATAGTTGTCGCAGAAGACTGATAATATTCAATATTTAGTCTGGATTTTAAAAAAACATCTAGGTAGGAAGAGTAAGGCCATTCCTTAAATGTTAAAAAGTCCATCATGGAGCATCCACATTAACATCACAATTAATGTGAAGTACTGGAATCATTCCATTTAATCCAGAAACAAGATAAGCCTAATATGTCAATGGTTATTCATTTCTATTCTGGAAGTTCTGAGGTAATAAT
Organism: Neogale vison; assembly: GCF_020171115.1. NCBI lineage: Eukaryota > Metazoa > Chordata > Mammalia > Carnivora > Mustelidae > Neogale > Neogale vison. Next base: position 88,616,981 of record NC_058098.1, on the reverse strand, counting down.
ACAATAAAGAAAAAAAACTAAAAACATTTTAAAATATAAAAATATGGGCCAATCAACAACTTTTTCATAAATATAAAACTAATAGATTACATAATAAATAAATTGGTACAACTTCCCAAATTTAGAAAAGATGAATTCCATAGCATACCCCAAATAAATTAGAAATGAATTACATTTTAAATTAAATGCAAATGACCATAAAGCTACTATAAATAATTGTAGGTTAAAATATACATAATTGGTGGTGGAAAACTCTGTAAACTTAAACCTAGGGCAAAAATCTTTTTAAAAAATGAAATGTGGGTGCTTGGGTGGCTCAGTGGGTTAAAGCCTCTGCTTTTGGCTCAGGTCATGAACCCAGGGTGCTGGGATCGAGGCCCGCATCGGGCTCTCTGCTCAGCAGGGAGCCTGCTTCCCTTGCTCTCTCTCTCTCTGCCTGCCTCTCTGCCTACTTGTGATCTCTGTCTGTCAAATAAATAAATAAAGTCTTTAAAAAAAATGAAATATGAGAAAATCTCTTTTAAAAAATCAAAATTTATCACAAGTTTTATATCCCTAATAGAAAGACTTTTTGTTTGTAATTGTGGCAAATTACAGACAAGATACAAATATACCAATATGAAAAATGGGCAAATGTCATAAGTAGGAATATTGCAAAATGAAAAACAAAAGTAGTTAAGATTCATCCCTAGTAAATTTAATTGATGAATTATTGCTTTTACCACACAAATCAAACTGATGGCATTAAAAATAAAAATGGCAATATCTATCTACAGCAAGACATTGAAAAGAGAATAAATGAATAAAAATAGGTAATTGGCTAAACAAATTATGACATGACTGTACCATGAAAGACTATGCTTCAGTTATCATCATATGTTATGGAAGAAAAACACCATGTGAAAATATAGACAATTACTGTTTAGGAAATATGATAAGTTACCTAATATCTTTGTAGTAAATATTCATTTTTAAAGATTAGTGCACATACACCAAAATATTAAAAACATCGTTTTCTCTGTGTAATAGAAATAAGAATGAATAATACCTTTGTCTTGGTTTCTTGCTATACTCTCAAATTTTTGTCTCCATTAAAAAGAAACAAAGATTTTTTATAATCAAAAAATGTATAAATGAATGATAAAGATACGTGCCGTAAATGTTTAAAACTAACCATAACCCTGATTAATAGAAGTAAATTTTCTTTGTTATTTGTCAGCAGAAAAAGAGACACAGGCATTTGCTAATCCTGATGTACTTGTTTAAAAGTAGAAAGAAAAAAAAAAAAAAGGAAAGAATGCCAAAAAGTGAAAGAAGGAATATTAGGCCAAACTCTGCCAATAAGACAAGTGAATTTTTTTTATTCCAGAATTTTATAGGTTTTTAATACCAAAGATCAGGTCTCTTCGTACCAAAGATAATAAGTGTTCAAACTTAATTACTGCTATTGCCACCCTCAGACAAAATAAGAAAACAAGAAGATTATTACCCAGTGACAGGTTCTGTAGGAGTATGTATTTCCCTAGAATACAAGTGGCTCCAGCCATATAAGGCAGCCTATATTTTTTTTTTAAGTTGAGCATCATCAGCCGATGTGAAACAGGAAGAGTTAACATGAAACACAGTAATGCAACATGACCATTCATGGATCCAATATGAGCGGTAAGTATAGATACCTAGATCCAATTTTCCGTTGGCACTGGGAGGTAGAAAAATATTCTCTGAAGTATTGGCAGTGTTTGCAGGGTGGTAAGAGCAGAAAATAGGAAATAATTTAATGTGGTTCTAAATGGTACTTGTGAAATGTCTTTAAAAATAAATCCTTTCTGACTCTTCATTATGTTGCACAAATGAGAGGCCCAAAAATTATGGCTCAACAGCCATTTTACATTCAAGGTCAGATAGGCAACAATCAGGCAATGATATTTTATTCTCCTGCACATATGAAATTCTGTTTGAACTCATCAAAGTGAATTTATAGATGTGCTAAAGTATCCAATGAGAGGATTGCATGTAAGTAGGACAAGTCCCCTACTTGGTTTCCTATGCAAGTAAATTACTAGCCATGCATGATTTTACTTGGTATAGAGGAGAGAAGTTCATAATTTTTGTCCCAACCTTGACCAAAACACAGGCCTGGATTTTTAAGAACAAATTTAAATATCTTGGCAGCTATCATTCAGGACTATTTCTGAGTAGGATACATTCACATGAAGCCTTTTTCCCTCTGCCAGCATCTCTGTAACTACTAGGAACCTGGGGGAAAGAAAACAAAATATCTGAGAGTAAACTGAACCAGAGTTGACTATTCTCTGCAATTTAATCGGCAGGGACGTTCTTCTAGCATTTAGGGTCTGATTGAATCCCACAGAACCCAGCAATATTGAGAAACAAAACTGGATGTCCTGTTCTTAATTCACCTTCCCATATCAGACTTCTGTGGGGGTAAGTAATTCTCAGGACATTAAATTGTACTGTGACATCTATTCCATTCCAATTCATGTCAAAATGGAATTTAACATCTTCTTTGTGGTTGAAACTATGTCGTAGTTTTCATCAGAGGTTTTTTCCCTTAATAATTTAGAGGTGTAAATTTACATATTCCAAAAATATTCCTCCTTAGGTATGGAGAAGAGGCTCTGAGAAGGGGAAGGACATGGTTTTACAAAGGAATAGCAGAAAATGTTTCGTTAATCCTTAATAGCAAAACAATAGAGGAAAGATTTGAGGATACCCCATATAATTAATAGAGTAGAACTAAGCATACCACACATGCTTCCAAGAAGATCGCAGAATGCACTGCGGAAATAAGCAATACAATGGTTAATCACTTCAGAGAAATCATGCAGAAAGTACTACACGTACCACATCCAAGATAATGACCGAACCTCTTCGAAATCATCCCATCTGGTAAATCTTTTCCAAAGCTCAAACTGCACCAGGCCATCCTTAACCATCCTCCACCCTTCAGTTATACAAAGCTAACTGGAGTTCCACTTTTTTTGTTTCAGCAAATAACAACAAAATCCTCCCGCCCATCTGAAAGAGCCAGAAAAATCTTTGTAAGCTAAAGAATGGAAAAGGGAAAGGACAGACTACCAACTTGGATTTTCAAGGGAGGTGGGGTGAGGCGGTGGTGTTTGGGGTCACACTAAGAACACAGATAAACTGACCTCATGCATAAGGAAGATGATCCAAATTCAAATAAAAACCATGTCGTTCACAACAACACTTCAGAGCAACACATGATCTCTTGGAATAACTGTACTAAGAGCAAATGAATCTTAATCGAGTAAAATACTTCTGTGCTTAAGAAACAGACTTTCCCATTGAAAGTATTGGTAAACCAACCATTCAACTCTGAAAGAGATTTTTACATCTCTTTCATAATTCCTGAAACCTGTATTGATATCCACTGTGTCCCAACTTACAGGATTGAGCGTTAATGATTTTAATTAAACTTGTGCAAAGTGGCATATTAAAAGCAAATCTAACCAAAATACAATGAAGCAAGAGGGTGAGGCGTAACACAATATTAACAATTAGTGTTTTGTGGTTTCTCTTCAAATACCAGAGGAGATTGAACTAGGGTGAGGGAATATTGGCTAATAAATTTCCAGAGGAAAAAGAAACCACCTCTATTTTCAATCTTGAAGCATAAGGTGGAGGGAAGGACCTTGGTTAAGTATTGTTTATAATGCTGCTCTAAGTTCAATTCAGTAGAATGAATTTGGTAACAGCCCCGGGAATTCTGTAGCAAGGTAAAATTTTGCACCCAGAATATTTTAGGTGCTGAGCATATACTTAGAACTGAATTTTCTAAAAATATGCATAGGAAAATTCAGAACAAAATGCCTACAGAGTCTTAACTCTTGGAGGGCTGGGGGGACATCACCGTCTACTTCAAAATACAGACAGTGTATATAAAACATTGTTAAACAGAAGGTTAATGTGCCAATTTTACTTCCTTCTTCCTGTGGCTCTGATTTAAACAAGTTGCACACATAAGTGATACTATATGCATAAGGTTTTGCATTAAGTTTGCAATGTCAGGTTTGTTTATAAAAATCATATTTTTAACCGCTGGCCCCTGGGGCTCTGTTCTGGGCAGTTACAACTTCCAGCCCGTTGGATTCTGATTTTTAAAGAGACAGCTCTCATTTCCATGCACTTTCAATGCAGACATTTCAGACTTGGAGCAAAGCTCTCAGTTTGTGTTTTCTGTGGCCTTACAAACTTACAATTAAGTTTATTTACTTAGCGCAGAAAGCGCACTCCTGTGTGCCATGACTGGCGGGTGGCCGCTGCCCGCCCTTGGGAGGCACGCAGAGTTCCGATTCCTTCTCCTTCCCTCTCCCTCTCTCCCTGCCTGACCACCACTCCCGTGAAAAAATGTCCTCAGAGTGCTTTTGAGAGCATTTACCACGTTTTCTTTCCTATTTGGAACTTTTAACCCCATTCATAAACCTAGTGGTGGCCCGGTAGTTAATAAGGGGCAGAAATCTCTATAGTCTTTTCCACAGTGGCTGAAATCCTGGCTTCTGTAATTTATGCCCATCCATAACAATGCTCATAAGCAGTTGTGGAACAGAGGACCTCCCATTCCTGGATTTGCTGCCACTTCAAGGAACATGCAGAGACTCGGCAGAATATTTATGAGAAATAATTGCATGTGTTTGTTTTGCAGTCCATTCAAGCACGTGAACATTGGAATCGTTTTGGCTTTGGTATCACCACAGAATTTTTAACTTGACATTTTTCTCCATCCATTTTTCTTTTTTTACCCCCTATTTAGCTTGAGAGCACCAAAACATAAAGTAAACGTGATCATTATGAGGTTCTAGAAATATATCGTAGCTGGGCTTCCCAGATAAGATGTTCATTAGGGGACTAGCCTTTTATGTTCTGAAAACTATGTGGATTACTACACTGTGTCTTGAAACGTCAATATGGGTTGGGGGCCAAACGGTCATGACTCTCACAGCTAATTACTCATGCTCCATCCAGGAAGTACTGTTGTTTGCAGTGTGGCTTAGGCTTGTATAAACTTGATTCTTTGGTATCAAAAAAATTATGTAGGGCAAAATTATGTGTTCAGTACAACTCAGCAGGGTGAGCTTTCAAGCTTAAGCTGACCCAGGGAGACGGACAGAATGGAGACCTTTGTAACTACTGCTTTGCTGTCTCCCCTCTCCATGGATCTCTCTTGGAGCCTATTCAGAGACCTCTAGAATATTCCCTGAGATACTACCATGTACATGGCAATCCTACGCAAAGAGAAACGTCATTTTTACATAACAATTTATGCCACTCTGGGACTGAGTTAGGAGTCACATGGGAGATGACACCATCACATGAGGCACTGTCTGTGATTAGTCATTTCGTAACACTGTAGGTCAGACTTTAGAGCTGCAGCATAGAATCATAGCAGTAGGGAAGCTAACAAAATCTTCTCCATGTCTGCTGGTACTTCCTGGAAGGGCTATCTCTAAGTACAGACAGTTGTCTGTCATCTTAGAAAAGATTTCCATCAACATTATCAATATCATCACCATTTTCAGCCTCAGCATCCAAGACCATTCATGAGTGCCTGTTTATCAATAGCATAAGGATAGCTCTCTTATTTAAAATATAAATAAAATGTATGAAATATCACCCTTGTCCATTACAAGTATATAGCATAAGACACTATGATAGATATGTTTTTTTAAGATTTATTTATTTATTTATTTGAGAGAGAGAGAGAGAATGAGCTGTCGTTAGGGGCAGAGGGAGAGAGAAAGAGAGAATCTTAAGTCGGGTACAAGCCCAGCACGGAGCCCAAGGTGGGGCTCGATCTCTCAACCTTGAGATCATGACCTGAGCTGAAATCAAGAGTCTGACGCTTAACTGACCGAGCTATCCAGATGCCCTTGTAGTAGATTCTGCATTTTTTTTCAACCCCATGACCATTTCCTCTTCTTGATGGCTCTCGGATTATCTTTGGGGGAATTATCTCTTTCCTGTTGTGAGTACTTCTGGTGGAGTTATAAGGCAACTTTCCATGACAGAGTTGAAGAGGTCCTCAGATATCCTTCCCTTCTTCATTCTCCCAGATTTTGATAATGATCACAGCACACAACAATCTCCTGGAGTATTCATGAGAAGTTTTGGAGCCGTTTTTATTTCCCAATATCTCAACACTTACAGCCAAAATGTTATCAGATTCTGTCAACTGCAGTCCATAAAATTTTTTTGAATCTCTTTTTCATCCCTTCCTCTTCCCATTGTCAGAGTTAGGGCCCTTGGCTTGTGTCCCCCACACTAATGCAATGGTGTCCTCACCAGTGTGCCTGCCTCCCACCTCTCTCCACCCCAGCTCTGCAATAATAAAAACAATTTGAAGTAATTGATCCCTTATGATGGTCCAGGCATTAAGCTAAGCACTTTTTAAAAATTTAATCTTCGTAACTCTCCTGAAGTAGATATTATTTTTCCCTCTTAAAGACCGGGAAAGCAAGGCTCAAAATATCATGAGAAACTTCCTTGTGATCACCCAGCTAATACCTATTCTAGCCAAGATTTGAATTCAGTTCTGTATGACTCCAAATTCTGTGTTCTAAAGGAGGTAGAAATAGTCACATCCCCTCACACCAATGGCAGAGTAACCTTTCCAAATGCTATTTATTTTACTGCTAACAACCCTGATGGTTCTACATCCATTACCCGTACAAGAAAGTTACAAACAAGTGAGGCTTTCCAGAGTCTGCCATAACTGCGCTTTTCTAACCACCTTTCTTGCTAATCACTATCCTCACCTGAGATCCAGACATTCAGCTATCCCTAACTCCTTGGTGTCCTCAAACAAATTGTGTTCTCTTCTGCCTGTCTTATTTTTTTGCATATGCTGCTCCTTCAGTTGATAGGATTGGTTCTGTTTCCTTTCCTCTGGAAACTTCTTGCTAGGCCTTCCATATGCATCTGAGATGTGATTTCTCTCTGGGACCACCCATGGATTCCCTGGCCAAGGTCATTTCCATTTCCCCAAGGTACCCATTTGTTGTGGAACAACAAAAGTACCCACTTTGACATCTTCTATTTGAGTCCTCATCACACCATACTCTGAGCACTTGCTGGCATATGAATTTCCTCCCTAGACTGTGGCTTCTTCAAGGTCTCTGCTTTATTGGCTTTCTTTCCTCGTTTCCACCCTCCCCACTCTATTCCCCACCTGGTAATAAGTTGAGTCATATCATTCCTCTACCCATAATCCTCCAACAATTTCCCATAATATTTAGAATAAAATCAGGAACCCTTACCATGGCTCGTAAGGCCTTATGTGCTCTGGCCACCTACCGTCTCTTTACCTTCCCCATCCCTCCTTCTCCAAATTCAGCCATATGACCTCTGAGCTAGTTTTTAAACAGGCCAAAGACACACCTTCTCAGAACCCTCCCACTGACCATTCTTTCTGCCCGAAGACTCTTCATCCAGAGGTCTACTTGGATGTTCCTCTCACTTCCTTCAGATCTCTGCCAAATGTCTGCTCCTTAACAGAAAACTTCTCTGGCCATCCACATAAAATATAAACATAAAATCACAACCACTATCACACCCTTGACCCTTCTTTCCATTCTCAACACTGACTATTGTCTGTCATTATATTACCCCTGGGGGTGTGTATTTATCTATGTCTGCCAAGCCTATTGAAAATGAAGCCTTATAAAGGCAGGCCTGTGACTGCTTTCTTCAGTGCTATACCCAAGCCTTTTACCAGCTGCTACTTAATAAGCATAAATGCATATGAGAATCTCCTCCACCATTTTCCAGTGTTTACAACATTGCCAGCTATACTCCAGGGGCTCAAACATACTTAGTATATATTGAGTGAATTGTGGTGCGAGTTATAAAGAATTGCCATGGAATTCTCCTTACAAACAAGACGGGTCAGAAAAGATGCTTATACCCAAAGAAACATTTCAGAAGTTAATTAAATTATAAGAGAATCCTAATTTGACAGACAGTAAGGCAGAAAAAAAGAGTAGAGAGAATTCCAAAATGTAACTCAGAAAAAATTTTCTAGACATGTTCCCCTTCAGGATCTTGTGACTCACCCTGTCACAAGTGTCTTCATATGTAAATCCTTCTTGATGTCATCTCCAGACAGAAACTTTTCCTTCTTAACTCACAGCCCCTTCATAGACAGGAATGCTCTAAATCAGGAATCCCTAATCCTCTCTAAGTGAAACTCTCTAAGTGAAACAAAGCTGGAATTCTCATCTAGGACCATGTCCCAAAAATGTATTTAAGTCAATTTTACAATAACCTTTGAGCCATCTTAAGTCCTCTTAACCTTCAGGGAGTCAGGCGTCACAAGAAAATACCCCTTTATTATCTACTATCATTGTCATGAAGTACTAGGAGACCCTATGATTTCTTCCCAATGTTATTATCTCCCTTTTTCTGAATATCCTGATGTGTGTTGGTATAAAATATAACCTTTATCTTTAAATGACTCCAGTTTCCTCTTTAGCAACAATGCCACCCACTCAACATTTATTTCTTATAAATAGAAAATATATTCTATCTATTTCAGTTCTGTAAAATCTTTCTCTCTCTCTTTCACCCTCCCCGCCCTTCTTTCCCTTCCTCCCTTCCTCTCAGATTATTGAAGTTTTAAGTCTGAATGACTGAGTCCAGGGTTGCTATTATATTAGACATTCTAAAAATATTGGGACAGATATTAAGCTTTAAGGAGAAGGGAATGAATTCTGCTTTGAAAATTTTGAGTTCGAGATGGTGATAGACAACCAAATTCTCCAGAGTCAAATGATATAGGAGCCTAGAGCTCTGGCAAAATTTCCCACCATCTTCCAGTTCACCTTCAGCAATAGTGAGAGACAACTCTTGCTTCAACATACTTTGATAATCTTTCCTTGTCTATGAAGGAAGGAAGGAAAGAAGGAAGGGGGGGAGGGAGGGGAAGAAAGGGGAATGAAGGAAGGAAAGTTTCCCTGTAATTCCCAAAATAATTCAATTATGTCCAAACATCTATTGAGGAGCTGTTGTGTCCCAAGCATTGCCCTTAGTTTTTTATATATACAGGACCTGACATAGTTCCAAACACTTAGAAGTATAATAAAAGCCTGGGTCTTTTGTCATGGTGAGGGTGCAAAACCCTAACACTTGGTGTTCAACCAATAGCAACAACTTCACGCATTAATAATGCCTTCCAACCCTTGAGTTTCTGTCCCCACAGATTCGTGTCACTCCCAGTTGGCCCAGTGTGCTCAAACTACCACAGCCTGACCTGGGATGCTCTCCCTGTTCTCCTCCTGTTCTGTCCCCTCCTTACAATCTAAGGCCCAGAACTAAGTTCTGCCAAAGGATATCTCAGAGCAGTCCCACTCTTTCTGCTCACAGAGGGCTCTAAAGTCTGGGCCAAACTTCAGTACTTTAGTAGAAGTCCCTACCCAGCTTTTGCTGTTTCATGTGAACTAGTCATTCCTTTCCCACTAGGGCACAAGTCCCTCCAGAACAACATAGCAGCGTCTGGAGTATTTTGCAACTTTATCCCAGTCTGAGTCTAGGATAGCTCAACGAGTACTGGCTACTGACATAAGCCACAAAGTCCCCAGTACAGCCATTTGTGTCTGAGAGGACAAAGGATTTATGTTCTGATGGAACTGACCCAAATAAAGCTTAAAATGAGCTGTCATAAGTGAGAGCCTCAGCCTATTCCACAGGGTATAGGTTGGGTGGCCTTGCTGGAAGATTTCCCTCCTGCATAAATAGCTGAAGGGAAAGGATCTCCTCCCTATTCCTGCCTGGACCCAGAGGTGGCCACAACAGTACCTGGAAGATAGGACATAAGACAACTATCATCCAATAGCATGAACATGATGGTTCTTGGCTATCCCATTGTCATCCGAGTTCCAGGAGACTGCAGAGTAGACTCTTACAGAAGGGAGGGGTTCCCACCCACTCTATATCCTCATGGTCTACTTCAAGATTTTGCTGCTTGCTCATTCCTCTACTCAGGCTCAACCCCTATCCAATCTGTGTAGGTTCTTCTTCATTCCTCTCAACTCAATCCAGTAGGGAAGGCTCCAGATCATGTGGATACCTGAGAGAACCTCTCCCCTTCATTTCCACCTATCCTTCCTGACCAAATGCTTTCCCTTCCCTCTCTTTCTCTTCTCTTTTCCCTTCCCTTTCCCTTCGTTAATCCTCCCTACTTGCTTAATCCCAAAGACAACTTCGAAGAAATCTGGATCCAAGCCCAACATTCTCTCTAGCGCACCTTCAGTACAACATTTTCTTCATGATGACATTGACAGAATGTCTATACGTCTTCCCCACCTGCTCATCTAGTTTCCCATATTGGGCTGAACTTGCCTTCTGTTTTCTTTTGCAACATTACAACAAACACGCAGGGAGAGATGAATCACTTGGCAACAAATCTCACAACTCAAGGAGGAAATTCGCTAAGGACCAACTCCAACCAGCTGCTTTCTGGACTGACCCCATTCACCTTGAAATCAGGGCATCAGAAAAAGAAAGAGGAAAGGAAAATTGCATGTATAGCTGCATTGCTACTTGCTCCTGGGAGGGAATGTGTCTGTGTGTACTGAGGGCGAGGGAGGATTTTTATGCACAGAGGAGAAAGCTATGCAATGGGACAAGAGGCAGATTTGCCTCAGTGGTTTTGAAAAAATCAGGGGGAAATACTCTACTCAAAGGAATTATCCTGTACCTACACAGAAGAATGGCTAATTCTATCCCACTGTGTAAGTCGCCTCATTTTTGCTGGGTTATAACTTTAGATATGTGGGCATGCAATTAAGATTTTCCTAGAATCACCTCACTTAGCCCAATGACAATGGGGAGCAGGATTTCCCCATCTTAATAGCTAGTTCAGAGCCCACGTGGCAGTCCACCAGCAGCCGACGTGAGGAGAGGCTGAGTGGCAGTTCTAATTGACCATTTCTACCCATGTTCCTCTTAGGAACATACAATATGAGCTGTCACAGCTTCCTGCCAATCACAAGAAATCTGACCTAGAGAAAGCACCATCTCAGAGAAAGGGCTGTGTATACATCCAATGAATTCCGTTTCCATTGCATTATCTTTTTTTTAGGCCATTGCAGAGAAAAGCCTGCCTAATCACATCATAAAATCATGAATTTAGTAGATTATAGATGATGACTTCAAATCTAAATCTGTCCTCTGGCTGCCCAAACAAGAGGCCATTTAGCATTTGACATCATCTAGTGTTAGACTCCAGGTTTGTTCTTTGGGGGCACTCAGGAGCTTTGCAGAGTCACAGCTTCCCAAACACTTGGGAAGTGTGCTGTTTTGGGATGCAGAGGAAAAAGAAAACGGTCAATTTGTGTTCTGATGTGCAACGAAGAGAACTTCCAGAGGAGCTCTTTTCCTGCCGCACGAGGGGTTAAGGCAACCTAGGAGATTTATGCAGAAAAGTTACATGCCACATTTGCCTGTTTTTCTTCCTTTTACGGTCAATGAGAGATTTTTGCTCTGACACAATTTCAACAACACACATGTCATAAGCAATGGGCACTGGAAAGGAAGAGAAGCCCACAAAGGCAAACTAACTAGACAGACAGCAGCTCATCAGTGCCACCTGCTCACACTCAACTCCAGTGGAGCCGTCTAACCATAATAAGGCCAGACACATGGATTTCTAAATGGCTCTACAAGTGGTTAGTTAGCAAGGTGGCCACACACCCACAGACGCACCGACAGGGAAACTACATGAGAAAACACAGTGTTTCAGTTTGTGCCTGCCATCCCCACTCCATCAGGGCACACAGTACCTTTTCTCCCAAAGGTAACAGGGGTTTGTGGGAAAGATGACAAAACTTCAGATTCCCCACCCGACTAAGCAGGAGAGGGAGAGGGGTGTCAGACAAAGAAATGCCCTTCCACATTCCCCATCCATGAATGGACACAGACTGGTGTGCTTCCATTTTTCAGGCTTACATCATTCAGCTTGTCTCTGACCAGTGATTAATTCTGCAAGAAAAGAACTATGGCAGCTTGTGTTATTGCTCACAAATATTCACGGCCCCCTCTCTGAAGAATTATATTTCACTCCCTATTGACTGAGCGTGGCCATGTGACCTACTAGAACCCAGTGAACTGTGTGGAAAGTGGGGTATGTCACTGACATGCAGAAGTTTTAAGAGCGAGTGTGCGGTCTTCAGGCTCCCCCGCTTAATGACTAGCAATGTCCCAAAGGGAAATTGCTTTGTCAGTCTGGGCTCTGGAGTGAACAGAGAGTGAACAGGGTGAATAGGGAACAGCACTGAAGTACACCCAAGATGGATAAGACCAGAAATAACCCTTATTGTTATAAAATTTGGGACTCGTTTGTCAGCGCATTGTAACCTAACCTATTCCGACCGACACAGCCCCTTTAAGGAAATGAATGGATCATCTATAATAAATCTAAAAAAGGAACATCCTTGCTTGAAAAGTTCAAGCAATTTCTTCTTCTACAATGATCTCTTTCTTATCACTTCTTACCTCTTGGGTTAGTTCTATCCCTGGTTTAGTAGTCTAATCATCCTCAAGTGTGGTGTTAGGAAGGACTTTAGACCTCAAAAGTAAGTACATATTAGGCAGGTGATAGATTGGTTCATTCAGTTGGAAGAAGTAACTCTGGATCTGACAATTACAGAACTTATTATCCTCTTTGAAAATCATTTTATTGTCTTTGCAATGGACACATTTAGCCAGTTTTATAAGAAAGCGTGTTGATGCTATCTCTTAATATTAGAAAGATATGGTCAGAGAGCCATATGGCAAGAAGGATCTGTGATCACATAATATAATGTTGCTAGTGACTGTATTGAGAAAAAAGTGTCTCAAATTTAACATAGTTAGGAATCATGATAATGTTCCAAGAATCAGACTACATGCTGGATTCTAAGCATAAAATCCAGTTAAAATCCAGTACGCAGCAAAGTGCTTTTATCTCATTTAACCCAGTTACTATACATTGATTACCTTCTATACACAGAGCATTGTAATATTTTTTCAGGAAGCAGTTTTGGAGCTTGCACACGTTTTTTATTTAATAATGAAAGGTAATATCCATTTATATTTCATCTAAAATTTATAAGTTTTATTTTATTCTTCTCATTCAGATTTTAAGAGCTAATCACTTCAGCAAGCAGAATATCTAGATTTGAGTGCCTAAGAATGTTTCAGAATTATCATTTACACCATTATTTATAAAAGAGGAGCAGTAAGACAGAAAGTTTATGGTTTGACATCACAGGAAACAACATTCCAGAACCATAGTATGTTGGATTTGATTGAAAGCATCTTAGATCCCAAGGCCCAAAGAGGTTATGCAACTCACAAACAGTGGTAGAGCAGAGACCAGAGTTTTGATTCCCCCCACCACCATCAATATGTTGGTCCTCTCCTTATAACTGTGGGTGGAGGTTGGACTAGACTGAGTTAAGAGAGCCCATTTAAAGTGATAGAAATTTGTTTCAAAAACAACATAGAGTATGGGGAAATTAGGACTATGAAAATCATGAATACTAAAAATCCACTCAAAATAGGTACTTCATTTAGAAAAATCCCAACAGTCTCTCAACCTTTGCTTAAGATGCCTCCAGTGACCAGGAGCTCACTGCTCTTTGAGGTATCTATTCTGTGATGGGGTCTTCCTGGTTAGTAATGAAGTCTTCCTTGAGATGAGCAAATACCTTCTTCATGGGCATTTCCATAAGCTGGTCTTAGTTCTACTCTGTTCTATAATATTAATCTAGTTCAGTGGTTTTCAAACAAAGGTATGATTTTGCTTCCCAGGAGATATTTTTTTATTGTCACAACCACCAAAACTCTACTGACATCTAGTACTCTAATAGAAGCCAGGAATACTGTTAAATATTACATAATGCACCTGAAACCCCCACAATAAAAATTATCTAGTCCAAAATGTCAATAATGCCAAGAAAGAGAAACTCTGATCTAGTCCTTTTCCCATTTGATACTATAGCCCTTCACATATTTGGAAGGGGCTATGTTATTCCTTCTAAGCCTTCTTTCTGCTAAATACCTTCAGATTTCTCATTCTGCATATGACTTAGTTTCACATCTTACAGTGACTCTGTTACACATGCTCCCATGTGTCCTTGTCTCTCATTAATGGTGTCAAGCAAAATAGCACACTGTCCTCTAAGTTATACATGGATCCCAGGGACTGTTAATTCCCATGATCATAGCACCACACGTGTTCAGTGCACTGAGAAGTACCAATAAACCATCACCAGAAGCCTGAAAGGAGCCTGATGTCTTAGATCAGAGTGTAGATTCAGCAAGACTCCATGGTATTTAGAGGATGGGAGGAATAGTGGTAATTGCAAAAATAACACCTACTCCTTATTGAATGCTGATGCTATGCCAGACACCCTGCTAAGGACTTTCTATGCCTACTCTCATTTAATCCTCCCAGAAATACCATGTGGTAAGTTGTGTGATCATCATTTTAGAGAGGAAGAAATCAGTTCTTCAGTTTAAAAAAACTTGCCTAAGGTCATAAAGCCAGTGATCTGACCAGCCAGGACTCAAACCTAGATCTGCCTAACCTCAAAACCCATGTTCTCAATCTCCACAGTGTGCTCTAAGCCCTTGTCCTCAAAACATGGCACATTTTACAGAAGGATAACAAACCACCAAGAAGCAGCTAATGCATCCATCCTAATAGGCATGCACATATCTTGGCAGGAGGTCTTATTCCTTTTGCAACCTAAGACCAGAACCCACTTTGCAAGAGAACAAATCTACTAGGACAAATATGTCTCATGTTTTAAAAGCCCAAAGGTTTGTGTGTTTTTAATAGTCTCTTGGGTAAAAACAATTCAACAGTAACACAAGAAAAGGAAATGTTTCCAACATTTTCATGGCCCTCTATTCAAGAAAACTGTCCCACTCAAAATTGAAAAATTTTGGTGTGGAGCATCCCAGATTCATGGGTATACTGGGACCTTAGGTGAATGAGCGATGGCTACAAATCTTTGGGCTTTTGACATATCGGGTTTGTTTTCATTTCAAAAGAGTTTGGGTAGTTTCTGCTCAGTGCTTTTACATTTGCAGCCTAAATACAGGAGCTTTCAGGACTATGACTCACACGGGTCTTTACTTACAAGAAGGTAGACTATATTTTTTCTTTTGGCAGCTCTTAAATTATTAGTCAAGTTACCATGTAATCTTTGAGTTTCACCAAGTGGCTTCAAGGATTAGATACCAAGAGCTGGGGAAAAGTGCTGGGATTACAAACTTTCACTGTACTGCAATTTAAAGCCCATCTTTTCTTTCTCGTACATCCAGGAACATATTTCTGCCATATTTATATAGCACTTTTCCTGAAGACAAGGGGAACTCTGCTAGCAGAGGTGAGGGGGACTCGCTTAGCATTTAGAAGGCAAAGCTCTTTCGCCCAGAGAGGTTACACCAAACTCATCACAATTTAACTGTTATTTTTGAAAAACTTGAATTTTTGGTATTAGACTCTTTTTGTCGGCATAGATGTCTCCTCTTTCCTTATTCCTAGGGTGACCTCAGTTCTCCTCTATAGTAGAGAGTATTCCTGACAGATGATTTCCTTACAATGCGTTTGAAAATGAATGCCTTGTGCTCATGCCATTCATCCACACTCATACCCCAACATGTCCTCCGAGGTCAGATTCTCCAAGTGCCTTTCCACCTGCTCCTAGTTCTTCCCCTCCAAAAAGAAAGCCTAAGTCGACCATAATGAAAGGTGGAGCTGAGGCAGTTCAGAGCTATTAAAGACAGACCAGAAAATCCTCACCACTCCTAAGTAACTTCATACTTTCTGATTGCCTGGTAGGATTGAAAGATCCATAGGGATCAAAAAAAAAAAAAAAAAAAAGCAAAACAAACAAAAACCTTCCTTGAATGGATATTACTCTTGGGTCCTGTGGTCCCCTCTGCCTGATGAGTTTTGTGAGAATTAATTGAGATAAGGGTAGGAAAATCTCTTTAATCATGGTGAGACAGCTCAAAATTCACAACATTAATAATACAAAGTATGAGGTCCTGGTCAAAACAAAACCCCTGTCCTGGTGGATTTGAAGAAAAAAATACTCACAACTAAACATCCCTCTGTTCAAACATTATCACTTCTTGGGAACATTTCCTTAGTCTTTTAGATGTTATTGAATCACCATCATCTGGATTTTTCTAACAAACTCACACAGCAGTCCCCATGTGTGTCTTCTATAGAAAAGACTGGTGACCAACATAACATTAAAAAAGAAAGAAAGAAAGAAAGAAAGAAAGAAAGAAAGAAAGAAAGAAAGAAAGAAAGAAAGAAAAAAGAAATGACTGGTGATTTTCTCTTTTGTTTCCGTATTAGACTAAGCTCAATTCAGTGGGTGGGAAGCTCATTTGTCTCTATCCTTGATGCCTGGTGCAGTTCCTGCTATATAATAGGCACTCAAAAAATACTTATTGATTTAATTGATTAGTTGGCTAATTAGTAATTAGCCACTTAAATCAGCATATGCTTAGTGCCAACTAGGTGGAGACA
Organism: Neogale vison; assembly: GCF_020171115.1. NCBI lineage: Eukaryota > Metazoa > Chordata > Mammalia > Carnivora > Mustelidae > Neogale > Neogale vison. The sequence goes on along the minus strand of NC_058098.1, from coordinate 88,600,408 downwards.
GTGACTTGGGATTCAAAGTAGGACTAGATAAATGCAAAATGTGTTAGTAGAGAAGAGTTGGGATTGGAAGAAACACAGGGATGAAATCCATCCTTCCGTCCATCCATCCATCCATCCTTCCGTCCACCCATCCATCCATTCTTCCATCCATCCAGTCAATAAGTATTGTATCTTAGTATAGGCCAAGGAAATGTGGAAATCTGGGAGTTCAATTTTAGGTATGGGTAAACCTTAAAGAATTATCCTAAATATTAATATAATTATGAAGTAATGAGGAGAGCAGTTTGGTACGGAGAAGTAAGAAATTGGGTTTTAGAAGCAGGCTAGTGTCAGATGGTGCTGTACTTTGAATGCTTAGCAAGGAGTTTGTGCTTAATTTCATAGACAATGAGGAGCTAGTCTGTAGAGGGGCAAGACAGATGGGTTGCAGAAGCCACAGCTGGAAGCAGAGAGACCTGTTAGGAGACTGTTATAGAAATTCACTTATAAGGGGATGGCAGTATCCTAAGCTCCTAGAGAATTATCCCCTAGAGTCTCTGTCCCTGCCCTAATTTAAGTTGCAGATGCTACTATAAAGATATCAGGCCTATGTTGCTTCTTAAGTCAGGACCTGGGCAAAATAAAGAAGAACCCATATTAGAGCAAAGCAGCATCTAATTCAAATCTTCATGCTATTTCACCCTAGGCGGAGCGTCACTCAAATGGTTAGGGAGACTGGTAAATTTTGAAGAGGCTGTGGGCTCTCCCCTCTTCCAGGCTTTCCCTGTACCGACCAAGTATGAACATCTTAGTTTGAAAAGACCTGTATTAGGGGCACCTGGGTGGCTCAGTGGGTTAAAGTCTCTGCCTTCAGCTCAGGTCATGATCTCAGGGTTCTGGGATCAAGCCCCTCATCAGGCTCTCTGCTCAGTGGGGAACCTGCTTCCTTCTCTCTCTCTGCCTGTCTCTCTGCCTACTTGTGATGTCTGTCAAATAAATAAATAAAATCTTTAAAAAAAAAAAAAAGAAAGAAAAGACTTGTATTAGAAAATGCAACTACAGCTTTAGTACTGATTGAAATTGGAAATATTCCCAAATATAATTCACATATTTGCTTATTTGTTAATTCTCTACTGGGATGAATAAAACATAGACCTACTACATTCTTGATTTTTCCTTGAGGTTTAAAAAAATAGAATTGATCCTCCCAGTACCCAGTTCACAATTTTTCTAAGATATTGGGAGTCATTCAAGAAGCCTTTCAATGTATTTTTAAAAAATTTATTTTCCCTTCCATTAGAATTGGGTCAAGTGACAGAGAGACCCCAAACCAAATGACAACTTTATCTTCCCAAACATTTTCCAAAAGGCTCTCCCATTTTGGGTCTAACAGCTAGCTGTCTGTGACTAATTCTCCTATATCATTCTTCCATTCCTATTTTTACTTTAAATGCAAACTGTTTTTGCTGTTTCCCACAATAGTTTTAGCCTTTCTTGGTAATCTAATGCCCTAGCCAACTTCCTGAGGTAAAGATGTGTTTATATAAAAATCGCTATCAGAAAAGCAGTTCAGGCAATGAGAGAAGTCAGTGTACATTTTAACGGACAACTACATAAATAGATGGAGATGGACTCACATTTCAGGGTCTTGAATTATTATATACATTGCCTGTTCCCTCGCCTGGACCCAAGCATTGTCTACATGCACACACAAATTTATTCAACAAATGGTTACTAAGTGCCTACTATGTGGTGGGCTACATGCTAAGCACTGAGGCTACATGAAAGAGCAAAACTGTGCCTGACCTTGACATTTGCTGCTTGCTAACTTATATGTTACCTATGGATATATGGATACTTTCTGAGCTCCATGATAAGCTCTGAGAGGGCAGAGGCGATGTTTCCTTCGTGCTTTATGCTTCTCTACTTTCCCTAAACTGGGTATAGTTTAGGCACAATGAAAAGCAGAAATTTTTCTTTTCTTGTTATATCTGTTGCTCTGAATTCCTCCAATGTGTCCACGCATACATGAGACATCTAATCTAGGTTTCCGCATGCATTCCAGTTGGTCATTTTTACATGCAGAGCTTCCACTTTCTCATCTAGAAAATGGGTAAAACTGCATCTGCTTTCATATGTAATGGTTGTTTTGGAGCTTAAAGGAGTTAATGACATATGAAAACCCTCTGTAAACTCTTGATATCAATATAAATGTAAGGAATTATTATATTTATTTCTTGGATAGGTCCAGATTGTTCCTTGGCTGTTTCAGAAATGGTTTTAGTTCTTTAAATAAAGCACAAATCTCTTGGAAGACAGGGTTTTTTGTTGCCTTGGGCAATGGTGGGCCTGTCACACAAGGAAGGCAAGAATGATTGGATAAATGCAGAGCCTTGGTTTCATAGCACACAGTTCTATCTAGTGGAGAAATGCACACACAGGGCGCTACAAATAAGAACATGAGTATATTAGGAGAATAAACCAAAGAGGCAGTGAAATCAATCATTTTCGTGGTCCAATGGGGTCACTGCTAAATACATGGAATGACTGGCCACATGGAATGTTCTGGAACAATTGAGGAACTGCATTTTTAGCTACTTACTTTTAATTAATTAAAATTTAAATAGTGATATGTAGCTGGTGACTACTTCCTTGGACAACTTAATTCCAGTCTCAGTTTTACCATTGGTTTTACCTTCTCTGAGCCTCAAATTCCATCAGAGTTTCGAAAAGATCTCCTAGGTACCTCTTTCAGGTAAAATGTGTGAATCAAATACAAGAATAGCAGTGAAGACAGAGGAACTAACCCTGTCTCCATGCAGCTTTAGTACTCACATATACTATAGGTAGGTATGTAAATGTGAGTTCTTAGCCTATGTATGCCTCAGTTCCTTTTTCTGTAAAAGGGAGATGATAAAAGAAACTGTATTTTGGGGGTTATCGGGATTAAATAATTGAATAAATATAAAGTAATAGCACAGTTCCTGATACTCTGCGATGTTAAAAGGACAGGCATTTTTATGACCATCACTAACTTAGCTGTAAGAAATGTCTGTCTCTAACTCTCAGGGCTCCAGTTTCTTTATTCGATGTGTGCCATCCCAACCGCCCAGGATTTTCTGAAAATAAAATGAGAAGACACATACAACCAATTAGAAATGCTAAGAAAAAATAGCAAATATTAGTTTTATCTAATTTTTTAAGTTCATGAATTTAGTTGAGCCTTAGGTTAAATACACTCTCATCATTCATTCAGCCTTTATAGAGTGTCTACTGTGGACCAGTTTTCAGGCTGCAGTTTATAGCAGAGAACAAACAATGTCCTTGTCCTTTGGGAGTTTACTTGGGGTGTGTGTGTGTGTGTGTGTGTGTACACACATACACACATTCTTCCTGTAGTCTCAGAGTCAGGATGCCTCAGTTTGAAATCCAAGTCCGCTACTTACTAACTATAACTCTAAGGAAGTTAATCAACTTCTTTAAGCCTCTGTTAGCTTATCTGTAAAAGGTAATAATAATGGGACTCTTTGAAGATGAAGTGAAAGAATGTGCGGAAAGTGCTTAGCACAGGCCCCGGCCCTCAGTAAGTGGTAAATAAATGGTACTTATTATTGTTTATATTATTAGAGCATATAAAGCCTCTTTTCCCCCAAGGAATAATTCTTTGCTGAGTTATGAGTAATGTATGTGAAACAACAGCTGAGAGGTCATAGGGAATCTGGTTTCCTGTTTTTCATCCTACTCTGGGACTTCCCAACTCTTGTCCATCTTGAAATCCCTCAGCTAGAATATTCAAAAGTATCAGGCCTTGAGTTTTTTGAATGGTTTCTTTTTTTAAAATATTTTATTTATTTATTTGAGAGAGCATGAGTGAGTGGGGGGAGAAGCAGAGGTAGAGGGACAAGCAGACTCCATGCTGAGGGTAGAGCCTGATGTGGGGCTTGATCCCACAACCCTGAGATTATGACCGGAGCCAAAATCAAAAGTTGGGATACTTGACCAATTGAGCCACCCAGGCGACCCTTGAATTGTTTCAAAGAATAGGAGTCCTGATCTATTCTGGCTCAGAAAAATGGGTCTACCATAAGGGAGGAAGGGGACCTGAGAGAAATAGCTTGACACTGGACAGTTGTGTGGGTGGGAGGGAACAGTGGTGCAAGGAAGAGTATGGAGTGAAAATAGAGGATTATCATTTTCATGGGTTCCATGTTCCAAGCTGATCAACCCCTACATTTCCCCAGTATTTTCCTGGGCTGCTTTTTGCTAACATCAGTCAATACCTAGAAGAGAAATCTACAGGGTAGGCGGAGGTCATTCAGCCAGCTAGTTACTAAAACAACAGCCCTTGCCTAGCGATACCGGCTGCTGACAACACAGCGGCAATGACAAGCAGGAAGACCCCTTCTCCCTTCCACGTTTGGTGTAAAGAATCTCCTTCTGTGATGTTTTCCTCCTCTTTAAGACTCAGTTTGAGGTTCATTTTAGCCTTATTTTTTTAATGCACAAAAAGAATTGGGGGCTGGAGGGCGGACACATCTGCCTGAAAGAGAACTCTGGACCCCTATTACTATTCTTGGGAGGGTGTGTGAGTATCCAACCGTCACAATCCATGACAAACAAATAAAGATGTTTTCTGGGAACAAGCCAGGCTGACCATGTGGCTGGGTGGCTGCCTGTAAGCCACGTTTCCAGAATTAAAAGGATCATAGGCTGGTCAGACTTCCGGTCTGGCCAGTGTCTAAAATGTCATCATTCTTCTTCCTGGCATGGAAGACTGCTGATAGGACAGGACCTCCACCTGGGAATTGAGCTATGACATCCCATTAGGTACTCATACTTCAGAGGCCCACAGACAGGGAGATGTAGATGTGTGGAGAGACCCAGGGTAAATAAAAGGTCTAAGGAAGCAATGGAAGGCTGCCCAAGGAAGGCGCTCCACAGTGGAGTGGAGTGGGCACAGGACAGGGAGGGCTGCTTGAGAGCTATAGGGCCTTTCTGTGGTGAAAAGTGCTGCCAGTCAAATAAGGATAGATATGAGAAAAAAAAAAAAAAAAGGAAAAGAAGGGTCTGGAAAAGAGAGAGAAATTCATCTCTAATACCATCACCTTCGCTCTTTTGCTAAGGGAGCAACTAACTGACTTGTTACATAAAGAATCGGTCAGGATAACCCCATAATTCATGGAGTTTATTTTCCCTTTCTGGAAGTTGCAATGGTGAACTTTGGAGGTTTGGCAACAGTAGGTAAGGATGCTGCCAGCGGGAAGAAAGATCTAGTGCAACCCTGAGTTGGCCATCACTTGCTTAGCTCTCACAGCAACCTTGCCTTGTATGGCCTTGGAACAATGGAGTTCCCTCCAATGGATGGAGTCCTCCCTTAATCCCTTGTCAGCCTCAAAAGCCACGCACTCCGTGAACTACTACCAGGACTGCTCCACGAAGTACTGAGACAGCTGTGCGGGAGTGACTCAACGCTTGTAGCAGCACGGGACTCACTCACTCCCCTCCCTGAGAGACTTGGGCTTTCTGCTGGCTCAGTGCTTCCTGAAGTGCAGGGTCCCCTCTGAATGGCACCTGGCATACCCCTCCCCTCCTACTGGGATAATTTAGCAAATTAGCAACTGAGCAAAAATGGCTCCCTTTACACATCTACTCTTTGCCTTCCGTAAAACAGTTCGAGAGCCCTGAAATCTCTCAGCGGACCCTTGTCATTCAACGAAGCATTTCGTATACCTCTGGGGGGCGAGGGAGAAGAGGCAAAAAATTTATTTATTTTTCCTAATCGAGATGAGGCTATAATCTAAAGGCTTATGTTCTGGGGAAGAATGCTCAGTTTCAACATGGCAGAGCTCACACTGCGTGGAAGCTGAAGATGTCACCCACGATAAACATGAACCACAGTGACAATGGGAAGCGGAAGGTGAAGAATCACCTCTCTGAGCAGGGGGGGGTGCTGAATGCGTGAGAAAGGGAAAGATGCATTTGATTGTGTTTACAAGATTCATTCACAGCCCAGCAGGCAGTATTCACACTATAATATTCACCCTAACACAGATAATTTGATTTTCAACCTGGTTATCATGCATTCAGACATAGCAATACATGAAAATATATGCTTTAGCAGTGCATTTTAAACAAGGTTGCACACTTTAAGTCGGAATATATTAGAGGTGAGTGTTGAAGTTCGCAATTGGAGAAGTCCTAGAAATCTCCATTCAGCACGTGGCATATGCTTTGAAATTACTCAGAAGAATTTTTGTATTATGTTCCAGCTGCTGACTACATATTTATGTATCTACAAACATACTGTATGCACTGAAAATGATAAACTTGCTTGCTTTTTAAATTTGTCACGGTTTGAAGAGGCTTTAACTTTCCTTAGAAGCCCAAAGTAAAATGGAAACCTAACTCCACCCACCCACCTTGAAATTCTACACGTTATTACCATAACTGAGCAGTCAATGACAGATGATCTGGTCCACACCCTTCATGCAGTGAGTGAGGAAACTGAGCCCAGGGCCTTTAGGTGACTTCTTCAAGGTCACACAATTAGTAAGTGAAGAGTTGAGATAATTAGACTCCTTGTCTTCCGAATTTGTTTTTTCTGCTGTTTTATCATTAGAATTGAGTTAGGTAAAATGTAGGGAGTAGTCTATCTCTACCATCTGGTTAAAATCAGGTTTTTGGTTTTTTGTTGTTGTTGTTGTTGTTGTTGTTTTGTTTTTGTTTTTGTTTTGTTTTGTTTCTGTCACACACTGAATACATAGGTGTGCCCACCAAGGCTTCAGCTGTCAGGGCCTCCACTCCACAGGCCAGAGAGATAGTCAATGAGGGGAAAAGACATTCACTGCAAAGATTGCTTCCCTGTTGCCTTCCTCCCTGTACCACCTATGATATTAGTCAATAAGGGATATTTTTTGGCCAGGGGAAAGCCACAATGGATAGCGCTGGCCTTGGAAGACCGTGATCTTTTGATGCTATCCAGTGACCTTCTGACACTTGGTATGACTCCCAGAAAAATGCAGATTAAGGGGCAGTGGATTGATTTTTCTTTTCGTCAGTGATAAATCTGTCAAATGTGGTGACTAAAGGCTGATTTGGGTCCTGGGTCAAATACTCACACTTAGCAAGCTAAAGACCATCGCTCCCCGATGGCAAGGGAGCAAATGGATACTTGGGACACATCAGGAGAGCAGGTGATACCAGGAGAAAGGGAGCAGACAGGTTGGGAGCCACCTCGCCTCTCCCTGCCCCTCTCGGTTTGGTAGCTGTCAGCGTGTCTTTGCTTTTCTACACTCTGCCATGCCCACATTCCCTTCACGTCACAAACCACCCAATTATTTTGCTCACAGAGTTCGGAGCAGTTAGAAGTAGATAGGGCTGGAAATCGCCCAAGAGGCTAGGATAGCCACAAAGTTTGTGAGGACTCGGTGAACAAGAGGTGGTGACCCAAGGCCCTTATCTCCACAAGACCCGAGTAACACCTGTGAGGGGGAGAAAGCACCTAGGTTACCTGGGAAAGAGTTACCCGAAAAATGTTTTCCTTTTTTAAAATGTTGGAAGCAGGCACTTTAGAACCATCTTGCAGTAAAAATGAATTGGGTTTCTAAGCTGTCCGGGAGGGAAAGGAGCATGACTCCGGGCGAGCTCTCCAGCCCGGCCTCCAGCACTTGCCGACAATGCGGTAGGCAGTTAGCAAGCTACTTAGCCTCTCTGCGCCTCAGATTCCTCATCTGTAAAACTGTGCTAGCTCCCTTCTAGGGTTGTGAGGCTTAAACTAGTTAATTAGTAAGAGTATTACAATGATGTCTGGCAAATCTCAAGTCCTCGATAGAGTGTCTGGGCTCGTTTATTCTTCTACCATTAATGCAGACATTAGGCCAGAGGAAAGGGGTGATGATTCCTTTCTTACCACTCACTTATTCATAAATTGCTTTAAGAACCAGACTAGGGTGTTTCTTCTGGCACCGCCCTCCAAAATAACCTGAGATTCTCTCAGATCGTATGTAGCTTCTGAGAAAATAGGGTACTCATGGGTTTGGGCTGGAGGTTGCTGCTTGCCTTGCACCACACAATTAATCGTGTTTAATGACCATTTTTATTAGGAGGAGAGTGGCGACAATAAAATTAAAGGAGCACAGACTCAACACCACCTAGCCAAAAAAGGGAAATGCAAACACCACAAACACATTCAAATGCAGAAGCAAAAACAAAACAAAACACCAAACCACTTTCCTCCTTCCTCTTGTCTTGGGCTTTCTCCATAAGCTGAGCTCTACCCAGACAAAGGCGAGAACTGCTCTTTGTGAAATGATGGTCTCCATGGCTGCTTCCAACTGAATGCACTCATTTTCCTAGAATCAGAACCCCGGGTTAGCCAAGCCACCGTCTGTCTGCTCCTGGAGAAGGTCTGCCTTCGCCGCCGCACTCAGGCCAGTGGCGGGTGCCGGCGCCCTTGAGCTTGAGCTTGAACGCAGCTCCTGCAGCCCGCCTCCCTACCCCCAGTCCGGGCAAACCTTGGCAGGCCCCAGGCTTGGAGCTTGCACATCCTCACCGATGTGGAAAGGATCGACTCTGCGGTGGTTTAAGCGCATCGTTGATGCTTTTATCAAAGCCTGGGCCCCCACCCCGTGCTCAGTAAGGCAGCTGGTGAACGTTGTGGCGTGCACTACAGATGGATCAGTGGAGGCAGGCCCAGAGCTCAGTCAGCATATCCACTTAAACAGGTGTTTGACTCTGCGTTTTCCAGGTGGCCAGAAGGAACCTGATCATTTGGTGAAAGAGGAAGCCATGCGGGAGAGGAATCGCTCCCCAGCATTGGCAAGGGCAGATAGCCAGCGTCTTGGCTTTCGTCCATCTGTTCACCAGACGTGGTCCTAAAGCCAGAACATTTCCTCTTGGGGTTCGTACTGACTTTGAATTTTAATGGAGAGTTTGCACTCTTTTGTTGAGAATGGTCTTTCGGTGTGGGGTGTTAACTAGATCACCAGACCTAGTGGCGGCTGAAGTTCGCCGTCAGGGCATCTCTGCTTCCTCAGCCCGTGCGGTGGGGTGTGGCGGGAGACGCTGAAGGAGCTGCGTCGTGAAGTGTTTCTCACCCGTGTCCCAGTCCCCCTCATGCACAGAGAGCAGCGCAAGGGGTGCTCTCTGGTCACCGGAATGACAGACCCATCAACAGCCAGCCAGGAAATCACAAAGACAAACAAAACGGCTGCTCCATAGAAGGCAGAACTCAAAGAAGCATTGAAGCATCTTTTTGCCACAAGATTTACAAGCGACGTTGCAATACAGTTGGCAGCAAAGGGGGCTAAAAGCTCCTGTCTACTGGAAGTTTCAGTGAGGTGAGCCCCAACGTCCACATGGCTATGGTGCTGTTTCCAAGGTGAACCTGAGAAACCCAAAAGACTTAAACTGGAAAACCTTAAGGGAAAACAGCACAGTGGTGAGGCAGAAAGTATACAAGTGTAGGAACGAAGACAAGAAGTACTTCTGAGAGAACCCTGAGGAGAAACAGCAAGCTGAACAACTCTCTCATAGGCTGCAGCCTGCAAATCCCCAAGGATCCCCCGTGTCCTCTAACACTATCTTCAGGTGGGCTAGTGGAACGGTCTCTCACCAGGCCCCTCCAAGAGTGCCTAGTAAATTGAGTACATTTATCATAACATACATGAGGGAAAGGATTTGGATGGATAAGGGGCCTTCTCATGGGGCCACCTGCCCCAGAACTGGCACTGTGACTTCTTGTTCTCTCTCCTTGGGTCCTGTGACCCAGCAGGCCCCGGGGAACAGGAAGGCAGCTGTCGGCTTTCACATGGCACTCGATTCTGGCAAGGGAGCAAGTCCAGTGGAAGCCAAACCCTTGTCATGATCCCATCAGCCCCACAATAGCAGAGCCCCTGGTGATGGGTCGCGGGTCACAGGAGTGTGGGAGCTCATCTGCCTCCCACATATGACTGCACAAATCATACTGCTTCCCCTCTGGAAAGCCCAAGGAAGCCCATTTATGGAATTTCTTGTGCAGCCTCTTTTTATATGAATAAATGAGAGATATCCCAAGCACCAAGGCTGGTGTCTTCCCATTAATATATACCTATAGTTCATCTTCCAAATTCCTTCAAAAGTGATCAAAGAATGACCATGTTAATCTGGTCAAATCAGGGTCTGTCAGTCACGGCACTATTCAAATTTAGGATCAGATGACTCTGTGTTATGAAGGGGATTTGGGCTGTCTTGTGCATTGTAAGGTGTTTAGCAACAACCTTGACCTCTACCAACTGCCTGCCCTCACTTGAGAATCACTGAAAGATGGGTAGATAGAGGATAGATAGAGAGATAGACCGATAGACTATAGACAGATAATTATGTAGTTATAAAGAGAAATAAAGAGCCTAATGTTCTTAACCACTGAGCACTAACTTTGGCCTGCACAGGTTCTGAAGGAAGGGAGCTAGCCTGGGAGCTGGGCTATTGCGGTCTTGGTGTTGTCAATATTTCCTGCATGCTTCCGGGAGCCCAGAACAGGGCCCAGATTTGGTACCGTTTTATGCATAGAATCAATTGTTATTATTGCCTCTCTTTTATCAGTGAGAAAAATGAAGCTTAGAGAGGTAACTCAAAGGAGGACCAGCTAAAAAGCAAGAGAGCAAGAATATGACCAGTTTCATCTTAACTGCTTGAACAGCACTCAGCAAAGGGATAGCCGTGAGCCATATATGGCCATTGAACACTTGGCTTGTGATAAGTTTAAAATGAGGTGTGCTGTAAGTTTTCATAGAAATATGGAAACGATGCACTAGATATGTTTGATTAAATAAAATACATTGTTAAAATAAATTCTATCTTTTTTTTTCATTTATTGAAAAATGTGGCTACTAGAAATTTTTAATATGCCTATATGGCATGCATTGGATGTCTATTTGACAGTGCTATGATAGCAGCAGGTTTAAGAAAGGCTGAAAAGGAAAATAATATGCTGTGGGCCAGAAGAAAGATACCAGTAGCGAGGAAACCAAACCAAAATAATTAGAAAATTTGGTTATCAAACCAAAAATAAATATAAAAAAAATCGGAGACATCTTTTTAAGAAATGGTTATCTGTAAAGTTGGTAAAGGGCCAAATGAAAAAAAAATATATCGTTTCTAAGTATTTACATTCAAATTCATGTGTCAGCACAGCTAACTCTCTTCATCAATACCAAATGCTGATTACTTGGTCCCAGACTCAGCCCCAAGTGGGCCTGGCTCTGGGTCAGCTTACAAAGGCCCTCATTTCTTCCTTCCTGATCATTCCCCTAGCCTTACTGACCATCCATGCCTGATTTCTGGGCATTTTACCTGCTCTAAGGCAGGATCATTTTCAATCATCTTATGGTTCCAGTCACTGGCCTTTCCTGAAAACTGCACTTAGATTTTCTTTTTTTCCTAATCTTACACAGACTTGTCATCCAGAATGAGTCTCTGGGTGCTTTCCTGACACCTGTTCAATCCATACGTCCCTTGTACCCTCTCCTCTTATCTGCAGATATAAACCTTTTTTTCTCAATAAACCCTTTTCTCTCAAAATCCCACCTCTTCTCTAAGCCACAGGACATGTTCAGCAGGGAAGCTGGTCAACTGAGGGGCCTGAATGTGTTTCCATGTGAACACATACTGAATATGCAAAGTGGGCTTGATAACAGTACCTCAGCAAGTTGTTGATGAGGATTAGCACATTAACCCACGCAAACCCACAGCTAAGGCATGCTACGTGTGTCATGAACTTCTGTCACAGGCATTTTCAGTTGTCTTTGGGTTACAGTGGGGCCGAAAGTATAGGAAGATACTCCTGCTCCCCATCAACCCATGTACCTCTGCCTCTCCTACCTTTCAACCACTGGGCAGCTCAACTGCAACACGCAAGCCAGATGGCAGAGAGCAGACAGTGCGACGGAGGACAGATCGGGCCAGAGGAAAGCTGCTCCCGCCACATTGTTATCAGAGCTTGATGAACAACTCTGATCATCACACAGTTTAAAATTAAGGGATTCGGGGCCAAAGCTGAGGGATTTGTTTCAAATCGGCAAATCCCCAGAAGAGGAAGTCTCTAGAGCAGATGCCAGGAGAGCACACCCAGAAGGCGCACGCAACAGGCTGCAAAGGGCTTTGTTCCAAAGGCTGTGGGGGCTGCGCTCCATTCCGGTGAGGGGCTGAGCGCTCGCAGGATAGAACAAAAGCAAGCGCAGGCTGGAGAGGGAGGAATGGCAACCCACCTCCCACCCCGGTCAGTAACTAGAGATGGATGATGGTACCCGCTGCGTAACCTCACTCTGCAACTTTTATGGGAAGGTTTGACAAATGACACCAGTGAAAGGTACAAGAGAGTGATTAAAACCAGCCCTTGCAAAGGCAGAGATAACTGTCCTGGGGTTTGAGTCTCCTTGAGGCCCCGCATGCCCCGCCCTCCACCACTGCCTTGAGTTTTCCAGAACTTTTTTCATCTAGTCACATCCTTCTTCTCTCCCTCTACTGCTCGCCTTTCACCAACTTATTCTTTGGCATCGTTTTATCCGGTAGACTCTGTATGGCTGGACTTGGGATGTGAGAGTTCATTCATTCAGTGTGTCAAAATACTCATCAGCTTTCTGTCTAGGCAGGAATTTTCGGCCAATAGTTACCAAAAGAACATTCCCCAAAATCCTTACAAAGAACCCTTCCTGTTGAGGGAAATCACCTGGGTTTCCTCTTAAAAACAGATTCTCGGGCCTCTAAGGAGATTTACTGAATCCGACCTTTCCAGGGAGAAGGTGGCCTCTGGAGAGACCAAGGGAATCCTTATCATCAGAGAAGCCCAGAGAAACTGCTGGGCTTTGTCATGCCATGTCCTTGCAGGGGGTTGCTGCCTGGGGTGGAAAAAGTCAGTTCTAGTCTCTGATCTTTAAGCTCTCTCCCTTATTTGTCTGAATGCTTCCGCCAAACTAAGATTATTCAAGCGACCACCCATTAGCAGAACAAAACCCATCAAAGGCAAAGTCACAGCCTCGGTTGTGCTGATGTGTCCCGGTAACCAAACTGGACCCCATCAGAGGCACCACAGGCAGAGGGCTGTGTCCCTGAAGAAGCCAGGATGTGGTGACAAATGCTAGGAGCCATTGATGGTGGCCGGGAAATGAAGTAGGCTCAGGAATGGCAGTCTTCAACTTGCTCGTCATCTCCCCCACAGGACTCAGCTGTAGGGAAATGTCACCTACCTGCTGGTAAAGACGAGTCTCTCATTCCCTGCAATGCACTCACTGACAGGAAAATAATTTAGCGAAGTCCTGTGTTCGAGCGTGTCCTGACCAGCTTCTTGGACCAAGAAAAATGTGGAAACGTGCTACATGTAAGCACCTTGAGAAAATGTACTTGGGAATCCAGGCCTAAAACAACAAATGATTTGACTCCACATGTATGTGTGGCTTGTCAGAAATCAAGTCCATCCTCCCCCTTTACCCTGGCTGAGAGGAGATAGAGGCTCTCCTTAAAAAACCTTTGCTTTGTCTAGTCAGTTAGCCTGGAAAAACCATTACTGAACGGGAAGGTCTCACTGAGCATCATGTTTATTTATTTCCTGCACGGACTTGGCAGATGATGCTAAGAGAAGCCATAGCCGGTGTTAACACACAGTTTGTTAGTGCTGGCCCTTAAAAATAAATAACAAAGTGACTCCTACAAATTCTGTCTTCCCTGTGCCCAGTATTTCCACATGCTTTACATACGCTGTATCAAACATAATAGAATTATTATCAAGGTATCAGTCTATGCTTGATAAACCCACGTGGGGAAAGGCAAGAGGAACAGGTGAGCACTCTCTCAGGGTGGCCTGTGGGAAATGATGGGACCATTAAGGCATTATTAAGGATCTATGTATAGGATTCTCTGTAGGCCCCCATGAGGGCTACGATCAGCAACACCTGTGCCAGATAGCATGGCGAATAATGGAAAGGTAATATTTCTGAATCTTACAAGGCAGGCCAGACTCATTTAAAATGACAGCTGTCATTAATAGAACGTGTATTGCATTGCTCGGGGTGAGGGGGTGGGGAGGTTCCTGTTAAGTGCTGGAGAGGCAGGATCACCTGGAATACTGAACAATCGCCATATGCAGACCCTGACCCTACTCTTTGCACAAGGGGACAGCCACAATGTGCATCAGACTGAGGGTCACAAATGATCACCCAAAGAAATCCAAGAAAGAAAAGCTCCAAGGTAAAAGAATGAACTTGGTGTTACCTGTCTAGTTTATGACCTTTTCCCTTTCTTTTCTTCTTCTTCTTCTTCTTCTTTTTTTTTTTTTAACTGTCCTTCAAGGGGCCTGAAAAGCAATTTTCATGCTATGGCTCTAAATATCAGTTTATCCCTCTGACAGGGTTCTGAGCATGCCCAGTAGGGATGATTTAACACTGCGCTGATGACTTGCAACAGAAGATCGTCATGTGAAAAGGTAGTCTGCCACAGCTAATGGGCTCTTGTTTCAAAGGGATGCTGTGTGTACATTACCAGCGTATGGAGAAGGTGCAGAAAGGCCCAGGCAGCCATTAGGAATGGAGTGTTGTTGATGATGAAAAGGCACTTTACCGGTGAGGGAATGGTGGGAGAGAGAAGGCTTATCTGTCTTTTTGATTAGAAATGCATGCTTCCTTTCATCATCTGAGCTGAAAAATTGGCTTCTGCTCTTGGTTTATGAAACCATTTTTCTTTTTCCTTTCTTTCCAGGTTTGCAAACTGCTTAATAAATTAGTTACTGTGAGGTACATGGGTGCCACAATAACCTTAGAGGCTTTTCCCAAATGCATCCTTAATATTTTATAAGTATTTAAATAGATTTATTCAATTTTAGCTGGCTGATTTATTAAAGCTAGCATTCTGGCGCAAAAAGGGGGTTCTATGCAGATTAAAGCTAATCAAAAAAAAATTTAAGAGGTGCTTATGAAGTTTTTTTAGGAATTAGAGCAAAACTTCTGGATACAGCTAATTGAGCAAACAGGGTAAAGAAACTATCAGAAGCATAGAAGCTTGAAATGGAAGCTTCAGGTCTCCAGTCACATAGGATGTTCTGACCCCTTCATTCATTTGTTCATTCATTCATTCAACCAGCATTATGGAGGGTATTGGGTACCGTGCTAGGCACTGGTGCCTTTCTAGCATTCTGTTCAGTCCAGCTTTAAAAGATTATAGGACCAAAACTTGGGTCTGTATAGCTTTCAGCCCAAGGTAAACAACAAAAGTCAGGTCACCTTATATCAGTTTTTCTGAGCAGCAAATGAAAAAGTGACACCTCTGTGCTCCCCGTTCATCCCCCCACACCTACAGGTCCTGTCTAGGCCTCACCTGAGGGTAGTTCTTATCTCCAGCAAAAAGGGACTTGAGTCTCCAAGGAGTTCCTGTGAGGGTGACTCCCATGTCAGGAGGTGTGGGGAGGCCAACCCCCCACCTCGTCATACCTGGGGCCCCCACTGGACTCTATGCTGGAACTTCAATGCTTTCAAAGTCCACCCTGAGCCCCTGGTCATTCAAAGAAGCAGATTCCGGTTTCCAGCACCATCAGACACTAGAGCAGAATCCCATGTTGATAGTCTAAGCCATCTATGAAAAGCTGAACTCTGTTCTACCAGATTAAAAAAAAGGAGACTTGGAGATTTATATCAGGTCACAAAACTTCAGAGAAAGTAGTCAGAATTAAAGAGAACATAAATCATCTTTTCAAAATATATTTTTTTCTTATTTACCAGATCCCTACATGCAGAATATTCATCAAGTATTAAATCTAAAGTAGTCAGACATCCAATCCTAAAGAGGGTGAAATATGTTAGAAAGTACACAATGATCAGTTTCAAGCAGCCTAGCAGATAATGCCCCAGTGATACTTTGGAGACTATATGAACAATTAAGGTAATTACCCATAGTAAAAACTATTTTATAGAAATGTGCTACAAAGAAAAGAATTACATTAGGGTCTCAGTGATCAGAAAGCAGCAGCTACATGGGCAGTCTTTCAGAGGCCTTACCTTTTCTTTTCTCCACCACTATCTGTTTGACTAAGGGAGCTGAAAATTATACCATTTGTGTTAGAATCAAATGCAAATGGAATAATTGTCCCTTCTCTAATCAAAACACATTTGTGGATTGAAATACCACATGGGGCAATTTTCAGTTAATCATGGATGTTAATAAATATGATTCTAAGCTCATAAACAAACATTACTTTGGCTAATATAATATAGGAAATTATTGTTAAGCTTGATCAGACATGTAACAAAACTGAACTTTGCAGAAAGTCAGCAAATTAACCATCTGAAAATAGAGATGCGAACCAGCAGTAATGAAAGATTAGATTTGGCTAAAATGCTTAGACAAATCATGCATTAGCACTAGGAAATATTTAAAGCTGGCTTTGCTGAAAATGGAAACTATTAAGTACTGTCAGAGTATTAGCTTCTTTAAAGAGCAAAAACCAGATGCTTAGTGATTGGAGATTTAAAAACTAGAAAATCAGGTTTACCAAAATCAAAGTTACCCAGAGCCTGAATTATATCAAAGCCTCCAACAACAAACGGCATTGTCAAATGATATACAAATACTCATTCTCTTCCCATCACTGAGCTTCTGAGCCAATTTGAGATTTCCTTACTTTAGTCTCCCCTAGGTGCAAAATGTGTATTTATTTTGGTGACAAAATAGCTAAGTGGCTGTGGAAGTATTCCGGTCATCTAGAGGACCGGTGCTAGATTCAGACCTGGAGAGGCACTCATCAGCGAAAAGCTGATGTCACCCACTGCCACCTCCTGCCGTGCACTTCAAAGGAAAACACTAAGCTTAAACCACAGACTTGATACGTATGCCAGAGCCCAAATACCTTCTTTCTAGATTTACTTGTTTCAAAATTATAATATGTTCCTCAAAGCTGAGCTTTTCTCATTTACAGGAGTGGGAAAGCCTTCACCCTAAACAGTCTTCTCTCGGGTCCTCTAGCACACGAAAGAGGCTGCCCTGGAGAAAACTCTGTGTGAGGAGCTTTTACCAGTTTTATTGAGAAAATAATTGACATACGTCACTGTATAAATTGAAGGCGTACAGCATGGTGGTTTGATTTACATGCACAGTGAAATGATTGCCACAGTAGGTTGAGCTAACATCCATCATCTCATATAGGCACAATGAAAAGAAAAGAAAGAGGCAAAAAGGAAGAAAAATTTCTCTTTGTGATGAGAACACTTAGGATTTACTGTCTTAACAACTTCCTGTATGTCCTACAGCCGTTTTCGCTATAGTCATCATGCTGTACATTATATCTCTAGTGCCTAGTTATCTTCTAACTGGAAATTTGTGTGTTGTGGCCCCCTTTTCCAATTCCCCCTCCCCCCACGTCCACCTCTGGTGACCACAAGTCTGTCTTTTTTTCTATGAGCTTGTTTCTGGTTTTGTTTTATTTATTTATTTTTTTAAAGATTTTATTTATTTATTTGACAGAGATCACAAGTAGGCCGAGAGGCAGGCAGAGAGAGAGGGGGAAGCAGGCTCCCTGCTGAGCAAAGAGCCCAACGTGGGGCTCGGTCCCAGGACTCTGGGATCATGACCTGAGCCGAAGGCAGAGGCTTTAACCCACTGAGCCACCCAGGCGCCCGTTTTTGTTTTAGATTCTACATTAAGTGATTTGGATTTCAGTATTTGTCTTTCTCTGTCGTACTTATCTTACTTAGCAAATGCCTTCAGGATCCATCCATGTCATCACAAATAGGATTTCCTCATTTTTTATGGCTGACTAAATATTCCATTGTGTGTGTATATGCATGTGTGTGTATATGACAATTTATTTACCTGTTTCTCCATTAATGGATACTTAGGTTGCTTGCATGTCTTGGCTGTGGGTCTACCGATATGTTTTCAGGTTGGTGTTTTCATTTCCTTTGGATATATTCCCAAAAGTGGAATTACTGGATCATATGGTAGTTCTTTTTAATTTTTGTGAGGATCCTCCATACTGTTTTCCATAGTGGAAATTTACAGTCCCACCAAGAGTGCACAAGAGTTCCCTTTTCTCCACATCCCTACCAGCATTTCTCATCTCTTGTCTTTTTGATGATAACCATTGTAATAGGTGTGAAGTGACATCTTACCGTGGTTTTAATTTGCATTTCTCAGTGACTGGTGATGCTGAATCTCCTCTCGTGTACCCATTGGCTTTTTGTATATCATTTTTTAGAGCAATGTCTACTCTGGTCTTTGCCTGTTAAAATCGGGCTATTTTGTCTTTTGGTCATTGAATCGTTTATATGTTTTGGATATTAACCTCTTATCAGATATATGGTTTGTAAAAAGTTTCCCATTCTGTAAGTTGTTTTTTCATTTTGCTGATGGTTTCTTTTGCTGGGCAGAAACATTTTAGTTTGATGTATTCCCATTTGTTTTTTATCTTGTTTCTTCTGCTTTAGGTGTCATATCCCAAAATTGTTGCCAAGGTTCACGTCAAGGAGTATAATTGCTGTTTTTGTTTAGGAATTTTATGGTTTAAGTCTTATCTTTAAGTCTTTAATCCACTTGGAGTTAATTATTTCTGAGTGGTGTAAGATAGGATTCCATTTTCATTTTTTTACATGTGAATATTCAATTTTGCAAACAACATTTATCAAAGAGACCATCTTTTCTCCATTAAGTATTCTTGACTCCTTTGTCAAATATTAGTTGGCTATATATGTGTGGATTTATTCCTAGTATCTTAATTCTATTCTGGTAGTCTGTTTTTCTGTTTTTATGCCAATACCATGCTGTTTTGGTGACTATAGTTTCATAACATGGCTTGAAGTCAGGGAATGTGATGCCTCCTGCTTTGTTCATCGTTTTGGGGATTTCTTTGGCTATTTGGTGGTTTTGTGATTTCATATAAATTTAGAATTGTTTTGTCTGCTTCTGTAAAAAATGTCCTTGGAATCTTTTTTTTTTTTTCCCAATTTATTTATTTTCAGAAAAATAGTATTCATTATTTTTTCACCACACCCAGTGCTCCATGCAAGCTGTGCCCTCTATAATACCCACCACCTGGTACCCCAACCTCCCACCCCCCCGCCACTTCAAATGCCTGGGTGGCTCAGTGGGTTAAGCCGCTGCCTTCGGCTCAGGTCATGATCTCAGGGTCCTGGGATCGAGTCCCGCATCGGGCTCTCTGCTCAGCAGGGAGCCTGCTTCCTCCTCTCTCTCTCTGCCTGCCTCTCTGCCTACTTGTAATCTCTCTCTGTCAAATGAATAAGTGGAGTCTTTAAAAAAAAAAAATGTCCTTGGAATCTTGATAGGGATTGAACTGAATTTATAGATGGTTTTTGTAGTACTGACATTTTAATAATACTAATTCTTCCAATCCATGAACATGAGATAGTTTCCCATTTACTTGTGCCTTCAATTTCTTTTACCAATGTCTTGTAGTTTTCAGAACAGAAAACTTTCTCCTCCTTGGTTAATTTATTTTTCAGTATTTTATGTTTTTGATACTATTGTAAATGGGATCAATTTCTTTTCTTTTTTCAGAAAACCATTGTTAGTGTATAGAAACACTACTGATTTTTGTATATTTGTAATTGTAATTTTGTATCTTGAAACTATTGAATTCATTGATTAAATCTAATAGTTTTTTGGTTGAATCTTTAGGATTTTTCACATGTAAAATTATGTGAGCTACAAATAGAAATAATTTACGTCTTACTTTCTAATACTGATACATTTTATTTCTTTTTTCTGTCTGATTCCCCTATCTAGGACTTCAAGTACTATATGAAATAGGAGTGTAAGAGTTGGTACGTTTGTCTTATTTCTGATCTTAGGGGAAAATCTTTCAGCCTTTTTTTTACCATTGAGTATGATGGTAGCTGTCAACTCATCATATATGTGCTTTATTATGTTGAAATATGTTCCTTTTCTGCCTAATTTGTTAAGAGGTTTTATAAAGAGATGCTGAATTTTATGAAATGCTTTTTCTGCATCTATTGAGATGATCATATGATCCTTTTCTTTTGTTCTTCATTGATTGATTTACATATATTGAACCATCCTTGCATCCCAGTGATAAATCCCACTTGACCATGGTGAGTGATCCTTTTAATAGACTGCTGAATTTGGCTTGCTAGTATTTCATTGAGAATTTTTGTGCCTATATTCATTAAGGATATTGGCCTATAGTTCTGTTCTCTAGTAGTGTTATTTCTGGTTTTGGTATCAGGATAATGCTGGCCTCATAAAATGAATTTGAGAGTGTTCCCTCTAGTGTGAGGGAATGTTTACATCTAAGCTTTAGGAAGAAACAGCAATATTTTATCTATTACAGCTTTTTTTTAAATCTCTAGTTCAATCTGTAGACCAGTCTCTACATATCTGTGCAACTAAGTGAAGTACAAGATCATACTCTAAGCATATAAGAAATGGAAGATTCCATCTGAAAAATTCCAATAATAAAGGCAAAAATCAGCACTTTCTTTGAGTTATTTAGGTAACTGTTGCTCTTCTCCACTTGTAGACCGAGGTCTAGAAAAGGAAAAGAAAAGTTGAGTAACAAGGCAGTGAGTTCATCTAAGGGAGCCAGTTTCAATATGTGTGGAATCTTCCTACGATCTACCTTTCTCTTTTTAAAAATCCCAATATTATCAAGTATGGCAATCAATATACATGGCTAGTGAGAATAATAATTGTGTTTACTTACCAAAAACTATGTACTTATCAGTCTTTGTTTTTATGTTGATTTAATTTTTTAAACTCTTACAACAATTCTATAAGTTAGGTACTATTTTTAATCCTCATTTTTAGATGAGAAACCAAAGCTTGGCGAGGATAAGATACCTATCCTATTACTTGTATAATTGGCATTTGAACCCAGGGAGACTTCAGAACTGCTGGTAAGGATTAATGAAAGTATAATCTTTCAAACATGTGCTGTCAATATTCTGAATTGCTTACATTAAAATATCCTGTGCAAACCAAAATTGTAAAATGTGCCCATTCTACATTGGGTATAATAAAATAATTATCCCTGTTAAAAAATAAAATTTCTGTTCTTTAGCTTTATGTTAGCAGCTTGTTGCTCTGTTTTCTCCATTTTCAAGGAAATAGAGTAAAAGGAATATTTATTGTGCTGTGGGTTCTTGACTAAATCCACTTATCTTTCTTCCTTACTGAAAACCAGACTAAACATTTCTGGGTGTCTACATTTTAAATTTTCTAACAGCAATGAATAAACTGTACCTGGGGTACTATCACAAGACCCCCCACATTTTTAGCAAGCCTCATATTTTACCGATTTGATTGTACCAGTACACTCATGGTCTGACCCTTTCTGGGCCCATCCATTCCTGGATCTTTCTGATATAGAGTCCATGTGAAGCACTGACTGTTTTTGAAAATCACTCTTGGAAGACCATCAAGAAGGCAATGAACTCTCAAGACATCATATCTTAAAGGAACCTATAAATGAAATAGGTCAAGGATGAGGCACATAAGTGGCTGGGAAAAAAAAAAATCTACATTTAGTTTATACAACTTCAGCTCCCTGTCTGTTCAAATGCCATATAAGGAATAGTAACTTTTCAAGCAAGCAGGCCTGGACATATTTCTTGGCCTTATAATTCTCACAGTTCTAGACATTCCAAGGTAGAGGGTCATTCAAACAGAGTTGTAACTTCTTGTGTATATTTATTTCCAAAGTATCTTATGCATAGTTTCCCAGTGAAATCATAGATGGAGGCTAGAGGAATGCTCGCTGGGTTATTTTTCAAGCATGCCTAGAAGAAGCAGTCAAAAAGAACTGCTCTCGCCTTCTCGAGCAAAAGGGACAGCCTTGAGCTGAATTACTACAGCAAGAGCTTTCTCCACTGTGCTGTTCACTTGATCTACAGCTTTCATCTTGAGGATGTAAGAAGAGAAGAGGGAGGAAAAATGTTCATGAGACTTAAAGAATCAATTTACCTATGGTCACTTAGGATAATGACATGCATAACAGTCTGATGGGTCAGTAATAACAGAGTCCAGCAGAATATTCTGAGAGGCCAACCATCAGCATTCAAGTGTCTTCTCCAAATCCCAACCACTCACCAGCAAAACACCCTTGAGTGTACTACTCACTGCCTTAGTGCTTTGATTGCCTTATCTGAAAGAGGTGAAAGAGATTAGACAGACCAAGGTGGCAGCATGTCCTCCGTATATAGTGTTGCTACTAAAAATTAGAAGTCAAGTCTTTAGTATTTGTTTTACTGTACTTAAAAAAAATAAAAACAAATGGTATATTTATAGTTTTAGGCCTTTAGGTGAAATTTGAAAGCCAGGACACCTAATAAAATGAGGAAGTTTTAAAAATCTACACAGATCCAGGGCTTATCATTATTAACTCACAGTTCATTACAATAGTTTGGTCAAAAGGCAAAATTCTTTAAGGAAAAGGTAGATTACTCTGTATTCGTTCAGCAGATATTTTTATCCACTCATTCATTCAGCTCTTATTGAATAGACATTCCTCTAAGCACTTGGGATATATCAGCCCTTATTGAACAGACATTCTTCTAAGCACTTGGGATATATCAGTGAATGAGACATTGATCTATGCCCTCCTGGAGCTTACCTTCTCATAGTAAGAGAAACTCAATGAACAATAAAAATAATAAATGTGAAAGTCTACCTATAAGTGAAAGCATGTTAAGTGCTAGGGAAGAAAGAGAACATTGAATAGACTGAGCGGATGAGGAGTCTGGGAGTTGGAGGCCAGCACAGGCTGCCCTCTTAAACACAGCAATCTGAGTAACCCTCATTGAGAAGGTGAAAGACTTCTAGATGAGGGAGCAAGCTATGCAGATATGTGAAAGAAGAGCCTAGAGTTCAAGAAGAGCAGATCCCTTTAAAGACTGTGGCTATTTGCCCCAAGAGACACTAGAAGCTCCTGCAGGGATTTGCCCAGAAGAGAGCTGTGACCGACTATGATTCTAAATTCAGAAATTATATTCCATAATGGTTTCCTTGGACAGTTAAGATATATATGAATGTAAGGATGGTCTCTTATTCTTCATAATTTTACCAAACCACCATCAGGCACTGAGTGTTGGTTTTCTAGTTGGAAGAATAGAACAGTGTTGCTCTGTCCAAACTTATTTATCCATTAATCCTAAGGCTCAAATCAGGCATTTGCAGAATTAGATTCTAATTCTGACATTTATTAAGTATCTACTTCTGTGCCAGAAAAATGTGTTCATCATGATCGGGAATAAAGGATACCAAGGGGAGAAGGGTGGAGAACACACTTTGTCACTTAATCTCCTTCAAGCTGAGGCTTCTCATTTGCAAAAGAGAAGAATATCTTCTATTTCTGGAAGTTTGGTGAGGTGTGAGGCACACATGTTATAGTTAGTCGCTTCATTAGCACTGCTTATCTCTCAAATCAATGAAAGATGTTAGTATTTTAAAATTAAACTAAGATGAAACCAAGTACCCAGTTTGCTGTTGGAGAAGTTAAGTGCCATCCATGTCCCATCAGCAGAACAGGATTTTAAAAGATGTTCAGAAAGAAGTTTAAAATGAGCTTGGAATATTTGGAACCTTTGTGCAAACAGAAATTAAAATCAATCAAAGCATACTGAGAGTGCAGGATTTTGTATGAAATTCCCAATGAGAAATTCTAATATAGCTCTAAGCATAAGTACTATTCAACACTGACTAAAACCTGCAGGTGGCAAATAAAGACAAAATACACAATGACTGAAAAGAAAACTGTGCTCTTAAGTTACATTTTTGAGAGACTATTCTTAATTATGTTAGACAGAGACTACAGACAACATAACCTAGTGTTGGAACCCTTATGTGGAGTCACTTACTTCTGCTATTGACTTTGATCAAACTTTGATCAAACTTAACTTGATGGGATTTGAGATGGAGAGCAATGGAGCACGTGCACAGAGGTACAGAGCTATTTGGGTGTGAAGGATCTCCAAAGTCGCATTACGTAAGCAGCTGCCACCATCTGCAAGTAAGATCAATGTGGAGGTTGCTGAGAGAGACTTTAGATCAGGTGCCCTAGATCTCCAAAACTGGGCCCACAGCTGGTCAAAGACCCCTTGAAAGGCACTGTACTATGCACTCAGCCACAATACAGTCCACTTTCTGCATGTGTCTGGCTACCGTACCCACCATCCCACCTTTGATTCTTAGAAGGATCCAAAGAAGCCTGCTCTGCTTGAAAGTGAGGATCCAATGGGGCCTGGAGGCAATGAAGCTATGATACCCAATTAGCAGGTAGTTCATTTAGCAACACAATTCCCTTTATTTGATGTACTTTCAGCATTGCTTATGAGCTATACACTACTTAGGAGTATGAACCCTCCAATTATTTGCCTTACATTATGAATCATTTATCTAGTCAATCTAATATTCTTCCCTTATGCATCTTAATACCTCAATTAACTATTATGAGTCATTTGTTATTTGTATACCAGAAAACTGTTTTCCACGTTATTACTTATTGGTCGTAATCAATTAGGGAAGTTTTTAGAGTATGGTTGTCTTATATAAATACACTGGTAAAGTTCAGCTCCTATGATTTCTGACAATTAAATTGTTCTGTCACTTGGGGACTCTCATTAATCTCAACTTGTCATCATTGTTTATGGAGGTTATAATGGGCTATGTGTGTAAGTGAAACGAGACGCTAAAAGGCTTTGGCTTTTTAACTCTTTGATGAAAGTGAAATTGAAATACTTTCTTAAAGTGGTGACTCTGATTTGTACAGTCTGGAGGAGATGTAGTCTAGATAGTAGCCTATCAATTCCACCATAAGCCACAGTGATCTCTATGCAGATTTGTAGTTAAGTGGCTAGAAAAAGATGAACTTACTCTTAACCACCTGGATTCTTGGAATTTGTATATCTGGAAAAGGAAATCACAGAGAAAAAAAAATCAAATCTTGCCACACCTCATCTTTACTGGTCAACTTCTAAAAGCTCTTGATATAACTATCAGACATGTGAGTGGTCAGAAAGGTCCTGGGGAAAAATTTAGATGTCAAGTACCATCCACAATGATTTGATCCATGGCAGGGATTTAAATGCAAGGAGTTGTGGTGAGGACTACTACAGGATTAGTATTAAGATGTAATTTATAGGGCATCATTATTTATGATGTGAAATATGCAAATAGTGCATTAATTAAATGCAGGTGTCCCTACCTTTAGCAAAACCTCTGACAATAATTAAATTATACAAAATGACCCAAGTCAACAGATTAGAAATCTGAACAGAAATCTAAGAGCTTTAATAAAGTCATAAATCACTATAAAGGAAATGGTAGGTATTATTACATTGAGAGTGAATCTTGAAAAGAATGTGTAATAACAGAGTTGATGAAAAACAGATCTGAAATAGAACTGTAAGGAACAAGGGGAGCTCATATGCCTAGATGAAGCTGCTAATCATAACTGGTTTGAGAAATAAAAATCTGGCAAAAAAAAATACTTAAAATAAAAGAGTCCAGATTCACCACTTTTGACTTCCCAGGAAAATTTAATGGTCTCCTATTTGTTGAGCCACATCACTCTGTGGTGTAAACATGGTGGAGGGGGCCAAGTTCATTCTCTGGAAAAAGTTTTAGTAACTCTGAATCTCCTGTCTAGTATAATACCTTAAGACCTACTCCCAAAAAAGCAAAAAGGTTATATAAGATCTTTTCTTCCAGGACTGGGATAGAATCACTACTTAGCAGAGACATCCTTTATTATGATTCTGTGATTCTATTTTTACTATTCTGTTCTCTCCTATGCACAATGCCACTGGTGCCTTTCTTATATAAATACAGCTGTCATTGATTGAATGTTTCTGATGTACCAAGCACTGTACTACATCCTCATTTATCTGCACAACCTAGAAGGTGGATATCCTTATTATACCCTTCTTATAGACAGATAGGAAGTTTCAGTAACTTGCTCAAGGCTAAGGCCAAGGATGTCAACCCAGTCTGCTTGAACCACTCCACTGGCATGACTTCCTCCCTGTGCCTAATTACCCTTAATTCCATGTCAACCATTTCTCCATTTACCCCTGGTGAATCTGAGAACCGTAAAGGCAGCTGAGTCATCTAAGGTACCAATTCTTTGAGAGCAAGGACTGCACCTTATTTACTTTTAAACCCCCCACAATGCCTAACACAAAGTAGTTACGGGTAACATTGGAAGGAGACAGTGAAAGAAAGACAGGAAGTAGGATCTCCTGAACTTGATGACTTATTATACCAGTGTAGCATAGGAGGCCATATGATAGAGAAATGAAATGGAATGCCAGTTAGGAAACTTGGTGCCTTATCCAACTCGACTAAGTGTGCTGTTGTGCAAATAATTTAGTTTATCTTAATCTCCATTCGTCATCTATAAAACAAGGGGCTGGCCCAAGTGACCACTCTGATCTCTTGCAGCCCCCACATTCTCTGATTTTATATTCATTTCAAAGGTGTTTCTTTCCAGCCCTACCAGTCACCATGGTAAGTCTGTCTTCTACTAAAACCTCTTCCATGTTCCAAGCACTTTGTATACATTATCTTCCTGTGATACTCGTAACAATTCTATGAGGATAGTATTATCATTCCCATTCAGCAGAGAACATGAAGCTTAGCAGGTTTACAAACTCAACCCTGATCTCATACATTTAGAAATTTACAAGTCTACCAGACCTTGAGAACTATTGAAACTCTTAGCTCCATGGCTTCTTAGAAAGTGCAAAATACTATCCTGTGACCCTGAAAAGTTTCCAGTGTGATTTCCTCAATCAACAGGGATCTGGGATTTGAGAAGATGAAACAATTACGGAGATGTGATTTTTGGAATCGCCACATTTGCAGTCACAACTGCGTCTCTAACCCTGGGCAAACATCTCACAAAAACATCAGATCACTGCAAACCTGTCAACACTTGGCGGTCTCCACCAGCCCTCCCAAGGCCAGGCCCCAAGAGCACTTTCTGTCTGTACTATTTGGTTGTCACTTAATCACACACTCCCTCATCTAGCCTGTTGCTTCATGTGCCTTACTCTTGCCTTGCCAACACAAATACTAGTTCCTCAAGGACAGAAACTGAGCCTTATATTTCTTTCCAGCCTTACAGTATCTACAGCAGAGTTGAACCCATTAAGTGATCCTCCCTTTCATTCAACTTATTCGTCACATTTTCAGCAGGGGATCAATCAATGTGCTTCTTTCTCTGCCCCAATTCTTGTGTTCTGAAAACACTAGCAACAGCTCAGCTGTTACTCAACTGCAAACCACCCCGAAGTGTCTTCAGAACCACACCGTGCTGCTGAGCCTGGTGTTTGACTGCCAAAAACAATCTAGTGCCAAGGTGAAGAATGTGAGCAGAGATGCCTTCTGCCTTCCAGGAAGGGGTTTAATTCTTATAGAGTGCTTCAAATGATATAGTTCTCTATCAGTCAGAAGATGGTAAGTTTAAAATCAGGCCCATGAGAGAGGAGGATAGTAGAATCTTCAGGATCCCAGGAAATCCTGCCAGTCCCTTCCCTTCCTTTTAATGCCATGCCTTTCCCTCTCCTATCAAAGCTGAGATCATTAGCTTGAGATTCCTTCTACTCAGCAATATAGATGACAAAGGCCCCTGACTTCTGATTTTACAATTACTGCGCCACAGAAAATCCTTCAGAAAATTAATGATAGCAGAACCCAAATTTTTCCAAATGTATCATACTGAAAATATCTCTCTGACTTTAGAGCACATGGAACTCGATACCCCCATTTGAAGACCATGGGCTTCACAAACACGAGAGAGAAAGCTTAATCATTGACCCCGAACCTCACCCATCTTAGCAGGAGCCACTCTCCAGGGTGGTGTGCTTTGCTCCTTCCAGGAATATGCTGCAATATGACAGGACACAGTTGTCACTCAGGGCAAAGTTGTTTGATTTCAATAACAAAATTTAGAGATGTTTTCAAGATTATCCTAGAGGATTAGAAATACTTTGTTCCACACAACTGGAAAGTTGAAGTGTGAAATATTAAGATCTATTTTGGAAATTGTAAGATAATTTGTATTTTCTTTCATCAAAGAAATAGATGTTAACTGAAAACAGAAAAGTAATAGAGGAACCAAGAATACTCAGTAAAAATAGCTATACCTGCTAATACATACAGCGAGCCAAGCTCCTTTATAATCCTTTTTTCATTTAATCATTGCAAAGACCCTCTGAAGTAGAATCTATCCCCATTTTGTACCTGAGACTGAGAGCTTCAGACACCTCTGGTAATAACATAGTTATTAAGTGCTGGCACCAGTATTCAAATCCACTCCAAGGCCATGCTGTTAATCACCAAAATTTAGTTTATGTGTCTCTCCTGGCATATGACTGGACATTCAGGGCTGATCTTGGAGTTGGGTGTGTATGATTAATGAAATTGGAAGGATAAGGGGCAGTTGCCAACTTCCCTAGGTAACTCCATTTGGCCCTGCTGAGCAGGTGCAGTGGGTCCCCTTAGGTTTGCTAGTTAAGGGACAGTACATCAAATAAGGCTAGAGTCAGAGGGGAGGGTAGAAGTGCTGACTTTGAACATGTTCTTTGAAAGTGCTGTTATTTGAAAAAGCTGTACAGTGTCAGAGCTGAGCAGAGATCCAGCTGTGAATAGCACTCTGCAGAGTGTTGATAGAATCTGGGCTGTCCAGCTGTGAAGGGCCCGGAAGTGCTTGAAGAGGTGACAAGCACCCAAGCCCTCCCTCAGCCCTCCCCAACAGCTGTGGCCATTAACAACAGAAGCTACAGAGACTCACTGCAGCCAAAAGCCACGACACTACACTCTTAGCCTTATGCCTTGTTGGGAGCCTTAAGCCACCTCCACCGATCACCACAGACAAAAAAACAGCTGCCCCAAGGCAAAACGATGGCCCTGACACTAGACCACAATAATGGCCTAGCTCCCTGAGGAACATCAGAGAGGTCAAACCAGAGAAATCCTTCCTTGGGCTCATGCCAGCTCCTCTACTTTGTTTAGCCGGGAGAAGGTGAAAATGGGGTACAGTTGGCTTGTCATCTGGGATTATGTAGGAAAGGACAACACTGCAATGTAGGCTCAGCAGCGGCTTTGCAGTCAGAGGGACCTCGGTTCAAATCCTGATGCTTCTTTCTGTTCATTAGTTATAAAAACAATAAAAGCCCATCAAGCCTTTCTTCTCTCGCCTTTAAAGAGAGTAATAGTAATTTCCTTTAGAAAATACAGCAAATACTAAATGAGACAAAATATGAATATCTACACATGTGGTTTCCAAAAAATATTCATTTTCTTTCCTCCTCCCATACATTCACCGGGGGAGGGGGAGAGGGGCGCTAAAAATAGCGGTTTTCTGCTAAGAAATCTCATGGGGTTGGAAGGCTAGAAATCCCAGGTGAAAAAGTAAGCCATCTATAAAGACCTCAAAGTGTAACGTAAATTGCGAATGGAGATGTTACTGGGGGAAATGAGTGGGTTACCTAAAGAAGTATGTTAAAGTGCTCAGAAATGCCCTTTCCAGTTTTGATTATTTTGGATTCCTAGAATGGTTTAAGCATCTGTGGACAGGGTAATGAATACAGTGAATACTTCCAACACTAGCAACCTTTGAATTGGTATTTTTCCCCAAATAGAAAACTATATTCAACATTCTCAAATGCAGAAGTTTGTATGTAAACAAAAAGGTTTTGAAACTGTGACCTCATCTTTACCTATAAAGATTCCACCATCTTTCAAGTCCCAAGTCCATCACTGTGTACTCTATCAGTATCTCTGTTCCAAGCAGCAGAGAATCCAAACATAAACTGGTTTAAGCTAAAAAACAATACAGGGTTCAGGTAGCTCAGGAGCCCTGTTAGACTTCAGTTTGGGGTTGATGTAGACCTCAAATGGTGTCAGCAGGATCCAGTTCCCTGCCTGGCTTCTCTGTGCTCTCTACATTTGAGGATCTGCATAGTGGTCTACAGCACCTTCAGACTCCCTTTGTCAAAAAATCCAGTACAACAGAAGAGAAAAATTGCTTCTGGGATGGGTATGTGCGCGCACGCACGCACGCGCGCACACACACACACACACACACGCACACACACACACAGAGTTAAGGCCCAGATTAGGCTTTTATATTTATTGGCAAATCCAACTGCAGCCGGGTGAATGGAGTGTCAGCATTAGCCTGGTATGTGAGCCCCTGGGAATAAAGTCAGTTGGCACATTGGCTGAGAATAAATGCCAAAGCAAACTGAGGTTCCACAAAAGCAGTGTAGATACTCTACACAAAAACCAACCAATGGCCACTATTATATTCTAGCCCCACAAAACAACGGCCTTTGCATCCTTTACACATTTACTGACTTTTCTGGTACCATTCACATGGTGCTTATTATATGCAACCCTGTATTTTAGGTTAATGATTAGTATCTCAAGGGCAGAGGCTATTTAAGTGTGTTTGTCTCCATCAACATTGTCTTTCACAATGCTTTGCCCACAGTGAGTAAATTAAGGGAATTTAATAGAAATTAATGAATTTAACATACATAAACATTGAAAGTGAATAATGGAAGTCAAAAGTTGAAATGGTTGCCCTGTAGAA
The DNA here is from genome assembly GCF_020171115.1 of Neogale vison. Classification (NCBI taxonomy): domain Eukaryota; kingdom Metazoa; phylum Chordata; class Mammalia; order Carnivora; family Mustelidae; genus Neogale; species Neogale vison. The sequence continues at coordinate 88,569,840 of NC_058098.1, read as the reverse complement.
GAGATTAAGAGAAAACAATGTTAGAATTATATGGTTTCTGGGGAGTGGAAGAAAAGGAAATCGAAGGCCCTTTATTCAGAAATTGCTGTCAAAAACCCCCAACTTCCTTCAGGAATTTATTAAGGAGATTGAGAGGACATATTGCTCAAAAGCACCAAATACCCTCTGTGGAAAAGAAACATGAACTTTCCAAGTCAAACCATCAAGATAAATAATTAAAGGAAAATATTTCAAAAGGTGAAGGAGGCAGGTGAATTAATCGGAATAGAGAGGAGAGATAGGAGACAAAGACTCTGAAAAAAAGAAAATGGTTTTCAGTAACTGTACCAAGAATTTGGGAGAAAAATTTGCAAATAAGAAGGGGAACTTCACTATCAAAATTGCCAAAAAGTCTGTTTGCAGGGCTAGATCTGGTCGCCATCAAATCCTGTCTGGAGAAAGTCCTCATAGCGTGAGACAGAAAAGTTGATTAAGTCTCTTAAATGCGACCACACTCTTTTTTAATTAACCTCTGAGCCACTGGGTCACGGACTGCAGATTGCTTCTATTTTATTAGCAATCACCAATTCTACCTTGTCAGGATTGCACAGAACACAAGCAGGTAGAAGAAGTTCGTTATAGCCTCATTGTTAACAAAGGTATTTCAACTGAGAATCTCCTTGTAGGAGAAGTTAAATGTGTCTTGGGTCAGGAGAACATTTGGCAAAATAGAACAAGAGACAGCAAACTATGGCCAGTAGGCCAAATTCAGCTGTTTCTGGAAAGTTTTACTGGCATATAGCCATGTCTATTTGCTTAGTATTATCTAATGACTGCTTTCTGTTCCTCTAAGGACAGAGTTGAGATGTTCGGATCATATGATCCAAAAAGCTTAAAATATTTATCATCTAGACATTTACAGAAAGAGTCTATTGACCTCTGCCATAGGGGAAAAAAAAAAAAATCATCCCAGCTCACAGAAACCAAGGGTGGCTTTTCTATCCATTCTCAATGAATCGGGTGCAATAATAGCAAAATGGCAGCAAGATGGTTTGTCAGCATTAGCATCAGTAAGACTCACCAACTGTATGTAGAGAAAGCAAAGAGGACTGAAAGAAAACAGCAAGTCTGGTGGCTGGGTAGAAGGTTCAGCCTTCTCTGTTGAGAAACCAACAGGGGGCAAGATGCAGGAGGGGGCAGGTGCACGTCAGGCCTCCATGGAGAGAGAGAGAGGGAGAGAGAAAGAGAGAGGCAATTAGGAGAGGAGCATCCAATGCCTTTGTCTGCCTCAAAGTGTTTCTCTTGCCTGCTACTGCTGCACATTTGAATGTTTTATTTCTTCGACCCTCCGAGCATTACCAAACAGTTATTATCTAAGCTTCTAACAAACAATTATTCCAGCTCCTAATTTATATTTCAATCATTTTAACTACTGATCTTATGATCACATCCAGGCTCTGATCACATTAGTGTCTATTAACTATGCAGCAACCAATAAAATCTGCATGAGAGACTTATTCTATATATACTCCCTTAGCACAATTTATTAAAATAATGTAGACTATTAAGGTTTAAACTAAATGTAATATATATATTTAATATAAAAATTCTCATTACTGTGATTAATAAAATTTTTAGTATAAGCTGATATTTAGTTAGAGACAATGAGCAAGTTAAGCCAACTGAACTATTTCAGTTACATTAATTTAATTAAATATGACTTTTACATTATGTAAGATTAGGTACATATCGTGGATAAGTCTAACATATTTAAAGAATCAAAAAGTAGAATTCCACTATCAAAGTTACAGTCAAATCGCCAAAGGTTGTTTTAGATAAAGCAGATTAACTTCTCCTCTCACTGAAACCCCCCCGCTCTTCCAGATATGCTGTCAGAAATTATGGAAGTTGAAAAGTAATGTAGTAATACTACACTATTTTCCTCCTTAAAATGTCTCATTGTTTAGGTTTTTCCTTTTGAACTGCACTAGGGCTGTGTGTGTGTGTGTGTGTGTGTGTGTGTGTGTGTAGGGGTGAAAGAGAAAGAGACAAGGATGCTGGTACTTTGAATCATCTCCATTATATAGAAACATTTCTACATTTCTAGAGAAAACTCCACTGATCCATGTAAATACCCTGACCTTGCCTAAGACAACTGCCCTGCTACTTCCTAACTTTGCAAACTGGCAATCACCTACTTCAGCCCAGTTTCTCCATTAGTAAAGTCAGAATGAGAGTTTGTGAGGACTAAGTGAGATGAGTAGAAAAAACCTAGCTTCTAACTGCTATCCGTCAAGAGCTGAGTCTCTTTGCTGCTGCCTCAGAAAGCGTTATGTTTTATTATTTCAAGCACAATCTAATAGACAGTGTGGCTGATTTATCTTCTGCATTCCAAAAAATCTTTCCTAGATTGCCATGGCCATGAAGCCATACCCTCACTCTTTTCTGCACTCTTTATCTCCATCTTGTTCCGCTTTGTCTTCTGACAGCTAAGTTGTCCTGTGACCATTCAGGGCCAAAAGATGAAAGAGGAAAAATAGGTAGAGCACTAACATGGGGCTCTGGAGGATCTGTGTTTGAGTCCCAGTTTACTTGATACATGGCCTTAGGTAAGTACTCAGTCTTTTGAAGTCTCAATTTCCAATCCTGCTAAATGGGTGTGGCCAATAATAATACCTTACAAAGTCATTGGGAATACTGAATTATTACTACAGATGAAGGACTTTGAATAGTACCTGGCCCACAGTATGAGCTCAACAATAATACCATCAATAAAATGGGAATAGTCAGGCCACCCGGGTGGCTCAGTGGGTTAAGCCGCTGCCTTCGGCTCAGGTCATGATCTCAGGGTCTTGGGATCGAGTCCCGCATTGGGCTCTCTGCTCAGCAGGGAGCCTGCTTCCCTCTCTCTTGCTCTGCCTACTTGTGATCTCTCTCTGTCAAATAAACAAATAAAGTCTTTAAAAAATAAATAAAATAAAATGGGAATAGTGATTCCTAAAACAGAACCACTGCTCTTCTAGAGGCTGGGTTATGCATTGGTGATGAGCTCAGAACTTAAGGAGACCCAGAAACATTTCTGTAACTATCAGAGTATTGGGAACTATGAAGATTCAATTCTCTAGAAGGAAGAGAAGACTTTTTCTATATTATCCTAAGGAACAGGATTCCCCATTTTTGGCTCCAGGGGTTTATTTCTAAAGGGTCTGCTTGGTAATGACCGAAGCTTCCAGCATAGGTAGATATACAATCACTCTCAGTAAAATAAAAGCAAAAAGAAGAAAACCTGCCCCTAAATCTCCCACTCTCACAAATATGCCAAGAGCCCTGATGTTTTGATGGTCACACCAAAGAGAGGTACTTCTGTCTCTACTACTAAGGGACAAGGAAGATGTGAACACAAAATACTGATTTTCAGGCCTAAGATCAGCACTCATTATTGTAATTCTAAAACCAGGAGGAGAACCAGAACCCAGCCTGAATTATCACCCAATCTCCTTAATAAATGTGGACAGGGAAATCTCAAGAAAGGTGCTGGCTAATAGGCTGGAACAGATATTCCCACACCAAATCCATCCCAATCAGGTAGATTTATTTGGAAAGGACAGTCAGGCAATAATGGGAAGCAATTATTAAATGCAATGCAGTGAACTTCTGGAGACAGGGAAGAGCCCATGGCTGTCATTTCACATCCTTCCCTGAAAGGCCTTTGATCGCCTAGGCACTCTGTCCCTCTCCTTCATTCAGCAATAATTTGGACTGAAGGCAGCATTGTTCAGGTGGAGCTCTTAGGACTAACGAGTCCTCCCTTCCCCTTCTGTAACAAACTAGTTAATAGGACTTGTGTCATCACCTTTGTCAATTTCCCCCACCCCATTACCCTTCTTTTATTTCAAAGTTACGTTAAAAAAAGTTCTTCTGTCAATAAGCCTACCAATTCTAGGAATCCATCTTTATTTTGGCAACCCTAATGTAAGCTGTTTAGGGGCTTATGACATGGGTTAAGGAGTTAGACTCCACGATTTGAATTCTGGACCCAAGACATATTAGCTGGGCAATATGACAAACTTTCCGTGTTCAGGGTCCCCATCTGTGAAATAGGGATAACATCATACAAGCTTAAGTGGGGTGTTGTACAAATTCACTGAGTTCAAGAGTTAAGGGCAAGTTGGTTAAGCTAATGCCTTTCACATCATCAGTGCTCAGTAAATTTTAGCAATCACTGTCATCGTCATCACCCATAGCATAATTATTATTCTGGGAGTTATCCTTTGCATCTAAGATTCCATAGTTCTTTGAATTGGGGATCAGATATGGTTTAAAATCTTCTTAGGAAGACTTACAACATGGAATGGTGGCTGAAGCATAAGATTAGGCCTTAGATACCTGATCCTTTGTAAACTGTATCCTGCAAGAAGTTATAACATGTAAAGCTACTGAAAGACTGTTTTTTTCTAGCTATAGAGCAAGGACAATTGAATCATATTTCAAGGTCTGACTCTCTTCCAGTCTTCTTTGCTCTCAAAGCACTCATTTGCTAAGGTAGAAAATATGGCCTCTGCATGTGATCTGGTGTCAGGATGGTGCATTTCAACCTCATAATGACTCAGTTGTAAGTAGTGGAACAGTTAAGGCATAAGCACCAAGCTAATCAGACCCTTCCACCCACACAGCAAAAAGCAAAACTTTTGGTTTTACTCTCATGCTCGGGTTTTGTCTTCCAGTCCTTCATGGTCACAGGACTAGCCAGCTTCCCCAAGATGCCCCATATGACACCTGAGTTACTTTGCAAGAAGAGTGTTACATCACTCAGAAATAAAGAGATCCATTTTAACAGAAGATGCAAAAGATGAAAAGGAAACTGTCTCAGTGAAAATCAGGCCATTTATTTTTTTAAGATTTTATTTATTTATTTGACAGACAGAGAATACAAGTAGGCAGAGAGGCAGGCAGAGAGAGAGGAGGAAACAGGTTCGCTGCTGAGCAGAGAGCCCGCTGCGGGGACCCTGGGATCATGACCTGAGCCGAAGGCAGAGGCTTTAACCCACTGAACCACCCAGGCGCCCCCAAATCAGGCATTCTTTTTTTTTTTAAAGATTTTTTTTTTAATTTATTTATTTGAGAGACAGAGATCACAAGTAGGCAGAGAGAGAGAGAGGAGGAAGCAGGTTCCCTGCAGAGCAGAGAGCCTGATGTGGGGCCCAATCCCAGGACCCCGGGATCACGACCTGAGCCGAAGGCAGAGGTTTTAACCCACTGAGCCACCCAGGTGCCCTAAATCAGGCCATTCTTAAAACCAAATCTATGTTATGAATGTAACATGATTTTCAAAGGTTGATGTACCTTATTGCCTGTTGTCTAGTTATTCTATCTGGCAGGTGAAAGACCAGAAGGAACTTTGAACCACAATGAACAAAATGCATCAAGACCTAAAAGATACCACCGAAGACTTCCCTGAAGAACACCATCTTCATGGAATCAGAATTCCCAGAAATTAGCCCAACCTGAGTCTTATCAAACTTAATCAAGCTTATGCAAATAACTCAATCTCAGTAGTTTTGCTCCAGGAGACTTCCTCTTATCAGAATCCATACAGACCCAAATATGATAAATATGATTAGAACCTGCTTTTCAATAGACAATAGACATGGTTTTGTTTCTTTAGTGGAAGACTCACGTGTTGCCTGAAACAATAACGAGAGAAAATAACTTGGTCTGAGTTGCTGTTTGAGCTTGAATTTTGAAAAGCTGTGTCTCTTAATTCCTCCCTGAGTTTAAAATATGGCACACCTGGACAATCTGGTTCTCTCCAGGGAATGCACTAACTCTGGATTGTTTTATGCATTTGAAGTCCACCATATGGAACAACTGTGTCATTAAAATGGGCATTAAAAAGATTTGTTCACTCAGCTAGATTTAGACAGATAATAATACTTGGCACTTATATAGTGTCTTTCACCTGTCCATCTCAAAGTAAGCAATTTGTAAACACATATTGTTACAAACTCTTTATTAACTAGAGCTAAATGTTATTTCTCTTGGTATAAAACAGTTCTACCATGCCATACAATAAGTCCACACCAAAAATAAGAGATGGTACAAAATATTTTAAGAAAGAAGTCTTTTTAATTAGAAAAAATGTTAAAAGCTGTCCAAGAATGTTAAATACATATTATCTCAAATACTAACTACAATCTGTCCACCTCAGACAAAGAGAGTCTCCGCATATATGGCAAGTATTTTGTTTTCTCTTATTTAGCCTTGTATCCACAACAACAGGATTTACATATCAATTATAATGGTATACATACCATTACTTAAATTAACTGTAAATGAAATTGGTCAACACCTCATAACCACTTCCACTTTAGTAATTCAGTGTTCTAACCATAAGAATTGATAGGATTCCTATGCAATTTCAATTAGGCTTTCTGTAATTGTCATCTTATTTGTCTATCTAGCTCTTTAGGTCTTTTCCTCAATAGGTCAAAACTCAGAGGTGTGGAAGGTTGTTCATTGTGCCTTCTAAACCACTAATATTCCTCACAGCTCTAAATATGTGTATAACTTACTTATATGTGTATTTCCCCTCCAACTCCAGTCTCTCTGATCATTCAATGACCACTTTCCCTTTACTTGCACTTTTACTTTGTGAATTCCTTACTTATAAAGCACAAAACATTTTTAGGGATTAAATATTACATACCCAAGGAAAAAACTCTGGGCTTCAGATTCTATTTCTCAGGCAACATGTTGATACAGATAGCAAACATAAATGTAGATTAAAAATATGTATTATGTATATGTACATCACATCACAAGAGTTTGTCAGGTCGGGTAAGACAAAGGACATAGTATAAAGCTCAGCTACTGGGTTATGCAAAGTCGGCCAATAACGTGAGTAGAAGCTTATATTCAGGTGAACATTTAATAAGATATGAATGAACAAAATAAAGCAGTCAATAATACAATGTATCAGCCAATAGGAAACGGTCTCCATGAATAATCTAAATAATGTATGTTTACTGTAAGAACCTTGAATTAACAGTTCCTAGATGATCAAATTTCAAAGTATCAATTTTTGAAGAGGTTGTTATCAGTAATATAGTTTTCATTATATCTGGAAAAGAGACTTAAAGACTCTTTAAAGACTTAGGGCGCCTGGGTGGCTCAGTGGGTTAAGCCGCGGCCTTCGGCTCAGGTCATGATCTCAGGGTCCTGGGATCGAGGCCCACATCAGGCTCTCTGCTCAGCAGGGAGCCTGCTTCCTCCTCTCTCTCTCTCTGCCTGCCTCTCTGCCTGCTTGTGATCTCTCTCTGTCAAATAAATAAATAAAATCTTTAAAAAAAAAAAAAAAAGACTCTTTAAAGACTTAAATGATGGCAGAGACTAACTAGTCAACATTAATGCGTGAAGCCTGCAGAAGTACAACAACAGGGAGGGAGGAATACAAAATAATAGTATTCAACTATAATGTGTATCCCAACAGAAATTCTTCTATGAACATATAAATATATATGTTTATGAAGGTATGGATAAGTTTTATGTAAATACATGATAATTAAGGGTATATGCACACTCATACATATGTATCCTGTATTTTTTTTACAGTCTTTTCTTTAAAAGACTTTATTTATTTATTTCACAGAGATATCCCAAGTAGGCAGAGAGGCAGGCAGAGAGAGAGGGAGAAGTAGGTTCCCTGCTGAGCAGAAAGCCGGATGTGGGGCTCGATCCCAGGACCCTGAGATCATGACCTGAACAGAAGGCAGAGGCTTAACCCACTGAGCCACCCACATACCCCGCCTCATATATATATATATATATATATATATATATATATATATATATATATATTTTTTTTAAATAAACATGGAAGGGGGCCCATTGAGGTGGAAAACACACATGTACCTTTGAAAGGGGTAGCTGCTTCTCAATCTAGGTAAAACACTGCCGTAGAAGAATTTGGGCCCAGAGTGGACAGATATTTTGACTTCTCAACAGGAACTGCAAATTTGAATTTTTTTAGTGTAAAAGTTTGTAATTTTTCAACATCAGCTCCAGTTATTTTTAAACCCCGTACATGTCAACCAGCTATACTTCAGACTGTCAAATCTTGTTCATTGGATAAAAGCTTGTAATCTCTTGTGTTCAATAAAACTAGGTTTTTCATGGTTGGGCAGAAACTATGATTTATTTATTATTTCATTCCCAGCACCCACAAAAACAAAGATTTAAATATAAAATTCACTATTTAGAGATAGTTCTGTTTCATTAACAAAATGAAAAGGCAATCTACAGAATGGGAGAAAATATTTGCAAGCCATATATTTAATAGGGGTTGGTATCCAAATATATTAGGAAATCTTATAACTCAATAACAGAAAAAACAACCCAATTTCAAAATGAGCAAAGTACCTGAATAGTCATTTCTCCAAAGAAGACATTCAAATGGCCAAAAGATATACAAAAAAGGTGTTCAGTATCTCTAATCATCAGGGAAATGCAAGTCAAAGCCACAATGAGCTATCACCTCACACCTATAAGGACAGCTGTTGTCTTAAAAAAGAAAAAAAAAGGTAACAAGGATGTGGAGAAAAGGGAACTCTGATACACTGTTGGTGGGAATGTATATTGGTTACAGCCATTATGAAAAACAGAATGGAGGTTCCTTAAAACAATTGAAAATGTAACTCCTTATGATCTAGCAATTCCATTTCAGCTATTTATCCAAAGGAATTAAAATAAGCATCTCAAAGAGAAACACTTGCCCTCTCATGTTTATTGAAACATTAACACAATAACCAATGAGTGGGAACCACCTAAATGTCTATCAGCAGATGAATGAATAAAGAAATACACTGTGGTATAAACATACAATAGAATATTATGAAGCCTTTAAAAAGAAGGAAACCCTGCCATTCACAACAACATAGATGGACATTATGCTGAGTGAAATAAGACACACACAAAAAGACAGATACTATATGGTCCCACATTTTGTGGAATCTAAAAATCTAAAATAGTAAAACTCAAAGCAGAGAGTTGAGTAGAATGGTGGTTTCCAGGGACTGGAGGGAGGAAGAAAAAGATAGGTGATGATAATAGGTACAAGCCTTCAGTTATGCAAGATAAGTTCTGGAGATCTACTATATAGCATGGTGCTTATAGCTAAAATATTGTATACTTAAAATTTGCTGTAAGGGTAAATCTTATTTTAAGTGTTCTTATCACAAAATAATACTAATACTAATCACAGCAGGAGGAAACTGGGAGATGAGAGATATGTTTATGACCTTATGGTGGTGATAGTTTCATGATTTTATACTTACCCCAAACTCATGGAGATATATACATTAAATATGTACAGCTTTTTATATGCCAATCATAGTGGTTTTTAAAAAAAGAAATTGTCATATTTCTTGAAAAATTATGTTTGTGAATGGGATTTGCCATCAGTACAAAAAGGAAGAGCTTCTACAAATGAATAAGAAAAATGGCCAGAGAAATATGTACATAAAAATATAAGTAAATTAGAGACATCTGGGTGGTGCATTTGGTTAGGTGTCTGACTCATGGTTTTGGCTCAGGTCATAATCTCAAGTCCTGAGATCAATCCTTGCCTTGGGCTCTGTACTCAGTGCCTAAGTTTCTCTCTCCCTTTCCCTCTGCCCCTCCCCACATGTGTGCTCTGCCTTTCTCTCTCTAATAAACAAAATCTTCCTTAAAAATGAGTAAATTAGGGCGCCTGGGTGGCTCAGTGGGTTAAGCCGCTGCCTTCGGCTCAGGTCATGATCTCAGGATCCTGGGATCGAGTCCCGCATCGGGCTCTCTGCTCAGCATGGAGCCTGCTTCCCTCTCTCTCTCTGCCTGCCTCTCTGTCTACTTATGATCTCTCTCTGTCAAATAAATAAATAAAATCTTTTTAAAAAAATGAGTAAATTATATGAACAAGCAAATATAAGAAGAAAAAACACATACCTATCAAACATAAAAAGGAAAATTAATTTTAGTGCCATGCAACCCAAACTGAATTTTTAAAGGTTAGAAATACAATTTAAAATGCTAGATAAATAATTTTAAGTTAAATAAATATAATTTTTTAAAAAAAGCTTGAATCACAAATAATATGGAATTAAAATCCTACACAAATATCTAAAAGAAAACAAACATCTACAAAATTCCACCTTTGGGAAGTCCCAAACATTGCTCTGATATTGGAAGTAAATGTTACATTAAAGTGAAGAAAGTAAAATTTATGTAAGAAACAGTAAACAGGTTCTTTTCCTAGATCTGACAATCAATGATACTGCCTTGGTCAAGATACAACCTCTTTGATCTTTATATCCCTTTTCAGCTAAAGCTAATAATTTCATTCCCTATATCATTTTAGCAAATGATGACATAAATAAAAGTTATTAATATAGGATGGAGGTTTTTTCCTTGCTTTGTTTGTGTGTTTCAGCTACTTTTGCACCCCTCCTGAAGATATGGAACGCATTTGGCTTTCTTGCATAGTGCTGAATGTGTGAGAATTCTAGGAGTCTATTTTAGGCCTTTGAATCAGAAACTTTGCATCTGTCTCTGTTGTTTCCATGTTATGTGGAAATAGGAACCTCTGTGAGGCTTGCTTCCGATTGGGAAGTGACATGTACCTCTTCCCCAGTCTTAAATTCAACAAAGTATGAATTTCTTCCTCTTATTTATATCTGCATCAGCATTAGAGAGTGGGTGGGTAGAAAAGAAAGCTTCTGAATATTGAGAGATTGGAATGTGTAGAAGCAGCTGGGCAAATAAAAATAGTCAAATAAATAGAAGACAAATAAAAATAACGTCGGTCACAAAATCCAAGGAAAGATGAAGTTTCTCTTCGCTGCTGAGAGGTCAAACAATAGGATTTCTAAAAAGGTGACCACTAGATTTAACTACAAGGAGGTCACTGTTGACCTTAACAATAGCAGCTTCAATGAAGTAGTGGGGGATGGCATCTAGGATGGAGTTGTCAGGAGTAGAAATGTGAAGAACTGGGCAATGGTAACAGACTAAGCACACATGTCTGATTTGTCTCTTACCTGAGATTCCACTACAACACTGCAAAATATATTTTTCAAAAAGAAAGTGTGGCGAATCTAACAAGAGCATGTAAAATTATGGATGTGTTGGTCTAGCAATCTCATTTCTGGTGATCTCTATTTTAGATGAAACTGCACATGTTAGAAAAGGATATGTCTGCAAGATTGTTCATTGTGATGTTATTTATAATAGCAAAAGATGAGAAGTAGCTTAAATATCCAACAATAGACAACTGCTGAATAAAGTATGGTATACCCACAAAGATACCACGCAGCTGTGAAAATAATAAAGGAGGACTCTATGTGATCATCAGGATATATCTTCAGGGGAAAAAACAAAGGGCAAAGGTTTTGGCGTAAGAAAAGGAGAGAGATAATTAACATATCCATGTGCATTTGCTGCGTTTTTGGATTTAAGAAAGACAGGAACACCAGAATAAAAACTTAAAAGGAGAGAAAGGAAATGTGATGGATGAGAAATAAGTGAAAATGAGATTCCCACATAAGTAATTTTTGACCTTTCAAGCCTGGTAATAATATTAACTTTTTTAGTATTACCTGTTTTTAAACCATGTAATTGTATTATCTCTTTAAAACGTGTTTTTTGAATATATAAAGCACTGCTTGGGGATGCAAAGACCTAAAAGAAACATCACTTTCACCATTACAACAACAAAAAAGCCAACGCACAAGTTCATAATTCTTTTAGAAGCTATCAGAGAGCTGTAGTCACAGAACTAACTAGTCTGAACTCTAAAGAAAGACAAGTGGCTGGAGAGAGTGATAGGATGTGAACACCTGTTTGTGGGACAGATACAGCCAAATACATGTAAAGCTGGTTAACAAATTTATGGAAACTATGTTTAGGCTAGCAAGAGAGTGTGGAGCTACTTGTAGCCTATCAGAAGTAAAGGGTGTCCATTCATAAAAACTATTTACTTCAGTCTCCAGTATTTTACACATGATTCCCAGCTTTTAACAACAACAACAACAAAATATGAGATTATGAAAAAAATAAAAAAACTGCCAAGAGAAAAGACAATTGACAGACCCTATCTGAATATAGAACAGATGTAAAAAAGTCAGAGAAATTAAAATAACCATGATTGCCATATTAAAGTCTCTAATGGAAAAGATGAACAACATGAAGATCAGATGAATAATTTCAGCACAGAAGGAAACTATAGACAAGACTCTAATGGAAACGGTTTTAATAAAAACATAGCAACAGATTTTTGAAAATTCCTTCCATGGTCGTCATGTAAACTTGACACAGCCAAAGAAAGAATCAGTATCCTTGAAGATAGATCAATAAACATTATCCAAACTGAAACATAAAGAGGAAAAAAATGAGTTAAAATGAAAGAATATAATATCCAAGAGCCATGAGATAGTATCAAACATTTTAATATGTGTATTATTGGGACCTCGGATTAGTGAAAGACTAGTTGCCCTTACCATGAGATTGATAAAAAGGCAATAATGCCCTCTCTCAACGCTGCTGTTCAACATCATTCCAGAAGTCTAGCCTCTGATAAGGCAAGAAAGAGAAGTAAAATTCATACATATTGGAAAGGAAGAAATAAAACTGTCTCTATTCACAGACAACATGTAGATGGAAGATGACAAAGAATCTATTTAATGCATATAATAACTGAGTTTAGCAAAGTTACAAGATACTGGGTTAATAAACAAAAAATAAATTGTATTTCCAAATCCCAACAATAAACAATGGAATATAAATTTTCCAAAAAAAAGTGCCTGTTATAATAACTCCAAAAAATGAAATTCTGAGTATAAATCTAACCAAATATATTTAGAATATGTATGCTTTAAATCTACAAAACACTAATATAAAATCAAGTAAGAACTAAATAAATAGATATATCATGTTAATGGACTAGAACACTTGATAATGAAAGGGTATCAACTCTCCAAAAAATTGATCAATAGGTTCAACATTTTATAGGTTTTGCTCACAAATTTCTCATACAATACCCAAATGTGGGCCAATTTGCTTCTCCACAATCATAAAAATTTAGAAAAACATTTAAATATACACCATGCTTTCTAAGTTTTCTGCTGTATAGGAAACTACAGTTTCTCAGATTGCCATTCACTAAGCTTTATTGGCCTCTTCAAGCTTATTTTTAGGATCATCAGGCAGGAAAGAACTACCTGCCACAACCTCAGTACTTTCCAAGGATTCCAAATTTCTTTCAATTATTTTGTTCACTGAGGAATTGTCATCAGCATTTGTGAAGAAGTTTAAGTTCCATATATGTTCATATTATTTAAATTTTTAAGGGAAAATGAAGGTTTGGGGGGCACCCAGGTGGCACAGTCGTTAAGTGTCTGCCTTTGGCTCAGGTCATGATCTCAGGGTCCTGGGATCAAGCTCTGCATCAGGCTCCCTACTCTGTGGGAAGCCTGCTTCTGCCTCTCCCACTCTGCCTGCTTGTGTTCCCTCTCACTGTTTCTCTTTCTGTCAAATAAGTAAATAAAATCTTTTTTTTTTTTTAAATGAAGGTTTTGGAGGGAAGATGTGGAAGAGTAGGGGACTCATGTTTCATCTGGTCCCTTGAATTCAGCTAGACATCTATCAAATCATTCTGAACATCTGTTGAGTTCAACCTGAGATCTAAGAAAAGAATTACTACAATTCTACAAATAGAAAAGCAACCACTTTTTGCAAGGCAGATGTGGAGATGTGAATCTGAGGAGATACATGGGAAGATAAGCCATGGGAGAAGGGAGCCTCCATAAGCCAGCACCAGAAAGTGATATGGCAGTGGAGGCAAAAATTGGAAATTTTGAAAGTCTGCTCCTGTGAGGGACATCCCTGCTGGAAAGGTGCTCAGGTGGTAAAGTAGGGCAGAATCCTAGGTGGGGCAGTGTGGTCTCAGGATCCCCAGGGTGACAGAAAGAATCTCAAACTCTGCCTGAATGTGGCAGAGTTCCCAAGCTCTGGAGCAGGGAAACTGGCTACACTTAGTGAGCCCCAGAGTGTCCTCTCAGCTAGGTGTTGCCATAAACTGTTGAACTCCCACACAATTGGGCAACTGATGATATTCTCTCACTTTTCCTTCTTTTTCTTTTCTTTTTCTTTTTCTTTTCTTTTTTTTTTCTGACCTCTTTGGATTTGTCTAATGTGTATTTCAGTGGGACTGTGGTTGATATTTTTGATTTTGTTCTCTTATTCATCCAATTTTCTCTGGGAAAAATGACTAGAAAGAGAAATTCACAACAAAAGAAAGAACCAGAAATAATACACTCTGCCACAGATCTAATCAATATGAATGTAAGTAAAATGTCTGAACTGGAATTCAGGATAATGATTATAAAGTTACTAGCTGAGCTTGAAAAAAGCATAAAAGAACTAGAGAATCTCTTAATGCAGAAATAAAATCCAATCAGGATGAAATTAAAAAGCTTTCTCTGAAAAGCAGTCTAAAATGGATGCTCTAACAGCTAAGGTAAATGAGGCAGAAGAATCCATGACATAGAAGACAAGAAGATGGAAAGGAAAAGGGCTGAGGAAAATAGAGAAAAACAACTAATGGATCATGAGAGGTGGCTTCGAGAAATCAGCAATACCATAAAGCAAAACAATATTAGAATCCTGGGGTTCCAGAGGAAGAAGAAAGAGAGGTACAGAAGGTATATTTGAGCAAATCATATCTGAGAACTTTTCCTAATCTGGGGAAGGAAACAGACATTCAAATCCAGGAGGTGGAGAGAACACCCTTCAAAAATCAATAAAAATAGATCAACAGCCCACATATAATAGTGAAGCTTGCAAATTTCAGAGATAAAGAGAAAATCCTGAAAGCAGCTTGAGAGAAGAACTCCTTAACCTACAGGGATAAGAACATTAGACTAGCAACATACCTATCCACAGAGACCTGGCAGGCCAGAAAGGGCTGGCATGATATATTCAGAGTAATAAATGAGAAAAACATGCAGCCAAGAATACTTTATCTGGGAAGGCTGTCACTCAGAATGAAAAGAGGAATAGTTTCTAGGACAAACAGAAACTAAAAGAATTTGTGATCACTAAACCAGCCCTTTGAGAAATATTAAAGATGATCCTGTAAGTGAAGTGAGAGCCCAAAAGCAACATAGGTCAGAAAGAAACAGAGAGAATATACAGAAACAGGGACTTTACAGGTAGTCCAATGGCACTAGATTAATATCTTTCAGTAGTTACTCTGGATGTAAATGAGCTAAATGCTCCTATCAAAATACACAGGGTATTAGATTGGATAAAAGAGCAAGACCCATCCATGTATTGTCAATAAGACACTCATTCTTGACCCAAAGACACCTCCAGATTGAAAGTGAGGGGGTGGAGAAACATTTATCATGCTAATGGATATCAAAAGAAAGCTGGGGAAACAATCTTTATATCAGACTAATTGGATTTTAAACCAAAGACTGTAGCAAGGGATGAAGAAGGACACTATTATATCATACTTAAGAGGTCTATCCAGCAAGATCTAACAATTATAAATATTTATGCTCCCAATTTGCAAGCAGAGAAATATATAAACCAATTAATAACAAAATTAAAGAAACACATTAATAAAAATACAATAATAGTAGGGGACTTTTAATACACTATTCACAGCGATGGACAGAAGATCAACAAGGAAACAAGGGCTTTGAATGACACTCTGGAACAAATGGACTTCACAGATATATACAAAACATTCCATCCTAAAGCAATAGAATACACATTCTTTTCGAGTGCATATGGAACATTCTCCAGCATAGATCACATCCTGGGTCAAAAATCAGATTTCAGCCAGTACCAAGAGACGGGATGATTTCCACATATTTTCAGACCACAATGCTTTGAAACTTGAACTCAGTAACAAGAAAACATTTGGAAGGAATTCAAATACTCGAACATTAAAGAGCATCCTACTAAAGAATGAATGGGTCAACCAGAAAATGAAAGAAGAATTTTTAAAAATTCATGGAGACAAATGAAAATGAAAACACAACTATTCAAAACCTTTGGTAGCATTTCTAAACACTAACAATGAGATAAAAGAAAAAGAAATTAAGGAGTCGGTTCCCTTTACAACTGCACCAAAAAGCACAAGATATCTAGGAATAAATCTAACCGAAAGGGTAGAGGATATGTACTCTAAAAACTACAGAACACTTATGAAAGAAATTGAGGAAGATACAAAGAAAGGGAAAAACGTTCCATGCTCATGGATTTGAGAAATAAATATTGTTAAAATGTCTATGCTACCAAGGCAACCTATACATTCAGTGCAATCCCTATCTGAATACCATCAGTATTTTTCAGAGTTGGAACAAATAATCCTAAAATTTTATGGAACCGGAAAAGACCCCGAATAGCCAGGGGAATGTTGAAAAGAAAACCAAAGCTGTGGCATTACAGTTCAGGACTTCGAGATATATTACAAAGTTATAATCATCAAGACAGTTAAGAAAATGTAGTATTAGCCCCCAAACACTCACATAGATCAATGAAAAAACATAGAGAATCCAGAAATGAACCCTGAACTCTATGGTCAACTAATCTTCAACAAAGCAGGAAAGAATATCCAATGGAAAAAGACAAACTCTTCAAGAAGTGTTGGGAAAATTGGACAGCCACATGTAGGAGAATAAAACTGGACTATTTTCTCACATCATACACAAAGATAAACTCAAAATGGATGAAAGATCTAAATGTGAGACAAGAATCCATCAAAATCCTAGAGGAAAACACAGGTAATAACCTCTTCAACTGCGGCCACAGTAACTTCTTGCTAGACAAGTCTCCAAAGGCTTGAGAACCAAAAACAAAAATGAACTATTGGGACTTCATCAAGATATAAGCTTCTGGGGGCACCTGGGTGGCTCAGTCATTACGAGTCTGCCTTCCACTCAGGTCGTGATCCCAGAGTCCTGGGACTCTGCTCAGCAGGAAGCCTGCTTCTCCCTCTTCCATGCCCCCTGCTTGAGTTCCCTCTCTCATGGTGTCTCTCTCTGTCAAATAAATAAATAAAATCTTAAAAAAAAAAAAAAGATAAAAGCTTCTGCACAGCAAAGGAAAGAGTCAACAAAACTAAAAGGCAACTTACAGAATGGGAGAATATACTTGCAAATGACATATCAAAGGCTAATATCCAAGATTTATAAAGAATTTTATCAAATTCAACACCCAAAAAACAAATAACCCAGTCAAGAAATGGGCAAAAGATATGAACAGACATTTCTCAAAAGAAGACATACAAATGGCTAACAGACACATGAAAAAAATGCTCCACATCCCTTGTCATCAGGGAAATACAAATCAAAATAACAATGAGATACCACCTCACACCGGTCAGAAATGACTAAAACTATCAAGTCAGGAAATGACTTGATAGTTTTAGTCATTTTGATGTTGGTTAGGTTGCAGAGAGAGGGAAACCCTTATACACTGTTGGTGGGAATACAAATGGGTGCAGCCAATCTGGAAAACAGTATGGGGGTTCTTCAAGAAGTTAAAACTAGGGCTACCCTGTGATCCAGCAATTATGCTACTAGGTATTTATCCCAAAGTTAAAAATGTAATGATCCAAAGGGGCACCTACACCCCAATACTTACAGCAGCAATAGGGAAACTGTGAAAAGAGCTGAGATGTTCATCAGCAGATGAATGGGATATATATATATAAACACACACACGCGCACACATATCATTATACATAAAACTCCTGTGTGTGTGTGTGTGTGTGTGTGTGTAGGAATATTACTCAGCCCTCAAAAAGAATGAAATCTTTCAGTTTGCAACATGTATGGAACTAGAGAGTAATATCCTAAATGAAATAATCAATCAGAGACAAATACCATATGATTTCACTCATATGTGTAATTTAAGAAACAAAACAGAGAAGCATAGAAGAAGGGAGAGAAAAATAAAATAAGACTTAATCAGGGAGGGAGAAAAACTATAAAAGACTCTTAACCATAGGAAACAGACTGAGGGTTGCTGGAGGGGATGGGGGTGGGGGGATGGGGTAACTGAATGATGGACATTAAGGAGGGCACATGAAGGGATGAGCACTGGGTGTTTTATGCAGCTGATGAATTACTGAACACTACATCTGAAACTAATGATGTACTACTATATGTTGGCTAATTAAATATAAATAAAATAAATAAGTAACTGAAAGGATAATGAAGAATAACATGTAAATGCCAAATTCTAGAATTATTAGTTCTTTCATGTTACTGAGGAACTCCCTGTTGGGAGAAATGGGACTAAAAATAGGAACTTGTTTGTAAACAGATATTTGAGTATAATTATAGCAGAAAGTTGAACAAATATGTGGGAAACATATTGTATGTGTATAATAAGATTTAAATACACTAGATCTCAGGGGACAAACTCATTTTCTCAAAATTCTAGCTGTGCAAACCTCCTAGGACCCACCAAGGAGTCACCCTTCTAGGTGGTTATATCTGGAGAAAGAGAACTAGCCCACTGGGCCTCTGTCATTAGTTCTATATCCACCCCCTACCCATATCATCCCCAGTTCTCTTTGTTGGGTCTGCAGCAGTAATAGTAATGAGTAAGTGAACAATTCCAAAGCACTAAATTTTGCAGCTATTCCCTGTGCATAAATTCTCCTTTCTGCACTTTTGTGATTAAGTCAAAATTGTACAACATGGAAAATGGCATTCTGCTAATTTTACTGGATATGCAAAGCCACTTCTACTCCTCACAATTTTTCTCTCAGATTCTCAAATAAGAGTGGTGCTCCTCGGCACATTGCCATGTTTATCCTGCAGCATTTCATGACTCCCTAGTCAGTAAACCAGCTAATCTCCAGGGGGACTTGGGTCAACCTGAGAAGCAAAGAAATGCACCAGACTTGAATGGCAGCTGCTTGGTGTCATGTTCAACCATGTCATTAAGATGCCTTACTGAGTAAGGACTAAATATCTCACATTAGCAAATCAACAAATTTCTATGTAATATCCTACAAAGCTATTTGGCTTTCAAAGTGAGATAGGAATACAAGTAGTAACTTTAAAAAGACTCACACACTGATTGAGACAAATATTACCTCCAGTATATTTTTAATGGAATCTATAGGGAGAGAGATTTTAGACACATCAAGTCAAAAATCAAAAAGATTTGCACATCATATGTGTATATATGTAATGTGTATGTACTTTGCCTGACAATTCACTTCGTATTGGATATCCCTTTATAGTGACACACACTACTATAAAAAATCAAATAAGGATACCAATAAGGTGACACATCAGGGGAAAAAGGACAAATAATCCACAAGTAGATAGATGGGGGGAGTAACTAAGAGCTATTAGAAGAAGATTTTTTTTATACTAACGATTTTTTTTCTGCACTGTGGCTGCTGAAAACTTTAATTCTATTATTTATCTTTATTTGCTTTTAGTTATCTTCTTGCTATTCTCTCTTACAAACTTAAAAAAAATCACCCTCCTTTTGGCCATCTCATTATAAAAATACCCTCTTTATTAATTACAAAAATATATAATTCTTTCTGTTCTCATGTCTTACATGTTTCCTCCTGCTCTTCACTGCTTAGCTCAAAGCTGACCTGAGCTCAATGTCAGATTTCTCCCTAACAACTGCACCCACCCTGATTATATCTAATTAACCCCTATACCTGTGGACCTCAGGTCCCTCGCCAGTTGAGATGTGACTACTGAATACAAGGGCTATAATTATAGCAGAAAGTTGAACAAATATGTGGGAAACATTTTGTATGTCCCCTGGAGATGGGGACATAGGCAGTACTCATATAGTTTTCCTATATTATATCTCAACAACTAAGGGCAATTACTTTGTAGCCTCCCGTGTCTTCTTGTTCTTAGTCTTCTCCTGGTTTCAGAAAATACCACTTACCTATGCTTTGAAAACCTCAGGAACTACTTACAGAAATGCAAGCAATTTGTTCCTCTGTCATTATCCTGAGCTACCCATGCTGTGACCTGCCAATATGTCCTTTCCTTTCATCTGGCATCCCTCAATAATGATATGAACCCCTTTTTTCAAAGCATCTTCCCATGAGGCAGAAATCAGACAATTCCTCTTAGTCATACACTCTGACTATTGGGTCTTCTGTCTTCAAACTTTTGTCAAGCTCTATTTCACCTCCACCTCCAATATATCAAGAGAATCTGAAACTCACTTGACAGTCCCTGCCTCCAGTCATTATCAGCATGCTCAAGGTAAAATAAAAATAGCAATACATTTCTGATTGCAAACAAAATGAAGTAGACACATTTCTCTCTATTCCTCACCCTAAGTAGAGCTAAAACAAATATAAGAAGACTGAAAGGTGGAGAAGAGAAGATGAACTGCCTCAGGGACCAACAAACTGGACTTGGAACCAACAACAGATACAACAGTGTATTCCCTGTGTTTTCTTTTTCCTTCTCTATACCCCAGACTCGGTACTTGAGAAGGCTATATATGGTACAGCTCCTTTGGAAAAAGTTCTCACAGGTTCTAAGACTATACATATGCCTACCTTAGACACATAAATTGCAATTCTAGATATTTATGCAAGAGGAATTAAACCATATTGTCACAAAGGACTTATAAAATAACCATAACAGTTTATTCATTACAGCTAAAAACTTGGAACTGCTCATGTGTCCATTAATAGAAGAATGAATAAACAAGCTGTGATTTGCTCATAAAATGAAATACTGTGCATCAGTAAAAATGCACTCAACAATATGGATAAGTCTTAAAGATATTACACTGAGTAAAAGAATCTAGACAAGAGTAGAACATACCATATAATTCTATTTATATGAAATTCTAGAACACGCAAAAAAAGTCTATAGTAAAAAATATCAGGTTTGTTTTTGTCAGTGCGGAATGGGACAGGGATGAAACTTTCCGATAAAATGAAACTATTCTACAATTTGATAGAAGATTGTGTTACATAGGTGTATATATTTGCTAAATTTTAGCAATTATGAATTTAATTGTTCATTTCATTGTATATAAATTTTACATCAGAGATTGAAAACTGGAAAGAAACATTGAACTCTAGTTAATGGTATTCATGTCAAAATATTTATAAGGAGGTGTAGTAACATCTGTAATTTACTTTGTAATGCAACAAAAAATATAATGGTTGAGTGGATGAATAAATATATGGTAAGCAAGCATTGCTAAATGATAATGGTAGAACCTAGAAGGTGAGAATAGGTATTCACTGTAAACTTCTTTTGACCTTGCTTTGTGTTTGAGGAATTGATCATATTATACATGTATGTATAGTTCTCTTTTGAGATTCTTTATTCTGTTGTTTATCTTTAGCTAATATCACACTATCTTACTCAGCTTCTTATTAAATTCTTCCTCTTCAAGATTATCTGATCTATTTTTGGCCTTTCGGTTTTACCATAAATTTTAGGATCAGCTTGTATACAACAGTTCCTACATTTCTACAACAGTTTCTACAACAGTTTCTCTGAGATTTTGATCAGGATTGAACTGAGTCTATGGATCAATTTGAGGGAAATTAACATCTTTACAAGACTGGGGCTTTAATTTGTGAACTTACACTGTTCTTCTACTTAATTCCTTAAAATCTCTCGATAATGTTCTGAAGCTTTTGGTGTAAAAACATTGACTTATTTTTGCTCTATTTTCTCCTAAGTATTGGGAAATTTTTATTCTGTTAAACTGTGATTTTACTTTCTTTTTGTTAGTATACATAAAAATATTTGGAGGTAACCAAAAGGAATCTTTGGTTAATGCCTAATTCTAGGAATGGGGCAAGAGACACACAAGATGGGCCTGGAGCAATTTACAGAGTGCCAGAAAGGAAGGAAGTACTCAAAAATAAATAAATAAATAAATAAATAAATAAATAAACCACACTGATAAGTTTTTCAAAGACACACAGGAGCCCACTGAAAGCCCTCCCAACAACCAAAGCTGGAACAACTTGAGCAATAAAATAAAACAAAGAAGAACTGGATTAACACCTAAAGTGTAAAATAAATTCCCATGAGTCCATAACTGACATCCGTAAATGACTGGGTAAATAAATAAATAAATAAATAGGGAGGAAAAAGATCAATTTCTCATGTGAGAAGAGTGGAAAATAATTTATGTAAATACCCTATCATTCCCAAGGGGGAACATAATTTCCCACTCTTTGAGAGTGTGCTAGCCATGTGACTTTCATCCAAAGAGTATACTATAAAAAGGAGGAATGGGGGAGTAGCTTTATAAAGAGTAGAGAAATCTGGAAAAACATTACCTCAAACAAGTGACCAAGGTCAAAATCAACAGTTATAAATTTGTTGATAGTATGTGCCATTGATATGTGATTAAATTGTCACTTTCCCTTTATGGTCTTCTCCCCCAAAAGCTGGTCTTCACCCCAGTCTTACCATGAGAAAAGTATCAACCAAATTCCAAAACAGTAGTGCCTAGTCAATACTCCTCAAACTGTCAAGGTCATCATAAACAGTCAAGAAGAGCCTAAAGAGATGTGACAAATAAATATAACATAGCATGGTATCCTACATGGTATTCTAGAACAGCAGAAGAGCACTAGATTAAAAAAAATAAGAAAATCTGCATAAAATATGGGTTAATACTAATGTATCAGTATTTGTTCATTAATTGCAACGAATGTATCATACTAATATAAGATGTTAATAACAAGGGAAACTGGGTGCAGTATATATGGGAGCACTCTACTAACTTCTTAATTTTTCTTAATCTAAAACTGGTCTATTGTACGTAAAATTTATAAAATAAGGTCTATTTTTTTAAAGTAAACAAAATAAAATATAAAGACATTATTAAAACATAAAATAATTTTTAGTCATTGAAGTTTTATCCAGAGATCTTGATAAATTCATTTACTAATTCTCTCTTAAATTATCTGTATATTCTTTTTATTTTTTTAAGATTTTATTTATTTATTTATTTATTTGGCAGACAGAGATCACAAGCAGGCAGAGAGGCAGACAGAGAGAGAGGAGGAAGCAGGCTCCCTGCTGAGCAGAGAGCCCCATGCGGGGCTCCATCCCAGGACTCTGGGATCATGACCTGAGCCGAAGGCAGAGGCTTTAACCCACTGAGCCACCCAGGTGCCCTATCTGTATATTCTTTTGAAATTTTTGTGTAAACAATCATATCATCTAAACATAACAGTTTTATCTTTTTTTTTTCCAATCCATCTATCTTTTTTTTCTTGCCTTATTGCTAAAACTAAGACTGTTATTATGTTAAATAGAAGTGGGGATAACAGACATTTTGTTCCTATATAAGCCAGAAAGTTTTCAGCATTTTACTATTAAGAATGATGTTTGTGAATTTTTTTTTGTAGGCATTCCATTAGATTAAGGAAGTAACCTTTTATTTATAAAGAACTGAGATTCATTTTTATCATAAATGTGTGTTGAATTTTGCCAAATGCTTTTTGCTATAACTATTAATAAGATCATATAATTTCCATCCTTTTCTTATTAATGTAGTAAATTACACTGTGTGATATTTTTCTTTTTCTTTTATTTTTCTTTTTTTTTAAAGATTACTTATCTATTTATTTGACAGACAGAGAGAGAGATCACAAGTAGGCAGAAAGGCATAGAGAGAGGGGAAGTAGACTCCCTACTGAGCAGAGAGCCCAATGCGGGGCTCGATCCCAGGGCCCTGGGATCATGACCTGAGCCGAAGGCAGAGGCTTAACCCACTGAGCCAACCAGGTGCCCCTGTGTGATATTTTTCAGACGAGATTGGGCGCGTTCAGGGTGGTATGGCCATAGACTGTGTAATATTTTTCAAATGTCAAACCAACATTGCCTTATTTGAATAAGCTCTTCTTGGTTGCAATGAATTATATTTTTTATAAATCACTGGATTACATTTTCTAAAAATGTTTACTATTTTTGTATTATGAAAAGATTGGCCTCTTGTACTATTTGTCAGGTATCAAGATATTGCTCACCTTATAAAATAAATCATGAATTGTTTCTTCTTTACTTTTTCTTTAAAAAGTACTTATTTAAGAGTAGTGTTATTTCTTCTTTAAATGTATGGAAGAATTGATCAGTGAAGCCATCTAAGTCTAAAGATTTCTCTGTGGCAAAATTCAAATTGCAGGTTCAGTAGTATTATTATATTGGGGACTATTTATACTTTCTATTTCATCTTGTGTGAGATTGGGTATGTTGTGCATTTTTTTGCAATTAATTTAATCCAAACCTTCAATCTTGTTTTCATAAAATAGCTTTATGTCTTCTATGTTGTTTGGACTATGTGGAGAACCTCAAACTATGTCTTCTTTTTAATTCCTGATATTGGTAATATATAACTATCTCTTTTTTCTCAAACTTGCTAAGATTTTGTCAATTATATGTTGTCTTTTTTAAGATCCAGCTTATGGTAGCTATATGACATTCCCAAAATCTAGCTGAATTTCCATAAGAAATGTATCCTTTCCCATATCCAGCATCATGGAATTCCCAAGTATTCATACTCAAATCAGCAATAGAGTTCTTTTAAAGGCACTAAAAATTAAAGAAAATTAAAACACCAAAATCGTTTCTAATACTGAGCATACTGAGCACTTATAGAGAAAGTAATGGAAGGAATTATGGGAAGGAATAAAACTAGGCAGAATGCATATTTGAAACTAGTATACTTTGATGCAGTAAGAGCTAGTATCTAGTAAAAGTGCTTTCCTGCAGGTTTGTCCAGTAGTCCCTCTGTGCTTCACTTGAGATGAGATGGTCTGTCCAGGGAACTACAGTATGAAATAGTCATCCCTTGAAACTTTGATTGGGATGATAAGGGAGAATGGTAAATTGCCCTGGAAGGGCTTAAGAAAGTGTTCTAACGGTCTACTTATGGAAGCTGGGAGTACTGGATTGAAACAGATGACCTCTTAAGGTTCCCTCTAGCTTGATTCATTTGTAATACTGAGATCAGTTCTGTCTTAAGTGTTCAGAACTTTGGGATTCATTTAAACACATGAACATTGAATTTCCATAGTGAAACTGTCAAGAGAAATTCGAAATTCTATTATATTGCCCTGTTAGACAAGTATGTCAAAATACTATAAAAATCTCACAGAACATGCTTAGCCAGAATCAGAACTTTGATCATGTCTTGTATCACCATCTTATATAAAAGTGTGTGTGTGTGTGTGTGTGTATAAAATCCCTGTATATCCTTCTGTTAAAAATAAAAACTAGTGTTTGGGAATAGCTATTTCCTGATAAAACTACCCATTGACTTCTTTGCCAGACAAATGCAGCTCATAAATTGACACATTTCAGTCCATCTGTATGTACAGCGTGTTCCAGATCACAATTATAACACAGGCATCTTAACTTTAAATGAGACAAAACAAACATAAAATTAGCACTGGTGGAAACCCCCTGCCACTCAATTTGTCTGGGGTTTAACACCTTCCTATTTTATATATCCTTCCACATAAACAGTTTTATATTAGCCGTTGATATGGTGGCTTCCAACAACTCAATGTTGAGCTGTTTAAAAGCACTAATTAGCAGCTTTAATACAGAAGGGAACACATATATTAGAAAAACCCTGTAAACCCCAAATACCCCTTGGGCCCTGCCATTTGTGTGTAAAATATCTCAATAAAAAATATATATTATATTGTTAATCACAAGAACTTCCAGGAATATAATCAATCCCAAAAGAAATATAAACCATACCTTTATAAACAAAAAAAGAAAAATGAGAACTTCCATTTAAGCTGAGGATGGGAATCATCACAACGAGCAAGTGAATTTATAAAACCAAGCACACTTCATAATAATGATAAAAGCATTACAAGTGTATATACATCCAATTGACATATATGCATTGCATTCAATTTTAGCACAACTGGCGACATATTTGTTGAATTAACACTTCATTTACTTCTTTTTATCACCTCTAACAATACCAAAGCCATCTATACATATATACTAACATTAACCGAAAATAAACAAAATAATCTTAAAGTATTGCCCACTATTTGAAAAAATACAGAAACATATTGAATTTTCAGAGGATTCCAGGAACACATTTTTCAGAATGTCCATATAATCCAGTTACTTCATTTTAAATAACATTTAATATAACTAGCCCTTTTTAACTTCAAGGAATGGTTTTTCTTTCCCCCACCTTTCCACATACCTTGATCAGATAATTCTACTAGTTAATATTTCTAGTACATGTAAATAATTATATCCTGAGTGCTTTAAAATTACACTAATTCCTACACCATTAAGGAAGGAAAATGTTTCTAGTTTTTGATGCATTATAAGTGGGAGATATTAATTTCTAGATGAAATTATGCATAAGCAGGGGGAAAGCTTTGTACCAAGTTAATATTTAAACATAAAATGTTAAGTATCTCAGGAATTATGGATGATTAAAAGCAAATAGGACAACACAACCATATTATATTTGGATTGTGGGACCCTCTCCCATTTGTGCAATTTTCTATCCCCCAAAGCAAAAAGCATCTTTCTATTTTCTATTTCAAAATTGTTTAGCTGTCAAGATGGATGGTTTGAACAGTAGCAAACACTCAAAACCAAAGAAATTGCATTCTTCAGTAAATATGTTTATGTTATGTCATATAAATGAATTATAAACAGTAGAGTAACCTTTTTGCTTTTATCGTTAATACTTTGTCATTTTACAAGCTTCCACTAAGCAATACAATTTCTAAAGCAAGTTTTGAAAACTTGGAGGAAATTAACACATACCAAGTTATATATATATATTATTTTCTAATATAGTACTAATCATACTTTGCTATTTGGGGTGAATAGCTTTTTAAAATTATACTGAAATGATGAAATTGTCCCATTTTAAGTAGAAATTTCCACACAATGGGTAATTTCAATTCTTTCCAGCTTTATTCCACTATTAGAAACAGATTTAGCCAAAGACCTCACATATTTGCTATGAATGAATTTTAATGTATTTTCTCCAAAGAAATAAAGCAGGTTTGTTTCTCCTTTCATATCTTGCTTTAAATGATGTTTTATGTTATAGGGTAACGAGTATCTAACAGTGCACTTAATGTACTTTGTATATAGTATTTTACTAATGACACTGAGCGTTTCACTTTGGGGGGAGAGGAGCTGCCATGACACTCCTTGAGCAATTTGACATAGGCTGGGAGTGTGTTTACAGTTAACCAAGCCTTTTAGAGACAGATTCTCTGTTTTTGGCAAATATGGAGCTATACACCCTTCACCATCTGTGACAGGTGATACTGTCTCCTAGTAAATCCATATTCCCCTACTATGACAGAATTGGGGTAAGATTCCAAGAGCTTAGGGCAGGGAAAAAGAGAGTTCTATATTATAGGCCTGCTACATTAAATTATAGGACCATTGCATTAGCTTCCTAGGACCTAGGACCAGGAACTGGGTGGTTTAAAACAGAAATCTATTGTCTCACAGTTCTGGAGGCCCAAAGTCCAAAATCGAAGTGCGGGTAGGGACTAGATCCCTCTGTAATCTATGGGGAAGAATACTTCCTTGCTTCTTCCCAGCTTCTGGAGATGACCATCTATCCTTGGCATTCTTTGGTTTGTAACTACAACATACCACTCTCTTCCTCTGGAGTCACATGGTGGTTTCCCTTGGCTTCACATTATCTTCTTAATAAGGACACAGAGCGTATTGAATTAAAAGTCCATTCTACTCCAGCATCTTCATCATCTTCATTATTTACATCAGCAACAACCCTATCTCCAAATGAAGATTCTGAGGTAGGGAGGGAACCCTATCTCCAAATGAAGATTCTGAGGTAGGGAGGGTCAGGACTTCCGCATATCTTTTGGTGGGGGCAAGCAATTCAACCCAGAGCAACCATTAACCAATATCAGATGTAAACCTAAATTGGTATGCCTAGGCCTAAACAGCTAGCTGGATCTTTCTCTGGATCATCTCTCTTCTTGGAGGCGTTCCATTGCCTGGAGATGGCATCAATGGAGGGAGTCACTTTTCTCTTTTAGGTGCCAGTCAGGCAGAAGAAGAAAGAGTGAAATGAAGAGTTTTTAGGATTACTGAGAATCACACTTGGAGTGTGTAGAATACACACTTGGAGTGTGTAGTTATACAAACATCCAGTCTATAATGAATATTTTTTTAGAGGATTTACAATATTCTGTCAGACAGAAAAAGTATGGAAAGAACCTCCCTTTCTCTTGTCATTCTTTATTCTAAGAAGTTCCTTTGGAGAAATACTCCCTCAGTCCCCTAGGAGTGCTCTGCTTTCCATCAACTCAATCTAGCAGAGGTCACTAATCTCCAGAGCCATTGACATCCTCCAATTCACCAACAGAAAAACCACCATTAAAAAAATAATAATAATAAAAACAAAAACAAAAAGCAGTGAAGAAAGAGTTCAGAAACAATGTGTGAGGGGGTAGATCTGCATTACCTCCCACTTCAGCCTTTGTCTTCAAAGTCCTTTCTACCTTTCTGCAGAGTATTAAATGGTGTTTGGCTTTTTTTTCTTTTTTGTTTTTCTCTTTTTTGGAGGGGAGGAGAAGTCAATGAGATTTTTGAAAAGGCTCAGAACAGAGAGGTCACTTTTCAACAAATGACATGTAAGGCAAGATAAATTTACATTTTTCAGCCTCATGAAAAACAAGGACAGCTTTGTCTGGGATTCACTAAGAAGTCATTGAAGGTAAGCATTGGCTGCCCACTGGTCATGATGGAGTAAAACCAAGAAAAACGTGAGCTAAAGGGAGCTTATAGGCAACCATAGGTTGAACATCCCCAACTTCCCACAAAGGTCTTTCATTTCCATTTGGAATGAGGGAATGAGGATAGGATAACCTAGCCGGGCCAGCCCCTTCGTCACCAAGCAAAACTCTTGACATTTGCCTAATTACCTTTTCTCATCATCAGTCATTTCTTGAAGTCTCAGCTTCATTCACATGCCAGGTATTTCCGAAATTAATCACGTCATTGAAAGCGGCATCTTTTCATGTAAATGGACTTTATTATCTGGATCAGAAAGCCCCCTCTTTGAGAAGCGAAAGGCCATTTGTAGGGAAAGTGTCTGAAATCTGACATGCTGCCTTTCCAAGAAAGATTCTTAGTGTTGACCTCCCAGCAAGCACCAAGCATTTGTCACTGTGAGCTTATGTGTGAGTGTGTGTGTGTGTGTGTGTGTGTGTGTGTGTGTAGCTAAGAGCCTTGGGCTGGCTGCATGCTAATTTGCCCCCATTGTTTCAGGGTGACTGCCTTTCCAGTATTTAGGAACAAAGCCTTTTCTGCAGAAGCCCCTACCTACAATTATTTTATGTTTACCTCAAGGGCCATTATCTTATCTTTATTGCAACTATATTAGGGGATGCCAGAGCTTCTTTGTCTCCTTGGAAGGCTGCAGATTACAGACAGGATTTAGCATGATCCCAGGACACTCCTCTTTCATTTAAAGGCATTTTACAAATGTTTGAGGACCCTGGACTAGACCAACACGTGGCTTTTGCCCAGCCTCTGAATTTAGAGAGGGAAGGAGGAAAATGCTTCTAAGAACTTAGGGACGTGCCCTCGAACTCAATTTTTAGGTGTCTAAGATTTAGTCCAAAAGGATGAGCAAATGAGGAATTAGAAAGCAAGAAATTCCCACTTGTAGAAGTATCACCAAAACCGTAACAGGGCCTCTAAAAGGGTTGCCTACCTAGATTCACAGAACTGGCTGGACTGTTATCTAATTATAGATCTTCCCCCACTTATGAAGGGGTTATATCCTGATAACCCCATCATAGGTTGTGAATGTCCTAAGTTGAAAAAACACCCAACCTGCCAAACATCACAGCTTAGCCCAGCCTGCCTTAAACATGCTCAGAACACTTACATAGCCTATGGTTGGGCAAAATCATCTCACACAAAACCTGTTTTTTACTAAAGCATTGAATAACTCCTGTATGTTATTGAATACCGTATTGCAAGTGAAAGACAGGATGGTTGTATGGATAAGAACGGATCTATGTGTATTGGTTGTTGATCTTTGTGGTCATGGGGCTGACTGGGAGCTGCAGTGGCCATTGCCCAGCATCAGAAGAAAGGATTACAGGGCATATCACTTGCCCAGGAACAGACCCAAATTCAGAAGTGGAAATATAGTTTTTGCTGGATGCATATCATTTCCCACCAATAGAAAGTCAAAACATCGTAAGTTGAACCACTGTAAGACAGGGACCTTCTGTAGCGAATAGGTTTACCTGAAAATAAACCAACTCCAGAAGCACAAAACCAGTGGAAAAGCACCCTCACCCTTGCGTGAGTAGGGACCCATAAGGAAAGTTCTTTCTACAGCCCTGACTCACTTTTCTTTTGTTCTGTGCTTTAACAACTGGGTGTTAATGATGGGATATTTTTCCTCTGGGAGGAGTACAGAAGAGTAATATTAACTACCTGCACCCCTCCCTCCTATGTGGAAATAAAATTAATGTGGTGACATAAGCTGACAAAAACCAGGAAATTAAAAGTTAAGGCTGAGACTCCTTCATAGGAGTCTTCATGATGTTTTACCTTTTTTGGTTATTGTAAAATGAATATAGTGAGGATAATTTGCTGGGGGAAAGACCTAATCACAGAGTTCATCAAGAAAGAGTAAAAAAAAAAAAAAAAAAAAAAATTCTTTTAATCTACTTTTGCTCTCTTCAAGCCAACTGGGAGCTGGTTTTCAAAAGTATTCCACTTTCTCTTACCCCTCCATTTTCTTAAACCAAAGGGAAACAAAAACCTCCTCTTCATAGTCTTCAAGTGCCTAAGTAATATTTTCCCCATTCTTTAAAACAAACGGACCCAGACTCAAAAAAATCAAGTATGTCCTAAATCAGAATCAGCAGAGAGCACAGATTGTCGTCTGGAATTTGGAAAGACAGCTTTGGAGTGTTGTGTTAACATCCAAAGTTCTATAGGAAAAACAAACATAAAAATCAACTTTTGAGAGGCCGTATTTAAGAAAGACCTCAACCCCTTCATTCTTTTGCTGTGTTTGAAGATCAGCCAAAAGGGAAAAAAGGGAGGGTAAATTCAAGGAATGAAACTCTAGGCTGTAGGCCAGAAACTCTGAACATTCATCTTTCCCCCTTTACTCAGAAGAATGTTCCTGGGGAAGAAGTTCCATGATGGGCTTTTTTCTAAGAGCTTTTCTGAACTCAAAAAAAAAAAATGATTGTAAACTTTACCTTCCTCCCTGCATCTGTCTTCAGTCATGCTAAGCTCGGACTCCTTTCATCTTTTGGGTTCACTGTTACCAATGCAATCGCTTATTCTGGTGCCTGGGAATGGCCCATATTTACCATCCTATCTATTTGGATATATGGCTTAACTCTATCTTATTTTGCAACAATACCACCACCTCCTGGGTTGCTCATAATTTCCATAGCTATTTACATATAACATTTCAAGAAGTTGTTAAATTTCATCCAGAACTATTAACCATAATAACTAGACTATAAGCTTCTTGAAGGCAGGCTTCTCAAATACATTATCAATTCTTACAAAATCAAAAAGCAGATCACATAGTCTGACAAGGGACACCCTTCTAATATGCAAATGTATTCATATAAAAAAAAGTGTAACAAACTTCAAGGTGCACAAGCCCTGTTTGTTTACATTATCTGTAATATTGAACCCAATAAATAATACCTGCAAAGATGCTTAACAAACTTCTGTTGAAGTAAACAGCAGTCATCAATGGGAGATCATGTGAGATATCCACAAAGACCATCACTATCCACTAACTAATGGCTTTTTATCTATTTCTTAGGACAATAGGAAATGAAAACTTTACCCTTGCTCCCCTGCCCATACAGATGTAGATACAGACAGGGATCAGGCAAGCCTCAATCTCCAGCAAATGGTGAATTACATACTTTCTAAAAATTTGCTTATATTTGTTAGACTCAAACCAAAGACTGATGGGCTACATTAGGTTGTGTCTGTATAGAATTGGCATACCTAGGAAGTTTAAGAATTGGCAGCGTCCTGGATAAAAGGAGATAATAGAATCTATGACAACAGGGACAATTGATCTAAATGTAGTCATTAAGAGAGTGCTATCTGCTAGGAAATCAAGAAGGTAAGGAGAAAAGCAGAGTTTTGTTCTGGTATCAGTTAAATTGGTCGTTAGGGATTCCAAATTTTATTTGATTTAAAGTCTCATTCCTGGACTGAGGTTTGTTTTGTTTTGGGGTTTTCTGTTGTTGTTGTTGTTTGGTTGATTTTGTTTTGTTTTTGTTTTTTAAGGAGAAAAAGGTCTGCAAACATCAAGGCCCCTCTCTCTTGGCTGCTATTTTGGAAAAGTAGAAATTTTTCCCTACAAAGTAATCCAGTCATTAGAAATTGGGCCTGAAGAGGCCACTCATGGTAGCTGGGGCTTGAAGGCCTTTCTGTGACATAGTTTTTGTCTTTGAAGAAAGTCTAGAGGATGGAATTTGCAAAACCTCTCAGATAAGTGTCATCACGGAATTTGAGAGTTCAGAACTAAATACCTATTTGATCACATTGGACTCCTATTGCTTACCTGTGAAGTTCTCCAATTCTTTTATTAATTTAAAAAACGGAATTATTAGTCTTTAGAAAGGCAACAATATTCCTATAGTATTTGGTGAACTCCAGAAATCACACGGCAAAGACTTTCGATTGAAGTCAGTGGTGTCTGTCTTGCCTCTTAACCAGCCTAAAGCTGAGGGGCCTGAAGTCCCATTATCCATCTTAATTTCAGATGAGTGACAACCTCAGACCCTGGGAGGAGACATAGGTTGCTTTGATTCTTTCCTAAATTGGAGTAGTCAAAGCAGCCGCAAAAACAGTTCCACAGTTCATCGCCCCATCTCCCCAAATCTGTTCAAGTTTCAGCCCCCATTGCTGTATGAGTACCTGAGCTAGTTCCTCTGCCCCTGAACAGTAGTCTGTGTACTTCAGTCAGGATGCCCACATAATGGCAACGAGCCCCTTTGTGAAATATCTCCGATCAGGGGAAACATGGAGATTTGCATCATTTTATAGCTTAATAGTCCACGTTTTCCATCACACGTTTCCTCAAGAAGAGCTACAGAGGAGAATCAAGTAATTCAGTTATTAGCATATTCTAGGGCTATGGTACTGTCACTTGCCTTACATAATACATACACCATTAATATATGTAAATATATGCAATATATGTAAATCCCTCCCCTTTTGTTATTATTTGGTAAACTCAATCTTGATTTTATATTGATTTTTACTGAATGTCAGAAATCATAGCTCTTCATTCTGATCCGTTTCTTTGTTTCATTTGGCAAGTACTTCAGGAGTAATTCAAGATACATAATTCATCGAACATTTAACTGTCTAATATATACATAGTACTGTGCTGGAGAGTTAGACAAGTGCTGTCTTTGTTACTTATAAAATAATATAGGCACACAAATCCACATATACATGTATATATACTCACATATCTTTCACAAAAACTGTCTTTCTTCATAAGAGCAGTCTCACCCAGTGGTTCAGGATGTGGGTTCCAAAGCCAGACTACCTGTGTTCCAGGTCTTACTAGCCATAAGACCTTGGGTAAAGTTATATCTAACATCTCTGGGTACCTCTTTTACCTCAAATATGTGATGGAGATCCTAGTAGAGCCTATGTCAAGGGGGCTTCATAAGAATTACACCCAGAGAGAAGACGGGCTATGATTTGATGGACATGGAGTAAATGTTAGCTAATATTACATTTACAAATGTAAATAGAATAATAGTTCCTTCTCTGTCAGGTGGTGGGGAACATTAAATGACTTTGAATGGGCATTTGAACTTTTAGATGCTGTCATAAAAAGCATTAGCAATGTATTATCAAAATGCTATAAGAAAGCAAAGGAGATGAGGATGGGAGACACTAATTTAGATCTAGAATTTTGGCAAAGACATCAGAAAGGAAGTGGAATCCAAACTGCCCTCTAAAGACTGAGTAGGATTGTGATAGACAGAGGGCTTTTTTGGCAAAGGCAAATAGAAATAGCCCAAGAAAATGTCCTTAAAGAGAAAAATGCCTTAGGGCATCAGCATATAAGGAATGGATGTAGATGGCTATGGATGAAGGTGTAGGAGAGGTGGTGGAAAATTAGTCTGGAAAAGAATATTTAGGCCATATTACGGAATATTTTCAGAAACCTACAAAAATAGATATGTAAGCTCAGGTCATGATCCCAGGGTCCTGGTATAGAGCCCCGCATTGGGCTCCCTGCTCAGCGGGAAGTCTGCTTCTCCCTCTCCCTCTGCCCCTGCTTGTGTTTCCTCTCTTGCTGTCTCTCTCTCTCTTTCTGAGTCAAATAAATTAAAAATTGTAAAATAAAATAAAACTTAAAGTTTAAATATTGAATGTCAAGTGGTCAACAGGAATGCCCAACATCCCCATTCTCCCGACTGACCGGCCATCTTCTGAAGCAGCCTTTCTGTGCTTATTTTTCAGGCAACTTTTGATCCTTTCCTATAGGTAATTCTAGATGCCTTTCAGTATTGTGAACAAATAGACCATAGGGCATTAGAAAGCCCATGTATGCTGGAGCCCACTCCTCTGAGAAATGTGGTGGGTAGGTTGCTTCACAGCGCCTCCCTCTGCAACCATTGTATTCTCAACCCATTTCTGTCTGCCCCCCCCTTTATTTCCAAGTTACATTTTCAGTCTTTCAAAATAAATAAATATTAAATACAGGATGAATTTTCTTTCTTTCTTTTTTTTTTTTTCTTTTTTGTGTTTAAATGGTAACTTCTTAAGCAGTCTCTTTGTAGCCCTTTCCAACCACCCAAATCCACAGTGGGCATCACATGAGGGCAACCTCAAAGAAGAAAATTGGGGGACATCAAACGTAAACCTTGATGTTTATTCTCTGGCAAGTTTTAATGTTAGGGCACTGACACCCAGCCCAAAATCTAACTAGTATCTCCAAAGTCTCATTTAGCATTCCTAAACACCATCCATAGCCAAGTCTCTCTCTCTCTTTTTTTAATTTTGAATTTTTTTAAATTTCTTTTCAATGTACCAGAATTCATTGTTTATGCACCACACCCAGTGCTCCATGTAATACATGCCCTCCATAATACCTACTACCTGGCTCACCCACCTTCTCACTCCCCACCCCTTCAAAACCCTCAGATTGTTTTACAGAGTCCATAGTTTCTCATGGTTCATCTCTCCTTCCAATTTCCCTCAACTCCCTTCTCCTCTCCATCCCCCCATGTCCTTCGTGTTATTTCTTAGGCTCCACAAATAAATGAAACCATATGATAATTGACTCTCTCTGCTTGACTTATTTCACTCAGCATAATCTCTTCCAGTCCTGTCCATGTTGCTACAAAAGTTGGGTATTCATCCTTTCTGATGGAGGCATAATACTCTGCATCTTCCTTATCCATTCATCTGTTAAAGGGTATCTTGGTTCTTTTCACAGTTTGGCAACCATGGCCATTGCATCCATTCTAAATCTCTCTTTGAAGACTATCCCCTCTTGGTACTATAACAAAGACTGGAAGGAGGGAAATTTCATACCATAGTTCAGTAATGTATGACTTCTGTAGCCGTTATCTCCTTCCAAAGAAGCCACTTTGCTAAGTTAAATCATTGCATCATCAAATCAGTTACTCATCAAGCTGGAACACAGATGTTATCTTGCTTAGGTATTCAAAATATCACATTGCTTGAATGCACTGAATGAGAACTATGCTTTTCATTTCTAAAAAAATCCTTTATTTCCATAGATTATGACAGTATCATATCCAATCCTGATAATGGAATTGTTTTTTTTTTTCTTTGTGATGTTCCTCTTGGCTATTTCTCTGACCATCCCATAACCTTCAAACAAACATACACAGACATACCCTCACCTCCCCTCTCACAAATTTATTTTTCACTTATTTTTTTAAAACTAGCCTCAAACATCAAGACGGTTGGGTTGTGCAGTAGATGGAGCTTCTGGCTCTTGATTTCAGCTCAGGTCAAGATCTCAGGGTCATGGGATCAAGCCCTGCTTCGGGCTCCATGCTCAGCAAGGAATCTGCTTGGTATTCTCTTACTCCCTCTCTCTCTGTCCTTCCTCCTGCCCCGCTTGTTCACGCTCTTTCTCTCTCTCTCAAATAAATAAGTCATTTTTTTAATTTAAAAATAAAGAATAGCCTCAAACATCAAGATGGTTCTTGCATATTTAACCAAGATGATGAGATCCCATTGATTGCTTCTGACTTTACAGTTTAAAATGTCAAGTTCTGTTACCCTGTATAAGATAAGAATTGTTTTGGTTTTTTAAATTATTTTTGTTAACTTATAATGTATTATTTTCCTCAGGGGTACAGGTCTGTGAATCATCACGCTTACACACTTCACACCACTCACCATATCACATACCCTCCCCAATGTCCATAACCCAACCACCCTCTCTACACCTGTTGTTCTGCTTTTATTGTAGTTACTTGTCTTTCACTGATCAAATGATTTCTCCAGTTATTAGTTCATGTGTACAAGATGACCACCACCCCTGCCTCTCCACCCTTGATGTTAGCCGCATACCACATGGTGCAACATGATACCCTCAGTGAATCAACCATTGGGCCCCAAGACAACTGAAGGCAACCCACAAGCCCTCCCTCCTAGAGTGGCAAGAATCCAGGTCTTGTTATCCTGGGAGCTGCTGCTTGGGGAGTGAAGAACGAGGGCAAACAGAGTGGTCCTGGCTCGCACTAAAACGTGGCTTTCCAAGAATATGCTGACATTTCCAGAAGTTTGGAATAGGCAAGATCCCAGCTGGAAAGAACATAAATGTACTTACTTCACAATTTGTGTGAAGAATTTCATATCTTTGCTTTACTATATGTAAAAATGGATTCAACCTGAGTAGCTTGAAAGAATAAGATGAAAAATGGGGTGGGAGGTGCACAAGCAAAGCTAGCCTGAGTAGAATATATTAATGCACGTACACACACCAAAAAAAAAAAAAAAAAAAAATCCTCAAAACTATTGCCTATATTGGGAAGCAAAAATTTATAAAACAGAGACAGACATAAAAGAAGAAATTGTTTATTTGTTTGTTTGCCTTTATAAAGCCCGTTTGGGAGAAACATCCATATATATACATCAGTTCTCTGGCTTGTCCCAGTTATACTGATGTTCGAGATGTCCTTTGTTAGAAATTAATGTGTGTAATAAAGTTTTACATTTTTCATATGTTTTGAAGTATATGAGCTATATTTCTTTTGACTGCATAATTACTTTTTGTACACAAGAAAAATGAGGTGCTTAGCCCTAAGTAAATAATCTCAAAACAAACCAAGAATAATAGTTACATTCTTTTCATCTTCCGGGCTGTATACAATAAATATTTCCAGAAACTTTTTAAGTTACATTATTGTGACTTTTTGCCAAAAAAAAAAAAAAAAACTTCTATTAACTCAGAACCAAGTTCAGACAAAAATCTGTCCACCTCCATATTGATATTTTGATATGTTTGTTGAGGGCATTGAGTAATTACAACTACCAGGTTTTTCCCAAATTTATATTAATTTCCAATGTGTTTTTCCTTTATAGTCCAAAGGAATAAAACAAACAAACAACAACAACAACAACAACAACAAAAAAAAACTTCTATTCAGAATAAACCTTTTGGGAAATAGGACAGTATGTTTAAGACAATTTAAGTAGTTTATTTCTCTGTATAGGTGCTTTCAGTAACTCCTAAATTCTTGCAGAAGAGATTATTACCAACAACATTACATGTTATATTGATTATGATTAGTCTGCTTTGCATAAACTATATTTTCAAAGCTAAGTATTTAGCTGCTTCTGAACAATGGGACTTACTTTAAAAATAAAAATAAACAAGGAAACTAGCTCTGTCATTCACACCTTGAAGAACCAATCTGGGTCTTTAAAAATAGTTATGGGGAGGCTCTAAAATCTTAAATGGGGAGGGGAGTAAGACAGTACTACAAATCCTAACAGACTTATTAAGAGACCCCTCACCCTTTCTGGTAGCTGGCTCCGCTCTAATTACCAGCTGGTCTGTTGTTTTCTTTTCTCTCCTTTGTAGCATGTACTATGACCTTGATTTTTTTTTTTAATGCATTACTGAATTTGGTAAAAAAAAAAAAAAAAAGTTCTATGTTTTGCTAAGCTGAGTAAATCAGAAAAATTCTGATATTTTAAGTTGCTCATGATGGACTCCATATAAATAAAGTATGCATGACATATATTTCCTCTCATCTGAGTCATTATGACCATACTTGGGTTTTTTTTCTAAAAAGTAACTGGGATAATAAAACCAGTTCTTAGTGGTTTTCTTTCTCTCTCTGATTCTTAGATCAGAATCTGACTGTGTAGGTATATACCTATGCCTGTAGACATATAGAACAGAGAACAAAGGCCATAATCCATATATTAACAGTAGTTGTCTCTGCAAATTAAGATTCTCAGTGATTTTTATTCTATTTTACTTTATGGTTTCAATTCTTTCTGTGATAAACAATCATTATTTTTATAAATAAGTTTATTTATTTTTTAAAATATTGGTTCTGACTTTCAATAAAACTTGTGATATGAGTTAAAAGGGTTTTTTAAGTCTTTTCGCAAAATAGAAACTATTGCTTTTCTTCTAGAAATTGTGTATGTGTTGGTGACCGTGGGAAGAGCCAGGTGTTCTGGTAAGAGTAAGAGTGAAGATCCAAGATCAGTAAGGATCTGACCGGGTGGTAATCCACCTTAGGAAAATTAGAAAACAGAGAGGCAATCCAAAAAAAGATTGATCTCAACCTATTGTCAGAAAAGAGACTAGTGTGAGGAATAAAGGCAAGAATATTTCATCATTTCAAAAGATTGGTTTGTTTGCTCATTTATTGGTTTTTTGAAGAACTTGCCTATAGAGAATTATGTCCAATACTGGCAGAGAACACTGAGGGAAGTGTAGAGACTAAAGAGAGTGATTACTTCAAGTTTTCAAGTACTATGCATTTGTAGAAGAAGGATCACTCTCTTCAGTGACCTATAAAAAGGCTTAAAATTAACTGTTAACACCTAGAGAATGCAGTCCATATAATTGTGCCTGGAAATGTTACCTCTCAGATTCAGAGAGAGACAGAGAGAGTGTGAATGACTCCGTTGCTTTCCTTTGTTAGCCATCATCTACCATTGATGCAGAAACTTCTGATAAAACTGGTGGGTTATAGGTCGTCAGTAGGCCATGCTCTGTTCCATCTATCCTTTGCTGCTAGAATACCAGGTTCCCTACCTACACTCTACCTTTAGGCTTTTCATCACATAAACCCTTCTGCATTCAGAGGACCCTTCTTTGTGTTGAACACGAATACCTTCTCACGGTCTGCAAATACCCTAATTCATTTATATAAAGTTAGATTAAAGATAGATTTAAAAGATTATAAAGATTAATTAAAAAGTTAATTTTGCCCATTTTACCACAAATACTTTTTTCAGATTCATCTGCTACCTACTTTC
The DNA here is from genome assembly GCF_020171115.1 of Neogale vison. Taxonomy (NCBI): domain Eukaryota; kingdom Metazoa; phylum Chordata; class Mammalia; order Carnivora; family Mustelidae; genus Neogale; species Neogale vison. The sequence goes on along the minus strand of NC_058098.1, from coordinate 88,530,265 downwards.
AAAGATTTCGTGGAAGACTCCACACCACACTGAACAGACCCTCCCCAAACCTTTGCAGACCTCTGGTTAAACTGCATCTGTTTACTTCAATACATCCAGGCTTTTATCGTCTACCTCTCATCTCTGCCTAGATCTGTGTCCAATCTCTTCACAGATGAGCATCACCAGAACAGAGAAAGAGCACAGGGTGTGGATGCTCCACACAGACATATTATGTGAATTATCTGTGGGTCTTCCGGCTTCCCCCTCATTCTCGTTCTGCAGCCATAGAAGAGAATTAGGAGACTCTTCCAGAAGCGTGGCCCAAGCGTTCACATCTGGCTGACCTGTCCTTCCAGACTGCAGCTCTGTAAGCCTGGAGGTTTTCAAACGAATCAAGCTCAGACTCTCCACAAAAAGACTGTGGTTTCTTCTAGCTCCTTCCCACTGCCTGTTCCCTCCCCCATATCCCTCTATCCTGTTCCAGGGGAGACTTGAATCAGTTTAACTAGATGATTTGCCTTATGTCCGATAGCAATTAAAAAATAAATAAAACCAATCCTACCATTCCTCCTTGTGATGAAGGTACTCTCCTTTTCTTTTAGTAAGAAGAAACAAGTTTCACACTTTGGGTTTGTTTACTGGATAGAATCCAAAGACAGAGCCGTAAGACAGGGGACAGAGTTTTAAATGATGACTTGTCTGTTTACAGATGAGTAATTGGACTTGCCACCCTGGCGCTGTGGGATGGTGACTTGCAGGTCTGATATTTATTTACACAATTCACTGAATGTAACAGATTTTGAAATATAACTTATAAATATTTAGAAAATATTGTGTCTAAGTATCTGCAGCTTCTTTACAGTGTATCGAGCTGTTTATTTTGAAACAGCATCTCTTTTTATTGAGAGGGAAAGTAGAGAGCTGAGCAGAGATGCATGCAGCATGGAACATAATTAATATTGCGGGGGAGGAAGAAAAGAGATCACTGTTATGCGCTGACAATCAGCCCTCCCCCACAGGGAAGCCTTTTACAATATGCAGATGAGAATGTTGCCCCTAGATATGCATTTGAACCTTCTATATAACGTTACCTTGATTTTATGCTGTTTGAGTGGAAGAGCACTTGTTCAGGCCCTCCAGAACAAAAACACGGAAGGCTTCCAATAGGTTCCAAAAGTGGCCACAGAATGCTCTTTCCTTGCCTAGATCTCTGTTCCTGAATGAAGGCTTTGCAGCTCCATTCCTTTGACGATGAAGTCTATTTCTCCATTTCTTGAATCTCATCTACAAAGGTGACATGCTTTCACCAATAGATTACAGCCGAGGTTCATTGTGCCAGTCTTGAAAATGTGCCTCAAAAGACTTTCCACTCTCTGCTCTCATTCTTAAAACCCTGAGCATCAGCCATGAGAATAGCCTGAGCTGTCCTGCTACTTGATGAAAAGTCACTCCCATAGCCACAGGTGACAGGCAGCCAACCCCCAGACGCAGAGCCCCCATCTGACTCAAGGCTGACCACGGATGCACGAGTGAGCCCACACAAGATCAAAAACACTCCCTAGCTAAAAGCCCAACCCAAACTGTAGACCCATACAGCCATAAGCTAAATTAATAATTATTGTTTTGAGCCACTAAGTTTTGGGGTGGCTATTTCAGCAACAAACGCTAACTGAGGCAAGGTTATGACAGTGCAGTGGTTGATAACCAATGACCAATGTCTTGGTTATGTAAACACAAGACCACCTCATTTCTACATGAAACAAACAAGTCATTTATGCAAACTAAACTTACCAAACACCTAATCTAATTCAAGGTTTGTTCAAGGTGCTGGGAGTACAATAGTGTACAAGACCAGCTGAATTCCTTCCTTCCTTGAACTTTTATTTAGTGACTCATAGAAACAAAAGCAAGTTAAAAAAGTAAATATAGGGGTGACTCATAGAAACAAAAGCAAGTTAAAAAAGTAAATATAGGCCTGGGTGGCTCAGTGGGTTAGCTGCTGCCTTCGGCTCAGGTCATGATCTCAGGGTCCTGGGATCGAGTCCCGCATCGGGCTCTCAGCTCAGCAGGGAACCTGCTTCCTTCTCTCTCTCTCTGCCTGCCTCTCTGTCTACTTGTGATTTCTTTCTGTCAAATAAATAAATAAAATCTTTTAAAAAAAAAGTAAATATAGAATATAGTGGGCAATAACAAAATGTTCTGTAAGATAAAAATAAAGTTGGAAAAGAGGACAGACAGTAATGGGGAGGCTACATTTCTTAGGGTAGTCAGAGACAGCCTTGCTGAAAATGAAATTTGAACAAAATATAAAGTACAGGAGTGAGCCATATGGAAATCCACAGCAATGGTACCGTTCAATGGGACATTTTAAGTCAAAATTATATTTGAGTGGCCCCATAAAGATCTCAGTACAGGATTCCCTTTGTGTCTTTTGGCAGTGATTTCATAATCTTGCCTAGCATTCATACCTATCTTGTCATCAGATCTTCACATTTTAGATTTAATATTTGTCCTATAAATTGCTGAAAAGATATTTCTGGCAGGTTGAAGAATTTTCTGATGTTAAATTTTAAATGGTAGGCAAAATCATATTTCCATGATTAAAGCAACATATTCCTCTTAGGAAATCCAAATTATTTCTCTGGTAATCTTTTATTAGATTTTTAAAAATATGTGTACCTAAGTCTCTCTTCTTTTAATCCCTCAGAAAACATCTTTAAGGTAAAGTAGGCCTATTGTTTTTGCTCCTATTGTTTTTGTTTTAACAAAGGGTATTATATAGTTTTTTTTGAAACATTGTATAATTGCGGAATTTTTTTGTTCGTTGTGAAACAAAAATTGAATGAGACATGGAGACAAAGCTTTATAACTTGTGTTCTGTGTTTGATTATTAGAAAACACTATGGAGGAGCACCTGACTAACTCAGTTGGAAAAACGTGTGACTCTTGATCTTATGAGTTCGAGTCTCACATGGGGTTTAGAGATTACTTTAAATAAATAAATTAATTAATTTTTTTAAAAAGAAAATAATATTGAACCTTTCAATTTATTTGCAGAATTCTAGAAGTGTCTGGTATGTACCATAGAAAAAAGCAAGTTAGTTGACAGCTAGTTGACTTCCAACAACAATGGGTGCAACAAATGGGTGCACCAAAATGGGTGCAACAAATGCACCCATTTCCCTTTAACAGTCAAAACAAATCATCCTCTACAAACTTGATCTACATCTGCATTGGAATTCATACAATGGTTGAGTAAAATGTGAGGTTTGGAAACACATTTCACCCTGTGGTTGAGCCTAGAACAGTGTGGTAAAGACTGCTGGGACAGCGGCACCTGGGTGGCTCAGTGGGTTAAATCCTCTGCCTTCAGCTCAGGACATGATCCCAGGGTCCTGGGATCGAGCCCCACATCGGGCTCTCTGCTCTGCAGGGAGCCTGCTTCCCTTCCTCTCTCTCTCTCTGCCTGCCTCTCTGCCTACTTGTGATCTCTGTCTCTCAAATAAATAAATAAATAAAATAAAAATTAAAAAAAAAAAGAAAGAAAGACTGCTGGGACAAAGCTGGACCACATCTCCCAGCCTCTCTTCATGTTACAAGTGATCATGTGATTGCATTCTAGCCAATACAATGTGAGCAACAGTGTTCAGGCCATGACAAGTCCTGATCCATAAAAATTCACATGTAGGCACTTATATTCTTTCCCCTTCATTTGGCCAAGTTTCAGTATCCAGGGGATCTGTGTAAGTCTGTTCTGAAGCTGCCACAGCCTCCATCAGTCTGGGTCCCCAAAAAACTTTGGGAAGATTGCCTCTTGAATGAGAAATAAATCTTGTTCCTGTGCTGTAAGCCATTATGATTGGCAAGGGACAGGGAGTTGGGGGCTACTGTTTTGCAGCTTGACATCTCTCAATGAACACAGGAAGGATCTACCTTTCTGCTATACTGCCCATGTTAGATAAACAAATACACAAGAATACACAGAATGCCAAGGCAGGCAGAATGTTGAATGAAAACAACTATGGAAAAAGAAAATACCAACAATGAAATTTCATCAACATGTATGTCTAAGAAAACCTTGTTTCTAAATAGAGATCATATTCCTATGTCTTTTTGATTCCTAACAGGGGGGAAAGATGTTGACTTGATAGCACATAGTCACAAAGTACTCAATGAATGAATGAATGCATGCATGAATGAGTGAAGGATGCAGGCTTAGAAAAACTTGAGTAATGTTAGGTGACACAGGTTTTACCGAATATTCTGCCATGACACAGCTGTGTGCATATTATATGTGTTTCTCTCTCTGAACATTAGCTTCTCCCTTGTGAAAGTACAGGATGTAACTAAATTTTTCCAAGCTGGAAAGTCTGAGCCCTCTTTCTAAGGGTAACTGGTCCCTTCAGGTGAGTGAGAAAGACATAAAAGGCCCAAGGTGACTGTAGTGTGAGAACACAGTTGTAGAGCCTGGGAAGCCAATGTCTGTTAGGATTTGGACCACAGTATGAGCTGCCTCTTTGGTTTCTGGGGTGTTCCAGCCTGAGTACCTACCAAAAAACTCATCAAAGCAACTGTTAAATCCAAAGAGGTCCTAGAAGGTCTGTGGTCTGAACTCACTGGCATCACAGGTAAATAATACAAATGAGACCCCCAAGGTTAAGTCACACTGTTACTTCTCCCAGCCAAGGCTAGAATTTACATTCCTGAACTTGCAACTCAGGGTACTTTCTTCAGATTCTCAACAAGTCATATGATGTCTTCCCATGTTTAGCCTTATCCAGGCTTAAAACTATATATAACCCATGTGATAAGAATACATTTTATTTTATTTAGTTGGTTGGGTGGTTAAAAATATTTTGTGTTATCAAGATCTCACCACATCTTTTCTGCTATAACAACTGTAGCAGTAGTTAGACCTCTGAGTGAGCTGTTTGTAGACCTCTAAATTGATTCCACTTCTCATTTTTGCTTTCAATATATACACAAAATACAATAGTCAGAATATTCTCAAAATCTTTTGTGACAGGTTTTCCAGTCTGCCATTCTTCCCAATTGAGAGGGATGTTATGGTCTTTGTCCAGAAATACACCATTTTGTAACTTTCCTTGGCCAAATATTCACAGGCTGATCCTACAAACCCAACCTCTAATCCCAGCACACATATTTGTTGTAATTCCTAGGATAGTGTGGTTTTAGTCAGCAAAGCAGGAAATGTGAAAGAAAAACCAGTGTGAGAGATAAATGCTACTGAGTTTGTCCAAGACAAATGATATTACCAGGACACAATGAAGAATGCTGAAGGAAAGAGGGAACTCGTAAATGTCATCAGAAATTTCAATACTGGGAGCTGACACAGAAGAGACAAATAAGAAATATATGGGGCACCTGGGTGGCTCAGTGGGTTGAGCCGCTGCCTTCGGCTCAGATCATGATCTCGGGGTCCTGGGATGGAGTCCCGCGTCGGGCTCTCTGCTCAGCGGGGAGCCTGCTTCCCTCTCTCTCTCTCTGCCTGCCTCTCCATCTACTTGTGATTTCTCTCTGTCAAATAAATAAATAAAATCTTAAAAAAAAAAAAAAAAGAAATATAGCTAAGCCCTTAGCTCATTCATTCATTCAATGGGCACCTGTTAAGTTGTGGAAACTTGCCACGCCCAGCAAAAGGAAAGCCAGTCCACTTTTGCCGCACTGTTTTGATTATTGTAGCTTTAGAGCAAATTGTGAAGTCAGGTAACATCAGTCCTTTGACTTTGTTCTTTTCCTTCAGTATCAAGTTGGTTATTCTGGGTCTTTCACCTCTCCATGTAAATTTTAGAATCAATTTGTCATTATCCATAAAATAGCTTGCCAGGATTTTTGTTGGGATTGTGTTAAACAATAGATCAAGTTCTAGACAATACCAAGTCCTCCTATCCATGAACACAGAAAATCTCTCCATTAACTTAGTTCCCCTTTGATTACTTTCATTCAAGTTTTATAGATTTACTGATATATATCTCTGGTATATTTTTGTTAGATTTATTCCTAAATATTTTATTTTGGTGGGTGCTAATGTAAATAATATTGTGTTTTAAAATTTAATTTCCACTTGTTCACTGCTGCTATAGAGAAAAGTGATTGGCTTTTGTATATTAACCTTATGTCTTTGCAACCTTGCTATGATTGCTTATTAGTTTTGGTTTTTTAATCAGTCCTTTCACATGTTCTACAAAGACAGGCATATTAATTATTAACAAATACTTTTTTATTTTTTTCCTTCCTAGTTTATATATCTTTTATTTCCTTTCTTGGTCTTACTGCCTTAGCTAAGATGTCCACTACAATGTTGAAAAGGAGTAGTAAATTGGAACATCTTGCCTTGTTCTTGATCTTAGCAGGAAAGTTTCCAGTTTCTCCCCATTAACAATATTGTTAGTTGTAGGTTTTTTATAGGTGTTCTTTATTGAATTGAGCAATTTCCCATCTATACCTACTTTGTGAAGAGTTTTTATAAATGAGTGTTAAGTTTTGTCAAAGGTTTTTTATACATCTATCGATATGATTATGTGATTTTTCTTCTTTAGCCTGTTGATGTGATAGTTTCTATTAACTGCTTCTCAAATATTGAGCCAGGTTTACATCCCTGGGATAAATCCTACTTTGGTAATGATGTATAATTCTTTTTATACATTGTAGGTTTTTTTTTTAAGATTTTATTTATTTATTTGACAGAGAGAAATCACAAGTAGATGGAGAGGCAGGCAGAGAGAGAGAGGGAAGCAGGCTCCCCGCTGAGCAGAGAGCCCGATGCAGGACTTGATTCCAGGACCCCAAGATCATGACCCGAGCCGAAGGCAGCAGCTTAACCCACTGAGCCACCCAGGCGCCCTACATTGTAGGTTTTGATTTGCTAATTTGTTTAGACTCTTTGCATATTTGTTCATGAAAGATGCTGGTCTGTAGCTTTCTTGTAATGTCTTTGGTTTAGGTATTATAGGGTAATTTTGGCCTCATTAAATGAGTTAGGAAGTATTCCCTCTGCTTCTATCTTCTGAAAAAGATTGTAGAGAATTGGTATCATTTCCTCCTTAAATATTGGGTAGAATTTATCAGTGATCCCATCTGGGCCTGATGTTTTCTCTTTTGGGAAGTTACTGATTATGATTCTATTTCTATAACAAACTTAAACCTATTCAGGGTCTTTATTTCTTCTTGTGTGCAATTTGGCAGGTTATGTCTTTCAAGGAATTGATCCACTTCATCTAGGCCATTGAATTTAGGGGTTTGGGGGCGCAAACTCATTCATAGCCTTTAATTATCCCTTTGGTGTCCATGACCTCTGTAGTGATGTCCCCCTCTCATTTTTTTTAATTGAAGTATAGTTGACATAAAATATTATATTAGTTTCGGATGTACATCATAGTGATTCTTCGGTTATATACATTACACTGTGCCCACAATGAAATATGTAGTTACCATCTGTCACCATACAAAGTTATTGTATTCCCTATGCTGTACTTTTCATTCCCATGCATTATTTATTTTATAATTGGAAGTTTATACCTCATAATTCCCTTCACCTTTTTCACCCACTTCATTTTTTATTTAGTAAGTGTTAGTTCTTTTTCTTTTTTAATTAGCCTATAAAGAAGTTTATTAATCTTTCAGGGCTTTTGCTTTTGTTTATTTTCTCTACTGATTTCTTGTTTTAAATTTCATTAATTTTTGCTTTAATTTTTATTATTTGTTTTCTTCTACTTCCTCTGGATTTAATTTGTTCTTCTTTTTATGTTTCCTACAATGAAAGCTTACGTTATTGACCTTAGATTTTTCTCCTTTTCTAATACAAGCTCTCAATGCTATAAATTTTCCTGTAGGCACTATTTTCACTGCATCTCACAAATTTTGGTAAGTCTTGTTTTCATTTTCATTTACTTCAAAGTATTTTTAAATTTATCTTGAGATTTATTCTTTGATTCATATGTTATTTAGAAATATGTTTTTTAATTTCCAAGTAGGTTGGGATTTTCTAGCTATCTTTCTGATGTTGATTTCTAGTTTAATTCTATGGTGGTATGAGCATTCATTGTATGATTTCTATTCTTTTAATTTATTAAGGTGTGTTTTATGGCCCAGAATGTAAGTAGTGAATTAGTGAATATTTCATGTAAGCGTGAGAAGAATGGATATTCTGTTGTTGTTGAATGAAGTGGTTTATTGATGTCAATCATATACAGTTGATGGTACTGTTGAGTTCAACTTTATCTTTACTGGCAGTGGATACATCTATTTCTCCCCTCAGTTTTATCAGTTTTAGTTTCAAGAATTTTGACACCCGTTAGATGTATACACATTACTGATTGTTATGTCTTCTTAGAGAGCTGACTGTAATGTAATGTCCCTCCTTACCCCTGATAATTTTCCTTAATCTGAAGTTGGTTCTTTGTGAAATCAATATAGTTATTCCATTCCAAAATCATTCTATGACTCCAGTATCACCCTGATACCAAAAGCAGATAAAGACCCCACAACAAAGGGAAATATAGGCCAATATCTCTGATTAATATAGATGCAAAGATCCTCAACAAAATATTAGCAAACCAAATCCAACAATATATTTAAAAAATCATACACCATGAACAAGTGGGATTTGTTCCCGGGATGTAAGGCTGGTTTCAATATGCATAAAACAGTCATCGTGATACATCACATTAATAAGAGAAAGGATAAAAACCATATGATCATTTCAGTAGATGCAGAAAAAGCATTTGACAGAGTACAACATCCATTCATGATTAAAACTCTCTGCAAAGTAGGACAAGAGAGAGCATTCCTCAACATAGTAAAGGCTTTATATGAAAAACCCATGGCTAACCTCATACTCACCGGTGAAAAATTGAGCGCTTTTCCGCTAAGGTCTGGAACAAGACAAGGATGTCCACTCTCACCACTTTTATTCAACATAGTACTGGAAGTCCTAGCCACAGCAATTAAACAATAAAAAGAAATAAATGGCATCAAATTGGTAAGGAAGAAGTAAAATTCTCACTCTTTGTGGATGACATGATACTATATATAGAAAACCCAAAGAACTCCACCAAAAAACTATTAGAACTAATAAATACATTAGTAAAGTTTCAGGATACAAAATCTGTTGTATTCCTATATATGAATAATGAAGCAGCAGAAAATGAAATTGAGAAAACAATTCCATTTATAATTGCACCAAAAATGATAGAATATCTAGGAATAAACTTGACCAAAGAGGGGAAACACCTGTATTCTGAAAACTATAAAACACTGATGAAAGAAATTCAGGACAATTCAAAGAAATGCAAAGACATTTCATGCTCATGGCTTGCAAGAACAAATATTATTACAATTTCTATACTACAGAAAGCTCTATGATTTAATGCAGTCCCTATCAAAATACCAACAGCATTTTTCACAGAACTAGAACAGTCATAAAATTTGTATGGAACCACAAAAGATCTTCAATAGCCAAAGAAATCTTGAAAAAGAAAAACAAAACTGGAGGAATCATTATGCCAGACTTCAAGTTATAGTACAAAGTGGAAATAATTAAAACAGTATGGTATGGGTATAAAAATAGACATATAGATCAATAGAACAAATAGAAAGCCCAGAAATAAACCCATAATTTTATGGTCAATTGATTCGTTGCCAAAGGACAATGAAGAAAAGACAGTCTCTTCAACAAATGATATTGGGAAAACTGGACAGCTACATGCAAAAGAATGAAACTGGACCACTTTCTTTCACCATAAATGTAAATTAAAAAATGGATTAAAGGCCTAAATGTGAGACCTGAAACCATAAAAATCCTTGAAGAAAGCATAGGCAGTAATTTTTCTGACATAGACCATAGCAACATTTTTCCAGATATATCTTCCGAGGCAAGGGAAATAAAAGCAAAAATAAACTATTGGGACTACATCAAAATAAAAAGTTTCTACACAGAGAAGGAAACAGTCAACAGAGCTAAAAGACAACATCTACATCTTTGGGATAAAAGCCTAGTAGTACAATTGCTGGGTCATAGCGTAGCTCTTTGGGGACCCTTCATACTGTTATCCAAAGTGGCTGGACCAGCTTACATTCCCACCAACAATGTAAGGGGGTTCCCCTTTCTCCACATTCTTTCCAACATTTGTTGTTTCCTGCCTTGTTAATTTTTGCCACTCTAACTGGTATAGGGTGATATCTCATTGTGGTTTTGGTTTGAATTTCCCTGATGGCTACTGATGTTGAACATTTTTTCATGTGTCTGTTGGCCATTTGTATGTCTTCTTTGGAGAAGCGTCTCTTCATGTCTTCTGCCCATTTATTGACTGGATTGTTTGTATTTAGCATGTTGAGTTTGAGAAGTTCTTTATAGATCTTTGATACCAGCCTTTTATCTGTACTATCATTTGCAAATATCTTCTCCCATTCCGTGGGTTGCTTCTTAGTTTTACTATTTCCTTTGCTGTGTAGAAGCTTTTTATCTTGATGAAGTCTCAAAAGTTCATTTTTCCTTTTGTCCCCCTTGCCTTTGGAGACATGTCTTGAAAGAAGTTGCTGTGGCCGGGGCACCTGGGTGGCTCAGTGGGTTAAAGCCTCTGCCTTCGGCTCAGGTCATGATCCCAGGGTCCTGGAATCGAGCCCCACATCGACTCTCTGCTTGGCAGGGAGCCTGCTTCCTCCTCTCTCTCTGCCTGTTTCTCTGCCTATTTGTGATCTCTGTCAAATAAATAAATAAAGTCTTTAAAAAAAAAAAAAAGAAGAAGTTGCTGTGGCTGATGTTGAAGAGGTTACTGCCTATGTTCTCCTCTGGGATTTTGATGGATTCCTATGTCACATTGACGTCTATCCTGCATTTAGAGTTTATCTTTGTGTAAGAAAACGGTCCAGTTTCATCCTTCTGTATGTAGCTGTCCTATTTTCTCAGCACCATTTACTCAAGAGATTGTCTTTACTCCATTGCATACTTTTTCCTGATTTGTCAAAGATTAGTTGACCATGGAGTTGAGGGTCCTTTTCTGGGACCCTTTCTCTTTTCTATTCCATTGATCTATGTGTCTATTTTTGTTCCAATACTGTGCTGTCTTGATGATCACAGCTTTGTAATATAGCCTGAAGTCAGGCATTGTGATCCCCCCAGCTTTGCTTTTCTTTTTCAACAATCCCCTGGCAAGTCGGGGTCTTTTCAATTTTCAAAAGTTTGAATGTGATGTGTGTAGGTGTCATTCTTATGGCATTTACCCTGCTGGTATTCTCTGAGCTTCCTGGATTTCTGGTTTGATGAGTGATATTATTTGGGGGGGGGGGGAGTTCTCAGTGATTAGTGCTTCAGTTCCTTTCTTTCTTCTCCTTCTGGAATTCCCGTTATACATTAAATCTTTTGTAGTTGTCCCACAGTTCTTGGTTATTCTCTTCTATTTTTTTTTCAGTCTTTTTTTCTTTTTGCTTTTCAGTTCTGGAAGTTTTACTAATATATCCTTAAGCTAAGAGATTCCTTCCTCAGCCATACCTATTCTACTAATGAGCCCATTAAAGGCATTTTTTGTTTCACTTACAGTATGTTTTTTCTCTAGCATTTCATGTTGATTCTTTTAAAATCTCCATCTCTTTCCTTATATTACCCATCTGTTTTGCATATTATTTACCTTTCTCATTAGATCCATTAGCATATTAATCACAGTGGTTTTAAATACGTGGTCTGATAATAATTCCAACATCCCTGCCATATCTGGGTCTGGTTCTGATCCTTGCTGTCTCTTCAAACTGCTTTTTGCCTTTTAGTATGCCTCCTTATTTTTGGTTGAAGGGTGGACATGATGTGCTGGGTAAAAAGAACTGGTAAATCCACCTTTAAGGTGGGGAGGAAAAGCATTCTATGGTCCTATGATTAAATCTCAGTCTTTTAGTGAGTCTGTGGCCCTGAACTATGAACTTTATAAGTGCGTCTCAGTTTTTTAATTTTTTTAACCCTGTTAGGTGGTACAAGCTGACTGGAGTTGGTATTTCCCTTCTCCTGGTCAGTTAGGCTCTGATAATAACCTCGTAGATTAAGGCTTTTATAAACAGCTTCTCTTAAGGGAAGGCTTTATTGGGGAGAACAGAATGCTCTAGCACATTTCAAATGGTTACTTTTCCCCTCCATCTGCCAAATGACTAAATGCATTTTTTTTTCTGTGATTTTCACTGTGATAACCTGGTTGAGCTCCTGGAAATAAGACTCACAAACATGTGAAGGCCACCCTCTGACTGAGCCCTCTGGAATTTTTATGTCTTAGACATAGCTGAGCCTCTAGTAACTCATCGATTCCAGTTCAAGTGTCCTATCCTGGTACTGGTTCCTGTGGAAGTTTCTGTTCCTGGGTTTCTGGCCCTCAGAGTTGTGTTTCTCTTTATCTTCCTGTTTGTCTCTCCAGTTTTAGGGGCAGAATTTGGTCCTGTGACCTTACCTGTCTGACGAATCTAAGAAGAGTCATTGATTTTTCAGTCTGTTCAGCATTTTACTTGTTGTTAGGATGGAGTGATGACTTCCAAGCTCCTTACATGCTAGACCAGGGAACTTCCGTTTTAACAAAATCACCATCACGGTTCAGTGAGAAAGAAAGAGAGAAGCCAGAGCTTGAGAACTGGGTTTAAAATCCATGTTCCCTCTTGTTTGTTACTGATTCATGGGCAATTTTGGAGGTGAGTGGGCAATAAGGTAACTTTTATTTTTACTTTTTTTGGTGGGTTCTTTTGTTTCCATTTTACTTTATTTTATTTCTTTTCAGTGTTCCAGCATTCATTGTTTATGCACCACACCCACAGAGTGCTCCATGCAATATGTGCCTTCCATAATACCCACCACCAGACTCACCCAACCCCCCACACCCCTCCCCTCCCAAACCCTCAGTTTATTTCTCAGAGTCCATTGACCCATGGGCAATTCAATCCACTAGTTTGAGTTCAGTTTTCTCTTCTGTAAAAAAGGATATTGATATGTAGTTTTTCAAATATATATATATATATGTACATATTTGAAATATATATATACTTGAATATACATATATATGTGTATATATATATATGTATTCATATTCTATTCTAGCCCAAGATCTGGTGAGTCATAAGTCTCCAAAAATTGTTAGTTCCTTTCCCCTTCCTCTTATCAATTGCCACAATAAACCACTTAATCTCCCTGAGGCTGTTTCTTCATCTTTCAAATGGGGATAATGATGCCTAAGCTTACAAACTTACAGGACTGTTTTGATAATCAAAGAGTCAATGTATGTTATCATACTTTAAAAAAAAATAGGGTAAGTTATTAAACAAAGACAAGGCAAGAATATTAGCACCATAATAATAATTATTACTATCATTACAAATATTCAGAGCTGTGCCTGACTCACCTGTCTTTATGAGGTTTAACGCTAAATCAGCAAAGTCTTAAATGATGATCCAGCCTGAGCTATTTTCCAAACCAAACTGATCATTTACTTGCTTTAGCATTTTTTGTCTTCAATAATCAAAGCTCTTTGTCTCCAAGAATTTATAAGACTTGTCAAGTTTTCAGTTACCTTTCCTGAATTTGATAAGCCCATGCCATAGAAGACTGCGAACAAAAGGCTACAGTTCTCCCTGCTCCCATTCCAAGGGGCAGTCATTCTGTCTTAGGTTCACAAGTGCCAGGATTTTGCCCACTCTCTCCTCCCTGCCAATGGAGATGGTTTTGAGTCATGCAGCATGTAAACCATCAACTACTCCTTAAGACCAAGGGATCAATTGCAGTGAGCATTCTTTTTTTTTTTTTTTTAAGATTTTATTTATTTATTTGACAGGCAAAGATCACAAGCAGGCAGAGAGGCAGGCAGAGAGAGAGGAGGAAGCAGGCTCCCTGCTAAGCAGACAGCCGATGTGGGGCTCCATCCCAGGACGCTGGCTGAAGGCAGAGGCTTTAACCCAGTGAGCCACCCAGGCGCCCCATCACAGTGAGCATTCTGAGCACTGCACAGCTCGTATTCCCTCCGGGGCTTCTCACCTGCCAGAATGTCCCACTTGGCCTTTTGACCCTGCCAGGCTTAAGTGACCAACCAACTATTGCCAATATTCCAAGATCTTCCCACACTTATCTTTGTCTCACCCCTTAATAACTTGCATACAATATTTTCTTGGACCTCATTCCCTCGGGGTTGCCAAATTAGGTCTCTGTCCTGCACACTGAAACTCAGGAAGCTGCCCCACAACCAGCACATCCTTCATTTTCCCTGCATCCTTTTCTGCTACTTCAAGTGAAAGAGTACTTTGTTGTCAATGGATACTAAGCATCTTGCATAATTACTTGTAACTAAACTGTTGCCATGATGTCTTGCTTAAAAAAAAAAAAAAAAATCCTATTGCCTGATCTTGCACAGTCAGCAGTTTTCTTTACGGCGCCGTTCATTACTGTCCTCGCATTAATCCCGTGCACTGTAATGCCTCCCCAGTATGAGCTTTCCTTTCCTCTTCATATAGTTTGCTTTTCACTGTAGCTGCTGAGCCGCATAAATCAATACAATGCGCACCATAAACACCACAAGTGCTAACCCTGCCAATTGGCTCGCTTTAATTGGTTTCAGCTAAAAACCTGTAAACCTATTTGAAGTGAAAAAGCAGACAAATCAAAGGCAAGATGAATGCCCTGAAAGCCCTCCCTGAGCCAGGGGTTGCGAGCTCCAACATGGTATTTTTCATCTCTGTCGTGGGTTTTTTCCATTCCTCTCTGGATCTTTTTTACATCCCAGGTATCGTGCTTCAGCTGCCTCCACATTTATAATTACAGAAAAGAAAGTGTAAATACTCCAGAGGCCGAACGGTGCATTTTAGCGAATATGCACTTGAATAACATATGTATCCCCCCACAATCAGCGATCTTTCATGGAGCTCTTCTTTATAAGTAAACTCAAGCCCTGAAGAGTTCTTCCTTAGCGGTCACACAGGAATGGCAGATTCGCTGGACATTTCTATCACCATGCTGTTTTTTTTTTTTTTAAACCCATGGCTTTGTTTGTTTCAAAATGCATTTATGTTTCGATTTGCATCGCTGCAGGACTGCCTATGGTTCAGATATTATCCATTCGTTTATCCGCAGTGACAACAGTGCCTCGGGTACCGCTTGGTTTCCAAGAGCCTATGTTCTGTTGAGGCTGAGGTGACTGGATAAAGCCACTTCACTTGAAGGAGTCCTGGTCAAGGGTCTATGGGAATGGCCTCTTCAACAGCCCCTTCTGAAGTTGGCAACAATCCACTTTCTTCCTCTTGCCTCAGGTGAAGACTCTAGTCAAGCAAATGACCTAGTCTATGATCAGAGCCACTGAGCCAGGGACCCTTTTCTAGAAGGTTCCAAGTCTTGTCAAGCATGCAGTGGTATTTGAACAAGAAAGCTCATGTGTTCAACCAATGATAATTAAAAATGTGTGTTAAAGCAGCCACAGAAAAATGCCCTGGGTTGAAAGATAGCAAGGTTGACACTCACAGAAGGGCTTGTCAAACAGTAAAACGTGCACTATATATATACATACACACACACACACACACACACACACACACTACACACACACACACAAACACACCCAGCATCAGAGGAAAGGAGTGTTCATTGGGCATGTGTTTCAGGAGTGCAGGCAGTGTCTCACAACCAGGGCCATCCCTTAGACAGTTGCCACATCTAAATTAGCATTTCAATAACACAATCATTTCATCACACTCTTGAAACCACTTTTATCTTCCATTTTATTTAAACAGTGACTGCGGCCAAATTTTATGAGAGACTATGTACTAAAGCAGCCCCAAACTCAATTCATAAATCTTACACCCAATTCAGAGAGCACAAATGCAGTCATCTGGCATGTTCGTTTAGATCTTTCTTTAGTGTTATTTTATGGTTCTCATTAGCAGCCCCCAAAATGCTACCAGCACAATTATCAGGGTTCACTCTGAGGTTGAATTTCTAGTCACACCCGCAGAATAAGGGCAATGGTATAAGGTATCTCCCACTCAGTGTCAACTTACATACAGAAAGATCACTACTAGGGCAATTTTACAAACCAGTCATCAGAGCATGCCCGTTGATCAGAGACTCAGAATAGGATGCACAGAATATCTCATCACAATATGTGCAGGTCAAGGTAAAATAATGTGCAAGTGCAGAGCTCAGTGTTCCTGGTTTTGATGAAGTCATCATCAAAGTGATCTCTTTCCCTGAGTTTTCGCCTCCTGTGATGTCACACTACCCCTCCTTCCTTAACCCTCTGCTTAGATAACACAGCCACAACTTCATTTATTCTAAGTACTGAGTCTCCCACTTTAGGATACCTTGAAGAAGCTGTTTTTAAGCTGATGGATCACAGACTATTCCATGATACTGGTGTGCTCTTCAAAATAAAAATGTTCCCAGTCTGTTTAGTTGCTGCTATGTAGATAAGGAAGGGGGCAGGTGAGGAAGCAGTTGGGTGTATGATATCTGGCAATAAACAATTGAAACGAGTTGGAAAATGCTTTTCTTTGTAGCCTGTATTACAAATTTACTAGGAATAAAAAAAAAAATCACCTCATCAACTCTGTTTCAGTGAATTGAGCTATTTAGGGTATACTGCAAGATGACAGCCCGGGATTTTCCACAGATAAGCTCACCTAGGTGTTCAGAGGACTATCAGTTTTCTATAGTTTGTTCATAAACACACAGAAACAGGTAGGTTTCCCGGTACAGAATTTTCTTCCTAACTTTCTTTTCCCTTAACATCCCTACCTCCACCAAATCTAGGGGAGAAAAAAAAAAAACCAAACAGTTGTCTGGGTTTTGGCAAATACCATGTTGACAATCCTCATCTAATTGTAGGCTCATTAGAAGATGTTGAAAGTAGAATTCTTCTGATCTGACATTCCGCCTTTTCTTTTTCTTTTTTCTTCCATGGATCATTTCATGTTTAATCTTTAAAGTTAAGATAAATCTCTACAGGAAAAGCAAAATATCCCTTTAATGCAAGTGTATACATAGCTTAACCTTTTCACAAAAATAATTTTCATTTAGCTAAATAGCTTAAATATTAATACCACTGAAAGAGACTCAATGCAAGATTGCAGAAGGCAGAAGGATGGTGCCAATTTCTAGCTATAATTAAGGTTTCACTATGCTCGAGTTTTCATGATGGTGAATGCGTCTACCTTGTGGTGGAATGAGCTGGGCTATGTGTTTAGAATGTGGGGCTTATTGAGAACATAATAGTTATGCTTTTTTAGTAGCAGATCCTATTCATGTTCACTCTTTGTATCCCTACCCTGAATAAAAATGCATTCATGATAATACATTCAGAGAACATTTCAAGAAGACTGAAAAACCACTGGTGTCTCATCACTTCCAAAAAGGCAACACCTCTTTGTTGCCTAACATACTCATGTATTCTAGCCAAGTAGCCCTTGGAATAGCCCTTCAGAATTCTAGCCAGTGCTCCTTCTTTGGAGCCATATAATTTGTTTTGGGAGAAACTGATCCATGCACTTTTCCTTCTAACTTCATTACCCTGGTCCTTATTCCATAGATCTGGATGTTGCGACAAAGTGTCCCAGCCACCTTGTCTCCCTCCAATCTGTTAAAGGGATTAAAGGAAACCTCATTTAAACTGGAGTCCGAAGGCCAGAAGGTGGCGCTCTCATGCCCTATTACCTGACTTCCCTTGCATTCCCAGCCAAAAAAGCAGTGCTTTTTTTATCCCATAAGAAGGAAGGAAGACTTTCTCTTTGCCTGGCAACAGCCCAACCAATGAGAGACTGTCATAACTCAGCCAATGAAAAGCCCAGTCTAGACAATGGCCTTTTGGTTTATAACAGCCCCTCCCAACACGCCCCCTTTCCTCTATAAAAAAGCATTTCTCTCTTTTGTTTTCAGAATTTGCCTATGGTTTGGCTACGTGTAGCCTGGATGTCTCAGACTGCAATTTTCTGCCATTTCTGAATAAACCCATTTTGCTGACAAAATAACCGGCTGTTTTATTTTTAAGTTTAACAAGTCTAAGTGGTAATTCTGAGCCAAATGCCCCTGCCACAGTTCAGAACAACCTCCGCTATCTAGGTACTTTGGGGTTTTGTGCCCTCACAATTCAAATAAATTTGGAAAGTTTTCCCACGTCTCCAACCAGTACTTTGCTTGTCATGGAAAGGCAAATGAAAGGGAAGACTTGACGTGGCAGTATTATTCCAGACATCTGCCCTTTCTTTGTCTTCTTTTTGAATGTCAACCAAAAGCATATTTTCATCTTTTAATAAGAATTGTGCAGGCAAAGTGAGATCGGCTAAACTTCTGGACGGCATTCCCCAGTGGCTTCCAAAATAAATGCATCAACATTCCTATTTAGCACCACCTGCAACAAAAGTCTATGGTCAGCGTTCAGGCTCAATAATGTAAAAATGAAAATTATTAGTTGGGAAATAGGTTTCAGGATCAGGTCTTTGGAGGATAACTTTAAACAGAAACATTCCTCTTGGAGACAGCCTTCAGAATGCCTTACAAGCACGCTGTATTTGGAATTTATCTACTAGTTTCATCCCTTTGAGTCACACTCATTCGTCTAAATCAAACAGCCTTCAAACACAAACTCAACATTGTGAAGTAAGGTAAATCTATTCTGTGTCAGCTTTTCCCAACTGAGTTTTCTCCAGAGAATTAAGCCCCACAGAAAATGATTTGAATGACCTTTTTCTCAATTCTCCCAAGGAAAGGTACTTTGCTAGTATTGTTCTAGATGCAGAGTAAACAAATTAATTCTTTATTTACAATGGGTGCCTTTAGGGCCTTAAGACTTAATTCTTCAGCCAGCCCTGAGAAGGGATGCTGGGTGTTTTAAAGAGCAGGAAAATGTCTTCACAAACTAATCTGTGCCGCAAGGTCCTCTGTGTCCCCAGACATTACTAGTATGACTACTCTACAACAACTCTTACTACTACTGGCACAAAGACGACAGAGAAAGCTTCCATGTGCCAACCAGTCACTATACTAAGCACTTAAAGCTCCCCTACTCATTTAAACAGTGCAACAGCTGTATGAGATGAGATTATTATTTTTCCATTGGACAGCCGGAGAGAGGGTAGTTGGAGAGGTTAACCAGCAAATGCTGCATTTGAACCCTGGGATTTTCTACTTCTTCACCACCAGGAGACAGGGGGAGTCACTCATACTGTGACAGGGGCGGAAGGGGTAGGGTTAAGGAAGTGACAGAGCTGAGAAAGCTGAGTTACTTGTTGAAACAAGCAGAAGAAGGGAGGAGGTCAGAGTGGAAGGCAGGTGGGTTAATGACCACAGCCAGAAAGGGCAAGGCACAAGGGAAGGGGAAAAAAAAAGGAAGACCAGGAAGAAGACTGGGACCCCAAATCTAGAAATCAATGGGAATCAGACCAGTAGTGGGGGGTGCTGAGGAGGCCACCAAGTCTCAGAGCTCTAGGGCAGTAGTTCAAATCAAATTCAAAAGAACATTTTAAAATGGTGAGGAGATCGAATTTCTTTCTTCCGAAGAAAGTGTAAGGATTTGTACAACTTTCTTCTCTCATTTCCCTTCACTGCCTACCCCAGCCTTCTTTTGATTCTTGAGGGATAGTGTGTCTAATATGAACTCTTCAAACTCAGTGTATGGGGTAAAGAAGAAAGTGGGACATGTCGGTCAAAAAAATGGGAGCAATACAGCATCGACTGCAAGCTGACTGCCTAGAGATGAAAGCTACGTTCAAGGTAGAATCTCATGGCTACAAGCCCAGTGGTTTCCCTTTATGTCTGAATAAATCTCTTGTCTCAATTTTTCCCTTCAGAGAAGATCCTATTTTTAAGGTTTTTTTAATAATAAAAATCAACTAATTTCTATAAATTAAAAAAAACAAAACAAAACAAAACAAGGCACTTGGATGCTCTGAAAGTTGAAATTGAGTACTCCAGATAGAGACATCCATATGAAATATCTCCTCTTTCCCATTTTGTAAAACTATTCCACTGATAGACTGAATTGCTTTGATGATAAGAAACTTACTTGTTTAAAATTCTCCTCAACTTTGGAAATGCGGTGTCAGATATCAGAGATATGCTATTTTTCTTCTTTTATGGCATTTTATTGGATGTAAGCTTTTGTAGCTTATAAGATGCACCATTATTTTGTGTACCACTAACAAAAAAGAGCTGCTATTCAAACTATAACCGACCACTAACTGAAAGAGACATCCTGGTTTTAGAGATGTTAAAATGTGGGAGGAAAGTGTGCCTTGGAAACAATGAAATATGGCGACTCCGTTCTTTATTGCAACTGCCCGCACAGTCCATATCCCGCTCAGGGAGTTTGGGTGCTGCTTTATTAAATCATACATCTGTCTACTGCTCACTGGGACAGCCCTGCTGAAGGACCTAAGACCACTGCTGCTTTTTCCTGCTTGACTTAGGTCTCAGCCCACTGAGAGCTGAGGACTGTAGTCCATAGCTCTCAGGAAACCCCCAGAAAACTAGCACAGGGCCGGGCACAGAGAAAGCACTCAGTCATAGCCTTTTCTGTTCACAAAGTCCTTTGAAATCAGACCTACAGAAGCCATGTTCTCTATTCTGACACATGCCACATGCATGAGATAGGCAGAGCAGGGATTATTGCCTGTGCTTTACAGAACAACATGGAAGGGCCCAGATTAAGTAGTCCCACACCCCCAAGGTCAGTCTGGGAGCAAATAGCGTTGCTACTGGGAAAGCCCACAGTGTCTTACTCACAGAGCAATACTTTTTCTTTTTTCTGTTACCTCTTTCTTCTCCTAAACTAAAATGTCAAATCTAGGGGCTCCATCTGGTATTTTCCGCTATTCTGGAGACCGGGAAGCACCACGAGAACCTGGTCCCTGTGGCGGCCCAGGGCACCTTGGAGCCAGGCGCACTGCAACGCCTGATTCCGCCTCTCTATTGACCTTGCCTTTCCTAACCCCTTCCCCACCCCCCAATCTCCCCCACCCACTAATGTTCCCACCTCACAAGCCAGAGAGCAAAGGGAGTCATAGCCAAGAGTTTAGGATTTGGATTCCCCATGAGTATTTCCTGAAATATATATGTATATAAATGTTATAAGAAAAACTAATCTCAAATTCTAGAATACCTGATTTCTTCTTATTGAGGTATAAAAGCAATGGCAACTCCACAAAAAGGTATGATTTCATGAGCCCAACAGGCTTTTCTCTCTGGAAAGGAAAAAACACTTAAAATACATTAGCTTTTCAGTTCTTTTTCCTTGCTGTAAAAAGGAAGATTCAACAGCAGAAATCAGAGCATTCAACTTGTGAAGATTTAGGAAAGAGGAGGATTATGGGAGATCATTTCCCCTTGATTTGAATCCCTTTTACCCCATCCCCCTTTTTGTTTTCAAAAAATGAAGAAGACTGTTCTTTTCATAAAGAGGGTCCCAGATGGGATTGGAACATCATGGGTGTCTCACTATAATGATACACTTTCTTTCCCGTTAAATAATAAAATATGCTGTAGAGTCGCACAACTCCTCAGACCCAGGGGCCATTAAACCAGGCTCATCAAGCACCATCCATGTGGAAAGATATGGATATATTTTTACCTGGCACATACATATTTCATTTGCAGCTGCCTCACAACCCTTGCTTCCTCATGGACCCACAGTCACTACTTCCCAAAACACAGAAGAGGGAAGGAGAGAAGGAGGGAGGGATGAAGGGAATGAAAGAGAGAAGGAAGGATGGAGAGAGAATAAATTTTATTGATGACTAGAGGAAAAAAGACGTGTAACATCTGCAAAGAAACCAACATGAAAGAGTACGTAGAATTCTTAGTAATGTAACTCCTAACTATTTTTTGTTTTATTTCATTTTGTTTTCCCTTGTAAGGTGACTTTTCAAGTGGTTAGATTTTAGTTGCCACAGGCTGGGTTTATAGTCACTTTCTGTTCTATTAATTGGGAATGATTGGATATTTAATCTTTATCAGAATTTCATTTTTCTTCCATTTTGGCCCCCACAACACCAAAACTGTAGGCTTAGGAAGGACCTGTTGAGGCTTATATGCTGAAGCCAAGTAAAGACACAAATCACGAATTCCACTGCAAAACCTACTAATTGTCATATTTTTGTAGAAGACTCTAATTAAATCCCATAGGAAAAGAACACCATGTAGTGGAAAAAGAAAAATCAGTCATTTAAACAACTCTGCTAAGAGCTTAAAATAGACACAGATGAACAACCTAGTAGTGCTTTTTTTTTTTTTTTTTCCAGGCTAGGGTAAGAAAAATCAGGAACAGAGAAATGTTGGGCTAGATAATAATATTCTAAGCATCTGAAAGGTAGCATCTATAAAAACTTTATGAGATGCGCTAAATTTATTCCAGACAAAAATCGTCATCGACTGACTGCCTGTTAGATTGTCTTTATTGTCTTTCTTTCTTTATAGAGCTGTCACAGGGAGATTCCTCATGCTCAACCAATCATGGAAGATTCCTTAAAAACCCTAGAGAAGAAAGAGATTGGTACATCAACCTAATCCATGCAGATGAAAACCCCTCCTCCAGTTCTACTGATAACAGCTGCCCAAAAAACCATAGCGTCTTTTATGAGACAGTCTTCAACAGAACAAATGACAAATCCCCCCAAACATAAAACAGATTTCTCACAAAGAAAAAGCGATAAACTCGAACCACAAAACCCTCACAAGGTTGAAAATATCCCTCTCACAGATACGAACGTGAAAAGAGACATCAGAAATGTATTCTTGTATTCTTCGTGATTTAGCTGTCCCAAATTAGTAAGGTCAACTCACAAAGTTTACATCGGTGCTCTGACAGCGTAGAACACTCACAGACACTCTAACACTCACAGACGTCCCAGGGCCAGGTGTCCCGTCCAAAGCCATGCTCCATTCCTACCTGATCAAAGATGCTTGTTTGATCTCACCGACCTTGGTCATGGTATTTCAAGACTGCTCAGGAATGTAAAAAGGTATGTGAAGGGAGAGCTGGTACAAGGGAGTTTCCTGGACTCCATTTCTCTCTTTCCTTCTCCAAAGCAGGACAGTGTTCTGTAAAGCTCTCTCTCAACATTTGTACCCCTGCAAAATGAGCACAGTGGCTTTTTTCCCCCACAAAACTCCATGTGCGTTTCCTATGTGTGTTTTGTGTGTGTGTGTGTGTGTGTGGAAATTTTTTTTTTAAAGTTTATTATGTTATGTTAGTCACTGTAGCCTCATTAGTTTTTGATGTAGTGTTCCATGATTCATTATTTGTGTCTAACACCCAGCATTCCATGCGATACATGCCCTCCATAATACCCGTCACCGGGCTAACCCCCACCCCCACCCCCATTGCCTCTGAAACCCTCAGTTTGTTTCCCGTAGTCCATAGTTTCTCTTGGCTTGTCTGCCGCTCTGTGAAATAAGTCAAGCAGAGAAAGACAATCACCGTATGGTTTCCTATGTGTTTTTTTTTTTTTTCTCTTCAAATGATTTTTATTTTTTTTTTGCCACTTATGGTAGTGTTTCACATATTAATTCCTTGTAGCCTTTTTCATTTTAATCTCTGTTTGTATCAATAACGGGTTTTTAGGTGGGAAAGTATCCATCAATGAGATCAAATCCACACAAAGAAAGCATAATGGACCAAACTTTTTTTTTTTTTTTTTTTTTGGCTATGTGTTTTTTTTTTTTTATTTTCCCCAATTTATTTATTTTCAGAAAAACATTATTCATTATTTTTTCACCACACCCAGTGCTCCATGCAAGATGTGCCCTCTATAATACCCACCACCTGGTACCCCAACCTCCCACCCCCCCGCCACTTCAAACCCCTCAGACTGTTTTTCAGAGTCCATAGTCTCTCATGGTTCACCTCCCTTCCAATTTACCCAAATTCCCTACTACTCTCTAACGCCCCTTGTCCTCCATGCTATTGGTTATGCTCCACAAATGAGTGAAACCATATGATAATTGACTCTCTCTGCTTGACTGATTTCACTCAGCATAATCTCTTCCAGTCCTATGTGTTTTTTTAAAGAAAATGAGGACTCCAGAAATGGCCCTCCCCCACCTCATCTCTACGTGGCCCCACCCTTTCTCTTCCCTCCCCTGCTTCAAAGAGGAGAGCAGCCTCCCTCTGTTGGAGACTAAGGTTTCCACCTGGGATTCAGCCTGGGCAGGCACCTTGCTCTGGCAGCAGTACCATGGCTCCCCTGCACCATCATGAACCTTTCCTCTTTGCCAGCCTGTTCTCCTCTACGTATAATGCAGATCTGCATATAATACAGATCTCTCCCACAGGAACAATTTTTCAAATTCCCTGAGGTGTGTGTTTCTTACCTTATCTATCACCCTGCTCTCCCCATCCCCTTACAGCTTCTTGGAGAAGGGACTGGCTCCCCCGAAAATCTAGCTCCCTTACCCCTCTCCCAACAGGGCTCTTGTCCAAGTCAATAAGAGCCTTGACTCACTTGATCCACAGAACCCTCCCCCGTCCTCCTTTCAGTTGCCTTCTCTTTGGAGCTTCAGATTTCCTTTCTGAAACTCTCTCCTCCTCTGACTTCCTGAAGGTCGTCTCTACTGTTTCTCCTCTATTTCTCTGGCCAGTCATATATTATGGCTTTTCTGCATCTTCTTCCACCCAGTTGGTCATGGGTTTGTCACATTCTTCACGTTCTTTGGTTTTCTCAGTCTACTTTCCTAGCTCCTTCCTCTGGGCCTGGCTTCTGCAATGACTGACAGATGGTGTTTACCACCGGCAACTTTGCCATGTGGCCCATGTCTCTGCCACAACTTTGTTTATGCCCCTGAAATAATTTTCCCAGTGAACATAGATCCCGTTTCACTTTAAGGCTTAAAATGCAGACAATCCTTAGAGAAGTAAAATTCCAGCAAATTCTTCCCTAAGAGGTCATTTTGATTGAAGCAGGAGAAGAAGAGACTCAAGTCAAATGTTGTCTATTCCTCAACTTTTCACATGTCATAAGTGGGATGATAACAGTGACCTTCTTTTTTTTTTTTTTTAAAGATTTTATTTATTTATTTGACAGAGAGAAATTACAAGTAGATGGAGAACCAGGCAGAGAGAGAGAGAGGGAAGCAGGCTCCCTGCTGAGCAGAGAGCCCGATGCGGGACTCGATCCCAGGACCCTGAGATCATGACCTGAGCCGAAGGCAGTGGCTTTAACCCACTGAGCCACCCAGGTG
Organism: Neogale vison; assembly: GCF_020171115.1. NCBI lineage: Eukaryota > Metazoa > Chordata > Mammalia > Carnivora > Mustelidae > Neogale > Neogale vison. The sequence goes on along the minus strand of NC_058098.1, from coordinate 88,505,091 downwards.
CCCCTAACAGTGACCTTCTTACATTAGCCATCAGAGAGATCAAAGTGTCTTGAAAATTTTTAAACTGTAATATCACTATTACTAACTGTCCTGTGTACAACTAGTTTTTATTCTGGGAAAACCCTCATGCCTTTCATGCCTTACACTCTTTTCTGAGGCAAAGAACAGCAGTTTTGATTAGAACACCTCTCAGAATTTTCCCCGGTATCTCTCTTTGTAAACCTGTTGAGTTGTCCCTGTCTGACCCTGAACTTACTAGAAAACTGAGTTTCACAATGGATGAGGGAAGGTATAATGTGGGCCAAGAAGAGACAGGAAAACAAGAATTCCTCATATAAATATGGCCTCAAATCTTTTTATATCTAGTAGGAATACTGGGGTAGGAATCATTGATACAAGAAAAGAAACATGTGTCTTAATGTTGTTCACAGTTCTGTCTAGTGTCAATTGTGTGCTTGCAGTGAACCCTTGCATACTTTCTCAGAATTTGGGAGGATAGGAAGGCTATAAGTTAGGAGGCTGGGCTCCTTGTTTTAGGATCCATGACTATTGTACACTGACTAATGAAATTCACCACCTATTTCTGGTTCCTTCTTTCTACCCTTGATGTTAGGTATATCCATGTGACTTGCTTTGGTCAAAGAAATGTGAGTAAAAGTGAAAAGTACACCTTTGGGCTGAATCTGTAAACATCTTTATGCAATTCATTCTATTCTCCTATTTGTTTCCTGCCCTGGCCAATGGAAACACTACAGAAGAACTGCCCATCAGCCTGGGTTCTGAGGTCAGGATAATGCAAAGAAGCACCCCCAGTCGACCTTCAAAGAATACGAGCATGAGCAAACCAGGCTTTTTTCTTTTTTTTATATAGTATCTCTAGATCTGGACTGGATAGTCTACTCTCATCTACCTAGCATCCTCAGCCCTACTTAATTAGGTCTTCTGCTAGCTTCTGTCTCCTTATTTCTCAACATGTTCCAACACAAAACAGAGATCTATTCATTTTTTTTATTGCTGTGCAACAAATTATTACAAATTTAGCAGCTTAAAATAACACCATTTGTCATCTCTACTTCAACAGGTCAAGAGTCTGGCATGACCCCTGCTCAGAAGGTCTCTGATCCAAATGCTATAGTCAAGGTGTTGGCCAAGGCCATGGTCTTATCTGAGGATTTTGATCCTCCTATAAGCCCATCCAGCTTGTTGACAGGATTTTGGTTTTGGTGGCTGTAGGACTGAGGCCCTTGGCACATGAAGGCCACCTTTCCCTCTGGACAGTTGACAACATGGGTGTGTGATTTCTTCCAGGCTAGCAGGCAAGTCTCTCTCTAGCAAAAAGGTTCACTGGATTGGGTCAGGCCCACCACAAATATCTCCCTTTTGACTAACTCAAAGTCAGCTAATCAGAGACCTTAATTACATCTGCAAAGCTTCCTCCATATTTACATATAATGAAATATAATCACAGAAGCAATGTCCCATCGTGTGTGGTCCTGGCCACACTCCAGGGGAGGGGGCTGTAAAGGGTATGAGTCACTGGGGTCATCTTGGAATCCTGTCTACCAAGGAGGCCATTCTGCCTTGTCATGTCTGTACATGAGCTCTAAATTTTCTTGTGGCTTGACTGATCTAACACCCTCTTCTTCCCTCTCTGTTAATTCAAAATTCCTATATCCTCTGGCCTGAGACAGGCCTCTGCACTTGAAAGCCTCCTTCAAGACTGCCACCATGTGTAGAGAACACTTTCAACTGCCCACTTCTCGAACCTCAGCTCTAAGTCCTCATCACTGTATAGCACACACATAACAGGAGATAAACCCTCAGGACCTTAATCATCTGTGTAACACATGTAGTAGGATGGTGAAATGAAAGTTTAAAATGATGCACAAAAATTCAATATCTACAAAACTCCTACATGAAGTGCCAGATGCAAATTTTCAAAAGAAATAACTAAGATCAGTTTTCCTAAGTCAACAAACTTCTTTCCCACATGGAGAATATAAAGCAATTAAGAAACCTGGAATTGTGGAAGAGTATTTTTATAACAGCTGTTCAGTAGCCTCAAACCTCCCCTGTTGGTGAGGGGGGGAAGTGCTTCCTATTCACCCTAAGCAAGAAGGGTGTCAGCAAGCAACGTGGGGAACTTGTTATGTGAGAAGGTCAAAGGAGCCCCTCCAATGACTGGTCAAATGTGGTACATGCTGAGGCCCAAGTGTTCAACTTATCCCCCAGAGAATCCACCTGAGGTCATTATAAACAAGACTGGCCCCAAGGGGGGCCTGACTTGATGGTATAAGGGGACCCAGGAGTGAACGCTATTGGGGGGAAGGGATAGAGCTAAACAAGGGAATCAGGAGGACAAGTCAAGAAGCCAACAGCACTTATGACAAGAGAAGGGCAGGTGGGTTGTCCAAAAGTTGATGTCAGTATAAGCCTGAGCTTTCTCCAGGAGAGACAGAGTCGTCTTTAACTCTCTGCTAGAACTTCCAATCCAGAAAAAGCAAAGCCTGTGGTAGGGAAAAAACATTTCTTCATTGAGCAGGTTTAAAGGAAGAAATGGGGACAAAAGTAGAGTTGCTCTCAGCTCCATAAGTCCTGTCCATGCTTGTAAAATGTTCTTATCCAGCATACCTGTCTCTTCATGTGGTTGTGAGCTCTTTTAAGGGGACTCCTAGTTGATTTTAAAGTTCAAAGTCATGGATTAAAATCAGTCTTGTCACCTTCATGGAAAACCAAGATGTGGTATTTCTTGTCTTTTCTGAGAGGGAAGGAAACAGTGCAGATTTCAGCTACTGCTACTACTACTTCTACTTCTACTACCACACACACACACACACACACACACACACCCCTCCCCCGGTCTTCTTGAAAGGAGACAGCACAATTCCAAGAACACCATATGTGCAACCGCTTTATTTTTCAAGCAGACAGCCTCCCGATCTCACATGAAAGGCGGCACTGGGTCTTCTCCCTAGTTACTCAACTTCAATTTGGGGTCTAAACAAGGATTCCTCAGGAAGGAGATTAAAAGGGAGTTCAAAGTGGGGATCAGAGATTTTATGCAAATGTGCTATGATTTGAATTATGAGAAAGCCATCGAGGTGAAATATCTCGGTGTTTTTCAGATGTTTGGAGAGCGAAAAAGGAACGGAGCAGTGGGTGTCTCAAATGGAAAATATAAATACAATCATACCTACAACTGACTTGTTGGAAGAAATAAGTGGTGGGCTACCTCAGCACTCATTAACAAGTAATTTAAGGGGAAAAGTCAATATATGCCTCAAAAAATATCACAAAGGAAACACACGGAGCCACGTTAATGTGCATGTGTATAGATATGTGCATGTATATTTATTCACATGGCTCCGAATTCATCTCCTATGACCACCCTTGCCACCCCACCTGCCAAAAACCAGAAAAATCAACTAGTAGAATCAGATATTGCCTTTAAAATGTTCCTTCATATCTCCAGTAACAGACACACTCATACCCTTCTCTCCACTTTTATGTATTTGTTTGCTGTTTCGCCAGCGAACCCCAACCACTCCAGCGTGGTACTATATACCCACATTGCTGCATGGTACCCTGAAAAGTAAACCCAACCGGGTCTTTTATTAAATGACATTCTACAAAGACATTTCCCAGTGGCAAGGAGGCCAGAAGAGGCGTCCTCCCCTGGGCTGCCCTGCACGGGGCTGGCCTGAAGTGAGACGCGTTCTCCAGTTGACGTCACTGACACCGGCTATGGGTGAACCAGGCCCGTGCAACCCCAGCCACATGCCATTGGATTGAGAAATCAGAGCCAAAAAAAAAAAAAGAGAGAGAGAGAGAGAGAGAGAGAGAGGAAAGGGATCCTGGATAAACTGGAGACTAGTTGGGAAAGAGGGACCAAGGAGAAGATTTATTTGTTTTGTGAATGATGCGCAAATTCCCTTGAGGTGCTGCTGATAAAGGGATACAGATCCCAGTGTTATGGAAGAGGAAGGAGTCTGAGATATAAGATACTGAGAGCTGTATTATGAATATTAATACTTCTGTTAACAAGGCCTTAAATGTGCCTTCCTGGTATTGAAGCCTCAAAGGAACCTGTCTCCAAATGGACTTGAACAGGCTCCCTGCTGAATCGTAATCTTCTAAAAGCTGATAAATTGCTGTCTTCTGGGGAAAGAAAGGAACTTCAAAGCAGACAGTTCACAGGAATAAGGATTTAGAGGTTAAAAAATAATAATAATTAATTTTAAAAGTTTCCAAAAAGCAGGAAGCTGCATCTCTATAGTTTGTCGTTTATTACAGTGGAATTAAAACTTTAACCATGGATTGATGATAGGAAGTCAGAAAATTGATAATGTCAGACGTGTATTCATCTACTAAGTTCATTGAGAAACTGGGGCATGTTGCACTTAGGGAATGAGCTGGACCTGTGGGGGTTTGGTGGGGGGAGGGCAGCAGCAGGTCCACCAAGAGAGCTCCAGAGTGACTTACATGCCTCCCCCGTTTCAGTTCTCACGATGCCACTCTAGGGCGGGCTCTTTCATCATCCCTGATTTTACAGATGAGGAAACCACATCTGGGAGAATAAAGAACTCTCTCAAGGTTGGGTCGGTATTCATCGGTGGGGCCAAGATCACGGCACATGTTAGCCCCACTCCAAAGTCCACACTCTCAATCACAATATCACTCTGTGAACTTGTAAGACCTTGAGTTGCAGTGGGAGCAAGTAAGTGGCAAGAAAAGTGAAGAACAGGTCCTATAACTAGGTGACAGACCAGTATGAAGACAGGAGAATGAATCCGTAATCCCCTTAAAGGTGTCAGAACCACCATACCTCCCTACCATCGTGCAGGCTGATCCCTCTGCTGGGAAACCTTTCTTCCATTCTTCATCCCCACTCCTGCTTTCTCCTTGCACATGGGCCCTCCATTGTCACTATGCCTATGCCACTTCCTGCTGTGGGACTTCCCATCTGGTACTAGCGATACCTCCATTACAATATGCTGCATCATTAAGTGTGCATTACATATGTCTTTGCCCCTAGATGCCTAATATAAGAGCAGAACCAACAGATAGATGAATCTTACTGAAATTTCCCTAGCTGTTAGCACAGAGCTAGCACAGAAGGGGAATCCATAAAATAAATGAATTAATAAATGACTATGAGGCTATGAGCAATGGATACCACATTCATGTTCTAAAAAGAAAACTAATTTGGGCAAAGGAAAGTAACATGAGGGGAAAAAAAATGGAGTTTGGAGTCAGATCATGGAGGTCACTCATTGAGTGCAAAGTTAAGGTATTTGGACTTCATGTTATAAGCAGTGGGAGGCTCTGTGGGCTTTAGGCCAAGGGAATGACAGGCTTCTCGGGTTTAGTCAGTTAACCTAGGCCTTTAGCCACAGAATAATTGAAAAGTTCAGAAAGCCAGAAGGGAGCTTGCTGACATAGGACAGATCTGGTATCATTAGTACTAAATTTCAGTTGGTTTTATCTTCTCCTTGGGACTTGGGCACAAGGAGCATGGACTCAAATACTGGATAAATCCACTTTTCAATAATATATAGAGATAACATGGCCCAAGCTGGGCACTCTTGTCTGCTACATGGATTCTATCTTGACCTTCACAACCCATCAGAACCAAAAGAAGCCCAGTTCTTTACTTTCCTCATTCTAGGAAGCATCTTAAGTGTTATTTTTCTCATTCGAGGGTAGCTTACGTGACTAGCACATGGTAATAGAGCTGGTAAATGGTGGAGGGGAGACATGACCCCAAGCAACGTCCCTCCAGACCTTCCTCCGCGTCACTTGAATGACTCACAGGTACTTCAAACTTACTATTTCCCATAGAGAGCTCTACATTCCTCCCACACCCCAAACCCACTTCTTCCCAGCCTGCCTCATCTCAGTAAATGCCACCATAATCACCAATTTCCGAAGTCAATAACAATTAGACATCATTTATTCTTTTATTAACTTCACCCCTCTCCCATCTGAATTACCAGTAAGCCCCGTCAGTCCTATCCCCAAATATACTCCCAATCTGCCCACACCTCTTCATCTCCTTTGCCTCCACCCAAGCTGATGGTCCCAGATGCCATCAGCTTCACCCAGACAACACAGCCACCTCCAGACAGGGATCCCTGTTTAATGCTCCGGACAGTCTATTCTGGACATAGCAACCAAAGCAATCTTCTAGAAATTATAATGTCACATCACTGCTTGCTTAAAACCCTTCAGGGGCATCTTTTACTTCTCTCGGTCCTGACTAGGGGCATTTGGCCTTCTCACTCTGCAGAATGTTCTTTGCATAACTGGCTTCTTATCAGTCAAGTCACAGTTACTGTCACCTCATCAGAGAGGCCTTTCCTGAAGACTTTGTCTAATGAAGTCCCCTACCAGGTACTTGCTATCACATCACAGTCTTACTTTCTTGAAGTTTTCTTTTTTCTCTGAAAGTGTCTTCTTTATTTGTTGGTTGACATTAATGACTCTTCTATCTAGAAGTCAAATCTCTGGGTGGTGGCCTCTCTTTTTTTTTTTTTCTCCTCTCTCTCTTTACCCTTTATACCCAGTACCTAGACCAGTACCTGACATATAGTATGTGCTGAGTAAACATCAATCGAATGAGTGAAATACTGACCCTGCTCCTTATTCTCTGTGTGGCGCCAAAAAAGTGATTTGAGTCTCTACAATCTACCCCATAGCATGATCATGAGATTTGCTTGGTATGAATTATGTAACATACATAACACAATACCGGGCATATATCAAGCATTCAATTAATTTCTGTCCCTCTCTCAAATACTCAGAATGCATACCTGTGTGTTATGTTTCCTTTAATTTTCCTCTAATTATTTATTCTCCTGTCTGTTTCTGTTACTGATAAGCATCCCTCCTGCTCTCCCAGTACTTCCCTCCTATAATGCTCCATTATGCTGCTTTTTCTATTGTCTGGAAACAGCACTGGGAAAAGAGGTGCTCCTGGGGTGAGGTCATGTGACCACAAAAGCAGATTTCGCTAGTCAAAAGTGTCCAATAAAAATGGGAAGTTGCTTCCTAAATGTGTCTGGAAGTCTGTGGTTTAGTTCACAATATCTTAACAGATTAAGTTAATGCAAATAGCAGATGTATTTTGTAGCAACAAGACAAATGTTCAGCAGAATTAAAGTTATTCATGTGTAGTCACACTGGGAATATTTGCATGATATTTTGTTAATTGCTCCAAAATCTGACTTAGAGCAAATAAACAAATGGGAAAAAAATAAACCAGCAAAAATTAGCCCCGGGACTCTCTGGTTTCTCTTAAATTCCCAATGTCTTTCTTCAACCCCTCAACCTTTTGCTCTTAAAACCCCGGTGGCATTTCTTAGTCTCCCAAGCATGTTTTTGGACCCATCATTTCTGTGGAGACACTCATGGTTTTTCCCTGGTAATGAGAGGTCTTCAGAAGCAATGGATATTTTTCTCTCGCCGACTCCCAGTATCCTCCTCAGCCTTCAAATCTGTCTGCTTACGTTTCCTAACTAAAGGATCATACTGATAGATTGCATCACTTGGACACAGCGTAAATTTGTCAGGTTTTCTTAAAATATTTTGGATGATTTTTTGTCAATATATACGAGGTGTATTATTTTCTGAGAGCTGACATAACAGAGCCCCACAGACTAGGCTTGAAACAACAAAAATATATTGTAACGGTTTGGAGATTAATCATCTGAGGCGGAGATATCTGGATCCAGGGCTGGTTCTGTCCAAGGGCTCTGAAGGAGAATCCATTCCACACCACAGTCCAAGCTTCCTGCACTGGCTAGCAAATCCTTGGCATTCCTCGACTTCTAGACGCATCACTCCAGTCTCTTCCTCCGTGTTCACATGGCATTTTCCCTGGGTATCTCTGTCTACATATATCCACCCTATCAGGACACCGGTCACATCGGTTAGAGGCCTACCTTACTCCATTCTGACCTCACCTCAACTAAGTACATCGGTCACAGTCTTATTCCTACATAAGGTCACATTCTGAGGTACTGAGGGTTAGGATTTCAGCATATCTTCTTTTTGCGGGAGGGACACACTTTAACCCATAACACTAGGGGTCTCTCAACTTTTATAAACATCCATCCTTAGTAATTAAAATATCCACGCACATGCCACCGTATGTCTGTGTGTGTTTGTGTGATAGAAATACACATACGGGGGCACCTGAGTGGCTTAGTGAGTTAGGCCTCTGCCTTCGGCTCAGGTCATGATCCCAGGGTCCTGGGATCGGGCCCCACATCGGGCTCTCTGCTCAGCGGGGAGCCTGCTTCCCCCTCTCTCTCTGCCTGCCTCTCTGCCTACTTGTGATCTCCCTCTGTCAAATAAATAAATAAAATCTTAAAAAAAAAAAAGAAATACACATATGTATGTTATACATGTCATAAATATGACAAATCAAGCACAAAAATAGAAAAATTTAATAAATAAAAAATGTTTAAGATTGTATTTATTTATTTGAGAGAGAACACAAGCAAGAGGAGGGGCAGGGGGAGAGGGAGAAGCAGACTCCCTGCTGACCATGGAGCCTAACGGAGGGGCTTCATCCCAGGACCGCAAGTTCATGACCTGAGCCGAAGGCAGACACTTAAATGACTGAGCCACCCAGGTGCCCCCCTAAATTTTTAAATGATGAGAAAAAAGAGATTAGAAGTGGCAGTACTTAGTTCCCTCACTCCCAGTGGATCCTCTCGTCCTTCCTTTTTGGAAGACCACTTCCTGAATAATGTGAAGGGGATGAATCTAACTCTGTGAGGCAGAAAAGAAAAATAAATCATTAAAGAAAGAAAGGATTCTTTAGTTACGTATAACACACAGTGCTCGTCACAACACGATAAAATGGCAGAAATAAATTCAAACTTGAAAAAATAAACAGGGGACGCCTGGGTGGCGCAGTTGGTTGGACGACTGCCTTCGGCTCAGGGCGTGATCCTGGAGTCCCGGGATCGAGTCCCACATCCGGCTCCCAGCTCCATGGGGAGTCGGCTTCGCTCTCTGACCTTCTCCTCGCTCATGCTCTCTCTCATTGTCTCTCTCTCAAATGAATAAATAAAATCTTTAAAAAAAAAAATCTATAAAAAAAAGAAAAAAGAAAAAAAAAGAAAAAATAAACAGAATGCAAAAAAAGATTTGGATGGTTTTTATGGAGTCCCGGGATCGAGTCCCACATCGGGCTCCCAGCTCCATGGGGAGTCTGCTTCGCTCTCTGACCTTCTCCTCGCTCATGCTCTCTCTCACTGTCTCTCTCTCTCAAATAAATAAATAAAATCTAAAAAAAAAAAAAAAAGATGCACTATATAAAGAAGCACATATCTCTGGATAAAAATTTTCTGTCAAAATTTAAAAATATCAGAATAAAAAAAAAGAAAGAAAAAAAATTTTTTTTCCATCCACTCTTCTGCAATCAAACAAAGAAACATCTGGCAAGTCTTCTTTAGCCCACAAAGATATAGATATACAGGCTAAAGTTGCCCACCTCTAGTCTGAATCAAAACTATTGCTGCCCTCTCATGTCTTAGCTGAATATTCACTGCTTTTCATGTGCCTCGCTGTGCACACGCCTCTGGAAAACCGTCTTCCGTGTTAGAAGATGCATCGGGAGATGACAAAAACAGGACCCACTCGACTCCACTTCAGATTAAGAGGGGGTCTGGGGCTTTGAAGCCGAGAATGGAGATCCATATCCTAACTTTGTGATTCAGAACTCTGTGTTTGAGGGCAAGCTCTCTGAAGCTGTTTCCTTGTCCATAGAGCGAGGACAGCAGTAACCCATCATGGGATTTTTTGTGAAGATTAAATTCAGTGAGGTAAGAGCTAAGCTCCAGGCACACTGGAAACATTCAGTTCATTAACAGCCAGACTCTCGTTTTGCATAGCACATCTACAGGCAGTGAGCTTTTTTAAAAAAAGAAAAAAAAAAGATTTTATTTATTTGACAAAGAGATCACAAGTAGGCAGAGAGGCAGGCAGAGACAAAGGGGGAAGCAGACTCCCTGCTGAGCAGAGAGCCCGATGGAGGGCTCTATCCCAGGATCCTGAGATCATGGCCCAAGAGGAAGGCAGAGGCTTTAACCCACTGAGCCACCCAGACGTCCCACAGTGAGCTCTTCTCAAGACGCAAATGAAGCCAGCACACCCTTAGATTAGAGATTCACAACCATGGCTGCCCAGTTCATTTACCAGGAAGCTTTAAATATCCTGATGTCCTAGACCAGCTAAATCAGCCTCTCCAATACAGGACCCGGCCATCAGTATCTTTAAAGTTCCCCAGATGATTTCATAGTGCAGCTAACGTTGGAAACCTTAGTCAGTTGGAACCCTCAGCTTGCTACCCTTGAAGATGAAGTGAGGAGGATGAAAAGGAAAACTGGCTCCAGAAATGTCTAGTTTAATACAACTGTACTGTCAAAAAATCTACATTTCTCATCCAAATACATTCCTTTCCATGCAGGTGGTAAACATCTAAATGACCTGTTTTCAGTCACCATATTTTGTGAAGGCCAACGGTAGACATCAAGACAGTACTTCTTTATAAGACTTCACTGAAAGCCAGCAAGAGTGTAAGTAAGAACATCCTGTACCCCCGCCCACCCCACCCAGTCACACTTGGAAATCTAGAGTGTGTTAGTGTAGAGTGTAAACTTGTAACCCTGTAAACTTGAAACCACAATACCCCCAAAATAAAAGTTCCTGCTAATCCAAATATACAAAGCCTTACCTGATATTGCAGAAGCCAAATTATCAAACTCAGCACAAGCACAATTTAGTTTTTCTTTCTTAAAAAAAAAAAAAGCCCAAAATAGTATTCTTGCAGGAAGCATAAATTGTATTGCTGGAAGTAATAGCAATCTCTTTAGCTATATCCCCTAGGACTCACTTCAGTCTATTTTCTTAAGTGCTGTATTTTTAAAGCTCTGTTGCATACCTCCCTCTTAGATGTACTGAACTGAACATTCTAAATTCTGAGCACTTAGTGATGCAAGGTTGGTTGAAGATGTACTCTTAGAAAAATGAGTCCCTTTATCAATCACTATTGCTATGTGAATCCCTGGGGAAGAAATTATTCACATATCTGCTGGCCCCAATTTAGAATTTCTGATATTGTTATACTTAGTGCTAGATTGATTCTTGCTCAAAAATATTTACTCCTGACTGCTTATTTCTATAAGAGAAATAGGATTCCCTGAATTTGGACTCAGCCACGTGACTTTCTTTGCCAATGAGACATTAGCAGATATTGCAAACAGTGGTTTAAAATGTAGTTATACAAAAGACCTTACCCTCTTGTGTCTCTGTCATCACTATGAGAAGGGCTTAGGCCCAGTATGAGTGAATGTATATGTATCAGATGTGAACCCAGTCTGTAATAAGGAACTGGATCTAGACAGACCTACAGCCATGAATCAGAATCACACAGCCAACCGCAGCCAAGATTATCCAACTCCCACACAACCCACTATTGTATGAGTCAGAATAAACGACTTCTCTTTTAAGCCACTGTGTGTTTGGGATGGTTTGTTATACAGCAATAGTTGACTGATATACACAACAAGACTGGGTGTTGAATAAACAAGAACCCACAGGGGGAGAGGGGAGATGGTTTTGAAAGGTACTACTTATGGCTAATTTAAAATATTTTTTTTGAGGGGCACCTAGGTAGCTCATCAGTTAAGCATTCAACTCTGGATTTCAGCTCAGGTCACAAACTCAGGGTTGTAAGATTGAGCCCCACATTGGGCTCTGTGCTTGGGCATGGAGTCTGCTTAAGATTTTCTCTCCCCTCCTTAAAATATATAGTTTTTTAAATGCGTGAGTTCCTAGGGGAAAGATTCATTTATGCTTCAAAATAGTCATGCTGTAGCAATTGCCGTTGAATGTCTATTATTGGTCTATGTGAGTAAAGCAAATAATTACTCTCTGAATAACTATTTTAGATGGTTCAAAATTCTGTATCTTTGAAGCTGAATGGAAAAGTTAGCTACAGTCAACAGTAAGCAATTTTGCTATTAGCTGTTGAATATTAATCATCCCAGTTGTCATTCATTGAACACTTACTACAGTACTTTACCAGTATTATCTCAAAATCTACCCTAAGGTAGTTGTGATTATTTATACCCATTTTACAGATGAGAATATTGAGGCTTTAAATGTTTAAGCAACTTGCCCAAGGGCACCAAGCTAGGAAGCAACAACACTGGGATCTGTCTTAAGTCTGTCTTGCTCAAGAGCCTAACTCTCACTACTGCCTCTAGAGTTAAATAGATGAGTGTGTAAGCAGAATGATGCAGTAAGAATTAGATCATTAACATGGTTCCTTTCCAATCAAGGGTAAATCTTTATGACAAAATGTGGCTTTCTGGTTCCCCTCCTCTATCGGCTATCTTCAGTTAATGTCTCAGATGTAAATATTCAAATCAATCAAACAAATATTCCTTTGGCCCTAATAGGTTTTATGCTTGGGCTCCAAATTACAGTTGAGCATAAGACACAGTTCTTTTTAGAAGCTCTCAGTCTAGTAAATAATTGATGTTGAAAAGATCCTAACCAAAAATCCCAGTGTGAGCTCTATCATGTTCTCAGCGCAGGGTGAACAGATGTTCCAACTAATGATTGCTGGGGTGGGAAGAGGGTGAGGGTTGGGGAGTTAGTTACATTTACTCACTGAGAATGCTCATTCCTTTCTGAAGGCAGCCAGCAGCCAAGAAAGAAGACAAATTCTAAATTAAAAGGGAGATCAAGCTGTGCAAGACTGCTGATTATAGTGAGAGCCGAAAGATAATGGCTGCACGAGACACTGTGTTCTAGTCCATCGTAGATGAACCAGAGGAACAGCACACCCAGGCCTGGTGACTCAGATGGGAGTGTTGCTGGCCAACAGATAATAAATTAAGGAAATTAAGGGGGAAAAGGATGGATTCTGTAGAGCCTTCTAAGGCTGGCTTTTATATAAAAGGATTAAAAGTTTATTAAATGGAGATACTTTGTTTAAGTGAAAACTATAACACAGTGTTACACTGCTACTGTCCACATGGGTCAAATTTTCTACTGCCCCAAGACTAAAGATTACTACAGATCCAAACACGGACTCTGTCCCCCAAAACAAGTGGACATTTTCCAGCCCCTTTTTCTCTATCCAGCCAAAAGGTAGGCCTCATCAGAGCTTCCCCCTACTTCTCCATATCATTTAAAGAGGAGGAATGAGGGAATTTGCTGAAACCATTTCACAAGTGGGATACTAAATGTCAAAAGGTATTTATCACGGAGAGAAAGCATCCAGTGTTTTATAACCTTCCTTCACTGATCTAAAATAAATTGTTCCAATCCTAACTGTTTTATAAACAATTACCATCAAGGTATACTGATGTAACCGTGTAAAGAAATATGAAGCAGAGTCTTCAAATATTGTATATTATCAAACACTGTATCTCTCTTTGCGGGAGAAAGTCAAAGTTCATTTTTTTTTCATAACTCTAATTCCAAATGTGGCATCATACCGGCAATGTCACCTGCTACCTCAACCTGTGTTACTTAAAACTGATCTGGGGGCACCTGGGTGGCTCAATGGGTTAAGCCTCTGTCTTCGGCTCAGGTCATGATCTCAGGGTCCTGGGATCAAGCCCCGCATCGGGCTCTCTGCTCAGCAGGGAGCCTGCTTCCCCCTCTCTCTCTGCCTACCTCGCCGCCTACTTGTGATCTTTCTCTCTCTGTCAAATATATAAAGAAAATCTTTAAAAAAAAAAAAAAAACTGATCTGAACTTTGGTTTCCTCACCTGTAAAACAAGAATAAGAAACCTACTGAAAGGGCTGTTAGGAGGATTGGAAATAAGACACACAAGGCACTTTGCAAGATGCAGAGGAAAAAAATCAGTAAATGGTAACTATTACAGGTTTCCCCACTACCCAGAAGTAGAGCGCTCCTATGAAAACTTTCATAAGCCAAAATGGCACAAAACAAAGAAGCAATTACTGTTAATTTATAAACAAAAACTTTTGAGAGTTCCCAGAGCCCCAAAAATAACCTTTCTTAAGCTTTTCTGATACCTTAGAATATATGTTACTAAAGGATGTACAAAATTAATTGAGATAAAGCACAGATGCTCACAGACACAGTTTAAAACTATGACGCCTTGATGCTGAGATGCTGATTGTAGCTCCGGGGAAGGAGCTTGGCGGGCCACTCCCACCGTTCCACTGCTCTGAGGGTTCACTGCCTCTCGAGGCTTGCTGCAAAACAAATGCAGAATGCTGTTTTTTCATGAAAGCAAAGATCCTCCTCGGATTTATTTCAATTAGCAAAAACAATTACTAATGTAGGTCTTTCATAAAAGTGAAGGGGTTTAGTAATCCAAACTAAAAAATTAAACAAAGAATACTTGTATCATTATTTTATTTTTTTTCCAATTTATTTATTTTCAGAAAAACAGTATTCATTATTTTTTCACCACACCCAGTGCTCCATGCAAGCTGTGCCCTCTATAATACCCACCACCTGGTACCCCAACCTCCCACCCCCCCGCCACTTCAAACCCCTCAGACTGTTTTTCAGAGTCCATAGTCTCTCATGGTTCATCTCACCTTCCAATTTACCCAAAAGCACATACCCTCCCCAATGTCCATAACCCTACCTCCCTTCTCCCAACCCCCCTCCCCCCAGCAACCCACAGTTTGTTTCGTGAGATTAAGAGTCACTTATGGTTTGTCTCCCTCCCTATCCCATCTTGTTTCATGGATTCTTCTCCTACCCACTTAAGCCCCCATGTTGCATCACCACTCCCTCATATCAGGGAGATCATATGATAGTTGTCTTTCTCCGCTTGACTTATTTCGCTAGCATGATACGCTCTAGTTCCATCCATGTTGTCGCAAATGGTAAGATTTCGTTTCTTTTGATGGCTGCATAGTATTCCATTGTGTATATATACCACATCTTCTTGATCCATTCATCTGTTGATGGACATCTAGGTTCTTTCCATAGTTTGGCTATTGTGGATATTGCTGCTATAAACATTCGGGTGCACGTGCCCCTTTGGATCACTACGTTTGTATCTTTAGGGTAAATTCCCAGTAGTGCAATTGCTGGGTCATAGGGCAGTTCTATTTTCAACATTTTGAGGAACCTCCATGCTGTTTTCCAGAGCGGTTGCACCAGCTTGCATTCCCACCAACAGTGTAGGAGGGTTCCCCTTTCTCCGCATCCTCGCCAGCATCTGTCATTTCCTGACTTGTTGATTTTAGCCATTCTGACTGGTGTGAGGTGATATCTCATTGTGGTTTTGATTTGTATTTCCCTGATGCCGAGTGATATGGAGCACTTTTTCATGTGTCTGTTGGCCATCTGGATGTCTTCTTGGCAGAAACGTCTGTTCATGTCCTCTGCCCATTTCTTGATTGGATTATTTGTTCTTTGGGTGTTGAGTTTGTTAAGTTCTTTATAGATTTTGGACACTAGTCCTTTATCTGATATGTCGTTTGCAAATATCTTCTCCCATTCTGTCAGTTGTCTTTTGGTTTTGTTAACTGTTTCCTTTGCTGTGCAAAAGCTTTTGATTTTGATGAAATCCCAATAGTTCATTTTTGCCTTTGCTTCCCTTGCCTTTGGCGATGTTCCTAGGAAGATGTTGCTGCGGCTGAGGTCGAAGAGGTTGCTGCCTGTGTTCTCCTCAAGGATTTTGATGGATTCCTTTCTCACATTGAGGTCCTTAATCCATTTTGAATCTATTTTTGTGTGTGGTGTAAGGAAATGGTCCAATTTCATTTTTCTGCACGTGGCTGTCCAATTTTCCCAACACCATTTATTGAAGAGGTTGTCTTTTTTCCATTGGACATTCTTTCCTGCTTTGTCAAAGATTAGTTGACCATAGAATTGAGGGTCTATTTCTGGACTCTCTATTCTGTTCCATTGGTCTATGTGTCTGTTTTTGTGCCAGTACCATGCTGTCTTGATGATGACAGCTTTGTAATAAAGCTTGAAGTCCGGAATTGTGATGCCACCAACTTTGGCTTTGTTTTTCAATATCCCTTTGGCTATTCGAGGTCTTTTCTGGTTCCATATAAATTTTAAAATTATTTGTTCCATTTCTTTGAAAAAGATGGATGGTACTTTGATAGGAATTGCATTAAATGTGTAGATTGCTTTAGGCAGCATAGACATTTTCACAATATTTATTCTTCCAATCCAGGAGCATGGAATATTTTTCCATTTCTTTGTGTCTTCCTCAATTTCTTTCATGAGTACTTTATAGTTTTCTGAGTATAGATTCTGTGCCTCTTTGGTTAGGTTTATTCCTAGGTATCTTATGGTTTGGGGTGCAATTGTAAATGGGATTGACTCCTTAATTTCTCTTTCTTCTGTCTTGTTGTTGGTGTAGAGAAATGCAACTGATTTCTGTGCATTGATCTTATATCCTGACACTTTACTGAATTCCTGTACAAGTTCTAGCAGTTTTGGAGTGGAGTCTTTTGGGTTTTCCACATAGAGTATCATATCATCTGCGAAGAGTGATAATTTGACTTCTTCTTTGCCAATTTGGATGCCTTTAATTTCCTTTTGTTGTCTGATTGCTGAGGCTAGGACTTCTAGTACTATGTTGAATAGCAGTGGTGATAATGGACATCCCTGCCGTGTTCCTGACCTTAGTGGAAAAGCTTTCAGTTTTTCTCCATTGAGAATGATATTCGCGGTGGGTTTTTCATAGATGGCTTTGATGATATTGAGGTATGTGCCCTCTATCCCTACACTTTGAAGAGTTTTGATCAGGAAGGGATGCTGTACTTTGTCAAATGCTTTTTCAGCGTCTATTGAGAGTATCATATGGTTCTTGTTCTTTCTTTTATTGATGTGTTGTATCACATTGACTGATTTGCGGATGTTGAACCAACCTTGCAGCCCTGGGATAAATCCCACTTGGTCGTGGTGAATAATCCTTTTAATGTACTGTTGAATCCTATTGGCTAGTATTTTGGTGAGAATTTTTGCATCTGTGTTCATCAAGGATATTGGTCTATAGCTCTCTTTTTTGATGGGATCCTTGTCTGGTTTTGGGATCAAGGTGATGCTGGCCTCATAAAATGAGTTTGGGAGTTTTCCTTCCATTTCTATTTTTTGGAACAGTTTCAGGAGAATAGGAATTAGTTCTTCTTTAAATGTTTGGTAGAATTCCCCCGGGAAGCCGTCTGGCCCTGGGCTTTTGTTTGTTTGGAGATTTTTAATGACTGTTTCAATCTCCTTACTGGTTATGGGTCTGTTCAGGCTTTCTATTTCTTCCTGGTTCAATTTTGGTAGTTTATATGTTTCTAGGAATGCATCCATTTCTTCCAGATTGTCAAATTTGTTGGCGTAGAGTTGCTCATAGTATGTTCTTATAATAGTTTGTATTTCTTTGGTGTTAGTTGTGATCTCTCCTCTTTCATTCATGATTTTATTTATTTGGGTCCTTTCTCTTTTCTTTTTGATAAGTCTGGCCAAGGGTTTATCAATCTTATTAATTCTTTCAAAGAACCAGCTCCTAGTTTGGTTGATTTGTTCTATTGTTTTTTTGGTTTCTATTTCATTGATTTCTGCTCTGATCTTAATGATTTCTCTTCTCCTGCTGGGCTTAGGGTTTCTTTCTTGTTCTTTCTCCAGCTCCTTTAGGTGTAGGGTTAGGTTGTGTACCTGAGACCTTTCTTGTTTCTTGAGAAAAGCTTGTACGGCTATATATTTTCCTCTCAGGACTGCCTTTGTTGTGTCCCACAGATTTTGAACCGTTGTATTTTCATTATCATTTGTTTCCATGATTTTTTTCAATTCTTCTTTAATTTCCCGGTTAACCCATTCATTCTTTAGAAGGATGCTGTTTAGTCTCCATGTATTTGTGTTCTTTCCAAACTTCCTCTTGTGGTTGAGTTCTAGCTTCAGAGCATTGTGGTCTGAAAATATGCAGGGAATGATCCCGATCTTTTTTTTTTTTTCCCAATTTATTTATTTTCAGAAAAACAGTATTCATTATTTTTTCACCACACCCAGTGCTCCATGCAAGCTGTGCCCTCTATAATACCCACCACCTGGTACCCCAACCTCCCACCCCCCCCGCCACTTCAAACCCCTCAGACTGTTTTTCAGAGTCCATAGTCTCTCATGGTTCACCTCCCCTTCCAATTTACCCAAATTCCCTACTACTCTCTAACGCCCCTTGTCCTCCATGCTATTGGTTATGCTCCACAAATGAGTGAAACCATATGATAATTGACTCTCTCTGCTTGACTGATTTCACTCAGCATAATCTCTTCCAGTCCCGTCCATGTTGCTACAAAAGTTGGATATTCGTCCTTTCTGATGGAGGCATAATACTCCATAGTGTATATGGACCACATCTTCCTTATCCATTCATCCGTTGAAGGGCATCTTGGTTCTTTCCATAGTTTGGCGACTGTGGCCATTGCTGCTATAAACATTGGGGTACAGATGGCCCTTCTTTTCACGACATCTGTATCTTTGGGGTAAATACCCAGGAGTGCAATTGCAGGGTCGTAGGGAAGTTCTATTTTTAATTTCTTGAGGAATCTCCACACTGTTCTCCAAAGAGGCTGCACCAACTTGCACTCCCACCAACAGTGTAAGAGGGTTCCCCTTTCTCCACATCCTCTCCAACACATGTTGTTTCCTGTTTTGTTAATTTTGGCCATTCTAACTGGTGTAAGGTGATATCTCAATGTGGTTTTAATTTGAATCTCCCTGAGGGCTAATGATGATGAGCATTTTTTCATGTGTCTGATAGCCATTTGTATTTCTTGATTGGAGAAGTGTCTGTTCATATCTTCTGCCCATTTTTTTGATGTGTTTGTCTGTTTCGTGTGGGTTGAGTTTGAGGAGTTCATTATAGATCCTGGATATCAACCTTTTGTCTGTACTGTCATTTGCAAATATCTTCTCCCATTCCGTGGGTTGCCTCTTTGTTTTTTTGACTGTTTCCTTTGCTGTGAAGAAGCTTTTGATTTTGATGAAGTCCCAGAAGTCTATTTTCGCTTTTGTTTCCTTTGCCTTTGGAGACGTATCTTGAAAGAAGTTGCTGTGGCTGATATCGAAGAGATTACTGCCTATGTTCTCCTCTAAGATTCTGATAGACTCCTGTCTCACGTTGAGGTCTTTTATCCATTTTGAGTTGATCTTTGTGTACGGTGTAAGAGAATGGTGGAGTTTCATTCTTCTACATATAGCTGTCCAGTTTTCCCAGCACCATTTATTGAAGAGACTGTCTTTTTTCCACTGTATATTTTTTCCTGTTTTGTCGAAGATTAATTGACCATAGAGTTGAGGGTCCATATCAGGGCTCTCTACTCTGTTCCACTGGTCTATGTGTCTGTTTTTATGCCAGTACCATGCTGTCTTGGTGATCACAGCTTTGTAATAAAGCTTGAAATCAGGTAAGGTGATGCCGCCAGCTTTATTTTTGTTTTTCAACGTTTCCTTAGCGATTCGGGGTCTCTTCTGATTCCATACAAATTTTTGGATTATTTGCTCCAGCTCTTTGAAGAATGCCGGTGGAATTTTGATCGGAATGGCATTAAAAGTATAGATTGCTCTAGGCAGTATAGACATTTTAACGATGTTTATTCTTCCGATCCAAGAGCATGGAATGGTCTTCCATCTTTTTGTGTCTTCTTCAATTTCTTTCATGAGTGTTCTATAGTTCCTCAAGTATAGATCCTTTACCTCTTTAGTTAGGTTTATTCCCAGGTATCTTATGGTTCTTGGTGCTATAGTAAATGGAATCGATTCTCTAATTTCCCTTTCTGTATTTTCCTTGTTAGTGTATAAGAAAGCCACTGATTTCTGCACATTGACTTTGTATCCTGCCACGCTGCTGAATTGCTGTATGAGTTCTAGTAGTTTGGGGGTGGAGTCTTTTGGGTTTTCCATATAAAGAATCATGTCATCTGCGAAGAGAGAGAGTTTGACTTCTTCATTACCAATTTGGATACCTTTTATTTCTCTCTGTTGTCTGATTGCTGTTGCTAGGACTTCTAATACTATGTTGAACAAGAGTGGTGAAAGTGGGCATCCTTGTCTTGTTCCTGATCTCAACGGGAAGGCTGCAAGCTTTTTCCCATTGAGGATGATATTTGCTGTGGGTCTTTCATAGATAGATTTGATGAGGTTCAGGAATGTTCCCTCTATCCCTATACTTTGAAGCGTTTTAATCAGGAACGGATGTTGGATTTTGTCAAATGCTTTTTCTGCATCAATTGAGAGGACCATGTGGTTCTTCTCTCTTCTCCTATTAATTTGTTGTATCACATTGATTGATTTACGAATGTTGAACCATCCTTGTAGCCCAGGGATGAATCCCACCTGATCATGGTGGATAATCTTTTTAATGTGTTGTTGGATCCTGTTGGCTAGGATCTTGTTGAGAATCTTAGCATCCATATTCATCAGTGATATTGGTCTGAAATTCTCCTTTTTGGTATGGTCCTTGCCTGGTTTGCTGGCTTCATAGAAAGAGTCTGGAAGTTTTCCTTCTGCTTCAATTTTTTGAAACAGCTTCAGGAGAATAGGTGTTATTTCTTCTTGGAAGGTTTGGTAGAATTCCCCAGGGAATCCGTCAGGTCCTGGGCTCTTGTTTTTTGGGAGATTTTTGATCACTGCTTCAATCTCGTTATTAGATATCGGTCTATTCAGGTTGTCGATTTCTTCCTGGTTCAATTTTGGTAGTTTATATTTTTCCAGGAATGCATCCATTTCATCAAGGTTGCTAAGCTTATTGGCATATAACTGTTCGTAGTAACTTCTGATGATTGTTTCTACTTCCTTGGTGTTAGTTGTGATCTCTCCCCTTTCATTCATAATTTTATGAATTTGGGATTTCTCTCTTTTCTTTTGGATTAGTGTAGCCAGTGGCTTATCGATCTTATTGATTCTTTCAAAAAACCAGCTTCTAGTTTCATTGATACGTTCTACTGTATCTCTGGTTTCTCCCTCATTGATCTCAGCTCTAATCTTGATGATTTCCCTTCTTATGTGTGGAGTTGGTTTGATTTGTTGTTGATCCTCCAGTTCTTTAAGGTGTAGAGACAGCTGGTGTGTTCTGGATTTTTCAATTTTTTTGAGCAAGGCTTGGATGGCTATATATTTTCCCCTTAGGACCGCCTTTGCTGTATCCCATAGGTTTTGGACCGAAGTGTCTTCATTCTCATTGGTTTCCATGAATTGTTTCAGTTCTTCTTTGATCTCCTGGTTGATCCAAGCATTCTTAAGCAAGGTGGTCTTTAGCTTCCAGGTGTTTGAGTTCCTTCGGAACTTTTCCTTGTGATTGAGCTCCAGTTTCAAAGCATTGTGATCTGAGAATATGCAGGGAATAATCTCAGTCTTTTGGTATCGGCTGAGTCCTGATTTGTGACCCAGTATGTGGTCTATTCTGGAGAAGGTTCCGTGTGCACTTGAGAAGAATGAGTATTCTGCTGTTTTAGGGTGGAATGTTCTGTATATATCTATGAGGTCCATCTGGTCCAATGTGTCGTTCAATGCTCTTGTTTCTTTATTGATTTTCTGCTTCGATGATCTGTCTAATTCTGAAAGAGGCGTGTTAAGATCACCTACGATTAGTGTATTCATATCAATATGACTCTTTATCTTGATTAACAGTTTTCTTAAGTAATTGGCTGCTCCCATATTGGGAGCATAGATATTTACAATTGTTAGATCTTCTTGGTGGATAGTCCCTTTAAGGATTATGTAGTGTCCTTCTGTATCTCTGACTACAGTCTTTAGTTTGAAGTCTAATTTATCTGATATGAGAATCGCTACCCCAGCCTTCTTTTGAGTCCCATTGGCATGAAAGATGCTTCTCCACCCCTTCACTTTCAGTCTGCGTGTATCTTTAGGTTCAAAATGGGTCTCTTGTAGACAGCATATGGATGGGTCCTGTCGTTTTATCCAATCTGCAACCCTGTGCCGTTTTATGGGTGCATTGAGGCCATTCACATTGAGAGTGATTATTGATAGATACGTTTTTATTGACATCGAGTTACCTTTGAAGTCTTTCTTTCTGTAGACTGTCTCTATATTTCTGTTCAATGCTATTCTTGGGATTTTTCCTCTTTTATAGAACCCCCCTTAATATTTCCTGCAGTATCGGCTTGGTGGTTGCATAGTCTTTTAAGTCTTGCCGGTCTTGGAAACTCTTTATCTCTCCATCCATTTTGAATGTCAGTCTTGCTGGATAAAGTATTCTTGGCTGCATGTTCTTCTCATTTAGTGCCCTGAATATATCTTGCCAGCCTCTTCTGGCTTGCCAGGTCTCTGTGGACAGGTCTGACGTTATTCTGATGGGCTTCCCTCTGTAAGTAAGGAGCCTCTTTGCCCTGGCAGCTTTCAAGAGATTATACCTACAATTATAATTTCTCAATTTGACTATCAGGTGTCGTGATGTTTTTTTGGAGTGTATAATCTTGGGTGGAGACCGTTCAGCCTCTAGTACATGAACGCTGGTTTCATTCGCGAGATTCGGAAAGTTTTCATGAAGGACTTGTTCCACGACATCTTCTAGACTTCTTTCTTTCTCCTCCCCTTCAGGAATTCCAATAATTCTGACGTTGGAACGCTTCATGGCATCACTTATTTCCCTAATTCTGCTTTCGTGGGATCTAAGCTGTTTGTTCCAGGCTTCCTCCTGATCCTTTCTCTCTATCTGTTTGTCTTCCAGATCACTAATTCTATCTTCTGTCTCAGTTACCCTAGCTTTGAGAGAGTTTAGATTGGATTGGATCTCATTGAGAGCATTGTGGACCTCCTCCCTGGTAGCTTTAAGCTCCGCCCTAACATTGTGAACATCCTGTCTGGTCGCTTTCAGTTCGGCTCTAATCAATTCTGTTTGGTCATCCATGGCTTTCTCCAACCTAGCTATTGCCTGGATAATTGTTAGCCTGAATTCTCTTTCCGACATATTGTCTATGTTGATAGCCGTTAGCTCTGTTGCGGAAGGTCCATCCTCTGTATTTTTCTTCTGTTGGGCATTCCTCCTCCTAGTCATTTTGGTGGGAGAAGACTGAACAGATGTAGCTGGATGTATCAACTCTGGTGCAGTCAAGGTGCACCCTGGAACACTTCCTGATCTCCGTCTCAGAGAGAAGCCTCAGTCTGGGTGCAGAAGCTGAATAAATTCCCCCTTGGATGCTGGCAGTGCAGGTTCCAAGTTAAAGACCCTGGGGGCGCAGGATATTTTGCTCGTCCCCAAAGCCAAGGCAGTGGCGGCTGTCTGGGAGCTCCTGACCGCCAGAGAGGTTCCAAGCAGCGATCGCACACTGAGATTTTGCCGCTGGCCGGGGCTGGGAGTGCCCGGCTTGCGCGCACCTCTTTTCAGAGGCGGCTGTGGGTCGGGCGCGCGTCTGGGGCACTGAGAACGGGGCGCTGGTCCATAAGCCGCAGGCTGGGCTTTTGCGCGCCTCTGTCCGGGGAAGAGTTTCGCGGGCGCGAGGCTTAGACTTTGAAACAATGGCCCGGGTCAAGAAGCGCCCCAGGGCCTTAGAAACCCAGGAGAGCTGGAGCGACGTGCACGTGCATCTCAAGCTTTGTGGTAGGGCTAGCACGCGTTCTGCAGACCGGCTCCCATCCCCTCACAGGAGCCAGAACCCCGCGCTCTGGGGCACGCTGGCGGCTTAGGGACCAGGAGCCGGTTTCTCCATCGCACTCTCTCTGCCTCCGCGCCGGGGAGGCCGTCTGGGACCGGGGACTCAAGCCCCTGTCCCTAGCCGCCCCGATTCCCACAGTTTGCCCCCGCGATCCTTTGCTCTTTTGGAGTGCTTTCAACCAGTCTCCGAGTTAATGCTGGTCCCCAGACGCAGGGCACTCTCGCTCGTATCGGGGTATTACTTTTGCACCGGTCGCCTCTGGTGGCTCCCTCCCCCTTTTGTTTATCTTCCGATATCAGTCCGCTGTTCCCATTCCGCTTTACCTGCTCACTGGCGTCTTCTGCCCCTGTAGAGATCCAGACGTGTATAATTCTGATCTCAGGCTGATTTCATGGGTGATCAGAGTTCTTTGGTAGGTAATCAGCTCACTTTGGGGTACCAGCTGAAAAGACGCCTCTTCCTAGTACCCCGCCATCTTGTCCCCTCTCGATCCCGATCTTTTGATACCGGTTGAGTCCTGATTTAGGACCGAGGATGTGATCTATTCTGGAGAATGTTCCATGTGCACTAGAGAAGAATGTGTATTCTGTTGCTTTGGGATGAAATGTTCTGAATATATCTGTGATGTCCATCTCATCCAGTGTATCATTTAAGGCCTTTATTTCCCTGTTGATCTTTTGCTTGGATGATCTGTCCATTTCAGTGAGGGGAGTGTTAAAGTCCCCTACTATTATTGTATTATTGTTGATGTGTTTCTTTGATTTTGTTATTAATTGGTTTATATAGTTTGCTGCGCCCACGTTGGGGGCATAGATATTTAAAATTGTTAGATCTTCTTGTTGGACAGAGCCTTTGAGTATGATATAGTGTCCTTCCTCATCTCTTATTATAGTCTTTGGCTTAAAATCTAATTGATCTGATATAAGGATTGCCACTCCTGCTTTTTTCTGATGTCCATTAGCATGGTAAATTCTTTTCCACCCCCTCACTTTAAGTCTGGAGGTGTCTTCGGGTTTAAAATGAGTTTCTTGGAGGCAACATATAGATGGGTTTTGTTTTTTTATCCATTCTGATACCCTGTGTCTTTTGATTGGGGCATTTAGCCCATTAACATTCAGGGTAACTATTGAGAGATATGATTTTAGTGCCATTTTATTGCCTGTAAGGTGACTCTTACTGTATATTGTCTCTGTTCCTTTCTGATCTACCACTTGTAGGCTCTCTCTTTCCTTAGAGGACCCCTTTCAGTATTTCCTGTAGAGCTGGTTTGGTGTTTGCAAATTCTTTCAGTTTTTGTTTGTCCTGGAAGCTTTTAATCTCTCCTTCTATTTTCAATGATAGCCTAGCTGGATATAGTATTCTTGGCTGCATGTTTTTCTCGTTTAGTGCTCTGAAAATGTCATGCCAGCTCTTTCTGGCCTGCCAGGTCTCTGTGGATAAGTCAGCTGCCAATCTAATACTTTTACCATTGTATGTTACAGACTTCTTTTCCCGGGCTGCTTTCAGGATTTTCTCTTTGTCACTAAGGCTTGTAAATTTTACTATTAGGTGACGGGGTGTGGGCCTATTCTTATTGATTTTGAGGGGCGTTCTCTGAACCTCCTGAATTTTGATGCTCATTCCCTTTGCCATATTGGGGAAATTCTCCCCAATAATTCTCTCCAGTATACCTTCTGCTCCCCTCTCTCTTTCTTCTTCTTCTGGAATCCCAATTATTCTAATGTTGTTTCGTCTTATGGTGTCACTTATCTCTCGAATTCTCCCCTCATGGTCCAGTAGCTGTTTGTCCCTCTTTTGCTCAGCTTCTTTATTCTCTGTCATTTGGTCTTCTATATCGCTAATTCTTTCTTCTGCCTCATTTATCCTAGCAGTGAGAGCCTCCATTTTTGATTGAACTTCATTAATAGCTTTTTTGATTTCAACTTGGTTAGATTTTAGTTCTTTTATTTCTCCAGAAAGGGCTTTTATATCTCTGGAGAGGGTTTCTCTAATATCTTCCATGCCTTTTTCAAGCCCGGCTATAACCTTGAGAATTGTCATTTTGAACTCTAGATCTGACATATTACCAATGTCTGTATTGATTAGGTCCCTAGCCTTCGGTACTGCCTCTTGTTCTTTTTTTTGTTGTGAATTTTTCCGCCTTGTCATTTTGTCCAGCTAAGAGTATATGAAGGAGCAAGTAAAATATTAAAAGGGTGGCAACAATCCCAGGAAAATATGCTTTAACCAAATCAGAAGAGATCCCAAATCGTGAGGGGGGATTTCTCCCCTCTCACGATTGAGTGAGGGATCTCCTCTGATTGGGATCTCCTTTGATTGGGATCTCCCAATCTCTTCTGATTGGGATCTCTTCTGATTTGGGGATAAAAAGAGGTTCAAAAAGAAAGAAAGAAAAAAAAGAATTAAAAAAAGAGATTGAATTAAAAATTCAATCAAGAATTTAAAAAAGAATAAAGAAAAAAAAGATTGAAGAGATTAAGATCTCTTCTGATTTGGGGATAAAAAGAGGTTCAAAAATAAAGAAAGAAAAAAAAGAAAAATAAAGAATTAAAAAAAAGAAATTGAATAAAGAAAAGTATAAAAAAGAAAAATATATATATATATATTAGATAATCTATTTAAAAAACGTTAAAAAAGAAAAGGGTAAAAGTTATAAAAAATTTTAGCAGAAGAAGAGGAAAAAAAATGAAAAAGAAAAAAATTAAATTAACTGCAAGACTAAAAAATCACAGGCAGAAAGCCATGAGTTCCGTGGTTTGTCTTCTCCTCTGGGATTCTGCTGCTCTCTCCTTGGTATTGAAACTGCACTCCTTGGTAGGTGAACTTGGTCTTGCCTGGATTTCTTGTTGATCTTCTGGGGGAGGGGCCTGTTGTAGTGATTCTCAAGTGTCTTTGCCCCGGGCGGAATTACACCGCCCTTACCAGGGGCCGGGCTGAGTGATCTGCTCGGCTTTGCTTTCAGGAGCTTTTGTTCCCTGAGCGCTTTCCGTAGAGTTCCGGAGGACGGGAATACAAATGGTGGCCTCCTGGTCTCCGGCCCGGAGGAGCCGAGAGCCCGGGGCCCTGCTCCCCAGTGCGCCCTCAGCGAACAGCTCCTAGTAACTCGCGTCTGCCTAACCTCCGGCCGCGCTCCGAGCTCACCGAGCTTGCGACCGGTTCAAGGCAACTCCGAGCTGCGAGCTTACTGTCGGCTCTGTCTCTGCAGCCGGCTTTCCCGTTCCAATATCCGCAAGCTCTGCGACACTCAGACACCCCCAATCCTTCTGTGACCCCGTGGGACCTGAGGTCACGCCGACCCCGCGTGGGCTTCGCCCCGGTTTAGCCTCCGGAGCTATGTCCCTCAGCGGAACAGACTTTTAAAAGTCCTGATTTTGTGCTCCCTTGCTCCGCCGCTTGCCGGGAGCCGGCCCCTCCCCCCGGGGTCTATCCTCCCGTCGCTTTGGATTCACTTCTCTGCCAGTCCTACCTTTCAGAAAGTGGTTGTTTTTCTGTTTCTAGAATTGCTGCTCTTCTTCTCTTCGATTTGCCGATGGATTTGCAGGTGTTTGCAATCTTTAGATGAGCTCTCTAGCTGATCTCCTGCTAGCTGAAGTAGTCTCAGCCTGCTACTTCTCCGCCATCTTGACTCCTCCCCCTACTTGTATCATTATTATTGACATTGTTCATATTAAAATTCTGTTATCATTCATATATCCCCATTATTTTGTTATATGCTTTGGTAAGTTTCCTTCTAAACAGAAAAGTTAAAGCAAAATGGCCCTAATTGCCTATTTTCTAGTTCTGGGTCACAGCTTTTTCGGATTTCAAAATGGTGCTGTTCTCTCATTTCTCTGTGCGTTCGTAACTGGAGTTCACAATGTTAGCCTCTCCCGCCTCCCAGGCTTCTTGGGACCTTTCTAAAACCAAAGTACTCTCTCTCTGACTTGTTTAGATTTAGGATTTAATGTTTGTTTAAAATTAGTGTCAACCTCAAACTTTGATGGAGAGATGGGATTTAGAGAAGATCCCTATTAGTGACAGGACCCAAAAAAATTCTAACAGTCAGCTATTCCCTCAGTGAATAGGGATATCATTCCTCTCCCAGTGGTTCACAATTACTAAGATTGGATAGTAGCGTACTTATGAATGGATCCTAGCTGGCACTGGATTTGGCGCATACCCCTTCCCTGGGCCAAGTCATTACCATCATCACACCTTGACACAAATTCTTATCTTATTGGCTATTAACATAGCCTACAAAACCTCAGCCAAAAGGAATACCAGTATAGTTAGAAAAATAATCTAACAGTATTTTCTCATGATGGATGATGTTTTTCTCCCATTCAAATTCCATGTCTCTTCTTTGGAGATTAGCAACATTTTCAGTCTTTCTTCCTAAGAAAACGTCCAGTTAGTCAAGGGGTTTGGGAGCTGGTGTTTTCCTCCCAGCATACATGCTCCCCTTTCTGTTGGTAACAGCACCCAGATTTCCTTTGGAATCATGTACAGTCTCAGTGGGGTCATTACACAAGATGCCATGACTACCAATAATTCACTCATCCATCTCCTCTTGATGGACATTTCAGTTATTCCAGTTTTTTTGTTATTATAAACTGAATGGTGATGAATAATCTTTTGGGGCTTAAGTTAGCCAAAGGGGGTTTCTGTTGCTTGCAACCACAACATATAATTTATCTATGGGAATACAGAAAATCCCCAATTATCATGTATCGTTATTTAGAGATGTAATTCATTGTTCCTTATTAGGAACAAATTGTTTTGCAAGTATAGGATTTCAGGAATTCCCAAGGGCACTATAGCTTACTGTTCTGCTTTCACAGAGAGAAACTAGTGCTCTCACTTCAGTTTCTGGTCATCTATCATCTACCAATTGTGGATTTAATTATAAAAGACTTTAATCAACTGACTTCTCTTTCCTTCTTAATGAGAACTGAATAGGTAGTTACCTTGCTAGTTAAAAAAAAAAAAAAGTCAGGGGTGACACAAATTGCTAATAAATATTTGCGAAAATGCTCAAACTCATTAGCAATCATGGAGATGCAAATTAGGACCACAATGAGATACCGTTTATATACTAGATTGGCATAAATTAAGACATCTCATAATATTAAAGAGTGAAAATGTGGATATATTTGTTCATATATGTCACTGAAAGGAAAGCAAACTGAGAGAATTACTGGGAAGAAATGTAGCAGTGTGTTATAAAATGGAATATTCACCTGTTCTACAACCCAGAGCAAAAATCAAAGAAACTTTTGCCCATGTGACCCAGGAGACATGAATAAAAATATTCATAGCAGTTCTGTTCACAGCAATCAAAAAAAAAAAAAAAAAAAACAAAACAAAACTGGGAAACAACTTAATTGCCCACCAGCAGGAAAAAAAAAAAAAGTGGATGAACAAATTGTGGTATAGTCACATACTAGGAAATTAGAGGGCAAGAAAACAGACTAGAACTTCACAAACAACATGGGTGAATCTTAAATATTGAATAAAAATATCAAGTCCCAGCAGAGCATGCAAGGTGTATCATTTGTATATAGCTCAAAGAGACCATCAAAATCAAGCAACACTCTATATGGATGTGTGTGTATGTGGGAGAGAGACAGAAAGAGAGAGAGGAAGGGAGAATGATTTTTAAGTAAAACAAGCAACACAAAGTTCATCCTCAGGCTTGGAGAAGGCAGAAGCACATGATATGGGAGGAGTGTATAAGCAATTACAACAAGGTTTGGTTCTATAATTGAGGGATGAATTTACACTCATTCATTTTACTATTCTACTTCATTATTTATGTGTATGTTATATTACATATATCCTCATACTGAAGAATGTAATAAAGAAAAATAAGCCAGAAGTAATAGTTTCATCCAAGGATGTTATAAGAGCCTAGGACAACGCTATAGATATCTGGGATATATTTTGAGCTTCCACTCACTCAATACCTCAATAATTTCTCTTGATCTCTCTCTCTCTCTTTCTTTTTTTTTGGGGGGGGGGAGAAGGGGGATCTGACTCATATGTTTTTCATAGGCCTCTTCCCAGTGAGCAGTCTGCAGCATTCTAACCACTTACTAGTCTATAAACTGAGATAAGTAGAGTGAAAAGGTAACCGATCTCTTATAATTTTGCTAGTCACACATGTTTAACGTGCACATTTTCTTCATAACGGAAGAGCCCATTTCTATCAGAAACATGAGGTTAATGTATTCTTTCCTTTCCAATCTCCCATCCCCATACACTAGCCAACCCCTCTGGGAAAAAAGCTTTTATCTTATCAGAGGCCGATGCTTTGGGGATAATGCAGCAATATTTTATTATTGCTGCTAATATGTGCATGTGGCTATAGATGGAACAATAGGCAAAGAACATTGCTTTGTTCTATGAAGTCATAAACCCACATTGACCAGCTTAAATGGCTTCTTTCCTTCGACAGCTGCCTTCTCAAAGGTCTGGATATGCTGAGGTCTGAAGAGGTCTTTGGAAGAGATTCTTGCCCACAAAGAGAAGAGAAGAAGCCTGTCTAAGGCTAATTCAGCTAAAATGGTTCAAGTGCCGAATTTGTAAGAGTATGGGAAAAGCCTTAGTCACTGTGAGTTTAAAAAGGTCACAAATTGTTAACAATTATATTGCCTGGGCTTAAAAAATGAGGGAAGAAATGGATTAAGTGGTCTGGCATACACAAAAATGTGTTTTTCTGGCTAAATCTTTGTCTCAGCTTCTCCTCCATTCATATCATCTGTACCTTTCACAATAAAAACTTGGACTAGAATGCTCATCCATATTTATATTATGCTGTTATGTTATGTTATGTTACATTATATTATGTTATGTTGAAAGCAACCCAATTTGCTAATAGCTTGTTGTTCTCTAGTTGCATTTCCCCCCGGCCTAATAGCATTTAATTCCATCTTAGGGTTGCTTTCTTAAGGGGATGCTGATTGAGAGCTGGACTTCAAATCTCTTCTTTCTTGGGAATAACATAAATAAGGAGCAACAGCAACAACAAAGGTGAGCAGACAGTAGAAAGTGGATATTGTATGACAGAGGCATACTAATATGAAATCACTGACTACAATCTTATAGCAAACATTCATGTAAGTTATTTTTTTAAAACTAAATGATTATTTCCCCCATAGAACCAACCCTCATTATGGCAAATTCCAATTATTTTTTTAAAGCTATCCCAGATATACTGAATCAATCAGGAAAGTCCAGGTTATGCTGCAGTAACAAAAGAGACCACATATCCCAGTGGCTTAAAACACAAAGGTGTAATTCCTGCACTGACTACATATCCTGCACAGGCTGGCTGAGTCCTCATCTCTATATCATCCAACTCTGGAACCCAGATGTGCAAAGCCCACATTATATTAAATGTTGCTGATGGCTAAAGCTCAGGAAAAGAGGAAGTGATAGTGGTGATTCTTGTGCAGGCTCTTAAAACTTACGACCAGAAATGACATTCAAAACTTCCTCTCACATTTCAGTAGTTAGAGAAAAGGCCAATCCTAACATAAGGGAGGCAAGGAAATAACCTACCAACTGCCTAGAAGTAGAAAAAGACAAATATTTTGCAGACAGTAGACACTGAAATACATCATCTTAACAGTCCCCAGAAATGTATTCCTCACAAGCTGTAGGGTAGGCATGGCTTTTAGCAGGTTAATTTTTGATGCTTACTAAAGCACAGGGCTGATGAAAAAGTGTGGGCAGATGGAGACACTCCTTAAATCAGAACCCAAGTCTGGCGTTGATACTCTGATTGGATGGTTACTACTTCCAGATCCCTGAATAAGGTTCTCAAAACAATTTCATAATATAAACCCAATGTTACTGGTAATTTTAGAATTATAGCTAGTAGACTTTCCATTTTTAATATGCAGGCTAAAGTGAACATTTCCAAAAGAAATTTTATCTTCTGAATTAACATATACCAAAATATTTCAAGCTATGGGCACAGAGAATAATTATTCATTATTTTTAAGGAGCCAAGAAAAGAAAATGTTGTAACTGGGAACTTTAAAAGATGAATGTGAAAAGCCAAAATGCTATAAATGTTCTCTATATGCCAGAAACGCCTGAACTTTCCATTTTTACTAAATTACATCTAATGTAAGCACATTTGGCCTTTTCCTTGCTTCCTCATACTATGATATTCCAATCAAACTGTTTCAATATAAACTAAATCTTGATCCAATACTATTATCTCAACCAGAAGCTCATTTTAAAGCAATATAACCTTTAATGAGATAGATGTACAATGGGTATGAGCAGTGCTATACCTAAAAGGCTGTTTCTCCAGAAAAGGAAGATATATTTAACATATTATTCTAGCATCACCTTCACATTCTACTTGCCAAGGAATTAGGGGCAATAGCCTATGTGAGTTTCCAAAGAGTAGAAAGTTTCTGCTATGAACTTCTTCTCCTTCCTTCTTCTTTCTTTTGTTTTCTCTCTCTCTCTCTCTCTCTCTTTTTTTTTTCCTTGATTTTCCAGGAGAGAAGGGAGAGCACTGGGGCCCATGAAGTATCATTATAACCTCCCCTTGACATTGAAAGCAGACAGCAGGGAAAGAAAAGAAGTTAAATCCAAACAGGAAAGACTCCCTCCAGTTTTAGTATATGCAAGTGCTCTCTCTCTGGGGCAGGGATCAGCAAACTTTCTCTCTAAAGAGTTAGACGGTTAATTTATTTGGCTGTGCAGGCCATGAGGTCTCTGCTGCAAATATCCAATTCAGCCACTGTAGTATGAAAGCAGCCATAAACAATGTGTAAACAAAGGAGTATGACTCTGTTTCAATAAAACTTTATTTATAAAAACTGGAAACTCAGGGTGGTTGCCCTGGAAGACTCAGGGCAGTTGGTTAGGCATCCAGCTCTTGATCTCAGCTCAGGTCAAGATCTCAGGGTTGTGAGTTCAAGCCCCTCATTGGACTCTATGCTGGCTATGGAGCTTATTTAAAAAGAAAAACAAAACAAAACTGGAAACTGGTTATATTTGGTCCATGGGCTTTAGTTTGTTGATCTTTGCTCTTGGTAAGAAATACAGCTCAATATTCAAATCTTAGATATGGCTGTGGGTCTGCCCAGCTTTTCATGTTCTCTTATGTCACCCTACCGCCTTAAAAAAACATAAAACAAAACAAAACAAACAAACAAACAAAAACACCTTTACCTTGCTTCTCCCTTCAAATATTGCTTTCTTTTCAGAAAAGAGTCCTACAGGTGAAATTTCAGGAAAGAAAAGTTGTTTCCCTTTTTTTCTAGAAATTGATGTATATTTACCTATAAATCTCATCAACCAATATCACTTTTTAGCTAGTAATGTGTGGAAAGCTCTTTACTAGGTCTTGAGCCAATAAAAAGGGAAGTAGCAATAAGCCTTTGCCTCAAGCAGCTAATACTTTCGTTAGAAGTGTCATGAGAAGAGGCAACTTTGCATTTCTTTGACAGAAACATGAATGTGTGTATAAGAACAGGTGAAAGAGGAGAAATGACAAATAGGTGTCTGGAGTTAGAAAGGTGTCCATGATCCTTAGAACTCAGAGCATTAGGAAAGTCAAAAGGCTGGAAGGGTGCTGGAGAGCCTTGGGGAGAAAGCTTCATATGGAGAAGGAAGCACACACATTTGAAAAAGAGAAGGACATGACTTCTTCCCACTTCTAAATGATTTTCCAGTTAGTCTAACTTCCTTTCTCTAATAGACAAAAGTCAAAGCTTAAATTTCCCTCCATCTCCTCACCACTCTCCACCCTCTTCACTGCCCCCCACCCCAACTCCAAAGAGGAAAGT
The DNA here is from genome assembly GCF_020171115.1 of Neogale vison. Classification (NCBI taxonomy): domain Eukaryota; kingdom Metazoa; phylum Chordata; class Mammalia; order Carnivora; family Mustelidae; genus Neogale; species Neogale vison. The sequence continues at coordinate 88,471,659 of NC_058098.1, read as the reverse complement.
CCCTGATGTGGATCTAGACCAATAGCACTGCTATGTCCCAGCACCAAGGGGCAGGGGGAGGTGGGGGGGGGAGTGGAAGGTAGGGGTGGGCTGAAGAGTCTTCCACTCTGACTGGAAAAGATCTTTACATCTCAAGAGTACCTGTGGCACACACCCATTAAAACCCCACATTTGACTATTGTTCTTTGTCCCGGCTCTCCCTCTCTTCTCCCTTGGGGCTAATGTGGTAAGAAGGACATGGAATTTCTTCCATATTTAAGGAGACAGCTCTAACCTCTGTTCAGATTAAGATCCCGGAAAATAGAGGCACTGGTCAGGCCATTAAGTCTGTCCTGCTCTATATCAAAGCAACATCTGAGACTTATGTGGAAAAGTCCAACACACCAACATGAGAGGTTCCATTCAGTGGTCGGTATGAGGCAAAAGCTTATATATGTGCTATAGACTAAAGTTTTGTGCCTCATTCAAAAGTCATATGTTGAAGTCTAGCCCTCAGTGTGATGGCATTTGAAGGTAGGACCTATGGGAAGAGATTAGTGCCCTTATAAAAGAGACCTCAGAGAGTTCTTTTGCTCCCATTCTGCCATTTAAGGACACAGAAAGAAGACAGCCATCTTTGAATCAGGAAGTAGGCTCTCACCAGACAATGAATCTGCAGACAATTGACCTTGGAGTTCCCAGTCTCCAGAACTATAAAAAATAAACGTTTGTTGGCAAAGTCACCCAGTCTATGGTATTTTTGAATAGCAGCCTGAACAGACTAATGTAGTATTTAATTGATGGATTTTTGTCTAGAATCTCCCCCCAGAACATCTCTCTTGAGCAGAAGTTTCTATCCTTTTCAGAGCAAAGATCAAAGATCCCTGTTTCATGCAGATGTGTTCATATGCAAGGCAGAAGATCTCAGCCTGTTTGCTTGATTAGGTCAATAGCATGAAGTGTGACTATGACACTGAATGACAGGGAGAATTCTCAGCTGTGCCACCTCCCAGCTGTGCAAACTTGGAGAAGGTAATTAACTTTTCTGAGTTTCCAAATCTTCGTCTCCAAACTAAGCATTACTTGGTCTATGCACTTTACAGGACTGTTAGTAGGATAAACTGAAATAATGGTTGCACAAGTATTCTATAAATGGAAAAGCTATTTATAGTATGAAGAAGTTATAATCACTATTATAATTGACATTAGAGATTTTAATCAAACTAGAAGATAATGATTTTTTCTCAAGCACTGAGTAGAGTACCCCTAAGCCAACATTAATGGTCCTAATAGATCAGGATAGCATTTATCAAACCAAGACTGTGCAGATTATGACTCCATAAGACCGAAATGGTTATGCCATTAAAAGGGTATTCCAGAGGATTCTAGAAATAGGACAGTGGTAGTAGCAGCCTAGCTGCTAGATCTTCCATAATACCTAAAATATTGGCAGACCAATTAAACAGCAAAACCCAAACTCATAAAGTAAGAACAAAACTAGATAGTAAAGTATTCCCATAAAACTCAAAATAGAAGCATGTAGAGATAAACCACCAACAGGTACAAGAACAGCATGGTATCGCATCTATGCAGGTAAAAGCAGGAGGAAGCAATGGGTTGAAGAGAAAGCTGAAACGGTGACTAGGTATTCACAGAAAAATGCAAAGAGCTAATATGAGAACAGCAGCTGGATCTGGGAAGGATTTTGCCCACTTAGACAGTCTTGAAACTGACTTTTCATGACTTCCTTCCCAGACAGAACCCCATACTGAAGGGTCTAGAAGTAGGATCGAATTTGAGCATGTCAGGAATGATAGAGAAGAAGAAAATGTGGTATAGGTAAAAATGGGGAGGTAAGCAGGAATCTTTGAAGACAGCCATCATATTTTTTAAAACTACATAAAAACAACAGAAAAGATGGATCTGTGAAGCTTGAAAAGCTCTCTGAATCAAGCCACCTTATAAAACTAATTTCACATTAAAAAGGTCCACAGAAAAATATTCTACACAAAGTTAATATCAGAAAAAAAACAAACAGCAGAATATTACTATTGCAGAAAATACAAGCATGCCAGAAAGACATATTCAAAATATAGATCAGAACTGTAGTATCCTATTCCTAAGCAAGCTAAAAGACAGTAAGGAAATGAAAGAAAAGGCATGAAAGAAAAACATAAACCAAAATCAAAACTCAGAAATGAGATGATAAACTAAAAAAAAAAAAAAAAAAAAAAATGGAATTTTTTTTAAATTAAAATTTTTTTGTGAAATCTTGAAGAGTCAACTGTGTTTAAAATGACTGATTTCAGGAACATGGAAGGAAATACAGAAGATCAGATCAGAAACTGGATATACAGAAAGCAAGACAGTTCTCCACGATTAGCAGCCATGCCCAAAGGACTTAACACAAAACTGGAAGAGAGTCTTGTAGCCAGAGATTCAACAAGTTGAAGTTCAATAGTAATAGAACCATGATGAATTAAAATCCATCAACTACGTTTTAACGCATGAGCTCATAAAGATATTTGCCCAATGAAAACATTTTAAGTTAGAAAATTGGGGGAAAGCTGAGTTAAACAGATTTTTTTTTTTCCCTATGGGACTTCTCAGAGCTATTAAAATGTGTTGTATATCTTTGAAACAGGAGATACACTGAAGGCTATCAAGTCTAAGACTCGCATTTGTTTTTTACACTTTAACATCTGTGAAATTGGACTGCATCTTCCAATCAATGGCATGACATAATTTAATTAGCAATGCTTTTTCTTTCTTAATAGTACATAAAACAATGGTGCGTCTTACAATCAAAGCTATCTTAGATTCTGTGAAATACAATAGCATGCTTCCCTTTCCATTCCTTCTATTGCCAGTATTTTTTCCAAAGCACACATATTAATGGATCTGTGCTCAAGAAATGTTATATTTGAATAAAGGTACAGATCACATATTTGCCCTCAAAATCTCCGAAAACTCCTCTAACATACAAACATTTTATTTCTCCACCTGGAAAAACACTTTTACTTTTGGTAGCTTACCAGTGACAACGCTGAGCACATCTCCCGCTCCACTGTGGGCAATGACTTCATCCTAAGTATTTTCTTAACTCATCCCAAGCCTAAGCAGCCTTTTACAGGTAGTTATTTTTTATTGACTAACTGGTGCAATTAATTTGCTGTTGTGATTTCCCTTAAAATAGATGAAATGAAAATTTTGGTTTCATCTTCCTTCTTTCTAAAAATTTCTATTACTCTAGGGTCTAAGAGGACTGGAGTAAAGTATTCTCAAATGATATGGGGGTTACATGGTCCAAAATACATCTCCTCTCACAAAGCCACTTTGACAATGCTGGAGAAAGCTTGTCCTATGGAGAGGCCACTAAGTTCAGATTTAGTGGATTCATAACAGAAGAACAAGATAGACATTTTCAGCTAGAAACCCAGCTAATACAAAAATAGGGTAATAAAAACCAAAGTTCCGACACACAGCCCATGATTATAGAAACATGATGAATAGATCACCAAGGAAGCTGACCGCCACCACCTCCTCACCTCTTCACCACACACATTAGCTGCTGACAGCTGTGTGGGCATTGGTGCCAGCGACAGGGCCACTGTGGAAACTACTGAAGCTTTTTCTTTCAGGAGGTCACTTCTAGAAAGTCACTGAAGAAGAAGGATCTTTTTCCAAACCACGAAACTGAGTCAGACAACATGTACCCAGCATGAAGTATGGACTACTACCACCGATTTCTGCTTCCGGCACTGTAAGGAGGAGATCATCTTAATTCTAGGTCATCTAGGAAGCAAGAATGAAGAGCCAGATACATGGGTGGATGGGTGGGTGGATGGAATGATGATAGAGACAGACAGATAGATAGACAGACAGACAATTGCTGTACGTATATGTCTGTATAATAGTTACAGGTGTATCCTTCTCTTAGTCCTGCTCCATCAAACAGCTCTGCCTTTACTCCCTGAGGAGTAGGTTGGTTGGATACAACCAACTCCAGAGGAAACTTTTCTCTTTGTCCCTCTTTTTCCCTCTCCCTCTCCCTCTTTCCTCTCCCCTTTCTGATTCTCTTCAAACTAAAAAAAGAGGGAATGAATGGCATTAAGAGTTTGAAACAAATGGTCAGAGTGGGTGGGAGGACAATTGTTCCTGTTCTTTCTTTCTACTTCAGTGCTTACTCAAAAAAAATAAAAATAAAAATGTAATACTTTATTTTGGGGGTGGAAAATGAAAACATACAGTGAAGAAAATGTGTAAAAGAGAAAAGACACTGGAAGTAAGAGTCCCAAGTTTGAGTTCCAATTCCAGTTTTTCATCACAACTTAGAAGTCTGTTGAGGTAAAGAAGCCTAAGTATGCCCTGGGCAACACAATGAACCTTTTTGTCAAGAGCACACAGCTCCCTCCATATGGCTTCACAACACTTGTCAGAAATCATCTTGGGATCCCTAAAGTGGCCTTATGGACTCATGAGAGTGGGCCATGCAAATGGAAAGCAGTGAGGTAGCCTAAGTCTGCCCTGCAGCAACAAGATGTCCCCAATGCACAACCCTGGGAGCCAGCCCAGGGTCATTGGAATGTACAATTCCAGAGTCCCATGTACCCAGATCATGGCCTAGAAGTCTCCTAAGCATCACGGACAGAAGGCAGAAGGCCATTCTCACTCTCTTTTTTCCCATCCCGCTTTCAAATGAGCATTACCTTACAACATGAGTGATATTTTAGTGTCTATGTATGAGTATACTTGCCAGGGCTTGCTTGTCATTTACTGATTGTAGGAACAATGCCCTACACCTCTTCATATCACCTAATACAGTCCTACACACATTAGCAGGCACAAAAAAAGTCCATGTAAATAATTGTTGATTTTAGAACTCTATTCCAAAATTGCCTAGATGTTTTTGCCTATAGTGGGTAAATTTGTACCCTGTACATGCACGTGTAGAAGACCACAGATATTTTTCATCCCACCTGCACTGCTTGGTTAGTAAGTATACTCTTACTTCCCCGGAATCACCTTCCTGCTAGACTCATGCCCAATATGCTGTGGGACTTGGGTTGTCTATTTTTCCCATCAAGATTCACAGAGTTATCTGGTACTTTACGAGCCTTTGAAATTGGACAGTTTCAGTTGTGCAACAGTCCCAAATATATGAGTTTATGTACCAATAGGAGGAGCTTATGGTTTCTATATTTTCTGATTTCACAACATAGTATATTAGTTTCAATGAGTAATTTTTGGTTTTTACCAAATTTGTCTTTTACTTAAAGCTTCTTTATATATGAAGCTCTAGAGAAATGTTTGTGGGAACAGCAATGTGCCAGAAAACTCAACCATATAAATGAAAAAAGAAACAAACCATCATGCGGATAAGAAAAGCACATATTTATAGGTTGACTATCTGACTGGAAAGCAGAAATAAAGTAAAAATGTTCAAGATAAATCTCTGCATTTTGGACACTGGCAAGCCAATTCCCTATTACCAACATTTATGGGGATTTTCCTTTTCCTAATAGTTACAGAATATCAAGACACTGAGACAATTTTTCCTTCACGAAGTAGAATTAGCTTTCCACCCTCCTCCTCCTCCCCGTATTAGCCATCTCCCCAGCGGCTACACACAAGAACCATTTATATTTACATTAAAAATGATTTGGCCTATGTACACTGCATTGTTTGACAGGAAAGATGGATGTTCGCTTATAATTAAGTTTCAGCATAAATGACATCATTCAGGAAGATAAGAGTTCCCTTATTCCCTCTCTGCTGGTTTTCTCATAGGATGCGGTGGGTTGTATGAAGACTCCAATGATTTTTCTAGGCCTTCTCATCAACAAACAGTTCTGCAGCCATTCAGTTCCCTCTGAAAATCTGGAGGGGATTTTCCCTGTCTAATTCATCATATCTCATTCATATCTCTTGTTTCTTTGCTTTTGAAAAAAAAGGGGTATAGAGCCCTGCCACTTGATATATGGTTTGAAGCAGCATAGGCATCTTGTAGAAGTTTACTAGAAATGGAGGATTCTGGACCCTCAGACCTATGGAATCAAAATCTGCAGTTAAAAAAGATCCCCAGATGATTTTTCTACATACGACAGTTTGAGAAATGCTGGCAGAAGACATATAAATAGGTACAATGGGCAGCTTTGTGGAAAAGGTGCATTGTTTGAGGTTTTCTCTGTCTTTAAGCATCAAGTTTTGAGGACTAGGTTTTCAAACTCTCACACATCCCTTTCCCCTACAATAGGAGGAAAACTGTAAAATCATTTTTTTCTTGTATACATCTCACCTTACTCTGTATGCATAACCTAATCTTCCCAACCAAGTTATAGGGCAGCAACCATATAAAAATAAATTATTCCATCTTTATTGTGAATTTTAAGATTTTTTATTTATTTATTTGACAGACAGAGATCACAAGTAGGCAGAGAGGCAGGCAGGGGGGCTGGGAGAGCAGGCTCCCTGCTGAGCAGAGAGCCCGATGCGGGGCTCCATCCCGGGACCCTGAGATTATGACCTAAGCCGAAGGCAGAGGTTTAACCCCCTGAGCGACCCAGCTGCCCCCCACCTTTATTGTGTATTAAATACATTTAAGACATACCAGATGTTAAAGATGGTATTACAGAGATATATAAAAAATATCATCCCGGCCAAGAATAAGGATTTGTTTGTTTCCCATCCTTCATCATCCTGGAACTATAAACTCCAACAAAGCAGAGATCATGTTTTTCACTGTTGTACCTGCAGCTCCTTCCACATATACACAAGAGAACTGAAACATGTCTACACAGAGTACATCAATGTTCATAATAGCATTTTTAATAATAGCTAGGAAGTAGAAACAATACAAACACCCAAACATCAAATAATACAATACAAACAATACAAGCGTCAAATAATGAAAGATTAAAGAAAATATTGTGTATACATAGAGCGTAATATGGCAGAAGTGAATAAAATACTGACACATGCCACAGGATGGATGAACCTTGAACATTTTGCACGAAGTTTATGAAACCAGACATAAGAAACCGCATATTGTAAGATTCCATTTACATTAAATGGCTAGGATAAGTAGCTCACGTGGACAGAAAGTAGATTAATGGCTTTCAGAGGCTTGGTTGAGCGGGGAATGTGTGTGGCTTCTAATAGTTACAGAGTTTCTTCTGGGAGTGACAAAAATATTCTGGAATTATAGAGTGATAATGGCTGTGAAACTTTGTGAATTTACTAAAACCCACTGAACCCACCCACTTTAAAAGGGTGAATTTTATGATATATGAATTATATCTCAATTTAAATAAAAATGTGTGTGACAAAAACATAAACAATCACCGCTTTTAAAATTGTTTACTTTGTTTAAAAAAAAAATGGCATCTCTTTCATTCATTTTATTCTTTTATGGTACATTCCTTGAGGGTACATTGCCAAAACAGACAGATGATTCAAGATATTGGTGAAGGACCCTAACAAGTCCTTTTGTGAGAAAGTTGATTTCCAACTTTTTGTTATCAAGGAAATTGCGGGAACAACTAATCAAGTTATCAGATAGAAATAATTTTTGATGATAAATCACAATATAATTTTCAATGTAACTCAGAATAATTTCAAGGAGCTGAATGGACACCATTACAAAATTCTCTCTATATGCCCCTGCTTGTTTATGTGAACAAGTTTTTTCAGAATTCACATCTATTATCATGAAAAATAGGAATAAAATGAAATCTTCATCATTCTGTAATAATATTCTATAATATATGAACTAATTGGAAAAAAGCTCTATCCATTTCATTAAGAGATGTTTCCAATAAATTTTACCCTTACCTTTAATAATATTTTAAGCTTTAAAATATATTCTAATTATTTTCAATCAGTTAAATACCACAGGTATTTGTAATGTTAACTCAGAATAAATATTTTAATGCTTAAAACCCTATGATTATAGGACATTTGAAAAAACAGTAATAAAGCTTCAATTTATGTGTATATTTCTGTGACAGAATTATGATTGGATAATCAGTAAAAGGCTTTAAATCATAAAACAATACCCATACAAAATTCCAACTGTTAAAGAAGAACTTATTCATGCATTTTTAAATAAAATAAAATTTAGATTTTATTATATAGAGAGAAAAAAGGTAAAAACTTTTACAAAACTTTTTATTATGAAAAATTTCAAACACCAATATCTTTAGCCTGAGAGATAAGGGCTTAGGCTATAAGACCATGTGCGTTTAGAAATTACTATAAGGATTTGACCCAGAAGGTTTCTTTAAGGAGATAATCACAAGGTAGAGGAGAAAGATTCCAAAACAAGCATAACAAGGAAGAAGAAAAGACCCATCCAGGGTGTGCTATCAAATGGATCACACTGGGGGGTCCATTAGGAACCCTCTGAATTTCCATGTAAGATGCACTTTGGAATCATCCAGCAGTTTTGTCCCCCATTAGAAAAGAATTATCCCATGGAGTGTGAACTTTCTCACACTTTCAAATTTGTTCATGCATCAGAGTGATGTGCAAGGTTTCTGTAGATGGTGTCTGTGGCAGGAGAGATGCGTGGTTCAGCTGAGGCCCGGTACTGCTCCTGGGATTACTGTGACAAAGGCTAAGGCGAACCCAAAGCATGTATGGAAGGCCTAGGAGATTAGCAATGCACAAACTAAAGAAAACAGAATGCTGTAATGAACATCAAGATGCCGTCTCCAGCAATGACAGCGATCTTCCTTTATCTATATCTCCATCTGTATCTTTATCTCCTGCTGAAATTTGAAGTAAATCCCAGAAATCATGTCATGTCATCTGCATATATTTCAATAGAGATCTCTAGAAGATAAGATGTCTCTCTCTTTCTATCTCTCTTTTTTTTTTTAAGATTTTATTTTTTTATTTGAGAGAGAGAGAGCAGGAACGAGAGGGAGAGGCAGGAGGAGAAGGAGAAGCAGGGTCCCCACTGAGCAGGGAGCCGGGGCGGGGCTTGATCCCAAGACCCTGAGATCCTGACCTGAGCTGAAGGCAGACACTTAAGCCGACTGAGCCCTCCAGCCACCCTTAGAAGATAAAGACTCTTTTTTTGACAAAACTCCAAGCGTTAGATTTTCTTTTCCCTGAATTCTTGAGAGAGTATATTATTTTACTTATAACCATCTTTTGACTGTCCTTTTCTGGATTTTTGAGATTAACAACCCAGTCTCATCAAAGAGTGGTGCCTTAAAATCCAATCTACATTCACCTATGGCTTCATTTGACTTGGCCTGTTAGTTGCAGGGGGAGAAAAGGCAAAAGACACAAAACACACAATGGCAATGAAACATACAACAAAAAACTCACTTCCAAAGTAGACACTTGGAAAGGAAGAGATATAAAAGTAAAAAAATCATGGGCTGCATTCCCATTTTTCCCTACCAAGAGATCTATGTATCAAAAATTATATAATCAAAGTAAATTTTTAATGAATTATGATGCATTCTAGGATTATCTGGTGCCTATGTTGACATATGTCTAACTTTTGCTTTCTGTACCAGGCCTTCAGCTTCCCTCTGGAGGTACATCCAACTACCTATTAAGGATAAGAGCGTGTGTTCACTCCAAGTTTAGAACCCACTAATGCTCCATAGGTATAGGGTTACAAACCAACTTGAATCTTTCGATGTTCAACTTGGTTTGTTCTTGGCAAACCTCAAAAAACTTAACGGGGCTCAAAAGATTTCTTGGACATGGACTTTAAGAAAAAGTATTTTGATGAGTAAAGCATAAATGGACCAGAACCCATATGGATCAAATTTTCCTCAAAATGCATATGGGTTTAATAATTAATGGAAAAAGTGCTTCTAGTATGCATTTGGGGTTTTATCAAACCCCAGATATTTGGGAAAAAAATAGTTTGATAGGTTCAAAGAGCCCAAACTCTGATTTGATGCACCCACATTAATATCTCAGTGTTGAATAAAAATGAGAACTATTTAGGTGTAATGGAAAACAGAGGCAGAACTTGTTCAAAATTATGTGAATGGAAGAAAATAATGTAATGCTACAAAGTTCATCGTTGTTCATATTTATTTTCATAAATCCTCCTTTTGAGAATTTCCAACAATCTTTTAACTATACTCTATCTTAGCATATTAAGGGTTTTGAAAGAAATTATTGATTGCAGCTAAAAAAGAAAAAGAAAGTGCATGAAATCCTTTGAGATGCATAACATGTCATGAAGTGTTCTAAGTTATTTGCAAATGTTTCTGCCAGTATCAATAAATCCCTAAAATTACAGGATCAACTGCATTAATTAAAGAATATTTCAATGTATTTAGAAGTCCCTGAAAGTTGTATTTTTTGAATTCACAGTAGTGGTGCTGTGTGTCTTAGCAAAATTTGGTTTTACCTCTTTTCCAACAAAGCAATTATGTTCAGCTTCAGGGACCTTTCTCAGCAGAACCTGAGTATTTAAACTTTATGCACATTCAGTATGTTTATATATCCCAAAGAACTCCCATAACTTTGGAGCAATTTATCTAATTTCCATTGAGTACATGAATCCTCTACAACTGTAAATAAAAATAGCACTGCGTTTTCTTTATGTAGGCTTGTATGTATATAAAATAATGTTAAAGCATTTTTTCCGACAATGAACATGGAAATGTAACCTAGCTTTCAGGCAAACTTGAGTAAGATATGTCAGACCAATGAAATGCATTCTTAATTATCTCACCCTTTAACTCCTTAAGAAGCTACCAAAATTTTTGAATTCTTGAGTTTTGAGCCCCATTTTATGTTTAGTTTAAATGCTGTGCAGGATAGTAGTGATCTATCCCTTTCTTTTCTACCTATACATCTATAAAAAGTGACATAAACTAGTTACTTTATTGCCGCATTGAAGACACTGAACCAGAAGAACTTTCTTAAGAGACAAAATACTTTCATAATGAAAACTAGAAATTTAGATTTTGTCCTTGTTACTGTTTTTTTGTTTGTTTGTTTATATTACCATCTTTCCTAACAGAAGCAAAGCTGGGTGTCTTGTGAAGGACTCTCTCACTTCCGCGACTGCGCCAGCAAGTCGGCTATGACAAACTTCAAGAAGTGACTCCTCAAAAGGGATTTCCCTAAAGATGGAGGAAGGGCTCCACGTCTAGGACAACACCGTGTTCCAAGCAGACACAGCCACTCAGAGACATTTATGGATGAGCCATAAATGGAATTGAATGCTATCTCCACTCCAATTTTTCTTCCTCCTCATACTCCAGCGCACAAAAAAACTATTGTAGAAGGCAGCTGTGGAGGTTGCCAGAAAGCCAGCAAAGCCGTATTAACGACATGACCCTTTATGATACACGTTTATTTATATTCAGTGAAGTAGGTTACTGACAATTTGGCCATTAATTTGCTGTTTATAAATCGTATTTTCCTTGTGTAGTAACCACAAGACTTTGACATTCACAGTTGTGCTGAAAGAAACAAGTTTATTAAAGAAGGCGAAGGAGGGAGAAAAGATCAGTCCTTTAAAGTTCACCAAATTGCACATGTCAACCACTAAGTAAGATTCTGGACTTGAAAAACAGCAAAACGCCTAGTCAGGGGGAAAGAGAAGGGAACGCGCTGCGGGTATTCAATTCTCGTGTAGAAAGGGAATCAGACGGCAAAAAAAAAGTCTAAGTACTCCAACCCTTAAAGAAATATAATCCGGAGTTTATATCAGATGGTTTATGGGAGTTTATTGGAATATACAACAGGGTTCATGTCGTGTGTCACAAGGTGACGCCTGTTCGCTGGTGATTTACAGGCTCCATGTGCCGGCATTACTGTAATTTATAGAACGCAGATGGTCCCAGGGTGCCCCGCTGACTTGTAGCTGAATCGGGACCTAAGCCCCATGTGTCATCTGCTCTGGGTACCTCAGGCTCACTTCCCAAAATTACGTGCCAACACGTCTTTGTTCTTAACTGGAAGATTCCAGAGACCCTTACCTGGGAACAAATGCAACTTAAAAATATGCAACTGCGGCTGAGCTGGGAAAAGGAGGGGGGGGGGTGCGGTAGTTTGTCCCCTCTGCCCAAAGAAAGCCAGTGTCAGTCTCTTACCTTCCTTGGGCACTTTTCCTTAAGAGGTTTGTCACCACTTTATTGTTAACAGGGAAACAAGAAGCTGCTTTCTTTCCTGAATGCGTCCCAACTCTGTATCTCTGCTAACCGTCCCCCCTCCAAAAATTACTTAAAAGGAGCAAAGGAAGGCTAAGACATTTAAAATTTTTTTGCCTGTTTCCGCTATAGACTGCCAAAAAGCCTCCATCCCTAGCCACCTTCAAAACTATTGTAGAATTGTGTCTTTATTACAGAACCTCTTTATTACCCTCAAAGGATACGGTTCAGAAAGACGGTGTAATAACGTGGGACGGATGTTTACAGAACCTAATGTAAATGGATTGACCTTTCAAAAGATTGTTTAATCAGCACTTTAATTCACAAATTAAGGCACACGCGTTGGTTTTGAACTCGTTTTCAGTCCCTTCATTTGAAGTTTCCAGCACTCCTTGTTCTGACGCTAACATATTTCATAGCGCGTTGGAATCTCTGTTGGCCAAGGGGCTGTTAGAGAAGAAAAGACCCTTGAAGTTCCCTTCGTGCTGCTCAGACATCTCGCTTTGAGCTTTTTATGGAGAAACTGAGTTCAAGGATCTGGCAATCACAAACATGTGCCTTATCAACTTGTTCCAGCATCTTCGTACACTGCCACCAAAAGGCTCCCATTTCTCCTTGCCTCCCAGCCCCTCACAGTCCTAAGGATGGCAGGAAGCACAAGAAGAGGTACTTCCAGCACATTCTCCCACACATCAGCAGGAAACACAGGACCCTAACTCCAGAACAGCACCGTCCGAAAGGAAGAGCGCAACCCTTGCCTGTAATTCTCAATTGTCTAGTAGACCCTCCCAAAAAAGTAAGAAGAAAAAGGTGAAATGAAACCAACATGTTTGACACAATCGCATATATCCAAAAAAATTTCATTCAATAAGTAATCAATATTAAAAATATCACTGAGATCTTACTTTTTTTTTTTTTGCTCTATGTCTCCAAACTCTGACAAGTACTTTACATGTAGGGCACATCTTAATTCAGACGAGGCACAGTTCACATGCTCAATAGCTACCTGGCTGATGGCTACAGTATTGGGTAGCATACTTCCAGAACATTTCTCTGATGAAGAAGTTGATCTAGAAAAACTGAGACAAGCAATAACTCTTGTGACTTTGTCCAGAAGAAGTAGCCATATATACATGCTTTAATACTTTTTAAAACATGTAGGTATGCAGTAGGTGTGACTATGTACTGTTTTCTTATCAAGCAAAAGGGGCGGGTTTGGGGGAGTCTGAGAGGAGAGCCAGGAGGGCTTTAATGGAAATAAAATTGACAGCCTCTCAAAACTCAGGTGGCACTTTCCTTTTCCAGTTAATTACAGTTTTAATTACATGGCTTCTTGCGACTCCTTGATACCTAATAAACCAGACTCTTTGGGGCAGCCAAGTTGGGTTTTACTTGAACTGCAGGTGTAAAACTCAGCATGAAACATAAATCAACTTCTTAAACATGCTCCCAGGGTGTGTTCAAGCTTTTTCTTCCTGTTTGCTTGTAAAATCACATCTTTTCACCATTGTTGGTAAAGAAGTGATTGAAGCAGCTATGAGTTGAATAATAGCTTTGTGTTTTTGACTCACTTGGCCCGGCATAAAACATTTTGCCTCTGATGAAATGGAAGAGGAGAATACAAGATGGGTTTTTTTTTTCCTCTTTCAGTCTTATGAATAATATATACTCCTAAATATTGACCATTTCATTTAAGAAAATAAATACCTGTTAGGGAAAATAAAAATGAAGGCCCTGGGAATGCATTAGGATTTCTGGTTTGAGTATTTGGAACCCATGAGATGATGGGGAGCTGGATTTATTCCGGACGAGAGCTGCATGAGGTCAGTCTAGTTCAAACCCTGTAGAGCATGGGCCTGGAGGGGTGGGGGCAGCAGGGTGGGGGGGGAGGCTCTGCGGCAACAGAAAACAGGGAGGGAGAGAAGCATTCTTAAAGTCCTCATTGGCTAGAAAACCAGCAGCATCTGATGGCATTAGGAGCAGCTTGCAATTTAGCTTCAGCAGCAGGAAAATCTGCACTTGATCAACTCTGCCATAACTAGTAAACGTCACTATGGTGAATGTGGAATTCAATGGAAGGTTTTGCAGTGCCTAGTGATAATTCTGCCAGTTCTCCCTCCTTCCCTCCTCCTCCCATAAAGAGAAAGTGCAACATATGGTATTTGCATGTTATCACAAAATATGAGATACTGGGTGAAATAAATTACGTGTGAAGGGGGTTTAGCCCATAATTTCTAGTAATTTCAAAAACATGAAAATGGCTTTTGAAGTAGGAGAGAGGGTCTTTCTCCTTGGGGAAAACTTCAAAACACATCACACACTATATAAACACAAATGCGTTTACCTTGCCTGGGCCTCCCTTTTTTTCTCCTTGGAATTCTGGCTAATTGTCAGTGATGTTTGTGTTCTGACAGGAGGTTTCTTTCTCAGGCATGAATTATTTGAACGCAAGCTCTCTGATAGGGAAATTCTATGGTGAGTAGGAAAGTTTGAGGGGGAGGGCTTGTGGGGGAGGATTGGGGAGGAAAGGAAGTTGCTGCACAGGAATTATAATCTTCTTATGAAAGAAGACCCAAAGTTGATTCATGGTCTGTGGCTCCTCCCAGGTTCTCAGCAACAATGCTAAGTCTTGAAAAGATGTTTTTCTTGTCTCTGAGTGGTCTCTACTTGTTCTTCTCTTCTTAACTTTCACAGCTCTCTGCCTGGAGATGCAATGAACAGATCAAACTCATAGACCCAGATTAGCAGTCATGATGCAACCCTTGGAGAGTCTGCATATCTGGCTCCTACTGGCCCCTTAACCATGGTCACATTTTGGAAATATGTCCAGAATGAGTGTATGAGTGTATACAAACTCTGAGCTGGAAAGTACTTTGTTTTTATGTTAGCAATGAAGACCTAAAACCTGGCATTCATGGGTATTATTGTAACTGCAGCCCCAGAAGTCACTAGCTGTCAGAGTTTCTGTTCATCTTTCATTTAAAATTAATGCTTAGTACTATGCACAATAGTTGATTAATACGAATTTGCCAAGTCTGCTCTACTTCAATGTCCAGAGGATAGGCGAACTGCTTGAAGCACCCAGCCTAGCACACAGTCAGTGCTTGGTAACTAGTGGCTGAGCAAATAAAGGAATTGCAGTGGAGTTAAACTCCTCCATCTTCTCTGGACAGGTGAAGAAAGAGAGAGCATCCAGGAAAACTGGGTCCGGTAACGTATCATTAAAATGCTCATCCAGTTGTGGGGGGAAGAAATGGCTGAGAAACCCAAAGTAGACTTCTCTAAATTTTTCAATCTCTCTTCTCAGCCAGGGCACCTGGCTGCCCAGAAATTCCAAGATTATTTACCCTTGAATGCCAAAGACATCATCCCTGAAGCAGTGGGATGGAGAGCAGAAGGAAAGGATCATCAGGAAAAATGGAACATGGTAATCACTACGATAGCCTATGAGAGCTTAAAAAGCCTTTCAAAGAATTTTTTCAGTTAATCTACATAAAAATTTTGTGTTGAACCCATTATCTTCATGGCAGAAGAGGACACTAAGGTTCAGAGAAATGAAGAACCTTGCCTAAAATCACAATGATAAAAAAAAATCCTTGCTATCCAAGTTCTGAAACCAAGGAGACTGAATCCTTTCTTAAGTTGTATTTTTAAAAATCAATTAGTAAAAAATCTGGGTACCTGGGTGGCTCAGTCTGTTAAGTACCTGTCTTCAGCTCAGGTCATGATCTCAGGGTCCTGGGATAGAGTTCCACCTTGAGTTCTCTGCTCAGCTGGGAGTCTGCTTCTCCCTCTCTGCTCACTCGCTCTCTCAAACAAATAAATAAATAAAAATCAACTAGTAAAAAGTCAATTAGTGAAAATATCTTTGTCTCAGTCAGATCCTCAATTTCTACTCCCAGGGCAACTATTATCTAGGTTCTTTTGTATTCTTAAAGAAATTTAAGTGTATATGTAAGCATACACTCACACACATACAAGTACGGGCATGATAGCACATTCCTCTGAACAAAGCTTTCATTTATAGAAACTGTAGCTGGGTGAGTATTTATATAAAGGTTCCCATCAAGTATGAATCTCCATCATTGTATTATATTTTACATATACAATGTATTTTTCCATTTCCCCTTTAGTGGGTATTTAAGTTGCTTATAGGAATTGACATTGTTAACTATGCTGAAATGAATGTAAAATTAAAAGATGACACTGCAGGAAGACCTGACAAGGTAGGATTGTGTGTTGGGAAGAGATCCAGTGCAACATTAGGGCACCTGGGTCCTGATCTTAATAAGGTCTGTGATAATGAAGCCTCTCAAAGTCTAAATGACCTCAGAGACCTTCTACCTCCTCCAAAATGGGCTAGAGGGTAGGTAACGTTCTCCAGTCATTAGATTTATTGGTAGTGCTTTCATTGTAATTAACACCATAATGGACGCCATAGTTGTTCCTCATCCATGCCCCCTCACTTGGATATCCACATCACCTCTTTACAGCTTCCATGTTTTGGGGGAAGCTGACATCAAGGCCTAAATGTGATTTGGGCCCAACTTCATCAATATAATCCCTTCCCCTAGCTACAGTTTTCAGCTCTGGGATGGGTATAGACCAAGTTGGATCACAAAGACACAGAATGATCTGGGAAAGAGATTTCTCACT
This sequence comes from Neogale vison, assembly GCF_020171115.1. Classification (NCBI taxonomy): domain Eukaryota; kingdom Metazoa; phylum Chordata; class Mammalia; order Carnivora; family Mustelidae; genus Neogale; species Neogale vison. Next base: position 88,454,884 of record NC_058098.1, on the reverse strand, counting down.
CTATTGAGATTTCCTGGAGGGGAAAACATGTAAACCCAGAAAGTGTTCGTGGCCATCTGCCAAGCTTCCAAAAATGCCAACATTGGGATAAAGTTAACAGCAGAAGGGAAGGATGGAGAGAAGAACAGTTCTGTGGACTTTGGTGATATTCTTAAACCACTGAGACAACCCAGCCTGAAGGCTTGCCCAATTTTGCTTTCTATTTACATCATCCAATAGGTCTAAGTCTTTATGGTTAAATTTGAATTATATTTTTCTGTTACATGCAATTTAAGGCATCTTAAGAAACAGGAAATTAAGTATCAATATAGATACTAGTGTAAGCACGCAGTTGATTGATGTTTCTTGAATACAGGTCAGGTACTAAGTACTTTATAAGCATTACTATCTTTAATCATCATGGCAACCTATCAAAACAGACACTACCATACACCTCTGGCTGATGAGAAAACAGCCTCAGAAATGTAAAGTAACAGTCCAGGTCTTGCAGTTAATCAGCAGAGGAGCTTAGAAGTATATACCTCTTCTAGACTCAATGCAAATAAACATGTTTATTGATGTACCATCACTCTAAGCAACACTGTGAAGAGGAAGGCTTTTCTCTAGTGACTTACCCTACGAGAACCCTCCTTCTAAATGTACACAGGCCCTCAGCTGAAACCCCCTCCCACCAAGGTAAAGCAACTGGTCCCAGCTGGCCGCCATGTCTCTACCTTAGAGCTTTCTGGAGTCTCACAGTTCTGGAGTCTCACAGAGATACCCATTCAGATTAAATTACTAATGGGTAAACATGATTTCATGATATGCTTTTTCCAACATATTTGCATTTTACCAGAAACCTTTGAAGTCTTTCCCCAGATGAGAGATTAATGGAGGACAATAAAGGTACCAGGTACATTAGAAGATGGGTAGATGTGATTTTCAAATAGTTCTTTTGGGGTGACAACATTTACCACTCGTCAAATTATATGAACATCAAGCTCACATTTTATTGACTGAAATTGACAAGTTTATTCACCATGAGGCAAAAATCAAGTAGAAAATTCCTGATCTAAAAGATAAGTAATTAGCAACAGAATCACATTTCTAACAACAAAATCTCAGAAGGAATGAACCCTTCTTTGGGCATGAATATGCCAGTGATTTATAAACAAGCACACATATCACATATCTACAATACGAGCATCTTTTTTTGTTGTTGTTTTTCCTGCTTGCCTGATTAATTTATAGAAGGAGCTCAGATTCACCACTGGTATCCAGTCTTTTGTTTTCTTCTTTTCATGGCTTAAATACTTTTAGATTAACTTCTTCCATATAACATTGTTCTCATTATTGTCTTTTGTTTATATAAACCAAAGACAGGAAGAAAAGAAAGAAAATAGGAAAGGAGGGAGGGAGGGAGAAGGATGAAAGAAAGGGAAGGGAAATATCAAAACTAAATTGTTTGAACAGATTTTCAGAATAAAAATGAAAACTGTAGTTATATTTATTAATTCTTTTCTGCCATAATTTACACAGCAGTATTTTATTATGTTGATTACTAGGAAGGAATAAAAGGACCTCACCAATAATTAATTAATTGTGCAATTAAATTCACACACCTGAATCTTCCACAAATGGTTAAATAAATCATTTTTAAGAGAATTAGTACGTAGTTGTTGTCCCAGATGTTCCAAAGGCAAACAGATGTGTTAATTAGCATATTTTAGGGCTTGAACTATACTTAAGTTTCTTCCTGATAATTTTCCCTTTTATTTCCGACTCTAAATTCCTTGGGTAATAAAAGGTCAAAACCTGGCCCGAAAACAACAATTAATATCAGAAGAAAGTAATTGCATGTTTTGCAAATCAGTAAATTAAATGGAAACTGCAAAGAAGGTATGGATTATTTGCTTGAACTGGGATAATCTAACAAAAATTAAAACAAAACCAACAAGCAAAAGTTGTAGTAAACACGCGTTTAAAAATATTCAAAAACAACTTCGACGTGTATTATTTCCAGTTACCCTCACGGTGCCTCCGTGGGCAAAGGGCCTTTTATTTTTCGCTTTCGCAGTAAAGGAACCAGAGACAGAGATGGCTTTAGTTTTCATGGCCAGTGAGTCACAGAAGTTGGTGTTCCCAGAACCTGCACATTCCAAATCCCACCCGTGCTCTTTTCCCTCCATAATCCTTTTCCCAGGAACTGAGGGTTCCCCTAAGTCTGTCAAGAGCTTAAGAAAGAGATGTCACGGAAGACAGGAAGGAGCCTTCCTACAAAGGGGAAAGGGTCTGTGAGAAATTATTTGATGAGCCTACGTAAAGCCAGGGAACATGTGTTCAGAGTAACATGGGAAAGATGAAATGCTATGAAGCTTTGAAACAGAGATTTATTTTCTGGCAAGACAACCCGAAACTGCCCTGTTTTAGCAAAACATATTTGGTGGCATGATGGAGTGAAGAAAGGCCTGGCAGAGGGAGGCCTGCTCCTGGGTGCTGGAGAGCACCGATGCTCTGGGGAGCCGTGGAGAAGGGTAGGAGGCTGTGGACTTACGGTCACCCCAAAAGGGCTGTTTCCTTCCCGTATGGTTTCGTTGAGAAGAACAACAACTTTGTTATCAGAGCAGAGGTTGCGTAACAACGATGAGGCTGGAGAAAACCATCTTCCCGGGGCCTCCAATCCATCCGCAAACTTTTTCAGCTGAGCACAGAGGCCCACGCCTCGAGCACCTCAAGACAAGCAATGAAGCACCCTCAGCAGGAAGAATGAATGGAGGAGGGAGCTAGACATTCTCGCACGGGCGCTGCGACACAAACGGGGAGGCTTCATGGACGAGGAACTCACCCTCTGAGGCTTCCAAGGGAACCTCTTCCTCAACCAGCCATGGATCCAAATTCTACATCCAAAGTTGCTTACACATTTGGAAAATATTCCAAGCAGTAACTCCCACTGCCTTGTACTTCAAAAGAACAAAGAAATCTGTGGGGGATCCAATGAGAAGATCTAAAGGGGAAAGTTCACATTTAAAGGAAGAATCCTTTCTTTCAGATACTGATAAGAAAAAAAAAAAAAAAAGGTCCACTATTAGCATTATCATGGTTACAACGGGGAAATCTGGGGCCTTGGGGATCTGGCCAAAGTCACAGAGGAGTTAAAGAGCCGAAAATGGATTAGTGGACCCAGGTCTTCTGGTTCTCCCACCGGGGACTGTCACGGCCATTCAGCCAAAGTAAAGCCCAGAGAGACTTCATTGAACTACCCGTTTCCTAATGTCCATGTACTTCATGGTCTCGTGGCCACCATCACTGGCAGGAAAGTTCTAAACGAATGCCTCTTACCCCTCTCTTCTGGAAATCTCCAGTTTTCAGGATACATAGTAGCACTTTGGTTTAGAGGCAGCATTTTCCGAAAGCTCTCATTATTTGACAAAGTAGCGCCCGACCAGCCGTGAGTCCCTGTTTAGAATATCACTGTATCGTGTCTTGTATGAGCAGAAACTAGAAATCCAGTTAAGAGTGGGAATGGTAGATAACCTTTTATAGGCGAGATTATGAGTACATATCGGGCCCCCTTTGGAGAGGATTCATCATGGAAGAATTACATAAACACCAATTGAGCAAGACTTGGAATTCTTTGAGAACAGAAGGATAAAGAAAACCAGAGAGCTGCAGAGGTTTGCTACTATGTATAGCCAGAATGTTGCTGCTATGGGCCGGGGAAGCATCTACAGTGAAGACAAGGAGGGAAGAGCTCAGGCATTTAGCAGGCTTTGACAACATTCGCTTGAAAAAGCAAAAAAGCCCTGGAACATTTAAAGAGAATTATAAAGGATTTTGTCAGACTCCAAGGGAGAGAAAACTCCATAGTTGGAGATGGAGCTGGAGATCCCCGAACCTCTTGCCTCAGGGAGAGCAGAGCAGCCTTGGTGGGGAGTTGGGAGGCTGCCTTCCCCAGCTGCTCTGCTCTCTGACAGCTCTCCTCTGGCCTCTGAGGGCTCGTCCTCGTGTGATGTAGTGGGCGAGCAATATACAGGTTGCTGTAGAGATATTCTCGAATGTGAGCGAAGATGGAAAGGAGGGGGGCAGCTAGCTGCATGGGGAGAACTGAGAGCAGACCCTGAGATGAAGCCAAGTGGCTTGCCCTGAAGACAGAATGGGCGCTTCCCCTCCTGAACTGGGTCTCCCCTCGAGCCAGAGCCGCCTCCCCGAATGTGTGACCTGCTCAGTAATACAAGAACTAAATAAACTTCCAGAAGGATCCTGGGTTTGGTTTAATGCTCTACAGTTACCATCCTGAAATCCTTAATTATTTTTGAACCCAGGACCTCACATTTTCATTTCGCACTGAGCCCCTCAGATCAGGTGGCCGGTCCCTCTCTCCTGCAGAGCAGTGTCCGGTGTCCAGACCCTGTCCCAAATGCCCAAAGCTGGGGATATCTGTCTCCCGATTAACCAGCAGGCTCAAAGAAATATGGAGGAAGTCGAGGCAGGTAATTGTATTGACAAAGTGAGAAGTTCGAGGTGATAGCATATTGTTTTCTTCTTGGTAGTAACCTGACAAGGATTTATTTTCTAGTCCTTAGTGGCATTTGTATCTTTTTCTAAAAGCCCTAAGGGTGTGTTTGGACCTGGTGCAGTTTAAGAGTCAGGATTATAATCACTAGGCCAACAAGAGGGAGAATGTGCCATCAACTCAACCCAATTCAATACGAACTAACTTCCCCGGGGAGGGAAATCTTGGTGAGGCCCTGTGGTAATTGTTTCAGAAGGGGCGTCACTGGTTCATTGAGTTGGAGAAACACACCCTGAGCTGGCTGGTTTCTAAGCCAGTGTGAATGCTTCACGCTGAAAAGAAAGCCCTTGAGAAGTTGGTCTGGAAGTACTGAAGGCTAGATCAATCCAGAACTGCTTCAGATTCAGACCCTGTTGAATTCAGATCCTCGCCTCAGCAACCTCCCTGCAACGTCCTCACAAAAGAACACACTGCTTCTGTAGCACAGAAGGTCTATATAAAAATTATTACGTTTCAATAAATAAGTAATATAATTAAGAGTAATCTTTTCCATATCCCAAATTCAGCACTAAAATTCAACAAGCCCGCACATATTCCAGAGACAATAACCAAAGGGGAGGGAGTTTGAGGAAACAGATGAAAACAATATAAAGACATGCAAAACTGCTATTAGCTTGGGATAGATAAAAGAATTTCTAAATTATAGCTTTTGGTAATGTTTAAGTTGAGAGTCTAGTAATCTGGGTGCAAATTGTACTTGGGGGCATTTGTTCTTTGTAAAAGTAAATAGATTCAGAAAGAAGAACTAGAGTTGCTAAGCCCACCACCAGAAAACGAATCTTCAGAGGAGGTTTTCCAGCCCTTTGAAACATTATATAAAACCTATCGCCACGGGGCTTCAAACTTAAGACTCTGAGCCAAGGCTGGCCTGTTGCATGGAAGTAAGCCTAGAAATCACTCACCTCATGAACCTCTTCTCTGGTAGGAGAGGTCCTAGGCAGAAGGCTATCTTCTGCTGAAGTCCTCAGTACATACGGGACGGAAAGGGCAGGGAGGAGGGCAATGCCTTCAGCACCATCACAACCCCTTCCCCAACCCAAGACGGCCCAGAGAGTATGGGACTCGCCCAAGATACACAGCTCAGTGGAGGTGGGTGTGGGAGTCCCACTCAGGCCTCTACCCCTAGCCCAGTCCTTCGTGATAGGGAGGAGGCAGGGGCACACCAGTGCCCCCAGTCCTAGTCAAGCAGGAACAGCCACCCATGTCACCCCCAGCCTGGCACCCTGAAGCCACACTGTGCCAAGGCCCAGGCTGAGCCATCCTTGCTCAATGAAGCCACAGGGATCCAGAAAGAAGGTATTCTAAGAATCTAGAATCCACAAGTTCATGGAGACTGTTCTCAGATATTACCTCTGGCCCTGTGCCCTGGGTCCCTGTAGTTGGGGCCTCAAAGATCCCTGAACTGGGCCTTCCTGATTATCACTTCTATCTCCAAACAACACACTCTCTCTCTCTCTCTTTCCCTGTGTGTGTGTGTGTGTGTGTGTGTGTGTGTCACTGTTTTTTGGTTTGTTTGTTTTTTTTAAGAAATTTATTTATTTGAGAAAGAGAGAGAGAGCAAGCACAAGCGGGGATGGGGGTGCAGAGGGAGAAGCAGACACCCGCTGAGCAGGAAGCCCTATGGGGGGGCTCGATCCCAGGACCCCAAGAACATGAGCTGAGCTGAAGGCAGATGCTTAACAGACTGAGCCATCCAGGTACCTCTCTCTCACAGTTTTTTTATGTGACCAGAACTAGTCCATGAAAATGTGATTTTCATCTTATTTTGAAAACCTCAAAATGTTCATGCATTTGGCTTTGTGAGGATCCAACCTGTTGTACACCAGTAGACCTCAGACGTCCATCTGAATTCCCTAGAGACCTCTGAACACATTGCTTGGCCTGTTCTCAGACATTCTGCTTCAGCCAATCTGGGGTGGAACCTGAGAATGTGCATTTCTGACAAGTTCCAAGGGCTGCTGCCGCTGCCGCTGCTGTTGGTCTAGGGACCGCTCTTGGTCCTCGCTGTCAACTGTGTCTGAGGGAAGGCTGACTCTGTTCCACACACCTTCACAGCACCGCAGGGATGAACACTGCTTCCAAAGACATGACGTCTCATCGCAGTGCTCTGCTAGGTTTATCTTGAAATGTCAAGAGCAAGGCAGGCTTGCTAATACCCTCAGCCTTGGCCTTCCTGTGACTTCCTGTGAGGCTCATGCTCTCGGCTCTGCAAGACCATCTGAACAGACAACTGATGTTGGGCTCCAAAAAGACTCCTCTTGCTTGTAGAGTGCAAAGTGAAGCCGCTGGGCCCACATGACATGGTGGCTCCACTGACAAGACCAAGAATGTTGATAGAAAATAGAACGGCACAGGAAGGGAAGGGGATGACATTGTCTTGAAATGTCCAGATCAGATATTTATATGGTCTCAAATCTCAGGCTCAAACGCATGTCCCTTTACCAGACAGGAGACAGGAAAACCCTTCACTGGAATAGGAAAACGGGAAGCAAAATCTTTAGAAATGATAAAGCTGGTGTTTATTAATATTTAAAGAGGTGGTACTTTATTTTTTTATTAATATTCCAATAATTCTTTTGTTCTTTTGGGTGAATTTAACAGATTTCTCCTTCCAATTGTGTGCCCTATGAAAATAAGATAATTGATTTCAGAGAAATGTTATTTACAAATTAAGTTATTTTCTCATTTGTATTTTAATTTCTTGCTTAGTTCTGGTCAGAAATCCTGAGTTATGCATTTTAATTTATAATTAAATAACCAAGTAATAATAGGACATTACTAATATGCTAGTCATAAAAATGACTACTGTAAAAAGAAATGCATAGGGACAATTCATTGTGAAGAAAACAGAGAAATACAGGTTAATTTAAAGTTGAAATTTGGTTCTTAATTTGCCATTAGTACACTCTGGACTCAATTCCAGAATTGCCTCATTGTGTGTTAGGCCCTATGGGAAAACCAATAAATTAACAGACATGAAAGGACTTTGTGAATGTTAAATCATGAAAAAAGAAAATTGCATGAGAATTCTTCAATAGGAGCACAAGATCATGTTGCTACTCTCGAAATAGTTTGAGCACCCCCAGCAGCCAGCCATCTGAGTCAGCCTCCTTATAACATGAATGTCTTTTCCACAACATCACGGACAAGGGTCACTAAGTGCTATTTAAACCATCGCAGATGGTCGAAAGATCTCCAGATAGTCCACACTTATGGGACACATGGAATCAGCCCAGTACCTCTTCCAATAGGAACCCATAGAAACATGAACCCAGCTTTCATGGCCTAACTCTTCAGAGGTAAGCTCAACAATTCCAGTCGTATTAGATTAGCAAAATCCTGCAAGTCTGAAATCTAGAAGGCAGACTGGCAGGGTGGAGATTCAGGTAAGAGTTGATGTTGCAGGGGCGCCTGGGTGGCTCAGTGGTTTAAGCCTCTGCCTTCGGCTCAGGTCATGATCTCAGGGTCCTGGGATCGAGCCCCGCATCGGGCTCTCTGCTCGGCGGAGAGCCTGCTTCCCCCTCTCTCTCTGCCTGCCTCTCTGCCTACTTGTGATCTCTCTCTATCAAATAAATAAATAAATAAATAAGAGTTGATGTTGCAGTCTCAAGGAGAATTTGACCTTATTCAGGAAACCTGTCTTTGCTATCAAGGCCTTCACCTAATTAAACAAGGTTCACCCACAGTAGGGAGGATAATCTGCTTTACTCAAAGTCTATTGATTGGAATGTTAATTACATCTAGAAAATACCCCCACAGCAACATCTAGACAGGTGTTTGACCAAACGACTGGACAGCATAGCTTGGCCAAGCTGACACACAAAATGAACCATCACACCAGTCCTTTCCCTGCTTTGGTCACATTGAAAAGTCAGTTAGCTTTCTGGCCGGGGGAGGGGGCAAGGACTTGATTCTTTTGCTTTCTAGTTCTCTGAGGAGATGTAGAGTCACACTGGTCAGACTGATAGATGAATCCAGGAGGCTTCACTGAGCATTCAAGGCTCAGTCTTCACAGGACCTTCTACTTTAAAACCACGGGCAGAGTTTGATTTTTCCCCTGCATGTGGCAAGCTTAGGCCTATGGTTCTGGAAGCTACATGTGGCTCTTGGTTTGGGGGTACAGGATTCCCACGTCTGTCTAATCATAACTCACATTTCCTCTGAAAAATCTTGAATCTAGATCTCTATCTGACTTCTTGTGTTCCTCGCTTGATTCATAAATCAGACAAGTCAAAGGAAGGTGTGATTGTCACCTCTAAATCCTCAACAGCTTCCCCTCTCAGAAGGCAGTCTGGTTTGTCTATGACCACCTTAACATCAGTGCCCAGTACAGAAGAAGTGAGGTGCTCCTTCTTTGATCCATAGTCTTTGAAGCAGCCAGTCACTGCTACCTTTTCAAAGCAGTGTGGCCTTTGGCACATTGATCAACCCTCCTTAGCCTCAGTCTCCTTGTTTACAAAATAAGGTTATCATTACCTCCTTCCTAGAGACTTTATGAGAGCTGAACTAAATGAGGCTAAGAATTTAAAACATCCAATCAAAGAGCCCAAGAGATAGTAAGTAGATGCTCAATAAATAGTGACTTATTTGGGGTCACTTTCAGACAAGCTTTCTTCCCACTACTTGCATTAGTGTAATGAACTTCTTAGTCAAAAAAGCAGGATTTCACACCTCATCAGTTTCAAAGCTGAATTATTTGGGTAGATGACCTGTTGAAGGAGTCCTGTCTGGGTTCAGTAGCTTCTGCTTGTTGTCTGGTTTAGGCCTGCCCTCACTAAGTTTTTTGGGAACAGTTCTCCACCAGCCATATACCAACCTAATTATAATCTCTATGCTTATGGTATCCTTGATTATATACAGAAGATCTTGGAAATTAAGGATTTATTCATTTACTTGTTTGGTGATCATGTATTGACTCTATTATTCTATATGAGGCTCTGGATTGAATGGTGGAATTGCCAAAATGAAAGATCCAGTCCCTGTCCTCACAAACTTCTAGACTAGGGGCACCTGGGTGCCTCAGTTGGTTAAGTGTCTGCCTTCAGCTCAGGTCAGGATCCCAGTGTCCTGGGATTAAGTCCCACATCAGGCTTCTCCCTCTTCCTTTCCCTTTGCCTGCCGCTCTGCCTACATGTGAGCGCTCTCTCTCTCTCTCTTTCTCTCTCTCTGTCAAATAAATAAATAAAATCTTTTTTAGAAAAAGGTTCCAGACTAGTGGGCAACACAAACACCAAAAGACAGATACACCACAGCACGGCAAACGCTGCAATGGGAAACAATGAGCAGATGGGCAGAAGAGAGGGCATTCGGTCCACCTTAGAGGTTCATGACAGGCTTCTTAGAGGACAAGATGCCTCCACTGAAGCAGAGAGAGCAGAGAAGCATGTTAACTTCAGAGGAAATGGTCCATCCAAAGGCAAGGCATGGGGAAGAGAGAAGATGGCCAACAAGGGGAACATTGAGCTTCTTAGGGCCAGAGGCCAGGGTACCCCTGGGGCCCACCATGGGTCATGGGTGCCATGTAAATACCCTTATACTACCCTATACTCGAGGAAGAGCAGCTGAAAGATTTTATGCAGGGAAGTTAACATGATTCCGACGGCATTTAGAAAGATATGGAGGGCCTTGGCCGCAGGAGAGAAATGTTCCTCTTTAATAAGAGACTTTCCAGTCCCACAGATGAAGGCAAATAATCCAGAAGACAGTCCACAGTGGGAGATTTCTTTGCTGGAACGCTGGATGGTAAAGCTTTTGTGATTGGTAAGAGAGGTTACAATGTCCTCCCAGTAAAGTAAGTCAACAGACTCAAGCACTGAAGAAGTGGGAGGGACCTCAAAATGCCGCCTGGGCCCGGTCCCTGTTTTGATGCAGGCATGGCGGTCCAGCTGGCACTATGCAGCCACAGCCACTGCCGTCTCGGGAACGGAAGCAGATGGTCTGCGTGATACGGTCTGCAATGGCAGGTACAACGCCAGGGCATCAGCTCCTGCTAAGCCTGGGACTCTGCCCACTGCGTGCTGTTGCTGTCACCATGGAAGAGGTGGCAGGGAAGGAAGCACTGAGATGGACAACAGGTTTGTCATGTCAGATCACCCAGGAAAGAAAAAATTATATTCAGTTTCTCTGTGCACAGACATGTCATCAATGATCCTCACACAGAGTGTGTTTCTTGTAGTCTCTGTTTTGACATGATAACCGTATGAGGTACTCAATTCCTCCACTCTGAAACCGACCAACACCATGTTTGAAGAGCTTCATTTTAAGAAGACAAGCGTTTGAAGAGATGGAGCATATTTTCTTAACAGATTTCTCAAAAGGGCATCAGGTCTTCTCAAGTGCAACAACTAACTCAAGAATGTCAGGAAATGCAAAAACACTAGTTTCCAAAGGAATGATTCTGGAGCCATTTCTGGCTCGCCTACTGTAGCCTTCTACCTTATAAGTGGTTAAGTCCACAGAGATCAGATTTGGCCAACAGGGGAGCGAGGGAAACATTCTTGGAAAGGAGGAACCGAAGATAAGAATGAGAGAAAGACTCAAGCTGGAGAGCCGGACCAAGGTGTTCTCTTGTCAAGTAAAAAGATGAGACCACACGTAACAAAAGGCAAGTGTTTTGTTTCACTGTCTAATAATAATTGCAGCTCTTATTTACTCGCCACTTACCCCGTGCAGGTCATCCTTCTCAGAACTGGACACACGTTAACTTGGGATTCTCACAACAACACAGCGAGATGGATACTCTTGTGTCCCCACGCGATTGGTGAGAAACTGAGGCACAAGGAGATTGAGCAAGTCATCCGCCGTCATACAACTAGACATTGAACCCAGGGAACCTGGCTTTTAATCTGACGGTAACAAGAATTGGATTTGGCTGGATTTTGTTCTTGTGAACTTAGGAAGGGCCGACTCAAATAGGATCTTCAAAGTCATTTGTTCTGAGTTGGAAACAAAGGCCTTGTCCTTAATCCACCCCTTCGGGAATTTTACTTTTAATTTCTTGGGTGTACTTCCTTGTAGTCCATATTCCTTCCAAAAGTATAATTGTGAGATATATAAAATAATTCTGAATCCTGACTTATAGATTAAACAGCTATTTAACATGGGCACATGCAGATCAATTTAATGTCGATGTATCTTCCCTATGAAAATTCTACTTATTTTACATGGAAGAATTTGTTTTTATTCTTGCTGAACTCCAGGACTTAGAAAGAGACATATTTATTTACTCTGGCCTTATCTAGTATGTGCTGCTTGGTCTATTCTTCTGAGTTTATTGTATCTCTTAATCTTCTACACATGCAACCAAGGACCTCAGTGATGAGGGCATTGGAAAAATCTAAACAAACAATAAATTCTGGCTATGAGATTCCCTATAAATGGAGAGCTTAATAAAATAATGCTTGGAAACCTGATGTGGGATTGATTAGATCTTTATGAAGTCACCAAATTATAAATTTCCAGTGCTTGCCGTAACTGGTAATATTTTTTTCTTACTGCCTGAAATATTTGTCATCAGTATTTTGTACATGATAAAACAAAATAATTCCTTCTTTTGGGAAGCAAATGTGATTTCAGTACTATGGTTCAGATAAACCTAGAAGCCATGATATTTTCCTCCTAAACCTGAAGCTTCGTTTACTGCTTATGGCTCTTCTTTTTTCCTGGTATCGTCCAAACAATTTAGTCATTCAACTTTTGTTAAGTACATACCATGCTCTAAGCACTGAGAAAAGGATGGTTAGACAGAAAGACAGAGCTACTCTCATCATGGGAAGAAGCAGTCACAAGAAAGCATAAAGTCTAGGAGCCCAGGATGCAATGGAAGTGCATAGAAAGAATATAAATATGAGAAGAAACACGGCAAAATGTTGGAGCAGTTCTTCTAAGTGATGGGAGTTTGGCGAATTCTTTCAAATTAAATCCTGTATCTCAAGGTCTTTTCCAAGTTTTATTTAATTGGAAGAAATATTTTTTTTAAAGAAAAAATATTTTTAGTCTATTCAAAGACTTTAGATTTTTTTAATTTGGGGTGCCTGGGTGGCTCAGTGGGTTAAGGCCTCTGCCTTCGGCTCAGGTCATGGTTTATCAAAATACTTTTTAATATCAAAATAAATTTTCAGATTTTTTTCTGTCACAAGGCATCATTTTTTAGGCTATGACCATATACCCCATGACTTAATGAAGTCACCATAGGATAAACACCCTTCTGAATTTAAAAAGGTCTCAGGCAGCCCTCACCTCCATGTTGCCCTTCCATGAGATTTCATCTACCTCCTGCTTCCTCCTCTCAATTTCATGAGCAAAAACTGAAGAATATGAACTATAGACACATGAAATTTTAGAGATCCCATAAATGCAACCTCTGATTCCTTCTCCAGAACCTCTGATGTCAACAAAACAACAGATAGATTACATTCATTTGTATAAGAAAAATCGAAAGCATCAGCAGAAGATAGCAAACCATGATTTTGTTCAAAGACCAAGATGATTTAGCCAGAAGACAACCTGAAGCAGCAACCAGAATCTTTGCAGATGCTCTGTGGCTGGTATCTATCTGATAATTTTTTTTTCCAATTTGAAGGTAGAAATTATAGTCTTTGTTTCTTTGTGCTGCTGAAAGTTAATCAAGAATAATTTTTTCCAGAACACCTGGGTGGCTCAGTCGGTTGGGAGTCTGCTTTCAACTCATGATTCCAGGGTCTTGGGATGGAATCCCGCATCAGGCTTCTTGCTCAATGGGAAGCCTGCTTTTCACTCTGTCTGCCACTCCCCCTGCTTGTGCTCTCTTTCTAACAAATAAATAAATAAAATCTTAAAAAAAAAAAAAGTAGAAGAATTTTCCAGGTGTTAAATGTATTTCCTAATAATAAAATAATAACACATGCTTGTTAGAGAGAACTTACAAAGTCCAGAAAAACTTTAGAGCAGGAAACAGAATCCCACATAATCCAGCTGAGAAATGCCCACTTTTATTGTTTAAGTCTCTGTATAATTGGTTTTATCCTGGTTGTACAGTGTATCCTTCTCTCAATTTAACATTATGTTGGGAACAGGTCACTTCCTTTTTTTAACGAAGTTTTTCATTTTTTCATAATACTCTATGGAGTGGATATATTACTTGACTATGTTTCTTATTTTCAGATATTTAGATGTCTTCTATTATTTTAGTATTGTGTTATAATGAATGTTTTGCATTAAGAATAACTTATACAAACATCTAAAGGACTCAATAATTATAAATCAAAATAAAAAAATAGTCTGAAGACACTTGATCCGTGTTTTTACAGGTTATGAGTGATAAATTAGCCTTGGTTTCCCACCTTTTGGGTGTTTTTTACATGATTAACTAATTTAATAACCCCTTATCTGTAAGCACTTCAACCTGTTTTATACCCTGCTTTATTTCACAAACTCTTTAAGGGGACTTAAAGTTCTGCCTCTTTAATAGAATATGTATTAGTTATGTTTGCTGCATAACAATTCACTCCCAAACTTTGCTTAGACAGACATTTCTAGTCTCACACAGTTTGTGTGTGTCAAGTGCAGCGTCGCTGAGCACTTCTGGTCAAGGTGTCTCATGAAGTTCTCACCAGACTATCAACCAGCAGCCATCTCAGATTCACTTCTAAGCCCACCAACATGGCGGTCAGTAGGCCACAGTTTCTTACTGGCTGTTGGGTGGAGGCCTCTCTTTCTTACCTCCTGGGCCTCTCCATAGTGGTACTCACAACATGACAGCTCCTTCCCCCAAAGAGAGAGACCCAAAAGCAACAGAAAGATAGAGCATACCCCCAAACAGAGCTACAGTCTCGTGTAACTTAATCATACCATCACTCTTACTCGATTCTCTTGGTCACACAGACTAAGGTCAGTGCAGTGTGGGAGAGGACCACACAAAGGTGTGAATACTAAGAGAAAAGGGCTTATTGGGTTTTTAGGTTGAAACCAGAAAAATCTGAGAGACTGTCTATGACATAGAGTGATTTTTGTGAGGACCCAAAATGTGTATGTGATAATCTTCTGTCAAAAATTTCTTTCATGAGCCTCTACATAGAAAAGAGTTTACCGTTACCTGGTAAATTTGAATATTCACATATCCTACTACTGAGCAACTCCACTCTTGGATTTAACTTCCTAGAACTTTTCAGTCTTAAGTGTGTGTACCAGGATAAGAATGCTCTGGGCAGCAGTGTTTGTAATCGCAATCAATCAATAACAGCCCAGATGCCCATAATAGAAAAAAATAAAATAAAATAAATTGTGGGGTATTGGTATAATAAAATGCTATGCAGCAGTGAAACTGAATGAAGTAGAGTTGTTCACATCAATCCAGTCGCATCTGTTGCAAGCAAAAGGCAAGACAAGTAATAGATTATACTACAATCCATTAATATAAAGTTCCTGAAAGATAAAAACAAGGAACGTATTGTTAAGAGGTACATTTATATGAACTGAAAGGAAGAAATAAGCAAGTATATGAAGAGCCAAAATTCAGGAGAGCGTAACCTCCTGAGACGAAGGAGAATATAGGTGTTCATCCAATTTTTTTTTCATCTGTGGAAATGTTTTTACACTCTTCCATAGGCATGGTATATTTCACTATGAAGTAAATATTTAAACCACACTGTACATACCTTCAGCAAGGAAGTAGTGGTTAGCACATACTAAGCACTCCCCATATGCCAGGCACCGTGATAAGCATGTCCAATGATTTCATTTTCATTTAATGCTCACACCAGATGGAAGGTGAACTTTCCCCCCACCTTCATTTGCCAAAGTAGAAAAACTTACAGAAATGAAAACATTTGCCCAAGCTTACACAACCAGCGTATCATGGAGCTGGGTTCCAACCCAGGCAGGACATCTCTGCAACCAACAGCCCTAACTGCTAAATTAAAACCAGGCTTTGATCCTAGGTCTAGCTCCTTATGTAAAATGTTGAAATTCAGTGTCAACTTGGCTTAGGTGTTGGAAAAACATCATATGGATAACTCGTCCTTGCACAGGTAAATGGGTCAACTCTCACAACCTCTCAAGGCTCTCCTATCTCTCTCCACTATTCCCCAATGATGAAATACCCCTCACCTTCCTAAAAGGATTCCAGGTGCCTCTCTTATAAACACCAACCAGATAACAGAGCACATTTATTGAGTATCTATTATTACATGTTACGGTGTATTGGGGGGGATAACACGACAGTTTTATCTCAGAGATGGTAAGAACAATATAATTGCCCTTGAATTTTTAATTTAATTTTGTTATGAGTTCACTGTCATTATCATCTTAAGCTCACAAGAGTTAATTCAACTAGTTAGCATTACAGGCATTTCATTCTCATATACTTTAAGTCATTTTTTAGGAATGAAGAATGGTATTTCATATATTAATCTAAATGTAGTCTCTATGGAAAGCTCCAGAATAAAAAGTATCAGGTTGAAAAAGACGTTGTCTCTGCCCACAGGGGTCCATGACCTAGTGGAAGACAAGTAATTACAGCGCATATAATCACCAGTCAACGTATTGGGTTCTCCAACAGGGGAATGTGCTCTAGAGGTGAAACAGATCCATTTATGCTGCCCTAAAAATAGTGACTTTCGAACGGAGCAATGGAAGATGAGTACATGTCCCTAGATGCAAGAAGAGAGGAAGGGCATGCCTGGTAGAGCGCGCAGCACAGCCTAAAGTCTGGAGGCATAGAAGCATATCACATGTATGATTTTTTGCTGCCAGAGCGCAAATTGCTTAGGGGGTCATGGTGGAAAATGACCCTGGAAAGGCCAAGTGGCAGGAGACCCTGGAAAGGCCAATTGGGCAGGCCAATTTGCCTGACTCAGTGGTTAGACTTGAGGGAAATAGGAGGTCTTATTAAAGATTTTTAAGCGCCTGGGTGGCTCAGTGGGTTAAAACCTCTGCCTTCAGCTTGGGTCATGATCCTGGCATCCTGGGATTGAGCCCTTCATCTGGCTCTCTGCTCAGCAGGGAGCCTGCTTCCCCTCCTCTCTCTCTGCCTGCCTCTCTGCCTACTTGTGATCTCTGTCTGTCAAATAAATAAATAAAATCTTCAAAAAAAAAAAAAAGATTTTTAAGCAGAAGAGTATCATGCTTATTATTTGACAATGATACCTCTGGTGAAACAAGGAGGCCAGATTACAGAAGGTAGAGGCTGGCTACAGAGAAAACAGCCTGAAGACTATTTTAGCAGTTCAGTCAAGCAAAACAAAGAGTCTCACTTATAAAAAAAAAAAGTGGGGTGTGGTGAAAAAATAATGAATACTGTTTTTCTGAAAATAAATAAATTGGGGGAAAAAAAAAAAAAGTGGTATTTCCGGACCCATTTTATCGATGAGACCATCGAGGCACAGAGGAAGAAAGTAACTTACCAGTGCTGCACAGCTGGCAACAGGAGCCAGGGTTCACACCCAGAAAGGGACTGTAATGGCCGTCCACTTGCCTCTGCTCTGCCAAGCTGGATGGAGGTTAGGTGAAGCGGGAGGGAGTGGGGACAGGCAGAAAGCCCTCAGCTTGGACTGCTGAATAGAGTGGAGGGGGCTCCCAGGAAACCATGGATGGATCTTGGAGAGGAAGCAGATCAGGTGAGGGATTAACGAGTCTAGTCTCAGTCATGTGGCCCAGAAGGACCGTGAAAGTGAGGCCAAGGTGCCAGGACCGTCGAAAATACCAGGACCGGGTGTCAGGAGAGATGAAGACTGGAGAAAATCAACCAGGACACGGAATATTGCTGCTAAAAAGACACCGTTCCACCTGAAACCTTCACCCTAAAGACGCAGAACAGGAGGCCCTGAGAGGTGGCTCAGAAGAAATAGCGCTGGGGCCAGCCTCACATTCAGATCCTGGGCTTGATTTGTGTTCCGGATGTTTCTTCACTTTTCAAACCAGAGTTCTTCGTTTATAAATGGAGACTGCCAATACTCCATTTGCCACATTGTCATAGGACGAAAATTAATATATATCTAAAGCACCTAGCACGTTGCTTTCCAAAAGGACGTGCTCCATAAATGGTGATATTATGGTTGTCATCATTATTATTTCAAGGATTTGTTGAAGATGAGGCTCGAGTGCCGAAAACACTCTGGGCTTCCAGCCCAATCACTCTCTTGACAATTTTTCCCACAAAATTCTCTTACCTCCATAGAATTTTTGCCACTCAAGAAAAGAGGCTCTTTGGAGGAACATGAATTAACTTTTTTTTTTTTTTAATCGGTTCTCTAGGAGCCAAAAGAAAAACCTGGAGAAATCAGATAAAAAAAAAAAAGTATGTGTACGTGATAAAATATAAAATAGTGATGAAAACACATTCAGTGCCACCTTTTCCCAGTCTCAAGTGACAAAGGCAGATCGGTGGCGTGGCTCCTTGCGCATAAAAGAGAACAGGGGCAGAAGGACGATAGAAAGTCAGGGTCCCCTTGCTCGGGATTTTCTATTGTGATAATGTCTGTGCTCACAAGGGCCACATCTCCCATGGAGGATGATGGTCTTGCAGAAGTCACAGACAGTCCTGAGGTCTAAAATCCAACAGAAAAGACTTCGGCTTGGGAATACAGTCAAGGCGTTGAAGACTGAAGGATACGCAGCCATTTATTTATCACTCTGTCATTTCCGACTTCTTCAGACATGTTTTTCTTTGGGATTCAATGTGGTGACTAACAACGTGGTTATTTAAGTCAAAGACCTTGGGTTTGAAAAATTACAGTAGAGAACAGTTTCTGGGAAAGTGACTCCAGTTCACACACACACACAGCACTAAGTTCAAAACACAAACCAATACACTTAAGAGGAAAAAAAGACATTGGAAATAATTGGAATATATTGTTTAATGTGAGTGCCTCTAAGATAATATGCTAGTCAGGATATGAAAATTAGCAATGTGGACAACGTTAGAAAAAAAAGAAAAGAAAAAGAAGGGAGAGAGGCGGAGAAGAAACGGGGCCAACCTCATCCATTAGAAATAAGGAGACATGTTTTGAGACAAAAATCCTTTTTGCTTCGCCACTAAAGATTCTCGACCCTTTTAGTCCTCTTCTCTGAACATGGCTGTGAAGCATCAGATTCTCCTGGATCCCGCTCCCTCCACGCCCCGACCCTCACTCACGCTTATCTGAATATATAAGCCTGCCCTTTGCTCAGATTTATGGGTCGGGCCAGAGCCGTGTGTATTTACAGTGTTCTGACCTGAGGACCCCGGGCTGCAGGAGAAGAGGAGGAAACTGGGCTCATTCCATAAACAGAGACAGATAGGAGGGGGAGGTAAAAGGCTTTGCTAGCACTTAACATTTTTAACTATTTGGCCAAGCTTAAGAATTAGCGATTAGATTAGAGTCAAAGAAAAACGAAAGATACGGGTGCAGACGTGGGGCGGGGAGTCAACTGTGTATTTTTGCTTTGGTCTAGTTACTTGGAGGTTCTAGGTTGGGGGGAGGGTAGGAGTGGGGTAGGATTTAACATGGAAGGTCCGAAGGAAAATGAGTACATCAGATACAGAGGGAGCTATAAAACGCTTTGGGAAGGCAGAGTCAACAAAGATGAGGATATAAACAACATTTAATAAGTTGGAAATTTTCTCTGACCACAAGTTGCGCTCCTTGTGTGAAGCAAGACTATTTGCATTTTTTAAACTGTAATTGGTTATAGAAGAAAAATCTCCCGCTCCATGCTTAAACGAGAACACATTGACAGAAATTACCAAACCCCAATCAACTCTGAGTTGAAATATTTTTCTCAGGGCCTGCTGGCCACTTGAAAGCAGTTCCATGCTCCAACAGGGCTGGCAAATGGGCCGTCCCTACGCAAAGCCGCTGGCACGTGCACCCAGTCCAGTTGGAGTTCCAGAGCCGCTGAATCTCGAGTCATGCTTGGCACCCAAGAACTGAACCCTCCTTCCCAGGAGGGTCCTGTGTGGAGGCAAAATGTGAAAGCACAACTTCCGTTTGAGCTATTCTCAAAGAAATTACTTGCTGGAGAAACCGGAGTCTGGGGGGAAAAGCTGATGTACCAACTGACTCAAGGAGAAATAATGTGGTATCATAAGTACCATATTCATGGGAGGCCCCAGAAGCAAAGTGGCTGGGGCAGCATCGTAAAGGGTTCATCCACAAATCCATTTACATGCAATAGAGCAAAAAACTGTCCCATACACGGGTTAAGCTGTGATTGGAGAATTTGTGAAACACCATCAAATTGTGTCTTTTCTGCTCCTTTTCATGTAGAGCAATCATATTCCTGTGATGTTACCTATGAAAGCATCTGCAGGGATGATGAGATTGTTTGATCGGAATTTTGTGTTCTAGCTAAGATGTGTTCTGAGTAAGGAAGAGGGTTATTATCATAGCCCATTCTGCTTAGGTTTCTGTGAGTTGGATTGAATTATTACCAATAACTGCATGAGAAAATGGGTGTGTGCTTAACACTGTGTGTGGCATTTCATAAATGTTAACATGTTTGTTAACTTATGTGATACTAATATATATGATTATTCAACTCATGAGTCTGGTATCAAAAGTAAAGTTAATTCTACAACTGAACTTTGAAAAAACTTAAAATACAAAATGCACTTGCATGCATTTTCCTTTCCATTTAGGTTTGGAATTTTATGTTGAAAATTACACATAAAAGTCAAAGCTTTGGAGCTAAAGAAGGCATTGGATTATTACTTGGGTACAAGCTGACTATATAATAGTGAAAACTTGGGGGGAGGGTGGTGAATGGGAAGGGCTACCCTTCCAAGGTTGCATTTCTGCAGTAAAATGAAATCTGTACTAGCCTGGGAAACTAATTTTTTTATTGCTCTCATCTTTGAACTTTTCTCTCCTCTAAAATAATGAAACTTGTGCTTTGTAAATAACGCACGCTCAAAGCGGATGCAAGCGCACGAGGGGTATTTAGGAGGAACTTGGAGACAATTGCATCATAGCCAAAATGCTTTCCTTGTCATTTCTGTTGAGGTCTACTTGCCGGTGAAATCATTTTTTTCCTCCAATATGGTGTGGATCCCAGCAACAGTGGGTTCAGATGTAATCATTTAGGAGCAGAGACCTAGCTCAGTATGCCAGGGGAAAAAAAAAAAAAAAAAACACGCACCACAAAGAACATTGAGATGAATGGCTCTATTTTATGAGCCATAAAAGTTTTATTCATCTTGACACTGAAACAGGTTTAGGCAGTGAGTTGACACGCCTTAAATAAATAAGTGGAATTAATTCCCCAGCCCTTGAAACAATAGCAGCATGCATGTCGTATGGAGAAATGCCCCATTGTTTCCTGTGGCTGCCTGATATTGATATTATTTGTGTTTTTCTGTGCCGCTGCCTCAGGGGCCTGGTTGATCCACTTCAGATTCATCCCCTGTTTTATTAGAGGTTGAAAAAGGTTCAAGACCTGTTTGTACCACAGCTCCCACCGACAGCTAAGGAACCAGTTTGGCGTCTGGTTTGTCTGTTGTTTTACTGCTGACCTTCAAATCAACTTTAACCCCTGACCTCGGGAGGCATCTATCATGACAAGAGGCTGTTTAACACAAATGGTGCCCATTTATAGGGGAAGAGACTCAGAAGATTTCCTTTTTATGAAGAATTTAGTTTTGCACCCCTCTTTTCTCAGTCACCACAGGTGAAATCCCTCTTAGCAGCTGGCTTATGAAATAATGGGAAGGGAGGCCTTAATGAGCAGAAAGCACCCTCAGCTGGAGATAAATATATGCAAATGAGATGCACAAACAAAGGAGCCTGGACAGAGAAATATCTGCAATTCCAGCAAAATGCTGCCTGCAGCTCGAAGATGAACAGCTTTGATAAAATGGTAACAAAAAGCACCTTTTTATCCTCCAGCGTGTTTTACATTGCAATAGACCATTGTCATTGCGAGCCAGTGGAGCATGCAGAGGTTTTCTGCGCTGTTTCAGAAAACTGTTTAAACATTTGTTTTAAGGCATTCATGAAATATAATCAATGGACTGCTTCTGTGTTGTTGTTGTGATTTTTTTTTTTTTTTTTTTTCCTGAGTGTGTTTTAAGATGTTGTTGTAGTTATTTTACCTGTTGGTCTTTTCGGGGTTTAATGTTGCCGTCTCGCTGTGCCATTTCACTTTCTGGGGACTTGTTTCTTCCCCTGGCTGGAATGATTTTTTTTTTTTTTTTTTAATTTCAATGGAAAGAGATTTCAAGTTAATAACTGGTAAGACTCGGCTTTGAGGAAGGGTTTGAACCATCACAGAGCAGCACCCAAACAACTAGTTTTAATGATCGCAATCAAGTGTGTAGAGCTAATTCAGAGACAGGCATGTAACATGCTGATTTTAATAAGCTTTAAAAAAGCAATCGCTAACTTTTAAAAGTCTCTTTTTAATTTAATCGCCCTTGGTTCATATGATGCCAAAACAAACAAAACCATTAAAATATGTTTTCAATATGTATCTGCGGTGTTATTTGATAGCGTTTTAAATTAGCGTTGTGTTGGTAAAATATTGATTTGATGAGCTTTCAAAAAATGGAAGAGCTAAAATCATAAACCTATTTAGGGTAAAAAGGAACATTTTTTTTTCTCTAGAAAGGAATTAGGCACCCCAGCCCCAAGATCTTGCCAGAGACAGCCTGGACCCAGGACACGGGAACTGCCGCATTTGGACATACGTCTGATGTTTAGGTTAATAACCAAAGCACTTGAGGTGAGAGAAGAAACACTATACATGTCCCACGTGTCAAAATACTATTGCTCTCAAAGCTTGGCAAGATTTGGTTCTTTCATTTATAATACAATCCTAGCATTCTGCAGCAGAGACGTACGATGATCTTTACATCGCCTTTGCCTAAATTATTTCATCTCGGTGGCTTGCACTGGAGTGGAGACATTTCTTCTGAGTACTGTGTAGCTTTCACATTTTATGTGCATTTCATCAGGCAAATGTCAAATTTGCTAATAACAAGAAAATCTCCTCATTTTTAATCATGCCACTCCTGTTGCACGGGCCTGGGGGTTGGAGAAGGGGGTGGAGTAGGGAACATAAACGCATGGAGCAGTCTGGCCAGAGAGAAGAAGGAGAAAACGCCTGTTTGGGTTTTAAAATGACACATGCTCAGTTATCTGCACGTCTGAGTCAGTGCATCATTAAATTCAGGATTTCAGGAGTTAACAGAAACTTGGTTATATTAGGGATGCTTTTTCAAGCCCAGGTTTGAAGCAGCATAATTATGTTCCACTGCTGTTGTTTGGAAAGGGCGAACAGCATCTTAGGCACAGAACAATGAAATTACAGCTGAGATTTAGGTTAGCAAAAGCCGTCTTCTCCAGGCTTTTATGATTCATTATTTCCCATTAAATACAGTATTAGAAGTGTACACTAGATAGCTCATGGTTGCTGCTCTCCAAGCACATTATCTATATTACACAGGTCTGGGGAGCAGAATTAGAAAACTTTGGGGGAATGAGCAATATGTGTTTGCTGATAGAAGTACCATATGGCTCATCTTCTTCAATTGCTTTCATTGCGACTCTGATGCTGGAGAAATTAAAGTTTTATTTGATGTGGCACAGCTTAATGAACTGTCTTCTGTTAGGAAAATTGAATATGTTTCCTGTTATTTGAGCACAGAGCCTCCATGGTTTGGCTGATGAGGGATGCATTATGTATTGTTTATTTAGCATTTTGAAAACAAAAGCAAGATATTGAAGGTAAAATTGATTACTGCTGGATTGCATTATATAATCAAGTTTCCTCCTTTTAAATTTCCCTTTACAATCCTTTGTAAGGCTTTAATATGAGCTCATTCCATGTTTTCGTTTCTCAAAAAATAACACAGAGCTTGGTTTTTATCGAGATACCTTTATTTGTAAACAAGCCACAGGAAACTCTGAACTCAGTATAGTTATATCTGCGAAGTTCGAGGAAGCATGTTTGGGAATAATGAACATAATTCAGTTTGTGTGAATCGAACTGCAAAACTTCCAGTTTGCCCCCAGTCGGTTTAGAGAATCCAACATTTGCTAGTTGAGAGAGGGATGTCACCTTCTTTTGTTTGAAATAGACCACTTCAGAACATTCTGGGGAGGGGCCATAAGAAAAGGAAGAGTTTTTGGATATTTGGAAATACAAACCTCAAAATATCAAATTTAAGATTTTTGAGTTAGTTGTCGGTAAATGAAAAAGCCAGATTCAACCTGTGAATTTTTAAAAAAATGAAGCATATACTCCATGAATTTAGATTTTTTTAACTAAATCAATATGATTAAAGAAATAGATAATCAAAAATATACTGACAGGATGAGAAAATTAGGATGTCAATCCACATGAATGTTCTCTACTCCCTGAGGAATCTGCAAAGAGATCCGTTCAGCATTTTATTTAATTTCCCCATTTTTTTTTCTTGGATCCCAAAATGTCTTCAAAATATAAAATCTGAATAAACTCTAAAAAGACTGAATGTAAAATCATCTCATCACTGTGTTTTTCTCTCATTTTTTTTCAGTGGGAAATAATCCTCCCATGGCTGATGACTCAGTCACATGAATCTGCAACAAGCAAGTGGGATAAAAAACAGTTAAAATGAATCAACATTTATCTGGAAGATACAGTCCTGACCTTAAAAAAAAAAAAAAAAGTCATTTATCTTCTGTGTCCTGTGATGTTTTGAGGATTCTGGCAAATACGGCAGTTAAACAAACTTCTCTCACAATCTAAATACTGTCTGTTCGAGAGAGGCTTCCAATGTTTATAGCTCACAAGTAAAGAAAAAAAAAAAAAAGGAAAGAAAGAAAGAAACCCTGGTATTTTACCAAGACTAGTGTTCTTGAAAATGTCTCCGAACGAAGTGTTTAAGCAAAACTTTGGCCACAGATATTCTCAATTCCTCATCCTTCCTCTGATTTTTTTTTTCAATGAGATATTTTCATCTTGTATCATTGCATTCCTTCTCTTGCAATTAACAAATTAATTTCAAAAACGTAACGCCTGACTAGTGACCTGGTCATACAAACTTCCTTTAAAAACAGTTGAGAAGAAAACATCACATTTCTATGAACCCCGTCTCCTGCCAGGGGCCTGGGAGGAGGAACACCATTATGCATTGTTATCAGCGTGGTGTAATTTGACTGTTGACAAAGTATCCGTGGCAGTGAGAATGAGCGCAGTTACAAGTGTGGCGGGTTGTAATCAAGAAGATGCTTAGCTGTGCAACACTGCATCTTGAGCAGATTTGAATCAACATTGCCTTAAGGGGACACACACACATACCGAAAGAAAAAAAAATCCATTAATTTTTAGAGGAAAATTAGAGTGGCACTTGATGAAGTAAAATTTGACATGCGTTAATTGCTCTGCAGCTCTCCTAATTAGAGATTTTCAAATTCTTTTACTGCTGTCACCATGATGGCACACTGTCTTGCCGGACAAATACTGAAATTGCAAATTCGTTTGATCGGGAAGTTTTATGGAGGGAGATTGGACTGTGTCCTCTTGTCAGTCCTCTCCCAAAAGGTGGACAGCTGGAGAGAAAGAGGGATTTCCAGCATTACCTTCGCCACAGACAAGAATAGGCTCACTAAAATAGTTTCATTACAAGACTTAATGCAAAGGAAGCAGGTGCTGATGTGATTTTCTTCAACAGACGGAAATGTTCCTTTGATACTCACGCCTCTGTTTCATGTGAAATATTTCAGGTGGGGAAGAAAAAAAAGCCAGTGAAATGCTACATTATACACACATTCTCATATTTCTACTTATATTCTTCGGAAATTGGAGAGAGGGGATTCTGAAAGGCCCTGTCACATTTTTCCCAGGTCTTAGGCAACAGCCTTCCTGGTTCCCTTTCTTATCTTAAAGTAATTATGCTGCTCTTTGGCCCTTAGGATGGCACCAAATATGACACCATAATAATTTTGGTTTCCCTTTTTCAACCCCTCTGTCTAGCCCCTGAACCTCTCTTAATTCATTAACATATTGAATTTTTTCAATTTTCCATTTTCTTGCAATAACAATATTAATGCCGGGGTGAAAGCTTGATTGGAGCTAAATTACTTGTTACCTGCTGGCATTTATTTATATGGCATTGAATTATAAAGCTTTGCTATTGTCATGCCTTGGGCGAATTGTTTATGACACCAGTAATAGGAGTAATTGTTATTGTTGAAATTACCTGTCAGCTACCCATAGCAGTGGCCCTTGTCCCACTGACAAATAGTGACAAGGGAGAGGGATCCTCCATGCGTCCCCCTGATGGCTTCTCCTCTGATAATAAGAAGTGCAGGGCCTCTGATAATTTGCCTGTCACTGTTGAGTGCAGCTCAGAGAGAGTTAGCCAAATTGTTGTCATTCACTTTGACAAAGACAGCAAGATGGTCTGGTGCAAGAGGAGGATTATCAAAATAAATGAAACCGCTTACACCCCCTTTGTTTGTTTGGCTCGAGAATCGCCTGGCTTTGTAGGAGGTTGTGAAATCAGGGTCCAGTTCCGGGCGTACCTCTGTTCATTCTAAGATGAGGATCCCAGGGAAGGAAAGGCACTTGAGAAGACTCGCTATTTTGCAATTTGCCTTAGCTGTCTAAGGATGATTTTTGGGTAAAAAGTCGATAAGACTGTAACGAGAAGTCTGAACGTGTGGTTGAATGCAGTCTTTTAAAGCACATGTAAAATTCACACCTTTTCTCTCCTGCCTTCCTTTTATCCCTCTTTTTTTTTTTTGGATCCATGCAGGCATTCAAATTCAGTAAATGTTCAAAAAGGCACTAATTTCCCAGTTGCGACCAAGTTTTCTTTAAAACCAGAAATCTGCATCTTTGACTCTGAAAGTCTTTCAAGATCATACAGTCAAATTTAGGATTATTATTTCAAATGGCTGTTTCCTTTCCATAAATTATCTCTTATTTATGCAATATCTTCATGTGTAAAGAGATAAATGAAACGTAGTTCCAGGTATGAAGCATCAATTATCACAGGCTAACAGAGGAAGCAAAATGACTCTGTTCTTGCCAGAGATCCAATATAAATATTTGCATTTTAAAACCCCTTGGTTGCAGCCTGTGAACCTGTCGTGGACAGAGAAGGGGATGGGGGTGGGGCGCGTCTGGGACTGTCCACTCTGAAAGAAAACGACTTTAAAGTCATCAAACCTTTGCACTTATAAAAACCAAAATCATTCTCACCATTCCACAAAAGGCATCATTGCACGCTAGGAAAATTCTTATTTTTAAGGGGCCTGTGAGGTTATTCCTCATAGATCTTCTTGACAAATACTTGCCGTTATAAGACGTCGAAAAGAAAAGCAAAGAAATAACTAGGATAAATGTAAAATATTGGCCCCTTATAGTATAGTAATCATCTGTTTATTGGTCTCTCTACCAGACAAGTAATGACCAAGCCCAGTGTTAAGTGCCAGCAACATCGCCTTGGGCCCTTCCCTCCTAACACTGGCCATCATCTGATTAGAGGACCTCAAAGAAGTCACTATTGCATAATTTTCTGGGTCTTAACGGCACAGGTTGGCTGGCAGGAAAACTACCTAGGAGGGTTGATAAAGCAGCAGTGAGACATAATTTTATTTACTCCACTTACACCTTGCTCTCTGAAAAAGTCTCTGAGTATCTCAGACGCTAGTGGCTACAGAAGAAACCTAAAATTGGTTCAAATAGGAATTGTGGGAGAGGTGGGGGAGTGGGGGAGGCAGTGAGGTGGGGGTGGGGTGAGACAGCAAAAGTAAAATTATCTCTCCCTTAAACGTCCCATGAGCTGCACCAAGAAGTAATTAACCACATTGTTAGAGGCATCTAGACCTTTTCTTAGGTGTTCTGTATTTAAAGCAGGTAAGTCAGTTTTCAGCAGTGCTAAAATCATAGATGCAATAACATGATGATGGGAATAAAATGAGTTTTTAATTCTTAATAATAATGTAGTCATCTAAAGGCAACCATTCACTGGTTAACCATGTTGAATGTCCCTGATTAACAAGTGGAAGGCAGTGACATAATTAAGAGGTTATCGGTAGTAATAAAAATGCTCAAACCTGTCTTGGAATGTGATCCCTTTAACAGATAATTTTTAAGAATGTAGCATGTCCTTGCTTTCTCTGTCGAGACACACGTTAGTGATCCCAGGAGGGAAAATAAACATACGTTTTTAAATGAAGATATTTAAAATGTACCCCATATTTCAGCGTGTTGCTGTAACCTGGTCTTTTTTATGTTCCTCCTATAAAACCTAAATTAAGCCTCTTAGGAGTGGTTTTGCTGTAGGTTTCGTCTAAAAACACAATACATTTTAATGGTTCCAGTACTTGAGTGCACTTTAATAAGCGATCAGTAACGTGCATTCTCTTCCCCCGTTTCCAAACAGCAAGCTTTTAAAAGGATGAGTCTTCTTTAAAATTTAGCTTCATTTGAAATGTAAACTTTTAACAAATAGTAATTGCTCCTCTAGCTGTATTGATACAGTGACTGGCAGCAAATCTTCTCTTCTCTTCTCTCTCTCTCTCTCTCTCTCTCGTAACATTTTGAAACACCCATCAGTGTCAAAGGAAACTGCACACGTCTCCTTTGCTGCTCTAAATAAGGCTCAGCAATGTTAAGAAAAATGTCAGAAAAAGCTCAGTGGATTAAAGTAACATTTCTGCACCATGTCACAGAGAATGGCAGGGCAGACTGGTCTGCATAATTCTGAAAGATATTTTGTGCAAAATGCTTACTCTCTAAACCAAGCGAAATTTTATTTGGGATGATTTAAGATTGTGTTTGATAACATACAACATCCAGTTGTTTTTCTAGATCTTGTTACTCCGTATTATGCCTTTGGTATGTGTTTTTTAAATCAGAGCAATGATACACGCTTCTCTTTGTAGTGTGTTTCTCCACCCGTGTGCAGCGTTAAAATACATTTCAGAGTCTTCAATGCATTTTTCTTTTCTTTCTCAAATTCCTAGGATGTTCATTCAGTGAAAGCAGTAAAAATGCTGGGCTCTTGCGCATGCAAATTTATTGAACTAATCGTCCTTTTTCGCTTTAAATAAAATTTGTATATGGCTTTGGAGATGCTCAGAACAGTTCATTTATAGATATAAAAATATATACATAAAGCATTTACATTTCATTCATGTATTAAAAAATAAGTTACTGGTTTGAGATTTTTAGTTTTGTTCTATTTTTCTAAAGAATATTCAATAATTGTCAAAGAGTGTAACGATAGTAAAATATCTCATAGTATCATAAGTATGTAATTAAAACTTAACAGTTAAAAAAGAAAATGCCTTACAGGTTCATTCCTGGGTACCAATAGAGATGGCAAGATTGGTTTTGCAGAAACAAGGTAAATCGCAGCTGATTTTAAGTATAAACTTTTTCAAAACAGTTTAAAAATGAATTTAGACAAATTTGTCTCTTAACCTTTAAAGATTTCCTGCCTGTTTCTGTATGTCCTTTATTACATTAATTTTTTATTTAAATTACACCATTAACTGGATATGAATTTATCAAGAATACATGTATTGATTTATAAAACAGTACCATTAATTATTATAATAGCTAGATGTAGCTGATATTACAAAGCCATTTAAAGGTTTTTAATATAACTTGGACATACATAGATAGATAGACATTATGGACAAGACTACAATTTAAACTGGCTACTAGCAGTTAATGAAATCCTTGATTTATATTCTAGTTTAGAGATTGATTATATTGTTGCTTTGTAAAACTATTTATATTATGCCATTTTTCAAAGGATGTCTCAATAAAAAAGCTAAATAAAATATTCAGTCAATTCCCAAAGCAGATTTTGTTTTCTATATTTTAAATGCTAGTGAAAATAATTGATTGTGTGTGTTCCAAGCTTTGTCATTTCCATTCCAGAGGTGGCTTTCCTGAAGGGAGCCTCGTTTGCAATGCACACTTTCAAACACTCCTGATCCTTGCAGAAACAAACCCCTTCTCTTTATTTCATTACCAACATTGCTTCCCATTCCCTCCCCCACAACAAACCCATGTATATTTCACAAAACCCGCACATCAGGACCCATAAGTCTTTTTGGCATCTTTTATGTTATGCATTTTTTTTTCTTAAGGTTGTGGAAAACTGGGACTTACCCCAAAGCCGCAAAGCAGGCAATCACGAAGAGTATTTGGGTAAGAATGCAATCTGAAGAGGAAAAAAAGAGAAATGAGGAAGAATATAAGCAAATAACTGTAACACTTTCAAATTACTTTTCAAATGATAATTAGCCAACGAATAGATTGAAAGTTAAATTCTTTTCACATTGTACTTGGTTTGGGTCTCCTGGTCTCTTTATTTATATCACTTTTCCTTGCCTGGCAACATATGTTACCGATTTATTATAGTATTTTTACTGTTAGCAGACAAATCTAAGGCTAGCTGAGAAGGCTAGCTTCATCTGATGACTTTCACAACAACTGCAGGGCATCCTTGAGGGTGAGCCAATAGGCTCTTTTGAAGCTATAATACTATTAACCATTTTGATGCCGAAATATTTCTTATAGCTCAAGTTGGTTCTCTTTTTGTAGGTGCTCTGGGTTTCGCGTATATAAAAGTTTAATGTAAATGATTTGTTTAGTAAATATTTCACTAGCCTTCTAAGCACTTTCTTCCATGTGTCCTAAGTTGCGTAAAAGCCCTATGAATGCTTTGGTTTCTTTATTTTCCCTTTCTTTTACAGGACACTGAAATCTGGACACACATTTATAAGTAAACAGCTATCAAGCATCAAGTTAAGTTGTCACTTCCCCCTCCCCCACGCCATTAATTTTCTGCTATGCTACTAAGAGAAACAAATATCCCTTAGACTTCCAATGATCACATCGCTGATACATGTACAGCCCAGAAAAGTAAAGTTCAAGCGAGAGAGATTCTTTTGGGCTAAGAATCTGAAATTACTTTCCAAATTAGAGATGCCGTTTGCTATAGCCATTTTAATGGGTACATGGTACTAGCCAAAGGCTTATGCCTTCTAATATGTACATGTAAAAGTGTCTGTTTTAGAACTGTATTTGTTGACTAAAGGTATTCATTTTAAAACTACCAAATAACAAACTTCTATTTTTGATCACCTGTTATTTACTTCAGTCCAAATTATCTATTTACTTTAATTTAAAATCCCGACGGTCTCGTTCTCCATTTGAACGTCCCATGCGGGGCTCCCTTACAACTCCAGGAACATTTTGTAGACTTTCTTTGGAGCACACGCGGCTTAAAATTTTAGAAATTAAATCTCAAATTTTGGAAGCCAGTGTATCTTATCTACAGGGTCCAGCTTGGCAACTAAAATTTAATCCAATTTCGACAGTAGAATTCAACGACTAAAACTGAGACGTTCGTGGCAGCCTTTAGGGGTCTCACTGTCAAAAAAGTGAACTTCATATGGACACTGGGGAAGGTATGTGCTATGGTGATTGCTGTGAAGTATGGAACCCTGGCGATTCACAGACCTGTACCCCTGGGGCTAATAATACATTATATGTTTATAAAAAATTTTTTTTTTAATTATAAGAAAAAAAAAATGAACTTCGAGGACCTGACAGGCACCCCACATCCCCAGGTTGCAGAAGGTGCTAGGAGATACTGTCTGTCCCAACACACCGAGCACAGTAGACCGTCTGCAAATCACAGCAGTGCCATAGCTTCCCGACATGTTTCAGAACACACCGCCTACCTGGTTTTAAGACATTTGTGTGTGGAATTTACCATCTTTGGGACAGGTGGGAAAATAAACTACCTTTCGTCTCACCATTCAGCTGATTCTATTTCTCCTGTATGAAAAAGCTTCCAGATCTTCATCATTTATACTTCGATATACTTCCCACAAATTTTATTTCAGTATTAATTATAATTATCCCAGCACAATAATGACAAGCAAATTTTATATTAAACATCTATAGATATATAGATTTTTCCTAGTCTAATATCGCTTAATCTTTAAGGGGGCTTATCGTTAAGACCTATTGTCAGATATTTACCATATTTATTTCTTTTTTGTCCCCAGAAGGCCTCTTATGGTGACTCTAGGTAATTTTAAGTCAGGAGCAATTATGATCAAAAGGATTTCAGCTTCAGAGAACAAGGCCAATTTTCAGATAGTATAAATGCACAGCAGTTCTGAAAGTGATCATGTGTAGAGTTAGGAAGACCCAGGTGACTCAGCGTTGGTCCTGTCATTTCATTTCATGAATGAGCTCATCCTAAAGGCACTGGTTAGGACACGTTCACTTTAAATATTAATTTTCTCAGAAAAATGAATGGAGCCCTAGAGTTTTCTTCTTCCAAAGATTATATTCTTGAACCAAAACAGAATCTCTCGCAGAGTTTTACCCCCACATGTGAAAGTACATCGACTGTACCATGACCCTCCAAGGTCCTTGATGCTTGATGCTTGTTTCTCTTCTGGACTAGGTCCTCCACTCCCTGCTATAGTGCCTGTAATAGAGGGAATGGGCTGGACTGTCCCTTCTCTGCTTCTCTTCATTAACCCCCTCCACCCACCACATTGTCTCTTTCACCTCCACCGTAAAGCAGGTGCCTTTTAAAGTCCTGAATCTAAAGACATAGTTTCCTCTGGCTTCCTGGCTGGGGTTCTGTCCTTATCATTCGGTAACATCTCTAACTGGCCATTCCAACAACCGGTCCAAACATGAGCTGGGATCCCCCTTCCCTGTTTGCTCCTCACCTCTACCCTGACCCCCAAGGGCCACCCCCCCACACTCCGCTTTCTGTTTTGTCCATCACCTCAGTTCTTTCCCCCTGTATCTGACCTGCACTTTTTCTGGATCAGACGCAGGCAGGTTGAGAGGTAATGAGAACCAGATGGACATAGCGCAGAAATTGCCCAAATGGGTATGAGAATGTGGGGAGCTGTCAGGCATGGAGAGAAGCTGGAATTTTTCAGCAATAAAATGGGATTTATCGCCACTCTACCACAGTCATTGCCGACAACCGTTTACCTTGACAGAAACCCCATTCCAATAGGCCACGCCGATGCAGATTCTTTTTTCCCAAAGAGTGATGATTGGTATTTGTTCTAAGGCTCAAATGGCCTGCACTAAAGGTGAAGCATTAGGCCAAAGTCCTGTATTCCCCACTGAGGCAAATGAACCTGCTAAAATAAGTTCCTTCCACAATGGCTGTGTAATTGAAACCAGAAAGTGAGAGAATTTGATAAATTGCTTGACCCTGAAGGAATGTTAAGGTCATAAATTTTCATTGCATTTTTTCTTCCTTTTTTTTTATTTTTATATATTGATTATATTTAGTATTTGCTTCAAAATTCAACAAGCTTACAGATCATCGGTTGTGGCCCCAGGGGATAGCACAGTAAATCATCAATTAAGAGGGCAGGGGGGCCGTTCTCCCCTCATCTTCCAAAGAGGAATGTCAGCTCCTCAGTCTTCCAAGGACAGTCATGGAGGTGTCTTACATCTCAGAATTATTCCAACTTTGCACGCAATTTGTCCTGGCATGGACAAAGTCAAATCCACGGGAAAGATTTTTCTCAGAGGGTGCTGCTACGCGTCTATCATTTAAGAATGATGGACTGTTAAGAGACTGGCAATCCATTTATAGCAATCACACCCACACACCTTTTTCCCCTGGAACCTGAAAGTAAGAACAAAGGTATTTTAGCTGAAAAGAGGCGATCCTCTTTTTTTAGGTAAATTGAAAGTGTGCCCGTGTTTGTGTGTGTGCTCCCATGCTGCTGAAGGCTGGTTTTGGCAAGTCCGCTTTGAAATTCTTCAAACTTACTTTTTTGAGATCTGGATTATCTTAATTTGGAAATAAAACACAGGTCATAAAAACAGCCCAAACCGCATTTGACATAATGTAAAACGGACTAAAATACTAAAGTCATCACATAGTAGCAAATTTCTACACATCTTGCTCTAAGGTTTTATGTGTTTTCCTGAGAAGGGAATGAACCAAGCTTGTCAGCATTTTAATTTAGCTGTACTTTCTACCGATTGCTTGTAATGATATATTACAAAGCATGTATATTTTGCCACTCTATCAGGTTAAATAATTTCTTGATAACCAAAACTCCTTGTCCTTGAAAATTTTTCAAGAATAACCCATCTCCTTTGTATTTGTGTGCTTGGCTTGTTCTCACTGTGAAATAAATAAAATCAGAAGTTTTTAATCATTGAGGCATAGCTTTTATGTTCAGAATTTTCAGAATTCAGAAGACCCAAACTGGGACGCAACGCAGAATTTCTCGTTGACCAATGGGACGGTTCCTCCAGTTTAGGAAAGATTCATGCCGATCTATTTTCAACTATGAATGATCAGTTTGCAGATTGAAACCAATACCAGTTCGGGATGTGTAAGTATTAAATAAGCCCATGTGCGTTTCTTAAAAACCATCTAAACGGTATAAGAAAAAAATAATGTATGGGACAATCCTTAAAGTAGTGAGACTAGGAGTGAGGCTAAATCATTTCCAGTCCTCTACCCTACTTTCTTTTTCTCAAAAATAATTAATGGCAATATTTATTCAGAGTATTTCTATCTCAAAAAACTTTTCTTGCTCAAGTAAAGGAATTGGAAAGAGAATCCCTAAAAGAAATAAATTCCAATCCTTATTATTCCAAAACACGAAAGTCAGAGAATTTGCGAGTGAGGCCAAGCAGTAAGTAATAAACAGTTCCAGGGCTGTTGAAAGTCTGAGAATCTGGCACCAAAGTACAGGGGAAAAGATAATTTTCATGCATTAGTGCTTATATATATATAAATATTCTAATAAGGACTCAGCAAGCATATGTCTTCATCTTAGAGAAGGGAACTCATGATGCACATAGGATCTACTTTTAATCTAGTGGCTTTGTCAGTGTTGAAAACGTGACTTCCTTCTTCTGCACGTAAAAATTTCATTGCAAGGCTGTTTCAGAAAAACAAAAAATAAGTAAATATATGCATATGTATGATTATATACATATATATACGTATAAATAAAATATGAACAGAAAATGGCTTCAATCACTAATATTTTTGCAAACTAATGTTTAGCTGATGCAACTCAATTTTATTTTGCCTCACATTAGTGTCATAATGGTAATGACTAGCCTTTATTCACTAACAGTTTGAGTCAGCACTTTGAGACATTTTCAAATTAGGTCATACTGCACATTTGTGGCTGATACCAAGGTTGATTAAGAGAGCTGCACCATTTTAAAGTGATGTGGTGTGAGTTGAATTAAGTTCTCTCTGATAGTTACGGGAAATGTGAGGCACCATAACTAAGCAGAAATAATGTATGGGCTATAGGGGGAGAATATATTTCCACAGAGTGCTTGAAGTCATACTCATTTACAATTTCACAAAGTCCTCTGTCTGTTATGGAAGAATTCTATCATGGGGCCTAGAAACAAGCAATGAATTACAATAAGGACACTGGAGGCCTGGTCGTCAGTCCTGTTGCAGTGAAAGTCAGTTTTTGCCTTTATGTCCCTTTTGATCGTCTCGATAAAGAGCTTTTTTTTTCCCCCCTTCTAGACAATGACTACTGCTTTTCTGAAGCCAAAATGATCCTGTGTCACAACCAAACCGTTTACCCATAATGTGATGACGCTGAGGTCTGACTAAATGGCCAGGCAAGCTGGACCTGAAGAGAATGAAAAAAGAAAAGGAGGAAGAAGGTCCACTTACATTGCTATTGTCATGGCAGACCCACCAGCTCCACTAAAATGTGTAGGCACAGGACTGTCTAATTCACCCAGCACTTCCAATGAATTGTAAAAATTACCCCTGAAGGCAGAGCACCTTTTCTTTGGGTTTAAGGAGAACAAAAATAAAAGCTAAAACTCTTACTTGCTGGTTTGCTCAAAAGGGCAAAAATAGCCGTTATTATTACCACTGTATTCATTTCACATTGCTGTCTCTGTAGCAGAAAGGAGCCATAAGTGATTACACATATATACATATAGTAATATATATTATATATTATGGGTGCAAGTGGCCTTAAAAGCCAAAAAGCCTGCAGAAAAACTGGAATGGTGTATGGCCCTGGAATGAAAGAAGATCTCCGTCCTTGGCTTAGCAGGCTTTGGTCCCGAGGATGCAAAAACAGTTCCCTATGGTTTCTCTTGCACATACACCTGGCTTTCTTTGAATGGGCAGCCTGAAACATATGGGATCAAGTCACATGGTATTTATGTCTTTGTTGTGCTTTTTCAAATTTCCACTTCCCGTGCAGACCCTTCTGTAGACCCGGCTTGCCACCCAAACACACCCCACCTCTCTCAACCCGTCCCAGGGAAAGGGTGCTGTCCTGCCCCCTGCAGAAACCTCCAGTTTCTTCTCCATTTCTTTGAAATTCCATATGAGCCTTCACGGAAGTTTGGACCGAACTTGTTTTCTTGAAGAGAAGACATAGGCAAAGTAAGAGGAAGACCCCACTGGAAATTTTTTTTTAAAAGTGTACATGTTTCTGTTTTTGTTTTTATTTTTGTTTTTAATAAATGCACCTAGGGACATCTGGGTGGCTCAGTCAGTTCAGTGTCTGACTCTTGATATCAGCTCAGGTCTTGATCTCAGGGTCGTGAGTTCAGACCCCTCACTGGGCTCCACGCTGGGTGTGGAACCTACTTAAAAAAATAAATTAAAAAAAATAATAATATGTGCACCAAATTAGGAACATAAAGTTGTAATAGTCACAGTCCTTCTCAATATTTGTCAATATGTTTATATTTCAGCCTCAAGATTTTCACAGGAATAAAAGGCAAACAGCCTTCAAATCTTGGGAGGGGTACAAACAAGAACTCTTCAGAAGAGAGGGAGGGAAAAAAAGGAAGAGAGGAAGGAGGAAGGAGGAAAAGGAAGACTGATTTGAGCTCTTCCACTCTGTCCAACAGAGACGTGCTCCTGTGGCATCCATCCGTGTTTCTGTCTTTCAGCTGTGCAAGTTACAAGACATGCAAGTGAAATGTAAACTAGCTGCCTTTGGTTCTGCTGTCATGGATTTCTTGTGACTGCCCATAGCCAACACTTTAAATAAGGGATAACTTGAATTTGGATAACTCCTTGTTCTTGCTGAACTACACCAGTTTGCTTTGCCCAGACCTGACGATATATCACAAAAACAAGAGTCATGGAATGTTCTGTGACCCAGATTAAAACACAAATATTTCTGGGTTCATGGTCTGCCAATTAATGGCTGTGGCAATGGCGGCACGGTGTCTCAAGCACATACATTTTCATTTTGAACACACCCCTGGTGTGTGCAATCACTTAATTTACATTTTCAAAAGGTCACCTGTGGTACTCACTAGAAGGGATTATATATTTTACTTATTTTGAAGTAGGCTAATTTGCCTAGCTAGGGAGACACACCTTTCCGGCTACTAGGATGGCATAAATCTGAATCAGCCGTAATATCGTCATGAACAGACAAAAGTATTTTTGCCATTTTGTTAAGCAATTAAGGGAATACTTGAGTTTCTCCAACAGTTTAATTTAGTACACGAGAATAGCATCGAGTGAGCTATGTTTATTAATAGTGGGTTTTTTATTATTATTTTCCAGAACAGATACAGGAACATTACAGGGGTTCAATATGACTTTTGATGATCTGGCGTGCGGTGATTAAATAAGGTTAACCCTCATTTTCTATGCTAATAGGATATTTATAATCTCCACAGCATATCCAATTTAACGATTTTATTCTCTGTTGTTCAGAAAGTATTTCTTATTAGTGAAAGAGAATACCCTTACATTCACCACAGATGCTAGTTTAATTGGGCTTGAGTGCATTGTGTATAATTAGTCCACTTCTCTAATATTTCATCTATAATTACACAATGAACAATGTGCTTAAATTTCATAAAATTAGTGGGTTCAAAAGAAAGACTTCAAAAAAATGAGCATTCCATTCTCAAGCTTTCCCAAGCCTCACTGAGAGCCTGATGAAAATACAGCTCAGGCCAGTGTGAGTTCCGTGAATGGGGAATGGATGCCCAAAGGCTCTGAAGTTAAAAGCAAAAAGAATGGTTTCCTGAGCTCCTCTCATCCCACCCAATGACAACGTTAGTGGCAGAACTGTTTGGTCCAGGCCCAGGTGTCACTGGAGAAATAGGATTAAAATCCTTGAATACTGTATTCCCAAGGTCCCTGCAAATGGCAGTCTTCAAGAAAGTATTTTGAATGGCAAATTTGTTTGGGTTGGGGTTTGGGTATTTTTCTCCCCCAGCATTTAGAGCTCCTCTGGGCAAACTCATTTCAGATAGCAGCCTATGAAGTTCATCATGGAAACCAACTTTAGTTCTGCTAGGAATGTGGTCAAGTAGAGGAAGAGGGAGAGCAAAGAGAGAGAGAGAACCTGGTTTATGATTTTGAGCGATCCTTTATTAATGGAAGGAAGTTAGCGGTACCACTAAGCGTATATAGTGTGTATTGTCCATATAATTCAAATGGGGCTGTTTTTACACTGGCAGGATACTTGCAGAATTAAAAAAAAAAAAAGACTTCAAGGGCAAAAGAAAAATGTATTATGGAGGTTTGAGAGTTTTTCGGAAGGTGGCAGAAAGCCTCCATGTTCATGCTCTATACTGCCCAGCTTAGGGAAGTTAGACAAGGTCAACAACAGGTCCACATGTCCCCTTCAATGTGCCTTTTCTTGTACCCCAAAATGTCCATCTTATAAAGGTCCTCGGAGGTTCTTACTTCCTCATTTTGTCTTCTAACATGTTTGTTTCACTTCTACCAGTGAGACTGCCCATTGCCAAAGTGACCACTGAGACTCAGCAGCCTACCCACTGCTCCACAGACAAAGAAACACCCCCAAAGATTTCAAACAGAATCACCTTTGAACCCATAATCTCTAAATGAAAAAATGGTTGGTTGGTATATTAGTCAGGAGCTAGTCAGGAAACTAGAATCACCACCAGATAGTTCAACAGGGAGATTTAAACTAACAAACTAGTCACGAAGGTAGTGAAAGAACTGAAAGTCAAATGAAGACCTGCCAAGGGTTCGGCAATAGCGGGATGCCATTGCCATCCCTAGATGGAAAGGAACAAGGAAAGAGGACAGGTTCTGGGACCTCAGTGGAGATGCAGCTATTGCCAGAACCACTTTGAAAGCACTCAGGGACAGGGCATGGACTATCCCAGCCTCTCCCGTCCTCTCTACTCAGAGGCAACCTTGGCAGAACCTTTGTAGGAGGCAGATAGCAATGGACTTTCCAGGGCTATGCCCCCTAAGAATATGAAAGAGCAGGGAAAGGGTAGGGATGGGTCTCAGAGCAGACAGGTACATGACCAAGCAAGGTTCCTTCTCAACAGCCTTAAGACTTGTGTGTGAAGATAAAATTCCAAATGAATCCCTATGTGAATACAGCAGAAGGAAATTGATATTTATGTTGCTTTTGAATTCCTAAGGTGCTACACTGAGGAGCAACAACTAGGAAAACGGCTATCATGTTGAGGATAAACATTTGAGTGAACTCAATCTATTTTAGCTATGTGGATTAAAAGGGGACACGGGTGCTTAAAAAGTTGAGGCCACCCTTGATCCCAAGCCCTTGAAGTTGTCTGTCAGAGTAATGTGTCATTTTCTACCCCAGTGTGGCCCATCAGCTGCAGAGTAAGGGGTGAGTAGAAGGTCCATCTTGATTTCAAGTTCTCTGGGCTCCGTAGATTTTGTACAGCTCAGGCTTTGCTTGAACAAAGATGGAAGGCTTTTTGGGGGGATGTTTTGTTGCATCCCAACGGCGCAGCCCCAGACTGTTCATCCCATGGCCAGATCGACTATTGAAAAAATAGTGTTTCAGTTGTCGTCATAACCCTTAAAGTATTCTTCCTAGACACCTGCTAGCACTAGTAGGGTTTGTCATTCAGGCTCAGGGACAAGATCACCTTGAAACCTAGACACGAGTGCACTTTCAAGGTTTAACATTTTATCTTCCTGCTCTTCTACTTTCAGCCATATCACTTATCCATTACGGTGCATGCCAGAGTTAAAAAAGATTTGCATTTGGTCCTACAAAATGAAGATTTCATAAGTTGGCTTTTTTTTTTTCCTCCTGACCAGAATCCATATTACTTGGAAAGAGAAAGGCCAAAAGGAAATTATTGCTATTTTAGACAGCAGCATAAATTTTCTTCCTATTTTTAACCTAGCTTTTAATTTAATAAGTTTTATGACCCTTATATTAAGTACATATGTTTTATAAGACATTGTGTCCCTTGAGTCACCCTGAATTTGCTCTACTGTACCAGAGTTAAATGAACGAATGCCATGTTTCTGATTTTAGCTCTCCCTGCATTCGATCCTTATAATATGCCCAGCAAAGCTTCCTACAAACAGAGAACCACAACACAACTCAAAAGCCATCTAAAGGCTAGTATAGATTGTTTTCAATGATGTGAATGACTCTGTGTCCTTCTGAAGTATTTTAAATTTTGGATTTCTCTCCCATTGGTGTTTGTAATAAATGACGAAGGACATACAAAGTCATGGAGATGGCCTCTCTTCTTCAGATCTGGCAACTAAGCGTACAAACACCTTTATGGCTTTCTTCCACTGGCCAATGTGAAGACATTTTTCCTTCAGATTAAAGTTTCAAAATCGAAAACAACCAGATTTTGTCATCTGAAGTAATATTAATTTTCTTCTACAGACAGTTCCATCATCCCGTGTTCGTGGTCATTTGAAAATGAGTTTGGTGCTATTTAAACAGAAAGAGGGTCTCATCAACCCAAAAAGAAAGGTTCTTTGAATAATGATTCTAAGATTATTTAAGAAGATAAAATTCCAAATGAATCCCTATGTGAATACAGCAGAATTCATACCAAAATGGAGAAAATACACCTACGATGTTAGCGTGGAGGTAAGTTTGGCAGTTAGTGGTTGGTTAATGAAGAAGCAGGTTTTCCTGAATTTATATGGGGGTGAGCAGTAGACAAGAGCTGTGGGAACAGAGGTATAGTCTGGCTCAAAGTGGTATGTGTAAATCGTACAAAACTATAACCACCTTGCAGGTGACAAACCTTGTTTTTTAATTGTTAAGACATAACAGATTTTTATACCCTACCAGGGTACAAGAGCCATTGATTAGCTGAATATTCAACCAGAAAAATCTTATAATGTAATAAAAATTGTTTTGAAACACACTTTATAAATTTTCTGCTCCAATTCTGATTTTCAAATGGTTTCCCTACATATGCCAAAGTGTAGTAAAGCTAGAGCCTACGGAAAGTGCATTTTAGGTGAATAGATTGAGGTGGCACAAACTCAAGATGGCAAAATTAGCCTTTATACCACAATTTCAGAGTATGTGCCAGACTGGATGACTGTGTACACTTAAGTTTACTAATGTATCGAATCCAATTCAAGAAGTCATTAATTTCTTTCCTTTTCATTTTGTTTGCTTTTGTCCTACTTCAGTGACTTTGAAGGACTTGACCTTAAAATCTAATTGGTTATTCAGTAGAACTTCCCTCAAAGATCCACATAAGAATTGATGTTCATTTCACAATCATGTATAGGCTCAAAATTGATATGTTGCCTTGTGACTTTATTGTTAGAGGAAAGCATCCATTATTTTCAAAAGTAAAGAATCTCAGCCTCTCTATATTTCATTTTCAAAACTGAGGGACCAAACTATTAGACCTGTTTGAAATCTATTTAAATATTGGCACCGTGGAGATTATTTGCATTTAAAAGGTTGTTTTTACTTTTTAGAAAACATGTAAGGGTCGCTAATATCTAGAAACTCTTGTCAGTCCAGCCGTCTATGTTATGGCCACTCTGCTGAGAAATACAGGTTAGGATGGAATGTTGGCATTAGGCTCCAGGAAAACAAGGGCTGGCCATTTTAGCCCGTCAACTAGAACTCCTGGTCACCTCCCAAGGGGCAAATTGATGTCAAGTTCTGCTGTCTGTCAGGATTAAGTGCCTGTTTGCTTTTTCACTAACATGTGGTTTGAGAACAAAGCAGCTCAAATCTCCTCAGTCCCTAACAAAGCATCTCAAATTGCTGAGTAAAATTCCTTAATCCCCCATCTTAATCTGAAAACACCAGCAGCACATGGTAGAACACTGTGGTCTCTTTTTGTGTTGCTTCTCCACTCCACCCACCCCCATCTCCCCCATTCCTGACCACCTCCTCCTCAGCACTATCATTAACATGTGCTTTTGACTCCCCCTTGTAAGTGATTCTTCAGTAGAATATTATCAAATTGGAAATCAAGTTAACTTGGTCAGAGATCATGTTGGTCCTAGTCATTTTTATTCCTTATCAATTTCACAGACAGGGTTTTGGAGGGGAGGGGGGAGAGGGGTGGGTGAGCCTGATAGTGGGTATTAAGGAGGGCATTTATTGCATGGAGCACTGGGTGTGGTGCATAAACAATGAATCTTAGAACACTGAAAAAAAAAAAAAGAAAAAAGTGAAGGGAAAAAAAATAAAGATCATAACAGAGGGATTAATTAATCACCTTCACATATCCTTGAAGTTTATATGTACATAAACAGTATTGCCAAAATTCTTAATGGACAGGATTTGACTGCTTGTTTGCAATATCTGTCAACTCTCAGTCAAAAGTCAAAAGGATATTGGTATTTGTATTTTGCATACAAACAGGATATTTTCACAAGGTAAGAGAAAGAAGCAAAACTAACTTCAATGACTGGTTTAGAACTGTGAAACGGTCTTTGTGAACATGTGGTAAAAGAATCAGCATTCAGAAAATATTTCCCATGATTTGTGTGTGTTCATTACATATCAAGGATGAAGACTTTATCCATCCACTAGAGTTGAAAGGCTTCAAATTTTTGATGCCTTCATTTGCAAATCATTCCAATCTGCATATTGAATTACATAAAACCCTACTTCAACACACCATGCTCTCTTTCCCTACTAATTTTAGTTGACAGTAGAATTGGTAGATTTTTCTTGGGAGGACATTTTGGAGAGCTGCCAAATTAAGTTCTGGTCTTAGGGAAGCTGAAACTAACTCAGGGCACTTATCTTTTTCCTTTTTTTTTTTTTTATTTTTCTATTAGAAAGTTAAACGAGATACACCATAAAAAAATAAAATAAGGGTAAAATAAGGGCCACCTGGGTGATGCAGTCGATTAAGCATCTGACTCTTGGTTCGGGCTCAGGTCGTGATCTCAGGGTGTGAAATCAAGCCCCGAGTTGGGCTCCACACTCAGCATGGAGTCTGCTTGATATTCCCTCTCTCTTCCCCTCTCCCTCTGCTCCTCCCACTCATGCTCTGTCTCTCTCTCTCAAATAAATAAATAAATAAATGCCCTTTTTAAAAAAAGGATTAAAAATAAAAATAAAATCAGAAAACTCTACTTCACTCCAAAAATTTCATTCAATTGAATGTTGGTCTCATAGGCTATCACTCTTTTCCCCTCTTCTTTCCTAATGGTCTCCTCCTTAAAACAAGTAAATGTTAGTATACGTGCTGCAGAAGAGAGCACAAAAAAGTGAAGTTAATGAAACCTCTTTCCCTAGCAATCTGGGGCTCTGTTGTAGTATGTCTATCTCTGAAGAATGGTAATTAAGCTTTATGGAGAACATAAAAAATAAGAGACCTAAAACTTCCCAACACCCATGAAAATAGCACTTGTACTAGATTTAATACTATCTCTTTCTTCATTTTTCTTCCTGGCATTTTCACTTTGTACAGGAATGGGTGAAGGGAAAAGGCAAAAAAAGAAGGAGGTACCTGCAAACATCATCTTTCTAGGTTGAGTCTTCATCACCAAGTGTCCCTTTGAAATGTTAACCTTCATTAGAAAAAAATAACATAACTGGAATTCGGATACAAAACATCACATTTCTCCCAGTAAATTCATTCATTCTCATAAAATTCCCACTTAAATAGTAGAAAAACCTCCTTGTCCAATTCAGAAAATGATTATCCTTTACAAATTACAGGTTTTTAAACTCACCACTTTTAATGTAAGAAAAATGGAAAATCTGAACAGTTGTTGCAGCCTCCTAATCCATAAATCCTCAAGCATGAAACTTTTCTGCTTCAACCCCAGGGTTGAAGGCAATGACCTCAGATGACC
Organism: Neogale vison; assembly: GCF_020171115.1. Taxonomy (NCBI): domain Eukaryota; kingdom Metazoa; phylum Chordata; class Mammalia; order Carnivora; family Mustelidae; genus Neogale; species Neogale vison. The sequence continues at coordinate 88,411,316 of NC_058098.1, read as the reverse complement.
TAAGCAATAATCCCAGAAAAGCTTGATAATACAGTACATACTACATGCATAAAAGTATGAACCATAGCCAAGCTGTCTGTGTTTGAATCCCAATTCTTTCATTCCTAGCTGTGAAAACTTGGAAAAATTATTTAACTTCTCTATGCCTCAATTTCCCCTGCAAAATGAGAATAATGGTCATATACAACTCATATGAATATTGAGTACATTAATATTTGTTAAATACAGCACTGCCTGCTATCAGAATGTTTGAATTTTTTTAAAAAATTATACCTTACCAGGAGAGTTTGAAAAAACAATCTCTCGTTTTCTACTCTATTCAAAGAAAAGAAGGTACCCTAAGGTACCCTAAGAAGAGAGCATGAAAAGAAAAGAAATAAAATGGTGGGAGAAGGTTTGGGTTTTTTTGCTTGCTTGTTTGTCTGTCTGTTTGTTTGTTTTTTGCTCAAAATAGGGAAGAATATGCAAGGCCAAAAAACTGTAAATATATGAAAAACATATCTTTAAGGGTTCAAAGGATTTGAAAAAGGATATGATGTGTTTCATATCCTAATAGCCTACCTTAGTCATCACCAATAGTTCTTTGAGAACTCTTGATTATTCTAGGCAAGTTATTTTGTTAAATAAGCCATCGGATATTTAGGCTATACCTACCTTGGCAAGTATTTTTTACTAGAGTTGAACTTGGGCAATAAATGTCATATTTTGAGACATCTTAACAACCTGAGTTGAGATCCCAAAACAGATATTTCTAGTAGTTGGGTCTTTTTTTTCCCTCCCCTAATGAACATGCTCACTTTAAGCATTAAATAAAATAGCATATGGGTGGAAGTTTCTATAAAGTTTTCACAAGCTTTCTCGTATACACTTCCAGCTATCATTGAAAACAGAGCTCCCAGTTGTCCCATTGAAAAAGTCACGAAAGTATTTTCTCTCATTCGCTCTTTCATCCAGTATCCACTGAATCTCTACCTGGGCCAGGCCCCGTGCTAAGTGTTGTAACACAACAGTAAACTACACAGACACAACCCACGCCCAGAAACACACGACTGGCAAAGATTCCCTGACGAATACTGTATACTCCTATGAGAATGTTGGAAAACCTTTTTCTCTCTAGTCTTCCAACCCAGACATGTGTTTTCTCAGTATCTTCAAGAATAAGAATTACGGGGGTGCCTGGGTGGCTCAGTGGGTTAAAGCCTCTGCCTTTGGCTCAAGTCACGTTCCCAGGGTCCTGGGATCGAACCCCATCTTGGGCTCTCTGCTCAGCAGGGAGCCTGCTTCCCCCTCTCTCTCTGCCTGCCTCTCTGTCTACTTGTGATCTCTGTCTGTCAAATAAATAAATAAAATCTGAAAAAAAAAAAAAAGAATAAGAGTTATGGTGACTGGGCCACAGAATCTGTGAATATTCAAGACTCGAACTAAGAGATCTGAGTAACGTTTCAAGACATTAATCTCACTTCAGTATAACCAAGTTCCCAAAGCTAAGCTTAAATGAGAAACAAGGAGAGAGTCCTTTAATACAGCTCAGTTCTGAAGAGACTTAGAAAGATGAAGCATGCTTGTGGTCCAAGAACAGCTTAACATTTTGTTGAGCGTGGTATCAAGAAAGTTTCAGTAAAGGACAAGGTTCAAAATGGGGGTGCTACCACCCGCACATGTACTGGAACAATTAGAATGTGTGGGAGAGACTCCAAACTTCCCTCAGGTCGTAACTCTTCTTCACAGGCTGTACTGCAGCTGAAATCATTAAAGATGGCTCCAATCATGAAGCCAGAGCCAATGATGAAATTCTCGTGCTCGCTAGTTGGTTTTGCCATATCTCACAGGCATAAACTGGCCTAGTTGGTTTTGCCATATCTCACAGGCATAAACTGGTCTGATCGGTTTTGCTATATTTCACAAGTATAAACTGGTCTAGTTAGTTTTTCCATATCTCACAGCTATAAACTCATCCTAAACCCAAGTAATCTGAAGTTATATATTTGCAGTCACAACTTATTAAGGGAAAAATACCAATAAGTCCATTTACATATAAATTGGGGGGAAAAAAACTTTCAAAATACATTCTTTAAGAATAACAGAACTGCCGGTGTGTAGAATGTACCACATATTCATATTCTCTAAGAAAAGTCTTTCCAATCATTGGATTATAAGCCCAAAGAAAACCTGAAAGAAATGCCGCATGAAATGGAAGACCTTATAATGAAATGGAAGCTCAGCTAACACCTGGTTTTCTAGCTTTCATGGAGCTGGTACAGAACAGTGAGAGCCTGACTAGAAGCATATTGATATTTATCTCCACTTTATTCACTGTTTGCGAGAATGTTGGTTTTCCATAATGGTTAAAAAGAAAGAAAGAAAAGCTGAAAATAACCTAATGGCCCATCAACAGGCAACGGAAATACAATTATTAAAAACGATTGCGTGTCCTTGTGCATGAGAGCACCTCTGTGTGTCTGTGTGTGTGTGTGTGTGTGTATGTGTGTGTGGTCCTATTGGCATTCATGCCATATTCTTAACTTAAAAAAATGCAGGTGAGAAGACCATATGTATTGTAGGACCCCATTTGGGAAAACACATCTGTTTTGCATAAAAAATAGTCTGAGAGAGAACACAAAAGAGTGAATAATGGTTATCTGTTTAGAGGGTTTTCCTTTCTCGTTATTTTCTATGTTCCACCTGTATTTTCAGAAACTGAAACCCCGTTAGAACCTCATTACACAAACCCAGCGAGGTGCACCCAAACTATCACCACTCAGTGTCAATGCCTAGACAGAGGGTCCCTTCATTTACATCTGTTAAATCTCAATCACACAGAAATCTGGGTACTACTGCCTGCCAGCAGGTCTCACGTAAACAAGAACACCAAATATATGCACTGTTACATACAGACACACACACAAACTTTACAAAAACATTATGAATGATAAAGATTATAATTAGTAATAATCACCCACATCTGTCCTATCAGCAGTTCTCAAACTTCAGGGAGCATGAAAATCCTCTGGAAGCTTTGTTAAAACACCGGTTGCTGGTGCACCCACCTCCAGAGCCTCTGATAAAGCAGGTTTGGCAGGGGGCGGGGCTGGGGTTAGTGGGGGCGCTGGGGCCAAGACTCTGCCTGTCTAACAGATGCTGATGCCATTGGTCAGGGAATCCCTTTGAGAAGCACTGACACACGATGCTATTCTGCCGACACGATGGAAGTCTGACGGTGACTTGGTTCCTCTCTGTTCAGTGTGTTCAATTCTACTCTCGGGAAGATGGTAAACAGCTGTTCTTTCTCCTCACTGGAGAAAAGAGAGGAAATGGAATTAACGTGCAACATAATGATTTAGGTTTGCTCTAGAGGGAAAACATCCTTACAGGAGGGTTATTAAGTGCCGAGATGGGCTTAGAGGGTTACTAAGAGGAAATTTTTGTTATCTGCCTCCCTGGAGATTTTTCAGAATTTATAAACGTAGCTTGAATGAAAGGGAAGGAAGAGAGTTGACATAGGGGCACTAGTTATTTTCAGGTGAACCAAACCCATTCCACTACCTTTTGCTGAACTGGGATAACAAAATATTTCTCTTCCTCTGGTCCCCAATCAACAGTGAAATGCGGGGCACCTGGGTGGCTCAGTGGGTTAAAGCCTCTGCCTTCAGCTTGGGTCATGTTCTCAGGGTCCTGGGATAGAGCCCCAAGTTGGGCTTTCCGCTCAGCAGGGAGCCTGTTTCCCTCTCTCTCTCTCTGCCTGCTTCTCTGTCTACTTGTGATCTCTGTCTGTCAAATAAATAAATAAAAATCTTTAAAAAAAAAAAAAGTGAAATGCAGTTGTTCTGTTTTCTCTCACTTCAAGGAGAGTGTTTCAGATTCACATCACATTGAAATAGTTTAATTTGTAACCTTTCCTTAAGACAGAAAAAAAGATCAACAAGAACATCTTCCTCACGCTAGGAGAGCACCAAATAAGGGGCTTCCATCTATCTCCTCTGAGGAAAAAACCCAGGACCCAGATACCAGCTCTAAAGCTTACAAAAGGTTGCTTTCAACGTGGGTCTGGAGCTTTGAGAGAAAACCTCCGGAGAATGAAAACAGGTTTATTTATATGGCCTACTCAACTGATTTTCTTCAGGTTAAACTCTTTGTTCTCAGCTGTTCGCCAGAATAGAACAAGTCTCCATCTACAGCCTACATTTCCCTTCACTTGTTACACATGGGGACTTGCCCATGGTTCCCATGATGCAACTGGGAAAAAAACCATACCGTTGTCCCACCACATTTCAAGACCATGGACTGTGTTGGGATTCACGGCTCCACCGACATTTCCTGCTTGTGTGACCTTGAGTGAGTTACTTACTTTCTGTTTCTCCTCTGTAAGATGGAATCAATCGTACCTATTTCCTTTGGAGATTAAATGAGATGCATTGTCAAGAGGACCAAGCCAGTGCCTGCCTCACAGGAAGAGATCAACAAATGTTATTTTTGTCTTCTTTCTAAACCTGATACCTGAAGGAGAAATGCGTTGCTGGACAGGAGCCATTTAACAGCTCTTAAGTCTGATTCAACATTTGTTACAAAGACAATCTTGTGCATAGATTTTTGTCCACTTCCTATCTTCTTTTTTTTTTTTAATCAGAATTTACTAAATTCTGATTCTTTTTTTTTAAGATTTTATTTATTTATTTGACAGATGGAGATCACAAGTAGGCAGAGAGGCAGGCAGAGAGAAAGGAGGAAGCAGACCCCCTGCTAAGCAGAGAGCCCGATGCTGGGCTCGATCCCAAGACTTTGGGATCATGACCTGAGCCGAAGGCAGAGGCTTTAACCCACTGAGTCACTCAGGCGCCCCCACTTCCTACCTTCTTTTTTTTTTTTTTTTTTTAAAGATTTTATTTATTTATTTGAGAGAGAGAGAGACAGTGAGAGAGAGCACGAGCGAGGAGAAGGTCAGAGAGCGAAGCAGACTCCCCATGGAGCTGGGAGCCTGATGCGGGACTCGATCCCGGGACTCCAGGATCACGCCCTGAGCCGAAGGCAGTCGTCCAGCCAACTGAGCCACCCAGGCGTCCCCACTTCCTACCTTCTTAAAGGTCTATGCAACTTTGCTTCAGTAAGAGCCTCTGAATTTTCACTGGCCTGTGTGGTAGAAACGTCTCTCCTGCACTGGTACATTAATAAACTAAATTGTTTTGGATGCAATTATATAATTAACCCCCAATCAGCATTTCCTTTGGAACCCATTATTTCCTTTAATATGCAGTGAGAAAATAGAGAAATAGCTTTTTGAGTCAACACTCGTGTTCAGATTTCTCTACTTTATTAAAAAAAATCAAATACTAAGCTCCAACTATTTTCAAATAGGGCCTTATTTAGACTGTAACAACAACAACAAAAGAAACACACAAAAAATTTTAAAAAGGGTACCTACAAAATGAGAATAATATGATTATATATCTCAAAGCATTATTAGGAGGATGAAATGGGACAATGCATCCAAAAATACCTTGCAGGGTTCATAGGACATAGTTATCAGTAATTATTGTTATTATGATGATGGTTTTGAGTATGTGATGATGAAAGTCCCCTTCAGATCTAAAATTAGGTGCTTAGAAGTAATTTAATCCCCAGGAAAGCCTGTGTCGTTCCTTCACTCCATTCATACCACCTTCATAGATAACACTTCGGGCCTGTGGACCATACCCACAGCAAATTCCTACTTGGGCCATAACTTCCTTCTTTTTCATTTATTTGTAGAAGTGGGCACTTATAGACAATCTCTAAATGCATTTCTTTCATAGTTGACTTGTGTCTTCCATTCTTGCCCTCCCGGTCCATGCTTCAGAAAATGAGCATGCAATCACAATCATTTGGGAACTGAAGGGAACATGAGGGTCATCTATTCCATTCTCGTTATTTTGAAGATGAGGGACCTGAGATTCAGAATGTGAGGTGACATCTCAGAGCCCCTCAGCTGACACTATCACACCCAGAACCCTAATTTCTTCCTTCCCACCCCAGCAGATAGGGAGTCAAGGGAAGCACTAATAGATTTTGGATATTTGTTGCCTTGACAGTATGTTTGCTTTTATTTTCCTAGTTCCTGGAATTCTTTTACCTGTGCATGACAGAAACCAAACTTGAGGAAACGTTAGCAGAACAGGGTTCTGTTGGTTCACATGATAGAGCCCCAGGCAGTACAGAAATTCTGGATACAGATATTATTGGTCTCTTGATTCTTTTCTTGTGGATTGACTGTATTTACTCAGACTGACCTTCTCAAGAAAACTGCCCTAACACAGGGAAAGGACTACATGGATTGGACCACTGGATTCAGAATATAACAGAATATAACCCCCACACAGGAACATAACTGAATACAGGTGTTACTTTTCTCACTTAGCAAGTATGATGAAGGTGAGCAGGCCAAGTCTGGGGTAGCTCTTCAAGATGGTTTCAGTGAGTAAATGTTCTCCCTCTTAGTTATGTTCTCCCATAGTTCTTAGGTTTCAGACATGCCATGTTTCAAGCAGAAGAACAGAGAGGAGTAAGTACAGAAGACATCTGTCAGCTGAGAGTGACCCTTTTTATCAGACAATAACTTTCCAGAAGTCCCACACAGTAGACCATCATTTATATCATATTGGCTGGAAAATGAGAGGCAAGGTAACTTTGGGCTTTAGGAAAGTGTAAGGAGATGGATATTTTCAACTGGAATCATTCCCACTCAAAAAAAGTCTGGAATTTTGTTCATAAGATAAAAGAAGAAACTAGATATACAGAGTAGGCAACTTTTTTGCCACAGGACATTCCTCTTATTTCCAACTAGACAAATCCCGAAAAGGGTCCTTAATTGGCTCTCTTAGGCCCCACACCCACCCTTGTGGCCAGAGTGGTGGGATGTCATGATTCAGCACCCCAGCTAGAGCCCCAGGCAGGTTAGGAGAGGATTCTCGACATAAGGAAAAGTCACAATGACCAGGTTTAGGACAGGGTGCTCAGCGGGGGCAACCACAGACATCATGACAATCCAAATTTTACCAGCTGTATCCAAGACTCTCTCCAAGAACCTGTTCAATATTTAAAATACTGATCATAATCATGAATTTTGAAAAGCACCAAGAATTTCCTCTGATGAAGTTCAAAATGTATCCCAAAGCCACAGGGAAACCCGTAGCCAAAGGCCGATTCCAACTATGAAATATATGAGATGGCATATCCGTTTGTCAGGTGCATCATTTTATGGCCTACGGGTGAGTAATAGGTCAAGGCTAGGTATCTGCTGCCTCATCCAGTGATATTATCTTCAATCATGTTAATTAAATTAATATGACTTGCACTAATGAAAACCGCAAAAACCTATTTTGGTTTCTATCAGCACATACATTTTGATAATTTAGTCCTGTCAGACTTGTGTGCCTCTCGGTACCAGATTCAACGGTTATAATATCAGGGTAATTTTAAGCATTTTCTATACAAAACTAACAAAGAAAATGACTTGTGAACTAAATCTCCCTTCGGTTGAGCAGCAAACCAAATCGGGGATTGTATATTCATGATGACTTTACTGACGCTGGTGATTTTATCCATCCGTCTCTCTTTCTTAACATATATTCCTCCGTGACATGTTTTCTAAATGATTAGCCACCTGAGAAAATATTTAAATGAGCATATCATAAGGTAAAAGATTTATGGCCTAAATTACATTAAACAAATTCAATATGCTGTGCATATGGAAATTAGAAGCTTCCAGATTATATTTTAGCCATTAAAATGTGCCTTAAAATATTTAGTTTCTGTTTGCAACAGTATGATTTTTTTTCCCCTGTTCATCTGATGGCAGATTCTCAGAGTAACCAAGCGAAAACAAATGACTTAGTCCTTGGTTCAGAGAAATAATGGGTTACTAGCATAATTAATTTTATGTTTAATTACTGTAGAATGAAACAATTCAACAATATCCAATCAATCCTTAGAATGACAGAACAGAAGGTCAGCAGTTGCTAAGTCAATTGTTTTGAAAGAGAAATTTATGTCAGGTTCTCTTTTATGTGCTATGGAAAGAAATTGGATAAAAGTGGTCAAGCAAACATTAATTAATTGTATAAATGTAATCTGGTTGTCATGCTAAATCATAAAGGCCAGGGATACAGTTCTCAGAACGGTGGACAGGCACCCACACCAAATTTCAGTGACATGCCCAACCCACCCCCATTCCCAGACCATATACAATCAAAAGCCCCCGAGTCAAATATTAACGTCCCTAGAATTATTTTTCTAAAGTTTGTATTGACAACCCCATGGAAAGGAGTTGATGGTTCCAGTCCATTTCCTTCCACACCACCCCTGCAGCATGTGGAATTGAAACTAACTGACCTCTCCATTCCCTCCTCCTCCCCACCCGTCTTGCTGTCCCTTTAATAGCAAAAAACAGAACCCCAACTATTCCACAGAGCAATTCTTCTGATCCTTGCACTGATCATTTTGGGGAGCTCATGTAGAGAATACGCTTGTGGATCAGAAAAGCGGTCCCCATTACCTTTGCACATTTAAAGAGTTAATTATCCAAGATCTCCCCCTGACTATGGATTTCCCCCACATTTTATGCATATAAATACTCGATTTATTCAACTCAGAAAACCCTACCTTTCCCTCCATCATCACTAAGATACTCCTATCGCTACAACAGTGCGTTTGCCCCAGGACCGTTCCTTCTGCCTCTGTTAAAATTCTTTTGGGCGATGCCCCCCAACATCCTATTTCCTTTTTTTCTCAGTGGTTCCTTCCTTTCTGAACCTAGAGTATGGCGTAGCAGTTCCCCTGCAAACACAAAGGTGAAAAACCACACTGGCATCATCTCAGACTTCTTTTTTTTTTTTTAAGATTTGTTTATTTATTTATTTATTTATTTGACAAACAGAGATCACAGTAGGCAGAGAAGCAGGCAGAGAGAGAGGAGGAAGCAGGCTCCCCACTGAGCAGAGAGCCCCATGCAGGGCTCAATCCCAGGACCTTGAGATCATGACCTGAGCCAAAGGCAGAGGCTTTAACCCACTGAGCCACCCCAGGTGTCCCCACCTCAGACTTTTCGGTGCAAAAACCGGAGCACCACCTTCTCATTATATCTACCAGCTCCCTGAAGGCAGCCTTCAGAAAGGCTGGCACGCTAGGAGAAGGTGCCTTCCATATTGAGGACATGACTGAAAATGAAGAGTGTGCGGCATTTAACTCATGGAACTCAGCAAAACGCAAAGCAAGCCCTTTCATGGAGATTAACGTCGGTGAGGCCCTAAGGTTCCCGGGGGACTGACTGGATTGAAGGGACATGAGGGAGGCTGCGCAGGTGCTGGAAATGGTTTGGGCTTTGAGCTGGATACTAGTTATGGAGACACATTCCGTTCATGAAAATTCACTAGGCTTATAATTTAGATATTGTTCTGAATTTGGTATACTCCATGAAAAGTGTGCGTAGTTACCAGGACCTGTGCGCGTATCTGGAAGGTCCTGGGACCAGAACAGTTGGGGCGCCCTCGTGACAACATGCGTCTGTCATCTGTAGCGGCACTAAGTTATCCTGGGTTCCCGGAATCACCCTGATATTGAAACAGTTGCTTTCCCTGGGCTACCACATATTTTCCAAACGGAGAATCCAACTAGTCTTAACATTCTTAAATGCAGAGAAATGCGATAATGACAAATTTACTGTCTTCAGAATAATCTGTGAATTATTTCTTCCAGTGTGAAGATTGCTCTCGGTAGCCAAATGGTGTGTCTACGGGAATAGTCTTCTCAGATGGAGTAAATACCAGGCTGACATCCACATCACCTGGACTCTGAAATCATTATTTCCGGTCGTAGAACTGGCTGACTAACTCAGTGGCAAGTTGGAACTCTCTAATAAATCCAATAAAGCCAGAAATAGAAATGCAGAAGCAGACTAGATTAAAACCATTAAATTATATTTCTCAAAAAAAGGCACTCAATAAATCAGTCACCAATATTTTTTAGTAAATCTGGCTTAATGTTCATTGATTTATCTAAAGACATCCCATGCTTTGTGATATGAGTTCTTTAAGACCACATACTAATTTCTCAATCATACAAATAATGGGTTCTAATACCCTCATAAAGGAACCATGTCCCTTCTGTAAGGATTGCACGTCAGTGGGTATATCACAGTATAGCATAATATTGTCTCGTTCAGTATTATATGTCATCGAAACTAAGAAACCACCAACTCTAAGAAGCACAATTACTATTTTTTCTTTATTTATCGAACAAATTTGACATGTAATGCTGTGCATGATTGAAAAGTATAACGTGTTAATTTAATGCATTTATACTTTGTATGATAAAATCGCATTGTAGGGACGCCTGGGTGGCTCAGTTGGTTGGATGACTGCCTTCGGCTCAGGGCGTGATCCTGGAGTCCCGGGATCGAGTCCCACATCAGGCTCCCAGCTCCATGGGGAGTCTGCTTCGCTCTCTGACCTTCTCCTCGCTCATGCTCTCTCTCACTGTCTCTCTCTCTCAAATAAATAAATAAAATCTTTAAAAAAAAATCGCATTGTAGCACTATTTATTATATTACACAATTAATTAATAGTTACATAATTACAATATTATTGCCTATTTTCATTATACTGCGTATTAGATCTCTAGGGCTTATTTACTACTGGTCGCAAGATTGTACCTAAATTTAAACACCATCAATTTTGTCCATCCTCATCCCCTGGTAACCACCATTTTACTCCCTGTTTTTGTATAGGTTTGCCTTTATTTAGATTCCACATCTAAGTGTTCTCATGCAGTGCCTTTCTCTATCTGACTTATTTTGCTTAGCATAAAAGAGGCACAATGATTCTATGTAATATCACTAAGGGGGGAGAAAAAACCTCCTAATTTCCAAAATTTCATGACATCTCTCTTAAGAAGCAGCCTTATTTCAGATATTAAAAGGTGAAAAATGTAACTTAATTGTGCTGAAATATACATTTTTCCTACTATCAAAAAAATGTAGGAAGAAACTTCCAGCTAATTTTAAAATTCAATAGCAATCGCCAATTAACAAGGGTTTCTTGGGGGAGGGAGGTGGTTGGTGTTTTTAAATATATTGCATTGATTGCCTTTTTATGATTAAATATGAAAGAGGAAAATATTGTTTTGCTTCTTTAAAAGCAAAGTTGCTGTTGGGACTCCTGGGTGGCTCAGTCGGCTAAGCATCTGCCTTCAGCTCAGGTCATGATCCCCGGGTGCTGGGATGGAGTCCCAACTCAAACTCTCTGCTCAGTGGAGAGCCTGCTTCTCCCTCTGCCTGCTCTGCCTGCCAACCACCCCCCCCCCAACTTGTGCTCTCTTGCAAGATCTCTCTTTCTGTCAAATAAGTAAAATCTTTTTAAAAAAGATTTTTTTTGTCTTCTACAAAGTGAACATAAAAGGTCACAGTTCCCCTCTGCAGAATTTTCTGCAACAGTTTTTGTTCTGCTAATGAAAATATGATATCCAATGGAGTACTAAGAGCCACACAAACTGTAATTCACAAAATGCAGCTTCTCAATATTTCCTTTAAACACAACTCTAAGCAGTTACACAGCCACTTTACAAGACCTTAGACACGTATAATTACAGAAGAGAAGTGCATTTGCAGCACTGAATGCAACCACATTCTTTTAAACTTGATCTCTGAATGTCCGTGGCTGTAATAAACTATCATTTGCCCCAGTGAATGTGCTTGGAGATTAATTTTTCTTTCCATTTTTAATTATAACACATTTGGCTTTCAAGAGAATAAGTAGAAGTCTAAATTAGAAGAAAACTCAATTATCTGAAACTTACAATTCATTCTAAACACGGTGCTTAAGGCAGGAAAGTTCATGGCTCTTTTTTCTTTTTGAGTGGAGCTGGCATGAATCCTCTAGATTTGGGGCTTGAATCCTCCAACTATTTTGAAATCTCAAAATAAAACACAGTTTTATGAGCTTGAAAATTTTCAAACTTATAAGTAGGGAGTAATATTTCCACACCCCTACCAGTTTAAATATAGTGAAACGGGAAAAAGAATGAAATACTTTAGGAAGGGGCGCCTGGGTGGCTCAGTGGGTTAAAGCCTCTGCCTTCGGCTCAGGTCATGATCCCAGGGTCCTAGGATCGAGCCCCGCATTGGACTCTCTGCTCAGCAGGGAGCCTGCTACCCCCTCTCTCTGCCTGCCTCTCTGCCTACTTGTGATCTCTGTCTGTCAGGTGAATAAATAAAATCTTTAAGAAAAAAAAAAAGAAATACTTTAGGAAAAGATGACCACTAACATGGACAATACACTTTACCAGTGGGATCAGTTAGAAATACTTCGGTACGAAACATTACGAGCACTTTATCACTAGGCTTCCTGAGGATTTTGAATCAGCACTCCTGTGCTTTCATATTTACTCATAGAACTCTATATAAATGCCTAACCATCATATGCAAGATGCAAATTTTGATTGAATTCTGGATTTATTTTTAAGATTTTATTTATTTATATGAGAGAGAGAGAGAGCATGAGCAGGGAAGAGGGAGGCAGAGGTAGACTCCCAACTTATCCCCACTGAACATGGATCTGGGCTCAATCCCAGGACCCTGGGACCATGACCTGAGCCGAAAAGAGACACCCAACCCACTGAGCCACACAGGCACCCCTGAAATCTGGATTTGAAAAGGTAACTCTAAAATGCATTTTGGGAAACTGGACTATGCACTATATATTAGATTATATTAGTAAATTGTTAATTTTCTTTGGTGTGTTTATGGTGTTTCAGCCATATTGGAAAATGTCCTAATTCTTAGAGGACACATGCTAAAGGTTTAGGAGTAAAGTGACATGATATCTGTAATTTATTTAAAATGGCACAGACACACTCACGCACACCCATGAAAAAGAGAGAGAACACACAAATTTGTGACAAAAAGTTAACAATTGTTGAATCCAGGTGAAAATATCATGAAAGGTGTTCATGATATTATGTTTTCTACTTTGCTATAGGTTTGAAATGTTTTCAAGATAAAAAAAGTCGAAACCTCGTTTCAATGCATGGGGAAATTCTTCATCTGAATGACATTGAATACATGCATTTTTCTCTCTTTCCCTACATTACAAGAGTTGATTTTAATGTCTTCTCTGATGCTCCAATCAAATACTTCTGGAAGAATAGCGTGTCAGCAGGCCTTGTTTTAAGTTTATTAACTGACAACCTACTTTCAGTGCAAAAGAAAATGTAACCTAGGTCTGTTTTAAAGCAATGATTGTCAGCTCACATGGTCAATATGTCATGCAGGGTACACTTCATTAAAGAGTGAATTACTTTGCTTGTAATCTGAGCTAAATGAATGTCAATGTCGGGTTGCATAAATCATAGATTAAAATGTATCACTAAGAGCAATCAGATAGGCAGCATCACCCTTTGCCCTCCAAAAACAACCCCAAATCAGGGCTCCTTTTATACAAGTTTTCCAAGTGGCAGATAGAAGTCTCTTGTACCACGGAAAGGTCTACCAGGGTTAGATGTAACATTTATGTGTCTTATCGCCACTCCATCTCTGGGGCGATCGAAAAATAAACCTTCACTGTGTCCAAGGGTTCGTTAGCAACAAGAGCAAATACTCCAGGTTGATATCCCATGCAATGATAAGAGAAACAAACAAAACTCCCTGACAAGGATAAATACTAGAAAGCATACTATTATGGCAGAATCCCTCTCATTATAAGCTTTATAGAAAAGGTAAATTTCCTTGAAAGGATGCTCTCCAAAGATAAGACCCAGTCTACATAAAAGGCATCTGTCCTAATGCACTCATCCTTGACCTAGACAACGGAATGCATCTCTGTTCTCTGGTTCTTCCAAAGGAGACAAGCGGATTCAGCCACCACGTCTAGCTTACCAGGCACCCACTGACCATGCTGATGGTTTCGAACACGGGAGAAGCTTGTAAAGTGGACAGACAGCTGACTCCAGCATCAGAGAAGAAAGGGATTTGCCTCCCCAGCACTGCTGCTGTCTGTGCACATAAGTCTGAGCAGCTCTGTTAAGGTTTTGCCTCCTCGGTTTCTTCATCCATGAAATGGGTATGATAATGCCCACCTCTCCAGATTGTTGGAATAGTTAGCAATAACATATGAAAAACACTTGTAAGGGCCTGGCATGTATCAGCTCCTCAAAAGGGGGGAATTCTTATTAAATGTTTAAAGTAGTAAATTTTATTTTTCAAAGATATGAATGGTTTCTGATGGAGCAGATCACTCGGTCTTGGTCTCAGTAGATAATTAATGGTCTTTGGATGGAGAGTTCTGTGCATATATTAGTGATTCTGCAATACTCAGTAAGGCACATTATACACAGCACCAAGTAAGCTAGACATCTGCCTTAATACTCTGGTGTCTCATCACTACGCGAGGAAGATCGGAATTTTCCAAATGGGAAGAATGTCAGGAGAGAGAAAAAAAAAACCTCTATGATTTCACTCATATGCAGAATCTAAAAAACAAACAAATAAACAAATGAACAAAAAGCAGACTCAGACCTGTACACAGGGAGAACTCACTGATGGTTGTCAGAGGGGCCACGGGTGGTGGGACAAGCAAAATGGGTGAGGGGGGAGAGGAAGCGACAGGCTCCCAGTTAGATGGAAGCTGCGCTTGGGGTGAGCACAGCACAGTGTTTAAACTTGTCTGATCACTGTGTTGTCCACTTGAAACGAATGTGACATTGTGTGTCAACTACACTCAAATGTAAAAATTAATAATAAAAGAAAAGAATGGTAGGTAATGGCGAAACACCTACTTTATTTTGTTCCATGACCTTATTTCTAAGTGAGATCTCCCAACCTCGGGTGCAAGAGGAACAGTACTTTGCATTTCCCAGGAGTGCAGCGTGGGGAAGGGACCCCAAAGTGGCTTCCATGGTGGGGATCCATCTGGCAGGGGGATATGTAAGGGAGATGTCGCACGGAGCACAGCCATCCCCACCCAGAAGGCTTCTAGAGGTCCTTACTTGGAAATTTACTAGGTAAAGCTTTTTGTTCTTTTTAATCTGTGGGCCTGATCTCTTCTTACAGAGTCCCATCTTGTATCTGTAGCATTTCACCGTGAAATTACTTCCCCCGAAGGAAAACATCGGCAAAAGTAAAACAAGTTGAATCTTCCAAATCATCAGGGCCAAAGTTGTTTTGTTTTCCGTGGTCTCCAATGACTCTTCTCTCTGTAGATACGTGGAAAGAACATTTTTGAAATGTGATCTTTGCTCTCTGGGAAGAGGGGTGGGGGTTGGGTAGTAAGTACCCAGCTCCGGGCCAGACACGCAGTAGGTGTTGTGTAAGTACACAGAGGGTTTTCCTTCCACTTAAGGTCAAAGGAGACAACAAAAGTAGAGCTCTCCAAAGAGCATCCTCTAGGAAAGCACTATGACCATGCGAGATTACATTTTCAGTGTTAACCTAAGCGATCTTTTAAGTTGGCCGGAAGGTCAAGACAGCAGCTAATAAAACCGCAGCAACAGAATTCACAATAAAGAAATGTCCTTCCCTTGCATGGGAAATTTTTATCTCGCCCTCTCCTTTGGTCACACAGTGCATGAGAATTTCCTTCGATTTTTCAAAAGTGAAAGTTGGGCTAAATAAGATGTGAGCATTGGAGGCTGAGATCCGCTGGATGTGTTTTTTAAACAGCTCTTTAGATGGGCGAATACGGCAGCCTGATGAAGAGAGGCATGGCTGGATCATCTGTCATCTGCTTGTCTTTAAGCCCTGAGGGGTAGTTTGTGCCAGATCGGGAAAGAAGTATGCCCCCAGAGACTGAGGACAGCACTACCTGGTAATCAAAAAAGAGAAATGAACATGGCATTGAAGAGACTTAAAGAGGCGGGCACAAAACTCATTTGTTTACCCCCTAATATAAATTTCCTCCCAGACCTCGTTCATTTCTGCTATCCTTCTCCCCAGCTGGGGAAGAAATTGCATCATTTCTCTTTCTCTGCCTTTACATCTCCACGTGCATCCTCCAGCGAGCTCGGGACTGGCGTTGCCCACAGCGGGGGCTGGCGGGGCCCCGGCCCTGAGTGGCTTTTACAGATTTTCATGGGACCAAGGGGTCCTCTCACAGGATGTCAGCTACAGAACCTGGGGAATCTAGGCAACAAGAATGCGGGTGGTCCTGGACAGAGTTTAAGAGATTCGGTCTCAGCCCCTGACCCAAATCCAGCCTCTGCCACCCCATTACAGATGCATATAAGGCTGAAGGGACTCAGCAGACCCCACTCACCCGTTCTGGTCCAGATGGGTTTATGCCCACGGTGTTTTGCCGCATTTCCTCTTTGGACACCAGCTGGAACTCACTCACTGCGGTGGTTTTCATTTTGTATTCTCCATTTTATAAACTGAAATTTCTTCCACTCCCAAACCCCCTGATACCTAGTCTGGCGTGATAGACATAGCAGCCTAGGGAACAGACTTCATCAGTGAATCCATGAATGACAGAGTTCTTTGCAAAAAGGGGTTACAACATTTACTTAAAATTCTGTGTTCCGCATCATTAATTGGATTGGTAGAATACCATGTGTTTGCTTCAGAGGGGAAAACTGGCTTCTAAGAAAAATTCATTGACATTTAGAAGTTTTGAAATCGAAGAA
This sequence comes from Neogale vison, assembly GCF_020171115.1. Classification (NCBI taxonomy): domain Eukaryota; kingdom Metazoa; phylum Chordata; class Mammalia; order Carnivora; family Mustelidae; genus Neogale; species Neogale vison. The sequence continues at coordinate 88,394,678 of NC_058098.1, read as the reverse complement.
CATTTCTCCTAAACTTCATTTCTTTGCCAAATTATAAAATTTGGCAGCTGGTGAGAAAGAATGCATATTAAACCTTTAGAAGTCTAACAAGTCAGGGAATAAAAAAACCAGTAATAATCGCATTACAATAATTTTTTTTCCAATTTATTTATTTTCAGAAAAACAGTATTCATTATTTTTTCACCACACCCAGTGCTCCATGCAAGCTGTGCCCTCTATAATACCCACCACCTGGTACCCCAACCTCCCACCCCCCCCGCCACTTCAAACCCCTCAGACTGTTTTTCAGAGTCCATAGTCTCTCATGGTTCATCTCCCCTTCCAATTTACCCAAAAGCACATACCCTCCCCAATGTCCATAACCTTCCCCCCTTCTCCCAACCCCCCTCCCCCCAGCAACCCACAGTTTGTTTCGTGAGATTAAGAGTCACTTATGGTTTGTCTCCCTCCCTATCCCATCTTGTTTCATGGATTCTTCTCCTACCCACTTAAGCCCCCATGTTGCATCACCACTCCCTCATATCAGGGAGATCATATGATAGTTGTCTTTCTCCGCTTGACTTATTTCGCTAAGCATGAAGATGTGGTATATATACACAATGGAATACTATGCAGCCATCAAAAGAAACGAAATCTTGCCATTTGCGACAACATGGATGGAACTAGAGCGTATCATGCTTAGCATTACAATAATTTTAATTCACTTATTGTAAAGTGTTTTTGAAAGTAGAGATGGAGATGAGTAACGATATAGAATGCCTTCGGAACTGCCATACAGGTTAAAAAAGTTAAGTATTAGAAGCATGGATGTGGAGGTTGTCCTAAGCATATTTTTATATCTTCATATATAAGTGAATGCCTCTAGCCAACAACGGAAGAATTTTGCATATTTTTAAACTTTGCATAAGTGGTTCCTCATTGTACCTATGTAATCTGGTCTTTTTTAATCCAGACTTTCAAAAATATATCTGCACTGATAACATGTTAATTCATTCATTTTTTTTCATTGTCACATATTATTCTGCCATATAAATATTCCACAGTCTAGCCAACCACGGAAAGCCTGATTTTCAAAAGAGGAGAAGAAACTTTTGTACCACGTGGAAGAAAAGAACAATCAGGCAAAACCGACCCTTCAGTTGTATACACCATGCTCCAAACCAGGGCTTAGCTGTGAGTCTTCTCTCCTCACGGCTCAGGTATGCTGCCTGAGGAAGGGGCTAAGGCAGAAGCGTTCAGGAAACGAATGCACAGGGTGCACCGCTGACGAACCCCACGCCTCTCCCTCGTGTGTTGGCCCCAGCGATGCGAAGTAATACCAGTAACTGGCTGGACATACTTCTGCTTCTCTAGGAAAATCATGTACATGGCTACTTCATTAAAACTGGGTACGTGGAGGTTTGTCTTTCCGAAACACGTGGAAGGTTTGCTCCTTGTCTACCCTAATCACTTCCCTGGGTGATCCAGGCTTCCCCCAGTAACTGACTGAAAGCAAGACCAGTGGCTTCTCAAAGACAAGCCCCGACACGAGCAGCTTCCCTGGCGCCCCAGCCACAGATACCCAGCCCTGCCATCCTCAACATTCAAACGAGCAAGTGGGAGGATGAGGCAAAGAGCAGTGAGCTAACAGAGGAGCTGGGGAGCCTCACCCACTGTAGGGAGAGATCGTCTACCCAGCTAGGTGTACACAGTGACATGTGTGTGCCAGACCCCTGCCCCAAGGATGTGGACCATCCTTCAGTGTTCAGAGGAGATCGGGCAAAGGAACTGGCTGGCAGGGAGGCTTTCTGTGCAGGGGTGACGGGAGGGTGGGTGGGTCTGACTCGGAGGAGTGGGAGCGCAGAATTAATAGTGTCTGGAGGGCAAGGCGAATGCCCTGCCCAGGATGGGGTCTCTCGCTGACACCCAGAGGAAGGAAGAAACCCACTGACACGGACAAAAAGTGCTGGTCATCCAATCCATTAGTTCTACACACTCCTTTCAATAGCAAGATTCTGATCCACATTTTTTTAAAAGGCTCTCATTTCTGCAAGGCCCCTATTTAAAACCCAGGTAAACTTATACATGGAATGCTAATAAAAAATGAAAAGGAACAAAGTACAAAACACACAAAACATCATGGACAAACCTGCACATCCTCATGTTGATACACCCTCTGAAATGTACCTGTACGCATGTGTATTTCATCGTTTTTTATTGGGTCTTTCTCCATCGAGAAGGTTTGCTCACTGCTGTATCCCCAGGGCTCAGAAAAATGCATGGCACCTGGTGTGCCTTCAATATCTTTTTTTTGAATAAGTGAATAAGTTAGAAGGAAGAAAAAAAATGACTTTAGAGATCAGAGCTGTTATTTTATAGATGAAGACGCTGAAACCCTGAGAGATTGAATAGCTTTCCCCACCACAAAATCAGAATGTGGCAGCATTGGAGGTGAGAATGGGCCCCTCCTTGCCTGTTGAGCAAGGTCATAAGTAACTCTTTGTTTGATCAAAATTATTCGGTCTTCTTAACTTCCTCTCCAAGCACACTTATAATTATTCCAATTTAATGGATCACCAAGCTTAAAGAAAAAGATATGAAATAAACAGTCTACTCATATTTGCCTCTTACTTCCAAAATAAACAGTATAACACTGTTACTAATGTTTATAGTAAATGTAGTCTGGAATGACATCACTTGAAACCTTTCTGCATAAAGATAATTCAAGGTTCCAAATAGCTGCTTTGTACACAAAGGACTGTTGCTAGGTTCGAGGACAAAGCAGATGCTTGAACCCAAGCATCTAGGGCTCTTTTGCTATATTTCCAGATATGATGAACATTGAGCTAAGAAATGAAGATCTATGGAAGATTCCAGGCATCAGTCAGGGGTTGCCTTCCCTATATTCCTGAAATTACATCCTTTTTCTTCAAGGGGTTTCCCCTTGTTTGATTTTAAAATGGTTTATCTACAGTGATAGCAACAGATTAAGCAGCTCCATGAGTGAGACCAGCAAGGACTGACAAAGAAAAGAAAAACATGACGTCACACTCCGGTAATCTTGGCAAAGGTGAGAGGAAGTTGTTAGGCTATGTTAGCATCCTTTTAAAGACTCAAGACTCGCCTTCTAGTATCTTCTACAAAGGTATTTCAAGAGGCTTTCTGCCTTTCACTCAACCAACAAATAGTTAGAGTGCCCATTATGGGACAAGTCCTCGTCAGGGTGCTACATATACTCTGGTGAACACCTTGGTGCCACGTCTGATCTCTCCCCACATCCACTCCTCCATACTAGATCTCGTCTCCCTTCAAACAGCTTCTGTAGTTTCAGTGGGAATTAGCATCGGCCATCTGCCAGGAAGGAAAGGACTTGGATAGACCAATATTCCTCTCTTGTCAGAGTAAAGAATGGTTGGTTGACATGGTGTTCTCTCCCAAAACAGACACACACACACACACACACACACACACACACATTTGCATTGTAAAAGCTAATACTTATTTGCCCAAATGGCCCTTTAATTGTGGGATTTCAGGTAGATAACAAAATGAAGTCAAATTACAGAGTTGGATAGTAGAGGAAGGAGGCTACTTGGCAAGCAGGAGGGTATCCAGAGGCTGGCCCGTAGGATCCACATCGCAAGTATGGCTTTCACTGCTTCTCCTTGCTTCTTCCTTTCATCTTTGCTGGAATCCACCATTTAGAAAAATAGATGCAAGGATTTTATACGAAGATGAGGGTGCTTTGACGGTAGAGAACTTCTACCCAGTGTTCAACGAAGGGGCAAAGAAGAAACATATGCATGTCCATCAGTTTTAGAATGGAGGTGTTTAGGTTAGAGAATATCCAAATTGAAATTTTAGGTTCAATTTTCCAGGAGCTTCTTGGGGACTAAATAGCAAACAAAGAATTTAACACCCCTTATAAATGGGTTGAAGGTTTGTGTCCCTCCCCAAATTCATCTGTTGACACCCTAACCCCCAATGTGATGGTATGTAGAGATGGCACCTTTGGGAGGTAATTTAAATTAGATGAGGTCATGAAGGGGTGGCCTTCGTGATGGGGTTAGTGGCCCCAGATATCGGCTCTCTCTCTGCATCTGCACACACAAAGAAAAGATCGTGTGAACAAACAACAAGATGACAGCCTCACACCAGCCAAAAGAAGACTCAGAATGAAACCTACTTGGTGCGCACCTTAATATTGGACTTCCTAGGCTCTAGAGCTCTGAGAAATAATATTTAATAATAATTTTTGCTCTAATTCCTGATTCTATTAACTTTCCCCAGGGATGCCTGAATGGCTCAGTGAGCTGAGCATTTAACTCTTGATTTCAGCTCAGGTCCATGATCTTGGGGTCAGGAGATCAAGCCCCGTGTCTGGCTCCATGCTCAGCAGGGAGTCTGCTGGAGTCTCTCCCCCCATCCCTCTGTCCTTCCCCTGACTCATGTTCACTCTTTCTCTAAAATAAATAAATAAATGCTTTTTAAAAACATTTCCCCCTTATTCTTTCCTTCCCCCCCTTTCTCTCTTTGTATACACACACACACACAGAGAGAGAGAGAGAGAGAGAAACTAAGAAAATAACTACATAAACAAAATTGCTGAAATAGAACAGATTTTTTAAATACACTGTGCATACCCTATGCAGCTTGAACTAGAAAGGAAATAGTTTGGCCTGCACATGGATAATTTTTTTTTTTTTTCTGGTTGCTTTCAATCGTCTTTTGTTAGGAGTCCTTATAAAGCTCGTGCAGATAATGATGACCATCAGGCAGCAGTCTATCTTCAACACTCGCCCCTCTGCTTTCCTCCCCTGATTCAGAAGGTACTAAAACTACCCAAGCCCCCCCCCCACTATTTGGGCTGGATCAGTGGGGTTTGTTTTTCCTGCAGGGCTCCAAGCGAGGTGCTGAGTGTCTCACAGTGAGGACCCCAGCAGGCAGCTGCCAGGAGAGCAGAGCCCAGTTGAGTAGCCTGGGGAGTAAGTTCAAACACGGAGGAGCTCATTTATCTTCCGCGGGACCCTCCCCCACACACCCCCTCCACCAACTACAAACCACTTAACCCATCAAAACTGAGAGCCAACCAAAGCCACTCTCCTCCTGGGATCGTCAACACCTCCATAATCAGAAAGACTTGCGAGCTAGCATCCTCTTGATTGGTTTAAACTGCTAAAACCCTGACTATCCTCAGACTCAGATTTCTTACTTAAATCACTAGTCATTCTCTATACATGGTTAAAGAATTGGAACGGAAGACAAAAAATAAATGAGGAGACACAGTACCCTCAGGGTCATTTCTCCAGAGCTTCAGACTTCTCACATAGGGCAAGAGCACTGCCAAATCCCTGATTTCCACAGACTCAGAAAGGGGATGTTACACTCATAACCAAGAAATTGTTTTACTTGAACAGGAATCCAGGAGTTTAAGGGAACTCAAGGAATGCTAATGTGAATAACCTGCAACTTCAACATAGTTATAGGAATTCCTATGTCTTTTTGCCATTCTGAAATAGGCTGAACTATGTGAAAGGGTTTGATTAATATTTTTTTTTCTCTAAGTCACTATGATTTTGGAGTCCTAAATCACTGGTGATTGGTTATCCTCATTCATTTACTTTTTTTTCTTCTTCTTCTTCTTCTTTTTTTTTTTTTTTTTGGTCTTCTTTATTCAGTTGTCACAATATTTATTGCTGGCTAAGATGTATATTCAAGAATACTGATTGCAAAAGAAACTCTAGTATTGATCACAGAATGTTTGCTAATATCAAAAACTAAAAAGAACATGAATGTTCCCCACAGGGAGTCAATTAAACAAACCATGGTCCATCCATATAGTGGAATAGTATGCATCAGTTGAAAGACGTGAGATGGGGCGCCTGGGAGGCTTAACTGGTTAAGCGTCTGCCTTTGGCTCAGGTCATGATCCCAGGGTCCTGGGAAAGAGACCCATACTGGGGGAGCCTGCTTCTCCGTCTCCCTCTTCCTGCCACTCTTTCTACTTATTCTCTCTCTCTCTCTCTCTTTCTCTCTGTCAAATAAATGAAAAGAATCTTAAAAAAAGAAAAAAAGATGTGGGGTAGACTTAAAGTCTGGACATGGAGAAGTACGACCTTGCTGTATGGTTAACGACAGGGGGAACCAGATTATAGAAAAGCATTTCTAGTGGTATGCTTTTAAATTAAATTATAAGTGTGTGTGGACACATATGTGTATGTCTACAAGGGTCTAAAAAGTATATATTGACTTAACTTGCTAACAGTGACTATCTATGGGGTATTACTTTTCTACTATACGAATTTTTTTACAATAAGCTAATCCATTAATCCCTTCATCACATAGTTGAAGTTCATGGTCTTGGGAGCCCACAGACCCCTTGTAGTTGGGTAGTACCATAGGATTGGCTCTGTCTAATTAATTGTAAGCAAAACTGGCGTGTGTCCTTCCAGGCTGGAACATCCAGTTGTTCCAGAGCTCTTTTCTTCTGTCATAAAACCCAGCAATAAGGGGCACCTGGGTAGCTCAGTGGGTTAAAGCCTCTGCCTCTGAGGCTCAGGTCTGATCCCAGGGTCCTGGGATAAAACCCCTGCATCAGGCTCTTTGCTCAGCAAGGAGCCTGCTTCCCTCTCTCTCTGCCTGCCTCTCCTCCTACTTCTGATCTCTGTCTGTCAAATAAATAAATAAAATAAAATGAAATTAAAAAACAGCAATATTTGGCACAGTGACTTCAGCATAGGTCCTAAATGAGAAGTGGTGGGTGGTGCCCACAGTGAACCCACAGGGCATGACATGAGAGCAAAACATAAAATTTTGGGGGCACCTGGGTGGCTCAGTGGGTTAAGCCTCTGCCTTCAGCTCAGGTCCTGATCCCAGGGTCCTGGGATCAAGTCCCGCATCGGGATCTCTGCTTAGCAGGGAGCCTGCTTCCCACCCACCCCCACCTCTGTCTGTCTCTCTGCCTACTCATGATTTCTCTCTCCCTGTCAAATAAATAAATAAAATCTTTAAAAAAAAAAAACATAAAACTTTGTTATTTATAAACCTCAAAGATTTGGGAATTGCTCATGAAGAATGACCTAGTTTATCCTGACCAGGACAAGTAAGCATTTCTAATTTTATCTTTAAAATAAAGATGCCGAGGGGCACCTGGGTGGCTCAGTCACTTAAACCACTGACTCTTGATTTGGGCTCAGGTTATGATCTCAGGGTCATGAGATTGACCCCTGCATCCGGCTTCACATTCAGCGGGGAGCCTGTCGCAGATTCTTTCTCTCCTTTTCCCTCTAATATAAATAAATGAATCTTGAAAATAGAGATGTTGCTCTTCTGACAAGCAGTGTGTATGAGCCTGTTAGTGTTCTGGGCCATGGAGATAAAATAGTAAAAAGGGAAAGAAATACCTCACCCTTCGGGACCTCAGCTTGAATCATATTTTTATCATATTATGAGTTTTTCATAAATGCCCTTAATTAGATTGAAGAAGTTCACTTCTAATCTGTTGAGTGTTTCTATCATAAAAGGGTGTCAACTTTTTTTTTTTTTTTGAAAACTTTCTCTGCATGTCTTGACATGATTATGTGGGGTTTTTTGCCCTCTACTGATATGGTTTGTTATATTAATTGATGTTTAGATATTGAAAGGAGTGTTTCATCCTTTGAAAGAACCGGAGGTATTTATAGAAAGTGATTTGGAAATTCAGTTTCGTTATCTCCCACCTCTTGCTCCGTCCTCTTGTACTCGTCAGGGTAGGCTAGATAACGCTGCCGTGAAATGACTGCAAAATCACAGTGGTTTCATGCATACGCGCTTGTTTCTCACTGACACGAAGATCGCTGTCTGCCGGACAAGCCTCCATCGCGGACTGTGTTCCCCATCCATGCGGTGACTCAGATCCTGGCTGTACTGGTCCCAACACACTTTTCTCACGCTCGCTTCCCTGAGGGACAGCCATGTACTGTGAGTAACACCGTTCTCTCTGCTTCAGCCCGAGTCACACACGTCTCTCATTCACAGATTTCATTGTCCACAATTAATCACGTGGTCTTGTGTTGCCACCGGGGGGCTAGAAAATCCAAATTGTATTGTACCCAGGAGGGAAGAATATGAAACAGAATTTGTGAACACATAGAATTTTCTCTGCCATATACTTTGTATATACATTCCCCCTTGTTATGGGTTGAAGTGTGTGTCCCCCACCCCCTCCACCCCCACAAAAGATATGCTGTAGGGCTAACCCCCAGTGCCTCAAAATGTTGACTCTATTAGGAAATAGGGTCATTGTAGATGTAATTGGTTAAGATGATGGCATACTGGAGGAGCAGGGGGAGCCCTTAATTCAATACTACTGGTGTCATGTGAAAAGAGACACATAGAATACCCTGTGATTGCAGGGGCAGAGGTTGGAATGATGTAGCTAGCTATAAGCCAAGAAATGCCAAGGATTGATGGCCACGACCAGGAACCAGAAAGAGGCAAGGGGGAGTTCTACCGAAGCCTCAGAGGCCATATGACCTTTGCTGCCAGGCTTTGATTTCAGGCTCCTAGTCTCCAGAATTAGGAAGGAAAACAATTCCCTGATCTTAAGCCACCTAATGTGTGTAACCTTATTATGATAGCTCTACGAAACATTGTTACAAAATTTTCGCTGAATCTAAGATTATCATCAGTAAGACAGGAGTTATTGCATGGATGTCTGAGAAAGAAAAAATACTGCCAGTTAAACTATGACCCCTTCTCCTTAATGATAACCCTGCATGATGCATAAATTGTCCACACCATCGTCTCAATGTGATACATCTTCCCTCTGTACCAAGAGATTTGGCAATGTCTTGTGTCTTCAAGAGCATTGCTTAGCATGTGATACGTAATCACTTTGCACATTTCTCAGTAACAACATACAATACGGCCATAGCTACTTGTGGTTTTATTCCCTGACTGTGTACCATAAAGCACTCCCGGTCTTGTGCAAGATAATACTTGATTCCATTCATCCTTCCAAAATTGCTTCACTAATATCAAATTTATGCCCCACTGTTCTATATCTTTGCCTTTCTACAGTAACTTTCTACAGTAACTCCTTATTTCAACACCAAATAACACCATAGGTTCTGAAAAGAAAAATTTTAAACAGCAATTAAACTCAACACATAGTAGCAACAATGCACATAATTCAAAAAAATGGTGACAACATGAATAACCATGCCCAAGTTCATGCCTGCACAGGCAATGACAGCTATGTCACAACAGCTATTGTAAGACACTATCGATGTAAGACATATCCCAAATTCAGAGTGTGAAGAAATGGGCCTCACGGAATCCATAAACTATAGTAATGAAACAACAATAGAATCAGGTCAAGCAGTCCTGACCAAGCCCACGACATTGTTCTAGAATATTTTGTCAGTGTGGTCTGGAGACCTGAGAGATCTTTTCAGGAAGTCTGTGAATTCAAACCTATTTCCACAATAATACTAAAATGTATTTTGCCTGGTTGTTCTTCGGTCCTTAGAGTACAATGGAGTTTTCCAGAGGCTACATGTCATGAAATACCACAACAAACTCAACACAAAACCAGATATGAGGAACTGTGGTCTTTAAGCTGAACACCTTGCCACTCTTTTTACTAATATTTTTTGTTTTGGAAGTGTATTTTTATTAAAAAAAGGAATATTATTTATGGAAATATGAAATGGGTTTATTATTATTATTTAGATGAATTAATAGTTAATAGTTAATTTTTTTCTCAGCTTTATTTTCCACTACAGTATATATGGATGGACGCAATGACAAAACGAAAGTCCACACTTCTAAGCGTGTATAGCAACACTGAGATATAAAGTTTGAAAACCACTGTTCTGGAAAAACAATGCTTCAAAACTGCCTTTGATTTTAAAGACACACATCTTAGTCCACTGAACAAATCTCACAGTTGGGATTAGACCCCCACTGTAAGATTGGATCAAAGAGAAGATTATAATGTCCTACTCTGTCATATATAATTCAAAAGCAAAAATACTAAATAATAAGATATAATTTGATATTTCAATAAGATGCGTTTATCAAATAGCTTCTCCTTTGATTGTGTGTGAGTGTTTCTGTCTGTGTCTCCTTCCCTTCCTGTCTCTCCTGTCTTTTGATGCCTAAAGCATGTGCTTGGCCAGCCTGCAGCTTCGGCCATGTGCCGACTTGTCTTTCCACAGCCTGCATCCAAAGCAAAGGTTCCCGAACTCCTCCACGTGGTCTTTTTCACAAGCAACCTGCACAACTCCCTCATGAATCCCTCCTCTTTCATGACTTCCTTCGAATGGGATGCTTTCTCTTCCTAGGACAAGGAACCAGGGAAGGAACCAGGTTCAGGCAAGGAACCAGGGAAGCTATCACAGCCATCTGTTTGGTCTCCCAGAATGATATGGGCACATTATTTTCCTGGTGCTTTCCACCAAAGCTCTGTAAGCTTGAGAATTCCACTTCAGTTAGCAAAATTGTAATTGAGTTTGGTATAAAGTATGGGTAGGTTTCGTTTGTCCTAGGAGCTACCCACCGCCCCAGCCTTCTTCCTCTTCCTGAAGTGTTATCCCATCCAGGCAATATCGAGGTCTATTAACCCTTACTGTAGTATTTTTTTTAAGTTTTATTTAAATTCCAATTAGCATACAGTGTTATATTGGTTTCAGGTGTACAATATGGTGATTCAACACCTCCAAACATTACCTGGTACTCATCACAAGTGCACTTTTAATCCCCATTATCCGTTTCTCCGATCCCCCCTCCCTGCCCACCTCCCCTCTAGTAACCATCTATTTGTTCTCTGTAGTTAAGAGTCTGTTTTTCTGTTTGCCCCCCCTTTCCCCCTTTGCTTGTTTCTTTTGTTTCTTAAATCCACATTTGAGTGAAATCATATGACATTTGTTCTTTTCTGACTGACTTCTTTTGCTTGGCGTTATACGCTCCAGCTCCAACCATGTCATTGCAAATAGCAAGATCTCATTTTTTATGGGTGAATAATGTATTATTTTATATATATGTGTGCCACATCTTTATCCATTATTAAGGGATAACAGCTTTGGACAGGACTCCATGGATTATTTACACCTAGAAAGGTGACTCAGATATCTGGGTGGCTCAGACAGTTGAGCATCTGAATCTTCATTTTGGCTCAGGACAGCATCTCAGGGTCATGAGATGGAGCCCCACATCAAGCCCCGCATCAAGCTCCACACTGGGCATGGAGCCTGCTTAAGATTTTCTCTCTCTCCCTCTCCTTTTCTACCTCTTCTTCTATCCCTTACCCCCCTTAAAAAAAATGTTCAAAAAGTCATTAAAAACCAAATAAATTAAGCTATCAGGTGAAAGGACAGGCCATGAAATAATTATCTTTTACCCACCTTAGCGCATCTTTAAATATAGAAATTAATGGTTAACATTTATTGAGTGCTTACTCCATGTCAAGCACTGTTCTGAACACTTTGCGTGTGGTAACTTATTTAATCTTCACAAGTAACCTAGCAGGTAGGTACAATTATTACTCCCATTTTCAGGCGCAGAGAGATCAAATTGCTTCCCTTGGATCACACAGGGTAACAAGGAGTCTGGCTCCAATTCTAGACGGTGTGACCTCAGAGTTACATACGTAATCACTAGACTATACTTACTGCCCTTGAATCACGGCCTGGCCAGCTTGGAGGGCTGAAATATCTTTTGTTCCTTAAGGAAAAACTATTTACTCTGGTGAGTTTTTAATTTGCCTCAGTTTTAGGCCCAGAATTATATGTGTCTATTAAGCTATGATGAAAAATTTGCTTTCTTTTTCTTAATTCACTGTCTTTTTCTCACGAGATTCTTCTGGACCCAGCACTCCTCCACCCTTGAACCTGAACCCTGTGGGTTATCCACCCAGAAACCTCCTCCCATTTGTTCCCCATCTGGCTGGAATTCCTTTTGAAGATGGAGGTTTGGGCTTCAAAGAGATCCTCAAACGTGTACCTTAGTGAATCTACCCATCTCTTCCTGCCAGCCATATTTTAATCCTTTCATCTTACCCAGATCCCCTGGCTAGCCTCTACCTCAGCAACAGCTATTCTGAAGAAAGAACTTAGCCTGAAGCTAGCCAACCCCATAAAGGAAATGGGTAGGCTTCTGAGTGCCATCACGATCCTAAAGGACAGCGCATGTTGGTTTTCTGCACAGCCTTTCCAAACAGGCAGCGTGAACTCCGACCTACCACCAATCTGCTGATGGACTGAGGAAGAAGGGGCTTGTCACAAACAGAATTAGCACTAAGTAATTTTCCCTTTCTTTTTGTAAACAATTGCCCTTCAATATACAACAACTCTTGAGGTGTTCAGGTTACATGCTTATTTTAAGATCTTTTGTTTACTTTCTGATCTTCATAGGTCATTGACATTCCATTTAGCCCTGGTGACCTTGTTTATACAATTTTGATATAAATTAAAAAGCGTTCTTAGAGATAACATTAACATTCTTGATCTCAATCTACCACATAAGCAAACAATAGCCTTTGCTCCATCCTGTGTATAACTGTTCAAAGTTTCGATGCAGACTCCGATTTCAGACGGAGAAAATCTTATCAAACAGATGTGCTTTTTTACTTTTTATTCTAAGCAGGATGAGATCCCAGCCTATGTTAAAGTCCAGTGAAATATCGTATGGGACCTCTGGTAGAATGGAATCATAATTCCAATGAAACGCTAGATAGAGTATTTCAGGCTTTACTTACTGAGAAGAGGCAAATCACTTATAGAAATAGTAGGCATCTATTTCTACATCTTAATTTTAATTTAGAATCTGTTTCCTTCTCATTTAAAACCAGAAGATATTGCTCCCCTTAAGCTTTTTGATTCTCTATGGGGGGTGAGGGAAATAGTGCATTTTGAATTTGCCTTTTTGCCTTATTTTCTAATGAGGGCAGCTCCCAGTTTCCACACTGAAAAAAACATCTTGATAACTACTCTTTTATATATGCATATTAATCTTATGAATAATTTCAAGTATTCAGCAAACTATATTTCTGACAGCCTATTCTGCTGCTACTAGTTCATACTTTAGTAGTAGACACACTTGAACTAAATCCTCAGCCTAACTATTTTTTAATGAAAATCTTACATTTCTGAGCAAAGAAACTAATCTTGGAATATAGATGAATTAAAAGCCTTGTGCTAACTCTTTTTGAGAGTTTGTCCTAAGGAAATAATTGGGCAAAACTACAGAAAGAAATGTACAAGGATGTTAATTTCCACATCACTTACAAATGCAAAAAAAAAAAAAAAAGGATAAAAAACAACTAAATATCCACTAATAAGGAGCTGTTTAAAAACATTAGGGTAGGGGCACCTGGGTGGCTCAGTTGGTTAAGCGTCTGCCTTCAGCCCAGGTCCTGATTGCACGTGCTCGCTCTCTCCCTCTCTCCAATAAATAAATGAAACCTTTAAAAAATTAAAAATAAAAACATTACGATAAAACCAGTGGAATACTTCATAGCACCAAGAACAATGATGTGGGTCCCCATTTATTGGTGTAAATAGATTCCCATGATATATTTAGTTCATTGTCTAATTATTAAAATAACGACCTAGAATTTAGCTCATTATCTAATTGTTAAAACAATCACCTAGAAATCAGTAAATGAAGATTTTTGAGTATGCCTCTGTATGTGTGTGTGTCTCTATGTGAGTGTGCATGTGTAAAGAACATCATTGATAAAAGTATATTTCAAAGAAAAAAAACTTCTGGAATAAAGCATTCTTGGGTCAAATAAGTTTGAGAAATTCTACACTTCATCTTTTTGTGAGGACCATAACACCCTTCAGCTGTTAAAAGCTTTGAAGAGTCCCGCAGCAAAAGAAACCCTCTTTAAATGTATTTAATCCAAAATTTTCCGAGCTTCATTTGGCATAAAGATCTCTTTTTTCCCTTTATTTATTTGAGAGAGAGAGAGCAGAGTGAGTGAGAACACAAGTAGGGGGGAGGGGCAGAAGAAGAGAGTAGACCCCCTCCTCCACCACCCTACCTCCCACCCCCAGCCAAAAGCCCAAAAGGGGGACTCCATCCCAGGACCCCGGGATCAGGACCTGAGCTAAAGGCAGATGCTTAACAGACTGAGCCACCCAGGCGCCCCTAAATACCTTCCTTTAAACGTCCTTCAGAACAAACGTCATCAACTTTAGGCAGTAGTATTGAAGATGATTTTTACCTTTGTTTTTTTTTTTTTTGTTTTTTTGTTTTTTGGGGTTTTTTTGCAGGAAAGAAATAAGCAGTCTTTCTTTTTATCATGGTTGTCAAATCAAGCATAATAGGTAACAGTTGATCATTAGTTGCTTTTTTTTTTAAGATCTCTAGGTTTAAAGGAATTTAATGTTTACAAGACAACATTTGAGTCAATTCAACTATAAAGTGTGTGTGTGTGTAAGCATGTTTGTATATTTCCTCAATTATTTTGCAACAAATATGTATCATTTTATAATTAAAAAAATAGAGCTATTTAAAATTATTTTTTAATTATGTTGGGGAAAATGACAGAGATACAGTAAGAGATACACTGCTATATAACCTGGCATTTTATGAAACATCGTATTTAACTGACAGGTCCTCCTTTTTATAAACACAAGAAATTAATAGAAATAAATAAAAAGAAGGGAAAAAAGAGAAGGGGAGGAAGGAAGGAGGGAAAGGATGTAATTGGGAGGACACAAACACTCAAGTTTTACTGTGAATATTTCTGTGTGATCAATGATAGGTAATTTTTTGTTTAGTGGTTACACCAATTAACATTCCCACCAACGTGCTTGAACGTTTCATTTACTCTTAACCACTGTCTTTCCAGTACTTGTTATTTCTTGTCTTTTTGATACTAGCCATTCTGACTGATGTGAGGTGACATCTCATTGTGGTCTTTAAAAAATTATTATTGTTGTATAATCGATACACCATGTTATATCAGTTTCAGGTGCACAACATTGATCTTACCATTGTATATATTACTCTGTGCTCACCAAAATGAGTAGTCACCAGCTGTCACTATATAATATTATTATAATATACTGACTATATTCCTTACATTGTACTATTCCTCTCTGTGACTCACTTTTCTATTTTTTTTTTTGAGATTTTTAAAATTTGTTTATTTGACAGACAGAAGTCACAAGTAGGCAGAGAGGTGGGGGGAAGCAAGCTCCCTGCTGAGCAGAGAGCCCGATGTGGGACTCAATTCCAGGACCCTGGGATCATGACCCGAGCTGATGGCAGAGGTTTTAACCCACTGAGCCACCCAGGTGCCCCTGTGACTTACTTTTCTAAATCTGGTAGTTTGTACCTCTTAATTCCCTTAACCTATTTCACACACCCCACCTCTCCTCTGAGAACCACCAGATTGTTCTCTGTATTTAAGAGTCTGTGTTTTTTATTTTTTGGGGGGGGGGTGTTGTCTGTTTATATGTTTTGTTTTTTAGATTGTACATATAAGTGAAATCATACAGTATTTATCTTTCTCTGTCTGACCTATTTCACTTAGCGTAATACATTCTAGATCCATCCATGTTGTCACAAATGGCCACATTCCATTCTTTTCATGGCTGAGTAATATTCCAATATATATTATACACACACACACCAGTCTTCTTGAGTATCCACTCACCAATTGATGGACCCTTGGGTTGCTTTCATGTCTATTGCAAATACTGCTGCAATAAACATAGAGGGGCATCTATCTTTTTGAATTAGTGTTTTCACCTTCTTCGGGTAAAGAACCAGTAGTAGGAATCATAGGTCATGTGGCATTTCTAGTCCTGGTTTTTTGAGGAACCTCTATACTGTTTCCCATGTTGCACCAATTTACATTCCTACCAACAGCACGTGAGGGTTCCCTTTTCTCCACGTCCTCACTGACCCTTGTTATTTCTTGTATTTTTAACACTAGCCATTCTGACAGGTGTGAGGTGTGCTCTCACTGTGGCTTTGATTCGCATTTCCCTGATGATGAGTGATGTTGAACATCTTTGAATGTGTCTCTTGGCCAATGATGGGTAGTTTTTATTGCTTGTTTCTTTGTTTTAAAAGTGTTCTTCATTAAGTATGCATGATTCTGCAATTAGAAAATTAAAAATAATTTTTTGTATTTATGTGGGATAAAGGTGGCACATACGGATTTTAACAGAGAGAAAGAGAAACAGGAAAGGAAGACTTGTTCCATAGTCTCAATCCAAACATATTTGTTGTTGCTTCTATTTCCAAGGCTTTATCCTCTCAAGTTAAATGTATTTGAAATAAAAATAATCCCATGTATTGTCCCTTTGAACACGTCCCCTCTATCCTGACTACGCCTCTCTCCCCACCACCCTGCCCCCACCGTGGGCCCCATCCTGCTCTCCTACAACACTTGACTCCATTATAAGAAAAATAAAGAACTATTTTTCCTGCCCCCTCACTGGTTACCCCCAGAATACCACCCATAAAGGACAACATAGGTTTCAGCTACTCAAGAGGAAAACTCCCGTGATGAAAGTTCATCATGTCAGGCAGCTGAGGGGAATTAGTAGCAAAGCACGCTACTAATGCTAACTAGATTTCTTGAAGGAGATACAAATTACAAATGTGCTGACCGTTTCTTCCATTTGTCTGAATTCTCTTTCCGGGGGAGAGTAAGAGGGCTATTTTGATAAGGTATGAATACGGAGTAATGAGACTTCTAAAACACATCTTGGCTTCCATGACCAAACGAAAATTGTCCTTCAAAACTTTAGGTAAAGCATATTCCAGTGATGCTTCCGCCACACCAGACATTTGAAAATCCTTTAAGACAGAATAAAAAATAGGTCCCATTTCTTTAATATTACACCATAATTTTGAACAAAAATACTATCCCCAGCTTGAACATCTACCTTATTTATTTTATATATATCATCTCCAGCTGCTTTGGGAGTGCCTCCAAAAATAAGCCAAACATTAAAGAATAACTTGCTGAAAGACTAAAAACAAACAAAATACAAGAACCACCACCACAAAAGCCCTATCACAGACTGGGAAGTTTTTCAAAGAATGAAACTTCCTTTAAACACTGATAACATTACAATTTTGCAGGAATAAATAGTCACGGATATTTGGGAGTCCATAAGAGACCGATTTGAATATATATATTTAAATATACATATATTTAGGTATATATATATAGAGAGAAGAGAGGGTTGTATATAGGTATATAGCTATATGTATACTTATATAATTATATTTAGCTTTGAAATGTGATTACATCCAATCAGAGACTGATGCACAGAATACAGTCTGTACTAGAAGAGAATCCATGAAAACAGAAGCAAGTTCCTGTCAGTCATCCTGATTTAGTAAAGCAGGAAGTAATGATACTTGGGAAAAATCTTGCCTTTGCTGCCTGTATGATAGAGAAACTGTG
The DNA here is from genome assembly GCF_020171115.1 of Neogale vison. NCBI lineage: Eukaryota > Metazoa > Chordata > Mammalia > Carnivora > Mustelidae > Neogale > Neogale vison. The sequence goes on along the minus strand of NC_058098.1, from coordinate 88,377,277 downwards.
CATGAAAGTAGACCATCCACATTTGTAATACAGAGTTCCGGAGTATTCGATTTTTGTGATTACACAGAGACAGACTCAAACAAATGTATGGTACCCACATGCTTTCCTGCCTTTCAGCCCAGACCCCATTGGAATTAAAAGTTATATCCGGCTTTTTGGCAGAAGATAGATGTGTTGAAGAAGAACATTATAGGCCACTTAAAGCAAAGAAACCTTGAGACACTTACCTTCTTGCTCAAGATTGATTTAACCGATCCTAAAGAACAATTTCTTATTTACATCAAGATTCTTCTCTTTAGAAAATGTTCAAAGGGCTTTCCAATTTTATCTGAAGACACTGACTCCGAAGTCTTCAAGTACCAATGATAGGAACACTTGTTTGGTATTTTTCAGAACAGCAAATTGAAACACAGCCATGCCCACTTATTTATGCACTGTCTATGGCCACGCAAAGGCAAAATGAACAGTTGCATGAGAAACCTACAAAACCTAAAACATTTACCGTCTGCCACTTTACAAAAAGTTTGCTAATGTCTGGACTAGAGTATTAACTTTGTTTTATAATAAAGTAACTTCTAATAATTATTTGTCAATAAGAGTGACTTCACAAATAATTTCCCAGTCCATTGGCCAGAACACTAAGTTAGAGCCAACAGCGCAAGATAAACACTAATGACCTCATGTTTCCCAACATAAAGACTTGTGTGGCCGGTGATTTATCATCACAGCCTAGCACCACACCTGTTTGGTCTAGATCCACACATCTGGATCAGGGACACAGTATGCAATTCCCCTTTTCTGCCATTTTTACAAGAACAAAGCTTCAGTATAAAGACTTAGTCACATGTAGTATTTATAATGATATATCAAAATCATCAAGTGAATTACAAATAAGACATGATGAACTGGTATTTAGAATGGGAAGGACATTTCTCACCAGGTGCTAATAATTTGAAGGTATATTTGACTGCAGGCTTACATAAGTTGATACAGCGCTCCCTTAATCAAAGGCTAGTTAAAAAGAATATGAAATGAGCTGACACATTTTGACACGATTGCCGACTGCAGATCAGACACATGTGCACTGCACATCGGGAATGCATTGGGAAGAGTTTTCATTCCTTTAAGTTATGGATTTTAAATCAGTTCCTGAGACGAATGTTTCAAACATTTAAGTGTAAAGTTCGAAAACACTCACCCAAACCTGGGAAATGGAACATATGTATGAAGCCCTTTCCCATTCCCTGACATCCCCATTTTACTTTGAATTACAAAGTAAACTCTCAAAGAACCAGAAGAAAATACAACTTCTGGGTAGAGTGGGGAAGACTGTCTAAACAGAAAAGCAAAGGAAGAAACCATAAAGGAAAATAGATAGACACATAAAATTTTAAAATGCCGTAAATCAGAAAGAGTCCTACACACGACAAGGCAAAAGAAAGACATATATAATACAAAAGGCTATATTCTTGATATACTGCGAGTCTTTAACATTTATGAAAAAAGAGAAACAGTACGAAACAGTATTTTTTCAATTAACCGTTCAACAAAGTTGAATTGAACTCCTACCCTAATACTGCTGGAGATTCAGCGGGCGACCCCACTGATCCAGGACTGATGTGGGTCCTGGGACGTGAGACTTTCCCTGCTAAAACCGGGGCAACCCCAGGCAAGCCAGAGATCAGACACCTGGACTCAAGTTCCCATCTCATCACCATATGACCTTCAACATGTTCCTCCACCTTCATGAGTCTCAATTTCTTCATCTTTAAATGGGTATTAATCAGGTTCTTAATTCTTAGGATTGCGGTGAAGATTAAGCAAGGTGAAGCATACAGAGCTCACACACCTGGCACATAGCACTTGTTCCGTAAATGGTACCTGCTACAATTGTCACCATCATTCACATTCCTGTTTATCAGCTGTGAAGGCTTACCAGCTTCTTCTCAGTATCAGTCTAGAGGACCTCAGTCTGGGGGAAGGGTTAGGCAAACACGGCTGAGTTCCTCAGTGGAGGTCGTCATCTGACCTAGTTTTGGTCACTGAGGAAAAAAAAGAGGGGCATTTCTGATTGAGATTTTTCAAGAGGGCTTTTTAAAATACGTGTACGGGGCAGAGGGTGTGAGTTGCAGGGGTGGGGGACTTTGGGTGAATACATTTTGTCCTTCCTTAATCCGCGACTTCCTGCCTGGAACACCGCCTCCTACCGGGAAGCAAAGGGGCTATCCTGTGACGCCAAGGGTGACAAGAATGTGCTGAGGATGGCTGGTGGAGAGATACAAGGAGTCCATCTCTCCCCTGGCATCATGGAGCCCATGTGCCCAACTTGAACTTCTGACTTGGACTTTCATTCCATGAGAAAAAACAAAACCTCCGATTTGCTTAAGTTGCTATTTCCAAGTTTCTATTATTCTCAGCCAAACAGAATTTTCAACCAATTCTAGGCACGCGCCCATAGAAATACAGGCAAAGGATGCAAACTGGCAATTTAACAAACAAACAAAAGCAAATGTCATGTAAGTCTGTGACAAAACTTATTACATCATCATTATTATATAAATAAAAGCACGACACCGTGTTTAACTGTCATGTTGACAATAAAGTACGGAGAATAATATCTAAAACACCGTGTTTAACAACAAAACGTAACAATTATTTTTACTATGCTATGTATTTTTCTGTCTTTGAGAGAAATAAAATACAACAGATAAACTGGAAGCTTCCTTTTCCTTCTTCCTAATCCATTCACTTCCCTTCCTCCCCACAGTTAGCCAATATCCTGATGATGCTTGTATTCTCCTTATCTAGATTTTTATACTTTTAGTACAGAAATATGTACATGCAAAAAAAATACACTGTATAACAAGTTACTCATTAATGTATTTTTTAAATTCATATATTATAATTCCACCCATATCTTTTTACAAATAGCGTCTTTAACTCAGTGGTATAATTTTGAGGTTTACCTAGATGTATACATATGTCTAGTTTGCTCATTTTATAATAATTCTACTGTCTTCCATTGCACAATTATACTATAATTTATTTACCAATTCTTTCTTTGTTAAACATACATATTTTTCTCTTTTTTTAAGATTTTATTTGTTTATTTGACAGAGAGAGATCACAAGTAGGCAGAGAGGCAGGAAGAGAGGCAGGAAGAGAGGAGGAAGCAGGCTCCCCACTGAGTAGAGAGCTCAATGCAGGGCTCCATCCCAGGACCCTGAGATCATGACCTGAGCCGAAGGCAGAGCCTTTAACTCACTGAGCAACCCAGGGGCCCCACATATTTTTCTAACTTTTGCCATTAACACATACTTGAATACACATGGGAAAGTCCCTCATTATTGTTTTAATTTGTATATCATTGATCAGTATATGTTTATTGGTTACTCGGTTTTCCTCTTCTGTGAATTTCTTGTTTTGTACTTATGCATATTAACTGGTGGACATTTTGTTTCTTAGGTAGTTATCTACGCTCTTACATGGCATTACTTTGAATTTTAACATAAAATTAATCCATCTTTTCCTGAAATTTTCTTCTTTTTTAATCGAGAAACATTTCACATAACATAAAATTCATCCTTTAAAAACATTAAATTCCATGGGTTTTAGTATATTCAAAGTTATGCAACCAACATCACTATTTAATTCCAGAACATTTTCATCACCTCAAAAGAAATCCCATACCCATCAGCAATCACTCCCCACTAGCCCACCCTCCAGCCCTCAGCAACCACTAATCTACTCCTGTCTCTTTGGATTTACCTATGCTGGATGTTTCCTCTATAAGTGGAACCATACAATATGTGCCCTTTTGTGAGTGGGCTGCCTTTCCTGAGATTACTGGTTTCAAGGTTCATGCATGTTATAGCATGTATCAGTCCTTCATTTATTTTTATGGCTGAATAATATTCAATTACATAGATATACCACATTTTGTTTTTCCATTCATCAACTGATGGAAATTCAGTTTGTTTTCATTTATGAATAATGCAACTCTGAACGTTCAAGTAAAAGTTTGCAGCACACATATGTTTTCAGTTATCTTGGGCATGTGCATAGGTATGGAATTATTGAGTCTTCTGGAAAGTCTGTTTTCAGGAGCTGCCAGAGTGCTTTCCAAAGTGTCTGTTCCATTTTGTATTCTCACCAGCCAGGTATGAGGGTTCCAATTTTTCTTCATACTCCTCAACACTCCAAATGTCATCTTTTTTATTGTAGCCATGTTAGTGGGTGTGAAATGGCATAATATTTTATTGTTGCTCTGATTTGCATTTCACTGATGGCCAATAATGTTGAGCATCTTTTCATGTACTTATTGGCCATTTGTGTATCTTTTTTGGATAAACATCTATCCAAATCCTTTGCCCATTTTAAAAATTAGGTTATTTGTCTTGTTATTATTCAGTTCCAAGAATTCATTAAATATCCTGGATACTAGCACTTTATTAGATACATGTTTGCAAATATTCTCTCCTATTCTGTAAATTTTCTTTTTGCCTTCTTGAGAGTACACTTTGATAAAGACACAGATGTTTTTCATTTTGATGAAGTCCAATTTATCTGTTTCTTCTGTTACTTGTGCTTTTGATGTCATATCTAAGAAATCATTGCCAACTCCAACGTTAAACTCCAAGTTTAAAATAAAATTTGTACTTCGTTTTTTCTTCTAAGAGTTTATAGTCTTAGCTCTTCTATTTAGACCCATGATTCATTTCTTAGTTAGTTTTTGTGCGTGGGGTGAGGTATAGGTCCATCTTCATTCTTTTGCATATGGGTATTTAGCTACCCTATGCTTAATGGTTTTTTTTTTTTTGACTAAGAAATTTTTCTAGACCTTGACAAAATATTTATCTAAAAATTTCCCTGAAAGTTCGAATCTTTTATTTATACTTTTATGTCCTTAATCCAGATAAATTTGATTCTGTGGTTAGTATAAAGCAGCAATCCAAACTTTTTTTCTTCTATATGGTTATCATTTGACACAATGGCATTTGCTAAGTACTCTGTCCTTTCCACCTCATCTGTAACGCTTCTTCTGCCAATTGGCAAGTTTCCATCCATGCTCAGGTATGTTTCAGGGTTCCCTACTCTGTCCTACTGTCTTATTTATTGAACATTTAAATTAACACACTTTCCAATAAGTCATTGGATGTTTCTAAATTTCAATATTTTGTTTTTTACTTCTACAACTTCTATTCGGCTTTTTTACAAATATGACTCTTTTTCTTCCATGATTTTTACATGTTTCTTTGTGATTTCAATTTCTTCTTTTATCTATAGTCAATTAACATTTTGAATATACGGACTCATTTAGATTATTCTATAATTTCCAATTTCAAGGCTGCTGATCTCCTATTTGTTATAGCTGTTGATTCTTCCCCAGGGAGATTCCTATCTTCATTTGTGAAGTCATCCATTATAGGAGATCCTTTACTGAGGGGTCTGGCAGGAAGGAAGTGTATTAACAGAGCAATTTTCATTTGCTCCTGCTAAGATCCTAAGAGTATTGCCTATTTTGTGACTCAATTTAGGAAAATTTATTGACTTGAAGTCCCCAAACCATGTGAACAGGAAACTTTCAGACCCTCTTGCCTGGTCATGGTGTTTTGATTTCCATCAGATGACTCTTCCATATTTTTTCACATGGAGCCCCAGCATATGAGAAGATCATATTCACTTTCCTGGACTGGTGGACAATTTCTACTCCCCTTTTGATGGATAGGGCACCTTTTAAGATTTCTAGCTTTATCCAAGATTACCATTAATACTGCTTTGGGATGGGGGATAGGTATCTGGGTAGTTCACTTGGTCAAGCATCTGACTTTGACTCAGGTTATGATCTCAGGGCCCTGGGATCGAGTCCCATCTCGGGCTCCTCACTCAGGGGGAGACTGATTCTCCCTCTGCCCCTCCCTCTGCTTGTGCTCTCTCTCTCTCTGTCTCTCAAATAAATGAATAAGATCTTAAAAAAATATATTGCTTTTTTTGAACACATATTAACAAAAGCTGTTAAGGTACCTTTAAAACACTGCAACATAATGAATGTTTGTAGATATCAAGGCTAAACAGGGCACTACATTAAAGCAATACATTTATTTATGATTAAGCCTTATAATGTCATTGTACTTTCAAACCTGAATAGAAGGGAAAGAGCCACAATGTAGACCTTCATCACAAAATGGTTGAAGAACAATATAATCTCCTTTTACCTAGAGCAAAAGTAACATTCATTCTGCCTCCTGTCTCTAAAAGGTATTTCATGCCACTTGAGGTTCACTGTTGTAAGTGGCAGCTTCTCGCAAACGAATGCATAATGCATAGGCATCAAAACTGGGCAACAGTTTGCTGATTTGGGGTGGGGGAATATTTTGTCTTGCACTTTAAAACATCGACATCTACATTAGCCAACTTGAAGGAAAATTCAATCAGTTCCTTTTCTTCAAGCCTATATCTCTAAACAAGTAATGCTCCATGGTTGGGTTTTTTAAGAAATTCCATTCATCACTCTTCACCATTCACAAGTTTTAGAATATCTCTACCTTTTGGATTATACTATTCTATTTATTTTGAGGAGGATTTAACCTAGTATCAGGAGTATTGAATAAATAACAAAAAACTATTTAAATATTGCTGATGTCATAATTTACCCATGGCATTTTCAACAAGCATAAATGTTCCTGAAGTTTTATGCAAGTCAAATAAATCTTATTGCTAATGTTGGAGAAAATTACTCGGCATGGAAATGTCATAATGAACTTTTATTAATAAATTACAAATCCCTAATTTATCAGAGAGTTCTGACTCCTGTTTTTTGAGGTCTCATAAGGCAAGGGCATTAGCCTCTAGTAACAACCAACCCTTTGAGGGAAATTGAAAATGGAAGAATTGAGAACCAAAGTATGGTGGACTGTAAGACACATGAAGCTTCTTAGAGAATCTTCGAATAAATTCCCTAATACTAGTTAGGGAAAAACAATTGCTTTCTATTTTACTCTATTGTGAGTTCCATTTTCTTAGAAAAGTTAATTAACAAAGACCAATTATTTGCCTTCCTGGGTTTAAAAAATAGTCCATTTAAGTATATGGGAAAATGTGTTTAACATAGTGCAAAATTTATCATTTCTTCACAGAAATACATACATTAGTAGCAAGATAATAGGCAATGAGTAACATTTTCTCCAAGCTATTAAATTCTTTTAGTGTTCTATGGTACAAGAAAATGTGGATCTAATGTGAAGTTATACTTTTAAGCATTCTTATCTTGAGCTCTCCAGTGAGTAATTATTATAGAACATTTGTAACTCTTAGTAGAGAAACCTCTCATTTTATATTCCTGCAAGCTGGAACCAAAAGGAAGTGTTCGAGAGCTTCTGACACTGAAAGTTTTAATACTCCTAGCACAACCGAACTATTAGAAGTTTGACTGTTATCCAATATCCTGAATGTCCTTTACGTTTCCTGTTCATTTTGGATGGGAACAGGGGAAATGACACTGAGTCATCCCTTAAGTCGCCCCCTTAAGAACAGAGGATCTAAGACTAGCAATTGCACGGGTGCCACTTGCTTGACCCAGTACTCAAATTAGAATAGGTGAAGAATGACTTATACTCCAATTCCAAAAACACAGGAGATGACCCAGAGTCCAAAGTCAAAAGAGAGAGGTGGGAGGTCTGAAACATGGGGAATCGTATTAAACCAATCAGTCAAGAAATATTTATAAAGTGCCTGAATGTGTTTAGGGTTATGTTACACAAGAAAAGATCAAACACTGAGGATAAGGGGAAAATAAATGCTTGAAGAGGAAGAACATTCTTGCTACATAAAGATAAAACTGGTCTCAAAAAGAGGGAACCAAAAGGCAAAGAGGATACAAGTAAAACTATAAGTATAAAATAGAGAAACCATTGAAAAAGAGAATTAGATGTAAAGAACCAGTCATAATGCAGAAATGAATCATTTTTATAAAAGCGATTGCTAAGGAGGGTGGCACCTGGCCCAGAAGAGAAGGGGAGAATTGAAAGAAGAAGAACTCATCTGAGATAACATAATGTCTGAACTAGGGGAGACCTAGGGCTCTGACCTGCGGCTCCCTCCAGGAAGAAAGACAACTGCTCCGCCTTAAGATCACACAGAGAAACAGACCTCACACTAGAACCTAAGTCTTGGGCTCCCATGCCCACTTTCAATCCAACTCTAGTTCAAGGTCTCAAAGCAAAAGAGAGAAATCATTAAACTCTTGGCCACAAAGGGGAGAAAGGAGTTTGGGGACAGAAAGGGGGGACACGAGTGGAAGACACAGTAGCAAAATGTCTTTAGTGTGGCCAGAATTCGAGGAGGTCCAGCCAAGCAGAAGAGGCTGCACATTTTATTTCCACATGCCAAATAATTATTTGAGTTTTAAAATGCCCATTTACCTAGGACGCTTGACTTGAGTGCATGTATATAAGGACCTTTCGCTTTTTTTCATAACACCTACTCTTTTTTCCGCTCATAGGCACTGAAATACAATTTGAGAAACACTATAGCACACCCGACCTTTTTCAAATCTCCCAGACGAACTCCAAACTCCCCAGCTTTCCCCATCTCAGGAGTGTGAAATCTTATTTTCCAGTTCTCTGCTCAAATTTAACAAGCCACCTCCTGCTTAACCTTCTTCTGTGAAACCTGAAAGCATCAGACAATTGTATGCCCAACCCTTGCTCCTCCGAACCCCCCATCTCTCCCCATCAGGAGTCCACAGAACCACAATTTCCAATCTCGGATAATCGCCCTCCACTACCCAGAGCGGAACATAAGGCTGTAACGTCTACCTTTGCACCTTCCATACAAAAGCATCTTTCTAACCATCTTCTCACCCTCTGACTCGAAGACAGAAGCATTTAGACTGCATTTAATTACTCCAAACGATCAGAGACTGATTAAAAGAATCTACGCCTAGACGGGGCTGGGCTGATAATACTGTTGTTGTTACTGCTTTCTGGTGAAGACGTACTTAGTGAAAACACAACAGCTCTCAATTAGGCAGCTGGGTGACTTATAAATATATATTTATGTTTGAAGCCTAAGTGGCCATTGGCTTCCCTACTGTTTTACTTAGCTAACAAAACAACTCTATCAAAGTAAGTATTATTCCAAAACCCAACTTCCTGTGCAGAATGCTCCCATGTGCTCCATCAGTCTGGCTCTCTGATGAACTACATCGTTTCTTATAAACTGTCCATGGCCCATAAATTTCCAAGCATAAAGGCTATTACTGTGCTGCGCAGATCTGCTGAGAATTTGGGCCTTTCGAACTTCATTTTACCTGGTTGGAAATGCGACGGGGGAGAAAGTCCATCTGCAAACTTCCTCTCTTCCCTCCTCCCAGACACAATCCCATTTTGATCCGGGAGAATTATTTAGTGCACACAAGCCTGGAACAAGGGCTTATTTTGACTAACTTTAAGCAGCTTTCTGCATCAAATTAGCATTTTCTTTCTGCAAAGGCTACATACTAGAAAAGAGAGAAGAGATACTGGGGACAATTTCCTAATTAATCTGGGAAGTGTGGGTTGGAAAACTCAGAACATTAAAAAAAAATCTTTTGGGGGGCGGTGTTAACTCACTTTGATATAGTGAGAGAGGAATCACATAAGATAATGCTTTCCAATCCCAGTGAATGGCTAAATCTGGTCCATACCAGTCCAAATTAAGTACTCGAGACCATAAAATAATCAGAAAACATAAGGCTGTGACCAAATTTCTCGTCGAGAAATGAGTAACATTGTCGGACAGCATCATAATCACCATTGGCATCATCTGCTTCCGTTTGCGCTTTACAGTTTACTGCCGGTTCACAGACATAATCTCATTTGATCTTTATGAATAGGTACAAAGGAGTTAGGAGAAACGGGGCACTGACATGTCGTCGTCCCCGAGATTTCTTGACAACTCATCACCAACTTCATTCAGTTTCATTTAATGATGAAAACACCACCAGTGACATCGGTAGGAGCTAGACTGCACAGCACGACCTGAAGACCAAGGTATCACTAGGCATTTGCTATGAAGGAAATGAAAACATAAGCTGATGTTTTCCAAAGCTAAACCACTTAAGATTTAATCAACATTAAATCTGACGGTTTCAAGAGCAAATTAATACATCTCAGAATTTTTATGGCAAATAGGGAGGATTCCCCAAGGAAAGGAAGGAAGGGGAGGGAAGGAAGGAAGGAAGGCAGAGAAAGGGAAGGGAAGGAAGGAAGAGGAAGGAAGGGAGGCAAGGGAAGGAAGGCAGTGAAGGAAAATGCTCTATTTCAGACGTGACGTGCCGTTTCAAGAGATTTTTTTTTCCTTGTGCTAAGAAGCAGTCTCATCTCACCATCCTCTAACCCAGAACCTGTCTTTGCACCTTCACACTTCCATTCACTTCTCATTAAGTAAACAGCGAGATGTTCGTGCTATGGTTAGTCTCTTTGACACAGAATTTACTGTTTGGTGGAAGAATTCTTCCCAGCAATACGAGGAAATGGTGGTTTGTGTGATGTATTTGTGCAAAGGGAGCTAGTAAACTCTGGGGAGAAAAGAGGGGTTTTGCTTTCCTAATCCCTTTAAAACCATTAAAAACTTTTTCCAGGCAATTATGATCCTAATGAGAAAATATTCATCGAGTAAAGTAATTGTATCTAATCTAGAGGATTCGAGACAGAGGAGAACACAGAATACAGTACCATCTCAACGTCTCAGGGCCTGGGTCGAAATATTCCTTCCTGCAAAGTCCTCCTTAACTAAATTTCTGTTGCCTTCATGCTATAATGATAGTTTTCACTTTCATTTCTGGAAAAATATGGTTTATTGTGCTGTATAAGATGTACTCCACAACAAGTAGGATTCAGCAGTGCCATAATTTTTTCCAGATGTAATTCTCTTCACTATTTATATGTAAGACTTCCACTAAAATTCTCTTGCTAGGCAAATATTCAAAATTAATAATATAATTTTTAATAGAATCACAACGATTACGTGTTATTGAATGATCTGTAAAATCTCAATATAAAAATCCCAGGTGACTGAAATAAGATTTAAAAATGAGCACAGTAAGTTATTTTTCATTGTTTGCTCTGGAATTCCTTCATTTGAAGCGCTTATTATGGTTTACAAGATGAGGTTGTTCTCTTGTGCAAGTTTTCTTTTGAAAAGATCATAAAATCTCACTGTGAATATTTAACTGAAGAGTAATAATAACAGATACTTCCTTACACAGCATCATGGTGTAACACTCTGCATTTTGACATCTGTCCAGACAGATGTTTAAAACTTAAGTTCTTCAAGATTTGTTTTTTAAGTTTTCTAGAAAAAGATCTGGGAATCATTTTTTATACCAAACCTACTTTTGTGTTACAATTTCACTGTCAACAACTTAATTATTTGAAACAGAGACAGAGAAGCTGGTGATTTATATAGGCCGTCTAAGAAGAATTTGGTCAAATGGAAAAAAAAAAATCTACAATTAACTTTTCTTACTGACATACCATCATCAATCTCCTTGTCTGTTTACATGGTTTACACGCATATGTAAAATAGTTTATTTTGATTTTTTTCTTGATTTGATTATGACAAGTAGCTTGATCTTAAAAAGGAATCGTTAACCTTCAAAGCAAGCATAGCCATGTTTTGGGAGGATGTGTTTAAAAAGTAGCCCTAGAGTTATCCTTCTCATATGCCACAAGGCCGCTGCTAAATATGAATGTGATATATTTCTTTTTAATTAAAAGTAGTTGTATTGTGGTGTGATTTTTAATAACTTCAGTGTCTTCAGATTTCTACATTTTAGATTCATGTTGAAACTTGTACACCACCACATGCTGATTGCAAAATTCATTACCACGTAAATCATGTTTTAGTGATAGTCCTTTAAACAAAGTTGGTTTGATTGCGAAGTGCTCGCTGGTCGGCTTATTTATTATGAAGGTTTGTCAGGCAGAGAAGTTAAGTTAATCAGTACCCAATAAAAGATTTAAGCCTATAGATATGTCACCCGATTTATTACTAACAAAGGTTTGGGGCTTCTTAATAAACACTCATGAAAACCTGTTGTAATGGTTACTTCAGAAACCTGATTTCCATACTGCATGCGAAGTTGAAAGGAGATTCCCTAGTTCTGTGGAAAATAAAGAAGAGCATACATTATTTTCCTGAGTTTTATTATCTGACTAGATGTCCATAGAAGATACTTAACTTGATTTGCTTTGGAATCAATATGCAGTTTGCTATTTCTGTTTTCCTACAAGGCTTAGTGTGCTCTCACTTAAAACAGCATAAGTCTTTCACTTAACCCATGTCTCTTGTAGATATAGGATTATCAGTAACTTTCAACAAGGTTAAGCAAACTCATTCTTGGAAGGTTGTGATGTTACAATCTTCTTATTGTAACATTCTTATTACATTGTAATATTGTAATTGTAACATTGTAACATTCTTATTACAATCTTCTTATTGGGTATTTTATGGAAGAAAATCATGATGCCAAATGCAATTAGGACCAAATTCAAACTGATGGGCAAAAGCTCCTTTTCCTCCATGAGATCATTTTAGAACATAAAAAGTGTGAACCATGATGCCTTTGATAGTGGAATTTTTGTGCAAGCTATGAGACTTTGAAAAAGCTCTGTGTCTCAGTTTCCTCGTCTTTATTTTTTTTAAGATTTTATTTATTTATTTGATAGAGAAAGGGTGATCACAAGTAGGCAGAGAGGCGGGCAGAGAGAGAGGGGAGAAGTAGGCTCCCAGCTGAGCAGGGAGCCCGATGCGGGGCTCGATCCCAGGACCCTGGGATCATGACCTGAGCCGAAGGCAGAGGCTTAACCCACTGAGCCACCCAGGTGCCCCAGTTTCCTCATCTTTAAAATGGTGCTAGGGCAGGCGGAAAAGGATTGGAATAGATCATATCCAAATTCCTGGCAAATACGGAAATTGCATGATCTTACGAGTCCATTAACAGTCCTCATTTAACTCCATGGAGAACACAATTTTAACTCCAAAGCTAACGTAACTGCCATGCAAAGGATGTATTTTCAATACGAATAACCAGAAGTGATTACTTGGTACATACAAATCCTGTTCTCACAAAGGTAAGGGAAGCTGTATGGCTTTTGTCTAGAAAATTCAGTTCAATCTAATTGATGATAGGGCCAGACAATCAAGTCTTAAGAACAGAATTAATATTTTCACCCATTTTTGTGTGATTTATTCAGATGATTGTTCAAATTTCTACTTCCTTTTGCCAGGATGTCTAAATATTCTCTCTGTATTTATCTCTGTAAGGCTTTGAGGGTGAAATTGAGTGGTTTTTGTTTTGTTTTGGTCTATTTATTTAAACTCTTGCAGTCAACAAAGGAGTACATAAAATATTTTCCCCCAAAACAATATCTTTTCCTAAGGTAAAGTAATTATAAATATGGTAAACCAGGAGGCCATGACATTTGGCTGTCTTTACATGAACCACATTTCTACCAACTCTGGTTCTTAAGTACAAAACTATGTCTTCCTAACACCCCTTCCATTTGTGCCCAAAGCTCAGTACATTAGCAGGACAGGACTATCTTGAGTCAGCTTTGTGCCTGATGCTAAAATAAGAATGGGGAGAGGGAGCCCCACCTGGAGTAAATTTGGAGTTTTGTTCGATGCAATAATTTTTATCACAAAAACATCATACTCCTTCCAAATCCATTTGTAGCATGACCTTGAAAGGTGTGCAATCTCTGGTGAACTTGATAGGAACCGCTTTAGAGCAGGAAGACCCTAATTTCTTCCAAATGCATCTTTCTCCGAATGAAACAGTAAGGGTTGGGGGGGCGACTGTGAATACGTGTTAATGCGTTTTAACTGCTGAAAGTGTTTTAGCTCTAAAAGATACTAGAGTATGTAAAGGCCCAAAATATTCCGCTGTGCATATTTCCGTGATACCTTAATAATCCGTAAGGTAAGCACATTCAACTAAATGCTGAGCCGGTCGGTTCAGAGCTTTGCAGGCTTTCCCAGGACATCAAAATGTGCCCAAAGGAAGCTAAGCATATTTTTGGAAACTGTAATTAGAATTGCCTTGTTGCATATAATAGAAAATGCCAAAATAGAGGTGACAAAGAAGGAAAGAAAGGAAAGGAGGAAAGGTGGGAGGGAGGGAAAAAAAGGAAAAGGAAGGAGTAGAAAGGAGGTGGGACAGGAGGAGGTAAACAAGGAAAGGAGGAAGGAGAGGAGAGGAAAGAGGGAGGAAGGGAAGGAAAGGAAATGGGGAAGAAAACAAGGAAGAGAGGACGCGAGAGAGGATGGGAGGAAGTTCATTTCCTTCTCATGTAAAAATAAAGGTCGGCTGCCCGGGACTGGTAGAGTGACTCCAAGTTGTCCTCCGCCTCCTGTCTTTCTGCTCTACCAGCCCTTGAGTTCATCCTCAAGGTCAGCTCATGGTTCAGGACAGCTGCTACAACCTGAGTTATTACGGCTCAGTTGCTGCACTAACAAGGACAGACTAACAGAAGGACGACAGGGTTTCCTCCTAGCTGAGGCACCTCCCTTTAAGCAGCTTTCCCAGAATCCCACAGAGCCCTTCTGCAATTTGGCCAGAGCACCGTCACGTGACCACACTTTGCTACAGGGGAGGCTGGGCACTATCTCTAAGTCTGGGTGCAAAGAGACCTGACTAAAGTTCTCTTTGGTGGGGGGGGGGGGGAGTAGACACCGGAATAGACAAGAAGCAGCCTCTGCGACAGGAATGCTTAAATGACGAGGGTGTGAAATACTTTTCGAGGACTATTCCAAGAACACATTTTTTTTTTTCCTCAGAAGGGGGGTGAGATTTGCGGTTGAAGGCTAGCCCTAATGCCAAATGTGGAACACGGGTAGCGATGGATAGAGTGCTAAAAGTCTCAGGGGCTGGACCTCACTGGAGTCTGGCACAAACCAACTTCCACACCATAAAAGAAATTGTACATCTGTTGCCAGTTCTTTCAGCTGGCTGGAGACATTACAGGGGTGAAAATTGAGGTGTGGCAGCACTAGACACCCCCAGAGCCGGTTGGCATCTGCGCTACACACAGGAAACAGCACAGAAGAGCAACAGGGACTTGGGGCTTCGACATCACACAGACCTGGTTTGGAACGGGAAGTCTGCCTTACTCCTTAACCCTTTGTCCTGGGCTTCTTTGCCTCCAAAATGAGGGAAGAATTATGCCTCATACGGTCACCTATGATATTAAAGTACACAAAGCACATATGTTCAGTAAATAGTAGCTATTAGGACTATATAATGCATATTTGAAAGCTATTTGGAACAAGATAAGGAACCAAACGGCACAGAGATACAGAGGGTGGTGGTTCACTTACTAAGTATGTCTCAACTTTTTCCTACCTATTCTCCTGCATTCTTACCTTCTGTTTCTAGCCCAGGTTTTTCATTCTCCCTTACCACAACTTAGGGCTCTCAATTCTAAATAATACCATATAGACTCCTAATTTATGAAAAGTGTATGCTCTAAGAGTCGTAGTTACAAGAAGAAGAAGAGCGTCATGATAAAAATCTTGAACCTGAAACTCCCGCACCAACATTTGGTCTAAGGTCCTTAATTTCTTCAGGATTCAGTTTTCTCATCTGTAAATTGGAAATAATTCCTCTCTCACAAGTTGTGCCTGTCGAGCACTGAGGTCAATGTTTGGCACATGGTACACAATGAATGGTGGTGATTGTTCTGCTGTGAGGAGGAAGGATGAGAGGGAAGAGAAGTCACACTCCCTGGGCTTCCTCTAAGCCAGGCACTTGGCTTTATACTGAAATTTTATATGGCTTTTCCTCCTTCCACTGATCCTACAAGTTATGAACCTTTCTTTTTTTTTTAAGATTTTATTTATTTATTAGAGAGAGAGAGAGAGAGAGAGCATGTGCAAGAGAGTGCACATGTAGACAGAACAGCAGGCAGAGGGAGAGAGAGAGAAACAGACTCCCTGCTGAGCGGAGAGCCCGATGCGGGTCTCGATCCCAGGACCCAGGGATCATGACCTGAGCTGAAGACAGACACTTCACTGACTGAGCCACCCAGGTGCCTGGAGTTAAGAACCTTTCTATACAGAGGAGGAAACCGATGCTTGGAATCACAAAAGCACTTGCCAAAGAGAGAACAAATCAATCACAGCAACACTATTTGGTCCCCGGTCTGTGTTTCCGAAGGTCATGCTCTTTCTACTCATTCACCAGAAGGAAGCTGGCATTCCAGTTTCTAATTCAACCTCTTGATACACCAAAGAGGCAGAGCAAAATTTAGGACAAAGGCTATAATGATTACTTTCAGCACTAAACTGACCTCAAGAGAATGTTTTCCACTTTTGACATAAAGAAGTCCCTTTTAAATATGGGGTGTATCATCCAATTTATTTTTTCTATCATCCAATTTATTTTCAATGTTAAAAGGGTTCAAATGCAATGGAATTTTAGAAAACCTACTGCCAGTGTAGTTATTAAATTTTAATTTAAATGTTATTTTTATTGTGCCCCAAACTAAAGTTTCCTTTGGATGACTCTCATTCAAATATTATACGTGGTCCTGAAATAGTTAAGTTAAGATGAACATTATTTTTTTAATGAAACCTCTCATGTAAGAAATATGTGTATTTATAGATCTTCTGGTAATTCTCTACATTAATTCCTTGACCTCAAACTGACCAGAGAAGGTCAACAATTCCTGTAATGTCCCTGAGTGGTATATTTTCATCTCTAACTTAGCTGAAAAGTATATAAAAGCACAGGCAGTCCAAAAGCACCCATACAGCTATACAGCTAAGTGACCCCAAAATGCAAGTTAATCCCTCCAAGGTCAATTGTAATTTATGTTCAATTAACTGGCTCAAAAAACCTGTTTTAGACAGAAGCCAGAAATTAGGAAACCCATTGCTTCACTTTCTAGTGGGGAGCATTTCTGGAAAAACCACCATGGGGAATCCAAAATGAAAGGCTCTCAGCAGGGTTTTCTTATAACTGAGCACACCTAAGTCTCCTCCATACTCCTCATCCCTGGACACAGACTCTGTCCAGGGACATGCTAGAACCCGGGAGGATCTGGATGGAAAGTCTATTGTTCCTGCGCTTGGCAAGTGAACGGAATCGCCAAGCTCAGTGTCCATTCCACCACAGAAGGCACCAGGTTAAGCCTCCTCTAGGACACCTGAGAAAGACACAGAAGGTAGTGGGAGGAGCTCCCACAGGCCACACCTGAGAAATCTGAACATCAAAAGACATAACACAGTAACGAAGGCAAACCCATTAAATAAGAATCTGTAAATCCATATTGATAGAAACAAATAAAGGAATAAATAAATAAAGGAGAGAAAAGAAAAAGCCCTTCCTCTGAATACAATGCCAGCTAATACTTTGGGGGCACCTACATTAAGCCACAGACTCTTGATCTCAGCTCAGATCATGATCTCAGGGTTGTGGGATTGAGAAGCCAGCCTGCTTAAGATTCTCTCTCCCCCCCTCTCCCTTTCTCTCTGCCCCCTGCCCCTCCCCACCACAGCTCACAGGAACAAGTGTATGTTCTCTCTCTATTAAAAAAAAAAAAAGAATGCCAACTAATGTATTAAATGATGGAATTAGAAGATCATCAATGGATGTGAAACCAATGAATAAATGTTTGATAAGGCACAGGATATTACATAATAACCTCCAGCTATCTCCCACTTGGCAGACAACACCTTGATCAAGGGAGCAAAGTTCACATCACCACTGCTGGGGCAGACTTTGGGGGCAGCTGATGGACAGAGGGCACTCCATACCATCTGCTGTGCTCCCACCAAAAACACACAACCTGAAGCCAAGATTCAAGAAACAGCAGTCAAACCTCAACTAAGGGACATTCCACAAGATAACAGGTCCGTACTCTTCAGAAATGTAAAGGTCAGGAAAGACCAAAGTACCGTTTGTTCTAGATTTAAGGAGACTAAAGAGAGATGACAAGTGAGACATCATGTATGCTCCTGGATCTGATTCTAGGTCAGAAAAAATGACATAAAGGATATCATTGTAGCAATTGATGAAATTTGAATATGGACTGTGGATTAGAGAATAGTAGAGCAGCTATGTTAAATCCTGATTTTAGTAATTATCCCATTATGTAGAAACAGAAAAAATGTCCTACAGCATGGCTTGAATCAGAAGTCCTAGGAATCTGACAAGCTTTCAGAAAGGCAGCCATAGGGGAAGGAGAATTTCTCACCACGCTTTGAGAGGACACATTCCCATACACTGCATGTAACTTGACATTAGGTTCTAGAAGATTTCCACCAGAGGTAGCATTTATATCATGTTTCAGAAGTTAAATCTTGGGGAAATACCTAGGGAAAAAAATCACTGCCTAATGTAAGACTGAAAGCAAAAGTCGACATCAAACTTCAGCAGACACCCCCCGAAACACAGTGAAACCGGGAGTCCAGCCACAAACCCTCATCACCGGAGGAATCTTCCCACTGACCGTGATCTTCCTCCTAGAGGCAGCCCAGGAGCCACTTCATTTACAATGGGAAAAGCAACCTGAAAGGGCCATTAAGTGAAACCATTTAGTGGCAACTGCAGTTATAATAAGATTCAAGTCTATTGTATCTTGTGTTTTAAAAAGCACCACAAGGACATTCATTATTTAATTTTATGCTCACAAGCACCTGCGAGGCAGGCTTGAAACCTAGCATTCGTCCCTATCTCATGAGTGAATAAATGGATGCTTACCATGACTGACTTCAGCAAAGTCACATAATAAGTAAGAGAGGGAGCTAGGATTCGTTCCTGAAGTTTCCCAGCTCCCAATCCCCAGTGTTATTCCCAAGAGCAATGACAGGAAAATTCACGAGAGATAAACCCTTCATGAACATTTCCCCTGCTTCTAGAGGGTTCGGTAACTCACCGGCCATTGTCTCTAAAGCAGACGTGACAATCAGGGCAGATTATTCTAAGTCAACTGTTACTGATATATCCACAAAACAAAGCCAGAGCTGTTCTTGGTCTTCTGCAACATTTCTGGCAGAATCTGATATCAACACGTTATTCACAGAGACATACAACTTGATGCCAGGGAGAGTCTCTTGTCAACATTGTGTGCCTAGGAGAATTTTAGACAATCATTTTTAATTAAAAGTGCCAAACATCAGAATCAATCTGAGATACTCTAAATACTAAGGAGAATTAACCAGATAGGATGACTGGCCTACATTTCACGGGAATGAAGGGAGGGAAAACCATTAACTTAACCTTTGTGTTCAGAGGCAGGCCTATTTCCTATTAAACATAATGAAAACACGGTCTACAAACCTCATAACCAAACTTTATAAAAAAGGCAGCACTGTCATTTGAAATGTAGTGTATTTTAAGAATGATTCCAATAGAGTTCATGCAGGTTCGAACATACAAGGAGGTGAATGAAGTTGAGACACGGCCCAGAGCAGAGAAGAGGGATGAGGTCACTTCCCACGATAAACTTAGCAAAAGTGTTTGATAAATTTGATGAATAAATAAAATGGAAGTAAATGCAGGATTTTCTTAGCAGACCTCTCCTATGTTTGTTTTTATATTTTAAAAAAAAATTGATGTGTCTACTCTTTCTCAAACAGTTGAGAGATCTAAAGGAATTCTCTCTGTTTTCATTTGCTAGGGCTGCCGAAACAAAACGCCACAGACTGGGTAGAGGTGAGAAGTAGATGCAGAAATTTATTCTCTCACAGTTCTCGTGGCTTAAAGTCCAAAATCAAGCTATTGGTGGATTTGATTTCTTCTGAGTCCACTCTCCTTGGCTTGTAGATGGCCGCCTTGCTCTTGGGTCTTCACACGGTCCTTCTTCTCTGATGTCTCCGAATTTCTGTGTCCGAATTTCTTCTTCTTTTAAGGATGTCAGTCATATTGGGTTCAGACCCATCCCTGTGGCCTCATTTAACCTTAATTGTCTCAGTATAGGCCTCATTCCCAAGTACAGTCACACTCTGAGATACTAGGAGTTAAGGGTTTTGACATATGGATGTGGGAGAAGGAGGGGGACACAATTCAACCCATAACACCCCCATTGCCCGAAGGGGAGGTTTTGATCCAAGCTGCATCAAACTTCAGATGAAATTTGAGTGGCTTCCCCAAACCAAGCTGAGTTTCAGATTTTCACCAAACCCATGTCATCTGAGTTCCCCTTGTACCTTGTTTCTGTCCCCTACTGTAAGTTTAGAGGCAGTGGTTTGCTCTAATTATAGAGCAAAAATTAGAGAAAGCACCTCTTTACCTACTTGGGAGCTATCTCATTTCATTTGGTTCAGAAAGAAAAGGCAATCCCCCAGACACTTCCTTGAATCTGCTTTTGGGAACTCATTGCCCAGTTTGCCCTTTACCAACTAGACAATCATATATTTACCTTTGTCTTTGTTTTTGTAACCAACAAGTCCAAGAGCTACCAGGTATAAAAGCATATAATTTAGCCCATGAAAGACAAAATATTCCCATGGCATGCCTTGCGCAGAGCATGTGGACAGAGCCTGCAACTAAACAGCACAGGTTGATGCTGGATTATGACCTTCAGCTCCTTCGTATCTCAAGACACTACTTAATGACTGCAGTCGAAGTTACTGCTTTAGATGATGACGTTTTATCTGTCTTTCAGAGGTGCCTCAAGATATTGTGGAATGTTGTCACTCCGCCATTCGTCAATTATGTAAAAAGAAAGAAAGAGTGACACGGTACATCACTGACAACAACACTTTCTACCTAACAGGTGATGCTCTCTGGCAACCTTGCCACTGAGTTTCACTGTTTTTCTGCCCCCAGAATGAGACCCCTGATACTACGTACCTAGGACTGCAAAAAAAGTCCTCCCAACACACCTCTGGCTGAACTAACACACTCTGTCCTAGAGAGACAACTCAAAATTCTTTAGCATTGCAGATGAACATCACACAGCCATGTACAAGAGACTGCCCCTTGGTCTCTGGTTCCACTTGAGTCTTTGATGCCTGGCAGCAAGCTTTACACTTCTGGTCAGTCCCCTCTCCCATTTTCCACCATGATGTTAATATTTAACCTTCCCCTCAAGTCCCTTCCTTTCCCCTTCCCTGAGAGTGACCAGACTTCCTGGTTTGTCCAGGACAGACGGGGCTCCCTGGGCAGGATGTGGGACGTTCTGTGCAGAAACCTGATTACTCTCCTATCTCTTCACTCTTCATCTAATGACACTGTGACTCATATCTCCAAAATGAAAAGTAAGAAAAATAAATAAATAAATAAATGAAAGTAAAAATACAAGAATTTTTTAAAAGGAGGGCACCTAGGTGGCTCAGTGGGTTAAGCCTCTACCTTCCGCCCAGGTCATGGTCTCAGGGTCTTGGGATCAAGCCCCACATCAAGCTCTCTGCTCAGCGGGGAGCCTGCTTCCCCCTTTCTCTCTGCCTGCCTCTCTGCCTACTTGTGATCTCTCTCTCTGTCAAATAAATAAATAAAATCTAATTTTAAAAAAAAAGAAAATAAGGGCTATCAGGTGTGAGCCGCCTCGCTGCCTACTACCATCATTTACCTGGACCCAACTTCTGTACCCACCACTGGCCTTCAGTCTTGGAGGCTAGGATATCCCACTGCTGATTCGCAGCCCAATTCCCCACCTTTATGATGTCTCTCCCCATTGTTTAACACCTCTTTCTTGCAATTTCAACATTTCCTCGCCTTTCCCCTCATTATACAAATAAGTACAAGTCCTTCCCATTTTTAAAATCACATATCCTTCCCCCCATCATGTTCCCCTTATCGACAACCCTATTCCTTACCCTTCTCCCACCTTCGTAACCTTTTTTTAAACTGAAGTATAATTGACATACAATATTATGTTAGTTTCAGGGGCACAACATAATGATTTGATATGTGTATGCATTGTGAAATGATCACGACAATAAATCTAGTTAACGTTCATCACCACACACAGTTACAGAACCCAAGAGTATTAACTAGTCACCACCATGCTGTACATTATGTTCCTGTGACTTACACATTTTATTCCAGATATAAAGATCTAGAAGTTTGTTCCCTATAACTCCCTTCACCCATTTTGCAAATCCCCAAACCCTTGCCTCTGGCAATGACAATCAGTGCTCTGTAGCAGTGAGTTTGGGGTTTTGTTTTGTTTTTTGTTGTTGTTGTTGTTTTTAGATTTCACATGTAAGTGAGGTCATACAATATTTGCCTTTCTCTGTCTGACTTATTTCACTTAGCATTATACCTGCCCATGTGGTTGCAAATGGTGGGATTCCATTCTTTTTTATGGCTGAGTAATATTCTATTGTAGACATCTTTATCCATTCGTCCATCTCCGGAAACTCGGGTTGCTTCTAGGTCTTGGCTATTGAAATAAGGCTGCAGTGAACAGGTTGGGGATGCAAGTATCCTTTTGAGTTAGTGTTTTTATTTTCTTCGGATGAATATCCAGAAGTGAAACTGCTGGATCCTACGGTAATTCTATTCTTAACTTTTTGAGAAATCTCCACACCCTTTTCCCTTGTGGCCACACCAATTTACTTCCCCATAAATAGTGCGCAAGGGTTCCCCTTGCTCTGCATCCTCACTAACACTTGTTATTTCTAGTCTTTTTGAGACTAGCCATTCTAACAGGTGTGAGTTGATACCTCATTGTGACCATAAACTTTTGTACCTGATTCTGAATCTACTACTCTACTCTACTCTAGCAGCTCCTCCCAAATTTTTATCTCCAGACCCCGCTACTAAAAATACAGACCCAGGTCTTCATCTTCCTAAGAAGTGACTCTACCTTGATAACCCATAAAGTATCTTAAACACATAATGCCTAAAGCAATGTTTTCATCTCTCTTTCTAATATGTCCCTCGTTCTAAATTTACTGTCCCAGCAAATGAAACCACAATCTGCCTCACCTTCCAGACCACAAATCATGTCATTGTTTTCATCTTCTCTTTTTGCCTCACCCCCTTCCATCCACACCAGCCTCCTGTCTCCTGAGTGCCTTGTCTTATGCTCCACTCTTGCCCTTGGTCTCCACCATCCCCACAACAGCCTCCTGGCTGGTCTCTTACCCCCTAATCTTCTCCCACCTGCTTCACACGGTCACTCATGAAGTTGACATATGCGAGGTCACAGACCAAGCTATTCCTATGATGTGGGAGTAGAGAAAAGCTTGGAGTTAGCCCTCTGAACACTGAAGTGGTCACAAGAACGTGTCCTTGGAGTTGGTGAACGATTTCTAACATGTTCGTGAAAATGACTGGATGGATGTCCCCCTCTGGTTTCGTGGCTGACTGATGTAACAGTATATATTAACTGAAGGTAGTCAGGGAGGCTTCCTGTGTTTCTTTATAGGAGAGCCACTTGCTGATAGGCAGTGCCGCACCTGTATGGAGACCTAACTATGCCTTTATTTCCATAGCGTTAGCCCTAGAATCCGTATTACCCTGGCCTCTGGGGCTTAATGGTTGCCAACAAGTTGAGCTGTTATAGATGCCACTGGTTATTTCACGCAGTTAACTGTTACGATTTTCAACTCATGGCCTACAATGTCCTCCTCCCGCCCCTTTACTGCAGACACACTGGCCAACTTGCCATTTTCTACGTAACCCATTTCTCTCCCAACTTAATGCCCTTATCTGGAACATCTTTCTTCTCCTTCAACAGTCCCAAACAAAAAAAAAAAAAAACCCAGAAATTAACAATAGTGCTCTTCCTTTGGAAAAATAAAATAAGAAGACCACTGGAGCATAACATCTGCCTGGAAGCTGTGTTGCTCCTGGATCTGCTTGCCTTCAAAGCCATTCCTTGCTCTGCTCTCTATGGCAGGATGGAGACCTTGATCTTGCATTTCCCAGGATCTTTGTCAGATGGTTTCTTGCTGGCTTTAGCCAAAAGGAGGTACTGATGACAGATTCAAGAGTGAAAGAAAAGACTCCAGAATTATTTCTCCCTCTCTTATTTCCCCCATAGCTCCAGCCCTGCTAGGCATGCCTGCCCTAGTTATATCTTCTACCGGGCAACCCTGGACTCTGGTAATTCACCTGTTCCCTCTGTCCCTCTAGTCAACGTGGGACAACAGCTTCTTGTGACTGCTCAGTTTTCGGTCCCTCATTGCCACCTGGTTGCCTTCACAGCCTCTTCTATCCCCTGGGTAGCCAATTCCCTGCATTAAATTCTTTCCCTTGTACATACTCAGAGTGGCTTCTGTTTTCTTGACTGAACTCAGATATGAAAACATGTCCTGATCTCTACTTCTCCTTACCTTGGCCTGTCACAATGGCTATTGGGGGCTCCCTTTTCCCAGGGTGTTGGTTTAACTTTTGTGTTCCCCCAGCACCTGTGTGTACTACTAGGGGTTGGGACTGTGACTTCCCTATCAGCTCCATGGTTCAATGAACTTTTGAGGGCAGAGACAATGTCCTTTTAATCCCAGTGCCCCCAGTGTCCTGCTCACCGCTCTGGGTATATTAGGTGCTCAAGATTTTATATATATATATCACACACACACACACACACACACACACACACTTTATCATCCCTAAAAAGGATTTGCTGTATTATGCTAGAAATACATGATGAAGTAAGGCAAGATCCTGACCAGAATACCACAGAATTTAAAAGAAAACTAGTATATCTGTGGATTCATTGTTTTCACAAAAGGGGAAGTCTCTAGTAGTTGGGCTACACCCTTCTCTTTGGAGTCTGACATGCTGTTTTCTGTCTACTAGGTCACAATCTAATCATTGATGGACAAGTCACCTTTTATTTCTGAGAAGCGACTTAATCAATAGACGTATTAATTCCTCTCAGCGAGTTCTTTGGAACAATAAGGGCCTGTCATTTTACCTCTGGTGGCCAGACAGGGGAAACCAAAGGAAAGCATCTCAGAATTCTAAGAGGCCCTCAGAACTTTGAGAAGAGAGAAATAACTCTTATGAGTCAGGACTCCTCTGGAGAAAAATCTGGGGCTCTTTGAGAGACAGGCTTTATTGCTGTATTCAATAGAATGTAAAGCAATTCCTTACCACACTATACAATGTAGAGTGATCTACAAGACAGAAATATATTAATATCATTTAGAGATTAGGGAAAAAAATCCATCGAAGATAAATTATATCATGGTAAAGTGGTAAAGTCAGGATTACTAAACAGAGTGCCAGGAAGTGTGGTCACAGAGCCTTGGTACCACCCCCCACCTTCACCCCAGCCACCACTAAGTCTTTCTACTAGAGAACCCTTTTCAACCTGGCCATAGGTAGGAAACAACAGTATTTTTCTAGACTATATTGTTTATGGACATCTTGATGGTAGCATACCATAAAGTCCTCAACCATTAAAATTTAACATAAAGTTTATATAAATATCTTTACTACAAAGGAACCAGAAAGAGGCTTCTAATCACCTCCTTAAGATTATGGAGGGAAGTACAAAAAAATATTTCATTCATCCTTGATTAGAACAGTGTATTTCGTATTATAAGATGTACCTAGAGTTGACTTCCTGCTCTGGTGTGGATCATGGTAGTGGCTGTCTTGGCAAGGTATGGCCCATGTGTCGTATGAAATACCACAAGTGCCAGTTGCAACTAAGTCACTATTGTCTTTCTGTAATGAACTCATTTTCTTTTTTTTTCCATTTTTTAAATTTATTTCTTTTCAGCATAACAGAATTCATTGTTTAATGAACTCATTTTCAACAGCTAAGTGTCCTAAAGTGAATCTAAGTGTGCCTGGTATCTGGAGGTCAATTATTGCATGGTCTTAGACACGGGATCACATTACTACTAACCATTGCTTTGGGTTTTTGTTTTTAATAATGTTAGTCTATTAGAATAAAGAAATGTAGTATAGCAGACACTGAGTTAGACATCGTGACACAATGACAGATCTAAATTGCCACAATTTACACAAACTCCACAAAATGACCCTGACCCTGAATCAAACAGAGCATTTTATATATAATTTCCAGCAAACTCCAGACTTGCTTGGGAGGAATTCTACTTGAAACAAGTAAATATGACTTAAATATTTTTTGCTATGCTGAGATTCCACTCCTTGTAATGATTCTTACAGCCAATTCCCACTTTTTTGTGGTGAGGGGAATGGATATTGAACTAGCTCATACTCTAAGTTTTTGCAGATAACTTCCAGAAAATGTATCTTACTTCAAACAAGCTTCTACAGTCATATCCTTGGATTTTTACATTCCTATCTTGGTACTATTCTTCAAAGATGTTTCCTTCTAACATGAAAATTTGGTTAATTTCTAAATTCTTCATGTGACAACAAAATGGGCTTTTCCAAAGATAAAAAAGCATCTTGATGGAAAACAATATATTAAAATAGTACATTGCTACATATATAAACAATATGTCTATTAAACTAAAATGTCATATATTTTGCTGAAGTTTACAAAATAATTCATCAGTTCCTTTAAAAGCCTTACTTTTTCCTTTACTGAACACTGCTTCATTAAGGGCAAACATTATTTAAAAATGACAAACATGAGTTGAACTACAGAAATAGTTTTTGAATGTAGTATATTGGAAAAGATTTTTAAAGTAGTCTCTTTATTTTAATCTAAGGGTGAATAAGTACATTTCTCTGTGGCAAAATCAGAAAAACTAAAAAATAATATCATCCCTCACACAAAGCACTTAACATTCCTTGGCATTAATTCTTATTGTCTAGGCACCAAAAGTTGATTTAAAATACACAAATTATTTAAGTTTTTAAACTTTCCATATGGAATCCTAAAAGGACATTTTTTTTTCCCCTACCAGGAGTACTTAGATGAATCAAGCGGAATGATTTTAAAAATTAACTTTTTAAAACTTGATAGTTACAGATGTTCTAATCTTTGGAAACCATTATGTGTTCATTTTCCTTTCAGCATTAATTACACATAATGACCTCCACCTATCAGATACTCTGGAAGAAAACTACATTTGTTTACATTTTCCAATGCTTTTAAAAGTAAAACTAGTTTTCATTATTATCAATAAGGACAGACTTTCTAATTGTTAAAATTTCGGTATTTTTGAAGACTTGTCTTTGGCTATTCTCACTGGAAAGTTCTATCATGAATAAAACTGTTACATAAATTCCCTGAATAATAGCTTAATTACTTATAAACTCTGGAAACAATTAGTTTATCATCCTTTGAAGTGAGTAAGACAGCTTGCCAGGCTGAGAGCAAAACGCTTGTCACTTGTTCATGTAATGAGCTTAGTTTCTTTTTGTTATTTTAGATTATTTGGAAAAGGAAACTCAGTGGAATACACTTTAATGTTCAAAAGATTAAAAGTTGAATCATTCACTTTATAAATGGCCTCTGCAATAACACTTAATAAAGTACAGAAAGGAATATTGACGGCTCTGAAGATTATAATTTATGTGCTTATGGAAATCATTGAAACAGATATTCCGGTTCAAAGATAAAGTTGTGCTTGAATGACACCAATATTGTAAAAGATTGACGAGGACTGTCCTCCTTCTCAGCCTTATAATATCATCTCTCATACAAACCACCAAATTACAGAAACAGCTTCTTCTCTTCCATCTCGAAGACTACTCTCTGCTGTCCCTCCTCACTCCTGCCGGCCCCACACACACTTTACGCTGCCTGTAGGCCTGGCTCTCCCCCTACCCACCCAGACCCGCACACCTTTTCTGTCTCAGCCCCAACCACCACCCTTCCGGCTTCCTCTGAGCCTCTCTTTTTGTCGTCGCAGTTCCCTGTCATGTGTCCCCCCTCCCCCCCACCAAACACAGATCAAAGGAAGTTCTTAATATTGTGGTTATTGTGAGGTTGAAACACTATATGTCTGAATATTAGCCCCAAAATGAGACAGAAAAATGTCTATCAGAAGATGCTGACTTCGTGTTGGCAGGCTCTCGGGGTCTGCCTGAGTTGTTGCAGAGCGCAGGTGGGGCGGGAGAAGCTCTCAGAGGCCACCTTCTTAGAGGCCAGCCCGGTGACTGTTCCTGCAGCCATTGCGTCAGAGAGAGCCAACACCTGAGGCCACCCGCTCCCTTCTGACCTTGGCGGTCCACGAGCGAGGTCACCGGTAATTCCATCACCTGACTGTACGATTGTTTGCCCGCTCAAGGGAGAGAAACTGAGGGCCAAGAAAGGCGGACAAATCCCAAGAGCCAGGAGGCTCCCCTTGGGATCTCTCCAGCCGGTGAGGACCCATACCAGATCCGGGACAGCAAACTTTCGCACCATTTTGCAGATTTCAAAATGATATTAACATGCTTCCTAGACTGTCCCCCTCCTGTAAATCATAATTACAAACTCACCCTTCCCTTTGTCGGCAGGAATCTCTTTAAGCAGTCCCAGCAAGTCAGCCTACTTTGGGGATGTATTTTGCATTTTTCATTGCCCCTCATCCCTCCCCAGACCTATATGTCAAGGAATAGGGAGTTGAGACATGACACATTAATGTTTTTATCAGGGGACGCTCTCTGCTCCCACAGAAAGGGAGGGAGATCCGCAGGAGAGCTCTGCGGGGAAGGAGAGGAAAGGAATCACTCCGCAGCTCCTGTGGAAATTCATATTCCGTGTATGTTCCTCTCTCACCTGAAATAAATCCTGCAGGGCCTACCCACACAAACCCAGCAGCAGTTATATATTTACATGTCATGCTTATAATATGGTAGAAAGCAAGACGGATCTTCGAGGAGGGGAGGAGATGAGGCTCACCTTTCAGATTCGCTCTCTTAAATAAAAAAGAATTGTCCAGCTGGGCGCCTAAGAATTTATCTTGAGTTTGTGGTCATTATCTCTATTATATAGCCCTGGCAATAAATAAATCGGGTGGTTACTACCCAACAATAAAACTGTAGTGTATGGGACACCTTACTATTACTTTCTTAATAATCTGCCGTTTCTTTCACTTTAAATCTTCCCAGTCTTGTCTTCGCACTTGTCTACAAGGATCTATCTTCCCCCCTTGAGGTACCAGAGCCCTCGGTTCATTTTTATATTTTGTGAACACAATAAGTTTTCCTGTCTAGACTTTCTGTTTTTCCTCCTATTTCTAGGCTGCCTAATCTGCTCCAAGACAAAGGGTCGGCCCGGATCAAATGTCTTCCCCTACCCCCTCTATTTTAACCGCCCCGTGCGTCCACGTTAATAAAGAACGCCCCCCGCCCCTTGAGGCAGCCACCCATAGAGTCTCTAGGAGGGAGGGAGCAGCGCAAACTGCGGTGACAGGGTCCGGAGGAGATGGTCTGTGCCCCTGCCCTGGACACGCCCTTGGGTGCGCCCAGAGTCCCAGGGCCCAGTTGGAGAGCCTGGGCCAGTTCTACCCCGTAGAGTCCTCACCCTATTTCCTGCTGGTGTGTGTGCCCACTCGGGGATTTCGGGGGCGGGGGTCCCATCCCTCGGACTTCTCCCGGCTCGCCCTCCACCCAGGCACCGAGCTTTACAAACGGAGGCGAGCGCCCGCAGCCTAGACCCGCCTGAGAAGTCGGTCTTCGCTCAGCGGCTGGCTCCATGCGTCTGCGGGAGTTAAGACCCCACCGAAAGGGGGTCGGCCCGGGGAGCAGACCCCCAGGTGGCGGAGTGAGAGGCGCTCCTTTTGGGTTCCCAGTCGCGCGAGCTGCTAGGAGCTGCGCGCACGCCCACCCGACCTCCGCTCTCGCACCTGGGACCTGCCTCCTCCGAGCGCTAGTTAGGTACCCGGCTCCCACCCCAGCCCCTACCCTAGCCGGGCGGGAGGCGCTCGCTGTTTGGGGACAGAGCCTTCCAGAGCCCCAGGGGCCCTCAGTCCCGCTGGGAGAATGAGCGCAGCCTACGTCCGGCCGGCGCCTTCCCAAAGTACCGCCACACTTGCTTTCACGCCCGCTCGAAAAGTGACGCGTACAGGCAAAGCGGCCAGCAAATGACCGTCTTATCCGCGGAGTTGGGGAAATCGGGGGGGGGGGGGGGTGGGGAGGGGCAGGGGGAGGGGATGTAGGGGAGGTTTGGGGGGAAAAGGGGCAAAGGTGCCGGGGTAAGCCGGGGAAAGAAAACAAACAGACCTGCGTCGCTTCCCCTTTTGTCTTTACACTGCCTGTCTCAAGAAATCAACTTAACCAAGCAAGCCCCCACCAGGCTTGTTTTTGTTTGTGTGACTCAGATCACAGATAGAACCCCGGACCGAATCTCTGAGTGTGTGTGAGAGAGAGTGGAGCCATGGCCAGGCTACTGATGGCGAGGGGACGATGAACTTCTCACCTTTCTTTACTCACTAACAACAGCACGTTCTTGACAAAACCCACGCCGCCGAATGTGTGTAGTTCGCTGTTAATTGCGTTTTGTTGGGATGATCTTTTACGACTCGAAAACAAGCGGCTGGGAAAATATTCACGTTTGGGACAGAAAACATTTTTTATTTATATCTCTGACATTTAAAAGAGCAGAATTAATTTGTCCTGTCTACATTAGCATTGAGAGAAAGTTTCAGAAATCCACCCGGGGGAAGGGCAGGGGAGAGAAAAAAAGAAAAAAGAAAGCGAAGAAAAGAAAGGAAAAAAGAAAAGCTAGGCTTGGTTTTTCTTATTTCAGATCTGTAATCAATCATTGAAATAGGAGGCAGCAAAATTGTAAAGATTCGATAGATTAAAATGCAAATGAAAGGTAGAAAAAGAAACATTAACATGGCGATCAAAGATTTAATAACCGTAAATCAGGTTTTTTTTCTGTTGCAGCTGCAGTTTGTGTGTGTGTTTATGTTTTAATCATGTTCGTTCCATAAATAAATAATTTCTGAAACGAGACTAATTTTTCATTATTTTAACCGTGGGCTATAACACTAAATATTAAAAATAGAAAACGTACACGATGCCAGATCCCCAACCAAATAAGAGAAAGACTTGTGTTGATTGGTTAAAATCAAGGGGTTTCATTTGTGTGTTCTGAAAAAGAGTATTATGCTAAAAAATTCTATCTCAACTGACAAAGCCCAAAGTTTTATCTTCCCTTTAATATTTTATGTTAACGACAAGATACCATTTATATTAAATATATGCACCACTGCATATCCATTTCACTTTGAGCACTTTCAAAGAACGAAAGTGCCAAAATATTTAAATAATACAAAACATATATTTTTTTAAAGTGATTTGACAGAATTCCTGGAAAATACTACTTTTTAGGAGAACCTTCTAGAGAAAAATTAAGTGATAGTTCGACACAACTGAAACTACTCTTTGCTTTATCATTAAAGTCATTTTTCCAAATGGAAATATTTCAGCCTTGTGTTATTGTTATCATTCGATTTAAGGTTTTAGGTCAAGATGTCAAATTATAAGAACACACTCTATTTTATTAACTACTCATCTTCTCACATGGTGAAGGCTTTTCATTTAGATCTTTTTATTTAAAATGTTGATTTATATTGCTGATTTTAAAATGATTTCTAGAACTTTTAAACACATGGGCTCAGTCTTTCCTTCCTTCTTTACTTTTTTTTTTTTTTTTTTTGTAGTCATTAACATAGGGAGAATTCATCTCCAGAAGACTGGGAACGTTTCTTTTTGGTAATACCACCTTGCAATGTTTAAAATAAGCTCTTTGCTTATGCTTTGTCTTTGAAGGAGTTATTCACCCTAATTTATTAAAGTGATGAACTAAAATTATCTCCATTTCTCCTCTTTCCACAAATTAAAATGATAACCAAACTTGGGATGCTTGTTTCCTTTCTAAAACCTTTAAGTTAAATGTGAGCTAAGTTGATGTCCACTCCCTCCCAGCCACACAATCACGTTTTCACTGTGACGGTCCAATAATGCATTTAGTTTAAAATTACACTTGGACCCTTCCTCCTTTGTGTTTTTTTTTTTTTTTCATTTACTTCAGTGCAACAAGATGACTTGATTTTCATGGGATTACATGAACTCTATTCAATGTTGCTGGGACATTTCTGCTCAACTAAATACTTCCCTTAATAGACAAATGAACTTCTTTTTATTTGCTGGAGTTTGTAGACGGTTTTAGATACAGAATGTGCAACTGATTTAGTTATTGTTGTTGTGAGAATCGAACAGACACAAAAGTCATTTATCTAAACCGAAGAGATATGACTCTGTAAAAGGGAGAAGCAAGGGCAGAATCATGGGGAATTATCTCGGTTTATAGCTCTTATTAATTAAACCGGATGTGGTTTTATTCTGATCTTTTAGTACCGACCTTGTTAAATGCTCCCAAATACCTTTTACCCAATTTTTTTTCACTCATTAGATAACTTGGGTCCCTTGTTTATGGGCGCTGCTTTTTCTACATTGTATCACTAAGCAATTGCAGTGTAAATCGCGGGAGGCTACAGACGATCGCACCCCTCCCAGAAAAAAAAAAAAAAAAAGAAAGAAAGAAAGAAAGGAAGAAGCGACTTTCCCATTCAGTTTTAGCATCTTGTTTCGTTGAAATGCAAGACAGGTACTTGATTTAGCATTTAAGCAAAAGGTTACACAAACCGCGTTTTAAAAAGTGTTGGGATGTCCGACAGGGTCAGCCCCAGATCAGATCATTTTTTGAATGCAGACCTAAAGATAATGAGTACTTGTTGTATTAAAGGGGACAAACAGTACTTTGGCTTCCTCTGACCCCAGAATGCACGGCTCGGTTTCATTGATCATCCTCCTTTATGAGATAATGCAATTACAAACATCAATAAGGGGCTGCAAGGGGAATCATTATGCGGTGACAGTGATAAATGACGGTGCAGAAATAGCATGCTTTTTCCCCCCTAACAATCCAGGAGCCCAGGGGCTCCGGGGGCTGAACACAGTCGCCAAGGAAACAGATGACATCCCAAACGGCACCAAAGGAAAAAAAATGAACAGTCTTTCTTTGCCTTTCACTCTTTTCCGTCTTCCAAAGAGTTAGTTTTGGCTCCAGCAGCAGCTGCCACACAGGCATTTCGTTATTTCAGACATTAAAGACTGCAGCGGGCGGTGGGAGTCTCCTTCTCCTCCATCCCCACCTCCATTAGATAACACACAAAGCTCGCTGTTCACAGTTTAGGACTACCTGAAAATACACCTCCTGAAAATCAGATTGGGGTGGGGTATGGGTAAGGGTACGTGGGTTCACACAGCCATTGCATTGTATTTTCCCCGCTTTCACGACTGTCCAGGGGAAAGAGTCTCCAGCAGAAGCTGGCGCCTCGTGGGTCGGCCAGTAAGGACGGGGCGCGTGGCTCGCCTCCATCTCCCCGCGGTGCCAGACGCTGCTCAAAGCCAAAGGTTGTGGGGGGAGGGAAGGGAGTCGGTGGGGACCAGGCGAGTGCGCGGGGTGTTCCTTTGGGGTGGGTTTCTTTGCTTTGCTGGGTTTCTTTGAGGTGGAACTATCAATGCGCGCAGGGATCTCCCCTAGATCGCGGAATCTGGTTGTTTAAAACACCGGGGTACCCTCGGCAAGTGGCTTCAAGAGGGCCCTGCTGAGCGTTCCCCACCCACCCACGTCCAGGTTGCCGGGTGAAGCAGGCGAGCACGAAAAGGTGAAAGGTTACCCAGATTTGGGGCCGTGGGGAGTAGTTGTGGGGGGTGGGAGGTGAAAGCCTGGGGGCCTTCCGTGGAGAAGGGGAGCTGCCACTTTGGGAGAAGGGAGGGGGATGAGAGCGCAGAGGTGTGAGGGGAGTCCAAGATAAAAAGCAGAAAGGAGGGGAGGGGGAAAGCGAGCGGGCACAATCCCACCCTTCGAGAAGGTCGCCAACCCGAAGAAAGCAGACACAGGGCCCCTGACCCCAGTCGGGCACGCCCGGCCGCGGAGGGAGGGACCCCTGCGCAGCGCGCGTTGGCGCTCGAGGCCCCCGCCCGGAGGAGCCGGCTGGGCGGCTGCGTGAACAGGTGACTTTATTCACTGCTTCCCGAATCGTCGAGGTCCCGGGACTCGTTTTCCGCCTGGAGATTAAGATCATTGCTCGTGTAATGAACTTAATGCTTTAGGGTAGAGGTGAGTGTGTCTGCGAGTGGGCAGGGGTAGGAATTACCGACCCGATCGATGGGAGACTGGCTTAAAACTAAATCCCTTTTCTCCAGGGCTTCACCGCCTGGCTTTCCCCGCGCTGGGCTGAGAGCGCCTGGCTGGCAGGGGGCAGCGCGCGGAGGGGCGACCCCAAGGGTGCGGCCCGCGACAACCGAGACCCTAAATGTCCTTCATCTCCCTGCCAAGACCCCCGGGGTACCTATTTTTAGGGCAGAAGCTCTTGAAAATTCAAATGTTGGCGAACTGATTGCTCAATATGTTGTTTGTTTTTCCTTTCAGCTCCGCCTTGGGAGAGAATGTTACAGACGCGTTGGCGGGCAGACTGGGCCAAAAAGTGACACCTCCCCCCCACACCCCCGCTCCCCGCCATCAGCCTTCTCCCTTAAGGGGCGATCCCCCGCTCTCTCTCCCTCACTGCTCTTTTCCCTGGCTCTGGGATTCCCAACGCCCTATAGACTGCACCTGGCCACCCTGAGTGTTTCATACCGCCTAGCAGTCAAGGAGGTGCGGGATGGCGCGGAAGAGGGGGATGAAACGAGGGGAAATGCCCGGCCAGGCGGGCCACACCACTATCCAATTCCACGCCGCTCCACCCGGCGTCCAATTGCCCACCCGGGAGCTTGAATCAAGTCATGTTTTTACAGCGTTCACATGGGCCAAGGGCCTGCTGAAATCCTAAAAGGCAAGGGAAAGTTTGCAAAGGCTTTAAAGCGTTCCCAAGGAGCTCCTGCCTAAGGCGTCGGGGTGCTGCCCACGGCCCCCTACTACGACCCCCGACCCTGGCACTCGCGACCTGCCCGGCGGGCGCTGCCCGGGTTCCAAGTGCCCTCCGAGCCCCTAAGCTCTCGGAGTCGCGCTGCCAGCGCCGCGGTGAGACTCGGAAAAAGAATCCATCAAGAAACCCCTAGCGCACCACAAAGCACACCCGAGCTGTTCTAAGGGAGCCCCCCCCCCGAGTGCCCCAGGAGGTGTCTTTCCATAACCTTGTGCGCAAACCCGGGATCGCCTCGCCTCCAGAGACAAAGTCAGTAGTCCCCTTACACTTGACTTTCCTCTTGCGGTGGGGAGGAGATAGGAAGCTACTGCAGATGCCGAAGTCGCCCCCCCAAGGTGCCTTGGGCTCTAAGCATAGACCTGTCCTCTCAGGCACAGGGTCCAGGCCAGGACGCTGTGCACGGTAGGACACCGGGGCAGCGGCATCCTCGTCTGGACTTCTCGCAGCCGCCGCGGCAGCCCGCGGGAGCTGCTCTCCCGCACGGAGTTCGGCCCAGCCGCCAGCCGCCGGCATCTCGCCTCCATCCCTGGCCGACAGACTCGGGGAGGAGAGGCGCTGCACACAGCAACCGACCCCGAGCGCAAAAATCTGCGTGCCGCGTGGGAGACGCGGGCGGGAGGGGGCGGGTAGGGCTTGCGTTTTTCCTTTTCAGAAGCTTTCGACTTGACTACGAAGTTTCCTGGTAGGCGCCTCTGCCCGGGGGTCGGAGCCTCCCACCGCCGCTCCTTCCCCTCCCTCCACCCCGCCCCCCGCCGGCCGAGCAAGCCGGAGCCGCGGCCGGGGCCTGGCCGCGCTTGGTCCCCCAGGCCCGGACCCCGCACCCGAGCGCCGCGCCTCCCTCTCCGCGGCCCTCCCCGGGCTCCGTAGGGGTGCCAGTCCCCGGGGCGAAACTCGCCGGCCGGGCGCACAGTGAGAAGACACCCGCTGCCTCCCGAGGAACTCCTAATACCATCCATACAGCTTTAATGCGTTTATAATTCGATAAGTGATTTCAATTTGAAATTGTTAGTAACTAATTTTATGGGTAATTTTTCCACATCAAATATTTAAGCATCAGATTAAGGGAGCCAGTTCCGACACAGGATAATAAGGGGGTTCCCCCCACCCCCCGCGCCTCCGCCTCCCTCCATTTCCTACCGAGTCGTTTTTCCAAATCCCCAAAAGATGGCAGTCGAAGCCGACATTCTTCTTTTCCTGCGGCTCTGCGGAGGGAGGGAGAGGGAGGAAGGAAGGAGGGAGGGCGGAAGGGGGGGGGCGGAGAGAGAAGAAGAGAGAAAAGAAAAGGAGAGGGAGAAACTAGACGTTGCAAGGACTTTTCAAACTAATTCTTTCACACGTTTCTAATACAAGCAAAAGACAGTGGTGAATTTCCTGGAAATGTCCTGGCAGAAGAGAAAGCCAAAAAAACTTGCCTAGTGGCCTCGGAGTAGGGGATGTAAGAAACTCAGCACTTTGGAACCAAACCCCCAACTCAGAGCAGAAGCGAGAGAGGGGAGGCCGGGAGAGAGACAAACGGGCTTCTTTGTATTTTAACATTATATTCAAAGACTATACAACTAAGCAACTTGTTTTCTGAAGGGCAGGACTCAGCAAATTACTTAATGGGAAGAGAAGAGATGGGCTGGGGAAAGGTGATGGGTGGGGGGCGGACTGCTGTGGGCGGAGGGGAGGCTGGGGCCAGCAGCGCATGAATTGCAGACCAGTTGCCAAAACTTTTTTTTTTTTTTTCCTGCTGCTGCTGCTGAGGCTGCCTTTGCTGCTGCCTTTGCTTTGAATGTGGGTAACTAGGAAACAGCAAGCCGTCTGAGAAGACGGAATTTCCAACGTGTAAAATGTTCTTAACGGAACCATTGAGCGAGTGCAATAAGGCGTGAGGGGGAACTAATCTTCCCATTTAAATGTTTGTGGCAATTTTATCTAAATGAATTTTAATGCTAAACGAGGGTAATTCCCCATTTGTAGCGCGTTTACTTCTCTTTCCTGTGCTTCTAAAGCAGTCGAACATCATGCAATGAACAATAACAATAAAAATACTGTCAAGGCATATCATTCATTTCGAGTGTGTTATAATTACAGCTGATTAAATATGATAGGGTCAAATATTTTTAATTTTTTAAAAAATATTTAAATCATGCTAAAAAAAAAAGTCTCATTCAACCAGCAGTCCCCCCCCCTCCATAAAAATAAAAAGCAGGTACAATTGTGTGCCCTTGTTTAGAAGAGGGCGTTTTGGTTTTGCCTTTTAAGAAACATCAAAAACACCCTCAGCACCTCTATTATTTGTTTCTTTCAGTTAAGTGTCCTCAATAACCTCCAAGCTGGCTCTGAAATTTACAAGAGGAAAAGCTAAAATCGCATTAAGGGGGAGTGGGGGTGTCCAGGCAAGGAGAGAAAGGATCTGAGGAGAGCAAGGCCCTCACAAAACCGCCACACAGAGCCGGGAACACAGAGAAAGAAAACAGTTTGTTTTATTTTTTTCTAATTCATTGGACACTAATGATCTTGAATCTTCATAGTCTCCATATTTCCTGATTCTTCTTCACTTGTACCCTACTCCTCCTCCCGGTGCCTCTCCACCCCCCTCGACCCCCGCCATCTCTCTCTCTCTCTCTGTCTCCTCCCCTTTCTTTCCCTCCCCCAACCGGCTAGAGCATCGTCAAGAATAAAGGCTGAAAATAACCTACTCACCCAGGCATGTGAGTAGGGGAGGAGGGGCGAATGGATGGGTAGTTTATAAAGTTTATTATTAATTTTTAAAGTAAATAAATGGTTGCTAACTGCTAGTAACCAGCTACCAAAAGGGAATGATTTCGCAAACACGGACTATTTATGTTGCCAAAGAATTGCCACTGGGCCCAAATCTGAAATTTAAACAATCCCATATATGGGGTGGGGGGCGGGGTGGGGCGGAGGGCGCTGCGGCGTGGAGGCGGCTGAGGGTCGGGGCTTCACTCCGTCTGCGCATCCACGTGTTTAGAAACAAGGCCCAATAAACAAAAGGTGAGAACGCGCGCTGCGCTCAGGCAGGTGAGTCAGTCAATCACACGTCACCTAGTAAACCCAGCCCACAGCTGGTTTCTCTTTTCAAATAGAAAATAGAATTGTTCAGGGCGGGTTTATAGGGTGACATGGGCCTGAAAGTCAGACTGCAGTTTAAGGCGCTCTCCTCGGACCCATCCTTTGTTTACAAAGCGATCACTCCTAAAAGGATGATTTTTTTTTTTAAACGAGAATTTGCCTTAATTAAAATATTTGTATATTTCCCTTAGCTTTGGGAAGCACTTTTTATAGCAGCAATTTTATTTAAATAAAATTATAAGCTATTTCAGCTTAAACATGTTATTTTGTACCATTTAGCTGGCTGCCATGCAGAAATTCTGTACAGCTGTTCTGGAAAATTGGTTAATAACCAGTTTTATCCAATGAGAACATAGAGTATATTTATAAAAATTAGATTTTGAAGTCTGGTCTCTTCAATTCACATAGTTAATTTCCTAATAAACATCTCCTGCTCATCCTAGGTAACATTCTCAGTAAAAGACTTACCTCTGTATTTAGGTTTGCCATTATGTGCAAGAATAATTTCACTGATATTAGGTGAGTAATTCTGTTGGATGCAGTCTGACTCTACAGATAGTTTAGTGCCCTCGGGCCTTAAATTTGCTGATATTAGGAGTTCATTAAGTCAGCTTAAAGAAATCAGAGACTATTATCAAATAATTTACTTTGTGGTTAAATTTTTCAATAAAAATATGTCTGAGGGAGCTAAAATTAATTTTCCTGTTTACTGCATTAATCCTTAAAATTTGGGGGGTAGTAAACAAATTTTTCAAGCAGTGGAGTCAGCATGACAAAAATAATCTTGTTTTTATTTTAGATTCAGATTTCATTACTGCACTCAAACGTTACTACAACTGGGCTTGGCGTTATTATACAATCCAAACTGTTTCCGTCAGAAACGCTAAGACTCAGTGTGCAATGATTGTTATTAATAATTAGCTCCTTGGTTTCTTGATAGAAAAAGGCTATCAACAAGCATTTGTTTATCCACAACAAAAAGTATAATTAGCTTATCCCACTTAGTAAATCTTGTATGCATGCCAACTCATACCAAACTGCTACTTTTACAAAAAAAATTGCAATAATACAGTTCATTTTTCCAGTCCTTTTTGCACAAAATTTATTTACAATGTCTACATAAATGCTCCAAGGTGGGACTATGGAAAAATACACACATGACCGATGCTTTGCTCAGAAATAAAGTCAACATATTAAAAATAAATCTTCAGTCTATGTTTTTGAGCTGCATAAAACAGGAAGTGATGTATAAGGTGGTGGTTGTTGCATGGGGACAATGATGCTTGATGTGACAATTAGGCTTCTAAACACACGGCCTTTTGGTTTCCATGCCTCCTCCTACCAGTCTCCTTAAGACACTGCCTGCAACAGCTGATTAATCATTGTTGATGACTGCAGTTTTTCCCATCCTTCCCGATTTACATCTGTTCAGGCCAATTCAAATATGGTGAGTAAATGAATTAGACATGCAAATTCAAGCCCCAGGCTAGAGAGAGGGAGAGAGAGGAAAAGAGAGAAAGAGAGAGAGAGAGAGAGAAAGAGAGAGAGAGAGAGCGCGCATGGCTGAAATCCTAGGCGAGAAGAAAGATTCTTCTGCCTGATAGTTATTTTAATGCTCTAAAAATCCTGCAAATCAGACCTTCCTGTCCCTTGCAGGATAACTGTAAGGCTTTTTAATGTAAGGAGGCTTCTGGAGGAAGTGAAGAGCTATGGAAACAACACACATAGTGTGGAAAAATTTCACATTTTTTTTAAAAAATCTATAAGAAACAACGTAATATGGATAACAGTATAATAGCATTTACAATATTTCACTCTTTGTTCTCTTAATGTCTTATATAGTTATTTAGCATGTCCCCCAAATTGACTTCGGTTGGTATTTTCCTGCTTTTTAAGAGTCCCTATGAAGAATTAGGGATGCTCCTTGGTCCAAAG